>NC_057862.1:292865417-294162917 GCF_019393635.1 Dromiciops gliroides | reverse complement strand
GACTCCCTGAGAGCTTGTGACAGACTCGTGGGGCCCCAGCTCCAGCCTCAGCCCCTGCCCCAGGCCCATGGGCCAAGGGTTGACTGATTGCCAAGAGGCTATGGAAAATCTGGTGAATGCCCATTTCCAGGAAGATTTCAAAGTATTTTTCTTTCTCCCAAGAATCAATGTGAAATTCCTTGAATCCTCCTCCATTGACTTAAGTACAGGGGTGAGGGCAGGGGTGAGATCCAGGGCAAAAGGCCCCATGGGCTCTTCTCCTCACCCCACCCTCTCAAGTGCTCTTCTCCTGCAACACCCCCCACACACACACCATCCAGTGAATTCAGCAACTAAATGGTCCCAAAGAAACCACAAAAACAAAGGCAAATGTGGATTTGAGGGAGGAGGGGGCAGAAGGGATCAATGACAGCCCACACCCCCAAAGGCCAGTGCACATAATTGGGACAGCAGCAGCAATGATAGTGGCAGGAATAATTCATATTTTTATAAGACTATCTTTATAAAGTACTTTCCTCACAATACTCCTATAGGAAAGACAATGAAAGAATCATTTTCCAACTAAGGCTGGTGAAGTGATTTGTCCAAGGTCATTCAACTTTTAAATGTCAGAGTAGGAACTCGACCTGTCTCCTGACTCAAGAAAAGTACTCATCATTCAGCCCTACTGCCTCTCTAGACCGCTGTGAGCTTCATCTTGGCTCATCATCCTAGAGCCAACCCCCTACTCCCACCTTAACCCCTCCCTCACCCACGACCATCAGAATCACTGTTAATAAGATAACAGATCATAGAGCTAGAGCTGGAAGGGACACCATCTACTCTGGCCCTTTAACATTACAAATGAGTAAACTGAGGCCCAGGAAGTTTAAATAAATTGCTCAGTCACATGACTGGTCAGAAATATCAGAGGTAGGATTTGAACTCGGGTTCCCTGACACTGAATAATAATTCACATGTGTATAGAATGTCAGGACTTAAAATTGTGCCCTCACAACAACACTACAAGAAAGGCAATACAAATATTACAGTCACCATTTTACATGTGAGGAAACTGAGGAACAGAGAAGTAAATACAGCTAGTTAATTTCCAAGCTAGGACTTGAACTCTCTTTTTCTGATTCTTATCCTAGTCTATTACTCTATTTATGCCACTATGCTCAATGACTGAAGTCTATAGCATTTGTAATGCTGTAAAAATTTCAAAATAGGATTCCGAGAGGCATCCCCATAGTGAGCTGCAGCTCTCCCTCCACTCTCCCTTCCCAGCCTGAGGTCAATTATGGAATAGTTATTTCTGGCCTCATTGAAACTGAAGAGAGGGAGAAGATCCCTTGGCCAAGCAAGCATCCAGACCATCATCTCAAATGAACAAATAAGTAAGAACTACCGATAATTCCTGCTGAGCCATGGTTTTTATCTATGTCACAGGAAGTGTGACTCACTGAATTATTATTGCTTCCTATGAGTCGTTGTGATGCATTTACAATGTGTCTCTAAATGGGAGAGATCTCCTAGTGGAGAGATATCTAGATTTGGGGTCAGGGAGACCTTAGCTTGAATCCTTTCTTCTCTCAGACACTTCCCTGGGCAAAGTTTCCTCACCTATAAGATGAAGGTGTTGGACTCAGTGGCCTCCAAGATCCTTATCAGCTCCAAATTGGCAATCCCATGAATGTGTGAGAGGGTGAAAAGAGGAAAGAGCCCAGGATTGGGAGTCAAACACCTGGTTCTGATCCCTGATGTTAAGCATCCCCTCTGATCATGACCAAGCCACTTCCACCATTTGTGATTCAGTTTCCTCTTCTGTAGATTGAGGGGATTGGACTAAATTGTTTCTACAGTCCCTTCTACTTCCAACAATCTATGAGCTAAGATAATCCCCTGAAAGGTTTGAGGGATTTATGTTTTTCTACTTTATAATTCCTTCCTCTCTTCTTCTCTTATCAAGGATACCACCATCCTCCTAGTTACCTAAGCTTGCCACCCTGAAGTCATCCTTGATCCTTTGTTCATCATCTCTCTCCATAGCTAATCACCTTATTGTTCAGTCATGTCTGACTCTTTATGACCCCATTTGAAGTTTTCTTAGCAAAGATACTGGAGTGATTTCTCATTTCCTTCTCCAACTCATTTTACAAATGAGGAAACTGAGGCAGACAGGGTTAAGCGACTTGCTCAGGGTCAAACAGCTAGTATCTGAGGTCAGATTTGAACTCAGGAAGAGGAGTCTTCCTGATTCCAGGCCCTATCTACTGTACCAGCTGACTATTACTCACATAATCACCTTTCAAGTCCTAGAAACCTTATACTTACCTCAATTCCCACTACCTCATTCTGCCAGGTTTCCATCACCTTTCATTTGAACTCATAGCCTCTCAGATGGTCTCCTGGCCTCCTGGCTCTCTCATCTCCAATCTATCTTGCCCATCTTATTAGAATATTATTCCAAACACATGGCTCTGACCATGTCACTCCCAACTCAAAAAACTTTGAGGGGCTTCCCAGTGCCAAGATGATAAAATGTAAATTCTTATGCCTAACATTCAAAGGACTTCCTAGAACTAACTTCCACCCACTTTTCCAATCTTATCTCGTTTTTTCCTCTCCACACTTTCCATGCTCCAGTCAAACTGATCGACTCAATGTCCTTAGAACAAGAGCTGTGCTATCCCTCCTTAATGTCTTTACTCAGACTGTTTCCTGTGCCTGGAATATACTCCCTTTCTTTGACTCTGAAATCAGAGAATCTCTGAGTGGAAGGGACTTTAGAGTCCAACAGTACTGGAACCTTTCTACAACATGCCCAAGATTGATCACTCAGCTTTACCTAAGTTCCTCAAGTGAAATGAAGGTCACAACTTTCTGATGTGACTCATTTGATCTGTGTTCACAGAATGATAGATTTAAAGTTGGAAAAGATCTCAGAAGCCATCTAGTCCAACCTACTCACATGACATGTGATGAAACAAATCCATCAAGGTTAACTCATTTGACCAAGGTAGTCTGAGAGGTAGGATTTTAACACGGGTCTTCTGACTCCAGAAAACTATTTCAAATCATCTGATTCCAGACGCAATATTCTTCCCATTGGGTTTTTACATTTTGGTTTTTCTAATGATTTTTATGTCACATTCATTTCCAAATATTTATTTTTCCTCTCCCCTGTCAACCATTGCTTGTAACAAAGAAAAAAGGGGAGCGGGATGAGGGAGCAGTTCTGTAAAACCAACACATTGAACATGTTTTTTTTTTTTATTGGTTTCCATTTACATTGTTGTAGTCATTGTGTGTATTTTTCCTGGTTCTACTTACTTAACTCTCCATTCATTCATAAAATTTTCCCACCATTCTCAGAATTCTTCATGTTCATCATTTCTCATGGCACAATAATGTTCTATCACATTCAAAGACCACGTTTTCATTAGACAATCCCCAATCAATGAGAACCTACTTGTTTCCAATTTATTGCTACCAGTCAGCCAGTCAACAAGCATTTATTAGGTGTCTACTACATGCCAAGCACTGTACTAAGTGATGAAGATACAAAGAAAGGCAAAAGCCTGTTCCTTCTCTCAAGGAGTTCACAGTCTAAAGGGGGAGAAAACATACACAAAATATTTGCAAACAAGATATTAGTTATGATTAATGGAGGGAAGACACTGGCATTAAGGGGAACCAGGAAAGGTTTCTTATAGAAGGTGGGACTTTAGCTGGGATTTGAAGAAGGAAGCCGGGGAAGCCAGAAGGAAGAAAGGATGAGGAATGTAACGATTGGAATGACGCCACCTGCTGGAGACTTACTGTAGAAGAGTTCTGCCCATGAAGCGAAGGTCTTTGAGGGCAAGACCAGGAGTCTTTTCTTTGGCATCAGGAAGTGACGTTGGGTAGTGGGAGGAAGAAGGAAGAGACTAGCGCTCTGTCTCTGGCTTTTCCTTTGGACTCTGGTGGAGAGCGGAGCTAGAAATGTGCTCTCCCTTTAATAGATAGGAATCTAGGCCTTTCTCTCTCTTTACCAAATTCTTATTCTCCTTAATAAATGCTTAAAAGTCTAACTCTTGCTAAAGCTTATAATTTATTGGCGACCACTCATTGGATATTTTAGACAGACTAGCTAGAATTTTAGCCCTTAACAGGAAGAACATTCCAGGCATGGGGGTGGGGGGGGGCAGCCACTGAAAATGCACAAATCTGCTATCAATATTTTTGTGTATTTTTGAATATTTTTCTATATATGAGATCTTTCCATGTTTGTCCTCTTTTGCTTACCTTCCCTGCCCCAGCCTCTCAGCTGACCTCCATCTCTCATCTTCAGTTGCTTTTCAAGACATCTTGAACTGGATGGCCAGCAGACATCTTAAACATGTCCAAAGCAGAACTCATTATCTTTCCTCCTAATCGTTACCCCCACCCCCTACCCTCTATATTACTGTAGAAGGTAACGCCATCCTCCCCAGTTCCAATCTAGGAGACATGCTTATCTTCTTATTATCTCTCACACCCCAAGGTCTTTTTATTTCACCTCTATGAAATCTCTAGTATATTCCCTTCTCTTCTCTGACACTGCTACCACTCAAGTACAGGCAACTCCTAGTACACTCATTACCTTGTACCTGGACTACTGAAATAGCCTGCCAGTGGGTCTGCCTGCCTCAAGTCTCTCCCAACTCCAATCTATCCTCCATTCAGCCACCAAAGTGATTTTTCCTAAAATACAGGTCTAACTATGTCACTCCCCTACTCAATAACCTCTAGTGGCTCCCTATTGCCTCCAGGATCAAATATAAAATCCTTTGTTTGGTCTTCAAAGCCCTTCATAACCTAGCCTCCTCCTACCTTGCCAGTCTACTTACACATAATCTTCTATACAGTGACACTGGCCTCCTTGCTATTCCACAAATAAGACACTCCATCCTTTGGCTCCAGGCATCTTGTCTAGCTCTTTCCTTCATTCTCAGAATGCTTTCCCTCCTCAATTCAACCTACTGACTTCCCTGGCTTCCTTTAAGCCCTAACTAAAATTTCACTTTCTGTAGGAAGCTTTTCCTAACTCCTCTTTTTTCCCAATTGTAATAGTATTTTATTTTTTCCAGTTACATGTAAAGATAGTTTTCAACATTTGTTTTTATAAGACTTTGAATTCCAAATTTTTCTACCTCCCTCCCTTCCCTCTCCCCTCCCCAAGACAGAAAGCAATCTGATATAGGCTATATATGTACAATCACATTAAACACATTTCTGCATTAGTCATGTTGTGAAAAAAGAATTAGAACAAAAGGGAAAAAAACCTCAAAAAAGAAAAAAAAAAGTAGAAACAGTATGGTTCAATCTGCATTCAGACTCCACAGTTCTTTTTTCTGGATGTGGAGAGCATTTTCCATCATGAGTCCTTTGGAATTGTCTTGGATCGTTGCATTGCTACCTAACTCCTCTTAATTCCAATACCTTCCCTCTGTTAATTATTTCCTATTTATTATATATATATATATATATATATATATATATATATAGCTTGCTTTGTATATAACTGTTTGCATGTTGTCTCCCCCACTAAGTCATAAGCTCTTTTTGGGCAGGGACTATCTTATGCCTCTTTTTGTATCCCCTGTGCTTAAGGTAGTGGCAGGCACATAGTAGGTACTTAATAAATATTGAATTGATTTATTGATTAATTGGTTGGTTGATCCTACAAGAGGAATCTTGGAGTCAAAGTATGTGGATATTTGAATCACTTTTTTAAGCACAATTCCAAATTGCTTTGCAGAATGGTTAGACCATTTCACAGGTATTATCAACAGTTTATTAGTCTGCCTGCCTTCCTATAGTACCTCTAATATTGACTATTTCCATCTCTTGTCAATATGCTAAGCATGAGCTAAAATCTCAGAGTTGCTTTAGTTTGCATTTCTCTTACCATTAGTGAGCAGCATTTCATGTGGTTGCTAATAATCTGCAATCCTTTTGAAAACCAGTTGTTCATGTGCTTTGGTCACTTATCATTGGGAAATCACTCAGTCATATGTATTTGTGCAATTCCCAGCATGTCTTGGTATCAGAGCCTTCTGATAGTTATTTGATGGGGGGATTTTTTTTCCCAATCAGCATTTTCACTTCTTATCCTAGCTGTACAGATTATATTCATACAAAAGCTTTTCACCTTCATGTCATCGAAATGATTTATCTTATCTATTGTGATCTCACAATATTTAACCTTTGCTTGGTTAAGAACTCTGCCCCATCCATAGGTGTGCTAGGTACTTGATTTCATTACATTTGACTTTGGATAGCTCTAACTGTTAGGAAATTTCCCATTACATCAAGAAATTTGCCTTCTGAAACTTCCCATAGCTTCTAGCTTTGCTCTCTGATACTAAGCAGCATAAATCAAATCCTGTACCATGTGAGAGGCCTTCAGATGTTTGAAGATAGCTATTGTGTTCCCCCATCCCATCAAGTCTTCTCATATACAATCTAAACAGCCCCACTTTCTACAAACAGTCCTCATGTGATATGTTTTCAAGGCTTTTCACCATACTGGTGTTCTCTACTTTATTAACATTCTTCTCAAAAATTTATGCCAGATTGTATACAGTATCAACATTGTGTGATGATCAACTGTGATAGACTTAGCTCTTCTCAGCAATACAGTGATCCAAGATAATTCCAAAGGACTCATGATGGAAAAAGCTCTCCATATCCAGAAAAAAAACCTGTGGAATCTGAATGCAGATTGAACTATACTGTTTCTTTTGTTTTTGTTTTTGATGTTTTTCCCATTTATTCTGATTCTTCTTTCACAAAATGACTAATGCAGAAATAGGTTTGATATGATTATATATATGTGTGTGTGTGTGTGTGTGTGTGTGTATACATATATGTATATGGAAAACCTATATCAGACTTGGGGAGAGGGGAGGGAAGGGAAGGGGGGAGGGAAGGGAAGGAGGGAGGGAGAAAATTTGGAACTAGAAATCTTATAAAAAACAAATATTGAAAACTATCTTTACATGTAACTGGAAAATAATTTTTAAAAATTATGATCAAAAAAATTATGCCAGAATGGAATACAATACTCCAAATGGAGTTTGACCAGGACAGAGGACCACCTCTCTTCTTCCAGAAGTAAGGTTCTCTTAAGGAAACCTAAAATCATATCTTTTTTTGGTTGCTATATTACACTGTCGATTTATATTGAATTTGCAGTCCACCAAAACCTACAGATGTTTTTTTTCACATAAACTGCTGTCTAGCAACACCTCTTATACATTTATCCCTGTTAGGGGGAAGCTAGGTGACACAGTAGATAAAGCACTGGCCCTGGATTCAGGAGGACCTGAGTTCAAATCTGACCTTAGACACTTGACACTTACTAGCTGTGTGACCCTGGGCAAGTCACTTAACCCTCATTGCCCCACCAATACATACACACACACACGCATACATTTATCCCTGTTAAATTTTATCTTATTAGATTTAGTCAAATGATCTGGTCTGTTGCTATCTTTTGGAATTCTGTTATCTAATGTGTTATCTGTCTTTCCTAACTTTGGACCCCATCCATATTTGATAAATCTGTCATCTATGTCTTTTATCTGTTTCATTTATAAAAATGTTAAAGAGGATAGAGGCAAAGACAGATTCCTAGGGCACTACATGTTGGAACTCTTTCCAAGATGATATAAAACAATTAATGATATATAACTTTGAGAAAACAATCCCAAAAAAGAGAGAAGGCATTAATAGCCACTCTACAATCACACCCAGAAGTTCTTTCAGTACCTTGGAATATAATTTATATGGGACTAAAGACATGAAACCAAATGATCTCTTACCACCTTCCTACTAATCTTGAGTTTCAACTTCCCAGTTAACATTTTTGTTAAGCCCTTTCCAATCCAAAGATGATTTTCCTTTGCAGAGAAAACAGACACAAGGACCATTAGGAGAAATTAGTAGTTTTGCTTTCTCTCCATTATCTGTTATCATCTCATCTCCCTTAAGAAGTAGTCCTATCTCTTTTTTCATTCCCTCCTTTCCCCTGAGTTATCTTAGAAACTCCTTATGTTTGGCTAGAGTGGCAGCAAGGTATTATGGAAGGAGCACTAGATATGAATAAGTGAATGAATGGATGGATGGATGAATGAATGAATGAATGAATGAATGAATGAATGAATGAATGAATGAAATATTTATCATGGGATTACTCTGTGTCAAGCATTGGTTGAAAATAAAAATCCAAAACCAAATATAATCCCTTCCCTCAAGGATCTTACATTCTTTGAGAGCAAAAGTTCTTAACTTTTTTTGCATCATAGTCCCCTTTGGCAGTCTGGGGGAGCCTATGGACCTCTTCACAGAATAGTGTTTTTAAAATGCATAAATAAAATACATAGGATTACAAGGGAAGCCAATTATATTGAACCACAGTTATAAAAAAAATTAAACAAATCCAGACTCTTAGAGATTAAAGGTTAAGAACCCTTGTTTATAGAAAGATAGGACATGTATAGAGGAATGATGGTCAGGGAGGAAGTATTTTGGATTGAAAAGTTAAAGGACTAGAGAGTGGAGCCATAGGGAAGTACATTAACATGCATTCTCCAGTAGTTACGGTAGCAATAATTTGATTCTGGTTCCATAATGGAGAAGGAGGAGAGGGAGCAGGTAGAGGGTACAGGTTGGGGGAGCTACTGAGAAAATGCCCAGGTAATCATGTAAAGCATGGCTGGAGTCAGTCTACATATAGTGGGCCATGTGAGGTCTTCAAGAAGGCAGTGGAAGTCAGGGTAGGAATTCCAGAGCTAAAAAGGCTTAGTCCTCCAGGATATAAGATGGCTGGTGAGAAGATGGCTGACAAGAACAGTCAGAGGAGCTAGTTCTTAATCTCATCTCTGTTACTTTCGACCTGTGTTGCAAAGCAAGGTAGTCCTGTGGCTAGAGCACTGGACTTGAAGTTAGGAAGACTTGACTTCAAATCTAGCCTCAGACACTTACTAGCTTCGTGATCCTGGGCAAATCACTTAACCTCTGCTTGACTCAGTTTCCTCATCTGTAAAATGTTGATAATAGTGCCTACCTCCCAGGGGTGTTGTGAGGATAAAATGAGATAATAATCATAAAGTGCTTGGCACAGTGCCTGGCACACAGTAAGCACTAAACAAATGTTTATTATTGTAACCTTTAGCAAGTCCCTAAATTCTGAGTCTCACTTTGTTCATTTATAAAATAAAGTGGGCAAATGTGATAATTTCCAAGTGCTCTCCCAGCTCTGAATCCTATGAATCCAGGAAAGCAAGGGTCAGCAAACAGTCTAGTTGAGATGGAACAAGAAAAAGGCTTACACTGTCAGATGTGGCCATTGTATTGATTTGTTTTGCTTAACCATTCAACTCAGTCACAAGGAAAGATATTATAGCAGGTAGGGGAGAGGGAATCATCAAGAAGTAGCATCGATATTTTTTAAAAAGAGTTTCAACAAAGCATTTTTAAAGTCTGCCTTATGAGAAAGCAATATGAGATTCAGCTGAAGATATAGGTCGGTCAGAGACACAGCAGAGGGCATTGAATGCCAGACTCAAGCATTTCTCTTTTATTCAGTGGGCAGAATGAAGGGATTGATGGTTTTCAAGTGGAAGAGTGATATGAATCAGAGCAGTAGCTGGCTTTAAAGAGCAAAGCATCATAAATTTAGAGCTGAAAGATTCTCTAATCCAGTCCCTGAAGTTCACAGGTCTGATAAGATACCAACACAAAAACCATAGTACCAAGCAGGATGTGATTGTCCCAAGAGAACTATAGATAGTAAATACTACAGAAGTTCGGGGGAGGGAGAAATGATTTCAAGTTGGAAGGTGGAGGAGGGGGTAGGAAAGAGAATCAGGGAAGTTTTCCTGGATGAAGTAACACCAAAGCTAGACCTTGACGAGTGGGTAGGACATCAGTGGACATAGTGGAATATCACAAACATGGATAAAGTCTTCAGCAAATTTAAGTGTAGGGATGCATTTAGGAGGTGCTGAGATGTCTACTTTGGTTATATCTTGGGATTACCAATATGTAAGATACATAGCTGAAATTTGCAAAAATTGTATAAGTATAATTAAGACACTTCCCCATCCATCCAATCTCATATATTTCAGACCTTTGGAGAATAGTGATGGGCAGGGTACACAAGACAGTGGGTTTGGTTTGGAAACAGAATCTCAGAGGTGTAAGGGACCTCAGAGGGCATCAAACCCAATTTATACTTGGACACCATCCCTCTTTACAATGCCCTTCAATATATAACCATCCAGTCTTCACTGGATAAAGAAAGACCTAATACCTCCAAAGACCCCCATTCCACTTTGGGACAGCTGCCAATATAGGGAATTTTTCAATGTATTGAGCTGAAATAAGTCTCTCTCTGTACCTTCCACCCATAGCTCCTTGAGTTCTCCACTTTCCCCCAACCAAGCATTCTGTTAAATGAACAAACACCATGAGCCAGTGTGTGAGGTGTGGATTTAGGAGAAAATGCAGTCCAAGCATAAAAGCACTTGAAGCATTAGGTTTCAGCATCTGGTCTGTGAGCAAATATTTCAATGGACGTTGTGAATACAAGGCCATAGAACCGGAGCCATGATCTGTTATCTGTAGCCTGTTACATAAATGCAGGTATTATTGCGAAAGGCAGGGTCAAGAACTCAGAGCAGGCTGTTGGGGGCCCCTTCTCCTGTAAGAGGTAGCAATGCTGCCCTGGAAAAAGCTTTGGACAGGCAGTCAGGAGGGCCCCAGAGGTGGAATCTGAGGACCTAGGTTGGAAGGACAATTCAGGTGTCTGCTCCCCCATGTGACCATGGACTTCATAATCCTTTCCAGTTCTAAAGTCTAATTTTATGGGGTTTAGTCCCTGTTCTGCCATTAACTCAATATGTGTCACTAGGCAAGTCACTTCCCCTTTGGGGGCCTCAGTTTCCCCATCTATAAAATGAAAGGGTTGGATTTAACACTCATTAACAAATAGGTTCTTAATATTTTGTGTCATAGACCCTTTTGACCATCTGACAAAGCCTACAGGCCCCTTCTCAGAATGTTTTTAAATGTGTAGAATAAAATATATAGGCTTAACAACAACAAAACCCCAATTAAGTTGAAATACAGTTAACAAAATAATGAAAAAAAAAACAAGTTCATGCATCCCAGGTTAAGAACACCTAGTCTAAGGTACATTCTAGTTCTATTTTGTTTGCAAGCTTTAAAAAAAAAGGCATCTTCACAGAATTGCAAGGAAGTATACACCGCCTGGATTCAGGGGGAATTTAATTACAGTCCATTCCCGTTATAATGCAACTCATTGTTTCAAAGAATCAGATAAACCACAGATGACATCCTGTCCCACATGGGTATGGGGCCCACAGAAAATCATACAGTGTCCCCTCCTTCTCCACCAGCAAGATCCACAGACCTCATAGAGCATAGGATGTCTGAGCTGGCAGAGATCTTGGAATCATAGACTATTGCCTGTCAAAAGGAGAAGGGACCTTAAAATCCCAGGATATAAAATATTGGATCTGGAAGGAATCTCAGAATCATAAATCATAGAGTATCTGAGCTCAACTCAAACGCCACCCACTTTAGAAAGCCTATCTTGAGTCTCTGCCTCACCCCTTCCCACGTCCTCCCCTAGTGGCTGGTTGCCCTTCTCCCTGAAAATCATTTTGTGTATACTTTGCATATACTTTATATTTACTTTTCCGTATGCACATTGCTTCCTCTCAGTAGAATGCAAGCTTCAGGAATTGCTTCATTTTTGTCCTTGAATTCCCTTATACATAGTAGATGGATGGATGCATGCATGCATGCATGCATGCATGCATGCACAGTACAGTGGATAGAATGCTGGTCCTAAAGTCAGGAAGACTCATCTTCCTGAGTGCAAATTTGGCCTCAGATGCTTACTACCTGTGTGCCCCTGGGCAAGTCATTTAACCCTGTTTGCCTCAGTTTCCTCATCTGCTACAGAAGAAAATGGCAAACTATTCCATTACTTTTTCCAAGAAAACCCCAAATAGAATCATGAAGGATCAGACACGACTGAACAACAATAACCTCATGGTATAGATTGGGAAATTGATGTTCCCCCAAAGCAGAAGTGACTAACAGCAGAACTAGGAAGAGAACCTAGGTCCTCTGACCCTCAGTTTGATGCTAAGAATAAGTGGGCATGAATACTTAAAGGTCATGGACACATTTATACTAGCTCTGTCCTTGGGGTTATTTAAAAGGCCCTTCAGTTGAAGAGTCCTGAGGATCACAAACAAAACAGAGAAAGCCTATTGTTATGGGAAGGTTATCAATGGCATAGAGCCAATGTGGCTGAAGACTCCCACTTGACTCCCCTTTACTGTTCAAGGCATCAAGAGGTGACATCTGGTCTTGAGCCCCAGTGAGTTCAATTTAGGACAAATTGTAAATCCTAGGTAATTATTGTCCCTCTATCTTAGTTCCTCCTTCTTGGTCAATAATATGCTTTCCTGGAACAAGAAGGTTGTGGACCCTTATCACAATTATCCCTGGCCCCGCCTAAGGCCCTTCTTTCTCCTGGAAAAGGTGATACCTGTTCTAACAGGAACTTAACTGACCTTCCCAGTATCCCATTCCCATCACATCAATCCTCTGCTCAGACTCCATATATATAGTTACTTTCTATGGCAGACCCAAGTCCAGGCTTATTGTTCAAGGCCCCCACAGTCTAGGAAGCAGAGTGTCTTGGTAGACAAAGGAGAGCTAGATTTGTAGTCAGGAGAGCTGGGTTTGAATCCCAGTGCTGCCACTTACTACTTATGTGACCTTGGGCAAGTCACTTCCACATTCTTGACCCTTGTCTTCTCATCTATAAAATGAGGGGCTTGGACTACATCATTCAGGTTTAAATCCTATTATACCTTCTCAGTCTTACCTCACGTTATCTCCACACACCCCCTCATGGACTCTGTGCTTCTGCCAACAGGCCTACTCATTGCATCCTGTATTTTTCAGTTTTGCACATGCTGTTCCTGACACATAAAATGTCCTCTCCACCGCCCCACACACACACACACACACACACACACACACACACACACACACGCGCGCGTGCGCGCACACACACACCTCTTTAGAAGTTCTGCCCATCCAAAAGCCCAACTCAAATGCCATCTACTTCATGAAGCCTTCCTTGAAGTGCCCTGTTAGCAATGGGCCTTACTCTTTAGAGATACTTCCAACATACCAACCATAAAATCTTGTGCATTATAGCCATCCCTGCTAGTGTTTTAACCTCCTACTAAATCAGAAGCTCCATGAGGGCAGGGAATGTCTTAGCTAAGCTTTGGATTTCTTTCCGCACCTACCAGAGGTATCTGAAAAAGTACAAGCTTTACCCAGGAGATGCTAGTAAATGTTTAACAACCAGCTTTGGAAGAGAGGGGAATGTATGATCTATACTTTTTAAACTTTTTAAGTTTAGTCTGAATTATTAACATTTTCTCCATCACTTTCTAGAGTGTCTACACAATCAATATAACAAGAAATCAAGCCCCAATTTGTAGCATTTGCTGATTCCTGAGGTGTAAGTCCTCACACTGAAAATTTATCAATCAGCTCTTAAAAGCCATACAAGTTGGCTCCAGCACACCCCTGGTTCTACCCTACCCCCAGTTGGGTAGGGCCAGGGACAATTGTTTTAAGGATTCACAAATTTGTTTCATTGAATTTGATAAAAAGATCTACATGGGCTTGTAAGCAACTTAGATTTCTAGGACACCAAGAATATGCAGAACACGCATGCTTCAAGCCACCTGCAGTAAGAGTCAGTTCTTAACACTGAGCTCAGATGTTTGCAGTGAGCTAGAGGTGGGGGTCATTCAATTCTCCAAACAATTAATTTTAATTGACTGAGCAGCATACAGGAGGAGAGGAAAAGTCCCTCTGCAGGGGGTACTGAAGGAAATGGGAACAGTATGACTTCCTTCATTCTACTCTTCATTCCCCCCTCCCACACTCTACTTTTACAATGGGCTCCTCCTCCAGACTTCTTTTTGTCTGTCTGTGACAACATCTTCCTTCTGGTCACTGAGGCCCCAAATCTTGGACTCATCCATGACACTCTCCTTTACGTTACCCCCTGCCCAACAAACAGTCCTCCCTCCACAAATGTCTCTCATATCCTTCCCCTCCTTTAATAATCACCCAGCTGTCATTCTATTTCAAAGCCTCATCGCCTCTTGCTTGGAACTATATAAATGTGTTGTCTGTTCTCCACCCCCACTCCAACTCATTTTTTGTTTTTGTTTTTATGAGGCAACTGGGGTTAAGTGACTTGCCCAGGGTCACACAGCTAGTAAGTGTCAAGTGTAAGTGTCTGAGGTCAGATTTGAACTCAGGACCTCCTGAATCCGGGCTGGTGCTCTATCCACTGCACCACCTAGCTGCCCCCCCCCATTCATGTTTAATGCAACTGCCTACAAAGTAATCTTCCTACTGCATATTCTGACCACATCACTCCCCTGCTCAAAAGTCTTCATTGGCTCCCCATGGCCTACAAGATAAAAAATAGAATCTCTTTAGCCTGACTGTCATGATCCCTCACAATCTGTCTCCATCCCACCCTTTCTACTTTATCTCACATTCTTCCCCTTTATTCTTTCTATGCAGACAAAATGGACTGACTTCTGCCCGCAAATAGATCTTTGATTTCCCTCCCACTCACTTTTGCTCATATCATTCCTTATGCCTTGAATGCCTTCCTTCTGGGATTCTACTGTTCATCAAGGCCCAGATCCAGGAAACCATTGCGATGAATCATCCATAGAATTTCACAGATGAGCAAATGGAGGTTCAAAGAGGTCACAGTATCCCAGAATATTAAGACTTGGAAAGGACCTTAGAGATTATCCTATCCAATACTCTCATTTTGAAGTTGGGTTAGAGGAGTGGAGAAGGTGAATGACTTGCCCAGGGTCATTAATAAGTGGCAAACCTGAGACTTGAACCCAGGACTTCAGACTCCCAGTCTCTCTGCTCTCCCTTCTCTGGACCCTCCCACCGGCTTTAGAGGCTTTGGAAGACTCTGAGTGGGTCTCTAGATCTGGCCGCTCCCAGATGGGTATGCCTCCCTGCAAAGTGAAAGTTTCCGCATATGGGGGCTTATATCTCCATATGCTATGCTTTATACAATATGCTCGCGTGCCCTGAAATGCCAGGATCTGGTTTTTCAATGTTTCCTGCTCTTATTTTAGGAACATTTTAGCAATGTTCCCTTGAGCACTTGGGGACAAGTTCCGCTGAAGGTGTGCAGGACTTTCTATTGTCCCAGTCTAGCTCAGCCTCCATCCCCACCCTGCTCTAACCCCAGTTACAAGCAGGACCTCGTCTTCCTCCCTTCTTTTAATTTTCTTTTCCTCCTTCCCAGCCCCCCACTTTTGCCGACTCCAGTTCTGAGAAGAGAACATACTCTTTGGGTCTGTGTTTCCCTGGGAGAAATCCATTTTCAGAATCTGGAGGTGTTAAAATGTGTTTGTTTGTTTTTTTCCACTCCAAGGAACCCCTGGTGAGGACACGGAGCCCTGAGGATCCCTCTGCATGTCTGTGTCCTCACTATCTCCCCAAGGGACCTCAAGCAGGAGCCTCACATTCCTCTGGTTGAGGAGTAAACCCAAAGGTCCCTTGGGGGACGGAGTGGGGGAAACCTGGTTTCCTGCCCACCAGGCTGGTGGCGATCATGTGGGACAATGGAAGGCAGTTGCTCCTCTCTGTATAGCCACATCACCACAGATGGCCCTGTCCTTAAAGGACCCCAGCTTTCCACTGCCCCTTGGGTGGGTCTGTGACTCTACCCTTGGCTGGAGCTTCTGCTTATTGTGTGGAAGAACAAAAGGATTTCTCAGTTTTCAGAGCAAGGCAGACGATTCAAATGTTCCTCATGGGTGTCTTGAGCAGTCTCCATTTGAATTTAATAGAATATCAGAGCTGAAAGGGACATTCAAGTTCAAGGCTTCTTAACCTGAGGTCCCACGGATAGGATTTCAGGGAGTCTGTTAACTCGGATGGGGAAAACCATTACACCTTTATTTTCACTAACTTCTAACTCTAATTTAGCATTTCCTTCTATTATGAATTTTAAATATATATATATATATGTATATACATATATTCTGAGAAGGGATCCATAGGCTTCACCAAAGGGTGCATGACAAAAAAAGGTTGAGAACCCCGATATAACTCCCCACCCTTTCACAGATGGGGAAACTGAGGCACATAAAGGAAAAGAGAGTTTTGCCCAAGGAAATGAGGAATTGTACAGACCTGGTACTAGAAATCTACACCTCCTGTTAGATTTTGTGAGTGCCCTTTCTCTGCCTTCCAACTATCTCATGCTAAAATGTGTCTAAATAATATGCTGGTAAACACATTTTTTTGTTGTTGTTGCTATGTAAGGTTCTTTTAAAAATAAATGCCATTGCTATTCTTTTCTTATCATAAATAAGGGACAGTCATAGATAGTCAAGTTTTCTTTTTCTTGCATCAAATCCAAGGATTTATCCAAACCACAAAGCTGACCATTTCCTACCAAGACAAGACTCTCCTGGCACCACAAAGGTAAAGGGGGAAGTCAGTGTAGGAGAGTAGGAGCACTGATCAGGGTCAGAGGACCTGACTTCAGATCCCTGTGTGATCTTGGACAAATCATTTCTCTGGGCCTCAGTTTCCTCACCTGTAAAATGAGGGGGTTGGACAAAATTACCTCAATCCCTCCTAGCTCTGGATGTATGATGTGTTTATTAATAAAACCCCAGAAATACATACAGGGTACATTACAATCAGAATGACTCCAAGCTGGGCATGAGGCATCCTTCAGAAGCAAAGTGCAGTGAAGTAAAAAGACTAGTTGTTGCACAGGGGGTCAGGAGACCCAGGTCTGAATCCTGACTGGGACCTTTGCTAGCTGGACAACCATGGGCAAGTTGCTACCCATTTCTGGGTCCTGGCTTCTTTCTCTGTAAAATGGACCAAAGTTGGCACAACTGCCATGGCTGGAGACTGGAGTCTATTAATGTAAAATAAGGTCAAATGAGCTTTCTTAGTCACAATTAATTGAACATAAGCAAGGCTCACTATGCACATAGGCCCCAACCTTGAGAATGGAGGACGGATGTGGAAATAAGACAATATACTATCCCCTTGCTCCAGTAGACCTTGCATTCTAGGAAGGGAGATAAGACACGTGTGCAAATAGTGATACCGGGCATGGAGTCGAAACCTGTAGGCCTTTTTCAAGGGCGATGTTGTCAAGCTAAGTTTCCTCACACTGACCGTCCTTGGAATCTGATATCTTATACCTTGTAAGGCCGGAAAGACTGCACATGACTTAGATTGACTCACTTTGTTTCTGTTTCCTCATCTGTCAATCAATGACCAAATTTTATCATTTCCAGCTTCACAACATCTCTCCTTAGAAGTCCCCTTTCCTTCACTTATACAGCCACAGCCCTATTTCAGGCCCTTATTCCCTCTCCTTTGGGCCCTTGTAATATCCTTCTAACCTGTCACCATGCCTCAAGTCCCTTCCCACTCCAGTTCATCCTTTACTCAGCTACCAAGGTGATTTCTCTAAAGCACAGGTATAGCCATGTTTCCTACCCTCCCTCCCTAACTCCCCATCCACTCCCACCACCCTCCCACCTCAGGCTGCTTCAGTGGCTGCTAATTACCTGCAGTATCAAATCTAAACTCCTACTTGGCACTTAAATCTCTCAAAAACCTGGCCCCTTCTTACCCTTCCGGTCTTCTTGCACTTTACTCCCCTCCACACACATCCCCAGCGCATGAAATTCCATCTCCTATCTCTAGGCCTCAGCCATCTCCCATGCCCTCACCTCCCCATCTCGATTTCCCTGACTTCCTTGAAGATCCAGCTCAAATTCCACTAAAGACTTTTTCCCAGTCCCCCCGATTGCTAATGCCTTCCCTTCAAGGAGGGTCTTCCATGTGCTCTATATGTATCTTGTATGAATCTGCTTATTGATCTACACATTAGAATTTATGCTACCTGAGAATGGGGACTGTTTTTGCCTTGCTTTGTATGCATAGTGCTTGGAACACTTCCAGGGATACAGGAAGCACTTAAGAAATGCTTGCTGACTGACTGACAGATAGTCTAAGGGCCCTTCCGGCTTTAAATATTGTGCTGCCTCCTCATTTGGCTAAAGTGAAAACCAAGGTTCAATGAAGCAAAATATCTTGTCCAAGGTTACAGGATGAGTCACAACTAGTACCCAAACGTAGGAACTTGGCATCTTTGACTCTGCTGTTGGTCTTTTCTCCTCCCCCAGGGTGGGGTGGAGGGCCCAAAATCCACTCCAAATTCATTTAACCTTTGCAACCCAGTACTGATATACCAAGGTGAGATAAATAGGATTGGACCTATTTATTCCCCAAGCACATTCTCAGGAAAAAAGCCTTGGACTTCAAGGCAGAAGATCTGATTCTTGGTTTTGTGGCCTTGGGAAAGTCATTTCCACTCTCCAAACTTTATTTTTCTCATCTGTAAAATGGTAGTGATGACATTTGTACTACCTTCTTCAGAGGGTTGTCATAAAGGAAGTAGCAGCTAGGTAATGCAGCGGGTAGTGGTGGGCCTGGAGTCAGGAAGACTTGTCTTCCTGAGTTCAAATCTAGCCTCAGACACTTACTACCTGTGTTACCTGGGGAAAGTTACCTACTCCTGTCTGCCTCAGTTTTCTCATTTGTAAAATGAGCTAGAGAAGGAAATGACAAACCACTCAAGAACCTCAGATGGGGGTCACAAAGAGTTGGGCACAACTGAAAACAACTGTACACATGTGCAAACCTTCATTATTGTGAGCTGGTGCAGAACAGTGGACTCGATATTAAAACACCTAGGTTCAAAACCAGGCTCCCACACCTACTAAATGTAGGACACCTTCAGGAAACAACTTTACTTTCTCAGAACCTTAGTTCTCCTATTTATAAAATAGGAATAATATTGCATCCACTGCTTAGATGACAGGACTATTGTGAGGAAAAATACTTTGCAAATTGTAATGTGATATAGGCATGTAAGCCGTTATGTTTAGTCAGCCAACTCCAAATTAATCAGTTCCCCACAGAGAATTGGTATCTGCAAGATCTGCACTTTAAAAAAGAAAAGAAAAGAAGCCACCTGGGATGTATCTCACATTCCTCCTCTGCCATTTTTGTCATGGAATATTGGAAGCTCATGGCATCATATATTAAGAAACACAAGGGGGGCAGCTAGGTGGAGCAGTGGATAAAGCACCGGCCCTGGAGTCAGGAGTACCTGAGTTCAAATCCGGCCTCAGACACTTAACACTTACTAGCTGTGTGACCCTGGGCAAGTCACTTAACCCCAATTGCCTCACAAAAAAAAACAAAAAAACAAAACAAAGAAACACAAGGGGCCTAAAGGGCTAATCTGGTCTAACCTCTTCATTTGACAGATGAAGAAACAAGTTTAGAAAGGTATGGTGGAATGCTCAGGGTCACACAGCTAGTAACTATCTGTCTGTTTGATGCAGGAGTCAACCCTGACTCCAAGGTCGGTGTTCTTTCCCACTGTCCCTCTTACCCTCCTGAGGAATATCATGCAAATTCCAGCTCACCCTTATCTAGAACTTTTAGGCTTACTAAGCCCTTTCCTCACAACAACCCTGTGACAGACAGAGCTGAGGATCACAGACTTAGAGTTAACCAACACCTCAGGAGTCACCAAATCCAACCCAATTTATTTTACAGATGAAGAAACTGAGAGGTAGAGAAGACTTAGGATCAAACAGCAAGTGTGAAAGGTAGGATTTGAACTCAAGACCCCCACCAAATCTAGTCTTTTTTCTACTGTACCAATCTGAGGCAGAATAAAGTTACAAGTATTATCTCCATTTTATAGATTAAGGAGCAGGTAGGTGGTACAATAGATAGCATTTCCTAGAGTCAGAAAAACCTCAGTTCAAAGCCGGCTTCAGACACTTACTAGCTGTGTGACCCTGGGCAAGTCAACCCTTTTTGCCTCAGTTTCCTCATTGACAAAAATGAACTAGAGAAGAAAATGACAAACCACTACAATATCTTTTCCAAGAAAGCCCCAAATAGGGTCAAGAAGAGTCGGATATGACTGAAACGACTCTACAAAAACAACAAAATAGATGAAGGAACTAAGGCTTAGCAAGGTTGGACGACTAACTGGCTCATGATAAAAATAAAGAACACTTTGTAAACTGTACAGCACCATCGAACTGAGAGATGTTATTAAGTGTCCATAGTCACACAGCTAATAAGGGAAGGAATCTAACTCAGTGTCAGGTCTCTTCTAATTTTAAGTCCAGTGGTCTCTCTGTGGCAATCAAAATAGTCAAGAGAGCAAATGGCCCCCTTTTGGGGGCTAGTCCCCAGCTCCAAAGGCTTCCCTACTTATGGTAAGAACACTGGGTGAGAAGTCCTTGTGGTTGTGCTTGTGGTTGTGGTTGACCTGGGCTCTGGCACTGAGTCAGTGGGTGAGGTTGGTCATTGCTTAAATGTCAGAAAAATGTTTCTTGAAACTAGAGATGTTCAAGATGGAGTGGTCTGCCTAGACAAGTGGTAGAATTCCCCTCCTTGGAGGTCTCCACCAAGAGCCTGAATAATTACTTATCAGACATGTTATAGTGGGGATTCCTTCCAGGTATAAGTGAGGCCTAATGGCTATGGAGGTTCCTTCTAATTCTAAAATTCTATCATTTCTCTCTGAGCCTCAGTTTCCTCGGCTGTAAAATTAGAATAATAAACAGTGTCTTCCCTCCCCACAAGTGCTAATGAGAGAAAATGGATGGGTAAGAATAACTAGTTCATTTTGCCCTCAAGACAAGAATGCAAAATTGGACACCACCCCTCCCAGAATAGCATGGCAAGTTTAGGATGATAGATGTACACTTTAAATACTTGTCCATAGCCCGAAGCTTTGCATGCCCAAGGGAAGACCTTTCTTTCCCTCACCCTTGGGTCTCTTTTTGTAATCACCAACCTGTTTCCCCACATAAACAGCAACAGCAGCAATATCAATAATAACAATTATAATTCTACTGTAACCAGCATTTATATGGTGTTTTAATGTTTGCAAGGCATTTATGTGTATTATCTCATTTGATTTTCATGACAACCCTGGAGGGTAGGTGCTATTGTTAGTATCACCATTTTATAGATGAGCAAACTGGACCTTACAGAGGTCAAATGACTTGTCCAGTCAAACAAGAGAGGCCACATGTTTTAAAAGTGGAAAAACCGGATATGGAGTCTGGAGACACAAGTCAAACCTAGCTCTCATACTTAATGAGTCATGAGAACTTCGGCAAATTGTTTAATTTCTCTCAGCCTCAGTTTCCTCATTTGTAAATGGGAATACTATAGTTATTGAAAGACTATCCTGAGGAAATCATTTTGGAAACCGGAAAGCACTAAAGAAATGGAAGCTGTTATTATCATAAGCTCTCAGGGCCCTAATAGCGTCTCAGTTACTCAGAGCCTTTGTCATGACCCAGCCGTGAAAGTAAATGATGATGGATTTTCCATAATTATGCTGGGTAATTGTATAATCCGAGCATGTTGAACTACTTAACTGTGATACTTAACTCTAATAACAAAAGATTCTGGATTCACTAAATACAGATTTATTATAACTATTCTCCACAGTTTGGGAAAGTCCCTCCCTGCTCCCTCCCTCTGCCCTCCACAGGAGACACCCAAAACTGCTACCAGATATAAGAGGGAACACACAGTGCCTGAGACAGTAAGACAGAGAAACTAGGCTACAGAGAAAGGTCTGGATATCCTCTTGGCAAAAAGGGTACAGAAGGGAGAGGATGCCTTGACACCAAGGTTACATTTGGGGGACAATCTCAAGATCATTTTCCCCCTTTTGTGGGCTTGTTTTCTGCACTAGGACTTGGTTAGTTGGGACAACCCCCTACAAGCATATAGTTGTATTTACATACTTATATTTAGCCAGGCCCCCTTATCATCCCTGCCACCTTCCTGCTCTACTTGCCTGCTGTTCCTACAATAGCTTTTGAACTGGACCTCCAGTGATCATCCCCTAAGCCGTTCAGTTTTGGAATAACCAACCTGGGGCCCTGCTGTCCTGATTCATGGTGAGAGCCCTCTCTGTGGAGTAGGTCCCACACCCCAACCAGGCTTCTTCCCAGCCCCAGCCATATTCCCACCATAATATCATGTATATAGTTGTACCCTCTTGATCAAATCTCCAGAAACCAGGTCCTGAAGGAACTAGGTCAATTGACTTTGGAGTTCCCATCCTGAGCTATGCTGTCCTGCTTGGTGAGAGTCCACTGTGGGTGGCTCTAGGTCCTAGGCCAAAGCATCAGATCCTGCTTCACATCTCATTCCAACTTCCCAATCCTTTTTCCATCTCTTGATAATAATAATGATAATAGCTAAAATTTATAAAGCTATGCCCAAGGTGACATACCTAATGTGTCTGAGGCAGAATTTGAACTTTGAACTCAGGTCTACCTGGCTCCATCTCCCATGCTCCATTATCTACTGCCACCCAGCTGCCACAAAACAACAATTAAATCAATGCAACCAATACTGTCATTGTTTCTGGAAGAGGTGTATCAGTCAACTGTCCTATAGCTCTTCTCACTATACCTATAACTCTCCAGATCAAAATATTTTTCCCTAGTAACTAACCCTTTCTGTATAGGTGCTGACTTCTCCTATGAGAATGCAAACTCCTAGAAAGCAGGAACCAACTTTTTTTTTGTTTAGCTTAAAGCAGCACTAAGACTTTTGGGGCACCCTGTAGCTTTGTGATACCTGTGCTGGTATACCCAACCCTTACTTAGCACGATTCTCCGTATAATGATTTTTCATTCATTCATTCCAGCAGGCATTAGTTGAAAGAGCTGTTGGGTGTCATCATATGCTCAAAAGGTAGGACCAAAGTGGATGGCCACTAGCGACTTTATGAGAAACCAAGACACAATAAAGCAAATCCAAATGAATAAAAAAATAGAGGCCAATGTGAAATATCTTCTTGGAAAAACAACTGACCTGGAAAATAGATCCAGGAGAGACAATTCAAAGTGGATGGCCACCATGGCTAACTAAATTATTAATTAGCTGATGTGCAGAGATAATTTTTAGAAATATTATCTTTCCCCCCAATTACATGTAAGAACAATTTTTAACATTCATTTTTTGGGTAAATTTTGAGTTCCAAATTCTCTCCCTCCCTCCTTCCTTCCCTAAGACAGTAAGCAATCTGATATAGGTTATACATGTGCAATCATGTAAAACATATTGTCATATTAATCATTTTGTAGGAGAAAACTTGAACAGGAAGGAAAGAAGGAAGGAAGGAAGGAAGGAAGGAAGGAAGGAAGGAAGGAAGGAAGGAAGGAAGGAAGGAAGGAAGGAAGGAAGGAAGGAAGGATGAAAAGATGGAAGGAAGAGAGAGAGAAAGAAAGAAAGAAAGAAAGAAAGAAAGAAAGAAAGAAAGAAAGAAAGAAAGAAAGAAAGGAAGGAAGGAAGGAAGGAAGGAAGGAAGGAAGGAAGGAAGGAAGGAAGGAAGGAAGGAAGAAAGAAAGAAAGAAAGAAAGAAAGAAAGAAAGAAAGAAAGAAAGAAAGAAAGAAAGAAAGAAAGAAAGAAAGAAAGAAAGAAAATGTTTTGATCTGCATTCATATTCCATCAGTTCTTTCTCTGGAGGTGGATAGAATTTTTCATCATGACTCCTTTGGGATTGCCTTGGACCATTGTATTGCTGAAAATAGCAGTCTTTCACAGTTGATCATCCTACAATATTGCTGTTACTGTGTGTAATGTTCTGCTTCTATTCACTTCATTCTGCATCAGTTCATGTTTTTCCAGATTTTTCTGAAAGCATCCTGCTCACCATTTCTTATACAATAGTATTCTATTACAATAATATGCCACAACTTGTTCGGTCATTCCCCAGTTGATGGGCACAGGATGAATCATTTAATCAGGCCCTTAAAGAACTGTTAGCTACCTTTTGTGTAACACGTTACATTCTAAACATCTGGTGTCAATTTTCTACCAAGAGAAAGATGACTACAAGGAGCCTGTTGCGTTTGCCTATAGGAGATACCTTGAGAGTAACCTGCTACAACCTACAGTTTGTGACCTAACAGTGAGCTGTCACTGCAAAGTGTCAGGCTCTATGGGAGCTCTATCTCAGATATGGGAAAGCTATAACCCATTGACCTGCACTTTGACAAATACTATGTTGGAGGCCAACAGCCAGAAATGGCTAGCGTCCCTGGTCAATTATGAGTTCAGATACTTTACTGCCTTAAGAGAACCAACTTGGATATACATATAATGTCTTGCAGGCCCAAACTATGAGAAAGCTTAATGATCTGCTTAACAGGGGATCTGAAAAAGGAATGGAATGATATGAGCAACAAATTAGTGGTGATGGACCCCTTTTACCTAGTATGCCTGGGCCTACTCAACCAGAAAGCAGGGAGCTTTTATAGTAGCCAAAGTATTCTGAGAGAACTATTTTTTGGTACATGGCTTCCCTGCCAACCTTTATTCTAATCAAAGTCAAGAAGTAATTAACCGGGGCAGCTAGGTGGCGCAGTGGATAGAGCACTGGCCCTGGAGTCAGGAGTACCTGAGTTCGAATCCGGCCTCAGACACTTAACACTTACTAGCTGTGTGACCCTGGGCAAGTCACTTAACCCCAATTGCCTCACTAAAAAAAAAAAAAAAAGAAGTAATTAACCAAGTCCTTAAAGATTTACTGAGTCATGCTATAAAATAACAACAAAAACAATAACAATAACTCACATTTCCATAGCACTTTTAAGTTCTGCAAATCTCTTTTCTCACAATCCTGGGAGTATTATTATCCACGTTGTAGAGATAAGGAAACTGAGGTTCAGAGTGGTAAAGCAATTTTTCCAGGGTCACAAAGCTACAGAATATCAGAAAATAGATTTGAACCTAGGTCTCCAGCCTCAAGGGGCAGCTAGGTGGCACAGTGGATAGAGTGCTGGGCCTGGAAGCAGGAAAATTCACTTTCATGAGTTCAAATCTGGCCTCAGACACTTAATAGCTGTGTGACCCTAGGCAAGTCACTTTACCCTGTTTGCCTTAGTTTCCTCATCTGTCAAATGTGCTGGAGAAAGAAATAGAAAACCACTCCCATATCTTTGCCAAGAAAAACCCAAAAAGGGGTTACCAAGAGTTGGACAGGACTGAAATCAGCTAAACAACAAGAGCCTTTAATGACCCCAAACATCTCCCTGAAGCAAAGGCTTATTTTTCTTAAATATCAGTATTCTACCCACGGCACTGTACAGGTACAAGTCATGGACTGCCACAGTCTCTAAAGAATTAAAGTTTCAGGGGGGCAGCTAGGTGGCGCAATGGATAAAGCACCACCCCGGATTCAGGAAGACCTGAGTTCAAATCTGGCCTCAGACACTTGACACTTACTAGCTGTGTGACCCTGGGCAAGTCACTTAATCCTCATTGCCCCGCAAAACAAACGAACAAAAGAATTAAAGTTGCAGTCCACCCAAATAACAATGGGAAAGTGTATGGTAGAAGGGAATAGATAGCAACTTATTACTGATAAATAATTATGCAGAAAAAACAACCTATAGGTTATCATGGCACCTGGTGGTACAGAGGATGAAACAGTAGGCCTAGAGCCAGGAAGACCCCATCTCAAACCCAGCCTCAGACACTTACTAGCTATGTAACCCTGGACAAGTCACTCAAAACTTCTGTCTGCCTCAGTTTTCTCAACTGTAAAAATGAGATTAATAATAGCATCTCTGTCCCACGGTTGTTGTGAAGATCAAATAAGATAATATTTGTGAAGTGCTTAGCACAGTGACTGGCACATAGTAGGTGCTATATAAATAATAACTGTCATCATCGTCATCAGAGAAATATAAGACTGGAAAAGATGGACTAATCATACAGCCAGAGAAGGGGCCCCGAAAGATAGGTGCTACTAGTGTCATTTTCCTCTTATAGTTGGGAAAACTGAAGCAGAGATTAACCAATTTGTCCAGGGTCTGATAGCTAGTAAGCATCTGAGGCAGGATTTGAACTCATGCCTCCCTTCCTGACTTCAGACCCATCACTCTATCATCTGCATTACCTAGCTGCCTCTAAAAAAACCTGTACTTTTTAAATGGGGCAATGAGGGTTAAGTGACTTGCCCAGGGTCACACAACTAGTAAGTGTCAAGTGTCTGAAGCTGGATTTGAACTCAGGTCCTCCTGAATCCAGGGCGGGTTCTTTATCTACTGCACCACCTAGCTGCCCCCTCACCTAGCTGCCTCTAAAGAGAGGGAAGAATCAAGGCTGCCTCTCCCTTACAAATCTGGGTAACTGAAAGGATGCTGGGGCTTGAAACAAGAACAGGGATATTTGGAGGAGGGACAGGTTGGGGGAGGGGAAGAGATGATGAGTTCACTTGGGGACATGTTGAGTTTGAGGTGCCAGCAGAACATCCAAGTGATAAACTGAGGAACAGATTGGACAAGATGGCCTCTAAAGTCCCTTCCAACTGTGAGATTCTGTGGTGATTCTCTCCCCTGGGCTCTAACTCTCTCCTGTCTCCTCTCTCTTCCTGCGCTGCTCTTAACCCTCCCTTCTCCCATCCTTTTTTCTCCCCCTTTCCTCCCCTCCCCTTTCTCTTCCCTTTCACTCCCTTTTCTTTCCTCCTCCTCCTCCTGTCCTCTCACTCCCTCTCCTTCCCTCCCTCCTATCTCATGTGATTTAGTAGCTTTATTTTGATTTCCCTTTATCATTCTATTCCTGCATCTGATTCCTTTTCTATGCATCTCTGTCACACTGTGCATCTCCCTTACTGTGTGTACCACTCTGTCTCTGAGTCTGCTTGGGGTTCTGTTGCTACCTTTCTGTGTACAGGTCTCTCTCTGTGTATCTCTCTGCATCCTCCCCCTCTTCTCTCTATTCTATCTCCATCCTCAATCTCCCTCCCTTCTTTCTGTATTCCATCTTCCTCAATCCTCTTTCATTTCTCTCCCCTTCTCTCTTCTCTGTCTCTCGACCTCTGTCTATACTTTACCTCCCTGTCTCTGTCTCTCTGTGTGCCACTATGCATCTCTGACTGTCTCTTTCTTTCTGCATGTCTCTGCTTGTCTCGGTCTCTCTTCTTTTCCCCTTCTTTACTATCTCTGACTCTCTCCGTACCTCTCTGTCTCTCAGTATGTCTCTATTTCTGTCTCTCCTTTCCCCTTATTTCCTTTCTCCCTCTCTCTCATCTCTCTCTTCCCCAGCTTTCCCCTCTTTCCTCTCCATCTCCCTCTCTTCTCTCTATCTTTCTACCTGTATCTCTCTGTTTCTCTGTTTCTTTCCCCCCTCCCCCACTCTCAATTTGAAAACAGAGTCCTTAATTATAATCAGCCGGTGCCTGCTGCTTACAGTTATCGTTCTGCTGAGAAGCGACAGCTGTTTCTATTGGCAGCCCAGCAACTGCGACCGTCAAAGTCCTTTCCCATGATGCCTCACCTCATGAAGACGGCCTGGGTGAATGCAGGGCACGGTCTGCCCCGCTACCCCCCTCAAAGCACCCCCAAGCCCTCCCGACAGCCAGCACCTGGGTGGACACGGGGCTGTGGCTTCCCTGGGGGCTGAGTGAGGCCAAATCCAGGCAGCCTTCCTTCTGTTGGTCAAATCACATCTTTGTTTTTGAACACGAGCTTTGTTTTTGTTTTTTCCATTCGTTTTTTTGGCTCAACTGGAGCGTAACGCCAATTAAAATTAGATTAGGAAGAAAATGTCCGTTTCTGCAGAATACACCAGGATTCTGAATATGTTCCCTTAGCACAGGCTGGAGAAAAGAGGAGATTCGCCTACAGTGGGCAGCTCCTGGCACTGGCAGAACTTTGCTGGGCTTTTATTCTTCTCATTCTTGCTATCATATATCTGTCACTGAGACCGCAAGGCACACAAAATGAATCCCTAGAAAAACTGGTCTCCAGGCCACCACTTGGATGCCTAGCTGTAGATGTGAGACAGGTGGCCAATTATCAATCAGAATATCAATTTTCAGCAGGCTATTCAAACTGGAAAGCACCTTGGAGACTACTGAGTTCAACCCCCTCCTTTGGTACATGAAGAAATTGAGGCTCAGAGAGGGGGAAGAACTTTCTCAGGGTCACACAGCAAGTCCCCTGACTCCCAGGCCAGGCAAGGGAGTTTTTCCTTGCTGCATGATGATTGCCGCTCTTCAACAAACCCATCTTATTTCGAAGAAACATACTTAGGGTCAGAGATAGAAGGGGCCTTAAAGCATAAGACACAGGCTGTCAGAGCTAGAAGGGATCTTTGAGATTATCCGAATCTTTTCATCTTATGGAAGGGGGAAGCTAAGGATCAGATGGAGAACATGACATGGTGATATAGCAGATCCCTAACTAGAACCCAGATCTCATTCCCCATCACTTTTCCTAACCCATCCCCATCAACATCCAAACATGTCCCTAGTGGGCCCCCTTTCCTAGAAAAGGGACACCTGGCTATTTATGGCTGCTGAGATGACAGACTGTTCACATGTTCAAGATGCAAAACTTGCATTCCAAGTTTCTCCTTTTCTCCTTGTAGACAACTTATTGCTTATCAGACCAAGAGTGTTGGGATGAGGCAATGTGGTGAAGTAAACAGAAGAAGCAATGAACTTAGGGTCAGGAGACTTCAGGTTTAGTACTTCCTAGGGCACTGAGTCACTTACAGGGTTGTATAAGTCACGTCTTCAGGGTCTCCATGTCTTCATCTGTCAAATGGGGACAATAATCCCTATCAGCAATAATAATTGCCATGATGACCAAAGGAGGTAGTAGTAGTAGTAGCAGTAGTAGTAGTAGTAGTAGTAGTAGCAGTAGTAGTAGTAGTAGTAGTAGTAGCAGTAGTAGTAGTAGTAGTAGCAGTAGTAGTAGTAGTAGCAGTAGTAGTAGTAGTAGTAGTAGTAGTAGCAGTAGTAGTAGTAGTAGTAGCAGTAGTAGTAGCAGTAGTAGCAGTAGTAGTAGCAGTAGTAGTAGTAGTAGTAGTAGCAGTAGTAGTAGTAGTAGTAGTAGTAGTAGCAGTAGTAGTAGTAGTAGTAGTAGCAGTAGTAGTAGCAGTAGTAGTAGCAGTAGTAGTAGCAACAGCAGCAGTATTTATATAGCACGTTAAGGTCTGGAAAGCACTAGAGAGGAAAATAGAAGGGCCTGGCATGCTGTTGGTCTATAGACTCACAAAGAGTCAGACATGACTGAATGACTGAACAATAAAAAACAATGACTTAGAAATGTGAAGTATGTTACTGTTCTTATCATGTTTCCATGACTTACTTGTGTATCTCATTTGATCTTGACAAAAACCCTGGGAGTTAGATCATATTTTTATCCTCATTTTTTAGATGAGGAAACTGAGGCTGAAGTGACTTTCTCAGGATCACACAGCTAGTGAATGTCCAAGACAAGATTTGAACTCAGGTCTAAAAAATAGCAAAGTTATAGTGATACTAGTATTATTTATGTTTTCATCCAACCACAGAATCTTAGATTTGGCAAGAACCTCAAAGGTCATCTAGTCCAACTGCTATCTAATGTAGGGAGGATATAGGGCCTAGAAGATATCATTTAGGCAACGAAGCATGAATCCCCTCTACAGCACCCTGACAAATGGTCATGCACTTAAAGACTATCAGTAATAGGAAACTTTACCTATGAATGCCACCCATTCTATCTTTGAACAGCTATAATTTTTAGGAAATGCCACCTTTTGTTGAGATGCAACAGGTCTGAGGCTGAGCAGAATAAATCTATTTCTTCTATACAACAATATTCTGAATATCATAATGATCTTGCTCTCTTCCCCCATTCCTCCCACACACATCCTCCACCTTCTCCAGGATTCTGCCCACCTACTTTCCTAAATAGCTCTAGTTTCTTCAATCAATCCTCCCCTGACATAGGAGGCAACCTCTCTGGAGATGAGAGAAGTGCCCAGAATGGAAGAGTTGGAAGGGACCAATACCTAGACAAGAATACTCTCAATAGCATCCTCCAACAAAGAGTCATCTAACATCTCCTCAAATTAGAGAATCTTCTACTTCAACAGGAATTTGGTGGCCATTTGGTTTAAGCCGTGCATGAAAGGAATCCCCACTATAAGATAACGAATACATGACCTGAAGACATCTTCAGTAGGAGCCCACCAGCTCTTGAGAGAGCCCCTTCTACTACCAGACACCTTGAATAGCTTGGAAGATTTTCCTGATATAAAGCTTAAATTTATCTCTTTATATCATCTGTCAAGTCGATGAGCATTTAAGCGTTCCCGTCTATGCCTTTGTCCAAATTATTGATAAAATAATTGATAAAAACATTAAATAACAGAAGGTTAATTAGATTCCTGGGGTACTCCTCTGGAAACCTTCTACTATGTTGAAGTTGAACCACTAACAATGATTCTCTTAGTCCAGCCTTCCATCAAGCTCTGAACCCATCTGATTGTGTCATCGAAGACCTCTGATGAGATGAAACAGTATATTCTGAGGCATTCCATTCCATCTATGGATGGTTCTAATTGTTAGGAAGTTTTTCTTTACAATAAATCCGTCATTCAATGAGCATTTGCTAAGTGCTTATTCAGGCATTGTGCTTAAGCACTGGGAAAATTAAGACAAAAATAGTCCCTGTTTTCAAGGAGCTCTCATTCTCATGGGATCTTAGGGGGAAACCAAGTACACACAAGATATATACAGAATAGATGGAAGACAATGGAAGGCATTTAGCCACTGGAGGGACCAGGAAAGGCTACCTGCAAAGGTACAATTTGAGCTCAGTCTTGAAGGAAGCCAAGGAGAAGGCAGAACATTCCAAACATGGGGGATGACAAGTGTTAAGGCCTGTAGACCAAAGATGGAGTGTCAGGTTTAAAGAACAGCTGTAATTGTATAGCTTTCTGTAGCTATAGAGTACATGGTGGGGAATAGTGTGTAAGAAAACTGGAAGGGTAGAAAGGAAACAGGTTATGAAGGGAGTTAAATGATAAGCAGAGGAGACTGTACAGGATGGTATGAAATTTTATTGCTTTAATTGCTTAAAACTGTGCTAAAAGGAAGCCACTGGACCCCACTGAATGGAGAGGGGACATGGGAAGACTTGAAATTTAGGAAAATCTCTTTGGCCACTGAGTGGGGGCTGGATTGGAATGGGGAGAGACTTAAGGCAGGGATGCCAATTATAACTCTTTCCAAAGTCCTGCCTTAGGGGTAATGAGGGCGTGAGCTATGGAGTTTGCCATAAGAGTCATCCACTGCATCCTGGGCCACTGCCAGTTGTTCTGATTTTTGTCTCACCACTGGACTTTGATGACTCTGGAAGAGAGGGTGAGGCTGACTTACTTAAATCTAATGCATACACAAATCAAGAAGTTAATCTGTGCCATCACCGGCCCTCTTCAGAAATGAAGGACAAAGAACAACAACCCTCTGGGACTAAGAATAAGGTAGCCAGATGGCTCAGTGGATAAAGCGCTGAGCCTGAAATCAGGAACACTTGAGTTCCAATGTAGCCTCAAATACTTATTAGTTCATTACCCTGGATAAGTCACTTGACCTCTGTCTGCCTCAATTTCCTCAACTGTAAAATGGGGATAATAATAGCATCTAGGGGCAGCTAGGTGGCGCAGTGGGTAGAGTGCCAACCCTGGATTCAGGAGGACCTGAGTTCAAATCCGGCCTCAGACATTTGACAGGTACTAGCTGTGTGACCCTGGGCAAGTCACTTAACCCCAATTGCCTCACCAAAAACAATAATAAAATAATAATAATAATAATAATAATAGCATCTAAATCCCAGGGTTGTTCTGAGGACCAGATAAGATAATATATGTAAAGTACCTAGTAGGCACTTAATAATTTGTAATTCTTCTTTCTTATAATAGCCCTTCAAATCCTTGAATCACATTCCTTTCTTAGTTTGCTATTCTTTAAACTAAACATCACCAGTTCCTTCAACAATGTCTTCAGTAATGACATGCTCTCAAGGACTTTCTCCATCCAAGTTGCTCTCCCCCCCCCCAACTCCCAGCCTATCAATGTCCTTCTGAAAATTTTGTACCTAGAATGGAATACAATATCCAAGCTATGTATACCAATACTATTATTACCGCCCATACCTCCCATAGTGCCCAAGCACTAGACTTCTACTAATGCTCCTGAAGTACCACTTCTATAATTAATTATTTCTCCTATTAATGCAGCTGAAGTAATGCACAGGGCTAAGAATAATAGCTTGCATTTATGGCATTTTTTAAGCTTTGCTAGGTGGCACAGTGAATAAATCATAGGCTTGGAATCAGGAAGACTCATCTTCCTGGCTTCAGACACTAGCTACACACCCTGGGCAAGTCATCTGACCCTGTTTGCCTCAGGTTCTTCATCTGTAAAATGAACTGGAGAAGAAAATGGCAAACCACTCCAGTATCTTTGCCAAGAAAACCTCAGAAAGGGCTCACAAAGAGTCAGACATGACATGAAATTACTGAACAAAAATGAAACATAGAGCACTAGATGTGGAGTCAGGAAGTCCTGAGTTCAGATTGGCCTTAGATACTTACCATTACCTGACACATACTAGGCACTTAATAAATGTTAATAAATGGGTCAACTAGGTGATGCAGTAGACAGAGTACTCCTCTTGAAGTCAGGAAGATCTGAGTTCAAATCTGGCTTCACACACTTATTAGCTATGTGACCCTAGGCAAGTCACTTAACCCTAGTTGCCTCAGTTTCCTCATCTGTAAAATGAGCTGGAGAAGGAAATAGTAAACCAATCCAGTATCTTTGCCAAAACCCCAAAAAGAGATCATGAAGAATTGTACACAACTGAAAACAACTAAACAATAACAAAATGTTTACTGACTGATTAATTGTGTGACCTTGGGCAAATCACTTAACCTCTGTGTCTAGGTTTCCTCATCATAAAATGGAGATAATAATAGTGCCCATAACTGGGGTTGTTGTGAAGATCAAATGGATTTTGAAGTGCTTTGCAAATATCAAAGCACTGTATAAATACCAGCTGTGTTAGTTACCTATTATTCCTTTAGTCTTCATTAAAACTATGTGAATCATGCACAATTTTTATCACTGTTTTGTCAAAGAAACTGAGGCTTAGAGAAATGATTTCCCCAACATTTCAGCCTGAGCAAATGTCTGAGGGCAGATTTGAACCTGATTCTCTACTTGGGGTCAATACAGCATAGAACAGTTTCTATATGGAAAAGACGCATTCAGAACTCCAACCCAAGAGTGGCAGGGAGTTCAAGTGGGAACTCCTCAGGTCTAGAATACTGGTGGAGGCTCTGACCCCAAAGGGCAGAGGCTCCATCAGAAAGGAAGGAGTCTGGCAAGTTAACAGGTAATAGATACTAGTAATGTGGATTGATGTTACAAGGCTGTTGGACAGGAAGGAATTGGGGGAGAACTGGGATTCACTACATGTAAAGAACCCCAGGGACATTTTTTTGTTTCCAACTTCCCTATGATCCCTTTTATTTGTTCCCATGGGCCTCAGGGTTTGGCTTATTTATTTTTTCCACCTCCACCACCTAGGTTTTTTGACCAGTTTTTCTCTCCTTCCTTGCAAGACAGAACTGAATCTCACACCTCCTTGTGTTGCCAATGTAAGCACAGAACAAACATTTCAATGAGTTTTAAGATTCATGAGGTGCTTATTATCACAGATGATCTCATTTGATCCTTGAGAGGATCCTGTGAGATGGCTATGTCAGGTATTCTTTTACCCATTTTACGGAGGGGGACAGTGAAGCTCACAAAAGTTAAATGACTTACCTGTTGTCACGCAGCCACCAAGTGCAGGATTTGAAGGGAGGTATGCCCCAACTCCAAATCCAACCTGCTTTCTGCTGTGCCATGCTTCTCTACAAAGAGCTTCTGTGACCATAAGTGGGAAAGGGACATTTGTAAACCAGAAAGGAATGGCTCATAATGTGTCACTAAAATAGAGTGTAGGGGGTAGCTAGGTGGCGCAGTGGATAAAGCACGGGCCCTGGATTCAGGAGGACCTGAGTTCAAATTCAGCCTCAGACTCTTGACACTTACTAGCTGTGTGACCCTGGGCAAGTCACTTAACCCTCACTGCCCCACCCAAAAAAATAGAGTGTAATAGTTTATTATTTGTTTGTTGTTGGTTTTTTAGTGTAATAGTTTATTATCAAAGGTCCTGAAGGACCAAACTCCAAGAACTACCTCAGTTTATTAGTTTCTAAACTACAAGATAATTTATACGTGTCATAAGAAAATGAAAATCAAGGCAGATTCCACTGACTTCAACAAGCATTTATTAAGCACCTACTATGTGCCATTCACCACACTAAGAATAAAAAGACAAAATTAGAATAGTCCCTGCCCTAAAGGAGCGTATATTATACTGGGGAGGCAATACATGCGCAGATAGATTCAAAATATATACAAAGTAATTTGGAGGGAGGGGAAGTACTAACAAGTGGGGACGGGGGGAAAGGAAAGACCTTGTGTAGGAGGTAGCAATTGAGCTAAGCCTTGACTGGAGCTCAGGGCTCTGTAGATGAAGGAGGGAGAACCTTCAAGACATGGGTGACAGCCTGTGCAAAATCAGATCTCTCTTTGGGTAGACTTCATTTTCTGAGACAATCCCCTGCCCACCAGAGAAACAGAGAGAGGGAGGGAGGGAGGGAGAGAGAATGAGAGAATATGTACTTTGTGACAGGCCTCTGGGATACAAATACAAGAAAACAAAACAGTTCTTACCTTCTAGGAGTTTACATTTTATTGGGGGAAAACAATATATAATATTGGGGGGAATAATAAAGGGAAGATGGAAAGGAAGAGGGCATTGTATAAAGAGGACCAAAGCGAAGTGCTGGCAAAGCCTCTTTCTGGTTAAAATAAGATGAAAGAGGGGCAGCTAGGTGGCGCAGTGGATAGAGCGCCAGCCTTGGATTCAGGAGGACCTGAGTTCAGATCCAGCCTCAAACACTTGACATTTAACTAGCTGTATCACCTTGGACAAGTCACTTAATCCCAATTGCTTCACCCAAAAAAATAAAATAAAATAAGGTGAAAGCTCACCTAGAGGAGCCCAGCAGCCAGGCCAAGGTTGGCCTGAGTGTAGGCAGCATGGTGAAGAAATGGCTGGGAATTATAAGTAGTTGTGTAGCTTCAGCTTGGTTGATCTGGGTAGTTCCAGGTGTGGCCTCTCAAACTGTGAGCCCTGGTCTGTGCTTTAAGTCAGAATTCATTTACAACACAGAAATTGGCTTACAATGTGTAACGTGAAACACCTATGCAGTGGAACACCTTATTATTATTTGGTTCTAAAAGCACTTTTCCACTGAAGAGCCCAAGTCATAGAACTATTCAGTTTAGAAAAGGTATAGGTAACCCAAGCTGAGGTACTGATTGAGGGAACCAAAAGAAGAAAATAATAACATGCCTCATCCTCTTCAGTCCATTTCCGTGCCTCTCCCTTCCAAATCCATCCCAACCCTGAGAAACTATCCTAAAGCCAAGCTCTTATTACATTATTTACTGCTCAGACACCTTCGATGGTTCCCCATTTCCCACAGGAGAAAATGCCAATTCCTTATCTAGTCATGCAAGACCATGCACAGTTTACCTCCCCTCACCTACCCCTCAAAATCTACCTTTCCAGCCTCTTACTTTCCCAATCAAATCAGCCTTTTCACTGGCCTTTGAATATTCCTTTCCTTGCCTTAACATTTGTGTTCAGAACATTTCTTCTTCCTTGGACTGTGCCTTCTGCCAGTTATCTCCCGGCCTATCAATCTCTACCTCTAAAAATGCTGCCTACCCTTCCCAAGTCACAGAAGGATTGATCTCTCCCTCCAAATCCATTCGGCAATTAATGCTTCTCTTACAAACCTCTCACCTATGGTATTATATGAAAGTTCGATCTCTAACTCTTACTGACTAGTAATAACTTACTAACTTACTGACTGCAGGTAAATCATTTCTCTTCTCTGCCTCAGTCTACTTATTTTTAAAATTAATTTATTTATTTTAGTTTTCAACATTTGTTAAGATAAGATTTCCAATTTCAAATTTTTCTCCCTCCATCCCCTCCCTCTCCCCCTCCCCTAGACAGCAGGTAATCTGATATATATTTTATATATATATATATATATATAAAACATATTTCTGCATTAGTCATGTTATACGAGAACAATCAGAACAAAAAGTAAAAACCTCAAAAGAGAAAAACAACAGCACCAAAACCAAAAGAAATATTATGGTCCAATCAGCATCCATATTCCACAGTTCCTTTTTTTTTTTCCTGTATTTGGAGAGTCTTTTCCATCATGAGTCCTTTGGAACTTTCTTGTACCATTGGATTAGTGAAAAGAATCTAGTCTATCACAGTTGATCAACATATAATGTTGATGATACTGTGTACAATGTTCTCCTGGTTCTGCTCATCTCCTCAGTCTACTTATGTATAAAATGGGGGAGAGGGATAATCCTATACTACCTACCTCACAGAGCTGTTATAGGCAAAGTGCTTTGCAAACCTTAAGGCACTATGAGATTGTGAGCCGTGTCATTATCTTTGTTATGTTTCCCTGAATCATTCTTCTTAATGTCCTGTAAGATCAATGAAGACAAGAACCATATCTTATTCCTCTTTTGTGCCTTTCAGTCCCGAGCACAAGGCCTAGGACATAGGAAAGGTGTTAATAAACATTCACTGACTTAAATTGGTGTTTCCTACTTAAACACTTTCAATGGCTCCCCATTTCCCACAGGAGAAAATATTAATTTTTTATTTAATCATGCAAGACTACCCACAGTTTGCCTCTTCCACTCCCCCAACAAAAATCTACCTGTATTGACTTGGATTTACAATTGAAAACACGTCACCTGGAACCTCCCTGCTCTTCCAAGCTGAACCTCAGTAATTCTATACTTCCTAACCATCTCTTCACCAAGGTGCCTACACCCAGGCCAAATTTGGCCACAGCCCCTGGGTACTGGGCTCTTATAGGTGAGCCTTCATCTCTCTTATCTAAGATTTTGAATTGAACTGAACTGCAACAAGTTTATTGGGTAAATTGTGGGGGGAGAGGTATCTATTGGTTTATTTTCATTAAATGACTTGAATTGAAAACTCCCATCAAATAAGAAGTTCCTTTCATGCTCAACTGATTCCAATGTAGAACCTCCCTAATTCAGACCTGTCAGAAAGTGGTCAAACCTGGTTCGTCAGGTCTGGATTATGTGTATTTTAAAAGAGATGCAGCTAGATTACTTTGGAGTCCAAAGGGTGATTCAAAGGAAGCCAAGAAAGGGTTGCCAGGTAGAGGTTCTGCCTTGATGAATAAGATAAGCATTATTTATATTTAGTATATTAATACTTAGAAACTGTTCTCTTCATTAGAAAAGCTAGCCATCTTGACTTGCACTGTTTGCTAAACCAAACTCTTTTTGTGATTTTGAAAGTAAACCTCACTCCAGAACTGATGTCTTTTCCAAAATACTTTTCGATTTTTCCAAGCTCTTTGTAGACATTCTCTTATTTAATCTCAACATAAGAAACCCTGTCTGGCCTCTTTAGAAGTACAGGAATTATGATCCCATTTTCAGATGAGGAAACAGGCCCAGAGGGGGAAAATTATATACACACCCAGGTAAAAATAGATCCAACTTGATCCAGAATTTTTGATCCCCAGTCAATTCAATAATCATTGATTCAGGGGCAGCTAGGTGGCGCAGTGGATAGAGCACCGGCCCTGGAGTCAGGAGTACCTGAGTTCAAATCCGGCCTCAGACACTTACTTAACACTTACTAGCTGTGTGACCTTGGGCAAGTCACTTAACCCCAATTGCTTCACTAAAAAAAATTAAAATAAAATAAAAAAATAACCATTGATTCAGCTGCCTACTAAGCTCTAGGCCCTACACTTCCAGGTACTAAGAATATATCCATCCCTCAAAGACCTTATAGATGAATGACTTAGGGCTCATTTGGATCAAATGAGAAAATATCTGGCAAGCACTTCGACTAATGCTTGGCACATAGTAGGCACTTTTAAAAATGTTTTTTCCTTCCCATTTGCCCTCTTTTCATTGCACCATGTTTCTTTCTATTTTTGTTGAACTGAACTTAATGCAATTTGACAATAAGCTCACTTGGCTATAGCACTAAGCTGTATACAGTGCTGCCTTCACACTGACTTTATAGTGTAAATGTTATTATCCCCACTTAAAGATAAGGAAATAGAAGCTCAGAGGAGAAGTGATTTGTCCAAGGTGTCATAGTAAGTGGCAGAACTTTCATTCTAACCCAGGTCTTCTGTCCCAAGTTTCTTTTGATTTCACTATACTTAAAATCTTCAACAAGTAACTTGCATCTGGTTTGGACCAATTGAAGAATTCTAGTCTTCCACTCTAGTCTTCTCAGGTGACTAGTCCCCAGCTGTCAGCCTTTGTCAGGCTATTGAAGTCTATTTAAAACATGCCCAAGAACCAGCTATAGCTTTATCCATTACTGACAAACAACAGCTTGTAGTTATATGAGACTGAGAGATGAAAGGATGCAATTCTTCTGGCTTTCTATATAATTCATCATTAAAATAATGTGCCCGCACCAAACCCTTGCCACAGTAATCATAAAAATAAATCTCTGGAGTTTAGAAAAAAAACAACTCCTGAGGCCACAAAATAAGGGAGACGTTAAGGGAGTATCCTGGAAACGGAGACTTATAAGTCACCAAAATTTGAAAGAAACACATTTCAAATGTTGCATAATGTCATCTGATGGCTAAAAATAATGGAGTCCCAATGTAAGTGCCAGGAAAGTATACTCTGGAAAATTGAACAAACATTTCTGTCTCCTGGGCTAGGAAGCCAGGGAACTGAGTTCTAATCTAGGTCAACCATTCACTGTATGACCTTGGGCAAGTTCTTCTGTCTTGATTTCCTCTGTTAATTTCATCTTAATTTCATTTGTAAAATGAAGGGATTGAACTAGTCGGTTAAGCTTACGGCTAAGGTTAGAGTCGGAGGCACAGATTTCTATAAGGGCCTTTCAGCTTCAATATTTTATGTTTTATCATTCTAAGGCCCTTTTCAGTTTTGATGTTACATGTTCTATGATCCCAAGACTCCATCATTCTGTGTTGATATTCCAAAGCCTGTTCTACCACTGATGGTCTAACATTCCTATTTCTTCCTTCCGTTTCTAACATCCTATGTTCTGAGATTCCAGTGTCCCATTTTGACACATTTTATAGACAGTGAAGATGATGGGAGGCAGAAGGACTGAGCCTCGCAACACAATTCTGCCGTTAGCCCCTGGCAGTAAATATTTTCAATTTCATTCCATGAACAACTATGAAGTACCTACTTTGTGTCCTGCCTTGGGTTCTGAAGGCATGAATATGAAAAATTATAAGTTCTCTGCCCTCAAGGAGCTCAGAAGTTAACAGAGAGTTTAGGACAAATACATGTATGCAAGGTGTGTGTTGCCTTTGTAAGTTTGTATCCAGATGGATTGTCTAAATGATGCGGGAAGATATGAATAGATATCTGTAGAATTCAGCCTACCCCTTTCCAATAGAGACTGATTTCTGCTTGCTGGACAACCAGAGAAAGGATCATGAGGTTAACCACACTTATCTCTTCATAGATAAGGTATAAGGTATATTGTATCTTCATAGATAAGGCTAGAATTGTATCTGTTGACCCCCCCCCCCTAAAAATTGCTAGTCTGAGGCAAATTACTTTTTTCCTTAGGTTCAAGATGTTTTCCTGGTCACTATATCCCTTAAACAGGAAGGTATATAGCTGATATCCTGAGACTTTGCTTCCTTGGCTTCCAACCAAATGTTAAACAAAATAAATTACAAATTATAAATAAATCCATTTATCAAAGCAGATAGCAAACAAAAATCTTCAAAAGTTATACAGATTAGCATATACCAGAAAATACACAAAGTAAACAGGCTCTCCCACTAGAATCAAGATATCTCAGCTCAATGGAGAGAGAATCCCTGATCTCACCTAAGAGAAAATTCCTCAGAGTCTCCAGGAAGGCACGCTTTCTTTATCCTACATGTCTGCCTTCCAAAGTCTATTTTCTTTTTTGGATTTCTCCCCAAAAAAGGTCTAGAACCATGAGTGTTTCTCTTGAAGAAGAAAGCAAAAAGAATGTCTTTCCTCTCAAACTTCCACAACAACTCTACCCCTCTCACAGGCCCACAACAAGTCAGTATCCCCTCCACCAATGAGAAAAGTCTTATACAAATGATCTAGGCTTGAACCCTGGGTTACCCATAAATCAAGAGAATACAAATAGAATGTGATAAAAGCAGATTATCTTCCCTGGGTATCTAGCACAGTACTTAAATATAGTTGGTATGATATAAATTTGTATGGAAAAAAAGGGAAAGAGAGAAGGAGAAAGAAGGAAGGAAGGAAGGAAGGAAGGAAGGAAGGAAGGAAGGAAGGAAGGAAGGAAGGAAGGAAGGAAGGAAGGAAGGAAGGAAGGAAGGAAGGAAGGAAGGAAGGAAGGAAGGAAGGAAGGAGGGAGGGAGGGAGGGAGGGAAGGAGGGAGGGAAGGAAGAAGGAAGGTGAAAGGAAGGAGAGAGGGGAGGAAGTTAGGAAAAAAGGAAGGAATGAAAAAAGAATAAAGAAAAGGGAGAGATCTAAACAACATGTAAGACAAGGATTTATTCCTTTTCATCTGGCAGTTGGGTTCTCCCACTCAGCATCAATGTTCCATACAAGATTTCAGAACTGACCAATCTTGGCTTCAAATACCCCAGTATCCCATTTACCAGTATTCCTGTCTTGAACATGAGCCCCCTCCTTTCTTCGCTGCTCCTGTGTATCCTGTTCCCAAATCCTGCTTTCATGGTAAAGATCAGAAGAAAAATTTATTCACACTAAGGTCCAAGAAATTGAAAAAAGCTCAGAATATGATCTTAGCTTATCAAACAGGATGGGGAAGGATCCAGAGGTTTTTAAAAGTCATTTAATTTATCCTAGGGCATAAATATTCGCTTTGTCCCTTGATCAAAATTCTGTGCTCCTTATTAAAAAAATCAATCAAAACCATAATTAACCTAGAATTTCAAATTTTGAAAAATTTTTAAATCACCAAATGCAAAGGATCATAGACTTTAGAGCTGGCACAGACCTTAGAAGTCACTTAATTCAGCCCACACACTTTGTAAAAGCAGGAACTACCTCCAAATCCCATGTTCCTTTGACCATACCAAGGTGCTGGTCTTCCACCAATCAGATGTCACAGAATTCTTCCTAGACCACTTTCTTTCTTTTTTATTGCCTCTGGAAGAAGATTCTGGGATTAAACAGAGTGTTGTTATCAAACTAGGCAGGGGTGAAAACTAGTCATGGGATTACATTAATCTCTGCATGTAAGATTGTTGGTTGTGATTATTGATTGCAAGGGTCCCAAAGTCTCTAACACAAGCCAGCCCAAAAGAACAGAGAAGGATTCAGAAGGTGTTGACAGCATGACAAAGTAGAAAAAGTCCCAGGGGGCAGCTAAGTGGCACAGTGGATAAAGCACTAGTCCTGGATTCAGGAGGATCTAAGTTGAAATCTAGCCTCAGACACTTGACACTGACTAGTTGTGTGACCCTGGGCAAGTCGCTTAACCTTCATTGCCCTGCCAAGAAAGAGAGAGGTGGGGGGGGGGGGAGAGAGAGAGAGGGAGAGGGAGAGAGAGAGAGAGAGAGAGAGAGAGAGAGAGAAAGAAAGAAAGAAAGAAAGAAAGAAAGAAAGAAAGAAAGAAAGAAAGAAAGAAAGAAAGAAAGAAAGAAAAGAAAAAAAGAAAAAGTACTGGCTCTGAAGTCAGAGAGTTCAAATCCTACCTGTGAAGCTTATGACCCATGTGACTATGAATAAATCACTTCATCTCTTTGAAACTCAATAGTCTCATCTGCAAAGTGATCAGCCTAGACTATATAGACTTTGACAGCCTTCCCTAGATCTAAGATCTCATGTTTTTAAACAGGCAGCTAGTGGCACAGTGGTGTAGTGTCAGGAAGACCTGAGTTCAAAGATGGCCTCCGACACTTAGCATCTGTAGGTGCTCTAACTCTTGCTTAGGCAAGTCACTTAACCTCTGTTTGCTTCAGTTTCTACATTTGTAAAATGGAGATAATAACAGCATCTGACAGGGCTGTTGTGAGGATCAGATGAGATGGTATTTGTTTTCTTTTGTTGTGGTGGTGGTTTTGTTTGTTTGGGGTATTTTTTTGTGGGGCAATGAGGGTTAAGTGACTTGCCCAGGGTCACACAGCTAGTAAGTGTCAAGTGTCTAAAGGCAGATTTGAACTCAGGTCCTCCTGAATCCAGGGCCCGTGCTTTATCCACTGCATCACCTAGCTGCCCCATCAAGCATCTTACAAATACCATCTCAGGGGCAGCTAGGTGATGCAGTGGATAAAGCACGGGCCCTGGATTCAGGAGGACCTGAGTTCAAATCTGCCTTTAGACACTTGACACTTACTAGCTGTGTGACCCTGGGCAAGTCACTTAACCCTCATTGCCTGGCAAAAAAACAAAAACAAAAACAAAGATGCTTGGCACATAGTAGGTATTACAGAAGTGCTTATTCCTTTCCATCTTCCCTTTTTGCAGCTGTTGTTGACTTCATGACCGTTGTCATCATCTGTGGTGGTCTCTATTCCTAAAACCTCAAAAACCTCCCAGCACAGACCAATATATAAGACTTCATTAGGGACAATATGGCAAAACAAGAACCTGGACACAAAGGGAACATCCCCAGGGCAGCCCTCCTGGCCCACAGAATGTCAGAGTTGGAATGGATGTCAGAGGCCATCAATCCAACATCTTAGCCAGGCAAGACCCCCCTCTAGAAGGCTCATGTGCAGTTGTTTTTGCTTGCATGCCCCTAGGGAAGGGAAAGTTGCTATCTTACAAGACAGCTTCTTCCACTTTGGAACAGGTCTAATTGTTAGGAAATGTTTTTCCTTAAATCTTCTTTATTCTTGCTATCTCTTTTTTTTTCCAAAACAAGTCAGATATACAATCAAAGTGTAAGGCCCAATCTGTGGAACAATAGCTTCAAAATTAGAACTTTTTATATACCGCTCATGGTCAAGTAGGTGTTGCAGTAGTTAGGGCACCAGGCCAGGAATCAGAAAGACTCATCTCCCTTAATTCAGATCTGGCCTCAGAAACTTACTAGCTGTGTGATCCTAGTCAAGTCACTTACCCCTGTTTGCTTCAGTTTCCTCATGTGTAAAATGAGCTACAGAAGGAAATGGCATACCACTCTGGTATCCCTGCTAAGAAAACCCCAAATGGGATCATGAAGAGTCAAAAACAACTGAACAGCAACTGAACAACAATATAGTGTCATCAGGCAGCTTCAGAGTAGGACAGAGGCTGGTATCCTTGTTTCAGTTACTGGCAGTAGATACTGCCTCCCCAAGAAACCAATCAATTAATAAGCCTTTATTAAGTACCTACTATGTGCCAGGCTAAGTTCAGGGGATAAAAAAGAGACAAAAGACAATCCCTGCCCTCAAAGAGATTACAATCTAATGGGGAAGACAACAAACACCTATATACAAACAAGCTATATATAGGATAAATAGGAAATAATTAACAGAAGGAAGACACTAGAATTAAGAGGGGTTGGGGAAAGCTTCCTAATCCCACAGCTCAGTTGCCCTTCCTGTCTGTTTGTGAAGGAAGAGACACAACACCACATGGGGATGGGTTAGGAAGGAGGGATCACTTTCTAATTGACTGGGTGACAGGCAGAAATTTTAAAACTTACCGATGATGTCAGACTCACTGGATAGCAATGCCAAGTCAGGACAGCCTATAGAAGGGACTACATTGGCACTTAATAATAGTAATAGCTCATGTTTCTACAGGTCTTCACATCACTTTTCTCATAACACTGAAAAGTAGGGAGAAAAAGTAATATCAACCTCATTTTATACGAAAATGAGGTTCAAAAAACCTGCTCAAGTTCACATAGCTTAGTGACTGAGCTAGAACTTGAACCCAGGTTTCTTGACTCCCAGGCCAACAATTTTTCACCTCCCAGTGGTTATAATCCCACTGCAAGTAGGGCACTTGACAGAGGATTTAGCAGCAGAAAGTGGTTGGTGAGTGAACAAGCTCACCTCCTCTCCTTCCCCAACATTCTGAATCATCAAACTATGGTTTTCAGTGCCTTTGGACCAGACAGAGATCTAAAGAAGGGGCTTCCAGCAGACATGCAGCATCTTAAGAAATCTGGGCTATCCTGATGATTTTAAGTCATTTATGTCTCTGAATGAGGGGCTCATTCAGCTCAAGGAGGAAAAAGGATATTTGCATCTAGGTTCTCTGTGGCAAACAAGCGTTGATTTCTGTCTATTCAGGACTACAAAAGCAGCTGAGACTACTCAAGATATAAAGAATGGAAAGTTCACAGGACCTCTGAGACAGGCCTGCCTGCAAGATCAGGAAGGGCTCAGAAGCTGTGAAGGCTCCAGGTAACCTTATGGCATAGATTCATCTCTTCTCTGTACCACAGACTTCAAGAAACTTAGTGACAGAGCTCAGTCTTCTGGTTTTACTCCTACTGTCTCCTTTTCTGGTTCTTAATCCACCTTCCTTTTTGTCCCTAAGAGTACATGGCTCCCCAAGGTTCTGCCCTAGGTTCTTTTCTATTCTCTCAGTCTCTCTCAGTCTGTCTGTCTCTGTGTGTTCGTGTTTTCCTCCCTCCTTCTTTCTCTCTCTCTCTCTCTCTCTGTGTCTCATCTTTTTCATCAGCTCTGATGATCCAATTATCACCTCTATACAGGCAACTCCATAAAATAGCTATCCAGGCTAATAATCTCTCTCCTGAGCTCCAACCCCACATGCTCAGCTTCCTACTGGACGTTTACACCTAGATGTTCCACCAGCATTGAAAAGTCAACCAAATGTGGGGCAGCTAGCTGGCACAGTAGAGAAAGCACAGACCCTGGACTCAGGAGGACCTGAGTTCAAATTCAGACAGTTGACACTTACTAGCTGTGTGACCTTGGGCAGGTCACTTAACCCTCGTTGCCCCACAAAAAGGAAAAGAAAAAAGAAAAAGAAAAGTCAGCCAAATGAACTCATCACCTCTCCCCTTACTCTACTCTAAAACCCTTCCCCTTTTTCAAACATACCTTTTTCAATTGAGGGTACCACTATTATCTGTCACCCAGGGTTATAAACTTTGGAACCATTCTTTGACTCTTCTTATTCCCTCACCCCACTCCCATCCAATCTCTCTTTTCTTTTAAAGTAATAAACATTTTTATTTATAATTTTGGGTTCCAATTTTTATCCCTCCTCCCCTCCCTCCCCTTCCCCCTCCCTGAGGCGGCAAGCATTCAGATATAGGTTAGACATGTGAGATTATGTAAAACACTACCATATTAGTAATTTTGTATATGAAAACTTGAATAAAAGAAAAAATGAAAGAAAGTGAAAATAGTGTGCTTCAGTCTGTGTCCCATCAATATCAGTTCTTTCTTTGGAGATGGATAGTATGTTTCATCAACAGTCCTTTGGGATTGTATTGCTGAGAATAGTTAAGTCATTCACTATTCTTTATCAAACAATATTGCTGTCTCTGTGCACAATGTTCTCTTGGTTCTGCTCATACAAGTCTTTCCAGGCCTTTCTGAAATCATCCTCTTGTCATTTCTGATAGAACAATAATATTCCATCACCATCATATACCACATCTTGTTTAGCCATTCCCTAATTGATGGGCATTCCTTTGATTTCCAATTTTTCCCCATCTAACCTCTTGCCGGATCCTGCCCATTCCACCACAATGGATTTCATGCCCATTCCCTTCTCTCCTCTTAAATTGTGAGATGATATTATATCACGACTAGCATCCTAGCCTTGGAGTCAGAAAGACCAGCTCAAATCTCTCTGATCCTCAGTTTCTTCATTTCTAAAATGGAGGTAACAGCATCAGCATCACAGGGTTGTTGTGAGAACTAAGTGGCATTATGAATATAAATTGCATTGCAAACCTCCAAGCATGCATTTCCTCACCCAGACATTCCCCGTACCAGTAAAAGCCCATGTCCAGTTTCCATCTCCATTACTGTTGGTTGTTGCCCTCATCATCACTTACCTGGATTGTTGTCATAGCCTCCTAATGCCTCTCCCTGACTCCAGTCTAGAATGTCAGAGATGAAAGAGGCTTCCCTTGGCAATCTTTCCTCATCTCCTCCCTTGCTGACTCCTTGGCTTATCCTGTTGGCTGGTCAGCTACTCTAACCCCAATATTTGGCATGAACCAGCATTCTCTAGACCCAAGCTAGAAGCCCCTAGCTACCCATGCCCCAGCACTGACTGGTGATCCCTAGAGATTCAGAGTCCAGCTCCCACAATTTGTGACACTTCCATGTCCTTAAAACCTGCCAGGCATGACATTTAGAACAGCAGCTTTGCAGAGCCTGGCACTGTGGGATGCTCAGGTCTTTCTCAATCTCTTTGCTCCAAATAATCCTGCCCATTTCTGAGCACTCAGTTGGTCAAGTCACTAAGCTACTCCAATTTCACTTATGTTTGATGCTGAAGAGTTGGATTGGGGAGGTCAGCTTGTTAAGCAAATGTCCAGAAACAGCTACAGTTCTACACCCTCCCTCAAGGTCTAGCTTACATGTCACCTCTTTTATTTCCTGATTATCTTGGCCAGGAAATAATCTCTCCCTCCTTAGATCTCTCATGGCACTTTTTTTTTAAACTTCACCTATGCATTTGTTCTCTTCCTCACCTCCAAGAACACAGATCTAGAACTGAAAGGACTTCAGAATTCAGAACTCTAGTTCAAGGGTTCTTAACTCAGGGTCTGTGATTTTTTTCCCCAGTATTTTGATGATGATATAATTTGTTTCCTTTGTAATCCCATGTATTTCATCTTATGCATTTAAAAACATTATTCTAAGAAGGGGTCTATCAGCTTCATCCGACTGCCAAATGGTGTCCATTGTACATGATCTGGTCTAATCCCCTTATTTTACAGCAGAGGAATCTGAGACTTTGGGCAGGAGACAGTGGCTTGCTCAAGATCACACCAAGGGGGCAGGATTTAAACCCTCTAACTTTAGAGTCTGTAGACTTTCCACTCCCTATTACGTTCCACCATGTACCGTAGTTATTTATACCCTCAACTTTTCCCTCCTATTAGAATGAGGATCCCCTGAGGGACAGAGTCTGCATCTTCCTTTTTTAATTGAATTCCCTTCATCCCCTAGCATCAACACAAGACCCTACTCATTCATGTACTTAGGAAATGTTTGTTGAATTGACTGAATAATATCAACATTATTGCAAGTGGTAAGAATAAACTGCCTAAGAAAATCAGCCACTTTCAGGCCCTTTATCAGCATCACTTGAATTCAAACAAGCAATGTTACTCATTGTGACTCTTGATGATGCTTTTAAACTATCTATTAAGTTAAATCACAGGTTCTGAAGAATTTGTAGTTGAGAACAACTTGTTATCCACTAGTTTGTGTTAATATGTTCTCAAAGTGATAAAACAATTTTTTTAAAAAAAGAAACTTGTATAAACAGAACTTTCTGATCATTCTGTCAAATCTTTCATTCCCTTAACTGACCCTAGTGGAAATGGACTACTCTGTTCCCTGAAAATAACATATCCTGCATTCTTCCATACCTGTACCTTTGCTCGCAGTGTTCCTTAGACCTGGAATGCCCTTCCTTCCTTTCTTTATCTATTGCTGATTTTTTTTTGGTGGGGCAGTGGGAGTTAAGTAACTTGCCCAGGGTCACACAGCTAGTAAGTATCAAGTGTCTGAGACTGGATTTGAACTCAGGTCCTCCTGAATCCAGGGCCAGTGCTCTAGCCACTGTGCCACCTAGCTGCCTCCTTCCTTTCTTTATCTACTAAACTTCTATCCATTTTAAAAGACCCACTCAAAGAAGACCCCTTCCAATAAGACTTCTCCCATCCCCACCCACACTGGATATTACCTTTCCCCACTAAGACCTCATACATCACTTGTTTTTGTCGCTCCAAGAGGCATTTATTATGTACCAGAGTTATCTGTTCATATGTCCTCTTCCCCATAATCTTACGGTTATAGATCTTGAACTAGGAATGACCTTAGAAGTTATCTTGTCCAAACCTATTATTTTACAGATGAGGAAACTTAAGCCCAGAGAGGTTAATTGATATGCCCAAAGTTTCTCAAGGGGCAAGTGGTAGAACTGGAATTCAAAAGATGATGAGTCAACCTTCAGAGTCAACCTTCTTTTCCATGTCCCATGATGCCTCCATATAAGCTCTGTGAGGCCTCCCAGTATTTAGTGTTCTATACACAGGACTTAATACATAGGTCTGGTATTATTTAGTTGAATTAGATATCCACCCTGTTGTATTTAGTGAGGATCTTGCTACAACATAGTTTTGTTTTGTTTTTCATCAACTCTATAGGTCTTGCTCCCAGCTTGTTTTCCTTGGGGATCCCTCTGAGGCTCTTCCACAAATGTGTTTGACTTGCAATGGTTCTGTTGACTAGTTTGATTTTTGTTCAGTCATTTCAGTCATGATACTTAAGTGCAAAGTCACTCAAGTGAAATTTAGTCACTATGGTTCTGGTGGCCAGTATTATTCGGAAAACCAAGAGGTTCTCCAACCTACCCCAGAGTATTGTATCTATCATAGCTACCACACTCTAACATGCACCCCCTTCCCCATCACTAGCAAAGAAAGTTCCAGGTAAGCAGTCACCTAAGTTAACAAGGACTCAAAATAGGTTAGCTCTTCCAACCTTTAAAGGAGTCAGCTTTTCTCTTGGGATTTTATGCATTACATTAATTTCCATGCTAATGATTGGTAAATGCTCACTGAAGAGAAACCAAGGGCCCAGGAAAGCACCCTCTCCCAGGTCATGTTTTACAAAAACAAAGAGTCTCTGCCTGTTCCTGAGCTGTTCAGAGGTGGACACATTGATAGATTTCTGATTCCCCTCCTTTCCTTTCCTCTGCCCGCCCTCTGCTGGAGCTATGGGATGGCCCAAAATGGCAGGCTCAGGAAGAAAGAAAGAAAGAAAGAAAGAAAGAAAGAAAGAAAGAAAGAAAGAAAGAAAGAAAGAAAGAAAGAAAGAAAGAAAGAAAGAAAGGAAGGAAGGAAGGAAGGAAGGAAGGAAGGAAGGAAGGAAGGAAGGAAGGAAGGAAGGAAGGAAGGAAGGAAGGAAGGAAGGGAAAAGAACCAGTGAAGGGCCACAATCTGGATACTTCATCTACAAATTGAAACCATGGTGTTGATTACAAACTCAAAGTAAGTTGACCTTGTCTTCTTACAAAGAAAGTGTTGTTGTTTTTTGTTGTTGTTGGGTTTTTTTTTTTTTTTTGGAGAAACCAAACCCTGCCATTCTCATAGGGGCAAGATCACCTCCCCTCTTCAGGATGGGGAGGGAGCAAGAGTCAGGTTTGCCTTAGGGAACCCTCCTCACCCTCACTCAAGTCCTGCACATATTTGAGTGGAAGAGGAAGGTGAAAAAGAAGCTGGCATGAGGAGGAAGGAAAGATGAGAGAAGAGAAAGGTGCTGCCTGATTTGAGGAAGGAGAGGTAAGGTCAATTGCTGTCTGGCAAGAGGGTCCAGTAAGACCTGGGTACTAGTTCTAATTCTGCCACTAAGTCTCTGTGTGCCCGAGAAAACGCCTTTCTCTTTCTGAACCTCAGTTTCCTCACCTGTAAATTGATTTCTAAATTCCCTCACATCTTTAACTTTCTGTGATTCAGAGATTCTAAGGTTCCTTCCAATTCTGTCACTCTACCTGTGGGGAGGAGGAGAAGCTTGGAGAGACTATGAATATACCACCTCAACTGATATCTGAATAAGAATTTGAGTATAAAACTTTAAGGGGGGGGGGGGTGGCGAGAATGCTGCCTTGTCCCCCAGGCTATTCCCATAATTAATCATTGAAACCTAATTAAAGATAGTGCGTATGTAGCTTATATTCCTGCCCTGTGGCAGAGGGGCAAGCGCTTGGACGTGGGGCTGACTGACTGTCTCGGCATGGATGCTGGACCTCAGCCCCGCCACCCCAGACACCAACAAGAGAACTCATTCCCCAAACCTCCTCTCAGAACACCCCTCTACCCGAGGCTCTTTGAAACAACTCCTATATAAGGGGCTTTGAGGAATGGTCAGAAGAGAAGAGAGGGAGGCTGAGCTCCCGGACTTGCTCTCCTGAGGCAGTGCATTTAGTTTGAAAAGAATTCTTAATATTCATCTTCGGAGAGGTGCCCTCCTCCCAAGTAGAGGCAGTTCCCAGGGATTTGGGCCCCTCTCGAATGCTTAATCGCTCAAAGACTGTAAACCCTCAGCGAAATCCGCTCAGTCCACCCACTTCCTCCCTGCTGCCCTGCCTCCGATCCTTTGGTGGTGCCCGGAGAAGCAGTTCAGGGAGAAGACCACTGCTTGATCCAGCTCCCATTCAATCTATGGCCGCCGCTGTCTCCTAAGGCTTCGGTGTGTCGGCACCCAGGATCCCTTTGATCCCAGTGGATCGTGGGCTCCCCCCCCCCACCCCGCCTCGCCCAGCAACAGAATGAGGACGAGTCCGCGGCTGCCCTAAAAGAGACTCCATTTCTGTGCGTGCCCTAGCTCGGGGAGAACCCTTAGGATCTCATAGGAGGTAGAACTTGAAAGGCATCAGCCAGAACATGCCTCTTCCTTTTGCAGATGGGAATACTGAGGCCCAGAAAAGAAAAAGGACTTGGCCAAGTCACAAAACTAGCGAGAATCAGCTTTGGACTTGAACGGAGCTCTTAAGACTCCAAGTCACACACACACACACACACACACACACACACACACACACACACACACACACACACACACACACACACACACACCCTACAGGTGCCAATGCTCCCCGTGGTGGCCGGAGCTGCTCATTTTGAGAAGCTGGTACCTGGGGCAGATAGCTGGGACAGATTGTTCGGAATGCCTTCCGGAGCAGCATGCAAGTACTGGCCCGGACAGTTCTCCTCTCCCTGCCTCCCTCACACTGCTCTCTCCTACGCCGGAGGCGCACCACTTTATGCATTTGGCTTTCTTGCTCCCTTGCCGGGTTTCCTAGCTAGACAAGGGACTACACTGACGGGGACTGGAGGGGCATCGAGAGGGCTCACATGTCCGAATCTCAAAATGACTGATCTGAAAAGAACGGAGAAATCACTTAACGTAGACCATTTTACAGTTGGGGAAACTGAGATCCATAAAGTGGAAAGTAACTTGTCCAAGATTACAAAGCCAGTTGGTAGCGGAATTGAATTTAAACACCGCTTTTCTGACATTGACTCTCTCCTCCACCAGTTCACCAGTGCCAGGTGAAAGCTCACTCCACCCCCACCCCGTTATTTACACTTTTTTACACACACACACACACACACGCACACGCGCGCGCACACACACACACACACACACACACACACACACACACACACACACACCACGTCCCAGGAAACCTGTCTTTACTTAGTGTTGGCTCTCCCCGGGCGCAGCCTCCCCGCCCCGGCTGGAGTGTAACCAAATGTAGGAAGACAAAGTTCAGAACCGGGGAGGCAGCTTGGCGGGGCCCGAGACGTTGAGGAGGAGGGAGGGCACCCTGCGGATCCCCCAGAGCAAACTCCAAAACAGAGGACGCGGACAGGAGCGGCTTAGGGAGCTGGGGAGAGGAACCTGTCCGCTCCACAGACGGCTTAGGGAAAGCTGGCATTCCAAGCAAGGGACGAGAGCCATGCCCCCAGCGCCTCGGGACCGGACCTGCTGAAGCTGCGGCCACCGAAGACCCGAGTCTTTATGCTAAACCTCGGCTCGGGGATAAGCGCCTGCCTAGGTCTCCAGTTCTCGGCCAACAGCTACCCCTAGCGGAAAAGTGACCGTCCCGTCCCGCTCCGTGCCTCCCAGGGCGTTCCGAGGCTCGCCTAAGAGAGCCGGGGTAATGAAGCGTGTGCTCTCTCCATTCCCTGCCCTCTCCAAACCCCGAGCCCTGCCTCTAAACTCTCCCTCCCGGAGGCCACCAGGAAACCCCGGCCCCAGCTGCTCAGCACCCCCAACTTTGGCTATCCCTCAGACTCCATGCACTCTCCTGCCGGCCTCCCCGCGCCCGGAGCTGAAAACCGACCCGAGCAGCTGCTCCTTGGACGGACAGGCGGCGGGAGCTCGGGCTGCCTTAACTAAGGTGTAGGGCGGGTTCAAGACTCGGAGATGGGCAGTGTTTGCGCTGCGGTACAGGATGAGGATGTGTGCATTTATAGGGTGAAAAGGGAGGGTGAGGAGTGGGAAGCTAAGGGTGTGGGACCGGAGGGATTCGTTGTATGGGGATGGGAGCAATGTATTGTATCCCTAATTCTAGAGGTATAGGGTGCAGGCTTGTATGGGATGTGGGTGCAGCGTGGTGGTTTGTGCGTTCCAGAAGTGAGGTATACCGATAGGGTGTGGTGCGGAGTAGTGGAGTTGGAGGAAGAGTGGGGGTGGAGTGGGGGGAGGGAGTTGTTCCCGTAGCAAGGCTAGAGAGGACAATGGGTCTCGGAAGCCGAAGTCTGCCTGTAACTGTCCCCTGCGTCATTGAAGAGACCCGTCGGACTGGAGCCGCCTTGAGATGGCTAGAAGCTAGGTAGTCCTAGAAGCAGTAGGCGTTGGGTTGGACGTGAAGCGTTAGCAAGGCTTTCTTCTACCCCCATTCAACCCCTTGTACGTTCCGGTCCCACAGCAGAGCCTACGGGGCCCGAGGAGAGCGCGCCTAGACGGAAAAAAAGAAAAAAACAAAAAACCTTCAGACCTTCACTGAAAGCTAGAGGAATCTAGTGCTTCACTTGGGACGCCCCAGACGGGTCCGGCCCGGGTGTTCAGGTGGGAAACCCTCCAGCCATGGACGCTTCCCTCAACCCCGAAAAACCCGGAACTTTAGAAAGGGCGGGCGTTGGATGAGGATGAGAGCTTGAGTATTTCAGTCCCTGCTCTAAGGAAGACCTACCAGGGAGCGCAGCACAGAGAGCTCTCTATGATGCAGAGCAAAGACCTCCCCCCACTCACTGACTAGGTGGTTGAAGACCTGAGTTCAAGTCTCGACTTAGCCTTCTCTCCCTGTATAATTTTGAGAAAGTGCTTTCCTTTTTTCTTGCCTCAGTTTCCCCTCCCCCCCTTCTAAATGAGATGGGTCTAGAAGACGTCTAAGGTCCCCTCCAGCTATGATGTTAGGTAAGTTCTGTATCCCTCCCCCTTTCGCCCTCCCCCGGCTCTCCCTGCGCTATGGCACGTCTCTAGCCCCTCGTTTGGTCCCTCTCTCCCCTCCTTGCCTGTTTATTTTTAGGTCATTGGCGGCGAGCTCTAGGTAATCCCCAGGCTGAAGTTCCAAGGGGGCGGGGCCCTACTGGGGGCGGAGTCGCCTTTTCTTTTAAACCCGCGACTATAAATCCAGTTTAAGGGGAAGCGGGATTTCAGATGAGCAGCCCGGACCCAAGTCGGCTAGGGGAGCGAGGGGGTGGGGCCCAGGGCGGCCGCGGCCGCAGCTGCCCAGCTGCGCCGCGGCTAGCCGGCAGGCTCCACTCCCTCCTGGTTCACACCTTGGGTTTTCTTACCCAGGTGGCCGCCTGCTGTTTCCTGGGCCCGCGCTTCCTGGCCACAGCGGTGACGCTGTGGCTACTGGACTTCCTGTGCATCCGCAAGAAGGTGCTGATGAGACGCCGGCGCGAAGGCGACGCTGAGGAGCCCTGGAAGGCGGGCGGGGGCGGGGGCGGGGGTGGAGGACAGGAGGAGGATGGGGCATCTGTTGCCTTGTTCCCAGGGCTACCCCCTGATGACCCGCCAGTCTGGGTCTCGGACTCCAATCGGCTCTGCACTATAGAGTCGCTGAAGGCTGTGTGGCACGGACAAAAGATGGACTTTTTCAAGACTGCCCGCAAGGGCTCCCTAGCCCCCAATCCCGAGGTCATCCAGCTGGATGGACTGAAAAAACTGCGCATCCTAGACTTCGCGCGGGGCAGCCGGCCACTGGTCCTCAACTTCGGCAGCTGCACCTGACCCCCGTTCATGGCGCGACTGCGCGCCTTCCAGCGCCTCGCCTCCACCTTCCTAGACATCGCCGACTTCTTGCTTGTCTACATAGAAGAAGCCCACCCTTCCGACGGCTGGGTCAGCTCAGATGCAGCCTACGACATCCCCAAGCACCAGTGCCTTCAGGACCGGCTGCGGGCCGCCCAGCTCTTGCAGGAGGGCGCCCCGGGATGCTTGCTCGCGGTGGACACCATGGACAACGCGTCCAGTGCAGCCTACGGTGCCTACTTTGAGCGGCTCTATATCATCCAGGAGGCCCGAGTCATGTACCAGGGGGGACGAGGCCCCGAGGGTTACAAGATCTCAGAACTGAGGCACTGGCTTGACCAGTACAAAGACCGCCTGCAGAGCCCAGAGGCCTCCGTGGTCCCACCTGTGTAATTGACCGTTTCCAAAACAAAGAACCCCAAACAAACGTACAATTGACGATTCTCAATCACAGAAAGTGACAGTTACACAAAAGAAGGGGGAAGGGGAAATTAACCCATGGGGGGAGGGGTTTCAGTGGGGGAAACACCTCTCTTCCCTCCTCCCAAAATTCCTTTTTTTTCTCCTTATTTTTCTCCACTTTGTTGACTGCAGTGCGAACATTGTATATGTTGCGCGTGTGCATGCGTGTGCAAACCTGTGTAACTCTGTGAGTGCCCGTTGTTTCCCGCAGAGAGAAGACACCCCCGCCACCTGGGACACCTCAACCTCTACCGGGCCAATCACTGCTTGCCTGGGAATTAAAAAGAAAGAATTAGAGTCCTAAATAAGTGTGAAGAATTGTACTGCCAAGTATCCCGATGTGTGACTCTGTAATCTCTGCTCGCTGGTTCGCTGGCCTGTGTGTGTGCGCGCACGCGTGTGATCCCATGTCTCTCGTTGTGGGACTTTTGAAAGAGGCGTCTGGGCTGACCCTGCTCCTCCCAGCCCACATCTCTTCTTTGTTTCCACCAATATTGTATTGCCCTGATTCTTTCTGTCCCGTAATCTCCTGAGGTGTGTGTATGTGCGTTTGTGAATGTGTGTATGGGGGTGGGGGGAGGGGGGAGTCCGGAAGAAGAGGGGACTTGGCGGGGGAGGAGGGTTGGGCTGGGCGCTTTTTCTCATCCTGGTTCCGGCACTTCTTTGGTCCCTCTGGTAGTGACGACCTGTTTCGAATTGGTCCCAGACCAGGAAACCGTGTCTGATATTCTTAGTGACCTAGAAGTGCCCTAACCGCGAGAGAAAAAATGAGTGTTTAATGTATTTATAAAAGTAGTTGGAACAGCTAGATTGGGGGTGGGGGGAGGGCTCTCGGGTGGGGTCTGACGATCTTTGAATCTTGAACTGGGGCGAGGGAGGGAGGGAGGGTTCCTGGACCGGGTTGGGGGGATCTTGGGGAAGTTTGGGTGATCTTGAGTTTATTTGGTTTGGAGAACCTAGTTTGGGGATCTAACGATATGGGATCTTGGGTGTAGGGTTGGTTATCATTGGTTTGAAGGGAATACCCAGTTCTGATGTATTATGGAAAGAAATCTTTCTTCATGCACTTCATCGCTGTCCCTTGTTTAGGGGTGAATGAGAGCAGGAATCTCCCCTTTAGTATAGATGAGGGGTCCTTGGTTTAATTTCATCTGCATGGCGCACATTAGGAAAGATCTCAGATTTGATATAATTTGGGGAGAAAATCTTGTCCGAAGTAAAGGGGGACCGGGAGCCCTCATTTAGATGCAATGGGAAATTCCTGGTTTGAAGTCATTTGCATGGTCTGGGTTTGAGGGAGGTCTCACGTTTAGTGTGGTTAGGAAAGAACCTTAAGGGATCCCTGGCTGATGCACTTTAAATGATGAAAACTGAGGAAGGGGAGAGGGAGTGTTTGGGGACTTTCCTGCTTTGGTGTATTTTGGAGAAGGGATCCACGTGAAAGGTTGGAGGGTTATCCAGGTGTATGCATTTTGGAAGGAATCTCCTGTGCTCTGTAATTTTGAAGCATCCTCTGGCTTGATGTGTTTGGGCTTCAGTCTGGCACAACTGGACACGGGGTAGGAAGAACCTATTATTTGATGTAACTTGGGGTTTAATCCCCAGTCTGAAATAAATCGCCTGGTGGGGAGTTTGGGGGTGGGTTTTGTGATTGGGTGGATCTCTGATTTGGTGGGGTTTGAGGAATTTCTGGATCTGGTGTGGTGGGACAATCCGTGGTTTTCCTGTGGAGGGATCCCTGATATGGTGTAGTGGGGGGGGGGGGCTCCAGTTTGATTGGGAGGTCCCAAACAATCGGGTTTGGGATAGAGGTGGAGGAGAGACCTCAGATTGGTGTCTTGTTTGTTAAGTTGTTCACTATTCCAACTTCTTTTCTGTACAAAAATTAATAATAATAATAAAGATTTTGAACAAAATACATCCCGATCTCCCCTGAGCTCCTTTCCCCCCTATAAACACACATTACTCTTTGTTGTCCCCATAGTGACCCAGAGAAGGGAGCAGTGATGGGGAGGTGACTATGGAAAGATCAATCTTATCATCCCCACCTCCCCAGAGGGAATCACAGTTATAAGGTTGGGGGAGAGCCAGACAGACTCCTACTGAGATATTTGGAGATCTTTGTCTTCTAATTCTCCTTAACCCCGTGCTCATCCCTGTCCCTCATGGCAGAAATTCACACTTTCAGTTTTCCCAGGAGTCTTCCGAAAAGGCTGTCTGGTTCCTGAAAGAAGGGAAGGGAACAAAAGGAAGCTGAGCCCTCTACCCTGAGCCCCTCAAAATGCTGAAGAGTTGGTCCAGAGCTATCATTTGGAAGTGCGTGTAACCCCTGGTTCTTAACTGTAGGACAATTACCAGGCTCCCAGCTTACATAGCTGGAAGGAAGGTGGGGCAGGTGTCACAGTTTTTTGTCTTCAAGTTTTCTGCTTTTAACTTCATTGGAGTTCAGTGTTACAGCATCTGCATCGATGTTCTGGGAATCACTGGGCTCAGTAGGGGAATAAGGAGAGAGCCAAGAACCAGCAGGAATGTTACCAGACATGCCTCAGTAAGCATTTGGAGAGATGGGGGGGGGGGGGAGAGATAAAGGAAAATGGGAGCAACAGGGAGATGGGAAGAGGAAGAAATAAAGGCATGAGGGATGAAAAAATAATGTGACTGGGGAATATAAGAATGATAATAGCTGACATTTATACTAAACTTTAACAGAGGCATTCTTATTCCCACTTTACTGAGAAGATAAGAGTTGCTCTTATGGTCACACACAACTACAGTTGGGCTTCCAATCTAGATCTTTCCTGATTTCAAATGTAATGCTCTTCCCACTACATGGGGAAAGGGGGAGGGGGGAGAGACAGAGAAAGAGAGTGAGACTAAGAGGTAGAGAGACAAAGCAGAGAGAGGGGTGGAGGGGAGTGGGAAATAGGGAGGATGTGAGAAAGGTAAGGACAGCGATGGGGAGAGAGCAATTGGGTTTCTAGAGGGAATGGAGAATGGGGAATGAGAGGGATAGAAATTGAGATCAGAAGATAGAGTGTGGTTGTTGGAACAGAAGGAATGAGGGATATAGAGGATAAAGGAATAGCGATTATGAAAGGAAGGGTTGGGGGTTGGACATAAGAGAATAAAGGGCAGATAGAGAAATAGAGAAAGGATGGAGTGAGAAAGGATGGGAGAAGGCAGTTTTGAGAGGGGTGAGGTAAAAGGATGATTAGGGAGGGGGAGGGGAATAAGAGAATAGGAAGGGGCAGTATGATTTCTAGTCAGAGAATCTAGGTTTGAATCCCAGCTCTGCTACTTTTTTTTTTTTTTTTGCGGGGCATTGGGGGTTAAGTGACTTGCCCAGGGTCACACAGCTAGTAAGTGTCAAGTGTCTGAGGCCTGATTTGAACTCAGGTACTCCTGAATCCAGAGCTGGTGCTTTATCCACTGCGCCACCTAGCTGCCCCTAGCTCTGCTACTTCTATGTGAGCTTGGGGGAGTCATTTTCCTGGACCCACTGGAATAGACAGCCTCTAAGGTCTCTTCCAGATCTAAACCCTATATATCTTTAGGATCATTTGATCCTAAGAATGGAATAAAGGAGTTGCGGGGAATAGAGGATAGGGATGGCAACTGAGAGAGTTAGGGAATGGGATGGGGAGGGAAACATGAAGGAGGGACTGCAGATAAGAAAGCACATCATCTTAGGGAAACCAAGGAGCAAGTGCATCTAATATTAGAGTAGAGTGCCCTGTGATCCATGGAGGTAGACACTGACAAGACTACAATATCTCTGCACGGTTAACTTTGGGGAACTCACCCCTTAGAACTTTATGGGTGATTTTTTAAGAAAAGGCTGGACTTCTGAATGTGTGGCATTCGGTCATTTCTTCCCCCTCCTTCCCCTCTTTCCTAAACCACAATCCTTCCTTCCCCAACCACAATCTTCCCTCCCCTGCCCTCCCGCCTGAGGCACACAGAGGAAGATATATAGTCTATAAAAGATTCTTTGAGCCTTTAAACCTTAACTTCCAAGGAGATCAGTTCCTTCCACTCACTAACCTCGGAGGACCTCTGCCCTTAGCCCATGGCTGGGAATTACTATCTGTGACTCAAAGTAGCTGAGCTGACATCTGGGTTGTTGTTATTCAGTCATTTTTCAGTTATGTCCAACTCTCTGACCCCATTTGAGGTTTTCTTAACAAAGATACTGGTGTGGTTTGCCATTTCCTTCTCCAGTTCATTTTACAGGTGAGGAAACTGAGGCAAACAGGGGTAAGCCATTTGCCCAGGGTCACATGGGTAATGTGTCTGAGGCCAGATTTGAACTCAGGAAGAGGAATCTCCTTGACTTCAAGGCCTTTCACTCTATCCACTTTGCCACCTAGCTGCCTCAAACAGTTTAATATTCTTCTGTACTATAATTGTGATCCTGATCCCAAGTACCCCCTGCCACTACATCTTAAGGATCCTTTCTCTTCTTCACACCCTGCCACTCTCTCCAGGCACCAAATGGGTTCTTCTTAGGTCACTTACTGCTGAGGGAGAAGAATCACAGATATATCAATATTAAGGTTCAGGTGATCACAAGGGCAATTAAGAAAATCCTAACCAACAAAGACTAGATAGTGTCAACCTTCTAGACATCTTCTATTTAACAATTTAGCCAGGGATCATGATTCTCCCAGCCCCAGAGCCTTCATTTCCTGCATGACCAGAAAAAAGAATGACTCCCTAAAGAACCCCTCACCTGACACCACCACCACTACCACTATCTGTCTAGGACTGAGCCAGGCAGTATCCTTTGAGGAATCCTGAGGCTTGCAATCCCAAGCTCACTCTTAACCAGAGCAAGTCCTGATACATGAAAAGATTTTGGTGTCGGGTGGCTAGGTGGCACAATGGATAAAGCACCGGCCCTGGAGTCAGGTGTACCTAAGTTCAAATCCAGCCTCAGACACTTAATACTTACTAGCTGTGTGACCCTGGGCAAGTCACTTAACCCCAATTGCCTCACAAAAAAAAAAAAAAAAAGGATTTCGGTGTCTATATTTTCCTCTGTAGCTACTAAGAGTCACAGTCCAAAAAATCTAATTTGATTCTAGGTTGTGGTAGTGGAAGAGTGTCCAAAACAAGTGAGGGAATCAGTAAAATGATAATTGAAATACATAATCTCTAAAATCTCTATTAGTTCTAAATCCTATGGTGACTACTTACCCTTCTCAGAACAAATCCACAATGTTGTGCTAATTTCTGGACATTATATTTCAATAGTTAGCTATGTATGACCTAGGGGCCCCGAAGGATTCTGAACTTACATGGATTGAGTCCAATCACTGAGACTTGGTCATTTGCCTTCTTTGCCTCATTGTCCCTTAGCCAGAGTTTTACTCCAGGGAAATCTCAAAAATAAAAAGTGTAGTTTATGTCTAGGTTTGCCCTGAATGTGTGTAACAGGGTCACCACCTTCCACACAGTCACTTAGTGTACAGTATTATTACTGGATATTGGACAGACTTTATTTTATCACTTGAAAACAAGTGCCTAATGTGTAAAAGACTTATAGCAGCCCAATAACAGATATAGGAACATTGTTGTTTGTCCTTCATTCTAGATGAGGACCATGACAGATATCATGACTAGCACTGAATTGGATTTAAGTGAGGGAAGGTTGAACAAAATCACCAAGCTCACTCTCTCCTCCAGAGCCACCTGGGTCCAGTAGCAAGATATGCATCAGGATGACTGGAGATGGCCCCAGATGTTTAAGGCAATTGGGGTTAAGTGATTTGCCCAGGGTTACACAGTAAGTGTCTAAGGTGAGATTTGAACTCCGTTCCTCCCAACTTCAGGGCTAGTGCTCTATCAATTGCACCATCTAGAATAAAAATACTCAAAGAAACCATCAGTTCAGGGAACTGAAGTTGGGGTTCTTATCAGGCCAATCTTTGGTCACTCCAGTGAGTTCTTCTTTCCCATTGAGACTTACGTAGTTTCCCCATAATTTGTAGGAATTCTTGTTATTTAGAATATCTCCAGAATGTTGAGCATACTTTCGGGATGCTGAACAAGCAAGCCCCTACTCATCAGACCCATGTTGCCTCATTAACTCATTGGTTTGGTCTCCAAGTAGGGTACCAGGATAATGCTGATTTTCTTCTTTATCCAAGAAGGATGCTGCTTAAGGAACTCCCCAGACGAGCTGGGGTTGGTAAACATCGTCCATGGCAAGCAACATTCAAGCATATGTTTACAGTGGCCATGTGCTTCTTCTATAAGTCACCATTACTGCCCAAGGTTGGGAGAAGGAAAAAGGGAGAAATCTCCTCTGTATTTGCTATATTTCAAAAGGTCACACACACACACACACACACACACACACACACACACACGACAAAAAAGAAAACTATTGCAAAGGAAATCACAGAGACAGAAAGACAGAAACTAAGAAGGAGTGAAGGAGAAGGAAAGCCCCAGACGCTTGACACTTACTAGCTATGTGACCCTGGGCAAGTCACTTAACCCTCATTGCCCAGAAAAAAAAAAAAGAATGATAGACAAATAACAACCACCACCACAAAGAGTGCTGCTATGAGGCATGCTGCAGTCCAATTCCCCCCCCCCCCAAAAAGTAGCTGGTGGGAAATGAAGAGGTGGCTGTACTGAAAATCCTTTTTATGTGGGGGCTTTGAGAAAAGTTCTTTGCTCTGTCATTCCAATCACAGGGGCAGAGTGTACTGAGGGTACTTATGAAGTGTGAGTACTAAAATTAATACAATCTCCAAGACTGTCACATGGAAGAGGGATTAAAGTTACTCTGCTTGACCTCATGGAGCAGCTAGGTGGCACAGTGGATAGAGCTCTGTGCCCAAAGTCAGGAAGATCTGAGTTCAAATTCAGCCTCAGACATTCACCAGCTGTGTGACCCTGGGCAAGTCACTTTAATCCCATTGGGTTCAGTTTCCTCATCTGTAAAATGAGCTGGAGAAGGAAATGGCAAGCCACTCCAGTATCTTTGTCAAGAAAGCACCAACTGGAGTCCGAAGAGTCAGACATGACTGAAAAACAATAACAAGCTTGACTTCATGGGGCAGAACTATTAGCAAAAAGTGGGAGTTAGAGATTTCTTTGATGTAAGGAAAAGATTGTCCTAGATAAGAGCAAAACTTCTTAATCAGAATTGTCCAAAGTGTTATGACATCATCGGGTGAGTTCCCCCTCACTGGAGGTTTTCAAGAAGAGCTTGGATAATCAATTGTTGGGAATGCTGTAGAGTGATTTCTATTCAGATATAGACTGGACTAGATGACTTCTGAAGTCCCTTGTAGTTCAGATTATGTGGGTCTAAATCAACCAGTTCTCTGCCCCCTCCTGCATAAACTTTTCATATCACAGGGTCTATATTGTTGAAAATCCCCTGCCCTTGGAAGTTATCCTCAGGCAAAGGAAGCTACATTTTCTCTCTTCTAGAAGTTTCTAGTGAGACTTGAAGATTTAGGTAGAGTTAGAGCCCAGCCTGGCCCTGGGGGAAAGGCACTGTAGACATAGTCTAAAGGTCTTGGTATGATTTGGGCTGCAGGCTGCTTCATTTCTATGCAAAATCCTCAAGGACCCTGGGGAGAGATCTGGCAAACTTAATAAGAGCCACTTGTCTTCACCTTCCCTAACTTGGAGGCTCAGGGAAATCTCACAGACTCACACAATATCATAACTATAAAGGACTTTAAAATCATAGAATATGTGAGATTAAGCCTGAAGGGGCCTTTAAAATCATTAAATGTAAAATGTCAAAGCTGGAAGGGACCTTAGAGACAAAGAACATAGGATATCTGAGCCAGAAAATGTCCTAGAATCCTAGAATTTCTTTTTTGCTTAATTTAAATTTTCAGTTCCAAATTCTCTGACTCCTTCCGCCCCATCCCCATTGAGATGGCAAGAAATATGACACCCATTAGACACATGAAGTCATGCACAGTCCTTTGGAATTGCTCTGGATTGTGTGTTATCATAAAGAAAGGGATGAGGGCAAGAATTATCTTTTGCAAATATTTGTATAGCATCATCATTTGTAATTGCAGAAATCTAAAAGCAACCTAAGCATGCGATAATAAAGAAAAGGCTAAATAGATTGTGATACACGAATGTAATGGGATACTATGATTTCATTAAGACCAACAAATATAAGGAATACAAGGAAATCTGAAAGGACTTTTATGATATAATACAAAGGGAAGGAGAGTCAGAACCGTAAGAACAGAGCACAAACTAATTACAACTATACACATACACATATACATACACACACACACACACACACATTAAAGTAAATGAGGATGAATAGACAAAGAAACCTAAGTAAAACCTTTAAGGAATTGACTGAAAAGTTATATTAGGCATCGAAATTCATTTTTACATGGAAATAGTTGCCAACAAGTCTATTCAATTGCATTGATTGAATTTAATAATAAGCTTATAATAAATCATTTTTTTTAAAAAAAAGAAAGGGAAGCTTAAAGGAGGAATAGTTGTAGGGGGTAGGTGATTACAATTTTAAACATGGAGATGCCAATGGGACATCCAAATAGAGATATCCAGCAGCAATTAGAGAAGTTGGAGGGGAATTTAGTAGAGAGATTAAGGCTGAATAGAGAGATTTCAGAAATCACATGCAAAGAGATGATAATTGAACCCTTGGGAGTAGATGAGATCATCAAGTGCCTACTTCTCAACTCCAACCTGGAACTGGCTCTTTGAAGGAGCCAAGAGATCAAGCTTCCCAAAGGGCAGCCTTCAATTTGGAAGAGAATAAATAACACGCAATTTAGTGGCTGTAATTGGAAAACAGAAGCAGGAAAGTCAAAGTTGAGAGCTGGTCCCCAGAAAATACAGTCTTCATTACAAGAGGACCTTGTCCAAAAGAAGCCCTAACTTTCCTAGGAGTTCAAACCCATGGTGCCCCATCTTTTAGTTTCAAAGAATCATATAATTTTTTTTAGCTCAAAGGGATCTTGGAGATCATCTGCTCCAGTGTTCATTTTACTGGGAAATTGAAGCTCAGAGAAGGGGAGGGACTTGCCCAAGATCACATAGTTAAGAGAAAAAGAGCAATAGTGACTGAAGAAGTTAGGGGAGGAATGATAAATTGCTGAAAATGATGAAAAATGAATATAGAAGACCACTTTGTTTAGATAGTAGGAAAGGGAAAACGGAAAATAAAAGCCTTTCACTTAAAAATACACATATATTTTAATATGGTAATTTTGCATACTTATGTTCTAATGTACAGTTAATGCATTTTTTTCCTTTCCAAGAGGTCTAGCATTTGTAAAGTATTTTAAAGTTTCCAAAGCACTTTTCATATATATTTTCACCATAACCCAGAGGGGGAGTTATAATAACTATTATCATTTTCATTTTACAGATGAGGAAATTGAGGCTTAGAGATGATCATCCAGCTGGTAAGTGTCAGAAGCAATATTTGAACTCTAATTTTCAATTTTATACAACAAAGAACAGTGTTCCATTTAAAACTCGTGTGTGTGTGTGTGTGTGTGTGTGTGTGTGTGTGTGTGTGGTGTTATTATTACTGATACTTTAGAACACAATAACCCATGCTGATATATAGAGAGAGATTTTTTTATGCATAGGTGATACTATTGATTGTCCCCAAGATCTATGCCAATGGGATCTCCATGGATGAATAAATAACATTTAAGTCATTACTGTGTGCCAAGCTCTGTGCTAAGCACTAGGGATACAAATACCAGAAAGCAAGACCATCCCTTTCCTCAAGGAGTTTATATATAATGGAAGAATATAGTACACAAAGGGGAGCTTGAAAGGGGGAGAGGAGCAGCAAGGTGTGGAAATGGTGTCTGGTTCAAAAGTTCATCTTTCAGAACCCAGGATATTTCCATGGGCAGAGTCCAGGGTTCTGGTGGCATAGGGAAAAGAAGGAGGAGGAGGATGAGCATAAGTGCAGGGGACATGATTTGTAAATAGCGTCCTATTCAATTACATAAACTTTAAGCTCTGTCCCCCATTGATCAAAAGCATTCTGGACTTCAGCTAGCCCTTTCCCTTATCCAAAGACTAATCAGTTTTAGAGCTGGATAGAACTTCAGAAATATAATCCAGTCTCTTCAATTTGCGTAAGTCTAAGGAAAGTGACTTACCCAAGACCACACTGATAGTACCAGAGTCAGGATTCAAACTCAATTCTGCTTACTCCAGACTCAGTGCTCTTTCCAACCACACTATACTGCCTCATTTATATTTCTTAAGGCTAAACTCAGTTCTCACCTTGACTGAACACCAGTGTAAATCCCCATGGATTTTAGCTTCCCTCATCAATTTCCATATCTCCAGCACCATTGATCAAAACTGAACTATGATGGGCTCCGTCTACTAGAACCTTTTTTCAGGCAGGTATTACTCAAGACAAAGAAACTGGGGGCAAGCAGATTGCATTTATAGTTTCGCAGAATCCAGATACAAGAAGTTCTTATTCCCATTGTCCTATCAGACCACATCTGTGATTAGGAGGGACATTGACAAGCTAGAACATGTTCCTAGAAGTTTAACTTGGATGGCAAAAGGTCTACCATACTCCCATCTTTCAAGACTCCCTGTTCTTCCCCATTCCCAACTCAAATTCCACATGCACGGATCCCTAGGCTGTAGAAGGATCATTTGACGCAATTGGGAATCTTTAGCCTGGAAAAGAGAAAATTTAAGAGAAATTTTATGTTTTCAAATACAAGAAAGACTATAATGGGGGAAGGGGTGTACACTTATTCTGTGTGAGGTCATAGTATAAAATGTTTTTGTTATATTTGGGCAAGTAGGTAGTGCAGTGGATAGAGCACCAGGCCTGGAGTCAGGAAGACCTGGATTCAAATCTGACCTCAGACACTTACTGCCTGTGTAAGCCTGGGCAAGTCACTTAACCCTGTTTACCTCAGTCTTTTGAGGGCAGCTAGGTGATGAAGTGGATAGAGTGCTGGCCCTGGAATCAGGAAGGCCTTAGTTCAAATCCAACCTCAGACACTGGCTGTGTGACCATGAGCAAGTCACTTAACCCTGTTTGCTTCAGTTTCCTCATCTGTAAAATGAGCTGGAGAAGGAATGGCAAACCACTCCAGTATTCTTGCCAAGGAAACCCCAAATGGGGTCACAAAGAGTCACATGTAAATGAAACGACTGAACAACAATAGAAATATGAGCTCAATATAAAGAAGAATTTTTAACAAGCAGAACTTTCAATTCAATGAACATTTATTAAGCTTATGCAGAAATCTATGATGGAGGACATCCCAAAATTAAAACACTGGCTTTATCCAGAGGGAGCTCATAGCCCAAAAGGGAAATTTACAATATAATATATGATAAATGCATGAGAAGTATAAACAAACTAGTAAGTGAGGTTGTCTCTAAATGAGTGCCCCAGAGATCTGCCTTTGGCTCTTTTTTATTCTATTCTATTTTTATCAATGACTGTGATATATGCAGAGATGGTATAGTTATATTTGCAAATGACATGAAGATGACAGTGATAACTACAATGTTGAATCATAGCATCAGAATTTTTAAAGATTTCAATAGCCTAAAACAGAATCATCCCCAATTGGATGAAATTTAATAGAGGCAAATATAAAGTCGTATGTTCTTTGGCTTGGGGTGGGGGGAGGGGAGGAGAGAACTGCACTAGAATAGTCAACAGTTCACATGGGAAAAGATCTGAGGGTTTTAGTGGACTGAAAACTCAAAATGAGTGCACAGTGTTACATAGTGGCCAAAAAACCCTTTAACTGAATCTTAGACTGCCTAAATAGGAAAATATCTAGACAAATTAGGAAATAGCCTTAACGTGCCCTAGCTGAGGCAGTTAGGTGGCTCAGTGGATAGAGCACTGGGTCTGGAGTCAGGAAGACCCGAGTTCAAATCTAGCCTCAAATACTTACAGGTTATTTGACTCCAAACAAGTCATTTCTCCTCTGTTTGCCTTAAATTCTTCAACTGAAATGGAAATAAAAAATAATATCTACCTCCCAGGGTTGTTGTGAAGATCTATTGAGATAATAATTTTAAAGCCCTTAGCAGAGTTCCTGGAACATAATCACACTTAATAAATGCTTATTTCCTTTCACCCTTTCTCCTTTACTTTCTCTCTTGCTTTCTCCCTCCCTCCTCCCTTTCTCCCTCTCTCTCTTCTTTCCTTCCCTTCTTCCTTCCTTCTTTCCTTCCTCCACCCCCCTTTTTTTCCTTCTCTGCCTGGTTATACCCTATCTATAGTATTCTTATCATTCTTGGGTACCACATTTTAGGAAGGACATTGAAAAGACAAGATGTTTTAGAGGAGGATAACCAGGATGGTAACAACACTGGAAACTATGCCATATGAAAGTATCAATTGAAGAATCAATTGAGGAAAAAGAAAACTTAGGAAGAAGCATGTCTTCCTAGGACTATCACAAAGAACATAGATTAAACTTCTTAGCCTCAGAAGGAAGAACTAGGAGCAACAAGAAGTAGGATCATGGGTAATTCACTTAACCACACTGGGCATCAGCTTTCTCACCCATAAAATAAAAGGGTTGGACAAGGTAGCCTCAGAAATCTCTTTTTAAAAAAAAAAGATAATATCTAATATTTTTCCCCACTTAGACATAAAGACAAATTTGGGGGATACAATTGGGGTTAGGTGACTTGCTCAGGGTCACACAGCTAGTAAGTGTCTGAAGCCAAATTTGAATTCAGGTAAAGACAATTTTTAGCATTCATTTTTGTAAAAATGTTAAGTTTCAAATTTTCTCCCTTCATTCCTTACCTCCCCCTTTCCTGAGATGCTAAGTAATTTGATATGGGTTATACGTGTTCAATCATGCAAAATATATTTACCATTTTACTCATGTTGTGAAAGAAGACACAGACCCAAAAGAAAACACACACACACACACACACACACACACACACACACACACACACGGAAAATAGTATGCTTTAAGGGCCAGCTAGATAGAGCAGTGGATAGAGCACTGACCCTGGAGTCAGGAGTACTAGAGGTCAAATCCGACCTCAGACACTTAAGACTTACTAGCTGTGTGACCCTGGGCCAGTCACTTAACCCTCATTGCCTCACCAAAAACAAACAAACAAAAAAAACATATAAAATATTATACTTTGCTTTGATTTACATTCAGACTCCATCCGTTCTTTTTTTGGAGGTGGATAGCATTTTATATCATGAGTCCCTTGGAATTGTCTTGGATCATTATGTTGATGAAAATAACTAAATTATTCACAGCTAATCATTCCACAATGTTGCTATTCCTGTATACAATGTTCTCCTAGACCTGCTCACTCCACTTTGCATCAATTCATGTAAGTCCAGGTTTTTTCTGGAATCAGCCTGCTCATCATTTCTTATAGCAGAGTAGTATTCTATTGCAATTATTTACCACAAGTTATTCAGCCATTTCCCAATTGATGGATAACCCCTCAATTTCCATTTCTTTGCCTCTAGAAAAAGAGATACTATATTTTTGTACAAATAGGTACTTTTCCCTTTTTATCTCTTTGGGTTACAGACATAGTAGTAGAATTGCCAGATCAAGGGATATACAGTTTGATAGGCCTGTGGGAATAGTTCCAAATTGCTCTCCAGAATGGCTAAATCAGTTCACAACTCCACCAACAGTGTATTAGCATCATAATTTTCCCATACTCCCTCCAACGCTTATTATTTTCATTTTCTGTCATATTAGCCAATCTGATAGGTATAAGGTGGTACATCAGGGTTATTTTAATTTGCATTCTCTAATCAATAGTTGATTTATATATTTTTATATGACTATAGTTTTGATTTCATCTGAAAACTGCCTGTTATATCCTTTGACCATTTATCAATTGGGGAATAACATGTAAATTTGACTCAGTTCTCTATATATTTGGGAAATTAGGCCTTCATCAAAGACATTTGGTATAAAAAAATTATTTCCCAGCTTTCTGCTTTCCTTCTAATCTTGGTTGCATTAGTTTTGGTTGTGCAAAAATTTTTTTAATTTAATATAATCAAAATTATCCATTTTACATTCATAATTCTCTTTATCTCTTTTTAGTCATAAATTCTTCCCTTTTCCATAGATCTGACAGGTAAATTATTCCTTGCTCTCTTAATTTGCTTATAGTATTACCCTCTATGTTTAAATCATGTACCCATTTATCTTGGTATGTGGTGTGAGATGTTGGTCTATACCTAGTTTCTGCCATATTGTTTTCCAGTTTTCCCAACAGTTCTTGTTAAATAGTGAGCTCTTATCCCCAAAACTGGGGTATTTGGGTTTATCAAACACTAGATTACTATGGTCATTTGCTACTGTGTCTTGTATATCTGATCTATTCCACTGATCCACCACTCAGATATCTCTTAGAGCCCTACATATGTCATCCTACAAACCTACAGGTTATATAGAAAAACAGATTTTGGCTGAATATAAGAAAAAACTTCCCAACAATTAGATCTGTCCAAAAGTGAAATGGACAGCTTCAATGGGTAATGAATTCCTAACATTGGAAATGTTTAAGCTGTTGTCAATGCTGTTGTTGTGTGCCCTTCATGCTCAAAGAGAAGCAAAATGACATCACAATGTTAGGGTCAAGGTACAGTGTGTCCAGCTCTGACTGATCAGACCAATATGAGCTTGGAAGGCTCTACCACAGGTTAGACACAGGTAGTCCATATGACCATTTGGGAGGAAGATGTTTCTAAGAGACTAAATGACTATTTCTTAGGGATGTTGCAAAAGAAATTCCCATTCAGCTACAAATATCACTATATAACCTCCGACATCCCCTGAAACTCTGAGATTCCGTGATTCTTTTACTTGGTTTTAGCTCTATTTTATTTTAGGTGTTGGGGGGAGGAATCTTGGTAGAGATGGCCTATAGAGAGTTGAAGTTTTGGGTTGAGTCTTGAAAAAGAGATGAGACGTAGAAATAATTTTTCGGGAAATAATTGATGTTAAAGATGATGGTTGAAGCCATAGTAAGGAAAGGGTATATGGAAAGAAGGCCAAAGGCAAAATAATAAAAAAACACCTGCCTTGAGGCAACAAAAATAGGAAGAAAAGCCAATGGAGGAGCCAGAAAGAGGCCTTTTTTAAAAGGGGGAAAGGGGCAGCTAGGTGGCACAGTGGATAAAGCACCGACCCTGGATTCAGGAGCACTTATTAACTGTGTGACCCTGGGCAAGTCATTTAACCCCAATTTCCTCACACACAAAAAAAGGAGAAAAACCAGGACAATGTGATGGTTCCAGAGCCAAATCCAGGTGCCCTGGGAAATTGGAAGAGACTTACTTAGAATGAATAGGAAAGAGATAGGACACCTAGGAAAGTTCCCCCAAAATTTCCATCCCAATGAGCAACCTCCAAATAACAATGTTATTATTACATTAATAATTGTTATAATAACATTTAAATAGCATTTACCATGTGTCAGGCATTGTGCTGAGGGCTTTACAATTATTATTTCATTTGATATTTATAACCACCCTGGAAGGTAGGTGCTATTATTATCCCCATTTTACAGATAAAGATACTGAAGCAAACAGAACTTAAGTGACTTACCAGAGTCACCCTTTATCTGAGGCTGAATCTGAACTCTGGTCTTCCTGACTCCAAGTCCAGCATTCTATCCACTGTGTCATCTAGCTGCCCCATTTGAATCAACCAGGGTGGTGAGGGGACAGACATACTGTACAGCAATGTAGTGGAAGGTAGAGGTGAAACCTTCATGTCCCATTTGTACTGGGCAGACCCTAGAGAAGGCAGAGAAGGAATTGGCACAGCTTTCCCCTTGTGATGGGGAGTGGGCCTGGTGTATTCAAACTGGGCAAGTGAGTATCTTTCAGGACAAGTGAAAGAGAGAAGAAAGGGGATCCCACTGAATAACCACTAAGAGGAAGCCAGTGGTCTGTCTGGGTCTTCCTGGTAAAAGGTAGGATTCCTGGGAGAGGGCCATCCTGGGGAAGAGGTGAAGGAAGAAGAAGGAAAAGGATGTCCACAGTGTATGAGAAACTCCCAAGAGAAAAAAATCATGGCAAATAAATAGATAGATGATAGATAGATAGATAGATAGATAGATAGATAGATAGATAGATAGATAGATGAATGAATAAATAAATGAGTTAAATTTTTTTAAAAAGATCATGGCAATGGGGCAACAATGGGCTGGCATCATGCTGCAGACCCCAATGGGCCCCACTGCAGTGAAAAGGATGTTCAATATGGAGTCAGAAGACATTGCACTTACCTTGAAAAAAGTCACATAGCCTCTCTGGGCCTCAGTTTCTTCATATATACGTAGCAGAGGATTGGACCACAACCCACTCATGGAGCATACATGTGGATGGGCCTGAAGGGACCATCCCATGAAGCCTGTGTGGAGCTCAGCCTGCACCTTGATTGGGGACACAAGTTCTGGCCAGGGCACTCTCCCATCCCTGGTAACTTGTGCTTATATGTGTTCTCTTGCAGAAGGGCATGTGTAAGCAGAAGCTCCTATGATGGGAGGTAAGGGCATAGGACAGAAGTATTGTGATTAAAAGGATTGGCCTTCAAGCCACGGGGAGACTCCCACTCAGCAGATGTTAAAAGGAAAGACTTTGCTCCCCACCCTGACCCCCATCAATTAACATTGGGGAGGGAGGAGGGAAGAAGCTATGCTTCCCCCGCCCCTCCCGAAGCCCGACTTGCACCTGGTAGCAAGAGCCAGAGTTTATCTAGGGGGAGCCTGAGACTGAATCTCAAGGGGCCTGGCTGCCTCTTCTGCTTTGTTCTTCCTTCCCTGAGCTCCAGTGAACAAACAGCAACTTGAGTCTTGGCAGCAACCTTGTGAGTTCCAGAGGCTGGGAGCACCTGGCTCCCTTTCCCAGGCACCTACGCAGCAGGAAGTGATCTCCACAATTTCTCAGAATGATCACTGCCAGAAGCATCTTACAGATCAAAAGCCCATCTAGAAATCCCAAATTGTAAGTTGCACAGACAACATAGGTCAGAGGAGAAAGAGCAATATCTCTTCACTGGTCCCACTAAACACTTCGTGTTTTAACGTTTCAAGTATTGGCCTTCGGGGAAAACATAAGAGAAGTGATGACTTATTATTTCACATTTAAATTTTTGTCAATGCCTATTTATGGAACTCACACTTGAAGCATTTCTTGGAGGTGGAAGGAAGCTGTCTTGTTTGTGCCTGATCCTCTTTGGATGCTGAGTATCTTGGTAGAAGGAAGCCTGTTAATTCTTTGAGGGATACTTTAAACAGGACCCATTCCCAAACTTCAAGAACTTTTCTCTAGAATTCTGCTCTGGGCTAGGGGCATGATGTGCCCAAGTAACTGAGAAAAGCTCTTTTCTTTAGAGGACAGGTTTCCCCCAGGATTGAACCTGAGTCTGTATAAACCCAGAGCCTGAGGCCCTTAGTGGGAGAGGCCACCCTAAAAAAAGCCTCTAAAGTCCCTTCCAGCTTTGATTCTATGAAGTATGAACTAAAAACTGAGAGTCACTAGAACAAGATTCAAGCCACCCTCTCTGGGTTGTTGCCCCAGGGCAAAGCCCCAGACACCCCATTCCTATGAGTTGGCCCTATGAGTTTCCAGATCCATAGGAGAAGCAAGTATCCAGGAGGAAGTAGCACCTGGGTCAAAAAAAGCAAAGGCAAAGAATATGAGAGCTTAAAAAAAAAAAGAAAGCGGGGGCAGCTAGGTGGCGACACTGTCCCTGGATTCAGGAGGACCTGAGTTCAAATCCGGCTCAGACACTGAACACTTACTAGCTGTGTGACCCTGGGCAAGTCACTTAACCCCAATTTCCTCACTTAAAAAAAAAAAGCCACAGTATCTGGTCATCAGAGGATGAGTGATGTCATTTAGTGTACAATTTTGGTAGAGAGGTGCAGGCAGAAACAAGTTACAAAAGGCTATGAAGAGGGGGCGGCTAGGTGGCGCAGTGGATAAAGCACTGGCCCTGGATTCAGGAGTACCTGAATTCAAATTCAGCCTCAGACACTTGACACTTACTAGCTGTGTGACCCTGGGCAAGTCACTTAACCCCCATTGCCCTGAAAAAAACAAAAAACAAAAACAAAAAAAAAGGCTATAAAGAGAGTGAATGGTGAAGAAATGGAAGTATTACAAAGAAACTCCTTTTTTCCAGATGTTTGATGATAAAAGTATAGAAAGAAATGGCTTGGTACCTGTATTGGGTAAAAGAATAAAGGGAATATTGTTTTAGGATTAGGACAGGCTTGTGCTGGTAAAAGTTTGACAACCAACTCTCCCCCAAAATTGTACTCAGGAGATACCTGCATTTTTAACACTTTCTCCATCTCTTTCTTAAATCTTTTTGCTTTTGCTCAACTATTTCAGACTTTTTGTGACCCATTTAGGGTTTAATCAGAAAAGATACTGGAGTGCTTTGCCATTTCCTTCTCCAGTTCATTTTATAGATGAGGAAACTGAGGCAAACAGGGTTAGGTGACTTGCCAAGGGTCACACAACTAGTAAGTGTCTGAGACCAGATTTGAACTCAGGTCTTCCTGACTCTGGGCTCAGAGCTCTATCCACTACACCACCTAGCTTCCCCTTCTCAATAAAACAGTAAATCAAGCCCTGATTTATAGCATTTGCCCATCTCCAAGATATAAATGTTCACATTAAAAGTTTAAGAAGGGGGGCAGCTAGGTGGTGCAGTGGATAAAGCACCAACCCTGGATTCAGGAGGACCTGAGTTCAAATCCAGCCTCAGACACTTGGCACTTACTAGCTGTGTGACCCGGGCCAGTCACTTAACCCCCATTGCCCTTCAAAAAAACCCAAAAAAACAATAAAAAAACTTTTTTAAAGTTTAAGAAGCAGCAACGTTAGAACTGGCCCTTAGTATATTTGTAAGCAGCAGATTCATATCAAGTTGCATGTACCAGATCAAGCTTATCCTAAACCCGGACCTCTGAGGAGCCTATCTTCCCTCACATTACCAGCCTGACCTGCCACCTCCTTTCTCCTACTCCTCCTTCCAGGGGTTGGGTGTTGAGGGAGGGGTTTGTTAGTTACAGAGTTGCAGGTTGAAGGTGTGGACTCTATCATTAGGGGCTAGGGCTAGATTTATCTAGGGCCTAGCTTCTCAAACTGTGGGTTGTGATCCCACATGGGGTCGCATAACTGAATGTGGGGGTCACAAAAAATCTGGCCACAGTAAAAGGTAATGTATACTTATTATATATACTGATATGCCTGGGGTTACATAAAAATTTTTTGGACAAAAAGGTATTGAGAGTGGAAAAAGTTGAAAAGCCCTGGTCTAGGGGATAGGGTGCCCCTGCCTGGGGTAGACCATTTAATACCACCCCCAAATGAATGTGTTGCTGGCACGACATTTTCTGGAAAACAAATGGGTCGATAGAGAGGGAAAGGCTAAAAATGCATGAAAAAGGGAAGATGGTTATTGGAATTGGAGATAATAATAATAGCAAGCTTCTGGAGGAGAGGAGAGCTGATGTGATTAGTCTTAGGGAAGGGTACAGATATCTCTTTCTCTGTGACCAAATAATAGGAGAAAAAAGCAGATGATGACCTGAGCAGTTTTTATGCATCAAAGAGGGGTAATGAGGAAATTTAATTCAAATAGTCTCCATCTTCTCTGTGAAGGAGGATGCTAAGTCATATGTAAATGCGGATCAGGGAAGTGCAGCTGAAACTTCAAAGGAGGAAAAAAAAAGGAAGGTAAATGAACCATCAAGGAATGGTGAGACCACTTAGTATTTTCATAAGAGCAGAGCAAACATTATTACTTCCATTTTCCAGAAAAAGAATGAGAAGCCTAGCAAGGGTGACTTGGTCAAGGTCACATAGTAATCCAATGACAGAGCAAGGGCCAGACCTGGTTTCCTGACTCATGTGTCTTCTTAGTCTCTGGGAACATGAAAATACCCAGGCAAGGGTCCCCTTAATTCCTCTCAATATGTCGATCTCAGTAGCAAATAGAAAACTCACAGAGCTGGGGGCAGCTAAGTGGTGCAGTGGATAAAACACCACCCCTGGATTCAGGAGGACCTGAGTTCAAATCTGACCTCAGACACTTAACAGTTACTAGCTGTATGACCCTGGGCAAGTCACTTAACCCTCATTGCTCTGCCAAAAACAAAAAAAAAAGGAAGAAAGGAAGAAAGAAAGAAAACTCACAGAGCTGATTTTGGGGGAAAGCTCAGCCCCCTCCTTAGGTTTTTCCTTCACTTCTCTCCTATGAGAAGTCACATTCCTGGTCTGCCTTCTCAGGGCTGGCTTGAGAATCTAAACAAAGAGTGGATGAGCAAGGCTTTGGAAACTGTTTCCCAAATGTTGGATATTCTTACTCTACTAATATTGGAGGAACTCAACTGCACTACTAAATAACCCTGGAACAGCTAAGTGGTACAGTGGATAGAGCACTGGCCCTGGAGTCAAGAGGACCTGAGTTCAAATCTTACCTCAGATACTTACTAGCTGTGTTATGCTGGGCAAGTCACCTAACCCCAATTGCCTTAAATATCTGGGGCCATCTCCAGTCATCCTGATATGTATCTTGCCATCTGGAGGAGAGAGTGATGTTGGTGACTTTGCACAGCCCTCCTTCACTTAAATCCAATTCAGTGCAAGTCATGATATCACCTCCCGATATCATGGTCCTCTTTGAGAATGAAGGGCAAATAACAACTAAATGACCCTGCAAGAGGCCCAGAGTTAGACAGTAACTGGGTTTGCTAATAAAGGTTCTCCTTGTTTACCTCCTTTATCTTCTAGTGGGTCTGAGGATGAATGACCTTTGTCCCCAGCAATTCTGCTCTTCCTCAGACATGCCACAGTCTGTACCAGTAATGTTATTTCCCCCCTTCTTTTGTGGCCAGGGCTAGGAAGGGGACTATCCTTGGCAGTCCTTCACTAACAAATGTCCAATATCTTTTTTTCTTTTCCTTTTAAATAGTGTTTTATTTTTTCCAATAAAATGTAAAGACAAATTTTAACACTTTTTTTTTCCATTTTGGGTTCCAAATTTTCTTCCTTCCTCTCTCACCTCCCCCCTCCCTAAGATAGTAAGTAATTTGATAGAGCAGCTAGGTGACCCTGAAATTAGGAGAACCTGAGTTCAAATCTCACCTCAGACACTTATTAGCTGTGTGACCCTGGGCAAGTCACTTAACCCCAATTGCCTTAAATATATGGGACCTTCTCCAGTCATCCTGATGTATATCTTGCCACTGGACCCAGATGGCTCTGGAGGAGAGAGTAAGGTGGTTGTGACTTTGCACAGTCCTCCTTCATTTAAATCCAATTCATTGAAAAGTCATGACATCACCCTGATGTCATGGTCTTCTTTGAGAATGAAGAACAAACAACAACAATTCATATAGGCCTTTTCCAGCTTTTTCTGAAATCATCCTGCTTGTCATTTCTTATAGCACAATAGCATTCCATTATAATCATATACCATAGCTTGTTCAGACATTCCACAATTGATGGACATCCCCTCAATTTCCAATGCTTTACTACCACAAAAAGAGCTGCTATAAATGGGAAAAGTCCATATCTTGTGTGTTGATTTTTAATTTTTCAAAGCTATATCAGACTTAACCATGGGGCCTTCCAGAGGTAGAATCATACAAGTTTCTTCTTCCCATTCTATCGATAGGAAGACTGAATCCCAAAGAGGGAAACATCCCATAGCCTGTAACTGTAAAAGCCAAAAATAGACCCAAAGAGTAGGAATCCTTTGCATTCATGAGATTCCTGTTCCCATAAAACCTCCTTGTAAGAGCTGGTTCCAGAACGAGCAGACAAAATTAGTAGGGCCCTCTGTCTACCAAGATTCCTGCCAAGTGGTTCTGTGATCTTTCTTTGATACATGGGCCCAGACAAACTGAAAGCTGACTTTTCCAGTAGAGATATGAGCCAGACTCAGTTTGAGGAGTCAATGAAAGAACATACAGAATCATAGAAATTTTAGAGAGTTGAAAGGAACCTCCAGAGACCATCGATTTCAACCCACACCCTAAAGGATACACCCACTATAACATACCAGGGAAGTGGTCATTCAGCCTCTGCTCGAAGACCTTAGAGGAAGAACCCACCACCTCTCAACATAGCCATTCAGTTCAGATTATTAGGAAGCTTTGCCCCACATTGAGGACTCTTCACAACTGTTCCACATGCCTCCTGATTCTACCTGCTGGGGCCAAACACAACAGGTTTAGCCCTTTCTCCGTATGACGGCTCTTCATAGACTTGGAGATAGATGGATTCTATCCCAGATCGAGGGTTGGAGGGTAGAGGGAGCTGGCGCAGGTGGCTGTTTTTATCATTCTCTTCTTCCTGTCTCACACACCCACATTTTCTGGGTTATTCTACTTTTGGTCATTCTCCAAATATAGCCCAGACCACATCCCAGTTGGTGAATTGGTCAACATTTGTGGATTGCCCCATTACACATAGAGCAAAAATGTAGTACTAGACTTATTTCCCCATCTAATCACATTCTGTCCCACTGCCATGTACAGTGTGTCCCAAAAGTCTAAGTGCATTTGAAAGGTTTTTTTTAATAACTTCAGAAGTAGAAGTACTACAGACTTTAAAGCAAGCATAATTTGCAATATTATTTAAATTTTTTTATTTGTTTCATAAATTTTGAATAATGCTTTTAAAATTTTTAACAAAACAAGGCACTCTGTCATTATACATGGTATCCTGTATTGTGTATATTGTGTGGTTCTGGATGATATTTTCTCTGACTGATGGATCCGTAGAGGAGGTCATCTTGCTTGATCACTTTAGTCACCTGTTCTATCTGTATTAGACTTCACGTGGATCAAAGTCAAAACTGTCATATAGGCACCAAAACCTTGATCTTTATGTCATGTTAAAGCTACTTTGACAAATGCAATCCTTTTAGTCACTGGACAGCAGCTGATGATAAATTTTAAAAAGATGCATTAAAAAAAAAAAAGAAAAAGATGCATACAACAGGATAGTATGTCAAATTTTAATTAGAAACATATCAACATTTAAAAATTTTTAATAATTAACCTTTCAAATGTTGGAGTTTTTGTAATTTATAGCATTTGTACTTATATATAAGTTATATGGGGTGGCTAGGTGACATAGTGGATAGAGTTCTGGGCCTGGAGTTAAGAAGACTTCTCTTCATGAGTTCAAATCTGACCTCAGACATTTACTAGCTGGGTGACCTGGGAAAAGTTCCTTAACCCTGCCTGCCTCAGTTTCCTCATCTGTAAAATGAGCAGGAGGAAAAAATGGCAAACCACTCCAGTATCTTTGCAAAGAAAACCCCAAATGGGGTCACAGAGAGTTGGAAATGACTAAAAATGACTCAACAACAACAATAACAATATGTTATTAGAGATTAAAACTGTACTGACTTCCATTACGTAAACTCCTTGAGGGCAGTAATGATTTTATTTTTGTTTTTGTATGTCCTGTACTTAGCATAGTGTCTGGCACATATAAGCCACTTTTTAAAAGTTTGTTTTTATGTTTTATATTGATTTATTGTCTCAGTAGACAATCCCCAATTTTTTCTTCCTTCGATGCCTACCTAGTGCATGAGCCAGGAAGTCTTCCCTGCCCCCGACTAAAAATATTCTCTTCCTCCTTGAATTTTCCTGAAGCATTTTATCTATCTCCTTTGCTCCCTACATTTAATGAATGCAAATGAATAAATGGAATAGCAAGGTAAAAATAAAAGTAAATTTTCTTTATGAAAAGAAGCACAATCTTCCACCATTTCCCATGATTCCAATGGAAAAGTGAACTCTCCTTGGACAGCTCACAATCCTAGAGTTGTGTCCCATCTGGTACCCTTCTTGTGGCTGTTTTTCTCTGTCTCCCAACAACCTAGTGTCCCTCACTATTGCTTTACTCCACTGCCAAAGCCAGTACTTGTTATGGCTCCACAAAATGTGGTTATCATCTGTTGCTAGAGTAGTCTTTGGCTACCTGGGCTTATTCTTTATCAAAGGGAATGTTTGTGATTCTTTTGTGAGACTGAGAAAAGGTAAAAAATTGTTGGAACTCCTTTGTTAGTCAGGTTTACAGTCAGCCCAGCCAACATAGCAAGGATGTCCTTAGTGTGTATTCTTAGGCAGGTCACTTAACCTCTGCCTCAGTTTCATCAGCTATATAATAGGAAAAATAATAGCACCTGCCTTCCAAGGTTGTTATGAAAATCAAATGAGATGGGGACAGCTGGATGGTGCAGTGGATAAAGCACTAGCCCTGGATTCAGGAGAACCTGAGTTCAAATCCGACCTCAGACACTTGACACTTACCAGCTGTGTGACCCTGGGCAAGTCATTTAACCCTCATTGCCCTGCCCAAGAAAAAAAAAGAAAGAAAATCAAATGAGATAATATTTGTAAAGTTCTTAGCACAGTGCCTGGCACATAGTAGATACTGCATACTATTGAGATGATGGTGATGGTATTCAGTAATCCTGGTTCCCAACTCTTTCTAATGCTGTTACTGTTAATGTCCCTTCTCTGCCCCATTTTCGAGGTGGTGCTTACTGTAACAATGTTCATGTGGCAACAGCCTGGCTTCCTTCTCTTGTTGCCCTTGTCTCTCCCATTTTCCTACTTCAAGAATCTCCACTATGGGCTATCCCATAACTGTGCCAAATGAAAGCTCTCATTGCTTTCGGCATTGACTAGAAGCACCCAGTTTTTCAGTGCCCCCTCATTAGTAGTTCAGGAGATAGAAAGGTAAATAGTAACATTGTGTCATTCTGCTGTGGTTCTCATGAGTTCAAATCTGGCCTCAGACACTTACTAGCTGGGTGACCCTGGGCAAGTCCCTTAACCCTGTCTGCCTCAGTTTCCTCATCTGTAGACAGAAGGAGATTGAAGATAAGAAAGAGAAAAGGAATAATGTCTGGGACAAGCTCCCAAAAGTGAGAAATGATAAGATCAAGGTTAAAAGAAGAAGCATCTCAATCTCTGAGATGGAACAAAGGAAGAAAGAACAGGTGAATGTAGAGAAGTTTTAAGATGTGGATTAAGGGGAGATCAAAACAAATGGCTTCAAGGTCAAGGTCACTGTTGCACTGCTGGTTTAGGAGATTCAAAATATCAATAGGCAATCAAATATCAAATAATAAAAATATCAAGGAAATAGAGAACAGAACAAGACAGTGAAGCCTTACCGAGGCTTTACAATGTGAAGGGCAGGTAAGGAGAATGGTGGAAATGGGTCAGATCTTGAAACTGGTTGGAATTGGGAACATCACATTGGAGCCCTAGAAGAACTAAGACACTCCCCCAACCAAGAAGATCTGATGAGTTTTTATAGGGCTCTTCTTTGCATTGAGCAGGATCATGAATTAGGGGAAGGGATTGGGAAGCCTGAACTGCTGTTGAGGCAGCCTCTCAGAACCCTTAGTCTCCTTCAAGGTCCCAAAAGAAGCCTTTCCTGATCTCCACAGCTGCTAGTGCCTCCCTCTGCATTTTTAGTATTTATGTCTTTATTTTGTATCATAAGAGGTTAACTCTCAATGTAAGCTCCTAGCAGAAAGGGGCTTTCATTTTTGTCTTTGGATTCTCAGTGTTCAGTACAGTACCTGGCACAGCCCTCACTCTATTGATTGATTGGCTAGTAAAGAGGAGCAAGGGAAGGAAGTAGTAGGTGCCTTAAGTGAAGATGATACTTGTTTTTATATAGCACTTCACAATTCAAAGTAGTACATTTTATATAAACTGCCTCCTTTGATTCTCACATGAACCATGCAAGGTCAGTAGTGTATACATCTTAAAAATGTTTTCCCAATTACATGTGAAAATTTATAACATTCAGTTGTTGTTTTTTAATTTTGAGTTCCAAATTCTCTCCCTTCTTCCTTTGCCCCCCCCAATGAGAAGGCAAGCAATTTGACATAGGTTATATGTGCAAAATCACACAAAAACATATTTCCATATTAGTCATGTAAAAGAAAACACAAACAAAAAAAAAGAATTTTTTAAAGTTTGCTTTGATCTGTACTTAGACTCCATCAGTTCTTTCTCCAGAGGAGGATAGTATTTTTCATCATAAGACCTTTGGGATTGTCTTGGTTCATTGTATTGCTGAGAATAGCCAAGTTATTCATAGCTGATCATTGTACAATGTTGCAGTTACTGGGTACAATATTCTCTTGGTTCTGTTTACTTCACTTTGCATCTGCTCATGTAAGTCTTTTTAGGTTTTTCTGAAAGCATCTCACTCATCATTTCTTATAACAAAATAGTATTCCATCACAATCCTATAATGTATACATTATTAATCCCATTTTACAGAGGTAGGAAAGTGACTTTCCCAAGATCATGCAACAGGTTAGTGGGGAAGCTGGTTCTCAAACCAAAATGTCTCTTTCCACAGATTCAGTCACTTTATCCCCAGAAAATTGATGAAATAGACAAATTAATATGATGCTGAAAAAGAAACTGCATGAATGTTGTACAGGATAGAAGAATTCTTTGGTAAGAGAGAAAGTCAAGGGTGAGGATGGATGCCAGCTACCTGGACAAGCACCACCCCAGCTCTAGCTGTGAAAGAGGACATAATCAGATGCAGCTAGGTGGTGAAATAGATAAAGCACCAGCCCTGGATTCAGGAGGACCTGAGTTCAAATCCATCCTGAGACACTTGACACTTACTAGCTGTGTGACCCTCATTGCCCCACCCCCCCCCAAAAAAAAGAAAGGAAAGGAAAAGAGGACATAATCATTGGTCAGAGGGCCTCCCTACTACAGGGTACAAAACTGCCAAAGATGGACCTAGTCAACCATGAACTGCTCTTTCCAATGGTGTCTAGAAGAAATGAAAGAAGGCACAGAATAATGGTTACAGGGCCAGACTTGGAGTCAGAAAGTCCTGGGTTCAAATCCTCTCCATCATTTATTTACTGTGTGACCCTAAGCAACTTATTTGACCACCTCACCCCAAACCTCAGTCAACTCTCTGAATCTAACCTGGTGGTGTTGGCCGAGGCAAATTTCAGCTCTTTTATGACTTACAACTTTTCATAAGTTTCTATGTCCAAAAACATTAATGACCTTGTAGTCACCTCTATGTTCATGCACTGCCTCAGTGTTCTGGTCCTCATAGACTGTAGAGTCCATCACTGTAGTCACACCAAAGCCTTTCCAGCTCTATAGGAACCTTTAACACTTGTGCCTTAGAGAAACACAGGTCCACTCCACATCATGATGCAGCTTTAAGTTAAGACTTGAGTGGTAAAGTACTCTACAAATGGAAACGATCATTCCTCCAGTACTTCAAGGATCCATGATGTGAATGTTCCCCCCACTAACATCGGTAATAACTTTTCCTTGCCTGGAAAGTTGGTGCTCTTGAATTGCTCTGACTTTTTTTAAAAAACAATAATCATGGGCAGCTAGATGGCGCAGTGGATAGAGCACCGGCCCTGGAGTCAGGAGTACCTGAGTTCAAATCCGACCTCAGACACTTAACACTTACTAGCTGTGTGACCCTGGGCAAGTCACTTAACCCCAATTGCCTCACTAAAAAAAACAAAAAACAAAACCCCAATAATCATTATCATCACCTGCTAGACCACATTCTGGCAAGAAACTTCTCAGAACCTAATGACAAAGCTCATAAGACAAATACACAATTTTCTACAGCTTGGTAGGACTGGCAATGGCTTGGTCTCTGTTGGCACAACCTTTGAGAATACAGGGTTCCTTCTATCCCACAGTGAATCATCTGAGTAGGGCATGAGTAGAAGAAGGTGGTCAGATCAGATCCTTTTGAAAAAACCTCCCTAATAACCCCAAACTGTAAACATTCTTCCCCTTCCCAAGGTTTCCTAAAGCAGAGGCATCAAACAGGCATGACCTAAAACACTCCCAAATTAAAATATCATTGGGAAATATTTAAGAAAATAAATAGGGGCAGCTAGGTGGTGCAGTAGATAGAGCACCGGCCTTGGAGTCAGGAGTACCTGAGTTCAAATCCGGCCTCAGACACTTAACACTTACTAGCTGTGTGGCCTTCAGCAAGTCACTTAACCCCAATTTCCTCACTAAATAAATAAATAATAAAACATAATAAAATATAAATAAGATCACATTTTAAAACTCAATATACAGGTGCAGCTAGGTGGCATAGTGGATAAAGTGCCAGCCCTGGAGTTAGGAGGACCTGAGTTCAAATCCAGCCTCAGACACTTGACATTTACTAGCTGTGTGACCACCCAAAAAAAAAAAATTTTTAAACAACTCAATATGCATCCCACAGGGATCCTTATGTAAGTATAAGTGGCCCCTATTTCTATATGAGTTTTTCACCACTGTCCTAGAAGGAATTTTTCTGGATTTCTCTTCTACTCCCATCACATTCTACTTTGCATCATGCTCGTCTCCCCAGGAAACCATAACCTTCTCAAGGGCAAGAATTAGGCCACCCTTCATCTTGGTGAACACCCATGTGTGAATAAATGTTGGTTAAATTGGATAAAATTCAAAGCACCCCATAAAATTGAGAGGTTGTTCCTATATTTACCTTAAGGACCTGAGGTTGCATCATTGTTGTTGTTCCCTTAATCTCCCTCCTGAATTCTAGTCCCCCATTACCACCTTACTGTTGGACAGCTCCACACAGACATCTCATGGGTATCTCAAATGTAACATGTCCAAAATGAAACACATATTCTATTTCCTCCAAAATCTGTCTTTCCTCCAAACTTCTTTATTTCTAGTGAGGCCACCATAAGCCTTCTAGTCGTCCAGGTTTACCACCTCTTAATCATGCTTTACTTTCCCCTTTCCCCCAAACCCCATATCCAATCCTGTCCCAGTCCTGCCAATCTACCTCCACATCTCTCACATCCATCTCCTCCTCTCCACTCACATAGCAATCACCCTTATTCAGGCTTTTTTCAATAGACTCCTTACTGGTCTGTCCCTGCTTTCAGCCTTTCCAATCTATGCTTTACTCAGCTGCCAAAATGATGTTTATACAATACATATCTGACCATGACATTACCCTACTCAAAAATCTTCAGTCGGTCCAGTCCCAGGGTATTCTGGAGTCAGAGCCAGACTCAGGAGAGCTGATTATTAAATTTTCAAAGTGAGTTTTTCCATCTCAAAAAAAATAGTAAACATTACAAAGCAGGATTTCATTTCTTGTTTTATTGATAGTCTAGTTTTTAATGATGGAGAAAATGTTAAAAATGCAGATTAGATTTAAAAATGTGTTATGAATGTTTTTCAGACAGCCAGTTGTTAAACATTTACCAGCACACCCCTGGTCCAATCACTTCTTTACACAGCTTTACACAGCTGCCAAACTGATGTTTTTATAAAACACAGAGCTGACCTATTCAAAAATCTTCAATGGCTCTCTATTGCCTTTAGAATTAAATACAGACTCCTCAGCCTGACATTTAAACAGTTAAGGGAAGTGATGGAGAAAATGTTGGGGTTTTTTTTAATGCAGACTAAATTTTAAAATGCATCATGCATCACAAATCTGGCACTCACCCTTTCCAGTCATTTTGTACTCCCTTTCATACATTCTACTTTAGTCAGATTGGTGTCCTGGGTCATTTCCTGTAGACAACATTCCATGCTCTGTCTCGAACTATGCTCCCTCCACCCCTTAGAATCCTTTGCTTCCTTCAAAGCCCAAATCAGGTATCACCTCCTATCTGAGCAGTTTTCTCATCCCCCCCCCCTCAGTTGTACTCTCTTCCTCTCAAAATCTTGCATTACTGAGTTTATCCAATGTATTTACTTTCCCATACACCTAATGCATCCCTCTGAGCAACACCATTAGTAGAATCTAAGCCCCTTACAGGCAGGGACTCTTTCTTTGTCTTAGTATCCCCAGCACCTAGAGCTGTACTTTGCAAGCTTTGTCTGCTTGTTCAGACCTGTGGTGTTAGTGGCATGGGGAGACAATAATAAGGAAATTCCCTCTACTAAGGCAGATAGCAATTTCTATTTCCCAACTACTTTTTCTTCTTCAGTTGAGAGTTTCCTGGGGCACTGAAAGCTTCAGAAAATCCTCCCTGCTCCAAGTCACACAGCCAGTATGTATCTAAGGTGGAATTTGAACCCAGGTCTTCCTGACCGTTAGATTTCCCTGCCATCCATAATCCTTCTTTGCCTCGTGCTTTGCACTAGCATATGTTTAATCAATATTTGTCCAATTGAATTGAATGCAGATTGCAATTCTTCCATGATTTAATAGACAAGGTTCGGGAATTGCTGTGAGCAAAGGAATTCCTCATTCAGTGGCTAGTCTTCAGATGATGAATTATAGTGCTTAGTTGGTTGGTCCTCACATGAGATACAGTCATTCCATTCCTGTCCTATAAGGCAAGCCTTCCTAACTAAATAGAATCCATGTCCCACTAGCATAGCCTTTAAAACTCAAAACTACTTTCACATCCCAATTAAAAAAGGCTCCTTTGAGGGGCGGGGAGTGAAGAGAGAAGCATTGTTATCAATGGTGTTCTATAAAAGGAAAGGGAGAGGCTGTTAGAAATGTTGGGGAGGAGAGATAACCCAACTTGATTAGACATTGATCACCTTCTTGTTGCTACTGAGGCTGCTGGAAATAGCAGATGCCAAGGCATGGTCATAAATGAGTGTTCAAAACCCAAGAAGAACTGGTAGTTATTTGGAAGAACTGAGAGCTCTCTGAAAAAAAAAAATTAGAAGAAAAAAGGTGGGAAAGATATTTTAATGATTTTAAATCAAGAGCTTCAATCAGACAGATTGTGATTTTGATAAAGCCTCTCACAATAGGGTAGAGAGAAATAGGCTAGAAGCAGGGAGAGTGCTGGGCCTGGAATCAGGAAAACCTGAGTTCAAATGTGGCCTCATTCTCTTACTAGCAGGGAGATCCTGGGCTAGTCACTTACCTTCTGTTTGCCCCAGTTTCTCAACTCTAAAATAGGAATAATAACAGCATTTACCTCACAGGGTTAGTGAGAGGATCAAATGAGAATATATTTGTAAAAAGCATTTAGCCCTGGGGCGCAGCTAGGTGGCCCAGTGGATAAAGCACCAGCCCTGGATTCAGGACGACCTGAGTTCAAATCCGACCTCAGACACTTGACACTTACTAGCTGTGTGACCTTGGGCAAGTCACTTAACCCTCATTGCCCCGCAAAACAAAAACAAAAACCACTTAGCACACTGCCTGCCCAAAAGTAGGCACCGTGTAAAGGTTCAGTCACTTCCCTTCCCCTAGTAGAGTATACAGAAGCACAGGTATATGGATTCAGAACTGCTTAAATGATCAGACCCAAAGAACAGTCATTAATCAGACAAGCTCAGCTGGGATGGAGGTCTCTAATAGAATGCCTCCCCCCCCCCAGCTGTCCTGGGCCTTCTCCTCTCTCAAACAACTAGCAAGAACTTGGATAAAGGTATGGATGGCACATTTCTCAACTTTTTAATTGATACAAAGTGGGGAGGCAGAAATGGCACATTAGATACAGAGTCAGGATCCAAAAATACCTTAACATGCTGGAACAAAGCCACCAAAGGAAGCTGAAATTTAAAATGTTTAAAATATAAACATAGTTTTGGGTTAAAAACAACAACAACAACATCTGTGTAACTAAGATCATAAGAGAGAGACTGAGAGAGATCAAAAGAGACTTAGAGAGAAAGGGAGAGACAAAGAGAAACCAAAAAAGGGGCTCATTTATAGAATTAAAAGAGACCCCAAGGATTATTGAGTACAATCCTTTTATTTTAAAGATAAGGAAACTGAAGCCCAGAGAGCTTATTGATTGCCCAAGGTCACATAAGCAGTATGTGGGAGGGGCAATAATTTGAACCCAGAGTCTCTGGACCCCAGACCTCTAGCTCTTGTACCATGTTTTTTTTCTCTTTTAAGATGTGAGAGGCAAGGAGGAAAGCTATGGTTCATGTGAGAAGGCCTGGGGGTTTTAATGTACTACAAGCTAAACATGAGTCAGTGGTGCAACCTGACAGCCAAGAAAGATAACCTGATCTCAGCGTCATTCCCAGTGCTATCACATCCAGGCAAAGGGGATAGGTGTCCCACTGTACTCCAGACAGGCTGCCTCAGGAGGAATGTGTCCAGCCCTGAGAACCGCGTACTAGAAGAGACTCTGCCAAACTGGAGCACAACCAGAGTGGGAGCAACCAGAAAAGAGAAGGAAGGAAAGAAGGGAGGAAGAGAGGGAGGAAAAGATGGAAGAAGGAAGGAAGAGGAGGGAAGGAAACAAGCATTTATTAAGCACCTACTATGTGTCAGGCACTATGCTAAATGCTTCACAAATAGAATCTCATTTACTCCTTATAACAACCTTGGGAGTAAGTGCTATTATTATATCTACTTTACAGTTGAGGAAACTGAGGCAAACAGATTTTAAGTGACACAGCCAGTAAGTATCTGAATCCAGATTTGAACTCAAATCTTCCTGATGGTAAGCCCAGCACTCTACCCACTGCACCACTTAGCTATAAGAGGCATGTATGCTATACCATGTAAGTATCAGTTGAAAGAACTTGTGATGTTTAACCTGCTGTTTAGAAAAAAAGATTTCAACTTACTACATGTGGCTCCAGAGGATGGAATGGTGTGATAGAAATAGTATCTTAACCCTTCCCCACCCCACCCCTTCATGCAGGTTAGGATACTTTTTCCTTTAAAGGTATTGAGTCGGGGGCAGCTAGGTGGCGCAGTGATAGAGCACCGGCCCTGAAGTCAGGAGGACCTAAATTCAAATCCAGCCTCAGACACTTGATACTTACTAGCTGTGTGACCCTGGGCAAGTCACTTAACCCCAATTGCCTCTCCCCCCCCCAAAAAAAAAGGTATTGAGTTATTATTCTTCAGGCCTTAGTTTGTTTGGGGGCCTAAGGAAGGGCTCAGAATGTTGATATCATGTCCTCATGGTCTGAATCCAAAGTAGCCATAACGACCTGGGAGCAGGGTAGGGGATGCTCTCAGAGGTTTGGCTTAAGGAATGGCAATGATTAACATAGGTCAGAGAAATTGCCTCAACTGAATCACCTCAGGGTGTCCTCCCGCTATGTCTAAATAAATCTCCTTTTGAGAATTGTAGAGTGACTTATGACCATCTCATTTTTTTCCAATACTGAACCTAAATTAACCCAGGGACTGGCCCAAGTCAGGCCCAACCCAGAACGAATGGGATGAATGTACAAGGGGGCTGATTTTGATCCAATGTAAGGGAAAATGCCCTAAAGGATCTTTACCACTATGGAATGGGATCCCTTTGGTTGATAGTGAGTTTCTTTCCTTGAGAAATGCAATTATCCCTTCCACATAGCAGGGTTAAGAATGTGGTGCCCCACCCACCCACAATCTGGAAAATCCACATAAATTTTGGGGTCCTCCTTAAATACTAGAAAAGTCTGAAAGTTTTCTTTTTCTTTTATGGAGTGTTTACAGTACCTTATTATAAAAATTGGGTTGATATTATACAATACTATACATATATTTTATGCATTTCTGAGTTTCTGTGTCAACTGCTGGCCTTCACATGTCCCCTGTGACTTCCATCAAACTCCCCCCCAAATTCCCATTTACATTAATTTCTTATGCCAACCCACAATATGTTGAAACTGCAATGGAGAAAGTTTTAATGGGAAAGGCATAACTGTAGGTAACAGGATCATAATATCATAGACAAGTTTTAATGGGAAAGGCATAACTGTAGTTAACAGGATCATAATATCATAGATAAGAGCTAAAAGGGACCTCAGAAGCCATCTAGTACTTAGTCCAACCCCCACATTTTCTGAATGAAGGAACTAAATGTGCAATGTGACCGAGATTTTCCCTAACCCTTAGATATAAGTGATTTAACTGTGGTAGTAATCACAGCACAGAGCATAGATATTATGTAACTTGTTCTTGATGTATTCTAAATATTCTTTAGTTGCTTTCTTGTAAACTTGTCTCATAACTGATGGCCCTCTCCATCGTGGTTACATGTTCAATCAAGATGCATTATGGTTAACCACAATGCTAAAAATAGTATCTTCTAAGCTGAAGGAACCAATCAGAACCCTAAACATAACCCCTTTGGGGTGACAAACTTGACCAAATCCCCGAATTGGCTATCTGCCAAGCAAAACTTTTCCCATATTCCTGTCCCCACGGACCATGTGTATGACTTTGATCATGACAGCTATGTCTCAATTTCTCTTTTCTGTATCATTTATATTATAAAATGGGAGGGATTTTTCTAAAAATAGTAGTGTATAAATACTTTACAGACCTATAGGGGTATAAAAACCCCTGGATCCTTATATTCTTTCAGGCTCTAGCCCTGACTAACTGGCTTTATTGTGAGACAGGTACCCTCTCTCAATACACCTATTTTCTACGGCTTGGAGACTTTGCTGTTCCTTTTCTTCATCAGACTTAAAAACTTTTGCGACAGCAAGCAGACATTAAATGATGTCTTATCAGGAAGATTGTGGAGAAGATGCCTACCTAGGTAAAAGCTGGTCTAGACAATCATTGTTCTCTTCCAAGTATCAAGTTCCAATTCAGTAGTTCTTTTTAAAATATTACAAATTATCATGACTTGCCAGGTAATCTAATGAAATATACCAGGACATCAATGGCCAAAATGACCAGCATTCCCAGCATCACTGAATGGGTAAAGAAAGAAATTTCCAGAATTATAGGGGGTTAGGTTAAGGCTTTCCAACCAGCCCCACCTAGCAAAATCCTTTCCATCCTTCCTGGACAAGGTCAAATGCCACCTCCTCCAGGAAATCACCCTAAATCTCTATTACTTTTTTCTGGAATCTAGATCTGAAGAGAATTTATCAAGATCAAGCCCTCAGTGTACCAAGGGAGAAGCCAAAAGTGGGTAAAGAGACTTGCTAGCGGTCTCCCTAAGTACTGAGACCATGACTCAAGTTCTCTGATTCTAAATCCAGCAGTCTTGGCACTATCCCACACTATCTTTCTAGTACATCTCCTCCCACAAGCTGGAAGCAATCTCTCCTTCCGATGACTTTTCGTAGCACCATTTGTATAAAGCTTTTATGCCACTCCCATGTACCATCTTGAATTATAGACTTCTCTGCCCAGGTCTTATCTCTCGCTAGACTGTGGAACCAATGAGGGGTTAGAATTGTGCTTTATCCATCTCTCTCTCCACCTAAGTGCCCAATGGGCATGCTGTAAATAAATGCATATTGAATGAATGAGTGAAGAAATGTTTGGTCTATCAACTGTCAAAAAGTGCAGATCAGATTAGAGAGAAGCAGAGAATAAAATGAGAAAGGGCTGGTGTCAGGCAGGCCAGGACCAGCTATAGTTTATTGTTCATTTCAGACAATAGCTGTAGCATGAAATCTGGACTCAGGGAATTAAAGACATAAAGAACTCACCTGAGGAGTCAGAGCCAGAGGCCAAAGAGCATAAAGCAGAGTCAAAAAACCAATGGATGGGTGGTGCAGTGGATAGAGCACCGGCTCTGGAGTCAGGAGTACCTGAGTTCAAATCCGGCCTCAGACACTTAACACTTACTAGCTGTGTGACCCTGGGCAAGTCATTTAACCCCAATTGCCTCACTAAAAAAAAAACAAAACAAAACAAAACAAAACAAAAAACAATGGATGGAGAAAGCTGGTGTTGTGGAAGAGGAAACTGGAAGGAAGGAAAGAAGGTCCAGTGGGAATCTCTGGCATGGAATTTGGAGAGAATGAAGAAGAAAAAGAAGTTGGAAAATGGAAGTAATCCTCCCAATCTCTCAAGGCTCAACATAAATAGTCACTCTTCCCCAAATGAGATCATCTATATGTAACCTCTATTTGAAAAAGTCTTCTACAGAGGCTGGAAAACTATTGCCATCTCTTTAAGAAGCAGAAAAGCTAGGAATTGCTATTGTAACTGTTATTCTATTAGGGGCTAATCGCTATAGAGTCAAGAAGAGTCCATTTTTTTAACTGTAATCTATAAAGATGTATCTATGAGGAGTTTGTGAAGGAGACATAGAGAAAAAAGTTGGAGTAAGCTTCTTTCTTGTTAGAATTGCATTAATTCTTGTGAAGAAACATTATAAAGATCATTTTATGGTTTTTAGTCATTTTTCACTCTTATCTGACTCTTCATGACCCCATTTGGAGTTTTCTTGGAAAAGAAACTGGAGGGGTTTGCCATTACCTTCTCCAGCTCATTTTATAGATTAGGAAACTGAGGCAAAGAGGATTAAGTGACTTGTCCAGGGTCACACAGCTAGTAAGCATCTGAGGTGGGATTTGAGATGGGATTTGAAGATGAATCTTCCTGACTCCAGGGCTGGCACTCTACTATGCCACCTAGCTGCCCTGGTGAGGAGTATAATAATAATAATAATTAATGGTGATAATTTTATGAGTAAGTCTGAAGTAAGTCTTTTGCCTCTTCTTGTATCCTCAGTGCTGGCACTGTGCCTGGCACATGGTTGCGACTTACTCAATGCCTTTTGACTGACTGGAAAAAGACATAAGACTGAGGGCTTGGAAAAAGCTGAAGAGATCGTTTCCCTGTTATGCCTGGAGATAAGCTAGAAAAGACAAAGATAAAGAAGATGGAAAAGTCTTCTTTCTAGATGGAAATGTTTTAACCTTTACCTTATAAAGAAGATGGAAAGAATTCTTGAGAAGAGACTTTGCTTGGTAGCTGAATGATAGAACTGTGCTTGCAGAAGGAATGAGAAATCATCTGCAGTTAATGATGATTGAAGGTGACGCTGAGATCTTTCTCACGGATAAAATATTATTAGTTATTTATATCTTTGTGTTATAACTGATTGGATCATATAACAAAAAAACCTTTTAATCTTAGAGGATTAAGAGATTTAATATATAAAGAAATGAGTAACTACTCTTGGGAAAGGAGATTTCTCTAGTTTATTTAAGTAAATAAAATTTGATGGATTAAAGGGAGGCTCTCAACTTAGATGATTAATTGAAAGACATGTTGAAATTTTCTTATTTAATTAGGAAATATACAAACATACCTCCAGGTTGCCCTATAGCTTGGACAATAAAATTAAATTTGTAAACAAGTCAAGTAGCAGGCTGAAGAGTGACTTATAGGTGAGTGTAACTCTGATAATTCTGCTACATGTGGGAGGCTGTCCTACTAACCTTGCTGAATGTGAAAAGTACTTTTCAAACCTTAAAGTACTATGTAAGTGTTATTAATATCATCATCACTACCATCATCACATCCACCACCATCATCATATCCTTTCTTTTTTTGTGGAGCAATGAGGGTGAAGTGACTTGCCCAGGGTCACACAGCTAGTAAGTGTCAAGTGTCTGAGGCCGGATTTGAACTCAGGTCCTCCTGAATCCAGGACCAGTGCTTTATCCACTGTGCCACCTAGCTGCCCCTCATCATATCCTTTCAATCTTTATGACTCTCCCCCATAGGCAACATGATATAATGGAAAGTATTTTGGAACTAGAACATCTGGCTTTAAGTCCTGTCTTTGCCACTTCTTATGGTGACCTCTGGCCAATCAATTAACCTCTCTGAGCCTCAGTTTCTTCATTTAAAATGAAGAGGGGTTGAACTACTTCAGAGGTGTCCGAATTGCAGCTGACAAAACTTCAACAGGAACTAGATTAAAACATAACAGAGGAGCAGCTCGGTGGCGCAGTGGATAAAGCACCGGCCCTGGATTCAGTAGTACCTGAGTTCAAATCCAGCCTCAGACACTTGACACTTACTAGCTGTGTGATCCTGGGCAAATCACTTAACCCCCATAGCCCCGCAAAAAAAAAAAAATTAAATTGAAAAACATAACAGAAATGTTTAACAAAATATATTAAAATGAAACAATGTAAATAATGTTCATTTGTAGTTTTCTAAGTCAAAATGCCACTGTTGAACACTACCACTGGACTAGATGACCTCAGGGGTCCCTTCTATAACACTAAATCTATCGGCATAACCAGAAAAATGGAGACCATTCCATTTAGGGATGGGTTGAAAGAATTGGTGATCTTTAGCCTAGAGAACAGAAAGCATAAGAAAGAACATTGCAACTCTCTTCACTTCTTTAAAAGGTTCTCATGTAGAAGAGGGATCAGAACAGAACTATAATAGTGAGCAAAGATTTCAGAGGGACAGATATAGACATGTGAAAAGCCATATGTTAAGAGAATTTTCCAAGCTTAATTTTGTTCTACTGAGTCCAATGTTATTTTTTTAAATTAACAAATAATGGGTAATGAAGAACTCAATACAAAATGGCCCAAAAAGTCTTAGGATCATCTTAAGCTAATAAAGTTTCCCTTTAATAATATGTTATTGTTATCCCTTTCATAATACATTATTAATAAAAATAACTTTTAGTAATATATTATTTGGGCATTCTCTATTCCCTTTGCCTTTTAGTCAGCTATTTGAATGCCTATGAGATTTAGTCTAGTGTAAGCGATAAAATGATCAACATGGAATCAGAAAGACCTGAGTTCAAATCCCATCTCAATCACTTAGAGATTGTGTGATTTGCACAAGTCACTCAACCTTTCTAGGCCTCAGTTCTTCATCTATAAAATGAGATGGTTAAAATAAATGGTCTCAGGGCAGCTAGGTGGTGCAGTGGATAAAGCACCGGCCCTAGATTCAGGAAGACCTGAGTTCAAATACAGCCTCAGATACTTTGAGACTCCCTAGTTGTGTGACCCTGGACAAGTCACTTAACCCTCATTGCCCCACACCAAAAAAAAAACACCTAAATAAATAAATAAGTAAATGAATGATAGATAGATAGATGAATGAATGAATGAATAAGTAAATAAATGAAATAAATAAATAAAAAGATGGCTAAATGAATAAATAGATAAATGAATGAATGGATAGATAGATGATAGATGGATGAATTAATAAGTAGATAAATAAATAAATGAATGGATAAATAAATAAAAATATGGATAAATGAATAGATAGGTTAATTAATTAATTAATTAATAGTCTCTGAGATTCCTTCCAGCTCTGAATCTATTAGGCAGTTAGGTAGTATAAGGGATATAATGCTTTACAGTTTGCAAAGCATTTAACATAACATTATTTCGTTTGGCAATCACAGACTTCCTTTGAGGTAGGTATCATTATTCCCATTTTATTTATCATCTGGGAAATTAAGACTCAGAAGGTTAAAGGACTTGCCCAAAATCACACAGCAAAAGAGTATCAGAGGCTGGATTTGAACCCAGGTCTTCCTGAATCCAAGTCTAATACTCTAGACACATAATCTGCCATTGAGTTTGAAGTCCAGTAAAAACACCAGAACCTTTTCAGACAAACTGTTGCTTTATCATGTCTCCTTCCTTCTTTACTTATGAAGCCTTTTTTTAAAGGTTAATCAAGCATGGCCTGTTCTTCATGAAGTCACTCTGACTCTTTGAGATCACTGCTTCCTTTTCTAGATGTTCACTAACCATCCTTTAATAATACATTATAAAATTATGGGCAGCTAGGTGATGCAATGGATAGAATGCTAGGCCTGGAATCAGGAAAACTCATCTCCCTGAGTTCGAATGCAACCTCAGACACTAACTAATCATGGGACCCTGTGCAAATCTCATAGCCCTGTTTGTCTCAGTTCCTCATCTGTAAAATGAGCCAAAAAGGGAAATGGCAAACCGTACCAGTCTCTTTGCCAAGAAAACCCCAAATGGGGTCATGGAGAGTCAGACATAACTGAAAATGACTCAACAACAACATAATTTGTCCAGAATCAAAGTCAAGATCACTGACCTAGAATTTACAGACTGTTCTCTTCCATTTTTTGAAATTGGGAGATTTTCCCTTCTCCAGTCCTGTGGTACTCTACAGTTTTCCATGATCTTTCAAATATCACTGACAGTGACTCATTAATCACATCCATTAATTCTTTCAATACTTGAGAATGTCATTCCTTTACAGATTACATGAATAGGCAGCTAGATGCACTTTTACCATCACCTTTTTTACTATTGTTTATTAAAATTTCTAAGAGCATTTTTTTGCGTGGTACTACCTGGCAAAGAAAACAGGAGCAAAATAAAATTCAAACAGTTCTCCTTTTCCCATGTTGTCAGTTATCACTATTCCATCCACTCCAAGACTTAGGATTTTCCTTCCTTCCATACTCTTGTCCCCAATATAAATTTTTTCAAAAACACTCTGTTGTCCTTAACATTCCTTGCCAGCTTCAGCTCATTCATGTCTTTAGGACTCTTGGCACTATTTTTACAGCAGAACACCAAACTTTTGTGTTCAATTTCTGTTACCTGTCCTTGATTCTCTTAGCAGCTGATAAGTGTATGCTTGTAGATCATCTAAGAACTGTTCTGTTCTTTGTAATCTCTGCCCTCTTTTCAGTCATTCCAGCACAGAGGTTCCCAAACTTTCTTGGTCCACTTTTCCCAGAAATATTTTTTTCACACTCCTCTAGGCCAAAAGAAATACATATCAGTCCTGTTTATTAAGTAATTAGGTAAAAATTTTATTTTTAAAAAATCTTGTGGTGCCCTGGTGAGTTTGAGGCACTGCAGGCACACAATTTGGGAACTTCAGCTCCTACACCACTGACACAGAAGCAAAAGGGTACTCCCCAGAGCTGAGGACATTTTTGTGTATTTGCCCATTTCATAGGTCACCACGATCAAAAGATTTCAAATTTCTAGTGATTAGCCTCTCCATTCATAGCTAGGCCAGTCTGCAGAGAGTAGACAGATTTCAGACTGGAAGTCTGGCTTGCTAGGACCTGCCAAGAGTTCTACTCTATTGGCATAGCCTGTGAGAGTCCAGGGTTACCTCCGTGCTCCAAGGAAACATCACAGCAAGAGCTCGGATTCTAATATAGGATCCTAAAAAGTTATCCTGGTAGGCATGTCTGCAGAGGATAAGGAGAGCCAATAGCTGTGCAGATACCTTCCGTGAGTCCTGGTAGATAGATATGAGGTCCAGGGAAAACCCTCAAGGCCCCGGGACAGCTAAGAGGCTACATGGGATCTACTTAAGATTCGTTCATTTATTTGTTGATTCACCCAATAAACTTTTTTTTTTAATTTGCAGGACAATAAGGGTTAAGTGACTTGCCCAGGGTCACACAGCTAATAAGTGTGAAGTGTCTGAGGCTGGATTTGAACTCAGGTCCTCCTGAATCCAGGGCTGGTGCTTTATCCACTGTGCCACCTAGCTGCCCCCACACCCACTAAAAAATTTGCTAAGTACCTATTTTGTGAAGCACACAGCCCCTGCTCCCACAGAGCCCACAGTCCACAGAGAACAAGGATTAAACGTGAACAATTACAGTACCCACAATCCTATTTGAGGTCCAAAGGAAAAGGAGCTGCCAGAAGGAATGGGAAGCCTCTTAGCAACCAAGAACCCTGCTCATGAGAGGCCTCAGTCTCTTCTCCCGTGACCTTGTCTCCACTTCAGCCAGATGCCCTCCATCACTTTCCAGCAGCAGTGATTCAGTAATCCTCAGCTACATCTCATTCATTCATTCAGGGCTTCAGGTTACCCATAACATAAGACACTTTGTAAGCTCATGAAACTGTTTGGGGAAACTCCTTTGATCAAACTATACTATTATTATTTTACAAAAGAAGAAACTGAAGTCCCGCAGAATGTAAGTAATTTGCCTACAGTCACCTAGCTAGTAAATGGTAGGGCCATGATTTATAGCCAAGCCTTAGCATAGCATTATTTCCACCACAACATTCTACCTTGTTGGTTATGAAAGCCATCTCAAGCCTCTTGAGCCTTCTGCTCCAATGTGACATAGGTACGGGCTGCAGGCATTATACTGGGTAGATCCCCCACACGGGGATGTGCAGTCAGTTAAGCAGCCCATATCAGCTCACGTGCTGCCTTCCTTAAGTCTCCAGGAAAGCAGGGTGTCCCTGTATTGATTATCTATTGGGGGAGTTTGCTATCTAGTTCTTCCACCAGGTGGCAATCTTCTCAAACTTCCAGCCAAATTGCTTTCATGGCCTGGGGAAACAGATAGATAAAGCATTTCTTATTCATACTAATAGCTATTATTTGTATAGTTCTTATGTTTTACAGATTTTATTTCATTTGATCCTCATAAAGACCCGAGGAGGTAGGTGCTGTTATTATTTCCATTTTACAGTTGGGCAAACTGAGGCAAACAGAGGTTAAGTGACTTGCCCAGGGGTCATATAACTAGTAAGTGCCTGAGGTCAGATTTGAATTCAGGTCTTCCAGACTCCAGATCCAGCTCTCTACCCAGTGGGCTCACCTAGCTGCTCATTAAGTACTTACTGTATATCAGGCACTGTGCAGAGTGCAAATATGAGCAAAAGGACCATTGTCACTGGTAAAGATGACACCTAAAAGAGAGCTGTAAGAGGAGAGGGGAAGAGGGCAGCTAGGTGGTGCAGTGGATAGAGCACTGGCCCTGGATTCAGGAGGACCTGAGTTCAAATCCAGCCTCAGACACTTGACACTTACCAGCTGTGTGACCCTGGGCAAAGTCACTTAACCTTCATTTCCCAGCCCCCCCCCCCAAAAAAAAAAGAGGAGAGGAGAAGGGAAGTGTTCTTGTCCAGAGGGTCAGGAACCAAGCTGTGAGGGCAGTGAGTATGGCTGGCTTGGACTGTTTTTTCAAATGGAAGTTGCAGGAAGGGACACCCCAGTTGGAAGAAAGGGTTAGAGGGAGAAAAGCATCTCCAAGGAAAAAGGCACCTCCAGGCAGCTGGGGAAGTGGTGTCTAGGTCTGGACAGTCAGAAGCAGAGCCAAGAAAAGAGATTAGAGTGAAGGCACATGATCTTTCCTAAAAGGCTGCGGTAATTCCAGAAATGTATCCACACTATAAACTGTGGGAGAAATTCTCCCTCTGTGAGAGTAACAGGAAATCGATCTTTTTCTTAGCCTTCTCACCAGCAGAAGAGTTTGGGGAAAGTTTCCAGTCTTAGCCACAGATCTGGACTCATCTTTGCAGGCTGGTCTCTGATTAGCTGAGCTCCAGACTGCCCGATGCCCCCTCACACTGCTCCTTGCTCCTGTTCCCAGCCTGTCCTTAGCTTCCCAACTATTGCTCCCTGTTCAAAACAAAGGAGCCCCCACAATCATAGGCCACTACTGGCAAACCCTTTGGAGTTCTCAGATTCAAGAGCAAATGGGAAAAGGCCAAAGGCCAATTTGTGTGCCCCATGGATCCAATCTCGCTATGTCCTTCTCTGAGCTCCCTTGATGATGAGTACGCATTCTACGCAACCCCGATGTTTCCCAAGTGAGTGAGGAGACAAGGAGTGTGACAGTCCTCAGAAGCATTCTAATATTCCTCTTTCTGTTTCCCAAACTGCCATCATTCCAGGCCCTGGAACCAAAAAATAACATGTGGCAGATAGGGCAGCTAGGTGGCAAAGTGGATAGAGTGCTGGAATTGGAGTTTAAAAAAAAAATCCTGGGCAAGCCATTTAAGACTCTAAAATACCTTCCAGCTATAAATCTAAGATCTTTTGGTGTTGTAAGAAGGCATAGCATGATCATCCATTAAAGCAAGAGAGAAAGGAAAGGTTGTTATGGTTCAGTTGGTTCAGTCACGTCCAACTCTTCATGACCCAATTGGGGTTTTCTTGGCAAAGATACTAGAGAAGTTTTCCATTTCCTTCTCCAGTTTATTTTACAGATGAGGAAACTGAGGTAAACAGGATTAAATGACTTACCCAGGGTCATACAGCTGGGTATGTACATGAGGCCGAATTTGAACTCATGAAGATGAGTCTTACTGACTCCGGGCCCAGTACTCTATGCACTATGGTGCCACCTAGCTGCCCAAAATGGAAAGGACAGTAATAAGTGCCCAAACCTCCTTTTATCTCACCTTCACTCTTTTTTTTCTTTTCTTTTCTTTCTTTCTTTTTTTTTTTTTTTTGGTGGGGCAATGGGGGTTAGGTGACTTGCCCAGGGTCACACAGCTAGTAAGTGTCAAGTGTCTGAGGCCGAAATTGGACTCAGGTCCTCCTGAATCCAGGGCCAGTGCTTTATCCACTGCACCACCTACCTGTCCCATCACCTTCACTCTTGACACAGTAAAGGTGGTTCATTTGTCCACCAGAGACTCAGAGTTTTCCTTTTTTCCATTTTCTGGACCAGCATTTGCCTTGGCATGGAGTTTGTGTCATATAAGCCTCAACTGAAGGAAGTAAAGACTTCAGGTACTTGAAAACATGTCAAATAGAAGAGAGATTTGATGTGTTCTCTCTGGCTCCAGGTAGCAGAACTAGGAAGAAAGGGGTGAAAATTGCAAAGAAGAAAATTTCAGGTTCATGTAAGGAAAATCTTCCTAATCATTAGAGCTATCCCAAAGGGACCAGGCATCCTTGAGATGTAGCAGATTCTCCCTCACAGTAGGTCTCCAGACCAATAATCAGAGCCTTTGGGATATAGCAGGTTCTCCGTCATGGGAGGTCTTCAGATCAATAATCAATCAATATTTATTAAATACCTACTACATGCTAAGTGCTGGAGGCACTATGCTAAACACAAGGAAAAGGTGAATGACCATTTATTGGGGAAGATTGTGGGTAACATTCTTGTTCAGGTGTGGGTTGGACTCAGCAGTATGCAGGTAAGTATTTAACAGCCAGCTCTTGAGGGAGAAAAAAAATACACATAGCACATTTTTCAATTTAATCTGCATTTTTTAACATTTTCACCATCACTTTCTTAAGTCCAAACAATCAACAAAATAGATCAAGCCCTGATTTGTAGCATTTGCCAATTTCTGACATGCTCATCGAAAATTTATTAATCATCTCTAAAGAGCAAGTTTGAACTGGCATAAGTATACCCCTGCTCAGACTCTGGCATCCCTTCCAAATCTCAGATTCTGTGAATCTGGGACAAACAGAGAACAACTGGTTACTGACACGGGAGTTATTTCAGAATCAACTATCTGATCACTGACTGGTTGAAGCCCTGTTCAAATTAACCCCAAATTATAAGAAAGGAAAAATATAGCGGGGAGGGAGACTAAAATTATAATAGCTCTAAACAACTCTACTTAAATGAGTTGTTGAGTCCGAAAAAAAAGGGGAAATGAATAAAAGTCCAAATACCGAATCTTACTATTTTTATAGATTATCTGATAATGATAATAATTTTTTTAAAAAAATAGACACCACTGCAAAGAGGCCAAAAGAGCTCAGAAAGAGACTTAGCCAACAGACACTTGATCTCCTTGCCAAGCAGAGAGACATGGCAGCCAAAGGCAACAGCGGCTTAGAGTGCCAGCTCATTAGAAGAATGTTGCAGAGTAGTATGATGGAAGATTATGGGCAAGATCACCTCAGAAGACACAAAAAAACAGTGGAAAGGAAAGCAGGATTTTACAAGGGTTAGCAGGAGACCCATTGAAGCCAGCTTAGCCAGTGAATTTGTGGAAGGCATTAGGAGGACAGATAACAAACAGACGTGAAACAGAACAGAATCACTAGAGTTTCTATGATCTTCCCTTCTCAGAGTCGGTGAGTACAACTGCCACATTTGAATTCTAACACCTCTGTAACCAACTGTGCTAAATGAGGCAGTGGAAATGACACTTAAGGAGATGGAGTCCAGAAAAGTAGCGGTACCTAACCAAAAGCATACAGAGGAAGTCCGTGATGATGGCGCTATAATTTAAAAGGTACTCAGGAAATGATTTTCAATATACCTCAAAGAAGGAAAGATTTTAAAAGAGTGGAAAACATCGTTCAGTTGTTTTTCAGTCATGTCTGACCCTTCACTTGGGGTTTTCTTGGTTTGCCATTTCCTTCTCCAGCTCACTTTACAGATGAGAAAACTGAGGCAAACAGGGTAAAGTGACTTGCCCAGGGTTACACAGCTAGTAAATGTCTACGGTCACATTTTAATTCTCTCCAGGCCCAGCATTCTATACACTACTCCTATCTGCCCATGTAGAAAAAAATTACAAATTATATTATTGCCAAAAGAGCGAAGGGGCAGAAGTAGGGGAAAGGCCAAGAAGAAACTAATAACTACTGTAAAAAATTTATTTTAACTGACTGGGTCCTAATCTGTGGACTTTTGACTGGCTGGTTATCTGACTGCTATTAATTCCTAAGCCAGTCTCTTAGGGCCGGTTAAACATTTCTCCACGCTGCTTCTCCCAAATTGATAAGTAAAAGCCTCTTTTAATTAAATGATCAAAGCAGGGTTTATTTATAAAAATAAATGTAAGAAATAAGGGTAAAGAAATGCAAAGTTATACAACCTAACTTTTAAAGTTTCTCTCTTGCTGGTGCCTCTGCTGCTCGCGCTTATTACCCCCAAGCCTCATCTCTCACCTTTCTTTCCATACTGTTTCTGTCTCCTTAGCGTCCTTGTACAAACCGACCTCCTTCTAGTGTCCCCCCCTTTCCATCTAACTTCCCTGCTTCACTGCTCCACTCCTTTCTTCTCACTCCAAGCCCCTATCACTTTGTCAACCCCCTGAAAAGTCCCTTAGCGTCCTGCTCCTCTGGAGTCTCTCTACCTTCTTGCTAGCTCTTTCTCCACTCCCTCACTGCAAAAAGCCCCCTGCTTCATTCTTTAGCTTCTCTCTCACTACCACAGCGACGACCCCCTGTACTATCTCAATGACCCAGCATCTCTGCCTCCCAGGCTATATATCCCTTCTCTCCCCTCAAACCTCAGGCTCCCTGCGCCCCCAAACACATCAAGCTAATTCGCTGGCCACTTAGTGTTGCAGCCAGGAGGCTTGAGTGAGCCGTGCACCACACCCAGGGCTCAAGGGTCTGTGCCTCCTGCTGCATGGCCCATGTGTCTTTTAATCTTCACCCAAGCCCAGTGAGAGACACACAAGGATTTTATCAATGGCCTCATCTATGAGATATAGGAAATGAAGCTCGTTGAGATCAGGATGGAGGGAGAATCCAAGAGGAGAGGGAAAGAGAGACAGGGAGGAAGTAAAAGGAGAGGGAAGGGATTTGAAAAGGAAAGAATAAAGGAGGGAGAAGGATGATGGAGGAAGAGGTGATTTGACTCATAATAATAATGGCTGACATTTATATAGGGCTTATGATGTGTCAGGCACTGTGCTGCGCACCTAACAATTATTATCTCATTTAATCCTCACAACAACCCTGGGAGGCAGGTGATGAGGAACTCTGAACTCGGGTCTTCCTGACTCCAGACCACTGTTCCACCAGCAGGCCCTGGACACTAACTATCGGGACAGGCATTTGCTTTAATCACATTGGAGATGCCAAACAACGGGAGTATATGTTTCTAACCTTAGGCAAATCACTTCCTGCTCTGAGTTTCAATTTCCTCCTTGTAAAATAGAGACCTTCAGAAATATGAACAATTCACAACAATTTGGGAGATAGATGAATTGATACAGAATCAAGTACACACAGCCATGAAAATAATTTCAACAACTACTATAGGAATGGAAATGGAAATAACAATTAAATGAAACTGAATGCTATGTAATTTTAATGACCAAACCTGGATAAGAGCTGAAAAAAAATGCATCTCCCTTCATTGCAGAGGTGAGGGACAATAAGTGTGGAATATTACATACACTGTCAGGCAGAGTAAATATTTTGGTTGGTTTTATTCAACAGTTTCTTTTTTTTTTTAATCTTTCTTAGGAGAGGTTGCAGGTTAAAGTAGATATAGGACTTAGCTAAGAGTAAGAAGACCTGGACTCAAGTCTTGTCCTTGACATAGTGGCTGTGTAACCCTGGACTAATTACTAATTACCAGACCCTCCAAGCAATTCTTTAAGACTAGAATTTGCAATACTGTTTAATCATTTTTTTCAACTCTTCATGACCACATTTGGGGTTTTCTTGGCAAAGATACTGGAAAGGTTTGCCATTTCCTTCTCCAGCATCTCATTTTACAGATGAGGAAACTGAGGCAAACAGGGTGAAGTGACTTGTCCAGGGTCACACAGCTAGTAAGTGTCTGAGGCCAGAGTTGAACTCAGGTTTTCCCGTAGGCCCAGTATTCACCACCTAGCTGCCCTACAATTTGCAGAGCAGATGTGAATCACTTTTGTAGTGGGAAAATAATGTAGATGTTCCCTATGCCAATAAAATCATAGGTCCAGGCACCCCCCACCCAAAAAAAATTATGCTACAAGGAAAAACTTAAGATGAGGAGCAGAGTATAAGGGGGATATATTTAGAAATGATGTGGTGTCAAAACAAAAAATCTATTTTAAAAGGGTATGTTTTAAAATAAACAAACTATTGGGCCAAAATATAGGCAAAATATACTCTACGGTAAGTGGTTCCTGTATATATAAACCTTAATCTTTAAACATTTTGAATTAAATTTCTACTCCATCCATGGAGCTAAGCAGATTCATCACAAATGTGCAGCATTCTAATCTCTCTTATAATAGGAGGTTCATATTCCCAATTAGTATCCCATTTCTATCTTCAGAAGAAAAACAAAGTTTATTTCACATATAAGTTATCTCAACCTAGTTCATATGCCAAATTAAAGTGTTCTGTTAAATCCACCAATTTTCTTATTTTCATTTTAATTTTCAGAAGAGATGTTTGCTTTTTAAAAAATCAGTTTAGTTTCAGAGGATTAATCAGAATGCTATATTCAGGTTTTGCTTCAAAGCACTTACTCCTGGCTGACTATATGTCACTTGAAGTTCATTAGAGAAAATCAAAATGTGCTGATATTTAAATAAAATTAGCCTTGTCATGGGCTATTATCAAGGGACACTAGAAACAGAGGGCAGGAAAGAGAAAGAGTGACAGATAAACCCAGAGACAAGAGAGGGTCAGAGGCAGATATATATAAATAGAGATCCAGAGAGAGACAGAGACAGAGGCAGAGGCAGAAACACTTAGACAGAGACAGAGACAGAGATAGAGACAGAGACAGAGGCAGAGGCAGAAACACTTAGACAGAGACAGAGACAGAGACAGAGGCAGAGGCAGAGGCAGAGGCAGAGACAGAGGCAGAGGCAGAGACAGAGAGGGTCAGAGACAGACAAATAAAACAGAGACCTAGAGAGAGAGACACAAACAGAGAGACAGAGAGGGTCAAAGACATATATAAACAGAGACCCAGAGAGAGACAGACAGAGACAGACAGAGGCAGAGAGAGACAGAAACAGAGGCAGAGACAGAGGGGGTCAGAAACTGACAAATATAAACAGAGACCCAGAGAGACAAACACACACAGAGACAGATTCAGAGATACAGAGACAGAGAAAGCGAGGGTCAGAGACAGACATATATAAACAGAGACACAGAAAGAGACAGAGACAGATTCAGAGAGACAGAGGCAGAGATACAGAAACAGAGAAGGTCAAAGACAGACAGATATACACAGAGACCCGGAGAGAGACAAAGAAAGACACAGAGACAGAGAGACAGACAGAGATAGAGAGACATATGCAGAGACAGAGAGACAGATGCAGAGACACAGAGACAGAGAATATTTAGACTAAATGACCTTCAAGGTCTTTTCAAGCACTATGTCCTATGATCCCATAATTCATACCACAGATTTTTTTAATTTTTCCTGAACCTTTCTAATCTTAAGGCTGACAGTCGCCATCCAAAGGGTCAGGGAGATTAGAGAAACTCTTATCAACTTCCCAGATAAATCTGGGACCTTTCAGGAAGGCAGAGCCTACTCTTCCGGATAGGCATGGGCCATCAAGGGCCAGGGTTGTTTGTTTTTCACAGGGAGCTCCCCCACACTCGTAGTGCTTCAGACTCACCCATTCTCCCTCCTCTTTATTTTCCTACCATGGTTGAGATAGAGGAGCAGACCAGTGCCATCCCCATTCTATAAATAAGGTAGCAAAGCACCCAGTTATTGAACAATATGGGCTGAGTCCCATTGTGAGTCTGGGCTGAACTTGAAACCTGTATCTCCTGACTCCTGATCCCGTGTCCCATTCTGAAACTGTGTCACCACACTCAAACATGAATACACACATGCAAAGAAACACTGTTACAACAAGTCAATGTACAGACAGAATTAAATTATGTGAATAGGAAAGAAGGGTTAGATTCTGTTCTTCTTAACCAGGGAACTAGTAACCAGGAGCAGGTTTCTGCTCAAAAGAAGCAAGAACTTCTTAAAAATCAGAGGTTGTCTAAAACTGGAATGGGTTGCTTCATCAGATAGTGAGTTCCCCATCACTGAAGGTATTCAAGCAAAAGCTTCCAAATTTGAATGAGAAGATGGACAATGCCAATCCCACTTCAGGTTGCTAACGGAAAATACTCTGGAAAGAAGCTGACATGAGGGAGCTCATAGTCTCCATCACATCCCTATCCCCAGATTGCTACCCTAGATTTCAAGGCACTTCTCTGTGGATAGGACTCTTTCTTGGTTGAGCTGAGTTACCTTACTCTTTTTATAAAGGAAAGAAGAACTTCCCTCTGTATTGTCTAGAGTACATGCTCCTATGTATACTTTCCTTGAATCCTGGTTTTTGCTATTGGCTTACATTTCTTAGCTTTCTACCATGTGTGTTTATTGTAGAGTAGTTTTAGACAATAGCCAGAAACACCCAAAGGAACCACGGAACCTGAAGAAGTTCAAAGACGCCAAGAAAATTGAGGAGCTCCCTACTCTTCCAAACTGTTCCTGGCCCCTCACATAGGCCCTTCATGGAGGCTTGAGTCCCTGATCTCTATCAATGAAGAGAGAGTCCCATACCAAGCAATGGCCTTTCGGTCTTGGGTAACCTGCATTATATATACAAGGAAAATTAGCTCACTAAATACAATGCAATAATGTAGACCAAGGAGGGAGACAGGAGTTCAGATCTGGCCTACAAGAAGCACCGTAGAAAAAATAAAGGACAAAAACACTGAAATGGGGAAATAAAATTCATAATAGATTGGAATGCGGGAGAAGTAAGTATTGCAAAGGAAATGAAAATGTAGAAAGAAACCATAAAAGTATGCTTCTTAAGATTACGGGGGAAGAGGAATTTTTGAACCACACACTTAACCGGGATAGAGGAAAGGAAGGGTCAAAAGGAGGGGTGAACAGGTAAATGAAAAATAACTGTAAGAATCAAGGTGCCACCCCCCTGCTGAGAAAGACATTGTGAGAACCAGGGCAACACCCCCCTGAGGAGAAAGCATGTGACTAGCATCTGGAAGTTATATCTATTGATAGAACCATTACATCTATTCATAGAACCACCTGCAAGTCATGTCAATCAATGCTACCAGCCAATTAGCTTGGAGCTGTGTGTAGGGACTGCACTTGGGCGGGCCCACAGGGAGCTTCCACTTGAGAGAATGGGCATCTTTCTTTTTCGGTTGGAGGTCACAGTAGCAGCAGCAGGTGCAGGGAGCTAGGCTCTTTCCTTCTGAACTACATGTGTTCTTCTCTCTTTTACTAACTTCTAAATACTTTAATAAATATTTAATGCCCAAATACTGGTGCTATACACTTCTAATTTAAGGTGACCACTCATTAAATTTTAATCATAGCAATTAGATTTTTTTTTTTTGGTGAGGCAATTAGGGTTAAGTGATTTGCCCAGGGCAATTAGATTTTAAACATCACATAACTAAATACATTTACATATATATAAATATACACACACACACACACACACACACACACACACATATATAATATTAAGTCGGTGAACTTTGTATAGGGTAGATAAATGAGGTCAGAGTAGGAGGAACAAAGTAGGGAAGAATCCTTAGGAGTCAACTAGCACCAAATTAGTGAAGCAAAGTGAATCATGGGGACAAAACGTTCCCCTAAAGGAGGAAGGGGATAGAAATCAGTTCAAAAGAAATAAATGATGGTCAGCTAGGTGGCACAGTGGATAAAGCACTGACCCTGGATTCAGAAGGACCTGACTTCAAATCTGGCCTCAGACACTTAACACTTACTAGCTGTGTGACCCTGGACAAGTCCCTTAACCCTCATTGCCCCACAAAAAAAGAGAGAGAGAGAGAGAGAAAAAAAAAAAGAAACAAATGGAGCACAGCACAAATATAACAGTCACAACCTGAAATGTGAATACATTAATCTAATAAAGCAAAAGAGAACAGAAGAATGAACATGAAAATAAAAGCAAATGAATAAAAGCAAATAAATAAAACTCAAACCTGCATACCATACATATATCTTAAAAATAAAGATATAAAAGATGAAAATGAGAAGCTGGAACAAAATTTACTCTGCTTCAAGAGATTCCAAAAAAGCACCAGTTGCAATCATGCTGTCAGACAAAGCAGAGATAAAAATTCACAATGCCAAGAGAGACAAACAGGGAAACTACATTATGCTCAAAGCAAAATTTTGCTGAATTTCAAACTGACATAAATAGTACCAAAATAATTGTAGGAGACTTTAATACTCTAGCACTTAGTATCTAGCATATTGCTGCGGTAGTTTAGTCTTTTTCAGTCCTGTTTGAGTCTTTATGACTCCTTTGGGAGTTTTCTTGGCAAAGATAATGAAAGGGTTTGCCATTTCCTTCTCCAGCTCATTTTACATATGAGGAAACTGAGGCAAACAGGGTTAAGTGACTTGCCCAGGGTCACACAGCTAGTAAGTGTCCAAGGCCAGATTTAAACTCAGGAATGTGAATTTTCCTGACTCCAGACCCAGCACTCTATCCACTGTACCATCAAGTGGCCCTGTCTGGCATATAGCAAGTGATTAGTTAACTAATTAATTAATTGCTGCTCTATCTATCTTGCTATCTACCTTTCTTTCTATTTATCTCTATATATCTTGCCATTTATCTTTCTGTCTGTATAGCTGTCTTTCTATTTACCTATCTATCCCAGAACTAGATAAATCTAACAAAGATAAAAAAAGGAAAATAAAGAACTGACTAGATTATTGAATTAGATTGAAAAAATATGATATCTTCTGAATCAATATATTAAAGAGTAAATATTTTTCTCAGCATCACATGCTAACTTTAAAAAGTAGGACATGTGCTAGGAAATATGGAAATTATAAATAAATGTAAAAAACCAGAAATATTAAATATATAATTTATGAAACATAACATAATAAAATTAATATAGCAAATTCATGTAAAAGATACATACTTAAATGTAAATTTTAATAATGACATGCTGAATAATGAGTGGGCCAAAGTACAAATCACAGAAATAATGAGCAAATATGTGAAAGAGAATAATAACCATGAGATAACATACCAAAAAATTTGGGATTGAATTAAAACAGTCCTCATAGGAAAAAATTATATCGCTGAAAATATACATTAACAAAATAGAAAACGAGGACTAATGAAGTGAGTATATAATTTAAAAAACTAGAGTCTACAAATTACTAGTGCTCCACCCACCTCATGCCAAGGCCTACATGGGCTTGGCCAAATTATAATGATAGGTAACCGGGTGAGGGCAGTCAAGTGACCTTTGGGTTGCAGAAGCTGGGAGACTGGCTATTCTACAAGTATCTGTTAATTCTGTCAATCAGGGCTGCCAGCCAATTAGTTTTGGGCTGTGTGTCTCTCCGCCCTATTTCCTGAGAGCCTGGGGGTTGCTGGTAAGGAGAAGGGAGGAGATTCGCCATTTTGACTTTGGAGCTAGAAAGAGACTGGATGCAGCCGTATATTCTGCTGAGTCTCTGGCGGTAGTGTGATTCAGGTCGTATTATTCTCCTTTCCCCATTCCTTTTTTTTTTCCTTTTCCTTAATTCTACTAATCTTACTTGTGTTTTTAAGTTCATTCTTGTTAATAAACCCTGTTCTGTTTTTGAAAGAGGCTGTTAATCTCCTTCCTTGCCCCAATAGTGTGGCGAGCCACCTAACTAACACTCCCCAATTAAAATTTGGCCCCTACAGGACCAAGGTCAAAAGATGTGGATTGAAGTCCCGGCTACGTCTCCTATATAACTTTGGACTATTTTTTTAAAGTAATAAACATTTTTATTTATAGTTTGGGGTTCTAATTTTTTTTTCTCCTTCTCTTCCTCCCCTCCCCCCTCCCTGAGGTGGTAAGCAATCAGATATGGGTTATACATGTATGATTATATAAAACATTACCATATTAGTCATTTTGTATGTGAAAACTTGAATAAAAGAAAATAATGAAAGAAAGTGAAAAATAGCATGCTTCAGTCTGTGTTCCATCAATATCAGTTCTTTCTTTGGAGGTAATTAGTATGTTTCATCAATAGTCCTTTGGGATTGTCTTGAATCATTGTATTATTGAGAATAGTTAAGTCATTCACAGTTCTTCATCAAACAATATTGCTATCTGTGAAACATGAAACATAACATAATAAAATTGTTCTCTTGGTTCTGCTCACTTCACTATATATCAGTTCATACAAGTCTTTCCAGGCCTTTCTGAAATCATCCTGCTTGTCATTTCTTATAACACAATAACATTCCATCACCATCATATACCACAACTTGTTTAGCTATTCCCCAATTGATGGGCATTCCTTTGATTTCCAATTCTTATCCACCACAAAAAGAGCTGCTATAAATATTTTAGTACAAATAGGTCTTTTTCCTCTTTTGGGGATGTCTTTGGGGTATAAAACTAGCAGCAGTACTGCTGTATCAAAGGGTATCCACAGTTCTATAGCCCTTTGGACATAGCTCCAAAATGTTTGGATCTTTTCACAACTCCATCTACAGTGAATTAGCATTCCAGCTTTCCAACATCCAATATTTTCCATTTTTGTTAAATTTGCCACTCTATGTGTGAGGGGATACTTCAGAGTTGTTTTAATTTGCCTTTCTCTGATCAATAGTGATCTAGAGCATTTTTTTCATATGATTATAGATAGCTTTGATTTCTTTGTCTGAAAACTGCCTGTTCATATCCTTTGACCATTTATCAATTGGGAAATGACTTGTATTTTTGTAAATTTGATTTAGTTCTGTATATAATTGAAAAATGAGGCCTTTATCAGAGATATTTGTTTCAAAAATTCTTTCCCAGTTTTCTACTTCCCTTGGAATCTTGGTTACATTAGTTTTATTTGTGCAAAAACTTTTTAATTGTATATAATCAAAAGGATCTATTTTATATTTTATTTTACTCTCTATATCTTCTTTGGTCCTAAATTCTTCCTCTGCCCATAAATCTGACAGATAAACGATTCTATACTACTTTAATGTGCTTATGGTATCATCCTTTATGTGTAAATCACATACCCATTTTGACCTTATTTTAGTATACGGTGTGAGATGTTGGTCTATACCTAGTTTCTGCCATACTGTTTCCCAGTTTTCCCAGCAGTTTTTGTCAAATAATGCTTGGATCTTTGGGTTTATCATATACTAGATTACTATAGTCATTTACCATAGTGTAATTTGTATCTATTCCATTCCACTGATCTACCTCTCTATTTCTTAGCCAGTACCAGATTGTTTTAATAATTACCACTTTATAATATAGTTTGAGATCTGGTATTGCTAGATCACCTTCCTTCATATTTTTTCATTGACTCCCATGATAACCTTGAACTTTTACCTGCCAAGCCAAATTCAGGAATTATATGACCAGAACTACAAAACACTTTTCATGCAAATAAAGTCAGATCTAAACAATTGGGCTATTCAATTCATCTCTCTGAGCCTCAGTTTCTTTATCTGTAATTCTAAAGGATTAGGCCCAATGATCTCTAAGATCCTTTCCAGCTCTCACTTCTATGATTCTAGGATCAAACCTGAGTCATGGATCTCTGGTGCCCCCTGCCCCAACGCCAAGTAGGTACATAGTTCTGCTTATTCCCCCTGACACAAGGCTTCTGGGATAACTGGGAAAAGATAAAAGGCAGGAAAGTAAGAGAAACACACATATAGGCATGAGAGAACTTAGGAAACAAAAGGCCAGAGTTTATTATTATTATTATTAGTTGAATTTATTCTCTCCTGGGCTCATCCAGGCCTATAGCTCAGACCAGGGCAAAGAGAGCCTTCCCAACTGATCTCCCCCTGCCCCCACCAGAGCCTCTGAGGGCAGACTACCACTGGCCAAAACTGAAGGGGAAAATGCTGAGTTCCCTCGCAGTCTGGCCTCCACTGCAAGGAAGGAAACCACAGGGCCGGCTAGGAGGGATGCTACAGAGACAGTTTACTCAGGGAGCCGCCCATGGCTGGCAGGGTCCTGGCGTGCATTCCCTCTGCATGGAAACCAGAGGGAGGCGGCAACCTGGCCCCTCTTGCCCACCCACCCACCAAGCCTTCCTGCTTCAGAGCCAGGACTCTGCGGCCATATGATGCTTTGCTGGGCACAGGAACAAATGAAGGCTCTTTTCTACACTTAGGGGTTTTCTTTTTCCTAGAAATGTAATACCTTAGAATCATAGGACATGGTATGTCAGGGTTGGTATAAATACCACTAGATCTCAGAAAGAGTACTGGTTTCAAATCCTGGCTCTGCTACTAACATATTGTGTGACCTTAAACAAGTTAACTTTCTTTATTAGGCCTTAGTTTCCTCAGTTTGGACCAGATGAGCTTCCTTCTAACTCTGGATCTCATAAATAGGATTATAGAGGATGCAGGTAGCATGCTAGAGGTGGAAGAGCCTTGGAATCACAGAACTTAGAATGTCAGGGCAAGAAGTGGCCTTAGAGGAAACTGAGACCCCCTAGAGGAAACTACCTCCCCTAAACTCATCTGTCTTTAGGATAAAACACATTCATCTTTTACTTAAATCTGTGACACTTATCAAAAAGCACTCCTTTTTCAAATTAAGTGAAAAGGTGACTAACTTAAAATCTATGTGCTGCAAAAGAGCCAATGTCACTTTCATTCTTTCTCTAAAATGAATGTACAAGGAGTGGTGCTAATTTTTGTTTGTACCTAAAATAATAGAAATTTAATACCAAAAAACTTACTAACTCAATATGAATAGTGTTTAATCAGTATTCAAAGATAAGGTTTTTGAAGACCCTGGGAAGTGACTTAGAAGAACTTCAGGTAATTTCATCAAAATTTCAGGAAATTATGCTAACATTACTAGTTTTCTAGCCTATATTATTTGTCTTGGAGTCTATGGATTCTATAATTTAAGGTATAACCAACTGCAGCTGGAATGAGGAAGTCATCCCACATTTGTTGTAGTGAAGAGGACAATGGAGGAGACACAAAGTTTAGAGATAAGTCACAGTCCCTGCCCTCATAGAGTTTATAGTCTGGTATATGGATAAGACTCAAACATAGATACCTATAATATGTAGAGTAATATATGAAAAGTGAATTATAGCTACAAAACAAAATGTTAAGTGAGGTCAAATGTGTTGATGGCCATGGGGCATCATGAAAGGTTTCCTGGAGAAGGTGGATAGGTTAGAATCCAATAGGTAAAGAGGAAGAAAGGTCAATCTAGGCATAGAAATTGAGCAAATAGTCAGAGGCGTGGATTTTTTTTATGGATTTTTTTTGAGGGGCAAGATGGAGGAGGCAGAGAATAAGTCAGTTTGGTTGGACTTTAGAATCCATGGAACTTAATAATATGAAATAAAGATAGAATGGCAGGGTGGTACCTGATTATGAAGGAACTTGAATACCTGGCACAGGAGTTACTAGGAAGCAATAGTAAGTCCCTGAAGGATTTTGAGCAGAGTGACATGACCAGATCCAGGAACAATCTGGCAGCAGATTGAAGGATGGATAGGAGAGGAGAGAATAGAGACAAGAAGATCATTAAGGAAGCAATTACAAACATCCAGATTGGTGATGATGAGCTTCAATACTAGGATGGTAGTGGGGGCAGATAGGTGGTACAGTGGATAAAGCATTGGCCCTGGATTCAGGAGGACCTGAGTTCAAATCCGGCCTCAGACACTTGATACTTACTAGCTGTGTGACCTTGGGCAAGTCACTTAACCCTCATTGCCCCACCAAAAAAATTTTTAATATTAGGATTGTAGTCATGGGAATATGGAGGAAGGAACAAAGGAAGAGATGTTGAAGGAACAGAATCAACAGAAGCTGGTAATTGATTTTCTGTAAGATATGAGGAAGATGAAAGAGTCCATTATGATCCCAACACTTCAAACTTGGAATATAGGGTAAATTGTGGTACTATAGATAAAAACAGGCAAGTCAGAAAATCCTGATAGAACATAAGCACCTTGAAGGCAGAAACTGTTTCATTTTTGTCATTATACCTGTAGCACAGGGCCTGGTACATAATGGGTACCAGATAAATACTTGATGGTGAATTGATTGATTGAGGAACAAGGATAAGAAATAGTAAGTTTGGTCAGTTTTACACAGGTTGAAACTGAAGTGATTTGCTCCATGGGGTTTACATTAACATCAAAGCACCTTTTACTGAGCTATCTGTTCCTTTTTTGGTGAGGCAATTGGGGTTAAGTGACTTGCCCAGGGTCACACAGCTAGTAAGTGTCAAGTGTCCGAGGCCGGGTTTGAACTCAGGTCCTCCTGAATCCAGGGCCAGCACTCTATCAACTGTACCACCTAGTTGCCCCCTATTCCTTTCTTAATCACGGGGGAGACAGGCAAAGGAGAAGAAACTACCCTTGCTTAGAATCTAGTTGTGGACATAAGACTAAGGTTCAGTAGACAGAACCCTGGACCTTCTTTCTAGTCTTGATTCTGCTATCCTATACTTATGCAAGGAGCTCAAATTTGCATTCAGTAAACTTGTATTAGGCACCTACTGTGCGCAGACCTAGGGATGCTTAGCCAACAAAAGGAAAGTCTTCTTCAGACCCAATGATATAGTGGAAAGACTTAGAGGACACTGTTATTTCTTACCTGTGGCTCCCACTTATACCCAGTCAGGAATCTATTGCACAGTCTATCCATCAAGAAACAAAGAGGGCTGCAGGCAACAAGAAAGAATATAAATCTCTTGTTCTCCTTCTTTCCTTCCTAGAAGTCAAGAGTTCTTAACTCGGATCCCATTAACATTTTAGAAAAATAATTTCTGAAATGTTTTTCTATATAATTTGTTTCCTTTGTGACCCTGTATATTTTATTTTATGAATTTAGAAAGATTATTCTGAGGAAGGGGCCATAGGCTTCACCAGGCTGCTGAAGGGATGTCTATAACATCCATTTTGTCCGTGAGAAAAAGATTAAGAACCCCTGCTATCAAAGCCCCTTCCTGGACACTTCCTTAAGTTAGTAGTTCTGAAAAAAAAAAAAAAAAGAGAAGACTTCTTTTAATCCTAATATAACAAGTAAATAGATAAATATGTCCATGATAATTTGAGGAGGAAAGAGAACTCAAATACCTAAAGGGATTAGGAGGTGATATGTGAGCTGGACCCTGGAAGCAGCTAGGAATTCCAAGGGTCGTGTGAGAGAAGGGACTGTAATCCAGGCATAAGGTACAAAGTACAAACTATGCAGAAGTAGGAGGTGGGAGATACAGTGCTGAATTGGGAATGTGGGAGAAGGCCAAGTTGACTGAAATACAGACTGTATAGAGGGAAATGACATTTAATAAATCTAGGAAAGAAATTAAAGTTAGATAGCAGAGGACTTTAAATGTCAAGCTGAAATGTTTGTATTTTGTCTTAGAGGCAATAGGGAGACATTGAAGGTTTTTGAGCAAGTTTGTAACACAGTCAGATTTGTGCTTCAAAAGATTGTTAGCATCTATTTGTAGAATGTATTGAAGAGGAGACAGACTGGAAGCAAAGTGATCAATTAAAAGGCTCCTGAAATAATAGAGGCAAAAGGTGATGAGAGCCTGAAGTGGGGTGGTACTATGTGCATAAAAAGAAAGGGACATAAACAAGAGGTATTGTGGGAATAAAATTGACAAAATTTGGCAACTGATTGGGCTGAAGGAGACTGAGAAGTCCAAAACGACTTCAAGTTTGCAGTCCTAGGTGACTTTGATAGGAAGAGGTGTGAATTTTGGGAGAAAGATAATGGGTTCATTTTTGGACCTGGTGAATTTGAGGTGACTACAGGCTATCCTGTTGGAAATATTCAATAGGCAGTTGGTCATATAGAGTTAGAGATTGAGAGAAACTAGTTATATCCATATGGAAGGCATTTAATCAAAAGGATCTCAAACCCAGAATGGCTAATCCAAGTTAAAGGAATTCTGTGGTTCCACATCCTGTCAAAATGATAGCTTATGAGCCCCAACTGATGTGTCTACTTTTTTTAGCCATACAGATGACACAATTAATTTAAAACAAAGGCATTTAATGAAATAGTATCGTAAGATAATTTGCAATAGAACATTCTCCCCATAAACTTTGAGCATACTCTCCCTCAAATATACACATTATTAGTGGAGAGAGTGAGCCTGCATAGAGATGACACATATGAGTCCCACACATGGAAAATACATGTGGAGGGGTATTTTGATTTGTTTTCTTTCTGCTTTTCACTGAACAGTGTTTTTTGCTGAGATCAATAGACTCAATGGGTCTGCTTCTTTGAGAGGCACATTCAGACCTTGTTTGGCTAGTCTCCAATGCCTTCAACTTCTTGCTTAGTTGATATCCTTGGCAATAGTATTGCTATGATCTTCCAGAAAGAGCAGAAACCCTGACCTTCCCTGTTCTATTCCCTCAGTCTTGGCTCTGAGGCCTGCCAACTCCTGGGCAACAGATCCTCAGGCCCAATTGCCAAGCTCTTTGGAACAAAGGACAGGGTTTGCCTAGCAAAATAATGCCATTAAACTTGGCCTTTTCTTTCAATGACACTTATGGTGACTGTCCAATATATTTCCCAAATGTTCATCTCTGCAAACTAAGCTATAAACCAGATAATGGTTATTTGCCTAATAATTATGTAACGGAGAGGATTCCTCTCCCCTCTAGTTAATGTACTCACAGAAGGACCAGAATGCAATTAGTATAAAGGGACTTCCCCATTCTCAATGTCATCATGGAGGGCTCAGGATATGATCAAAAATGAAGGATGAACAACAACAACCATAGAGGTGTTAAAGAACTCCATAACAATGTACAAATAAATTCTTAATCAGCTTGAGAAAATACTAAGACCTTGATCACTGGATGACAGCAACTGACAACACACTGGAAATATCTTGTGTATGGCTGAATTATTCATGGCCCTTGGGTCTATATATAAAAACAGCAAACCAATCAGCAGATGAAGAGTTGGGCTCAGGAGTGATTTATGGGGAAGATCCCTTTGGAGAAGCAGAAAGGGACTGTGTCTCTACTATGCTTCCATCATCCAAGTCATTGGGCCTTTAGGACCAGTAGAAGACAATGTATCCAGTCAGAAGCAGAAACATATACCCCAGGACAGGCACAAATCCAAAGAGAGACAGTAACCTGTATGAGGAAGATGCTTCAAGGAGTGAGAACCTTTGAAGCAGAGAAAAGTACCAGCTATAAAATCAAGTTCCTAGGAGGACAGCTGAGTGGCCTATCAGAGATGTCATTCCTGAGTGAGATGAAGGATTTCTAGTTCATGCAGTATCAGAAGTGAGTTATTCTGCTAGATGTCAGGCAAGACCTTTGCTTAAAAGGCCAAGGTCTCCCAATGCATCTGGAGCCATCTCCAGTCATCCTGATGTATATTTTGTTACTAGGCCCAGGTGGCTCTGGAGGGGAAGGTGAGGCTGACGACTTTGCACAGCTCTCCCTCACTTAAATCCAATTCACTGTAAGTCATAACATCACCTCCCTATGTCATGGTCCTCTTCAAGGATGAAGTACAAACAACATTCAACATGTATTTCTCATTACTCTTATACTCTAAATTTGAGCCCAATCTTTCCATACATAATATGTGCATTTGTGAAAGAGTACACACCAGGTTTTAAGGAGAAAATGTTTTGTACCAACTATTCTTGCTCTGCTACTTTAGTGAATGCCTCTGCTAAAAGCAAATTATCTACTAGCTTGTAAGCACACCAGTGGGGGCCCAGGAGCTAAAGAAATAGGAATAGTCACCCACAGGTTTACTCTTAGAACTAGAGGAGAACCTATATCCAAGCAGGAGCTCAAGTGCAAGTGGAGCAAATAGCCCAGAGGAGATACCACAATTATCTGTCAGCTTTGAGATTGGAGTTTCTGAGTTAAAAAAAAAACACCTTTGTCTCTCCCATTCATAGAGATGAATAAGTAGAAGGAAAAAAAGATGTGATTCCTGACCTTTTCACATCCAAAGGTGACCACTCAGTCTAAAAAGGGCACAAGTTTACAGAAATAATAGAGAAAGTGAAGAGAAGAGGCCCAGGAGAGAGCCTAGAGATACACCTACAATTAAAGTTCAAGGCAGATATAAATGAAGATCCAGTAAAGGAGAAGGAGAAGGAGCAGGTAAGAGGAGAACCAGTGGTGACTATATCACAAAAACATAGAAAAGAGAAAGTATATAGGATAGAATGGTTGACAGTATCAGATACTGCAGAGAGGTCAAGATGGATGAGACTTGGAAAAAGCCATTAGATTTTGTTGTTGAGGAGCAGCTAGGTGACTCAGTGGATAAAGCACCGGTCCTGGATTCAGGAGGACCTAAGTTCAAACCTGGCCTCAGACACTTGACATTTACTAGCTGTGTGACCCTGGGCAAGTCACCCATTGCCCTGCAAAAAAAAAAGATTTTGTTGTTGCTGTTGTTTGTCTTTCATTCTCAAAAAGGACCATGGCATCAGGGGATGGCGTGATGACTTGCAGTGAATTGGATTTAATTGAGGGAAGGCTGTGTAAAGTCAGCAGCCTCACTTTTCCTCCAGAACCATCTGGGTCCAGTGGCAAGATATACATCAGAATGACTGGAGATGGCCCCAAATGTTAGTGGCAATTGGAGTTAAGTGACTTGCCCAAGGTCACACAGCTAGTAAGTATCAAATGTCTGAGACCAGATTTGAAGTCACATCCTTCTGACTCCAGGGCCAGTGTTCTATCCATTTTGCCACCTAGCTGCCCATCATTTGATTTTAAGAAATCATCAATAACAACAAAGAAATCAATTTTTCTTAGGTACTGATGCAGGAAGACAGATTATAATGCATTTTGGAGGAAAGAGAGAAAGTTAATGGAACAAGTGAGAATGACTTTTTCTAGGAGTTTAGTTATGAAAGAGAAGGGATATAGGAAAATAATTTAAGGGAATGATAGAGTCAAACTGAAAATATATAAAGGGAAGAGGGTGGGGTGTGGAGGGCCTATTAAAACCTCAATAGAGTTTGGAACCACCTCCTTACTGGGGATCATGCAAAGGGAAGACAAAGACTGTCTAAAACACTGGTCCACTAGAAGACTGATTTAGAAGCCAGGAATTGAGGCAGGAGGTCAAGCTTGATACCAATCACCCCATCCATATCTTCAGTGGCAGCAGTATCCAGAATAGGTCAAACAAGACCTATTCAATCTATTTATGATTGCTACAGGGGACCAAGCACAAAATCCCAAATCAAGAACTCAAGCTGAAAATATGAATAAACAGAAGAAAATGCCAAACACAATGAAGAAATATGATGAGTTAAGAGAAGCCCAAGAGCTTAAAGCAGAAGAAAAGAGGTTAAAGCAGAAGAAAAGAGTAACCCCAAAATAACTACAAGCAAAGCAACAGGGGGAAATGGCTTAGCCACAAGGACTACAAGAGTAAAAGGGAAATTTTAAAATAAATCACACTTTATGGCCTCCCATCCCTCCCCTACCAAGAAAAACCTTTTTAAAAAAAACTTCCAAATGAAAGCAGAAGTACAGGGGAGTAGAGGGGCTTGGTTTTAGAGTTCTGATTCTGAGAGAGGATATCTTTGTCCCACTCCAACCACCCATCCTTGTGTCTGGCCCCTGCATGTCTCTCTTCCAACTGTCTACACTCAGGTATCATGTCTGACCCTGACCTCAGTGTTTTCTTCCTCCTGTTCTTGCTTTTTTATTCTCAACCCCAACATGTCCTTCCACTGTGTGCCAGCCCCTTTCTTTCACAGGTGCATGGCCCCCTTTCTGGCTCCCTCCCTCCCTTTCCCATATCCATGGGAAAATTCACATTACATAAAAATCACTTTAGGTGGTAGTCTATGGAATAGTCTATTTACATAAAGTGAGAACTGTCTGTATTACAAAAGGCAAAAGAAAAAGGCATACAACCAAGAATAGCCTAGTCTTTAAAAGAATAGAAGCCTTTCAATTATTCCTAATGAAATGACTAAAACTGAATAGAAACTTCAAAATACAGAGAAATCTAATGTGTAATCTTCAAGAGAAATTTTTAAAAGGTAAATACATTTAAAGGAGCTAAAAAATCATGAAGTGCTTATATTCTAATGGGGGTAAAAGAGACAAATGCCTCTTCAGAATCCAAAAGTCTATAAAGGTCACAAAAAGGGAGTTAAAATAGGATAAATCAATGGCTGAGGGGGGAGTGGGCTTCTGAATTGTTGGTTTTAAGAGAGGAAAGAAAAAAGAGATGAAAAGGAATAAACTAGAGAAGAAAGTGGAAGACAGGGGAAGAACTTACCATTTTGTGTAAATGAGATATATGAAAAGGTTATACAAACTAAGAGCAAGGAATAAGGGTAACATGCATCTCATGACCTCTTAACTGGATAAAAGAGTATTTAATGGAGGGAGGGAGAGATAGAAGGAAGGAGAGAGGGAGAGGGGAAGAGAGGAGGAAGAGAAGGGAGGGAGAGGGAAAGAAAGAGAAAAGGTGAGAAGGAAGGAGAGAGAGAGGAAGGGAGGGAAGGAGGGAGAGAGAGAGAAGGAGGGGAAAAAGAAGGAGGCAGAGAGAGAGGTGAGAAAAGGGAGGGAGAGAGGAAGAAAGAGGGAGAGGGAAAAGAAGGGGAAAAGAGGGAGGGAGAGAAATTGTAAACTCAACAAGGATATGGATAGAGACAGGAAAAGGTGAAATGGGATAAAAGAAGGAGAATAGAGTCAGGGAGGGAATAGTCTTAAGTAAAACAACTTCCTCTTGAGAGGACTAATCATGAAGGGTGATTTTAAAGAGCGTAAGAAAGTATAGGAACTAGAAATTAGGGTCTGGTCTTGAGGGAAAGGAGTAGGAACAAACCACTTTCATTATGGGTTGCTAATACATACCAGATTCCTTCTCTTTCTCCACCTCTTCTTTGTAAAGAGGATGCTGGACAGAAAATAAAAAACTATAGGAAGTTATGATGGAGGGAAATTACAATTAACAGTTAAAACAGTAAAAGTGAATATGATGAACACACCTATAAAACAGAGGAGAATAGCAGAATGGATGAGAAATCAGAATAAAGCAATATGCAAAAAAGTATTTGAAACATAAAGACTAGGGGCAGCTACGTGGTTCAGTGGAATCAGGAGAACCTGAGTTCAAATCTGGCCTCAGACACTTGACACTTATTAGCTGTGTGACCCTGGGCAAGTCACTTAACCCTCACTCATTGCCCTGAAGAAAGAAAGAAAGAAAGAAAGAAAGAAAGAAAGAAAGAAAGAAAGAAAGAAAGAAAGAAAGAAAGAAAGAAAGGAAGGAAGGAAGGAAGGAAGGAAGGAAGGAAGGAAGGAAGGAAGGAAGGAAGGAAGGAAGGAAGGAAGGAAGGAAGGAAGGATGGAAGGATGGAAGGAAGGATGGAAGAAAGAAAGAAAGAAAGAAAGAAAGAAAGAAAGAAAGAAAGAAAGAAAGAAAGAAAGAAAGAAAGAAAGAAAGAAAAGAAAGAAACATAAAGACTCACAGAGCTAAAATGAAAGGCTGGGGTGGTGGTGGAGGGGTGACAGAGAGTAATTTGTTATGCTTCAGGCAAAATTGGAAAAGCAGAGTACCAATCAATTCTCAGATAAGACAACCAGAAAAAAAATTAGAAGGGGAACTCCATTTAATAATCATCAATAACTAAATAATATCAATAAACAATAAGCATTTGTTAAGCACTTACTATGTGCCAGGTACTATGCCAGAAATAAAAGAAAATTTTTAAAAATGCTCAGGGAGTTCACATTCTAATAGGAGAGGCAGCATACACATGCAAGATAGCTACCTAGTAAATAGAAAGTATTCTGTTACTAAACAAAGCACTGGCAAGGTTTGGGCCAGGGAGGATGGGATCAGGGAAGGGCCATTTACAGACTTTGGGATCTGAGTTGAGTCTTGAAGGAAACCAGGGAACGTAAGAGGCAGAGGTATAAAGGACAGTCCCCATACACAGAGAGGAGGTGATGCATCATGTGAGAGGGACAAGAAGGCAGATGTTGCTGCATTCTAAAGTGTACGGAGGAGAATAAAGTGCATAAGGTCTGGAAATGAATCAGGTTCTTAAATGACAACAGCATCTTATATTTTATGCTGGAGGTAATCAGAGGTCATTCACATTTATTGGGGGAGGGCGGAGGAGTGACATGCATTTAGGAAAATCATTTTCACATCTGAGTGGAGGATGGATTAAAGTCAGAAACAGTTGTGACAGGGAGACCAACCAGAGGCTATTCCAGTAGTTCAGGTGTGAAAAGATGAGAGCCTACAACAGGGTCGTGGAGAGTATGAGTAGAGAAAAGGGGACATATATGGGATGTTGGGAAGATGAAAGACTTGGCAAAATGTTGAATATGTACAGTGGCTGCAAGCCTAGGTGACTGGGAAAATGGTGGTAACCTCTACTAACAGGGAAATCTGGAACATGAGAGGGTTGAATGGAGGAAGAGAAGAGTTAATATATATGCACTGAATGTCATAGCATATTTTTTAATGATTTTTTTTAAGTGAGGCAATTGGGGTTAAGTGACTTGCCCAGGGTCACACAGCTAGTAAGTGTTAAGTGTCTGAGGCTGGATTTGAACTCAGGTACTCCTGACTCCAGGGCCGGTGCTCTATCCACTGTGCCACCTAGCTGCCCCCCATAGCATATTTTTTAAAAGATAATTGCATTATAGTGAGAAATAGCAAAACTATAATCACTGAGAACCTCAGTATACCTGTTTCAGACATACAGAAATATAACAAAAAGATAAAGTTAATAGGCATGAATAGAATTCTAGAAAAGTTAAATATGATATCTTTCAGATAGTTATTGAATTGGAATTGAAATGAATATAAAATTTTCTCAGCTATGAATGTCATCTTTACAAAAACTGAACATGAACTAGGGTGTTTAAAACACTCATAAGCAAATGCATAAAAGCAGAAATATCAAGTATTCATTACTGACTATAAAGCAATAAGAATTATAATCAAGAAAGGAAAGCTGAAGAAAGGATTCAAACTTAAATGGAGATTGAGTAATTAATTCTAAAGAATTGGTGGGTCAAAGAACAAATCATAGAAATAATAGATAATTGCATAAAAAATAACAAGACAACATTCAAAAACTTTTGGGGTACAGCCAAATCAGGCTTTGGGGGGAATTTATATCTCTAAACATCTTCATCAACAAAAGAAAGAAAGAACTGATTAATGAATTAATCATACAACTAAAAAAGATGGAAATGACAAATAAAAAACTAAAAAAATAGAAATTCTGAAAATAAAAGAGGTAAAATTGAAAGTAAAAAAGAAAAAGAAATTTGACTTGAAAAAATAAAGGTGGGGGTTATTCTTTTTCAAAGGTATTTGGCCTAAATAAGCCACACAAGATGGGGGTGGGAGGGTGGGAAAGTAAGTGGGATAAAGAAAACTTTGACTCTAGATTATAATATGTAGTGATGGTAAATCCACAAAGAATTATATCTCAAACAGATATCACAAAGAACTTGAATGGTCAAAAACTGAATCAGAGGAAGAGAGTAAGCTAGATTACATTTAGAAAATTCTATAATGTTTTTAATAACCCCAAGTTTTCCCTAAAGCAAAGACCCGTCTTTCAACATCAACATTCTTCTGGTGACATTACATGACTGTGAATCAAAGAATGCCACAGTGTAAGAAGAAATAGAATTATAAGCCACTCAAAGGACAATGAAGAGGGGTTGTCCTAAGACAACCTCCAAGGCAGGTACCTTTTTCCTTGGAGGTGTGTTTTGGGGGTTTACACATCATAAGGTGAACCTAAGGAAACATTTGGTCCTTTCTGCACATGTTCCTAAAGACATACCTCCACTGGCCAAGGTCAGAGTGTCTCTGTGTTTTTGATCTCTCTTTACTTAGGCCTGATAAACATTTACCAGTTAGGGTCTCTGTGACCTATCTCATTATGTTTATGTTGTGAGTGGTAATTACTGGAAACCAGACCTCCAGGTAACAATTAACAAGAACCTAGGCCCTGGCTTATATTGATGAGGGCCCAAGTCTTAAGTTATCTATTAATCCCTTTCAGAACTGGGGTCCGCAGGTTGTCAGCTCTTCTTGGAGCTCAGATCTAAATTAGAGCTTGGGTCTTAGGTTTGTCTGTTAACTCTTTCCTTACCTCCGCCATCATATTGATCAGAGAAATGTAAATTAAAACAACTCTGAGGTATCACCTCACATCTATCAGAGTGGCAAATATAACAAAAAAGGAAAACATTGGATGTTGGAGGGAATGTGGGAAAGCTGAGGTGCTAATTCACTGTTGGTGGAGTTGTGAAGAGATCCAACCATTCTGGAGAGCAATCTGGAACTATGCCCAAAGGGCTATAGAACTGTGCATGCCCTTTGACCCAGCAATACCACTACTAGCTTTATATCCCAAAGATATCCCCCAAAAGAGAAAAAGACCTATTTGTACAAAAATATTTATAGCAGCTCTTTTGGTGGTGGCTAAGAATTTGAAATCAAAGGAATGCCCATTAATTGGGGACTGGCTAAAAAAGCTGTGGTATATGATGGTGATGGGATATTATTGTGCTATAAGAAATGACAAGCAGGATGAACTGATTGTATACTGAAGTGAGCAGAACCAAGAGACAGCAATATTGTGCACAGAAACAGCAATATTGTTTTATGAAGAACTGTGAATGACTTAACTATTCTCAGCAATACAATGATCCAAGATAATCCCAAAGGACTAATGATGAAGCATACTATCCACCTCCAAAGAAAGAACTGATATTGATGGAACACAGACTGAAGCTTGCTATTTTTCACTTTCTTTCATTTTCTTCTTTTATTCAAGTTTTCTTGTACAAAATGACTAATATGGTAATGTTTTACATGATTGTACATGTATAACCTATACCTGATTGCTTACTGCCCTGGGGGGATGGGGGGGGAGGAGAGGGAGGCAAGGAGGGATAAGAGTTGGAACTCAAACTATAAATAAAAATGTCTATTACTTTAAAAAAACACCCAAAAGAGGCAATGAAGAATGACAAATACAATGAATACAGAGAAGCATGGAAAGATTTACATGATCTGATAAAGAATGAAGTAAACAGAATAAAAAAAATGTACACAATTATAAAATTAATGTAAATGGAAAATAACAATCACAAAATTATCAAAAGTAAATGTTGCAAAATGACCACAAAAAACCCGACCCAAGCATAGCCCTAAAGAAGAGATATTATTAGAAAATGCACATTCAACTCCTTTGTAGATATAGAAGGTCCACAGACGTAGGTACATTGCATATATTTTCAAAATTTTTAAATGTAGTGATCAAAATAAATAAATGGATAGATAGGAAGATAGATAAATAAATTGATAAATAGCTTAATTAATTAATTAATGTAGTCATCAATTTTGCTGATTTTTTTTCTCTTCTTCCTCTTCTATTTTTTCCTTTAGATTTTATTTTTATTATATGCAATGGCTGTCTGAGAGGGGAAGGGAAGTAATAACAGTAGAAATTCTGGGGGCAGTTAGGTGGTGCAGGGGCAGCTGGGTGGCACAATGGATAAAGCACCAGCCCTGGATTCAAGAGGACCTGAATTCAAATCTGGCCTCAGATACTTAACATTTACTAGCTGTGTGACCCTGCACAAGTCACTTAACCTTCATTGCCCCTCAAAAAAAAATCCTGATGATATAAAAAAATCAATAAAATTATTTTTAATAGAGGAAAAGAATGAATGAATGAAATAGCATGCATTAACTCATGAACATTCAAGGCATTGTTCAAAACAGTGGAACATAGACGCAAAATGTAAGATGATCCCTACCTTCATGGAGCTTTTAGTCTAATAAGGAAAGATTACATTTATAGGAATGGTAGCCAGGGAAAGAACTTTTGATCTGGTCAATCACAGGGATTGTGAGTGGAACCATGGGCAGTTAATTGACATACCCTTTCTAGAAACAATGATATTTTTGATTTGTTTACTATGCTCAGAGCAAGAGGAGGAAGGAGGAGGCAGACAGATATCAAGATGACTTGGGTGGATAGAGCACTGGACCTGGAGTCAGGAAGAACCGAGTTCAATTCCAGAATCAGACACCTATTAGCTGTGGAACATTGGGCAAATCATTTAACTTGTCTGCCTCAATTTCCTCAACTGCAAAATAGGGGAAATAATAGTACTTGAGATGGTCGTAATAATCAAACGAGATGTTTGTAAAGCAATTAGCACAATGGTTGGCAGATAGTAGGTGCTTCATAAATGCTGATGCTGATGATGATGGTGGGGTCAGCTAGACATAGGGTTAGGTCAGTTTAAACTTGTAAAATGACTCAGTCACTAATCAAGATGTCAGGGCCACAGAGCAGAAGTTCCAAAGAATTAACTGGTGAGGGCAAAAAAGGCCATAGCATATTACCAACAAAGAATTATATCTGAGAAATGTCATTAAAGACATAATCAAAGATATATACAACCAGAAAAGGAGATGGCTTGTCATATGGTGAGAATGAGGGATAACTAATTGCTGGATGACCCACATGCTACATGTGGATGCATGTCAGGTAATGTCAAATGAGCAAGAGGAAGGCACCATTCATGTACCCCCTATTTTGGGGGGGCGGGGTGGGGCAGAGCAATGAAGGCTAAGTGACTTGCCCAGGGTCACACAGCTAGTAAGTGTCAAGTGTCTGGGGCCGGATTTGAACTCAGGTCCTCCTGAATCCAGGGCCAATGCTTTATTCACTGCACCACCTAGCTGCCCATGCACCCCTTATTTTTAATAGGACATGGACAAGAGGCTGACAAGGTGAAAGACAAAGCAGACAAGAGGTCATCCATCTTCTGCTTGAAGACCTCAAAGCTGGGGGATCCCCACACCTCTCAGGAAAGCTCATTCCATGTTGGGACAGCTCCAATTGTTAGAAATGTTTTCCTAAAATTAAGCCTAAATTTACTTCTTTGCAACTTCCATACATTGATCCTGCTTTAGCCTTATAGGGCCAAACAAAACAAATCTAACCCCTCCTCCACAAGGTCATCCTTCAAGTATTTGAAGGGCTATAGGGCAGTTAGGTGGCTAGAATGCCAAGCCTAGAGTGAAGGAAAACCTGAGTTCAAATATGGCCTCAGACACTAACTGTGTGCCCTTGAGCAAAATCACTTAACCTCCATTTGCCTCAGTTTCTTCAACTATAAAGTGGAGGTAATAATAGCATATACCTCATGGGGCTATTGTGAGAATCAAATGAAATAATATTTATAAAGTACAGTGCCTGGTATACAATAGGCACTATATAAATGCTAAATATTAGTATTGTTCCCAGTCTCCACAGTCTTCTCTAGTTCTTTTAACCAGTCCTTGTCCTTAACCATCCTTATTACCCTCCTCCTCTGAACACTCTCTAATTTGTTAATGTCCTTCTTAAACTGTGGCTCTCAGCCCTGAACATAATGCTCCAGGTCTGATGAGGGCAAAGAACAAGGGTATAGTACCTTCCCTATTCCTAAAAGCCCTAACCTTCTTAATGTAACCCCAAACGACATTAGCTTTGGGGTTTACTACATCAGACTGCTGACTAATACTGAGCTTTTGGTCCACTAAAAACCCTAGATTTTTCAGAACAACTGCTGCCTATTGATGCCTCCCATCTTATTTTTATGAAGTTGATTTTTGTGTGTGTGGTTCAGTGGTTTCAATTGTGTCCAATTTTTCATGACTCCATTTGGGGTTTTCTTGGCAAAGATATTGAAGTGGTTTGCAATTTCCTTCTCTAGCTCATTATACAGATGAAGAAACTGAGGTAAACAGAGTTAAGTGACTTGCCCAGGGTCTGAGGTCAGATTTAAACTCAGGAAGATGAGTCTTCTTCATTCCAAACCCAGCATTCTATCCACTGTACCACCTACCTGTCCAAGTATGATACTTTATATTTGTCTCTATTGCATTTAATCTTATTAGATTCAACATGGTGAATTAAGATCCTTTTGGATCCTAATGTCATCCAACGTGCTAGATATCCTTCTCAGCTTTGTGCCATCTGCAAATTTGGTGAGCATGTCATTTATGCCATTAGCTAAAGCATTGCTAAAAATATTAAACAACAGAGGAGCAAACACAGATGCTTGGGAGACTTCTACCAGGGACCTCTTGCCACACTCAAAATTGATCTCTGAGTCTGGCCATCCAATCAGTTCCAAATCTATCTGATCAGATAACCACCTGATCCATATCTCTCTATCTTCTTCACAAGGATAGTATGAAATACTTTAACCAAAGCATTGCTAAAAACCTAGGTTAACTATATCCCTTCACCTCCTATACCACCTACAATCACATTGTCTTCACTTCCTAGATTAGAAATTCTATCAAAAGGAAAATGAGGTGAAGCCAGGAAGCCTTTTCCTTTCCGGATGTTCACCAACCATTTCTAGTAATCCATTCTAGAATGTTCCTCCCAGGAATCAGTCACATTCACTTGCTTATAGTTTACAGATTCTATTCTCTTCCCTTTTTTTTTTTTTTTTTTTGGAAATTAGAACATTTGGGCTCCTTCAATCTTATGGTACCTCTCTGCATTTTTACCATGATCTTTCAAGTGTCACTTACTGGCTCACCCACATCTCAAGGAAGTAGCTTATCTAGGCCTTGTGACTTGAATCTATCAGTAGCAACTAGGTGGTGCAGTGGCTAGCGTACTTAGCCTAGAGTTAAGAAGTCTCATCTTCCTGAGTTCAAATCTGGCCTCAGACATCCCTTTTACTTATCTTGAGTATAAACTCCCTGTTATAGTCCTTTTAGTTCTATTACTTCCACTGCAAAGGTTATTCTCCTTGATAGGAAAAAAAAAAGCAAGAATTGAGCAGTTGTATCTTCTCTCTTTTTTTTAAGTTGTCCTCAATCCATTCACATCCAAGCAAAGATGATTTTCTTCTTTGATCTTCTTCCTCCCTCCCCAGTATGACTAAATAAGCATGTTTTTGAAAGCAGTGCCCTCATGAAAGGTGCCACAGTGATGGCACGCCTCATGGAGTAGCCCAGGGTCAGTTGTGCCCCGAGTCATTATGGGCTAACAGGGAACTTTGAGGTGATATGAGGCGGAAGGTCTTTCTCAGGTCCCAGTTTGTCTGGAGCAATGCCCATTCAATGACTAAGGAATAGGGAAGAATTAATTTAGAAAGGCCAAGGTCATGTATCCCGGGCCATTGCCAATTATCTTGACTTTTGTTCTACCTCTGGACTTTGATGACTCTGGAGGAGAGAGTGAGGCTGAGGATCGTGCAGCTCTGCCTCGATTAAATCCAATTCATGTGCAAGGCAAGACACCACCTTCTTGGCGTCATTGGTTCTCTTCAGGAACAAAGGACCAACAACAATAGGTAAAAGGGGGTTGCTTGCCAAAACAAAGGGGAATTATCTCCATTCCCACCCCCATGTCACTGTCCTGGGGCAAAACCCCAGTTGTTGCACTCTGGTTATAGCTCTGAAAACTAGTATTATTATTCCCAGTTAACAAATTTCAAACTATAGCTTCTAGAGAGGAAGAACCCAAGGGTACACTTCAGGTAAATGGTGAAAACCAAAACTCCCTCCCAGGATTTCCTCACTCCAATCTTATGATTTTGCAGAAACTCAGACCAGGAGACAGAAGACCAGGCTTCCTGTCTTAGCTGGTTCATTCACCCTGGGACCTTGAGAAAGCCCCTTTCCTTCTCATCTGGAAAAAGAAGGGGGTTGCTTCCAACTCTGAATCTTATCCTTTCTCTTCTTGTCCTGGTCTCTCACTGTTCCACATGGGAGAGTCTCATAAAGGCACATCATACATTTTCGATGTTTGTTATATTGAATTGAATCTCCTAGCCAGACTATGAGCTCACAGAGGGCAGGGCCTGGTCTGCTCCTCTTCTGCTTTCCCCTGGTTGTGAGAACCCTGCACAAATTTCTTGGATCATCTGCTCTTCCTCTTTCCATCAGGGAGACACCAAGAATGGGAATAAGAGCCCATTCAAGATATGGGCTCGCCCTTCCTGATATTAACCTTCTAGGTCAGGGTCATTACCAATACCCAACTTCCCTAACCAGTTAGGGAACCTTTGTGTATTTGAGTGGAGGGTGGGGAAAGGCTGGATGACTTTAACCCTTTATTTTACCTACCGCTCCCAAAAATCATATGGAAAACCAAGTAGACACAATACTTCGGTATTGTTGGGGAAATTTTTAAGTCCGACGGAATAGCAAAAACAACAAAGTTTCCAGGCTGAAGCAAATAGGTTTATTGAGAGAGTGTTAGTCTTCCAATAAAGCCGGTCATCCAGGCGTTGGACCTGAAAGACCCAGAATTACACAATCTATGGGTTTATATACCCTTCCAAAAGTTACACTTGTACAGCATTTTATCATTATTAGTTGTGCTTCTAAAATTAAAACATATTCTTAGGAAATATGAGGAACTACCTAAATGACCAAAAATGTCAGCATTATGATAACAAAAGGGTGGGTCATTGTCAGGCCACTGGTCAGCAGGTGAACTCTTTATAGAAAAGTACGTCACTCGTGATTACTAAAATATAGCATTGCTGACTACTATATCTTGTGATATTACTTAATGTATGACATCAGAAAGTTAGAAAATATGAGGAAAGACTTAACCTTTTTACCTTATGCAATTATAACAAAATAATATTTAAATATAATAAATCACAATTTTTTAGTTAGTATATTGATTATTATCTTAACTAAATCACTTATAACTATGGTGAATCTCATAACTAAGGGATGGGGAAAATCTCACTCATAGTATAGTGGAGAGATTCTTGGACCCAGAGGCCCCAAATATCTGTCTAACTAACTCACTGTGTAACTTTGGACAACTCATTTCAGTCCCTACCAGTAAAAAGAAGGAGATCAGACTAAATGATCTCTATAGTCCCTCTCAAATCTGGTATTCTATGACTGAGACTGAGACTTTGAGACAGTACTCTAAAAGTGCAATGACAGGAAAACTACTGGAAGCCTCCCATGCAAGAAATTTACTGGAAGACAAGAGTCATAGACAAGCTGTGAAGTCATGGGTGGGTTGCAATGAGCTCTGGTGGAGGGAGTAGTTATATCAATGAAGTCACAGATTCACTGAAATATCAAAGAATACAACTATCCTATACTGATGTATATTATAGATATCTTTTTTGATGTTATATTAGATGATGACCTCCATGAGGACAGGGACAATTTCTCTCTCAGTTCTAAGCACAGAGAAAACACTTAACGGATGTTTGTTGAATGAATAAATGAATGAACAAATAAACAAGTGAATGAACAAATAAAAATTTTCATGGGCTGTTCTTTTTCCAAATCACCATGGCCCCCTGAGGCACACAAAGGAGCAAGTCTACAATTGGAGGAAACGGAGTTCAGAGATGTTAAGTAAGCAACCTAAGACAGCAGAGCAACAGATGTGCTGACTCTGAGCCTGGGAGCCATGTGGCCTCCCTCCCTCCTCTCTTCAGTGAAGGGGCCATGACTCCTTTCCAGAAACCCAGTGCTCAGAGACAACCTCAGGAAATGTCAAGGGAGAGGCTGGGAAGAAATTAGTAACCCTCTCCCAGATCTGTTTAGAGAAGCCCTAGATGCCGGGCCAGGCCTTGTCTGTCTTCGAGTCTCTTGGGCTCAAGGAGCCAAGTATTTCAGTGGTCAGACGGCTTTGGAGACGCTGGAGAACTGACAAGCCCACAGTCCTGGAGAGAAGGCTGTGTGGGGGTAGGGGAAGCTTTGGGGCGGGGCATGCTAGCTATACCCTGCCCCTCCCTTCAGAGAGGTCAAGCAAGCTGCCCAAGGTAGCACAGCAAAGCAAAGAGAGTCACCAATGCCTTTCTTCTCTTCCCCATTCCCTCCCTCCACCACATACACACACACTTTTTCCCCTGGATTCATCAATAAGAATGATCCCTTCAGACTCCTACAGCCCTCCTTGGGAAGGACAGTCTAAGCCATACCAGACACAAGGCAGCTAGCTTTGTGCTTTTGTTTTTGTTTTTGTTGGGGCAATGGGGGTTAAGTGACTTGCCCAAGGTCACACAGCTAGTGTCAAGTGTTTGCGGCCGGATTTGAACTCAGGAACTCCTGAATCCAGGGCTGATGCTTTATCCACTGTGCCACCTAGCCGCCCCTTAGCTTTGTGTTAAGATTGCAGGGCTGCCCCACAGACTCCTTGCCCCACATGTGGGCACGTGCACAGCAATTTACAGTTATCTCTGTCACAAACACTATTACATTTGATCTTCCCAACACATCTGTGAAGGGGACAAAGAAGGGTTTATTTTCCTCATTTATGAGACGAAGAAATTGAGTGAAGTAACCAACCCAAGAACACAGAGCAAGGTGGTGACAGGGCCAGGACGAGAACCCTTTCAAGCACACCAGACTCGAGAGAGTTCCCAGAGGAGTACCTAAACATGGAGGCACCAGAAAAGCTCCCTCCCTTTGGTCACGGGTCCTGGCCAGCACCAACAAATTCCACTAAGCCAAGCACCTCTGCCTGTGCTTTGTGGGGGTGGAGGCAACAACAGGAGGAGTTCATTCTAGAATTAACCAATATGATAGGATGTTCCTCCAAAGGAAACGTCAATTCTCAGCAGAGGGGAAAAAAAGTATTTTGTCAAGTATAGTGGAATTCCACTGTCAATACACATGCTATTCCCCAGAATCAAATCTTCATGAATACAGAATGTCAGAGCTTCAGGGGGCTTAGAATCATATTGAAAGAGACTTCACTGGGAGCAGCTGGGTGGTACAGTGGATAAAGCACTGGCCCTGGATTCAGGAGGACCTGAGTTCAAATTTGGCCTCAGACACTCACTGTGTGAGTAAGTATCACTTAACCCTCGTTGCCCCGCAAAAAGAAAGAAAGAAAGAAAGAAAGAAAGAAAGAAAGAAAGAAAGAAAGAAAGAAAGAAAGAAAGAAAGAAAGAAAGAAAGAAAGAAAGAAAGAAAGACATAGACCATCTAGTCTAACTTATTCCTGATTAAGAATCCTCTGTGACTTCTCAGGGAGTGGTTATCCAGTCTTTCCTTGAAAACCATCAGTGACGAGAAGCTCATCACCCTCTGGAAGCAGACCTTTACACTTTCAGCTCTAACAATAATTGTCCTGCATCTCAAGACCAATTGTGCCTCTGCCACCCCTCCACTACCCAGTCTTAGTTCTTCCCTCTGCTTCCAAGCAAAATCAGTCTGATCACTCTGCAACATCCCAGGATTTCAAACATCTGAAAGACAGCAATCAAAAGCCCATAATTCTCACCACACTAAATATCTACTTCCTTCAGCAGATACTTCCTTCTTACATTTTCAGGACCCTCTAACCATTCGAGTTGCCTTCCTGTGGATGAATGTTGATGTCTTTCCTACACATGCAGCCTCCAGCTCTGAACACAGTATCACGAATGTTGTCTGACCTTCCTTACCTGTGTTACTGAGGGGATTTTCTTTCAGGTATGGGGATAGATTATATAGCCCCTGAGGTCCTTTCTGCTTCTGAAATCTGCAACTCTATGGTAAAGGGATAAAAAGACACAAAACTATAATGTGTAACATTACATAATAAAAGTTAATTTGGCGCCAAGATGACCATGAGAAATTCAAAGGAATAGAAGAGGCAGGATCAAGGAAGGTCTCATGGATGACATAGTTTGGAATTGGACCTTAAAGGATGGGTGGGAATTGAACAAATGAAGAATGGCAGGGATAACCTTCTAGACATAAAGAACAACACAAGCATGACAACAGGAAAGTGCTGGCAGAGGTCAAGGGACAGAGAGGAATCAATGTTAAGAGTGCCTGGAGTATACATTCGTGAGTAAAGCAAAGGGAAAAAAGTCTGAAAAGTTATAATGGCAACAAATAACATGAGAGACAGACAGAGATAGGTATGATAGATAGAATATACATATATATATGTTTGTATATAATATATATATATATATATGTGCAGGTATGCATGTGTGCATACAAATGTGTGCATACGTCTTGAGTACATTGTGTTTCTGTGTGTACATGTATGTATTGTGTGCATGTGTTTATATGTGCGTGGTATATGTGAATGTGTGCATAGTATGTGTGTGCATTTATATGCATAGTATGCTTGTATATATATGTGTGTATATATAGATATCCAAATATGCATATATATGTGTATTGTTGTTTGTCCTTCATTCTCAAAGAGGACCATCACATCGGGGTGATGTAGCGACTTGCACTGAATTGGGTTTAAGTTAGGGAGGGCTATGCAAAGTCACTAGCCTCACACTCTTCAGCAGAGTCATTTGGGTCCAGTGGCAAGATATAGATCAGGAAAACTGGAGAAGGCCCTGGGGTTAAGTGACTTGTCCAAGGTCAGATGGCTAGCAAATACCTAAGGTGAAATTTGAACTCAGTTTCTCCCAACTTCAGGGTCAGTGCTGCCTAAGCTGACCCTCTTACATGTGTATGTATGCAAATATATGCATATATATACACACATCCATAAATGTGTGTATATAGATATATATGCCTATCTATAGATAGAGAAGTAAACTGAGGTTCAGAGAGTTTGAGTAACTTGTCCATGGTCACCCAGCTAGTAAACATCTGTATGAGGATTTAGACACAGTTCTCTCCTGAATCTAAGTCTCGCAAACTTTCCGCTATATCTGGGACTGACTCTGATCTATACTTTGTCTCTTCCCAAGCTCAGTGTGCTTTACACAGTAGGTATGCAATATATGCTTATTTGGGGTATTGATATTGTTGTTCAATAGGGAATCAATAAGCCCAGATGCTAGTCTCAGCTCTGGTCTGTGTCTTTGGGCAAATTACTTGCTCTCTCTGGTCTTCAATTTCCTCATCTCTAAAATGAAGCAGAGTAGAAGGGGCTTTGGGAAGGCAGGCACTCTAATACACTGTTGGTAGAATGGTGAATTTGGCCCAACCTTTCTAGAAAGTAATTTGAAACTATGCTTTTTTTAAGTGACTAAAATGTTTCTATTCTTCAATCCAGAGATTCTACTGTTAGACATAGCTCCCCGACTCCAAAGGAAGTCAAGGACAGAAAAAAGGTCCCTTCTATGCCAAAATATTCATAAAACCTTTTGTGGCATCTGAGAACTGGAGACAAAACAGGTGCCCCTGCCTAGGGAACTGCTAAACAAGTTGTGGTACATACAATAAGAAACTACAAATATGAAGAGTTCAGAGAAGCAGGGGAAGGCTTATGTGAGCTGATGCAAAATAAAGCAGAAGCAAGAAAATAATTTACACAATGATTACAAAAAATGTAAATGGAAAAATAGAAAAAAATTAATAGATAGATGATAGATGGATGGGTGGGTGGACAGATAAATAAACGAATATGTAGATAGATAGATAGATAGATAGATAGATAGATAGATAGATAGATAGATAGATAGATAGATAGATAGATAGATAGATAGATAGATAGATAGATAGATAGACAGGTGGGTGAACAGATAAATAAATAAATGGATAGATAGACGGATGGGTGGATGGGTGGGTGGGTGAACAGATAAATGAATGAATGAATGAATATATAGATAAATAAATAAATAAACAGCTGAGTAAATAAATAGATAGATAGCTGAAAGTAGTGTGATTATAAAGACCAAATTTGGCCCCAAAGAAGAGTTTTAAAAATGTATCTCCCTCCCTTCCTTGCAGAAGTGGGAGGCTACAGGAGTGGAATACTGCTTGTACTATCAGATATCATTGATATATTGATACATTGGCTGTTTTTCATGGACTGATTTTTCCCCCTCTTCTTTATTCTTTGTCACAAAGGAAGGCTTACTGGATAGGAAATGGAAGAGATATATTTGTAATGGGGCTGGTGTAAAATATAAATATTGAGAAGAATATTTTTAAATAAAACAAAGAGATTGGCCTCTGAGATAATTGTCAGCTCTGACATTAGAGGATCCCATAAAGATTCCAAACTGCTAGTTTTCTTAGATCCTTTCCCAGCCTCTAACCCCTTCTGCCTTGGGTGTATCTCTGGGGTTGAAACTCAGAAGTTTTTTGCCTTCTTATGGTCAGTAACTTTCTGATCTCTTGAGGCTAAATCAAGCATATTCAGAATCTTCACATTCTAAAATTAAAAGCTCAGATCCCAGCAACTCCTCTATCTACAACTTTCCAGAATTCAAGGGAAGCTTCCCAAATATCTGCTCTTGGAAAAGTCCATTGATGGCCACAGATTTCTTATCTCCCATCATCCCAGCCCCAGACACGGTGACTAATGCTAGAAATCTCACAAATCATTGGATCCTCATACTACTTATAGCCTTACTTTACTCCCTTCAAAAATTCTCCTCTCCCTCCAAACGCATGATCTCTCTTGGAAAAACAACTGGTTTGGGGGAGCTTTTATGGGCTTAAAATTGTGTTCCCTTCCTTTTCTTCATCCTGACATTCAAGGCCCTCTTTTTATATCACCCCCATCTATATTTCTGTACTTATCTCCTGCTACTCCCTTATATATACTGTCTGTTCCAGCCAAACTGGACAATCCATCATTTCCCAAACCACTTTCCTGACCCCCTGACCTTGCTCATACTGTGCACTATGCCTGGAATGTCTTTCTTCAAAACTTAGCCCACTGGTTTCTCCCCCATGTAGAGTTTACTAATTCCCACTGCTTTAAGTGATCTTTCCCTCCATAGAGCTCCCACAACCCTTTGGTTGCAATCCCACCCTAGACACCAACATTTCATCTGGCATGCTGGTCATCTGGGGACTTAGGATTACGGATTTAGAGCTGGAAATAATTTTAGTTCAACTAGTCCAACCCCCTTCATTTCACAGATGAGGCAACTGAGGCCCAGAGAAATAAAGTGATATACCCAAGGTTACAGAGGTAATACATGTCAGGGCTGGCATTCAAACCCTCATTGCTCAGGCTTCAAATCCAGTATTCTTTTCACACTGCAAAATGCTGATAAAACTCCAACTTCCCTTTCAACTACAATAAACATTTATATTAAATAAATAAACACTTCTATGAAAGGGGCATCTAGGTGGTCCAGTGGATACAATGCCAGGCCTAGAGTCAGGAAGACTCATCTTCCTGAGTTCTAATTTGGCCTCAGACATTTACTAGCTGTGTGACCTTGGGCCAGCCACTTGACCCTGTTTGCCTCGGTTTCCTCATCTGTGAAATGAGCTGGAGAAGGAAATGACAAACCACTCCAGTATCTCTGCCAAGCAAACCCCATATGGGGTCCCAAAGAGTCAGGCACGACTGCAACAACTGAACAACAACAAAACCATTTATATTCAGTACCTTATGTGTGCAAAGCACTGTGTTCAGTTTTAGGGGGAGAGATAAGGTTGAAACAAGAAATGGTGTTCCTCGCTCTCATGGATCTCATGGATAGAAAGGAGTCAGAAAGCCTGGATTATAGTTTCACTCATAATAGCCATGTGATCCTTGGCCAAGTTTTATCACCATTCCAAAAGGAAAGAAGTGGCAGCTAGGTGGCTCAATGGATAAAGCACTGGCCCTGAATTCAGGAGGACCTGAGTTCAAATCCAGCCTCAGACACTTGACACTGACTAGCTGTGTGACCCTGAACAAGTCACTTAACCCTCATTGCCCTACCAAAAAAGACCCAAACAAATAAAAATGAAAGAAATAGGATGAGATTTTGTCTAAGGCCCCTTCCATCTCTGAAAAACAATAGGTATAATATAAAATAATGTGATAAGAGCATGGTGGGGGGAGGGAGGAACGAGGAAGGGGGCACAAGCCAAGTCTATGTGAAGTCTGAGGGAAGGAAAGTTCATTACTTAGGGAGATAATCAGGGAAGGTTTCATGAAAAAAACCACATGTAAGCTTCCTAAGGGTAAGTTTTGAGGAGGAAAGATGTATCTTACTCTTCTCTTTCTCTCTCTCTCTCTCTCTCTCTCTCTCTCTCTCTCTCTCTCTCTCTCTCTCTCTCTCTCTCTCTCTCTCTCTCTCTCTTTCCCACCTTATGGAGCCCAGAACCTTATGCATGGTCTATACTCAGGAAATGTATGCTGACAATGACAACAATAAAATAAATTTAACGATCATGTAAAGGAAGCCCAACTTTCTTGGCAGTGAGGTGGGGTGGGGGTGCTGCCAAGGTGGAATCTTGCACACGATGTTAGACAAGTTCACTTTATCACTTGTCTTTGCTGAACTGTTTTTCTTGGTTAGAAGACAGGATTCAGTCAGAGGTACAGAGCATGAACTGGAAGTGGAAGGGAGGCAGCAGCATCCAGAAATGGATAGGGTGGTAAAAACAAAAGGCATTCACAGATTTGATAGAGTCCCGACAATAAATAAGTGAATGGATGAAATAAAATATAACAGTTGAGAGGAGAGGAGAGAAAGGGGGAGGGGAGAGGAGGGGAAATTGGAATGGGAGAGGAGGGAAAAAGGAAAAGAGAAGTCAGGTGAAGAAGGGATGGGAGACGTGGTAAAGAGAGGCAAGAGGAAGAGGAGATGGGAGGAGAGAAGAGGGGAGAGGGGTAGAAGAAAGGAGAGGAGAGAGGAGAAGGGAGGGGAGGGGAGAGTTGAGGAAAATGAGAATTAAATTGTATTGAATCACACAAAAAAGAGCTTCAGACACCTTTGGAAAATAAATATGATTATAAATGCCAGACTGAATTAAGCATTGATTTCCAATGCAGGCAGATTCTGTTTCAAGGTAATCTAATAGAGAACACCTTCCCAATTCATGGCAGAAACTCCTCAGAGATCTTTGCAAATAGAATTCTTTGACCAGTAGATGAAAGAAGCCATGGACCTAGTATACCTAAATTTCTGTGGGATGTTTGACAAGATTTCCCATTATATCTTTTTTTTTTTTTTGCAGGGCAATTGGGGTTAAGTGACTTGCCCAGGGTCACACAGCTAGTAAGTGTTAAGTATCTGAGGCCGGATTTGAACTCGGGTCCTCCTGAATCCAGGGCCAATGCTCTATCCACTGTGCCACCTAGCTGCCCTCCCATTATATCTTAATGTACATAGTGGAAAGAGATGGTGTGTATATTAGTTTAATCAGATGGTTTCAAAATTACTTCATTGACCAAACACAAAAAACAATAATTAATGAATCAATGTCAGATGGGAAAAAGGTGTCTATTAGAATGCTGATCCAATTTGCCAATGGTGCAAAGTGGTGTATGTTGGTCAACCTACTGGATGGATGACAGAATCAAGTTCCACTTGATGTCCTCAGTCTGGAATGATGGACCAAATGTAATAAAATTAAATTAATTAGAAATAAATAGCAAAATCCTATACTTAGGTTCAACAAATCAGCAGCTTCAGTACAGAGTGAGGGACGCTTGACTAGGCAATAGCCAAAAAGACTTTGGGGTTTTTGCAAGCTCAGTATGAATCATGAGTGTAGCATGACAGCTGAAAAAATGAATGAGATCTCAAGGAACCTTTACAGAGGCATCACGTACAGAACAAGAGACCAAATCTGAAATATCCTATCCGGTTCTGGGCAGGACATTGCAAGAATGTTCAGGAGCTGAAACACATCCAGAAAAGGGGTGACAGGATAGCTATAAGTGTCAAAAGGACTGTCATATAAAGGAGGGACAATGTTGGTTTTGCTTAGTGCCAAAGGGTAATAGTACCAGGGGCAAAGGGCCAACATTACAGAGAAGCAGACTTCAGAGCAATAAAAGAAAATCTTCCTAACTCTCCAGGGTAGCCAAAAATGGGCTAGTAACACAGTGATTACTTGGCACAGTGCCTGGCACATAGTAGGTATTTAATAAATATAGATTGAGTGGCTGTCACAGTAAGTACAGAGTTTCCCATCATTTGAGATCTTCAAGGACAGCATAGATCTGAAGTGACAAACTCGCTGCCTACAAAAAACCTCAATGAGCCCTGAACCAGAATAAAATGTAATTGGGAAATGTTTAAGAAAATAAATAAAAATTCAATATGACACAAATAATGCTAATTTGTGGTTTCCTAAGTTGATCTGTGGTCCATAGCAATTCATTTCTAATAAAGCAAATTCCATTTAATCTAACAAAATCCATTTCAAATGAAATATGACAGCTGGAGAGGAAAGGGAAGGGGAGGAAAAGGGAGAAGAGGAGAGAGGGAAAGGAGAGAAGGGAGGGAAAGGGAGGAAAGGAGAGGGAAGGGGAAGAGAAGGAAACCAAGACCTTGAAAGGGGATAGGACTTATTCAAGGCTATAAAGAGATAACAGGGGGGCAGCTAGGTGGCGCAGTGGATAAAGCACTGGCCTTGGATTCAGGGGGACCTGAGTTCAAATCCAGCCTCAGACACTTGACACTTAACTAGCTGTGTAATCCTGGGCAAGTCACTTAACCCTCATTGCCCTGAAAAAAAAAAAAGAGAGAGAGAGAGAGAGATAACAGAATAAGGATTTGAAACCAAGTCCTCAAACTCAAAATCCAATATTCTTTCAACCAGACTATGTTATTTTTTCTAAGATCCCTTCCAGTTCTGACATTCTACACCTTATGTTCCAGGGTCTCTTGGAATTCCGCATTCTCTGTTCTAGTCATTTTCTTTTTTTTTCTTTTTTTCTTTTTTTCTTTTTTTTTGGGGGGGTGGGGGTGGAGCAATGAGGGTGAAGTGACTTGCCCAGGGTTACACAGCTAGTAAGTGTCAAGTGTCTGAGGCCGGATTTGAACCCAGGTCCTCCTGAATCCAGGGCGGGTGCTTTATCCACTGCACCACCTAGCTGCCCCCTACAGTTAACTCTTGATAGCCTTCACCTGACATCTCTACTTTGTAGCATTGGTTTCAAATCCTAAGCAGACTTCTGGGTGCCACCCCACATGTACCTAAGCTACCTGTTCCTGTTGCCAGGTGGTGTGTGCTCACATAAGGGAAACCAATGTTGATGTCATCTTAAGGCAAGCAGAATTAGGAAGCTAAATAAGTCACATGCGCTCACAAAGAAATCACAGTCCATATTCCCAAGGCAAACAGAAACCTGAAAGATAGAGAGATGGATGGATGGGTAGGTGGATAGATGGATGGATGAAGAGGGAGGGGGGTGCATCTAGGTGGTGCAGTGGATAAAACACCAGCCCTGGATTCAGGAGGACCTGAGTTCAAATCCAGACTCAGACACTTGACACTTACTAGCTGTGTGACCCTGGGCAAGTCACTTAACCCTTATTGCCCCTCAAAAAAAAGAAAAAGAGAGAGAGAGAGATGAGATGGAAGAGAGAGATATATAAGTAAATAAATGAGTTAGTTGATGATTCATATTACTTGCATCACACTCTTCTATCCTAAGCCATTCAAATAGAAAATCATACGTTGACATATTTGTTGAGTTACAGAGAATGCCATTTATTCACTAAATGAATGTCAGTTCAATATGTAAGAGCTAGGAAAGACCCTCAGAGACTATCTTATGGGACTCTCTCATTTTATAGAGGAGGAAACAAACAGAAACCCAAAGATAAGTGACCTCTCCAAGGATACACATCCATATCTCCTGAGTCCAAGACCAGTATACTTTCTTGGTTTATATTATACATTCTTTTTCTTTCCATCTCATAAAATGTACATTCTCCTCAGAAAACATGACTTGGTGTAGTTCCCCTCTTCTCTCATGGCTCCATGAGCTGTTCCAATATGTGAGGAAAGGACTCCAGCCCTATTTCTGGCTCTTCCCTTCATGGTGTTGGGGAGGATGGGAGGTAGGGTAGAACATGAGCCAGATTTCCCCAGATCCCTCCCCATACAGCTCTCAGACACTTGATCCTCAGGCCCATGGGGCAAGGCAGGTCAGACAGAACCTCTAGAAATTGCCAGGAACCACAGAACCAACCATCAGTATCTCTAGCCGGAAGTCACAGGATAAGACAATTCAGGACACTAGGGAGAATGCTCTCTGGGAGAATGCGGGAAGAGGAATGAAATAGGGGAAAGGGAGGTCTGGTAGAGAAAGAAGAAAAGAGAGACTGGAGAAGTAGTATGTCCAAAAAGGAGTGGAAGTGCACAGGATTAGGAGACAGAGGGGAGGAATAGTGACAGGGTAGTAGAAAGCAGATAAGGAGGGGACCAGAAATTGGAAGAGAAGGAAAGAGATGGAAATGGAGAGAGAGAGGGAGGGGTGTGAGAAAGACATGGAGAGAACAAGAAAAGGAAAGAAAACACAGGGGAGAGGGGAAGGTAGCCATCTCTAGGAGAGGGGTGGGGGAAAGAAAGTGAGGGAACAGAAAAAGGAGGGGAAAGAAATTTGATGTCATCTTTATTATAGATTTAAAAGGAATAGCAAGTTGTACATAATGGGTTTGCAGTTTCATGTCCAATAACATTGTTATTATACTTTGTTATAGAAATGCTTATTTTATTCCATACATTAAAATAAATTTTAAAAAGCGAGTTTCTGGGTGGAAACAAGATGGAGAGATGGAAGAGAGGGAATAAATAAGGGGGTAGAGAGGAGAAGGAGGAGAAAACACCCAAGGAGGAAGAGAAAAGAAAAGGGAAGCTAGGGGAAATATTAGGAAGAGGCAGAGGGAAGAAGAGAAGGAAAGGGAGAAGGAGGGAAAGCAACCTTAATGTCTTCCCAGCAAATGAAGAGCAACAGAAAAGGGAGAGGAGAATACAGAGCCCAGAGATGAAAGTGGGAATGAGCCTGGGGTTCTTGCTCCCTTTTCTGTTGCTCTTCATTTGCTGGGAAGACATTAAGGTACTGGCAGGAGCCCAGGCACCCACCCCATTCCTTTCTTTAGACTAGGGCTTTCCCCAAACTCACATACACAACTCCATCTATCTGAGATGGGGCTGCATGGCTGGGTCAACTTTGGATGTAGCTGAGACTGGCTCCCAGAAGCCAGGGAAACAGGGATTCCTTGAGAGCTGCCATTAGCCTCCCCCCAAAAGAAAACTAAGTAGGAGGGAGGAGGGGAAGAGAAGAAATTTGGGGAGATGGAGAGGTAGATACATAGACACACAGATACATAAATGATAGCTAGAAGAGAGAGGACAGAGAAAGAAAGGAGGGAGAAAGACAGAAAGAGAGAGAGATGGCTATGTAGGGGATGGCTAGTAGTACAACGAATAAAGTGCTGGACTTAGAGTTAAAAAAAAACCTGAATTCAAATAAAACCTCAGACACATACTATAAAACTTTGGACAACCGCTTAATCTCTTTCAGCCTCAGTTTCCTTATCTGCAATAACAGCACCTACCAAACAGGGTTGTTGTGAGGATCAAATGAGAATATATGGAAAGCACAGTTGTTCATCATAAAGCCCTATACAAATACTAGTGATGATGGTGGTGGCGACGATGATGTATCTGTGACAGAAACTGACAGAGTTTTGTTACTAGCCAATATGTCTAGTTTATGATAACAGTGCACATTTTTCTAGTCCTTTAAAGCATTTAGCTGACAACAGTCCTATGAAGCAGGTATAATTATCTCCATTTTACATATAAGGAAGCTGAGGGCTAAAGAGGTTGAGTGACCTGGCCAAAGTCACACAGGTAGCTAGTGGCAGAGACAGGATTTGAACGCCCAGGTCTTCAGACGCTATGTCCCATTTTCTCTCTATTACATTGTACCGAATCTAGGAAGGAAGGATTTCTCCTTTCCTCCACTGGTCCAGCCTCAATCCCCTTTGCTGTTGCTGGGCGTCAGGACATCCTTTTGCTGAGATCCCTTAGTCCCTTTTTCCACCTATACTTTATCAGAACCAAAGAATCTCAGATCTGAGAATGGGAATGGCCTTTGAGGTATCAGGTCCAGCCCTCTGCCTTTAAGTAGGTGAAACATCATTCCCATTTTGCAGAGAAGAAAACTGAGTTAAGTTCATGTATTAGTAAGTGATAGAGTAGGCACTAAAATCCAGGTCTTATGTGTTCTAGTAGTATACTTTTGCTGCTTCATCCCACTTAAAATTGTAAATTTCCAGATACCCCTTGATCGCTTCTCAAAAAATATTAATTACTATCTCTGATTTAGGTAGGACTTTGTCATTGGTGGAGCACTTTTATATTCATTATCTCAAGCTGCTGTCTCTGACTATGTCTTATCCCATTACTAGCCCACGAGCTAGCTCCCTGACGGTCAGGGCTCAGTCTTATTCTTCTGTCCCTGCCCACCACCACCCCACACACGCACCACAGTCCCAGCACCCTGGGAACAGAGTGGGTATTCTGGAAATGTGCATTGGACTGAGCTACACTACCACTTAATGGAGCCAGAGGCCATCTGAGGGCGCCCAGGGAGCAGAAACTAGTACCCCCCACCCCCACCCTTCTACTAAGTGGTAAACACCCCTACTCTTCTAATGGAAACCACATGTTTAGGAGGAAAAAGTGAAGACTTAGCCAGGAAATTTAATCCAGTCATAAACAATGACTTTGAGCTTGGTGTGTTGCGGCGGATTGAGGCGGGGGTGGAGCGTCAGGAGAGGGAGGAGGAAGAAGAGGAAGGATCAGGGAATGGAGAAGGGGGAGAAGTGAGGGGTGGGTGAGTGGGTGTGTATCATGTATCCATATGTGAGAAGTATATCTATCAAGGATATATGTGCATGAGAGTTGTGTGAACAAGACGTATGTGGAGAAGGAGCGTGTTTGAGGATGTTTTTATCCATGTATATGTATGTTTGATGTAATGGGTGTACATATGAGGAAACATGTGGCATATGGGACCTGTACATGCTTATATCCAAGAACACATACTTATGTGCCTGTGCATGTGCGATATAGCTAGATAGAGATATAGGCATATCCATATATACCTATATATGAGTGAAAAGCATGCACATGTGGAGGGCATTGGTGTGTGTATGTGTTGCCCTAGAGTACATATGCAAGGGTTGTGGTAGTGTTTGAAGGATGTGTGGTGTTTAAGGACTTATGGTGTCCGGATCTTCAGGGGAGTGCATGTGTAATGTATATGGGGGCGGGGGGGCTATGCATCTACCTGGGTCTTGGTGAGAACAGGGAAAGAGTTCTAGCTGAGCATCACCTTCCTAAGTGGACAAGTCAGAGGGGTCTAAGATGCTGCTTTTTTCTGGGGTGTTCTGAAATTAACCCCTTTCCCAAAGTCAGCCACCTCATGGTCAACTACAGTATACCATGACTTCTAAAGAAGAAGTAGCTCTGGGAAAAGATTGCCTGTCCTGTCTCTCCCTAGGGAGAACTGGGGTGAACCTTAGGGAGAGATGAGAATATGCAGAGATGAGAGACAGTCACAAGATCACGTGTTTTTAGACCTTGCAGGTTCTCTACAGACCACCTCATTCAATTTATAGAAGAGGAGACAAGTCCAGAGAGGATAGATGACTTGCTTCAGGTCACACAGTTCATAAAAACTCCAGCCAGAAGTGAAACTGAGGTCTTCTAACTCTTTCCACTACCCACTTAGTTTCCTAAGAGCCACCTTGTGAAGTACAGAGAGTATCATTACTCCTATTTTACAGATGAGGAAACTGAGAGTCAGAGAGGTCTCACTGGTATGAAGTTGCAGTATGACTGATCTGGGATTATGTTGCATGTAGTGGCTGAGCTACGATTTGAACCCATCTTCTGATTCCAAATCTAGTTTGTTTGTTTTTTCCCGGCTACATAGTGCTGCCAATCATCAGCGAGGTAGCACAGTGGATAGAGTGCCAGGCCTGGAGTCAGGAATACCTGAGTTCAAATCCAGCTTGAAACAGCTGTGTCACCCTGGACAAATCTCTTAACTCTATTTACCTCAGTTTCCTCATCTGTAAAATAAGCTGAGGAAGGAACTGGCAAACCATTCCAGAATCCTTGCCAAGAAAACCCCAAATGGGGTCATGAAGAACCAGATATGACTGAAACGACTCAACAACGCAACAAGCTGCCAATGAGCTCTGACACTCTATGTTCTGTAGCTCTAAGGTCCCTTTCAGGCCTGAAATCCTATGTGCTATGTTCCAGGCTACTTCCCAGCTCTAACATCTCACATCGTATATTCTGAGAACCCTTCCAGCTTAGACAACCTTTTGCTATAATCCTCCTGAACCCAGACCAACTCAAACAACACAGAGAACACCAGGGCTGGGAGGGGTCTTAGAAATCATCTTGGGGGGCAGCTAGGTGGCAAAGTGGATAGAGCACCATCCCTGGATTTAGAAGTACTTGAGTTCAAATCTGGCCTCAGACACGTGACACTTACTAGCTGTGTGACCCTGGGCAAGTCACTTAATCCCCATTGCCTGGCCAAAAAAAAAAAAAAATCATCTTGGTGCCTTTACTTTCCTACTTTCTCCAGTACAGGCAGCCCTCTGGACCCCCTCAGATGTCCCCCACACCCCCAGCCCTCTTCCGTGTTACTTTCAGAGGCCTCCATTTGCCTACAGAGACTCCCTGCCTTGTCATCAGACCATAGAATTAAGAACTGAAAGGACTTTACAGATCACCTGGTCCAACTCCTTTCTTTTCCAGGGAAGGATGGCCACTTGGTCCCACTTGAGACCTTGCCCCTCAGCTTCCAGTTAAATTTTTTTGGGGGGCAGGGCAATGAGGGTCAAGTGACTTGCCCAGGGTCACATAGCTAGTAAGTGTCAAGTGTCTGGAACTGGATTTGAACTCAGATCCTCCTGAATCCAGGGCCAGTGCTTTATTCCAGTTAAATTCAATAAACATTTCTCAGGCACCTACTATGTTCTGAGCCTTTGGCTCTATGCTGGAGTAGAAACTGAGATTTGATTCAGTTCAGCAAATATCTCTGAGGAGCTGGGAAAGGCTTCCTATAGAGAGTGAGATTTTAGTTGGAACTTAAAAGAAACTAGGAAGGTCAGGACCCTGAGATGAGGAGCAAGAACATTAGTAGGGATTATACGGCATGCAATACCACCTCCGATGGAAGAGATGTGATCAAAGTGGCACATCAGAAAGACTTCTGAGGCACCATTGTGAAAGATAGGGGATAGACTTGAGTCAGGGAAATCACAGAATATACAGACGTGGGAGAGCATTGTCATCTTTCTCTCCTAAATCCACGCCCTTCCTTTTGACTTCTACATTGCTCAGGACCTCTTGGAGTATCAGAGGCCAACTAATCCAACCCAAATGAACAAAACTCTGCTCCACAATATCCAAAGGAATTGACCATTCAGCCTTAACTTAGACTTCCAGTAAGGACCTAAAATAACTTCCTCCAAGTTAGTTGATTATACATTCACTCCAAATTGAGATCAGCTAGAAAGCTATTGGAAGAGTTTAGTTGAGAGCCGGGCCGCCAGGTGGTGCAGTGGATGCAGTGTCAGGCCTGGAATCAGGAAAATTCATCTTCCTGAGTTCAAATCTGGTCTCAGACACTTACTGGCAAATGACCTTAAGTGTCACTTAAGTCATCTTGGGCAAGTCATTTAGCCCTGTTTGCCTCAGTTTTCTCATCTGTAAAATGAACTGGAGAAGGAAATGGCAAACCACTCTAGTATCTTTGTCAGGAAAATTCCAAATGGCATACAGAGTTGGACACAATTGAAATGACTGAACAAAAACTAATTAATGATGTTGGTGACCATGTGATTGGAGAAGATGGGAGGGTCACTAGAGATATTACGGAGGTAGAAATGATAGGACTTGACAAATGATGGGCATTGGGGGAGGATGGGAAAGGGAAGAATCACAGATAATTCCTAATATGTGAACTTGGGTGACTGAGAGAATGGTGGTACCCTCAACAAAAATAGGAGGGATCAAATTTGATGATCTCTGAGGTCCTTTTCAGCTCTGATCCTACTCTACATTGGGACCTTATGGGATATAGAATTGAAAAATTGGGGCAGCTAGGTGGCGCAGTGGATAGAGTACTGGCCCTGGAATCAGAAGTACCTGAGTTCAAATCTTACCTCAGACACTTGACACTTACTAGCTGTGTGACCCTGGGCAAGTCACTTAACCCCAATTGCCTCACTAAAAAAATTAAAAAGAAAAGAAAAAAAAAAAGGAAAAGCATCTTAAAGTCATAGTATGCCAGATTTAAGGCTGAAAAGGACCTTATAAAACAAAGTCAGAGCTCTCTGGTTTTATAGATGGGGAAACCAAGGCAAAGAAAAGGTAAGTGACTGATGAATCAGGAGTCACAAACCTAGGATTGGAACTCAGGTCTTTGATTCCAAATTCAGTGCTTTTTCTATATCAGTTGCCTTCTATTTTTGTCTAATTGTTCCATGATCTTCTTGTCTCTCTACTGAGAGTTTAGCCCCCACATGACTGAACATAGGGTATATGTTCAATAAATCCCTGTTGAATTGGATTAGATGAATTCTATTTTGCACTGTGCCCAAGTCACTTGGTCAATGTTCCAGGCCCAGCCCACTGGGCTCAGCTGCCAGAGAAGCGCCGTTTGCTTCAAATGAATTGTAGAGAGTCACTGAGCTCCAGATTTATGAGCCAGGGCTGCATTTCTGATGGGTCAGAAACTCGAGCAGGCCGATGGCAAGGGAGGCATGGAAAGTTTGGAGTGATCTGTTCTCTCTGAAGCATGGAATAGATGCAATCCAAAACTGGCTTGAAAACATTACAGAAGATGGTAAACATCTTATCTGGTGATGAATAAAAGAAAAATTGTAGGATGTCAGAGCTGGAAGGGTCCCTTAAAATCATCAAACATAGAATGTCAGAGCTGGAAGGAACTTTTAAATTGTGGAACACAGGATGTCAGAGCTGGAAGGGGCCTTGGAGATGATCTGGTCTAGGCCCTTCTTATTTGCAGAGCCTGCGACTGAGGGCCCCAGAAAGAGAGTGACTTGTCCAGGTCACACTCATAGAGCAAATCAGTGACAGAGCCCCTGCACAAGAATCCAAGTATCTTGATTCTCAATTCAAGGCTTTTTCTACCATACCATGCAAATATTTATGATCTTGGAGCCTAACTCTTATAAATAAGTCTTGCAGAACCCACTCCATGAACATTATCTTCCATGCAATTAAAGATATGTTTATATTGGATTTTCTTGGCTGCATGCCCAAGTCTCATTACAAGACAGATCAAATGAAAGATACATCCAAGAAGTCGGCGGAGGGGGAGGGGGGAGGGGTGGTTCAGCTAGGAATGGAAGAAGCCCTGGGTAGAACTTGATTTAAAATCAGCTTCTTTCTAGGAATGTAATTTAATGTGTCTGCCTTAAAGGTTCATATCACACTTGGATGGGGATATAGAAACTTTATATGATAACAATAAAGTGCAGGCATCTAACACTTTATGGTTGGAAAACACTTTCACAGACATTGTCTTATTGGATTTATTCAATTCAATAAACATTGATTGAGCTCCTACTATGTGCAAGGCCCCGTTTAGACATACAGAGATGGATACAATCCAGCCCTTGTTCTCAAGGAATTAACAACCTAAAGGCATTTGCTGAAATAACTGTCATAAAAGGGAGATTGAGATTAAGTGCAGAGGAGAGAGAGAACCAGGCAAGATGCTAGGAGAAATCTGGGGAAGGAAAAGAACACTTTTAGCTGGAGGTGGGGATTCAGGGGACAAATAGGGAAGGCTTCAATATTCCACCCCAATGACCCTGTGGGGCAGCTAGGTGGCCCGAAGGATAGGGTGCTGAGCCTAGAGTCAGAAAGACTCATCTTCCTAAGTTCAAATCTGTCCTCACACTTACTAGCTGTGTGACACTGGGCAAGTCACTTAACCCTGTTTGCCTCAGTTTCCTCATTTGTAAAATGAGCTGGAGAAGGAAATGCAAACCACTTTGGTATCTTCACCAATAAAACCCCAAATAGGGTCACAATCTGACATGACTGAAAATGATTGAACAACAACAACAAAAAATGATCCTGTGAGGTACGCTTGGCAGGGATCACTGACCTCAGAAAGGGCAAATGATGCAGATGGTAAGAGATATAGATAGGATTCAAATCCACATCTTCTGACTCCAAGTCCAGAGGTCTTGGCATTTTACTATATACATAGTTGAGACAGCTGGGTGGTGCAATGAATAGAGCACTGGAATCAGAGATAGGAATGCTTAAGTTCAAATCCATCCTCATACACTTACAAGCTGTGTGATCATCAGCAAGTCACTTAGCCTCTGTCTGCCTCAGTTACCTCAACTATAAAATAGAGATAACAATACTGCCTAACTCCCAGGGTAGTTGTGAGGACCAAATGAGATAACATTTGTAAGACACAGTGCCTGACACATAGTAGGTGCTTAATAATGAGTGCTTGTTTCTTTCTTATAACTCACCTGGGTCCAGCCAGGTGATGCAGTGGATAAAGCACCAGCCCTGGATTCAGGAGGACCTTAGTTTAAATCTGGCCTCAGACACTTGACACTTACTAGCTGTGTGACCCTGGGAAAGTCACTTGACCCTCATTGCCCCCCCCCCAAAAAATAACTCATCTGCCCTTTTATTTCTATAACTGACTAGAATCAAGATCTAAGCTATATTTGGAATACAATGAAGAACCATTGCAAGTTTTTTAGTAAGCAAGTGATAGGATCAAAACAAAGCATTAGAAAATTAATTGGACAGCCATGTGAAGGATGATAGGTTCATAGCTTTGGAGTTGGAAGGAACCTCATTTTACAGATGAGAAAACTGAGACCCAGAGAGGTTGTGATTTCTCCAGGATCACACAGCGTCTGAGCTAGGACTTGATCCCAGGTCTTCCTAACTCCACCTCCAAAGCTTGGTTAAAAATAAAGCAACCAATCAATCTCACAACAAGAATTTAAGCACCAACTATGTGCCAGATACTATGTTGGGCACTGGGGATACAAAAACAAAAAAATGAAACAATCCCTGTTCTCAAGGAGTTTACTTTCTAACATAAGGAGAGACTGAGGCAGGACATATTTTGCAATAGAGCCTTTTACATTCTCCATTTCCTACTTATTTGAAGGAAAAAAATATATATAAACAGACTTCAAAAGAAGAAATCCAAACTATTGCCAATCATATGATATTGTTCCAAATTGCTAATAATTAGAAAATTCAAAATAATTGGCAAAGATGACCAAAGAAAATGGAAATAGTCCATAAAATGTCGAAACTGATTGGGAAGATATTTGCAGGGACTGCAGAAAGTCAGGCACACTAAAAGACAGTTGGTAGAGAGGTGAGCTAGTCCAACATGTCTGGAAAGCAGCTTGGAATTATGTGAGAAAAGTTACTAAATGCTTTTTGACTCAGCAATCCTGCTATTAGGCATATACTGAAAGAAGGTCAAAGACAGAATTTTTAAAAACCAAGCCCCATACATACTGAGGGCTTCCAATGGCAATCATGGAGTCCCTATCATTGATAGCTTAGATGACCCCTTGGAATGCATGTTATAGTGAGGAGTCTTATTCAGAGCTAAATTGGCCACTGAGTCGCCATAGAATTATAAAATTCCATGATTCTGTCTCTCTAAAATATCCATAGCTGTACTTTTTAAGTTTAAAAAAAAAAAAACTAGGGGCGGCTAGGTGGTGCAGTGGATAAAGCACTGGCCCTGGATTCAGGAGTACCTGAGTTCAAATCCAGCCTCAGACACTTAACACTTACTAGCTGTGTGACCCTAGGCAAGTCACTTAACCCCAATTGCCTCACTAAAAAAAAAAAAAACTAGAAGGGGCAGCTAGGTGGCACAGTAGATGGAGCACTGGCCCTGGATTCAGGAGGACCTGAGTTCAAATCCGACCTAAGACACTTAACACTTACTAGCTGCGTGACCCTGTGAAAGTCACTTAACCCCAACTGCCTCACAAAAAAAATAACAACAACAACAAAAAAAAACTAGAAACAAAGTGGAGTGTTCATTGAATAGTAAATGCCTGAAAAAATTGTGGCATATGAAGTTAATGTCAAAGATGAGGAATTCAGAGAAGCAAAGGAAGACCTGTGTGAACTGGTGAAGAAGAGGGAACAAGGCAGAGCCAAAAGAGCAATGAACACTATGACTACAATAACAAAAATGAGAAAAATACTAAAATCAAGCCAAATACCAAATAATAACAATGATAGCCAGGAGGCAGCAAGGGGACATGGTACATAAAGTGCTAGAACCTGAAGTCAGGAGGACCTGAGTTCAAATTCAATCTTAGACCTTTAGTATCTGTGTGATCCTGGGCAAGTCACTTAACCTATCTTATCCTCAGTTTCCTTATTTGTAAAATGGGAATAATAATAGCACCTATTTCATAGAGCTGCTATGTGGATAATTTTGAGGGCCTTCCCCCCCGCCCCGACTGATATTTTCATAATAGTAAATTAGGACATCTTTTGTCTCAATTCTTACCTAACCCTTAAACATTAAATGGGTATTGTCTCAGCTAACTGAGACATGGGAAAGACCTTAATTTAGAAAATCTGTGGTCATACACTGCATCCTATGCCATCACTGGTCATCTAGACTTTAGTCTTGCCACCAGACTTCCACGACTCTGGAGGAGAGAGTGAGGCTGATGACTTAGCACAACTCTGCCTCACTTAAATCCAATTCACTCAAAGGTCAAGACATCTCTATGTTCTCTTTGAGAACAAAGGACAAACACCAACTACAGCAGCATTTATATGGTAAGGTCTGTAAAGGGCATCACATATGTTAACTCATTTGAGCCTTATAGATAACTTATGCAAAATGCTTTTTAATCCCTAAAGCATTATATAAATGCTAACTGTTATCATTATTACAATTTGTGTGCATATAATATACTCCCTATGAAACTATGAGTTGCATAAGTGCAGGATCCAGTCTGAATTAAACTTTGCTTTGCATGTCCTTCAGCCCTGGCCATAGTGCTCTGCACACAGATGACACTTAACAATTGTTTTCTCAGTTTGAATTTGAATCTGCCACTTAGGCAAGAATTCTCCTTCCTGCCTTACTGTCAGGTAGTAGTCATTCAGACTCTCCTTTAATACCTTAAGTTAAGTCAAGTCAACAGACATTTAGTAAGTACCTACTATGTGCTAGGCATTATGCTCAGTGCCAGGGATACAAAGAAATGCAAAAACAGCCCCTTCCCTCAAGAAGCTCACAATGTAACAGGGGAGACAATATGCAAAAAAAAAATCTATGTACAAACAAGCTATAAAGATAAATTGGCGGTAATCTCAGAGGGGAGGCACTAACATCAAGAAAGACGGGGAAAGGTTTCACTTTAACATTGGTGGTGACAATTATTGTGCTATAAGAAATGACAAGCAGGATGATTTCAGAGAAACCTGGAACCAGGAGAACATTGTGCACAGTGACAGCATTATTGTTCTATGAGCAATTGTGAATGACTTAAGTACTCTCAGCAATACAATGATCCAAGAGAATCCCAAAGAACTAATGATGAAGCATACTATCCACCTCCAGAGAAAGAATTGATTGGACACTTTCTTTTTTTGTTTGTTTGGTTTTTTTGGTTTTGCAGGGTAATGAGGGTTAAGTGACTTGCCCAGGGTCACACAGCTAGTAAGTGTCAAGTGTCTGAGTCTGGATTTGAACTCAGGGCCTCCTGAATCCAGGGCCAGTGCTTTATCCACTGTGCCACCTAGATGCCCCCCACTTTCTTTTTTTTACATGTCTTTTTATATAAAATGACTAATATGGTAATGTTTTACATAATTGCACATGTATAACATATATTTCATTACTTACCACCTCAAGGAGGGGACGGGGAGGGAGGGAGGGAATGAGAGAGGAATAGAATTTGGAACTCAAAACTGCACATAAATACACATTGGTGGTGACAATGAATTCACAACCTATGGAAGCAGTCCATTCTGCTATTGGACAATCCTTGTCATTAAAAAAAAAAAGTTTGGTGGTTGTTTTTTCTTATATGCAACAAAAATCTATTTCTACAACTTTTACCCCAACCTCTGATTCTGCCCTCCAGAGCAGATAAAACAACCCTAACTCTTCTCCCACAACAGCCTTTGAAATCACACTCCCGGGGGCAGCTAGATGGCGCAGTGGTTAAAGCCCTGACCCTGGATTCAGGAGTACCTGAGTTCAAATCCAGCCTCAGACACTTGACACTTACTAGCTGTGTGACCCTGGGCAAGTCACTTCATCCCCATTGCCCTGCCAAAAAAAAAAAAGAAAAGAAATCACACTTTTACAATATTTTTTTTAACAAACACATGTCCCTATATATACTTATTTATTTATAAATTATACACATCTTCTACTATACCAATAATTATGTAGGCTCACAAAATTTGCACACAAAAATAAGTTTTAAAAGGATAAAACAAAGGTAAACTAATATTTGCTTCTGAATGTAATAGGGAGCCCCTGGAGTTTCCTAAATTAAGGAAGTGATGCGGTCAGACCTGAGCCTTAAGGAAATCCCTGGCAGCTGAGTTAAGGATGGATTGGAATAAGGAGAGAGACTTGAGGCAGAGATACTAATTAAGAAGCTGAAGAGTCAAGATAAAAGATGATGAGGACCTGCTGATGGCTAAGTGAGTAGTAAGGGGGCATATACAAGAGATGTTGTGAAGACAGAAATGATAAGATTTGGAAACTGATTGGGTATATGGACTAAGGGAGAATAAGGCATCCAGGATATTGGCTAAGTTGAAAAGCTAAATGACTAGAAGGAAAGGTCTCCTCATCAGGATGAGTAAGGGGAGGTTGATTAGGGGAAGGGGAAGGTTAAAGAGGCTTACTCACCAGCCAGTGCCCTGAGCTCAGAGCTTGCAATTGGTAGAAGTAGGAGTGGGAGTTGGAAAGGGGAGATCGGGGAGAGAGGAAAGGAAGTGGAGGCGAGGAATTTCACCTGATGACTTGCTGCAAGTGTCCAAATTGGGTTAGGCTGTAACCTTCCTAAGAAAACTAGGAGTTTAGGGGGCAGCTAGATGGGGCAGTGGATAAAGCACCGGCCCTGGATTCAGGAGGACCTGAGTTCAAGTCCAGCCTCAGACACTTGACACTTACTAGCTGTGTGACCCTGGGCAAGTCCCCATTGCCCCACCAAAAAAAAAAAGAAAGAAAGAAAAAAGAAAACTAGGAGTTGGAGGACAACATTGAAAGATATGGAGTAGAAAATCTGGGGACGGGGGAACGTGACCCACCTTCCCATTCTTTGATCAGTTGATCACATACATACCCATTTGTGGCCCCATTAGCCTCATTCCATTATTCTGCTTTGGAGACCACTGCTTTACCTCTTCCCTTAAGTCTTCTCCTGCCCGATTTGACATTCACAGTTCTTTCAACTGTTCCTCAAATATCATCACTTCCAGACCTTCTCACCACCTGAATGGGAATCAGAAATGTCTGAAGTCATGTATTCTCTACTATACTGCACTCCTTATAAATTCCCTGAATTTTATGGTCTCTTTTCCTCTGTCCACTCTAATATCTCTACCTGGTAAATACATGTTAGTCTCCTTCATTCCTCCTGCTTCAACATTGCTCCCCATTGAAATTCAATGCATTTTTCACAACCCAGATCAACTGCCTCCTCCGTGAAGTCTTCTCTAATTGACCCATTCAGATATACTCTTTGACTCATCTGCAGTTTGCACCTCCCCCTCTATGCTTACCAGTGAGTTATTATTATTAGCTAATAAATGATAGGACCAAAGGAAATGATATATGTAAAGATCTTTGCAAAGCCAGTGGTTGTTGTTGATGCATTTTAGCCATGTCCAACTCTTCATGACCGCATTTTGGGTTTTCTTGGCAAAGATAATAGAGCGATTTGCCATTTCCTTCTCCAACTCATATTACAGATGAGGAAACTGAGGCAAACATATTTAAGTACCCAGGGTCACACAGCTAGTAAGTGTCTGAGGCCAGATTTTTTAATTCAGATCTTTCTCACTCCAGGCTTGACATTCTATCCACTGTGCCATCTAGCTGTCCTTGAAAATCCTAAAACACTATAAAATGGGGGGGGGCAGCTAGGTGGCACAGTGGATAAAGCACCGGCCCTGGATTCAGGAGTACCTGAGTTCAAATCCAGCCTCAGACACTTGACACTTACTAGCTGTGTGACCCTGGGCAAGTCACTTAACCCTCATTGCCCCACAAAAAAAAAACAAAAAACAAAAAACCCACTATAAAATGCCAGCTGTTATTACTATTATTAATATGACACGTACTGCCTTGCATTATGCCTTAACTATTATATAAAACAAGGTGTCCCCAAAGTCTTATTGCCATTTTGAGCTTTAATAACTTCAGAAGTAAAAATGCTTACATGCTAAAGTAGCACAAAGGAGTCAAGAACTAGAGTAAAGAATTCCCAAGTTCAAATTCTGCTTCAGACACACTAGCAGTGTGACCCTTGTCAAGTCATTTAATCTCTGTCTGCCTCAGTTTCCTCATCTGTAAAATAAGATAATTATAGCACAGCCTTGGGAGAATCAAATGAAATAATATGCATAAAGCACTTAGCAAACCTTTAAAAGCCACCTATTATTGTTATATTTATCTATGCACAGATTAGAATGGAATTAGACCTGGAAGGTACCAAACTCTTCTTTTAGTAATGCATGAACTGAGTGCCTGAGAAATGAAGTGACTCCTTCTCCTTCACTCAGGTAGTAAATAATAAGTCTCATCTTATTTTACTTTGTCTTATCTTATCAGCTGGACTACTCTGCTTGAGAACAAGGACTATGCCTTTTTTTGGGGGGGGGGGTAATCCCTCTTGGTATAAAGTGCAGGGCCAAGCACACATTAGGTGCTGGGTGAATTAGGATTGAGCAAATAAATAACATTATTTCTGTTGCTCTTGTTTAAAGCAAAAAACATAAATCTTTGTTTAAAAAAATGCTGTTGAAGGGGCAGCTAGGTGGCACAGTAGATAAGGCACCAGCCTTGGATTCTGGAGGACCTGAGTTCAAACCCAGCCTCAGGCACTTACCCTGGGCAAGTCACTTAACCCCCATTGCCCTGCAAAAAAAAAAAATGCTGCTGAGAGACCCAGGTTGAGATGGCACAGATCCAGCCCCAGGCAGGCTGCACAAGAGAAACTTACCCCCGAGCCTCTGAATTAGCTGCAGTACTGGCACCTTCTGGAACTAAGCTCACAGTCTGGTGAGAGGGCTGAGCGGTTGGCCAGGGGGAGATTACAGGGGTCTCTGTTAGAGCTGAGGTGGAATTTGGTTGTTCTACCCCAGCTGAGAACCAGAAAGTAATTTTGAGTGGTGGTGGCACAGGTGGGGAAGGAGTGCAGGCCTGGTTGAATAGAAAGTAGGCTTGGGGTTATTTACAGATCAGAGCACAGGCTAGGAGAGTGAAGAACCTGCCACTCCTTAAATCGAACCACCTTGGACCCCCTGAAACTTTGGACAGTACATCCTGGAAGCATTGCCCCACTTTAAGGAGTATAAAAGTCAAGAAATAGGCAGGCAAGATGAGCAGACAGAGAAAGATGCAGACCATAGAAAGTTTCGTTAGTGACAAAGAAGATCTAGGTACACCCTCAGAAGATGATAGCAACATCAGGACTCCTACATCCAAAGCTTCCAAGAAAAATATAATTGGTCTCAAGCCATAGGACCAAAAAGGACTTTGAAGATAAAGTGAGAGAGGTAGAAGAGAAAATGAGAGTGATGCAGGAAAGTCATGGGAAAAAGTCAACAGCTTGAAAAGTCAAAGGGAAAAGCTCTCTGAAGAAAATAATTTAATTACAATTGAACAAATAGAAGCTAGTGACTTTATGAGAAACCAAGACACAATAAAGCAAATCCAAATGAATTTTAAAAATAGAAGGCAACGTGAAATATCTTCTTGGAAAAACAGATGACCTGGAAAACAGATCCAAGTTTACTATTTTAAAAAATGATGAGCAGATTGCTATCAGAAAAACCTGGAAAGATTACATGAACTGATGCAAAGTGAAATATACTGCATACAAAATAACAGCAATGTTGTGAGATGATCTGCTGTGAATGACTTGGTTATTTTCAGCAATGCAATGGTCTAAGACAACTCTGAAGGTCTGATGGTATCTGAATACAGATTGAAGTATATTTTTTGTTGGTTCCTTTGTCTGAAGTTTTGTTTTTGTCTGTTTTCTTTCACAACCTGGCTAATGTGGAAATGTTTTGCATGACTGCTCATGTATAGCTTATATTGAATTGCTTGAGTTCTTGTGGGGGCAGAGTGGGGAGGGAGGGAGGAAGAGAATTTGGAACACAAAACTTTTTTTTAAATTGGTGTCAAAATTCATATTTTACATGTAATTTGAAAAAAATAAAATTCTAAATATTAACAAAAATGTTGCTGAGTCAAGGAGTCATAAAACAGCATATAATTATTGTTATATGAGTGTACATTTATGTTCTGGTGATCAAAAGCCTTCAAAGTACATTTGTCGATTGAAATTTCAATTCATTTTATCCCAGAAATGCAGTTATTGTGAAGTCAGAAATCACACTTCAAAAGAGAAGGGACTTGTGGTAACTTATAGCTACTAAAACTGCCTTTACAAAAGCTATTACCCAGTGAGGGGAGTGATGTGGGAGAATTATTCTCAATTTATAGATGAAGACACTGATGGTCAGAGAGGGATAGTGCTTTGCCCAAGGTCACACAGATGAAAAATGTCAGAAATAAGAGCTCCTCAAGCTTATTATAACCCTGCTAAGACACCCTCCTCAAACTTTCCCCCCACCTCTATGACTGACCAACTAGGCTAATTAGTGGCTTGGCCCCAGTTTTCCTATGTATAAAATTAAGATGATATGTACCACTTTGTTACTACCTCATAATTATGGCTTTGCTTGTTTCTTTTGCTCAGTTTGTGATTTTGTTGGTATAAAAAACACAATCATAGCATGAGGATAAGAACAACAACAACTACACAGAGAGAGACACATATATCTTCCACTCAGCTGCCGAAATGATTTTCCTAAAGCAAAGTAGTTACCACATCACTCCCCTGCTCAGTGAATTGCACTGGCTCCCTATTACCTCTAGAATCCGATCCAACCTCCTCTCTTTGGCATTTAAAACTTGTCATAACTTGGCCCCTCTCGACCTTTCCACTCTTCCTACACTTTGCTGCTTTCCATATAATCTATGATCCATATACATGGCTTGATCAGAGCCCTCCATCTCCCATCTCTGGGACTTTGCACTGCCTATCACCCAATGCCTGGTGTGGGGATCAATTTTTAATTGGGGAGTGTTAGCTAAGTGGCTTGCCGCAATACTGGGGCAAGAAAGGAGACCAGCAGCCTCCCTCAAAACAGAGCAGGATTTATTTAACAAGAATGAACTTAAAAAAACACAAACAGGATCAGTAGGATCGAGGGAAAGGAAATAAAATGGGGAAAGGGAAATTATACAACCTGAACAACACAACCGCCCAGGAATCAGCTGAGAATACACAGCAGCATCCTGTCACCTTCCAGCTTCCAGCTAGAATGGTGAATCTCCTCCCTCCTTCCCAGCAGACCCCAGTCTGACCACACACAGCCCCCAGACAATTGGCTGGCCACTCTGACAGTGACATAACCACCCTCACTAGGCTTCCAATCATTAAAATTTTGCCAGGCAGGGCAGCTAGGTGGTGCAGTGGATAGAGCACTGGCCCTGGAGTCAGGAGTACCTGAGTTCAAATCTGGCCTCAGACACTTAACACTTACTAGCTGTGTGACCCTAGGCAAGTCACTTAATCCCAATTGCCTCACTAAAAAAAATAATAATAATAATAAAATTTTGCCAGGCCCATGTAGGCATTGGTGAGCAGTGATGACGTGAAGTGCCAGCACCATGGCAATGGCTACAACCAGTGGGTGCAGCACCGTGTTGTTTGCGTAGCCCCAGAGGCCAGTGCGTGTGCCAAGGTTTTTTTAAAAAATTCTAGCCAAAAGATGGGGTCATATAAACCTCAAATAACAATTAATTCTTTACACTGGATTACCTCCTCACCAAGGGTGTATGGAGTGTTCAAAGAAGATTAGCACCTCTGGTGTGAGGGCTTCCTGAACCCTTTTCAGGGCTGCTCATCCACCTTTGGAGTCCACCTGTCACCTAACTCTCACTTGTGGCTCCAAGAATCTGTAGTATGTGCAGTAGCCACACCCCAGTAAAATTTTCTGCACATGGGCTATGTAGGGGATGGATTGGAATGGGTTAACAAAACATAGCATGATTACTGTACCTGAGCAACAACCTCAGGGTTGCCAGCTGGAAGACCAGAGACATGACTCCAAGGCTGTAGCCAGGATACTTATTAACAAACATATTCATCAGATAGAATGCACTGAACAATGTGTTTAAGTTAAAACTAGCCATTCCCCATAAAGAATGTTTTGTTCCTGTATTCATCATTGTGAAAGTTCCATGTTGCATTGTTTAAGTTTTTTTCACTGGCATAGGCACACTGACCAGCCACATGAATCTGAGAGTGTATAATAGAAACTCTGGATCCCGTGATTAAAGTTTGTCTCTGGTGCATGAATTGAGATCCCTGCTCTTCTCCTTTGCGACTCTGGCAAGGCTAAGCCAGGTGGAGGGTAACCGCTAGGTCACAAAGCCATCAGTGAGTTAGGGGGATTGTCTACCCCAACACATACATGAGAACAGTTTGTTGCAACAGCCGTGAAGGAGGCTGAAGCAGGTACTATGGAGCACTTAGAGCTTGATCAAACATTGAAGATGCCAAGATCATCCACTGCATCCTGGGCCATTGCCAATCATCCTAACTTTTGTCCTGCCACTGGAAATCAATGACTCTGGAGGAGAGAGTGAGGGTGAAGACTTTGTGCAATACTGCCTCACTTCAATCCAGTTCACCTGAGGGTCAAGACATCACCCCAATGATGTCATTGGTCTTCTTCGAAAAGGAAGGATGGGACAGCTAGGTGGCGCAGTGGATAGAGCACTGACCCTGGAGTCAGGAGTACCTGAGTTCAAATCTGGCCTCAGATACTTGACACTTACTAGCTGTGTGACCCTGGGCAAGTCACTTAACCCCAATTGCCTCACTAAAAAAAAAAAATGAGAGAGAGAGAAAGAGAAAAGAAAATGAAGGATGAGGGGGCAGGTAGGTGGTGCAGTGGATAAAGCACCAGCCCTGGATTCAGGAGAACCTGAGTTCAAATCCAACCTCAGACACTTGACACTTACTAGCTGTGTGACTCTGGGCAAGTCACTTGACCCTCATTGCCCCACAAAAATAAAAAGAGAAGAGAAAAAAGGATGAAACTATGGCCAAAGGACTATAAAACCATGCATACTCTCTGACCTAGCAATACCACTACCAGGTTGGTACCCTAAAAGAGATTTTTTTTAAAAAGTTGAATTCGAAATTGGGGTGATGCCCATCAGTTGGGGAATGGTCAAACAATTGTGGGATGAGATTAGGATGGAACACTATTGTGCTGTAAGAAATGATGAGCAGGATGCTATCAGAAGGACTTATGAAAAATACAATCCATCTACAGAGAAAGAATTGATGGTATCTGACTACAGACTGAAATGTAAATTTTTTTGTTAGTTCTAATGTGGAAATGTTTTAGCATGACTGAACATGTATAACTTATATTGAATTGCTTGAGTTCTTAAGAAGGGGTGGGGAGGAAAGGGAGGAAGAGAATTTGGAACACAAAGTTTTCAAAAATTGATGTGAAAATTTGTTTTTACATGTAACTTGGGGAAAATTCTAAATAAATAAAAATTTTAATTAAAAAAAGAAAAGAGAAAGAGCTGATGTTGATTAAACACAGAAAAAAAAGAAAGAAAAGAAAATGAAGGACAAACAACGACAAGCTCTTCACCTTTCCCTCTTAGCTTCCCTGGCTTTCCTTCAAGACTCAGCTCAAACGCCTTTCCCTGCAGAAGACCATTCCTGGTCCCCCAAGATGGGAATACCTTCCCCTTTCAGATTACCTTCCATGTACTCTATATGTATCTTATTATATATGCTTAATTATTTTCATGTCATCTACATCACATACATACATTAGACTGTATGCTTCTGGAGGGCAGGGAGTGGTTTTGCTTTTTCATTTGTATCCCCAGCAATTAGCACAGTGCTTAGAATATAGAAAAAACTTAACAAGTGCTTGTTAAGATGATTGACATGGCAATTTAAGACTTCCAAAGCACTTTGAGACCTTTGGAAGAGCTATAACCATAAAAGGATTGGTCTACTACTACTCCCTAATACCTTTATCCCACTCCTTGTCTCAACAATCATCACTGTGATTGAAATAGGTCCTCGGCCTCAATCAGAGACACTACATAGCACCCTGATTTTCTTACTTTATCCCTAATAACTTCCTTTCTGTCTCCTTTGTGGCCTGTTTTCCATAAATATCCCCACACCTTTTCCACATAGATCCAGCCAAACTAGATTACTCTCCCTTCCTTGAATATTTCTTATACTTTCTTACTTCCATGAGTTTACACATACTGTTTGTTCTCCCATTATTTCATCCCATGGAAATCCTCCATCTTTCAAGCCCTATCTGAAATGTCATCTCTCCCCTGATCTACTCACTCCACCCTATCCATCCAAAAATGACTTTCTCCTAGATACACCCATAACACTGTCTGTAATGTTAATATTCCACGTTAGGTGGCACAGTGGATAGGGCACTAGACATATTAATATGTTTCTGATTCAAATTCACCATCAGGGGCAGCTAGGTGGTACAGTAGATAAAACACTGACCCTGGATTCAGGAGGACCTGAGTTCAAATCTGGTATGAGACACTTGACACTTACAAGCTGTGTGGCCCTGGGCAAATCACTTAACCCTCATTGCCCCACCAAAAAAAATTCACCATCAACACCATCTTGGGCTATATATCACTCTATTCAATATTTGTAGTTCTAGTCTTAAGACAGATGAGGTGACAAGGGTAGAAAGATGACCTCCCCTACCAATACTCCAGTCTAAGAAAGGAACATGGGGGATTATCTAGTCCAACCACCCTATTTTACAAACAGGGAAACTGAAACCTAGAGAAGTGAAACTAGTTCATGTTAGGACTAGAACTCAAGCCTCCTGACTCTCACCCCATTGTTGTTGGGTTTTTTTCATGATACCACATTGACTCTCCTGGTCTTGGAGTCAGAAAATTCCTTCTGAGTCTGGTCCTGGTTTTGCCTTCATTTTCTTTGTTGATGTTACATAAGCCACCTTCCCTCACTGGGCTTCTGTTTCTCCATTTATGAAAAGGACCTGCTGATCTCTAAGGTCCCTTCCATTTTAGATTATGATTTTCATCTTGCTGGAGGCCTAGACTGATGTCACCCTGTAGCATAGCGATAATCTTGGCTCTGTGGATGCTGTGTCAAAGGAGCCCTCAGGATCACAGAAGTTTAGAATTGGAAGGAATCTAAGTGACCATTTGGCCCATCCCATTCCTGAAAATGAATCCCCACTACAATGACAAGTGGCTATCCCAGTTCAGCCTGAAGCTTTACAGGGACAGAGAATGCACTGCCCATTGAGGCAGGCCACTCCACTTTGGGGCAGTTCCAATTGTAGGGAAGTTTTTCCTTGTAATAACAGCAACAACAACAACAGCTAACATTCATATAGTGCTTTAAGGTCTGCAAAATGCTTTACAAATATTATCTCATTTGGTCCTTACAACAGCCCTGTGAGGTAGGTGCTATTATTTGTCCCAATTTTACAGATGAAGAAACTAAGGCAGACAGAGGTGGAGTGACTTGCCCAGGATCACACAGGCAATAAGTGTCTGAGGCTAGATTTGAACTCAGGTCTTCTTAACTCCAGGCATAGCCCTCTATCCCCTGTACCTTGCCTTTTTGCAATTTATACCCATTGCTCCTAGTTTTTCCTTCTTTGACCAAACAAAACAGATCTGATCCCTTTTCTCATTTTAAAAAATTTTTTTCCCTTTCAAAAATAATTTACCCCCTAATTGATGGAATAAAACAAGTACTTTCTATATGGACAATCTTTCAAATACCTGAAGTCATTTTTTCTTGTTCCCCCCCCCCCAGTCTTCTCTTCTCCAGACTAAGTATTCCTAGTTCTTCTCATGGATCCTCCCAGAACATGGAATCTGGGCCCTTCACCCTTCTGGTAGCCATTCTCTGGACACTCTTCCTAAACTGCGGCTCCCAGATCTGGGGGTTTTTGTTGGGGCTCCCAGATCTGAACACAATATTCTAGCTGTGGTCTGCCCAGGGCAAAGGACAGTAGGGCTAGCAGAGCTCAAGCTCTGGCAGACCTATAAATCTGGAAAGGCTCCAGTGACAACTTCCAGGGCAGACTGGGGATGGATTTTCCAAAAATTAACCAAGGTAAGTGTGGGGAGGCTTGGCACCAGAAGATTGACCACCAGAAGATTGATTTTCTTAGCTGTAGTATCTCATGAAACTGTCTCCCCAGGGATGGATGGGTTGGGATTTTAGTAGAAAGAGGAAGGACCTACACCAATGACTTCACAGACTCTTAAAGGAGTGGAGAAGGAGCTACATACTCAGGGGGTGTTTGGGGGCAGCAGTGCGTGCAATGGAGACAAGATGGGAGAAAGTAGAGCAGTCAATCAATCTGAAAACATCAGGAAAAACCTTCTGACGAGAGGACTATGTTTTTGTCTTTCAACAACCCCCAAAATGTCCTTTCTTGCTTCCATTGTAAATTTTCTATGGAAAAACCAACAATAATAAAAGGGTTTTTTAAGAGAAATTTTTTTTAATTTCCTATGGCTTCTAATAAACACAAGTGCATATATATTCCTCTAGGGATATGGGGGGCAGAGCCTAAAAATTAAAATGCTTTTTTGGCCTTGACTGGTTCTATATCAAGGGTTGTGGTAGCAAAGTGCATTTGGAGTCAGCCAAAGCCATGGAGATCGAGCTGTGCCAGGAGCCGGGGCCCAGGGCCAAGGGAGAAGAGTAATCTGTGTATCAGAATCCTCTCATGTCCTTCTGGGCCTCACAGTCTGCACAGTTTGGGGGGATAGCAGAAGGGTATGGGGGGCTGGACAGAGAAGGAAATGGGATTGAGATTAGAAAGAAGAAGACAGGATTAGTGGGGAAAAGGGGCTGGACTCACTGCCAGGAGGAGAGATGAGGACGCGTCCTCCTAGTCTAGCTGACTTCCACATGTTTTTGTTGTTTTTGTTGTGTGTGGTTTTTTGTTTTTTGTTTTTTGTTTTTTTGAAGGAAATAAGTTAGGGGAGGAAAACATAGCTCAGATGGTCCCATAAAACACTGGGAAGGGTGGGGCTGGAACTTTAAAAGGGCCAAGTTTTAAAAGATGCTACAGTGTTGTTAACATTCCGAGAAATTATCAAGCTTGGTTGTCTTATAAACGTACTTGAACAACATCACCGTGCACACTCACACAGAAACCCACCACATACACAGAAAGGGATACACACGTTACATTTAAATCTCAGGAATCTTTCATTTTTCTCCTGCAAGAACAAAATCTGCTTCTATCCTACACAATCAGCCCCCGTGAACAGGGTGGGCTGGTATCATTTTCCCATACAAAAAGGAGTCTTGCCACAACCACTGCCCAACTCAATGTCCCAGGAGAGACGGTGCCTGGGTTGTGGCAAGATGCCATGTTTTGTCTAGAATTGAAAGGTTCTTTGGGGAGTCTGGTGATAAGTTGAAGGCATCTCAAAAAAGAAAAACATTGGGGAAAAATTTCAGAGTGATCTGGACACATTGAAGAAACTGAGTCCCAATTGGGCTTTAGGTCTCCTGTCCCTGCTCATCTACACATTCTGTCTCTTATGCAGCTTGTAAGAGTGCTGGACTTGGAGTCAGAAAGACCTGAGTTCAAATCTCACCTGAAATACTTCTCCCCCCTTAGTTTCAGTTTCCTTATCTCAGTCAGTGTGCATTTGCTAAGCAGCTACCACATGCCAGCCATCCTGCTAAAGTGCTGGGATTATAAAGAAAGGGAAAAGACAGTCCTTGCTCTTAAACTCCTCACAGTTTAATTGAGAAAGTCAACTTGCAAACAGCCATGCACAAATAGGCCATGTAGCATCTAGAGAAAAATGGAAATCATCACCAGAGGGAAAATGGATCAGAAAAAGATGAACTTGTAGAAAGTGTGATTTTAGTTGGGACTTAAAGGAAGCCAGGAGGCAGAGAGGAGGAGGGAGATCCTTCCAGGCAGGGGGCACAGGCAGGGAAAATGTTGGGTGTCTGGAGATGGAGAGTCTTGTTGGATGATCACTGAACTAAAGAGTAAATGGTGGGGCGGGGCAGCTAGGTGGCACAGTGGATAAAGCACCGGCCCTGGATTCAGGAGGACCTGAGTTCAAATACAGACTCAGACACTTGACACTTACTAGCTGTGTGACCCTGGGCAAGTCACTTAACCCTCGTTGCCCCGCAAAAAAAAAAAAAAAAAAATTAAAGAGTAAATGGTGGGGATTAAGGTGTAAAAAGATTAGAAAGTTGCAGGGAGGAGGAGAGGAGGGAGGCTGATGATGAAAAGCTTTGAACAAAATGGGGTTAACAATAACACCTACCTTTCAGAATAACATAACAAAGGTTTGAAAGCCTTAAAGTGCATCATTGTTAGCCTGGAATAAACTCCTTATCCCTTTCTTCTTTCAAAGCCAAATTCAAGTGTCACCTTGTCCTCTGAAGCCCACCCCTGATCTCTCAAGTGAAAGCCATCCCCACTTCTTCTATTATTGCCAGAGAACTTTGGCTGAATCTCTCCTCTGCACACCAACACTCCACCCCCTTCATATTCTGCCTTGGATCACACTTGTCGGTATACATGCTGTACTCCCTCCTAACCCTCATTATGACTTCCTGGAATGACCAGAGCAGGTTGTTTGACAAAGAAGGCACTAAATAAAATTTTTATTGAATTGTTTCAAGTCTGAAAGGGATAAGAACATTATAGAACATAGAATGTTAGAGCTGGAAGGAATCCAGAGAATTTCTAGTCCAACTCCATGATTCTGTAGCTAGAAAAGCAAGTCTGGAGAAGGGAAATGATTTAGGACTGGAGAATGTCACAAAGAACCTGAGATATGATTGAATCTAAGCAGAGAAGGTGTTTGCAGCAGAGAGATGAAGTGACTTTGCCTAGAGGCACACCCTAGAATCAAGGCTTGAATTTAAGCCTCCTGAATCCTGCTCCAGTGCTCAAGCTGACAAACGAGAGTCAGCCAGGCAAAAGCAGATTTAAAAAAATGACAGTGGCATCAGAGTAGACCACAAGTTCAGTATGAGCCTCCAATATGTTACTGTTATTGCTTTTGTTAAAAAAAGAAATCTAACACTTGTGTATATTACCCAGGATGAAGACTTGAAAGATTGAAGAATAAATATTTCTACTTACTCCTCCTGGGACCACTAAAGTACTTTTTTTTTTTTTTACATAATGATATCCACTCTGGTCTTGTTTTCTGACAGATGTGGAGAAATTGGAAACGATCAAGGGAAAAGCAACAAAATAACAAGAAAGGGAAAATTCAGACCAAGATTTGGAAAATGGAAAATCAAATCTGCATCCAGATAGAGCGATGTTAGGCGTGCCTCTTTATCAGCTGCTCAGGTCTCCTTCATGGACCCTGAATAGTCATTCTCAGTATGAGCAGCCTCTACATTGGATCCCATCTCTTTGGAGAATGCCAGAGACCTGTTATCACTATTAGAGTTATCACCCCAGAGAAGGGATAGGAGCAGTGTTTCTAGGATGGGGAAAGCTATTGGGCTGAGTGGGAAACTCTTCCCTCATTTGTGTTTCTCAAGTGACAGGATTAGCCAGGTCTACAAATTCACTTCCGAGCCACCTCTCAAAAAGGACCCAGAGTATGAGACAGTGAAAACAGCCCACAATTTAAAGAACTCCGGTTCTGCCACTTATTACTCTTGGGACTTAAGGGCATTCCAAATAACTTAAGTGGGCCTCAGTTTCTTCATCTGTAAAATGAGTTCATCATACTAGATGGCCTCCCTTCCATCCTGATAATCCTATTGTCCAGAAAAGTGCATTAATGTCTCAATTTTCCCATCTCCTCCAATATTTGGATAATCATAATTGTTAATAATAGGAATAATATCTATTATATAATTTATCATCCCAAAGTTTTCAGTAGTTCCTTATTGATCACCCAGAGCCTGCCACAATTTATCACCCTACCTTATCTCATGACTCCTTTTTATATACCCTATACCCTAGCTAAGCTAGATAAGAAAGAGGCACCATGTTACAGTGAAAAGTTCTGTCATCAGAGGACTTGGGTTCTAATCCCGCTTTTGATGTTTTACTGCCTGTGTGACCTTAGGGAAGTCACTGCTTCCCAGGGCTTCAATTTCTTCATCTGTATTATTAAGATGTTGGGGACAACATAGAGGGGATTTCTTTTTAGTTATGAGTTAGAATAGGGTAACCTTTAAGGACTAGATAGGCTAGATGTGTCCCTTCTGGCTCTAAACCTGTGGTCCTTTGATTTGGACCCCCAAAACAATGAACTTACTAGTTATAGATGATCTAATAGCTATGTGAACATTTTTTTTTTCTTCCACTCTGCAGAGGCAGAAGGGGGACACACAGGAGTGAGGTCTATTTTGAGGGGGGAGGGTATAAAATAGATTGCCATGCATAGCCAAAGAATTAGTTACTTAGGCCCAAGCCTATCCACTGATGGGCCTCTCTAGACCTGTCTACTTTGGTCCTTGGAAAATAGATGCCATCGCTGTCACCAGGACCATATCTACTTGAGTTCACTGTGGAGATAGATGATTTTCAGTCATTAACAACATTTTTGGTAAATTAGTTTGTCCTGCAGGTATAATGGGGGAAGGGAGGGGAAGGGTTTGAAATACAGAGATATCTGGGGAAGTAGAGTCTGGTGGCCTTGGACAAGCAGGGAGGAGCCCAATGAGGGCAGAAGCTTCGTTTGTTTGGCAGCAAAGTGGAGAAAACCTTTGTCAAGTCAGAGGACCTCTGCTGGAGATCTCTGCCATCCTCCAGACAAAGGTTGTCAATAACATGAAAGGACTACTACAATTGATCCCAGGATCAACTGAAGGAAACATCTAGCCTAGAGCCGGGAAGGCTTGGATTGGGGGGATGACTAGAGCTATGGGGTTGGGGGAGGGGGGGACATAGACTCACCAGGTAATTTTCAAAGAACCATCTTGTGGAAAAGGGATTCGACTTGTCCCACTTGGCTCCAAAGGGCAGCACTAAGAACAATAAGTCAAAGACAGGCAAACTAAAAAAAGCAAATTTTAGGATCCATATGGAAAGGGGCGGGGGGGGGGGGGGCGGGTAATGAAACTGTCTGGAAAGTAGAATGAACTGCCTCAGGGAGAAGGTGTTGAGGTAGAAGCCAGATGACCATTTGTTGGAGACATCATAGATGAGATTCCTCTTCATTTATGACTTAGCCTTGGTAATCTCAAAGGTTGCTTCTAACTCTGAGATTCCATGATTCTGCATCCTGGCCCTTTCACTGATTTGATGTGCAAACTTGAAAAAAATCACTCATTTTCTGGAATGTAGTTTTTGTCTTCTATCAAAGAGGTCCATTAACCTCTGCCACGTTTTCTCCAGGCAGAGAGAAGGAGGAAAAGTCTCTTTGTGTATGAAGGTAGAAGTTGGGAGAAAGATGAGGTAGGAGGCTTCCCCCACCACCTCCAAAGGAAGGAAGGAAAGAAGGAAGGAAGGAATGGAGGGAGGAAGGAAGGAAGGAAGGAATGGAGGGAGGAAGGAAGGAAGGAAGGAAGGAAGGAAGGAAGGAAGGAAGGAAGGGAGGGAGGGAGGGAGGGAGGGAGGGAGGGAGGGAGGGAGGGAGGAAGGAAGGAAGGAAGGAAGGAAGGAAGGAAGGAAGGAAGGAAGGAAGGAAGGAAGGAAGGAAGGAAGGAAGGAAGGAAGGAAGGAAGGAAGGGAAGGAGGGAGCGAGGGAAGGAAAGTAGCTGATGAGAAGAATTTTTACAGATGGGCACAGCTGTGACTAGACCACACTGACTTCTTTCATTCTTTTCCCTTTAATCAGTGGTGAGGTCCAGTATTGTTGTTCTGTTGTTTGTCCTTCATTCTCAAAGAGCACCATGAGTCAGGAAATAGGATTTAGTGTTGGAAGACCTTAGGGACTATTTATTCCAACTTCCTCAATTTACAGATGAGGAAACTGAGACCCAAGAGAAGAGAAGGTACTTATCAAAGTCACACACCTAGTAAATGTCAGAGTCAGGATTCAAATCCATGTCCTCTGACTTGAAATTGACAGCATATTACCTCTCCAATAAAGCATTTATTAAGTGTTTGCTATGTGCAAAGCAACTAAGTGTTGCACTGGATAGAGAGCTGGGCCTGGAATTGGGAAGATCTGGGTTCAAATTTGGCCTCAGACACTTATTAGCTGTATGACCTTGGGCAAGTCACTTAACCCTGTCTACCACACTTTCCTCATCTGTAAAATAAGCTGGAGAAGGAAATGGCAAACCACTCCAGCATCTTTGCCAAGAAAACCCCAAAAGGGGTCACAAAGAGTCAGAGAGGACTGAAAAATGATTCAGCCACAAAATGTGCAAAGTGTTGTGCTGAGTGCTGGAAATGCATATAGTAAAACAAGATGGCCCCTGTTCTCCAGGAGCTCACATTCTAAAGGGGCAGACGATCTGAAGCCTGAACCATTCTCCCTCCTCTGCTCTGTCTACTCACCTTCCTGGCTTCCTTCAAGTCCCAACTAAAATCCCATATTCTGGGGACAGCTAGGTGGTACAGTGGATAAAGCACCGGCCCTGGAATCGGGAGGACCTGAGTTCAAATCCGGCCTCAGACACTTGACACTTACTAGCTGTGTGACCCCGGGCAAGTCACTTAACCCTCATTGCCCAGCTGAAAAAAAAAAAAAAGTGAAATCCCACATTCTACAGGAAACCTTCCCTATTCCCTCCCAATTCTAGTGCCTTACCTCTGTTAACTATTTTCTATTTATCCCATATCTATAGCCTGATTTGTGTGTGTTTGTATATGTTTATATATATATGTGTGTGTGTGTGTGTGTGTGTATGGTATTTATAGATATATGTACATAGACATATGCAGATATATTTATACATATACTATATCCACACATATATGTATATATCTATTTAGTGGGGTACTATGACTTTAGCTGTATGGCCAGGTCACACAAGGAAATCTGACCTCCCACTCACCCTGTTACATAAGGGGAGGTGTGTGTGCATGCGCATCTTCCAGGCACACTGCCATATCATTAGCCTGTCCTTGACAGTCTTGTGGACTTTCTTATCAATAGTTTCCCAGGGAAGTATATGTGTATACCTGAATGCCTTGTTTGCCCCTCCCCATAAGAGGAGCCTCCTTAGGGTAGGATAGTACGGGGGATCCGGATTAATCCCTTTGTGTCCACTGGCTGTCATGGATTTTTGTGGGATGAGGATCAGGATAGATCCATTTGTTGTCCACATGCTGTCAAGAAGGAAACTGAGGCCCATAGAAATGAAAGGACTTGCCTAAAGTCACACATCACATCATTAGCAGAGCCATGGCTAGGGCTCAGCCCTTCTAGTTCTGGTTTCATACAGGCTCCCTATATTTCAAAGAAAGTTCTTTGAAAAATATAAACCAGATTTCAAATGAAGATTGTGCGAACATCTGCACAGGAATCCAGCTCTTACACATGTACTCCAGCTAAGTTATAAAAAGAGCGCTAGACCAAATAACGATCAAGAAATCCAAAAAGAAACTACAAGAAGGACCTTTATCCAACTGATGACTATATAAAAAGATAGCCAGAAGCTAGCAGGCATTGGAAAAGAGGTCTCACTTCAACAGAAAGAGGGCTATACCTATAGTCAGAAAGACCAGAGTTGAAATGTAACCTCAAACATATACTAGATGTGTGACCCTGGGCAAGTCATTTAACCTCTCTGCCTCAATTTCCTCAACTATAAAATGTGGATAAGAATAATATCTACCGGGGCAGCTAGGTGGTGCAGTGGGTACAGCTCTGGGCTTGGCTTCAGGGGGACCTGAGTTCAAATCTGGCTTCAGACACATGACATTTACTAGCTGTGTGACTCTGGGCAAGTCACTTAACCCTCATTGCCCTGCAAAAAAATAATAATAATTTCTACCTCCCAGGATTATTGTGAGGATCAAATTAGATAATATTTGTAAAACACTTGACACATAGTAGACATTTTTTTTAGTTAACCATAATTATTTTACTTCTGGGGTGATCAAATTATGTTCAATCAACAGATGACTTCTAAAAAATTTTCTAAAGAAAAAGGGAAATGAATATAAAACTATCACAATAATTCTGAAACACAGAAGCAAAAAATACTTAAATCAATGAATTCTACATATGAATAGTAGTAGTACTTATTGATCTTTAATAAAAACATAGAAATTGGAGGCAGCTAGGTGGCACAGTGGATAAAGCACCAGCCCTGGATTCAGGAGGACCTGAGTTTAAATCCAGCCTCAGATACTTGACACTTATTAACTGTGTGACCTTGGGCAAGTCACTTAACCCTCATTGCCCTGCCCCCCCCCCAAAAATCATAGAAATTGATGATTACACTAATGTTTGAAGAGAAAAACATAGCAGTAAATAGATAAAAACTGGGTGAACCACAAAGATACAGTTTTCTAGAAACAAAACAATTTTAAAAAATTTAAATAAAAATAGCCATTCAATGTAGATTAGAAAATGTTAATCAGGAGAAACCTTTTCCTAATAAATTAGTTGTGCAAATCCAAGCTCTTTTTTTTTTTTTTTGCAGGGCAGTGAGGGTTAAGTGACTTGTCCAGGGTCACACAGCTAGTAAGTGTCAAGTATCTGAGGTCAGATTTGAACTCAGGTCCTCCTGAATGTAGGGCTGGTGCTTTATCCACTTTGCCACCTAGCTGCCCTTAATTTTTTTTTATTTTTAGAATTCTATTTTCCAAATTACATGTAAAAGCAAATTTTGACATCAATTTTTTTTAACTTTGTGTTCCAACTTCTCTTCCTCCCTCCCTTCCCACCCCCCACCCCAAGAACTCAAGCAATTCAATATAAATTATACATGAGTAGTCGTGGAAAACATCTCTACATTAGCTAGGTTGTGAGAGAAAACAGATAAAAACAAAACTTAATATTAAGGAATTGTCAAAAAAAAATGTGTTTCAGTCTGTTTTCAGATACCATCAGTTCTTTCTCTGTAGATGGATTGCAATTTTCATAAGTTCTTCAGAGTTATATTGGATCATTGCCTTGCTGAAAATAACCACGTGTTTCCCAGCAGATCATCTTACACTAATGCTGTTGTTTTGTATACAGTACATTTCTCTCTGCTTCAGTTCATGTGGGTCTTTCCAGGTTTTTCTGATAGCATCCTGTTCATCATAACTTTTGTATAGTACCTTATACTTGACAAAGAATAGGTACCAGCAAAGTAGGTACCATACGTTTTGCCATCCCAAGCTCTCTTTTTAAGGCAACACTCACAAACTGAAAATATTCTTTGTTTTATACTAAATATATTACCTAAGATGTATTTCCATTCTTCCTTCCTTCTTTCTTTTAGAAAAGGAAGCAGAAGCACAGATACATAAGTCAGAAGTTTGCCAGCACAGACCAGAGTTTCTTCAAGGTTACCTAAAGTCTTTAACATTCTTTACCTAAGGACAGGAAAACCAGAATGCTTGATGAGAAAGTACTTGGTGAGAAAGTTATTGGTATAAGAGTAGGCAGCCTCAGGCCAGCTTGCCCCAGAGTTGGGACCTGAGAAGTGTCTCAAATGTCCATAGGGCTCTGAAGACCATATTGCTTTGTACTTGGATAATGAAGGAGGACCTGAAACCTGCCAACATTCAGAGCCAGATATATCTGGGAAAATAAAAAAGAGTAGCAGGAACCCAGGAGGTTAAGGTCAAAAGGAAACAACAGGGCCCTAAACCTTCATACAAGAGCAGTCTAACACAAGGTCCCAAATCACAAACTGAGGCTGGATAAATGAGTAAGTAGATGAAGACACCAAATAAAATAAAGAAATATTATGGCTTCAAAGACTACCAAAGTAGGGGCAGCTAGGTGGCACAGTGGATAGAGCACCAGCCCAGGATTCAGGAGGACCTGAGTTCAAATCTGGTCTCAGACACTTAACACTTACTAGCTGTGTGACCCTGGGCAAGTCACTTAACCCCATTGCCCTGTTAAAAAAAATTACTCACCCCCCCAAAAAAAAAAAGAAAAAAGAAAGAAAAAAGCTTTGATGCTATATTTCAAGAAGACATACATGAAAAGTGCTTGGTTCTATTGGGCAGCTAGGTGGTGCAGTGGATAGAATTCTAGGCCTGGAGTCAAGAAGATCCGAGTTCAAATATGACTTCAGACATTTAATAGACTGGGCCAGTCACTTAACCCTGTTTGCCTCAATTTCCTCATCTGTAAAATGAGCTAGGGAAGGAAATGGCAAACCATTCCATTATCTTTCCCAAGAAAACCCCATATGGGGTCACAATGAGTCAGACACAACTGAAATGACCAAACAACAACAGTTTTATTAGAGCCAGAGGACAAAGTGAAAATAGAATCGGTCACCTCCTAGAAAAGAGTTACAAGTACTACAAGCAGCAAGAGGAAAAAGGAATTCAGGTACCAAGGAACCAGTCAGGATTATGTGAAACTTGGCAGCTACCCTGAAAAACTGAGTACAATCATATGGGGGGGGGGGAGAAAGGTGAATTGATCTTTGCTAAAAGGTGACTGAAAAATTCTTTATGAAAAGACCAAAGCTGAATAGATACTGGGAAAGGCAAGGAAACAAGAAAAACCTGGAAAGGTAAATGTAGCTGAGCTGTCCTTAAGGGGCTATTGGACCCTCCCTATATGATAAAGTGCTTTCATTCTAAAAGGAGAAGAAACAAGTGTCTCTTTAGAACCCTTTAAGAAGAAGAAGAAGTAGTAGTAGTAGTAGTAGTAGCATCTGCGTAATAATAGCAATAATAATAACTAGTACTTACATGATGCTTTAAGGTTTCAAAGCACTCTACATTTATCATCTCACTTGAGGTAGATCCCCATTTGACAGAAGAAGAAAAAACAAGTATATAGACCCCAATTTAAGCATATCTCTTAAACTCAATGTCTGTGATTAATATTAACACCCCAAAAAAATGAATAAAATATTAGTAAGAAGGCTGTAGCAACATATTTAAAGGTTACAGACTATGATGAAATTGTGGTTATATCAGGAATGAAGTACTGGTTCAATAGACATAATAGACCATAATAGTTTAAAAAAACCCTAATTGTATCAAAATATGTAGAAAAACCTTTTATAAAATGCAACAGAATTTCAGATTTTGGTTTTTTAAATGTTTTATTGACATGCTTTGTTTTTATATCATTAACATTTCAAGATCACTTCCATATTATAAGTGCTGTCATTTAACCAAGTAAAATAATTAAACAAAATTAACAATACAGTTACTTCATCTGAAAGCACATACTATATTCCATGATTTTTGAATCAGCAGAAATTTATTTTCTCTCCATCCGACCCCCACTGCCATTGAGGGGGAAAGAAGAGAAAAGAAAAACAAATTATTTGTAACAAGTAATTTGCATGAGCAAAAAAACCAAATTCCCTCATTGGCTGTATGTACATTGGCTATAAGAATACATCTTGGGGCAGCTAGGTGGTGCAGTGGATAAAGCACTCGCCCTGGATTCAGGAGGACCTGAGTTCAAATCTGGCTTCAGACACTTGACATTTACTAGCTGTGTGACCCTCGGCAAGACACTTAACCCTCATTGCCTCACCAAAAAAAAAAAGAGAGAGAGAGAGAATACATCTCATTCTGTACCCTAAATCCATCAGCCCTTTGTCAGGAGGGGGATAGAATATTTCATTATTGTTCCTCTGGAATCATAGATGTTTATTGTATTGGTCATATTACAGCTTTCAAAGTTGTTTGTATTTATTGTGCTTTTGTAAATTGCATAAATTATTCTGCTAGTTCTACTCATTTCCTTCTTCATCAGCTTATAAAAGTCTCTAAAACTATTGGGCTTGATCATATTGAAATTATAATATTATTTCTGGTTTTTAGAGCACAAAAAAATTGACCTTTACTTAATATGGTAGGTTGTATCTATCTAAAATGAAGGGCTAGTATTATGTGGAATAGAAAAATTCCAGAGACCTTCCCACTAAGATCAAGAGTGAAACAAGAATATCACCAACATTACTGATATAGTGCTAGAAATATTAGCTGTAGAAATAATAAAGGTAAAAGAAACTGAAGAAATAAGTATAGGCTAGGAGAAAACAAAATGATCGCTTTTTGAAGATAATATTATGGTCTAGAGATTTAACTAACAATTAATTGAAACAATTAACAACTTCAGCAAAGTAACAGAATATAAAATAAACCTGAATAAGTCATTAGTTTTTCTCTAAATTACCAAAATGACCCACCTGTGAGGAATAGAAAAATTCCATCCAAAATTACTACAGGATGTGTGGAATATTTAATGGTTCATTTATCAAGCTATACACAGGAAGTATATGAGTATAATCACAAAATGCTCTTTATAGAAATAAAAATCTAAATAATTGAAGAGATTGTTCATGGTTGGGGTGTGCCCAATGCCAAATGATGAAAAGACACCAAAGAGGTTCTGGATCCAGGCTTCTGTCTTCACCAAAGCCCCTTTCCAGGGAACCTTGCTTACTCCCCAATTTAAACCACCCACTCTGGCCCCTTCTGTCCAGTACTCTGGAAGCCTTTATTAAATTTGACCCTCCTTGAATTCCTGTCCATAATCCCCCAAGCTATACTTTCACCTCTTCCTACCTATTATAAGGCCTTGCTTTACATGGCAGTGCCATGAGAGAGGCCCTCAAGGAAGAAAGGCTTTTAACAGTCCAGTCACTGGTGCTGTTCCTGGACTCATTCTTCAATGCTTTGGATTAGAACAAACCCCATTAGCAATCTCAATTGCCTACTCCTTCACTACCATCCTTCTCAATCCTACTGCAGTAAATGTTCCACCTCCAGATCAATGGATACTTTCCACTGAACTCTCTGGAATGCCTTCTCCATAATTAAGAAGTTTGTTTTCATCTTAAACATTTTCTTGCTTATTCTTTCCATCTTGTCACCCACTTTGACCTGCTTCCTCCTGAAGACACTGAATTTCTAGGCACCCTTTCCAAAACTGATTGCACATTTATTCATACCCTTCAACTCAATGGTCATAATGCAGGAGTCGGAAGACTATTTGATCAATTAGTTAGTAAGCATTTTTTTTTTAGTGAGGCAATTGGGATTAAGTGACTTGCCCAGGGTCACACAGCCAGTAAGTGTTAAGTGTCTGAGGCTGGATTTGAACTCAGGTACTCCTGACTCCAGGGCCGGTGCTCTATCCACTGTGCCACCTAGCTGCCCCCATTAGTAAGCATTTTTAAGCAGGTACCAGGCATGGTGCTAAGTACTCAGGATACAAGGAAAGGCAAAAATATAGTCTTTGATCCCAAAGTGCTCACAGTCTAATGGGGGAGACAATATGAAAACAACTTTGTACCTATAAGATCAAGGGCAGCTAGGTGTCACAGTGGATAGATGGCCTTAAGTCAAGAAGACTCACCTTTCTGAGTTCAAATCTTGCCTCAGATACTTACTAGCTGTGTGACCCTGGGCAAGTCACTTAACCCTGTCTGCCTCAGTTTCCTCATCTGTCAAATGAGCTGGAGATTGAAATGACAAACCCCTCCATTATCTTTGCCAAGAAAATTCCAAGTGGGATCACAAAGAGTTGGACATGACTGAAAATGACTGAACAACAACACAACAAGCATATAAGATCAATACTGTAAATGGGAGATAATCTCAGAGGGAATCTAATTGGGCACACCCTACTAGCAGTAGGGGAAACCAGGAAAGGCTTCTTTTAGAAGCTGAAATAAGTCAAGGGAGCCAGGAGAAATATGTGAAGATATAGTATGTGTCCCCATCTTTCCAGGTACACAGCTGCCATTCTGATGTAGGCCTCCTCACTTCATGCCTGGACTATTGAAATAGCTTTCTACTTGGTTTCCTTGCCCCAAGTCTCTCTCCACTTCGGTCTAACTTCCATTCAGCTGCCAAAGTGATTATTCTAAAGTTTGGGTCTGACCATGTCATATACCCCCACCCCATACTCAATAAGCTCCTGTAGCTTCCTAAGAGCTCCAGAATCAAATATAAAAACCTCTGACACTGTTTAAAGGCATTCATAACCAGGCCCCTCCCAACAGTCCCAATTTTCTTTTACTTTATTCCCCTAAAAGTACCCTATGACCAGCAATACTGGCCTTTTTGGTATTCCTCAAACAAGGCACTCTGTCTCTTGATTCTATGTTTTTTTCAATAGCCATTACCAGCCTGGGAAGCACTACATCTTCAACTTTTCTTCTTGGCTTCCTCCAAGATTCAACTCCAATCCCACCTTCAGCAACAAGAGTTCCTTCAGTGAAGGGAGGTTCATCAGCTGGGAAATTGGTGACCAATTATGGTATGTGAATGTGATGGATTATTATTAAACTAAGAAATGATGGAGGGAGAAAAAAACCCTTGAAAGTCTCATCATAGAGGGAAAACATCTCTGAAAGACTTAAGAAATGATCAACAGGAGGACCACTATGCCTCCAGAGAACAAAGATGACTACTGATCTCCTGATAGGTAGGTGATGTTCCAGGGGTGTAGAATGAGACATAGATTCTCAGACATTGTCAATATGTGGATTTTTCTTTACTTGACCGTTTATTTGTTACAAGGAAGAAAGTCTGAATGAGGAAATGCCAAGTCGGAAGGGGTGCAGGAAAAAAAAAAGTGCCAATGAAACATGTAAAAATGCATTAGATCACTTAACCCCCATTGCCTAAAAAAAAAAAAAAAAATGCATTAGAACAAAAAGCAGAGGGATGTTCAGGACGCAAAGACAAGGAGCACATCTTTGGAATTAACTTGACATTTATAAATTTTTTCATATATAATATTCCATCTCATATACAATCCTCTTTCTTCTTTGTATAGGAAAATGTTCACGTTTGATAGTGTTTGTCAAGTTCAGAATAAGGAAAAAAAGATTTTCATATATAAACCGTTACACAAAATGAGGGGTATATATACATTCGACATTCTTTACCAATCAGGCATGTTTGATGTAATTTCTTTGACAAACCGGCTGGAATGGTTCCTTTCCCTGGGGGCGTGTGCTCCTCCCTCCTGCTGCCAAAGGACTTCACACGTAATGCATTCTGACACCTGGCTAGGTCTCAGCAAAATCGCCTTCCCCAAAACAGGCAATTGTAACCCTGGAATCCCGGATTAGAGCGCAGAGCCACCCACCGAGCCTGGAGAAGTCCCCCTCCCAACCCCCGCCTTTGGCTTCTCTAAACAAAAGAAAAAATGGAGTTACTTTCTACAAACCCACAAAAAATAAAAATAATAAAAAAATTTTTTAAATAACGGAGACAAAGCAAGACCTTGGCCAATGTGGGACTAGACTGGTGCGGTAAAAAAAATAATAAATAATAATAATAATAAAAGGATTGGTGGAAATGGCTGGAGATGGTGAAAAGAATCGGTCACTGGTCAGGAGAGCTGGAGCACTTGTCGGATAAAGCACAGAACTGGTCTGGGACTCCAGACACCTGGTTTTGGCGCTAGCTCACTCTATACCCTATGGCAAATCTCTTTCCTACCCTGGATCGCAGCTTCTTCCTCTATAAAATGAGAGTTTGGACTGGATTTTGTCTGAGGGCCCTTCCCGCTCTGAATGACCATGAGTCTAAATTCTTTTCGCAGAATTTAAGAACTGAAAAGATGTAAGAGACCATCTCCCCGGTGCCTCAGAAGGAAACTGAGTCCCGAGGAGGGAAAATGAATTGCATTGTCATAAACCTTTCCTGCGGCATCCTCACCAAGTTATCATCCAGCCTTTGCTTGAAGATCTATCCTGAGGGAGAACCCACCACTTCAAAAGTGGTGTCCATACAGAAATGGCTCCCTGACTCTGAGGACACTATCCCAGAATCTCAGAGTTGGATGGCACCTCAGAGGGCATCAAGTTTAATTCGTACCTGGTCAGGAATGCCCTGTGCAGCGTCCCCAGTATGTAACCATCCACATTAGGTCTGCCTAATGACCTTTAATGATAGAAAACCCTGAAGCAACCCCACCCTCTTCTGGGGAGTTCTTATTAGAAAGGTTTTCCTTACAGTGAACTGAAAACTGTTCGATTCCCTTCCATCACTCCAAATAAATGGTATCACAGGGTCATATATTTGGAAGCCAGTGTCTCCAATCTTCTCATTTTACAGGTAAAGAAACTGAGGTCCAGAGAGATGGAGTGGTATTAAATTGCAGTGCTCGGACTTGAACCCAGGCCTCCTAACTGAAAATCTGGGACTCTTTTTCATGACACCACACTCTTCTTCCCTCTGGGGCCAATCAGAACAAGTGTTGCCTCTCAAACAGCTAGTCTCGCCCCTCCCCCCCAACCGGAATCTTCTTTTCTCCAGGGTAAACATCTTTAGTTCTTTCACCTAGTCTTCATGTAGCACCATCTCTACTCCTGTCACCATCTCTTCTGAATGTGCTCCACCTTATTTATCTCCTTCCTCAAATGCATTGCCCAGGGGGGCAGCTAGGTGGCGCAGTGGATAAAGCACCGGCCCTGGATTCAGGAGTACCTGATTTCAAATCCGGCCTCAGACACTTGACGCTTACTAGCTGTGTGACCCTGGGCAAGTGACTTAATCCCCATTGCCCCGCCCCCCCAAAAAAATGCATTGCCCAGAACTAGACAGGAAATTCTTCACATGTGGTCTGACCAAGACAGAAGATGAGCAGAAGAATTACCTACCGTTTTTCTGGACACAATTCTTTTCAGCCTGCTCTGACATTCTGACCCATCACTCTGTCATTATCTCCCTTGTTTCTGTACAGGACATGATTCATGGGGGTCCCTTTCCCTATGCTTCCATTTTGCCACCGAATGCAATAAAGGAACAGAGGATCAGCTATAAAAATCCCACTTGTTCTCACTTACTCCCAGGGTTGTCTGTTACTGGCATCCTCTCACCCCACCCCCCACGCCAAGGTTTCCTAAAAATCCACAATTAACTCAGCCAAAGGATGGTACACAGCAGTGGGTTGAGAATACCCATAGCTTTAGGTAGCAGCCTGAAAATGGAGGGAAGAGAACTCAAATTCAACCCTTCTCCCCCTAACTCCTCCCCAATCTTAAACCTACCCCAAAGTGGCAGCTTCCCTGACCCCAGGAAAGTAAAGAACTACACAGACCATGGGAAATTCAGGAGCTCCTGCCTACTGCACACAGTTCAGGGCAGGATTGAACCCCACTACCCCTCTCTATGGTGATTGTATGAGGCTAAGGGATATTAATTCTCCATAGGAAAGAAAAAAAAAATTCCTATTACCCTAGTAAACTCACATTTCTCTAGTCCTTAAAGATTTACCAAGTATTTACTTCATTCCTTGTGAAATGGGTCCTTACATTTAAGGACCATAGAGGTTAGAGCTAGATGGGATTTTAGAGATCATTTTGTCTCAACTCCTCATCTTATAGGGGAGGAAATTGAAGTCAAGAGATAGATGGTTGGCCCAAGGTCACATAGATAAGTGGTAGGGAGGGAAGGGACTAAGCATTTATATAGTGCTTACTGTGTACCAAGTACTTTTTACAAATATTGTCTCATTTGATCCTCGCAACCCTGGGAGGTAAGTGCTATTATTTTTTTAAATAATAAACTTTTTCAACAACAACAACAAAAAACAAACTAACAAAAACTTTTTATTTATAGTTTTAGGTTCCAATTTTTATCCCTCTTTTATCCCTCCCCTCCCCCCTTCCTGAGGTGGCAAACAATCAGATATGGGTTATACATGTATGATTGTGTAAAACATTACCCTATTTGTCATTTTTTACAAGCAAACTTGATTAAAAGAAAAAAATGAAAGTGAAAAATAGTATGCTTCAGTCTGTTCCATCAATATCAGTCCTTTCAAAAAAAAATATCAGTTCTTTCTTTGGAGGTGGATGGTATGTTTCATCAGTAGTCCTTTGGGATTGTCTTGGATCGTATTGTTGAGAATAGTCAAGTCATTCACAGTTCTTCATCAAACAGTATTGCTGTCTCTGTATTCAATGTTCTCTTCGTTCTGCTCACTTCACTATATATCAGTTCATACATGTCTTTCCAGGCCTTTCTGAAATCATCCTGGTTGTCCTTTCTTATAGGTAAGTGCTATTATTATTATCCCCATTTTACAGTTGAAGAAACTGAGGCAACTGAGGTTATGTAACTTGCTCAGGGTCACACAGCTACTAAGTGTCTGAGACCAGATTTGAACACAGGGCTCACTGACCCTGGGCCTAGCACTCTGTCCACTATGCCACCAGCTGTTTCCAGAAGAGGCAGAGCCAGAAGGGAAACACAGGTCTTCCATCTCCGATTCTAGCACTCCTCACTGGATTATGTCACCTCCTGATCTCTTAGGTGAGGCAGACAGAAAAATAAATGCATGTCCACAAGGAACTGACCCTCCAGAAGGGGAAATGACAAGTACACAGGTAATTACAAGGCAGAATAAGGGAAGTGTTGAATTAGAATGAGGAAGGTGCTAAACAGTGCAATGGGGCTTCAGAAGAGAGGTAAAATCACCATCAATGGGGCTTCAGCCCCAAAGCAGAGGAACTTCTCGGAGGAAGTAGCCCATGGGCTGGACTTCTGAGGAAGAGTGGGACTTCAATTGGCAAAGTATATGAGAAACGGGAATTCCAGACAAAAGGGAATTGCTTATGCAAAAAGTATGAATGTATACGAAAAACAGTGAATCACCCAAGATAGCGGGAAGTAAGTTACATGAATAGAAGCAGTGTCAGAAAGACCGAAACAGTTAGCGGGGGGGATCAGATTATGGAAAGTCTTGAATGACATGTTAAAGAGTTTGGACTTTATCCTGGGCAGGTGTTTAAGCAGGGGAATGACCACCATCAATATTGCTCATTATGAAGGTTACTCTGGTAATGTATAACCATGCTTGGATGGGGGAGTGAGACAGAGACAAAGAGACAGACAGAAGGACAGAAAAGCAGGCTGGAGGTGGGGAGACCTGTTAGGAGAATGTTCAATTAAATAAAGAAATTCAATTCAGCAAACATTCAGTAAGCCTTGTAAATGCAAAACCCTGTGCTAGGTACTGGGCATTCAAAGACAGAGATGAAGTAAACCTTGTTCTGAAGATTTTCATTTACAGTCTAATGAGGGAGGGAGGGAGGCAAGTAGGACAATTACACAAATAACTATGAAAACAAGAGAGACTAGGGAGGACCTGAGTTCAAATCTGGCCTCAGACACTTAACACTTACTAGCTGTGTGACCCTGGGCAAGTCACTTAACCCCAATTGCCTCACCAAAACAAACAAACAAACAAAAAAGACAAGAGAGACTGAGGTATAAGTGCAAAGGGGAAATCCAGGGGAAATGCCATAGAGTTTTTCTAATAATTTGTTGTTGTTGTTGTTGTTGTTCAATCATGTCCAACTCTTCATGACCCCATATGAGGTTTTCTTGACAAAGATACTGGAGTGTTTTGCCATTTCCTTTTCCAGTGGATTAAGGCAAATAGGGTTAAGTGACTTTCTCAGGGTCACACAGCTAGTAAGTTTCTAAAGCTAGATTTGAACTCAAGTCTTTCTGACTCCAGGCCTAGTGCTCTATACACCAAGCCACTTAACTACCCTTCTAATAATTTAGGGCAATCCAACTCTAAATAATTTTAGTGCCCAATCTTGGTTCTGGAGAGCAGTAGGTGAAATGTATTTTAAACAGGTAAATAAATAAATGCTTCTTTAAATAGAGACTTAAGGGACTATGAATGTGGAATATTATTTATATCCTCAGATAGAATCGCTGAATTTGTTGGTTTCACTATTTTTTGCTTTGTTTGCAGGGGAAAAAGGGAGGTAAAGTAGGAACAATTCCTGGAAACAACTATAATATTTTTTAAACGGCATCAATAAAACTTTTTAAAAATAACCTAAGCAGAGTTGGAAGGGACCTTAGAGTTCATCTAATTCCAACCCCTCATGTGACAAATAAGGAAACTGAGGCCCAAATAAAAGTGACTTAGTTAAATGTCAAAGCCATGATTTGGACCACAATCCTTGGACTTCAAATCTACCACTACCATTTCCAATACACCACACTGACTTTTTAGATAATAAGGGCCTGAATTAGGATGTCTGCCAAGTGAAAGAACTGATGCAAGATATACAGTAAATGAATCTAAGAAGAGACTCCCACTCATAGGACCATTGGATTCAGAGCTGGAAAGGATTACCAGCTATCCTTTAGTATAAATCCTTCATTTAATAGATCAGGAAACTAGAGCTATAAAGAGTCTTACATGTACTGTAACTCTCCTCATTTGACAAATGGGGAAACTAAGGCTCTTATCCAAGGTCACACAGGTAGTAAGTAGCAGAGACAGGATCTGAACCCAGTCACTCTGATTCCAAATCCAGTGCTCTTCCCACTCCATAGACCAACTTCTATCAACATTTGAACAGAAGGAAGCTTGTACTAGTCCCCTTCCCTCAAATGAGTGTCATTTTTAAGACAACCCCAGACCCATTGCTAAGACCCCCAGCTGTTCAATACAATAGGATCTAAATGTCTTTTTCCTTAGCAAAATTCCTAATGGAAACAGAAGATGAGAAACCACAGAGAATAGACCAAGAAGTTCAGTGAGAGGCAGATTTTTTTGGGCCGGTAGAGCCCAAGAGCTTAGGAAACCCAATCATTTCACAACCCAGCAAGGTTGGGAGCGAGGAAGCGCAGACAGCAAAAATCTGAGAAAATGAGTGTCCCGGAAACTCGAGTTGTTTAATAATACCCGATTTTCCGCAAGACTGCAGAATAGCGGTTTTGAATCCTACAAGGGATTTGGCTCTAGTTTGCCCACTGGCTCCTAGATCCTTGAAGAGAACTCGGGGAAAGGTGCTGAAAGAATCCATTTGGCGACCAAAGGCAATGGAGATCAATCTGAAACTGAGGCGTGTTTCCCAATATTTGGCAGCAGGTTGAAATAAGAGGCCAGAGACTTGGGCAATGGAGGAGATGCGAGGACGGAGAGAGGGGCTGACGAATGGTTTTCATGCCTCCGTGTGCAAAGCCTCAAGTTCTTCAAGCTCCGAAAAGAAATGATAATTTCTTGGCAAAGCACCTTTTCCCCCTTCAACTTTTGAGTGTGCTTGGACGCAGGGTAATTTCTCTCTTGATTTTCTTTCCTTGTTCTCCCCATGAAAAATCGGGGAATTGATGCAAACTCCCTGTGCTTTGACCTTTTTTTCATAGGACTGTAGGGTCACCAATTGGCTTAGTACTTTATACTTGGAGTCATCTACCCGCACGGCTAAGGTCTGTACCGAAAGGATGTCTCACAGGTCCCCCTCAAACCTCTAGGGCTAGGACTTGGTGAGTCACTCAGGAAACAGGATGTATCATGTCCTTTGGACAGAGCTGGAGATACAGCTGCGGGTGGGGGAATTTCAAGATTTGGGATTCCTAGGGCAAATATGAATTGAGTACTAATGACTCAGTCTGGCTCCCTGAGAACATATTTATGAGCAACATTCTCAACCCCCTCAGTTCTCCCTTCCTTCAATTTCTTCACCTTCTACTCAGCCATTCTAATGACTCATTAGGCCAGTGAGCAGCACCTGAGTGTAAATCAATCTCTCTCTCTCTCTCTCTCTCTCTCTCTCTCTCTCTCTCTCTCTCTCTCTCTCTCTCTCTCTCTCTCTCTCCTCCTATATCCCCACTCCCCCCCCCTCCCCTCCCAGATTCCCTCCACTGACTCACTGAGTAAAGGCAGCATAAAAAGAGCACTGGGTTAGGAGTCAGAAAACCTGAGTTCAAATCCCAACTGTCTCACCACCTGGATAGTGAGGCTTTACAGCTTTACACTTGACGGCTTCAGTTTCTTCATCTATAAAAATAGGGCATTTGACTCAATGGCTTCTAGGGGGGCTCTCCCTCTCTTCCAACTCTAGATCTATGAGCTAAGCCCCAGGTTCGAATCCTGTCTTCAATGCTTGTATGAGTGTGACCTTAGAACACTCAACCTCCCAGGACTCGGTTTCCTCACCTGGACTAAATGGCCTCTGAGATCCATGATCCAATAGATAGAATTACACACTGGAGGAGACTTTAAAATAGAACGTGTAGAGATGGAAAGCATCTTATAAGAGGAAACTGTCAGACCTAGAAGGGACCTCTGACTCACAGAACACTGGATGTCATAGAAGGAGTTGGCCTTAGCATCATCTACTCCAACCACCTTGTTGGATTGAATCTTTTTGCCTCCCTTATCTTTCCAGTGGGGGTAATATCCTCTTCCTGCTCACTGCCACCTCAGAGAATCCTTTATTTCCTTCAAGAATCAATTCAAGGGGCAGCTAGGTGGCGCAGTGGATAGAGCACCAGCCCTGGAGTCAGGAGTACCTGAGTTCAAATCCATCCTCAGACACTTAACACTTACTAGCTGTGTGACCCTGGGCAAGTCACTTAACCCCAATTGCCTCACTAAAAAAAAAAAAAAAAAGAATCAATTCAAACACTACTGCCTTTTGCATAAAATATTCCTGATGCCTCTTTCCCCCACCAAGCATCAAAATCAAACACTGAGTATCAAAGTACTTTGAAAAAGAAAAAAATGTTATCCAAAGACAAGGGATTTTTTTTTCAAATTAATGGCCAACTGTGACACAATATAAATCACACTATTAAAAGGAATAAATATTCTCCCTGCATCCCAAGTTCTACTGTTTTGATCAGGATGGTGATTATGATGTCCATGGGGACAAAGGCAGTCCAAGTCTGAACACTCTGACAACTTCCACTGGTCTCCCATGTCTATTTGGATCTACAGAGTGACCACACAGTTGGTTTCCTGCCCCCCCCCACTTAAATTCTTAGCAGCAATAAAAGAAGTCAAATCAACATCCTCATCACTCACCCAGTGGAAATCATGTTGGCCCAGTGAGAAGGAGGCAGGGGAATGCTATTTTCAAGGTTTAGCAATGCTGGAGAACTGCCTTGTTGGTCTGATTGGGAATATATTGGCAACTGGGCAGTGAATCTCTTGATTTTTATTTCAATGAAACATATTTTCCTTTAATGAAATTAAGAAGCATGAAGTTCAATTATTCTATTGGGTTTGATCAATTAAGAGTCTGGCTCCCCTGAGCCTTTTGTCCTCTACTGTCCTAGCCCCAAATATCTAAAATATTTTACTATTATAATCATTATTATTACCACTTATGGAATGTTTACTTTAATCCTTCAGAATAATTGCTTTTATGGAGTGTTTTAAGGTTTGCATGGGACATATTTTCTCATTTGATCTTCACAACTACCCAAGGAAATAAGTGCTATTAATATCTCCACTTAATAGATGCAGAAACTAAAGCAGAGATAAATGTTAAGTGACTTGCCCAGAGTCACATGGTTTGTGTCTGAGGTCAGATTTGAACTCAGATCTTCCTGACTCCACACCCACTGTCCTACCTAGCTGCCTAAAATCTAAGAATTTATCTATGAAAGTCCTTCCTCCTTCAATCCACATTCTAGGGAGAAGCATAATTTTTTTAAAGTGCTAGATTTATAGTTAGGAGTTGAGAGACTGAATTTCAAATTCTAGCATTCACACTTACATATTGGGAGTGTCTACTTGGCCTCAGAAAACAGAACTAGGAGCAGTGGATAAAAGTTGCAGCTTTTGGATTCATACATGGAAAAACTTTCTGACAATCAGAGCTACCGAAAAGTAGATTGAACTGTCCCAGAAGGTAGTGAGTTCAATTCCAGAAGACTCATAATGAAACATGATACATGCTGCAAGATAGAGAGGTGATGGACTCAGAATACAGATGGAGGCTTATTTTTGTTTCATTATGTATTATGAACACAACCAATGTGGGAATTTGTTTTGTTTGACTAGGCATATTTGTAGTGCATTGTGTTTTTCTTATTTTCTCAATGGTGGGAAGGAAAGGAATTAAGAAGGAGAGAATTTGGAACTGAGAATATAATAAAATTGAATTTAAAAAAAAAAATTATAAGAAAGGTAAAGGGTTCCCATTTGCTAGAGATCTTATTGAAAAAGCTGATTGACCATTTATCAAGCATGCTGTAGTATAGAAAGGAGCCCTGTTCAGAACAGATAATCTCTGCCAATTGATAGACTGAGATTATGGATTTTGTATCTGTGTTGCATTGAATATAGTAGAAAAGGGAGCCAAGATGACGGAGGAAAGGCAGTGAGCTCTTGAACTCATGACAGGATCACTCCAAAAAAAATCCAAACAATGCCATAGGACAATGCCTGGAGCAGCAAAACCCATAGAAGAATGTGCTGAAATCATCTTCTAACCAAGAACGGCTTGGAAGGTCAGAAGGAGGGAGCTGCTATGCTGAGAAAGGAGTGGAGCCCAACCCCACAGTCACCCTGACACAGATTCAGTCCGAGGAAGGCCTCACCAGAGAAGGAGACCTCCAGAGCTTCTGAATCAGCTGAAGGGCCAGTGTCATCTGGAACTAAGCTCAAAGTCTGAGATTCCCTGGCCCCTCTCCTGTTGGACTGGCTGAGCTGACCCAGGCTTGCTGAGGCAGGATGTTCTTGGTGGGACTGTCAGGGGGCATTGCATCAGGAAAGAGCTCAGTAGTTCAGGTGTTCAGGGACCTGGGATGTGCTGTGATTGAAGTGGACGCCATTGCCCACGAGGTAGTAAAGCCAGGTTACCCTGCCTACCATCATATCGTGCAAGCCTTTGGACATGAGATCCTGCTAGAGAATGGTGAGATCAACCACCAAGCACTGGGAAGCATCATCTTCCACTATTCTGAGAAGCTCAAACTGCTGAATGCCATCACCCATCCAGAAATTCATAAGGAGATGCTGAAGCAGGGGGCAGCTAGGTGGCACAGTGGATAAAGCACCAGCCCTGGATTCAGGAGGACCTGAGTTCAAATCCAGCCTCAGACACTTGACACTTATTAGCTGTGTGACCTTGGGCAAGTCACTTAGCCCCCATTGCCCCACCAAAAAAAAAAAAAAAAAAAGGAGATGCTGAAGCAGATCATGAAGTACTTGGTTCAAAGGTACCGATATGTGATTTGGGACATCACCTTGCTGTTTGAAACCAAAGCAATGTTACGATTCTTGAAGCATACAGTGGTGGTATATTGTGACCCCCAAACCCAGCTGTCACGTCTGATGCAGCGGAATGGGCTGAGTCGAGAGGAGGCTGAGGAACGGATTGCAGCCCGACTGCCCTTTGAAGAGAAACGCCAACTGGCTTGGCACATCCTGGACAACTCAGGGGAGTGGGAGGTCACCCGCCCACAGACCCTCCACCTGCATTCCCAGCTAGAGGATTCCCTGGACTTTTTACCATTGAGGCTTCGGCTGTTCACTACTTTTGTTGGCCTCATATACCTATTCTCTCAGCACCTCCTGTTTTAATAGTGCCCCTAGCCCTTAAACACCTACCCCCAGGGCAGACAGCTCAGCTTCATGAGGCTGAGGCTGGGCAACTGGGTTTTGAACACTGCTCAGGAGAAGGCAATGTTCTATTCTGTCCTTCCCTCCCACAGATGGAGCCGTTTCCATCCCCTTCTGTTAGGCAAGCCTGCTGGGCTAAGAGCTTGGAGAAAAGGTTGGCACTATTGTCACAAAAAAAAAAAATTATGACCTTGGAGACGGCACTGCCCACTCCTGTGTTAGGAACCAATTTTAAAAAAAAGAATATAGTAGAAAAGGCACTAGTTTTGAAGAACATGGGTTAGAGTCCCAGCTCTCGCATTCTCTGGGTCTTAGATTCTATATCAGTAAAATAAGTAGGTAGGACTACAAAATCACAGAATTTCAGGGTTTGAAGGAAACTCAAAGGGTAATTAATTCAATATGTACCTAAATAAATACCCAGTTCAAAACTCCTTTACAATGCTTTTGGATAGTGCTAGGAAGAAAGGAATACATTTTTATATAGTACTACTATGACCCAGCCACTGTGCTACCTGCTTTACAAATATTATCTCATCTGATTGTTACAACTCTGAAAGCTAGGTGTTGTTATTGTCTTGACATAGCAGGACCACCCCCCGCTCCTATCACCCAGGCTCATTCCCCTAGCTCTCAATAAAATTGACAGGCTAGGGACCCTGACAGTGGTTGATACAACTCCCTTAGGGTTTTATAGGTAACTCTGTGGATCACTAGGGTTTCTAAACTATTGCTTATGAGCCCCCACTGGCGTGTTTCCCATTTCAAACAGCCAGTGTATGTCAATTAGGTTTTTTTAAATAACAATAACTGCCATTTATATAGCACTTACTCTATTTCAGACATTGTGATAAGCGTTTTACAAATATTATCTCATTTTGATACTCACAAAAATCCTGGGAGGTAAGTACTTTCATTAGTCCAATTTTATAGTTGCCAAAAAACTGAGACAGAGGTTGAGTGACTTGCCCAAAATCATACAGTTAATAAGTACCTGAGGCTGGATTTGAACTCTGGTCTTCCTGCCTCCAAGCCTAACACTCTACCCATGATGCCATCTAGCCATCTCTATAGGAAAGGGTATTTATTGAGGTGGTATTGTAAAGATAGTTTTTATAGACATATCCATCAAAATGAGGTCTCTCCTTGCACACACAAGGTTCCTGGGGCAAGTGGGCTCAAAATTAGAGAGTAAGTATAACTAAAGGGTAAACTCACAGTTTCTGATTTCTGGAAGCCTTTTTCTCCTTTCATGGAGACCTTATTGTTTCCCTCAGTTCTCTGCCAGACTCTGAGGATGGGTAACCTAACGGAATCCTGAGCCTCCTTTCTTCCATGTCTCTAGTTTGTCTCTTAGCTCCCAATGCAGATGTTGCCATAAGTCACTGATGTTCTGGGCATATAGCTACTGGCTTGGTGGATACTGCTACCAGGGTCAATGGGAACTTGAAATCATCCTATCTTTCAAAGTTCACAAGATCATAGTGTGAAATACTTGACCAAACATTTTTTGAAATATAAACAGGACAAAGTGGATAGAGAACTGACCTCAGAGTCAGGAAGACTTGGGCTCAAAATTGACACATACTGGCTGTGTAACCCCAAGTAAGTCACTTAATCTTTTTTTTTTTAGTTTCAAGTTCTCCTATGGAGAATGAGGGAATACATAGTCTCTATGATCCCTTTCAGCTCTAAATCTATGATACTATAATCTGTGAATAGAACATTATTGTGATCTAAAATCTAGTTACCTGTCAAAAAAGGAAATGGGGCTAGTCTAACATGTCTTGTTTTTGATGAAGCCATGTGGACCCATTGTATTCACTTTTTTCTTTTTCTAAATGCTCAGAAATCATACATTTGACACAATATTCTAGAATTTTGGCAGAAATAAAAGGTCTTTCCTATTTTTCTTTAGGAGGTATTGATCCAGGGAGCCCCAGACTAATTTGATAAATAGTACCATAATCAATTTGATGAGATTACAGATTTTTGTTGGCAGGGCATCTCTCATGGAAGTATACAAGTTCCCTGGTGTTCATTGAGTGAACCCTCTGATAGGTTCCCAGGGACTGGGGCTGCCTCCAAATTGGTGATTTAAAGTAAGGACAGACTCTTCTCAGGAGTCATCTTTTTCCTGTGGTCTACGAAAACAAGCTATGAAACAAATGCTTTTGCCTACTTTCTCTCCCTTGGATTTCTAGATTAGATCAAATAAGAGAATATAGAAGAGATTTCTCCCTCTCTTAACCCTGAGTGGAAAATGGTGACTTGCAGGAGAAGCACATGGTAAACCTCAGAGTGAAGTGATTGCACCTATTGTTCTTAACCACCTTCTTCTTCTTATCAGTCTTATTTTCTGAGTATTTATTGATGGAATATTCCATTCCTGGAAATGGTTTTTCCCAGTCTTGTGGAATACAAAGACTCCTTAAACAGTGTGCTCCTTAGAGAATGAAGAGGCCTGCCAAAATGGTCTCTGAAGAAGGGAGACTGGAGACACAACATGGAGATCCAGCAGGTCCGGATCTTGCCAATCCTCCATGGTATTGTTGTGAGTTACAGTGCAAGTGAAAAGTGGATGAGGAGTGTTTGTTAGGCAGTCCCCAGAGTGTCTTTGCCTTCTGGTAGAGGTGGGATGTGATGGACTATTGGAGTGCTTTTTATTTTTTCTTTTAGTCATGAGCTCCTATGAGTCCTTCACATCTTGTGCATTTTCTGTGGTGGGCAAAACAAAGGCTATCTCATGCCCATTGTCCATACTGTACACTGAGTGACTCAGTTGGAGACTCTGCTACCTATATTTGGAGAAATGTGGACATGAGCTTAAGCCTTATTTTGGATATTTACTTGGAATAAAACTTGGGCGAGTAGGAGAGGGGAGGGAAGAGGGCATAAACCGAAAAGATGTAACTAGGACTGGTCAATGAGCCCAGTCCTTATGATCATTTGCAGAGTGCTGTGTTGATGAAATCCCCATATGGACTTTGGAACATGAGCAGGAATTTAGCAACTGGTTCTGATAAACTAATCACTTAGTAAAGAAGAGCCTTTTTGATTGACCATGTAATTGGGACTGAGGTGCATTCAAAAAAACACACTAGAGCAAACTTAAATTTTGTATTTTTCTAGAATTTCTGGGTTTAAATTGATTCTATATCTAGAGGGATCATATTATTTTCACACTCATTCATGACCTCAGTTACAAACCTCTGGAATCAGGCTCCCAAAAACAGATTGAACCCAGGCCCCAGAGTCGTGGCAGAGGGCACGAGGTCCTTAACTATGGATAACATTTTAAAATCAAGGCATTTGCTCTCCTGAAGGAGTCTTGTGTCATCTCTCCTTGTCTCCAGTCTTTCAAAAGTTGCCAGTAGGCAAAGCCATTTCTTTCAGTACCCTTGGATATAATTCATTTGAGCTTGGAAACTTGTTCAAAGCAGTAGAAAGGCAGTTGAACCATTTCTTCACATATCTTCAGTGTCAACTCCCCATGATTATTTTAGATGTCTCCTTACAGCAGTCCAAAAATCATTCTTCTTGGAAGAGAAAACAAAAGCCAAACAAAAGTTGACTAGTTCGGCCTTCTCACCATCCTCATTATCCAATCCTCCCCTGAGAAGCACCCCTATCCCTTCCTTGGTCCTCCTAGAGCTTCTGACAGCTTTTAAAAATATGTATCAAAACAAAAGCAACCCTCTCTTTGTTATTCTTGTTCATCTAGTCTCAGCTTAGGACTTCTGAAATTATTTTTACAAGGTCCTTCTACTCTTCTATAAAAATATTTTTAAGATTTGAATTAATCACTGTTTTCCCCTATAGTCTTCTGAGAACAATTTCTCCTATTAGAATACTATTTTGGGGGCAGGTAGTGCAGTGGATAAAGCACTGGCCCTGGATTTAGGAGGACCTGGGTTCAAATCTGGCCTCAGACATTTGACACTTACTAACTGTGTGACCCTAGGCAAGTCACTTAACCCTCATTGCCCCACAAAAAAATACTATTTTACTGGTATTTACTCCAATATTTACTAATATTGGAGTAAGTAAATATTGGAGTAAATTCTACTTGTGATCATATTATTTTCACACTCACTCATGACCTCAGTTACAAATCCTTTGGCAAAACCAACCTCCCTCCTCTTCACTTTTCGGTCAAGAAACATTGATTCTAATCAATGGCATAGAAGACCAAATCTAATTAATAACATCTGTGACAATCTTAAACAAAAGAAACAACAACATTAATTTTTTAAGACCTAAACTCCCTTGAAACAGGTCACCTGTGCTTTGGACACACCCCATGTTTTCTATTTAACATCACTACTTTTCTGGAAACTTTCATGCATCATGGCACAGTAGACAATGAGCAGGCCATTCCTTACACAGGTCATGAAGACCTGACTTTAAGTCTTACCTCTGACTCTGGCCCAGAGCAAGTCACTTAACTTCTAGAGTGCTAGGAAAACTCTTTAATACTGTAAGTTGCAGATAAGGTATGAAGATGCCTTGGTAGAGGGAACTCCCTCGTCTGGGAGCTCAGTTACCATTGGAAATCTTAGGTCCAGTCCCAATCCCTACGCATTTCTATGCCTTCCCCTAACCAGTCCCTGGAGCTGGTTATGAGATGAGATGAGAACATATGAGATAAGAAATCAATCAGATGCAGCTGAGTTAGACTCTGACCCTCTCTTTCTAAAATTCATGCCCCACAAGTACATCAATCAAGCACCTGTCTGTATCCCTTCCTTGGCACTAATGCAAAGGCATTCGTTACCCTGGTGTATGGGGTACCCCAGCTCATAGAACTATTGCTACTACCCTGATGTGGAGTGTTATTTGCAGCCTTTCTTTTGTTTCTTCTGTCTCTTTACTTCCAATCTTTCTGGTATCTCTTTAAGGCTTTTCCTTTTGTTGGTTAATGTGCCCTGCAATAAAGGTCCAGATATATTATATCCCAGGATACAGGGAGAACTGACAAATACAATTGCTGCTTTAAGTATTTACATGGCAGTTTGATTACTAGGCAGCTAGATGGCTCAGTGGATAGGTGCCTGCCCCTGGAGTCAAGAGGACCTGAGTTCAAATCTGGCATCAGATACTTACTAGCTATGTGACACTAGACAAATCAGTTTCCTGATGTATAAAATGAGCTGGAGAAGGAAATGGCAAACCACCCCAGTATCTTCCAATATATAAAGTCTTTCAATAATCTCACCTAAGAATAAGACCAGCTTGAACTTCATGCATTCATAGGTGCTGTTCAGAAGTTACAGAAACAAACAAAAACCCAGAAGCAAATAAAAATGCAGGCTACTGAAATTCTCCTTTTGTATAGCTTTTTCAGCTAACAGTAGTGGCTAACTTCTGACACACGGACCTTTTGCAATCTGTATTCACTGCAGTGGGGGCTCAGGTCCTGAGAGATACTGATCAGAAGCTTAATTTATTTGGGGTAGGATTCCCTTTCCTCCTGATAGGATGATTCTAGCTACTCAGTTACTTTTGATTGGCAATTAGTACATTCTTGCTGTGTCCTAATAGGAACAGAAGGCAACAGAAGCCAGTACAGAAGAAATTAAATTATCCCAATTATCTACTTGGATCTAATTACCCATCATTTTTTTGCCTGCCCACTGATGTCCAGATAGATCCTTTTATTTCCCCTAGCAGCTTGGCTCTCTAGACCACAAAACCCCCAAGAGGTCCATTAGTAGATTTCAGGGATTCTGTGGGCTTGGATGGGAAAAATTAAATCTTTGTTTCAATGTAATTGATTTCTTTGGTAATCCTATTTTTTTTTTAATTTCATGCATTTTAAAATGTTATTCTGAGAAGGGATCCATAGGCTTCACCAGACTGCCAAAGGGATTCCTGTCACAAAACTGAGTAAGAATCCCTGCTTTAGATGTCTTCCAAGTTTTCCTTTTAAATCTAAAGGTCTATTATTTTAAGTCACCCAACATTTCTGAGTTTCAGTTTTCCCACCTATAAAATAAAATCATAATATTTGCACTACCTACCTTATAGGGCTGCTGTGAGGAGAGCATTTTTGCAGATATTAAAATGTCATAGAAGTATATATCTAGGGCAGCTAGGTGGCACAGTGGATAGAGCACCAGCCCTGGAGTCAGGAGGACTTGAGTTCAAATCTGCCCTCAGACACTTAACACTTACTAGCTGTGTGACCCTGGGCAAGTCACTTAACCCCAATTGCCTCATCAAAAAAAAAAAAGAAAGAAAGAAAGAAAAAGAAAAAAAAAGTATATATCTAGAAGTGGTTGGAATAGAAGGTGAAATGTTGGTTACCAGAAGAACTAATTACTTTCTCTTTCTGACCCCCATTCTTGTGTGGGTCACATCTCCCAAATGATTATTATTTCACTAGTCTACACCCTTGACTCAACCCCCACACCAGGGCTATGGATTTCCTGTCAAACCTACTTTTGGACGGAACAGTAGGAAAGAGGGAGAACATCAGAGACAATTGCCCCCAAAAGTCCACCCTAGGTCATTTAAAAGTCTTCTGCCTCAAAGGCAGCTTCAGTTTCCATGGAACTATGTATTAGTCTGGGGTCATGTGTTCTCTCTGACTTGGGGAAACTATAAAATAGAAATCAACAAAATCTCTTTCATTATTTTAAGCCCCGAATTTTGTGCCAGCTAATGATAAAATCTCAATCTCTCTCTCTCTCTCTCTCTCTCTCTCTCTCTCTCTCTCTCTCTCTCTCTCTCTCTCTCTCTCTCTCTCTCTCCCTCCCTCCTTCCCTTCCTCCCTCCCTCTCTTTCTCTCCTATATGTAATATACATTCTACATAACACATGTATCATATAATATGTCTAGCATGCATCACATATATGTGTATTTTATATATTACACATATATGTGACATGTATAGATATTATGTATATACAAATAGCTACCCATCTAATATTATGAAAATAGAAATGATGATTCAGTAACTCACTAGGTATGTGGAATAAATGAGTCTGTCTTGTCTTCTCTGTCTCTGTCTATTCTGTGTGTGTGTGTGTCTGTGTGTGTGTGTCACTCTGCTCAATATGCTCTAGCAATAGAGGGCCATTGAGCTGCCCTGGTGGTCTGCCCAGCACACTCTCTGCAGGTCCAAGCACTCAAAGGAGCAACTGGGGAAGATGGTGTGCCAGCGGTGCTCCACATAGCCCTGGTTACAGCAGGATCAGAAGAGCAGGTAGTAGGTGCACTCCCTGGTATCCCTGTCCAACAAGTGGTTCAGGACCTTGTGGCACTTATGGAGGGTGAGAGCAAGGATCATTATTGCTTCTCTTTGTACTCCTAGTACTTAACACAATACTTGATAAGTGTTATGGGGAAATCAGTGGGAGAAAACTTCTGGGGTACCCTGGGTCCATAACAGTAATCATATAACAAATGCTTGTGGATTAATCCAGTGATAAAATCCTACATACACAATGACAGCAATAAATTAGACTTAAATAGCATTAAAAATTAATCTAGGGGCAGCTCAGTGGCACAGTGGATAGAGCACTGTTCCTGGAGTCAGGAGGATCTGAGTTCAAATCCAGCCTCAGACACTTGACACTTACTAGCTGTGTGACCCTGGGCAAGTCACTTAACCCCTATTGCCTCACCAAAAAAAATGTAATGTGAAGTCATTAAAAGAAACTACAAATTTTGGACAGATGAAATACATTTCCCTCATCTCAGTAGAGAAGTTGAGGGGAATACAGTGTGCAATGTTGCATATGTCATCAGGTATGATCACTATGTCAATTGCTTGACAATTTTGCTTTGTTACAAGAAAGGGGTCTATGGCAGAGGGGCAATTGAGGGAAGTTGTGACTGGTATTAACAAAAAAGTATAAATAAAACTTTTTAAAAAAGTAACATACATAATCGTACATGTATAACCCATATCTGATTGCTTACTGCCTTAGGGAGTGGGGAAAGGAGAGAAGGAAGGAGGGATAAAAATTGGAACCCAAAACTATAAATAAATATGTTTATTATTTTTAAAAAAGAAACCTATCTTTACATGTAACTGAAAAAATATTAAAATTGAAAAAAGTTCCAAAAGAAGAACACTCAAGAATATGAAATTGAGTAAAATTACTGAACCTTAACAAATACTTATCTAGTAAATCTGGATGAGTGGTCACAACTCTAAAAGTTTTTTTTTAACATTTTTCCCCAAATTTTAAAAGTTTAAACAATTTTTCAATTCCCAAAGAATGAAGTGAGGTTTGTTGTTGTTTTTTATTACAAAGGTATTTTATTATTTTCCCGTTACATGTAGAGATAGTTTTCAACATTTGTTTTTATAAGATTTTAGTTTCAAATTTTTCTCCCTCCCCTCCCTCCCCCCTCAAGACAGCAAGTAATCTAATATAGGTTATATATGTACAATCACATTAAACATATTTCTGCATTAGTCTTACTGTGAAAGAAGAATCAGAGCAAAAAGGAAAAACCTCAAAAAAGAAAAACAACAGCACCAAAACCAAAAGAAATAGTATGGTTCAATCTGCTTCCATATTCCACAGTTCTTTTTTTTCTGGATTTGGAGAGCCTTTTCCATCATGAGTCCTTTGGAACTATCTTGTACCATTGTATTGCTCAGAAGATTCAAGTCTATCACAGTCAATCAACACATAATGTTGATGATACTATGTACAATGTTCTCCTGGTTCTGCTCATCTCACTCATCATCAGTTCATGCAAGTCATTACAGGTTTCTCTGAAATCTGCCTGCTCATCATTTCTTTACAGCACAATAGTATTCCATTACATTCATATACCACAACTTGTTCAGCCATTCCTCAATTGATGGGCAACCCCTCAATTTCCAATTCCTTGCCACCACAAAAAGAGCAGCTATAAATATTTTTGTACATGTGGGTCCTTTTCCCTTTTTTATGATCTCTTAGGGGAAAAGAACTAATAGTGGTATTGCTGGGTCAAAGGGTATGCACAGCTTTATAGCCCTTTGGGCATAATTCCAAATTGCTCTCCAAAATGGTTGGATCAGTTCACAGCTCCACCAACAGTGCATTAGTGTTCCAATTTTTCCACAGCTTCTCCAACATTTATTATTTTCCTTTTTTGTCATATTAGCCAATTTGTCAATTAGCCATATTAGCCAGGTATGAGGTGGTACCTCAGAGTTGTTTTGATTTGCATTTCTCTAATCAATAGTGATTTAGAGCATTTTTTCATATGGCAATAGATAGCTTTGATTTCTTCATCAGAAAATTGCCTGTTCATATCCTTTGACCATTTCTCAATTGGGGAATAACTTGGAGAATGGAGTGTTTTTAAAGAAAATAAGTGTATGGGTATAATTTGGTACCTTTCTTACTAATATTTAACCATTATCAATTATTGCTCAGGCAGCTAAGTAGCACAGTACATAGTGCACTTGGCTTGGAATCAGGAAGACTCCTCTTCCTGAATTCAAATCTGGCCTCAGACACTAATTGTGTCACTTAATCCTGTTTGCCTCAATTTCCTCATCTGTAAAATGAACTGAAGAAGGAAATGACAAATCACTCCAGTATCTTTGCCAAGAAAACCCCAAATAAACAATCATGGCTTAATTTCTTCCCCTCCAGACTGGAGTAAAATATCTCTTTCTAACGCATCATGAATTTTGATCTCGGAATCATGATCAGGACTTATGATCAAGTTGTAGTTTATATTTGACTTATTAACCATTCCTGGTTCTTACCCCCTTCTCTCATTAGCAGACTTTTCTCAAACTGAGCTGATGAATTAAAAACAGATGCATCAGATAGAAAGATTTGCTGATCCTTCTTTCACCTCACCTCAGCTGGCATGAGGAACACCTTTCCAGTTGAGAAGAGAAAGGCAGAATGTCCTGTGGTCTGTGGTTGAGATTTTCTTCCTGCCTCTCCTTCCCAGAGTGACCAAAACAGAAATTACAGATCACAGAATCAGAGTTTGAAGGATCCTGGGAATTCATCTTGGTCAACCTTTACTTAATGTAGGGAAGAAGTGTCCCCACATGTATAGTGAGGCCCCATATGTGTAGCAAGGGGGCTGTCATTGTGTGTGGCTCAAAGAGAAGTAGAATAGTCATCTCTGGCTTCTTCTCCCCCAACCCTTCTCCAAGGGAGACTTTCATTCCTGCCAAGAGGAAAAGCAGGAGGTTGGGTTGGAGGCCACCACTCTGCTCTCCTTAATACTAGAATAATATTCTATCTATTTGCTCCCTTAAATGTTATTAGTCTAGGGTTTTGAGTTTAAGTGAACTTTTGAATGTTTTGTCATTTAGGGGGGGAAGAGAACCCCAAGCTCTATATCCAAGGCTCGACCCCTTCCCCACATAATACCAGTTCCACAATGAACAATAGAAAATAAACCCGTTTATCCAAATCCTAGCAAAACAGAAATCAGAGAAGCTATATACCAGGCAATACAGAATGAAGGAGCTCTCCCATCAGGAGCAAGATAACTCAGCTCAACCAAGAGAGAGGTTCCTGCATCTCACCCTAGGGGAAACTCCTTGAAGTCTCAGGTGAAGAGTTGAGTTCTTTTATAAAGCTGAATACATATCCTACCCTGTTCCTTCTATTTCTCCACTCTCCGGCAGACCTCTGCTGCGGAATAAAATGCTCCCACATAGCTATTGCAGCCTGAGCAAATTTCCTCTATTTGGAATTTGGATCTCCATGGCACTGGGAGGGAATGGGGGTGGGGAGCTGAGTTGGCTTGTGCAGCCTTGCTGCTAGGAGCATGGTGGGCAGTGGGGGATGGGATGCTAACTAAGTAAGTGTGGGTTCATGAAGCTTTTACTTTGTTTGGATTCTTGGCCTCCTAGACCATGGAAACAGCTGAAATTGCTTGAAATCTGGTGATAATTTCTCTTTTGGAGAGGTTTGAGAAGTCATGAGGATTGGAGAAAATATCTAGCTCTCCATCTTGTTGGTCATGTGACCTGTATCTATCTCTTATCCCTCTATACCAAAGCTTCTTAAACTGTGGGTGGAGACCCCATATGGGGTTAGGTAACTGAATGTGGTGGTCATGAAAAAATTGGCAACAGTAAAAGGTTATGCATATCTATTTTATATACCTACATACCCTGGATCATGTAAAAATTTCTCAGGGGAAAAAGAGGTTGCAAGTAGAAAAAGTTTAAGCTCTGTTCTATACAATGAGATCACCTCCTTTTCTAGTCATACATGTCCTTAGTGATGTTTCTACACCATCTTTTGAACATAACATATTTGGTAATATGCTGCATCCTGATTATACCCAATCTTTTGTATTTTTCATCATCCTTTGGCTTCTTTTTTTGGTTGCATGCCCAATTTGTTGATATGTTTTTCCTCTTTTTGTTGATGAAATAAGCTAGTGATATAAATTTTCTCCAAGTACCACTGGCTGAATTCCAATCTCTCATTATTTTATTTGATGAAATTATGTCTTGTTTCTATAATTTGTTTTCTGAGCTCCCAATTATTTAGGATTAAAGATTTAATCTCCAATTAATTTCAAATCTCTCTTCAAAAGCCCTTAATTGAATACAATTCTCATTACATTTTTGGTCAATAAAGGATGTCCTTAATGCTTCTGATTTTCTGCATCTATTTATAAAGTTTTTGTGCCCTAACACATAAGTTTTTGTAAAGGTGTCATGTACAACTAAGAAATATATATACTCCTTTCTGTCATCACTCAAAAATTACCAGAGAAATATCAGATCGAAATTTTCTAATATTCTATTCCGGTCCTTGATTTTTTTTCTTGTTCATCTTTTTTTATTGGATGTGTCTAGGTCTAAAAGGGGCATATTATGGTCTCCCAATATTCTAGTTTTATTGTCTATTTTCCCCAATAATTCAATTAACTTTTCAAGTATTTCAATGTTATGTCATTTGGTTCATGTATATTAAGTAATGATTCATTATATTAGTGTCTTTAAACATACTATAGTTTTTCTGTTTATTTCTTTTACTCATAAGAATTGTTGTTGCCTGGTCTGAGATCATGATTGCTACCCCTGAACATTTTTAAGTTCATTTGAAGCACAATAGATTTTTCTCCAGTATCCTTTTTTAAAACCTTGTGTTTATGTTTTACACATGATTCTTTTTTTTTGGGGGGGGGGTGAGGCAAATGGGGTTAAGTGACTTGCCCAGGGTCACACAGCTAGTAAGTGTCAAGTGTCTGAGGCCGGATTTGAACTCAGGTCCTCCTGACTCCAGGGCCGGTGCTCTATCCACTGTGCCACCTAGCTACCCCACACATAATTCTTAATAAATAATACTGTTACATTTTTCTTTCCAATCAATTGTGCTATCATCTTCCATTTTATGGATCAGTTAATTTCATTTCCTTTCATAGTTATGATTGCTAATTTGCATTTCATTCCATCCTGTCCACTTAGAATTTTGTTCTTTTCCTCCTTTCTCCTCATTACAAAGAAGAAGGTGGTAAAGGATAAAGAATGTGTTTAATACTATTGTTCTATAAAGTGGGGGCAGCTAGGTGGCCCATTGGGCTTGGAATCAGGAAGATTCATTTTCATGAGGTCAAACCGAATCTCAGACACTTACTAGCTGTGTGACCCTGGACAAGTCACTTAACCCTGTTTGCCTCAGTTTCCTCATCTGTAAAATGAGATGGAGAAAAAAATAATAAGCCACTCTAGTATCTTTGCCAAGAAAACCCCAAATGAGAACACAAAGAGCCAGACACAACTGAAGAACAAAGGCTCTTCCCTTTTCTTTCTTTTCCTCTTCTCCTCTTTACAAAACACCTGCCATATTATTATTATTTTGCTTATGACTGAAGTTTAATGTAATTTTACACAAAATTTTTTATATATGTGAGCGTTTGTTCAGCTATTTTTTGTCCAATTAGGATGAAAGGGGGAAGCCAGGTGACACAGTGGATAAAGCAGTGGCCCTGGATTCAGGAGGACCTGAGTTCAAATTCGGCCTCAGATACTTGACACTGACTAGCTGTGTGACCCTGGGCAAGTCACTTAACCCTCATTGCCCTGCAAAAAAAAAAAAATCAGATGAAAGTGAGGGCATTCTATGTTTATATAGTCTTCATCTACCTCGTCCTAATAATGTGAGATGATTTTATCCTTTCTTCTTTCTTCCTTGTACATTCCCTTCCCCCTCCCTTTTCATGTTTTCTTCTGAGATCATCAGCCATCTCTTTATTAAATTCCCTCTGTGCCCACTGAAGACATTAGAGTTCTGAAGGGGGAATATATCTTTTCTCACCTCTTAAAATGTAAATACTTCATCATCATTTAACCTCTTCCAAATGCTGAAGTGTATTCACTTTTTAAGTTTCTCATGACTCCTGTGGTCTTCTTAATCCAGAATTTTAAAAACATTTCTATTTCATTAAAATTCCCTTTTCCCCCCTTTCAAATATACTCAGTCATGCAGAGTAAGTTACTTTTTATCATAAACCTTTATTGTTTGCCTTTTGGAATATTGTATTTTGAGATCTTCTCTGATTCGTAGCAATAGCTGCTAAAGTTTGTGTGATTCCTGTTGTTCCTTTGTACTTGAATTCCTTCATTCTGTCAACTTCCAGTATGTTTTCTTTCTTTTTGGGAAGCTCTAGATTTCAACTGTGACATTTCTAGGAGTTTTCATTTTTAGGGTTTCCTCTGAGGCAACTGATAGATTCTTCCTATTTTCACTTTGCCCTTTGGTTCTTAGAGATCTGAGAAATTTTTTACTCATGATTTACTGAAATACAATATCCAGGTTCTTTCTTTAATTATAGTTTTCAGGTAGTCCAATGATTCTTAGGTTCTCTCTCTTTGCCCTGTTTTCCAGATCCATTGTTTTTAGTACTGTATATCTTACATTTTCTTTTATCTTTCAATCTTTAATTTTGTTCTAACATTTCTTGTTGTCTCGTGTAGCCATCCATTTCTGTTTGGTCCACTTTAATCTTCAAGGAGATGATTTCTTGGGTAAGGTTTACAACTTTCTGGTCTACACTATTAATTTTCCTTCCAAGTCTTTTTTCCTTAGCTTACATTTTATTTATACTCTCTTTTCTTAAAAACCCCTTTCAGTTCATCTTACAGTTCTTGTGGCTAAGCCATTCTATTTTCTAAGACTTTGCTTGTAGTGTTGTAATGTTATTATTCTTCTGGGCTTTCTTCTTCTTTTTTAATCCCTCATCCCACTTTTGCAAACTTTTTTGTCTTTGAAAACATTTCTTAAAGGACCATCAACATGGTTTTTTGTTGGTTTTTTGTTTGTTTGTTTTTGCGGGGCAATGAGGGTTAAGTGACTTGCTCAGGGTCACACAGCTAGTAAGTGTCAAGTGTTTGAGGCCAAATTTGAACTCAGGTTCTCCTGAATCCAGGGCCAGTGATTTATCTACTGTGCCACCTAGCTGCCCCCTGGGCTTTCTTCTTACATCATTCTTGACCCATACTATTTCTTCATAGTATTCAGCATCTTCTTCGTTATTCTTATCTCCACTCTCAGTTCTTTATTTAAGATTTAGAGCCAAGGCTAGATTCTACCTCCTCCTGTACCCTTGCCTAGGATGATGAGGAATTCTTTGCACCTGACTTCACACTGCTGGATTTGTGCTGCTGACCTCCTCTCCTCTTATTGTCTTTATGCTCTGACTTCAAAGTAGGGCTAAATTCAGTGTTCCCAATCAAGCTCTGTGGTTGATTGTCCCTGAACTTAATGGTTTTCTGTTCCCCTTGAGGCCTCAGAGCATCATCTGTCTTTTATTGTCTGGGGTTACTTTACCATAGTACATTACATAGTATATTACTTGCCCTAAAGTTTTCCCAATCAAGACTGTGCCCCCTTGGGACTCCCTAGTCTGGGTGCTGCTAAGGTCTATTGTTCCCCTCCCCCATCTCATGATCAGAGGTCTGTCTTTTCTGTACCCTTTCAGATTCCCCTATTTAGGGCATAACCTGGCCTCTTTCCCTTCTTGGGGTTTTCCAGGTCATGGCACTTCCTCTTTTATTTCTCCAGGTTGTTCCTCCTTCCCCCCTCAAAAGGGCATTACTGGATCTACTGGTTTACCATTGGTTTTACCAGTGGGGATACTGAAGGAGTCTTGACTTTCAAGAGATTTTCTGCTCATGGTACTGTCAGGTGCTCCTGAGTTAGGGTCTACCAGACTATTTATCTGTGTTCCCTTTAGCTTCTTCAGTAAGACACCTCTTCCAGTATTCTCAGGGTCTGGGTCATCTTTTTATTCAGTCCTAGGCTGAATGAAGAAACTTATATAAGTTTCTCTTTGGATTTTTTGGTCTCTATTTGAACTGATATTAACTTTTAGATCACTCTGGAGTAAAAGAGGGGACGAATGCAGCCATTCTCCTATCTGGAAGTCCTTCACTGCCTTTTGGGGCATCACAAAATGTCTTGGGCCAAGGAGATCATGAAAGCTTGAAATATACTCTCCCTGCCCCCCCACCCCCTGCCGGGCCCATGTAGCCTGAACTTAAATATCTTCTCCAAAGGAAGAATGGGAGGAGAGTGCTGGAGTAGAAACTGAGCCAGAGAGCAATAAATATTCAAGAAAATGATCCACTTCATTTCCTGGCCCATTGAAAGGGCAACTCCTCTTTGGGCTGACCTCGTCGACATGTTTCTCCAAAAGCCCCTTAGCTCTTCTTAGTTGGCTTAGTTTCAGTTCATCTTCTGAGCTAAAGCTATGCTTGTACTTGCAAAACAAAGTACGAAGAAACTTGCTCAAGAAATACAGATTTGTGTTTTTCTTCCCTACTTCATCTTAATTTCTATAGAATTTACTGGTATATTGGGCTTGGGAGTTTAATGGAAAGACCACTACATCAGGAATCAAAAAAGCTCAGCTCTGACACTTCCTAGTGTTACGAGGAAAGGCTTTGTAAACCTTCAAGGGTCAGAGAAATATGATCTCTTAATGCTAGAAAGAGAAATTCATCCAGGATGAAATTCAAAATCATCCTTACCCCAAACTTGACCTGATATCCTCCTAATGGGCTTCCCTCCCACTAATGTGATTTCTTTAGTGGAATGGGTCCTAAAAGGAATTTCCATTCTACTCCTGGATTCTGTACCTGGATTCCTCAAAACTGACTTCAGGTAAAGGCAACCAGTCCCAATCCATGTTTCCTCTTTAGAGGGAAATGTCTTCACTTTAAGGAGAAGCAGGGTAACAGGACCTTAATAGTAATGATTTCTATTTTATTTCTATTTTTCTATAAAAGGTTTGCAATTAGTGTTTTTCTTAAAACAGTTGTGTGAAGCAGATACTGCAAATATTATTTTCCACATTTTATAAGGAAAAAAAACTGAGATTCAGAAAGGTGGTGAATGGGAACCAGGATATAAATCCCAGTCCCCCAGATGTTAAGGTCAAAGCTCTTTCCATCATGTCATGAGCTCATGTTGAATACTTGGCCCTTGAATTGTATTTTTAATTTTCAATTACATAATAATAAACTGGAGAAGGGAAAAGGAAACAAATATTTATTAAGTGCTGGGCACAGTGCTAAGTGCTTTACATATATTGGCTCATTTGATCCTCAAAATAACCCTGTGAGATAGGTGCTTTTTTTACCCACATTTTATCACTTTTCCCACACTGTCTCATTTACATCTTTTTTTTTTTTTGCGGGGCTATGGGGGGTTAAGTGACTTGCCCAGGGTTACATAGCTAGTGTCAAGTGTCTGAGATCGGATTTGAACTCAGGTATTCCTTGAATTCAGGGCCAGTGCTTTATCCACTGTGCCACCTAATTGCCTCTATCTCATTTACATCTTGCAAGAACCCAGTGAGGCAGATATTGTAGACATGATGTCCATTTCACAAATGAGGTACCAGACCCTGAAAGCTTAAGGAACTAAACCTTGATCACACAACTAATTAATGTCAGAGATGGGACACTACTCCAGTCAGTGACAGGGATAGGAGTCCAAATGCAGTTATGAACCAATTCTCAAGCTAAGAAATTATTTCTCTCTTCCTTCGGGCACCCATATAAGTATATCAGATGGGAATTTTCTGCGTAGGGGGCTCATGGGAGCCTGCTGTATAGCTTCACCCGTGAAAGAGGGCCAAATAATTTTAATTTGCTTAGGTGTCCATGGGCTTCATTAAGCCCATGCCCTATAATGGGTGCATTACATGCAGGCAAAGAAAAAACACTTCAGAACCTTTTTTTTTCTTCCAATATTAGTAACCAGGAGTTTTTCTGGACAATCTTTTTAGGGAAATTGAGTTCTTTTTTTTCTTCACATCTTGGCACCTTTTGCTCCTCTCCCTTGATGAGTCTTCACACCTTAGCCTGGCATTTTTTCCCTGCCCACAATGAGAGCCCTGCTAATACCTTCTCTTCCAAAGCACAGATTCCCTCCAATTTACCCAAGTAGAAGTTCTTCACTGGGGACAATTTTCATGCTAAGTGAGTTTGTTCATCTGTTTTGAGTTACTTGAAAACATATAAAACCTTTTTTAAAAATAAAAACTTCATTTTAATAGGAATCTAGTGTTTTCTTAATAGTCATAACTTAGTAGCAACTATAGAATTTTTTTTCTAAAATTGAAAAGAGAAGAAAAAAATCATCTTTGGACTCTGACACAACATGACAAATTTTAGCCAAAATAGAATGTCAAAGTTATGAACAACGGAAAAAACAAGGGTAACAAGACACTCAGTCTTCTTGGTGAGTGCTCCCAGCCACGCCCACCATCAGGGTACGTACACACTTCATCTCTCAGCCTAGCCATCACAGGATGGGCAGCCTCAAAGGTCACCATACTGCTAGGCTTTGAGCAAACAGAAGGTAATTGCAATTGGAAATCTCAAAGTGTGAAGGCTGCTTTTCAGGCTTATGTCTATTACATCTTCCTGGTCTGTTTCCCTTAACCCAATGCCAAGGACCAAGCCTTGAAAAAAAATAAAATACTGCCCATCATAGAGTTTAGTTTGAACTGAGTATGAGAAGGGAAAACACACACAGAATACCTAATTGCTTCCAGCACAAATGACCTGTTATAAACAGACTGGAACACAAAAATACTCTCATAGAATGTCAGACCTGGAAGAGTCCTTAGAATCACAGAACATAGACTGTTAGATCTGGAAGGGGCCTTAGAATCACAACATGCAGAATGTCAGAGCTGGAAAGAGCCTTAGAATCCTAGAACATATAGCGTCAGAGCCGGAAGGGGACATAGTATCAGAGAACACGGAATGTCAGAACTAGAAGGAATCCAAGACCACAGAAGTCTGAGACTAGAAGGGACCTTACATTCACAGGAGTCTAGGATATCATATAACAGGCTTGTGCTATAAGAATCAGAGCCATTCCTAGGGAACCAGAGCACCTTTTCCCATGATGCCACAGGACCAAGGATACATGAACACAAAAAGCTCAGGGCAGAGGTTGCTGGAAATAGAGCCATAACAAAGACCATGGCAGCAATGAGAAATGTGGGCTGCTGGCATCATTGAGTAAAAATAGTGGCTATTGGATGACCAACATAGATTTCCAGAGGCACGCTACTAGGCCTGCAGTACCTTGCAGAAAATGACAGTGTGTACAAGTGACAGTGGCCAGGAGCCAGAATAATGGTAGCAGATACTGGAGTGAGAGGAAGAAAAGGAGCACACACCATATAGAACAGCTGATATAGTCACAGCCACAGCACTCGAGCTAGGCAGGCAAGTGGCCAACATTATTAGGCGATGTTATGTTTTGTATTATGTCACTCATGTGACCAAACCCCTGAGTAGAAGGTAGAGAGGGAAGAAACAAGTCTCACCAGTGAAAATGGGTTAAAAGTGTTTTCTTGCTAATCAGCCTGGGATACTAGTGCCTTCTCTGTTCTTTACATGCATTTTGTTAAAAAACCTGTCCTGAAAAAAACAAACAAAAAAAACCTGTCCTGAGCCTCATCCCTTGTTAACTTAATTCTTTCAGAAGAACTAAATCCCTCTGAGAACTAGAAATGAACCAAACACAAATGTCACCAGGGTTTTTCTAGGTGAAAGCAAACCAAGCCATAGTTATTGAGAACCTTCTAGCCTAAACCCAGTTTGTTTGAGTCAAGGGCTTACCTTTGGATTCATGGATTGGAGCTGATCAAGAATCCAGGAATCATCTAGTCCTATTGTCCCTTGCGTTACAAATGTGGAGTCTAAGTAACTTACTCTAGGCCACACAGGTAATAAAACATGGAGCCAGGATTCTGTCTCAGATTTTCTGACTCCAACCCCAGTGTTCTTTTCCATTTGTCAATAATAAAGTCAACATTTCTTGTGAAGAATTAGTAATCATGACTCCCATCTCTGCAATACTTTCAGGTTTACCCATCACTTTCCTCAGAGCCCAGTGAAGCACATAGGCACCCAATGCATGTAACATGCAGGGGCCATTGTGCTTAGTATTGAGGATGAAGAGATAAATGCTATACAGCCAAATATACTTGGTAAACATTCCTAGTCCTTTCATTTTTACAGATGGAGGAACTGGGACACAGAGAAAGAGAAAGAGGGAGTAACTTGCTTTAGTCCACAAGTCTTATAAAGCAGGCAGCTAAGTGGCCCTATAGATAGAATACTGGCCCTGGAATCAAGGAGACTCAAATCTAGCCTCAGACACTTACTAGCTATGTGACCCTGGGTAAGTCACTGAACCCTGTTTGTCTTAGTTTCCTCATAAGTATAATGATCAGGAGAAGGAAATGGCAAACCACTCCAGTATCTTTGCCCAAGAAAACTCTTAGGTGGCACAGTAGATAAAGAACCAGCCCTGGATTCAGGAGGACCTGAGTTCAAATTCAGCCTCAGACACTTGACACTTACTAGCTGTTTGACCTTAGGCAAGTCACTTAACCCTCATTGCCCTGCCCCCCCAAAAAAAATCCATATGGAATAACAAAGAGTAGGACACAACCGAATAAGAACAAAAGGAAGAGAACCCAGGTGTCTCAATTCCCAATCTTGATCCTTCTTCTCCTTCCCATTCTCTTTACTCCTCTTTCATCTTGTGAGATTTAAAATTTATCTTAGCATCTCCCTCGCCACGTGATGAAGCTGGGTTACCTTCAGCAGAGGGAGCCAATCTGTTTACCAGAATGGGGGAGGTTCCTGTTGCATCTGGGAAGGGAGTCAGTTATGGAATGGGCCCAAAAGATACATTGAATGTTTAGGGCTTTTGAGTCAATATCTCCATATGCAAAATTGAATAGATTGCTTAACGGGGTGCTATGTTTGGTATGCAAGGAAGAAAATAGCAAAGTATGGTAACCTGCACTAAAGCAGAGAATTACATCTCACTCGATTTTTTAATTCTATTTGGGAGTATAAAGTTAAGAAAGGGAGCAGTAGCATTTGAATATTTCTTGTTTCCTGAGTTAAATTTCAACTTGCAACTGCCATTAGGCACCATTTTCTTGGAACAGGAGGAACCTTTAGATGCAATTATAAATTGCCATTTTGCCCACCTATCCATTGTTTCATTCTCTACACTCACTTAACTGGAATGTGCATGACTGAGTGATTGTTTCAGTTCTAAGCAAAATCTGGACCATCTTAATTACTAAGCCGTGGTGGAAAGTGCCACAGGATTAGAGTCAGAAGAAATCTGTAGGCCTCTTGGTTCCAATTTCAACCCGTTTCTCCTCTCTGGGCCTAAGTTTCCTCATCTATAAAATGGGGGTGATAATATTCACATCTCTCCCTCATAGGATTGTTGAGGAGAAAACGGTTTGGGGAAACTTAAAGCTTTATAGAAATGTGAATTATTTAAAGAAAAAAAAGAATGGCCATAAAAAAATGTTTTCATACACAGAAGAGAACAGAATATAGACAGAAGTTCAAAAGAGAGAAAGCAGGGCAGCTAGGTGGCGCAGTGGATAAAGCACCGGCCCTGGATTCAGAAGTACCTGAGTTCAAATCCAGCCTCAGACACTTAACACTAGCTGTGTGACCCTGGGCAAGTCACTTAACCCCAATTGCCTCACTAAAAAAAAAAAAAAAGAGAGAGAAAGCAGACCTTACATTCACAGGAGTCTAGGATATCATATAACAGGCTTGTGCTATAATTTTATTATTATCATGATAAATTTAATATACACTTAAGGTTTTTTTTAGTTGCATAGTAACATCAGTTTCATATACAGTATTCTTTTCTTTCTTGGGCTAGGGCAGCAATGAGGGTTAAGTGACTTGCCCAGGGTCACACATCTAGTAAGTGGCAAATGTCTGGAACTGGATTTGAACTCAGGTCCTCCTGAATCCAGGGCCAGTGCTTTATCCACTGTGCCACCTAGCTGCCCCTACAGTACTCTTTTCTATCCCTGGAATATTGCAGTGTTCCCTTTTGTTGATGTTTGCTGAGTTCGTAATATAACATTACTTTTATTATTATAGTTGGTGTTAAGTATTTGCTGGATGAATGAATCACAGAATGTCAAGGGTAAAAAGCCTCAGACATTACAGATGGATTAATAACAAGGAATGAATGCATGAATGAATGAATCATTTTTAATTGAAACAAAGTCGCCAGATTCAATTCACCAAGTATTCACTGTGCAACTACTATGGACAAGACTCATGGGGGAGCCAACAGAGGCATTCCACATAGTTCCCTGCTCTCAAGAAGTTTACAGCAGAGACAAAGAAGATTTATGTAGGTGGAAAAGCTAAATAGCCACACAGTCCCTGTAGCAAAGGTACTCAGGGGTTCTTAGGCTCTCCTGCTACAGCAGTAAATTAAGAGCCAAGATGATTCATATAGATAGTAAGCACTAACTGGATTCAGACAAAGGAAGGCTCATCTTTGGCTGAAGGAATTAAAGGAAGGTTTCTTCAAGAAGGTGCTATTTGACTTGGGCAACTCAAATAGAGTATAGAGTGGAGTAGTGGGGTAGAGGAAAAAAACGCAGAGTATTCCAGGTAAGAGAGACCATCTGAGCAAACATCCACAAGTAGTAAAGAGCTTAGCATGCTCAGAGGACTATGAGGAGCTAATTCCATCTGGGAAAATAGGTGAAGATATGGTTGGATAGGGAGGGACTAGATTCTAGTGAGTCAAAGAGATTCTACTCAGTAGAAGAGATAAAGAATGATTCTCACCTTGTATCAAATGAATTTTGAAAACACCTTTACAACACTACAGAAACTTTTAAGTGATTTTTTAAAAAAGCACATTACTATGTTCTAATGAAATTAGCTCATCTGAAGGAGGGGTGATAAATGGAATGAAGTAATGAATCAACAAGTATTTATCATATGCCTCCTTTGTAAGCCAGGTGTGGATGGTTGGAGAGAATAAACATTTATTTAGTGCCTACTATGTACCAAGGCACTGTACTAAGCACTTTACAAATATTATCTTATTTGATCTTCACAATAACCCTGTTGTTATTATCTCCATTTTACAGATAAGAAAACTGAGGCTAAGAGAGGTAAAGTGACTTGCCCAGACTCACAGAGCTAGTATTTGTCTAAAGCCAAATTTGAATTCAAGTCTTCCTGGCTCCAGGCCCAGTGCTCTATCCACCGCACCACCAACTGACCCTAGGCAAAACAAATAAGCAAAAATCACCCAAAAAAAGCCAATATATTCAATCCTCAACTTTCCAGGTGATATAGATCCTAAAAAATACCTCTAAAGTAAAAAATGCAAATGTTGATACATTGAGCCTAAGGGAATTAGGGGGTTAGATTCCCAGGACCACCAAACACCATAATCTTTCACTAGAGATTGCTGAAAATATTCTTTTCTGTATATAATTCTTTATAACAAAACATTAATTCTGATAATATGCACCTTTCCTAACACAGTAACCACAAAATAGCCCATTAAATGTAGTACACAAAATAAAATTGGTAACATGCAAAACATTTTTTCTCACTAGTAGTTCCCTAGAATTTTGTGAGCTTTAGTGCTAACATTTCTAAAAACATCGATTTCAAATAATACTCACTTTTTTATAACACATAAAATATATAATATCATAAATACTGTAAAGCAAATACATTTCTAAATGAAGACTTTTTAACCTGACTCTTATTTTCCATTGTGTCAGATGGTGATATGACAGCACTGTACTATATACTATACTGCCTGATATAAAAACCTCTCTACTCTGACCAATCTCTGAAAACCAAAGGAGAGGTTGGTGGGACTTTAGTTGCTGCTGTTAGAAGATGCTAAGACTAGTGAGATCTCCACATTGTCTCCAATACTTTGTCCTTCACAGCTGGTGGATTCATGAGGACTTTCACAAATACTTTCCTCCTTTTTGCAGATATAACAAATCCTTAGCTCGTTAACACCAAACTTGTGGCAGACAGCGGTTGCAGACATTTTGGCATGAAGTTTATCTAACACCTCTATTTTCTCATGAAGCCACATCACTGACTTTGCAAGATTGGGCTTAGAGCCCAAAGTACTTGCACTATGCTTTGTGGGTATAATTGCAACACAAAACTTCAGTTTTAAAGGCAAACATTGAAAATATGCAATAAATGCACAGGAAGCTCTTTATTCTACAATGGTAGGGTGAACAAGACCAGGGAAGCACCTAGTAGGATAACAGTCACTCCACAAACTTATGAGCAACAGCCTCTTTTTTTTTTCTACTGCGCATAGCCGCAAATATGCACAGCTGCCAATTCAAAAGTCAAAAGGAGGTTACTAATAAACTCACCCAAATGCTTGAAGTTCTGAAAGTTAAATATGGAAATGTTGAGGGTTGACTGTACATAAAAAAAACACTAGTCCATGCCTTCAGGGAGGGGAAGTATGAATGAAAAAATAAGTAAATGCAAAAATATATAGAGTAATTTCTGATGGGAGTGGGAAGGCCTGGGGAATACTAACAACTGGGAAGATCAGAAGAGACTTCCTGGGGGGCAGCTAGGTGGTGTAGTGGATAAAGCACCAGCCCTGGATTCAGGACCTGAGTTCAAATATGACCTCAGACACGACACTTACTAGCTGTGTGGCCCTGGGCAAGTCACTTAACCCTCATTGCCCTGCAAAGAAAAGAAAAAGAGAGAGAGAGAGAGAAAGAGAGAGACTTCCTCTAGGAAATGCCCTTGAGTGGAACCTTGAAAGAAGCCAGGGTTTTGAAAAGACAGAAGAGATTAAGACATGCATTCCAAGAATGGGGGACAACCTGTGCCAATGACAAGGAATGGCGGGTAGGCCGCTTTGGCTAAGACACAGAGAGTGTGAAGGAGAGAAGCATGCAGGCTGAAGGTATGTAGGAGTTAGGGCTTTAAATACAGAACAGAAGAATTTGTATTTGAACCCAGTGACAAGAAGAAGTCCCTTAAATTTCCTGAGCAGGAAAACGGAGGTGAACTATGTATTTTAGGGCTAGCAATTTGACAATTATGCAGAGGAGATGGATTGGAAAGAGGACAAACTATGGTGGTAGTTAGGTAAAAAGAAGAGGGTGGGTGGAAAAGACATTGTGAGCCTGGGATCAACATTTCTAGGTAACTGATTCAATATGCATGGGGAGGAAGAAGAAAGGATGGGGGAGACTATGAGGTTATGAACCTGGAAGGATGGTGGTGCCCTCTAAACAAATAAGAAAGTAAGGAATAGGAGAGGGGGAAGAGACCTGGGTTTAGAGTCTAAAAACTTGGAATCAAATCCTTGTTCTTACTATCTAGAAGTCAGTTAATTGCTCTAACTTTTATCTTCCCTTAAAACAGCTGTCATTCTGATCTACTTACATCATTGGGTCACTGGGGAAGTAGTTTATGTATCTTAAAGTCCTATAGGATTAGGAGCTCTTAAAGGCCACACCACATGCTACAAGGCAGCTAGGTAGTGAAATAGATAAAGCACTAGCCCTGGAGTCAAGAGGACCTGTGTTCAAATCTTACCTCAGACACTTACTAGCTTATAATTTTCAGGGAGTTCAATTCTTGGGTAAGTTTACCACCAATTGTTCTATGATATTTATTTTCCTTGCCAATTTTTCCTCCCTATTGATTCTATTTTTTAAAATATCATTTCTTTTCTCTAATGTAGTCCTTGTAGTCACAAGATTATTTTCTCTGAAATGCTACTTCAGTTTGTCATTGAATTACTCTTTTGTTCTGGGTTTTTACCCCTTGGGTTTTCTCTCCATCCAAGCTATTTCTTCATTGTGTTCAGCATTTTCTTCTATTTATCCTTAACTTCAGCCTCTTTCTGAAATGCAGGCTTGTGCTTCAGTAAATGTCTACTCTCATGCTCCTGAAAGCATGAGTAAACCTTGCTTGATCCTGGGTTCTGTAGCTGAAACAAATCCTCTCCTTCAACATGAATTATCTTGTCTTTCTGGATGCTGGTCTGACCTTATCTGCTCTCATGTATGGAGATGGAATCCCTCTAATGCTCTCTCCACTGCACTATACTGCCTCTTCATGCCTACCACTAGGCACCCCTTCTCCAGAGATAGAAAACTGGCTCAGTTGTTGAATCTTGAATACGCAGATCTAAACTGAATCTGAGATACACATTTTCATACATACCCTTCTCTTCTCTGACACTGTTACCACACTGGTACAAGCCCCCATCACCTCTTTCCTGGACTATTGCAATAGCGTGATGGGTTAGACTTCTTGCCTCAAATCTCTCCCTCCTCCAGTCTACCCTCCACTCAGTTGTCAAATTAATCTTCCTAAAATGCAAGTCTGAACATGCCACCCTCCTATTCAATAATCTCTAGCAATTCCCTATTACCTCCATGTTAGAAACAGGTAAACTGAAGCACAACTCCCAGTCTGGTGCAAAGAAGGAAGGCCATTTTATTACGATCTTGAAAGAAGGGTTAGGCACTCTGGAAAAGTGGTGCATCTCACCACAGTGAAGTTCTCCTTTTTATCCTGGATCTATCTGGGTTCACATTCTTCACGACACTTCTAAACATGCAGACCACCACCCCCCCAGATGTGGCACCACTGCTGCCCCCACCCCATGGGACAACAAGACCCTGAAATTTTTACAATTCTTTGTTATCTAACTTCAGAAAACCTCTGTTGACTAAGCAGGGAAAGGAAGGAAAATTTTGGGGAGTGGGGATAAGCCTTTAGGGCTTGAATTATGTAGTTTGTTCTTATCTGAGAAGAACATGCTCTACTGGTTAACTGTTAACTCAGCAGGAAAAAGGAAGGAACATTTGACACTTACTAGCTGTGTGATCCTGGGCAAGTCACTTAACCCTCATTGCCAGAAGAAGGAGGAGGAGGAGGAGGAGGAGGAGGAGGAGGAGGAGGAGGAGGAGGAGGAGGAGAAGGAGGAGGAGGAGAAGGAGGAGGAGGAGAAGGAGGAGGAGGAGGAGAAGAAGGAGAAGGAGAAGAAGGAGAAGAAGAAGAAGAAGAAGAAGAAGAAGAAGAAGAAGAAGAAGAAGAAGAAGAAGAAGAAGAAGAAGAAGAAGAAGAAGAAGAAGAAGAAACAGTGGAGATGGGGGGGAGAAACCCCCAGGACTTGAATAACGTATCCTGCCTTCTGAGGAGGATACACTATTTCTCTCCAGGCTCAAATTTAAAAAACCTTTGTTTGCCTTATAAGCCCTCTGTAACCTGGCTCCTTCCTACCTTTCCAGTCTTCTTATACCTGACAACCCGAGTCCCACAATAATCTCTGACACAATGACACTGGCTTCTTGCTGGTCCTCTCACAAGACACTCCACCTCCCAGCTCCAGATGTTTACAGTGGTTCTCTATTCCTGAAACTTTGTCTCTCCTCATGTCTACCTCCTAGCTTCCTCAACTTCCTTCAAGTCTTAGCTAAAGTCCCACCTTCTTCAAGGAGCTTTTCCTGATCCCCCTCATTTATAATGTCTTCTCACATTAATGATCTCCAATTTATTCCATCTATAGCTTGTTTGTAAGTAGTTGTTCTCATATTGTCTCCCTGACCTTAAACGATAAGACCCTTGAGAGCAGGCACTGTATTTTGCCTTTCTTTTTCCCCACAAAGCACAGAGTTTCTCACATAGGAGGTACTTAATAAATGTCAGCTGACTGACCTCATCACCTAAATGAACAGTATGTGTCCATCTCTAAAACAGCACAGGTGTCACATTGAGGATGTCAGCAAAGAAAAAGTAGCCATGAATCCAAGGCTATAGGAGCATACAGGTGACACCTGCTCCTCCTAGCATGTTAAGGGCATTGGGAAGGAGCTTCTGGACTAGTGTTAGTTGTTTAGGAGGTTGGAATTTAACCTGGGTATCGAAAGAGAAATCACATAGTGTTACTGGGCCCAATCACGTTCATACTGAGCTCACTCCCATGTCTAGCAAACCTCCTTGTGCCCCTGCCTGCTTGATTCTCTCCCTCTCTCACACCTGCACTCTCTTTTTCCATAGGCAGAGAACTGGGGTCTCGGAACTCCACTATTCATATATAAAATCTGTTGGAGCTATTTGCTTTTTGCTCTCCAGATGTTGCTGCCATCGTGTGAGGGCACTAGAGATGTACAGTCTCAGGACAGGAAGCACTTGTTGGGGCAAGCTAATCTTTGTCCTAGCACCTATGGTCTTCAGAATTCCACAATTCAAAACTCACTCGTAGCCTAATGGGACTCCATACCTTCCTTTCCTCTTATACTTACAACCAGAATTACCAGGGTTCCAGATCACAAAGTCACACACTTTGCTAATTCACTGACTCATAGCTACCAACCCACACACCATCTTCCACATATCCCACTGCAAACATCCAGGAGCCAGATTTCCTACCACCATTCCAAACACCATCACCAGTATCAAAGCAACATTTTTGACACTGCCTAAATAGCTTGAGTATTTGTGGATATAACTAACAGCTGTGGGCAGCTGCATGCCTGTACCACCTCCTTAGAATAGCTATTTGCATTTCAACTTGGGTGTCCCCGAAGTCCAAAAGACTAGAGAGCTAGTGTCTGAGATGGGAATTCAGTGAGAAGGTACAAGAAAAAGAAAGTCTCTGAGAATGTAAGGGCTTAGACAAGTGCTCTGGATATGCCTTGAACTCTGCTCCAGTATGAACTCTGGAGTGTGCGTCACAGTGCCACACCCCATCCCCAACACAGCCAGACACAGACATAGACACACAGATACATAAATAGACAGATACAGACATATGAATATAAACATGTGCACACATATATACATACACATGTTCAAATACACCAAGCATATATCTGGAAAAGTAGAGATGAAGAGCTGGTAAAAAGGTTTTGATTCATGCTGTTTATCTGATCTATTTTAGGGATTTTTTGTTGTTGTTGTTGTTTTGGTTTTTTGGTTTTTTTGTGAGGTAATTGGGGTTAAGTGACTTGCCCAGGGTCACACAGCTAGTAAGTGTTAAGTGTCTGAGGTCAGATTTGAACTCAGGTACTTCTGACTCCAGGGCCAGTACTATATCCACTGCGCCACCTAGCTGCCCCAATTTTAGGGATTTTTAAAAGCACTCTGCAGGCTTTAAAAAAAAAAAATTATAGTTTTGTGACAGCAACCCCATGGAGGCGATGGGAACTGGAGCTTTTGGAGAAGCAATGATGGAAATGGCCACCACTAGGTGTCAAAAGAACACTCAGGGGGCAGCTAGGAGGCACAGTGGATAAAGCACTGACCCTGGATTCGGGAGGACCTGAGTTCAAATCTGGCCTCAGACACCTGACACTTACTAGCTATGTGACCCCGGGCAAGTCACTTAACCCTCATTGCCTCAGAAAAAAAACAAAACAACATATCAAACACCCAGGATAAGGCCCTGGTCCCATGTTTTGTATATGGAGGATCTGAGACCCTTAACCCATAGGTTCCAGCAGCACTACCCCCTTCTCTGTTGGAAGCTCAGGCAATTTACTTACCAGACACCAACCTCCAAGAGGTGAGGTTGAAATGCTTCCTCATGATGACTCCCCCCCAAGTTTACAGAAGTCCAGATCCAATGTGATCAGTGAGAAAAGGTTGCTAGTAACCAACATACATTTGAGAGGTGGAAAAGAGCAGATCATCACCCAGTTCCATGCCCAAGGGCGGGTATGGGGGAAAGGGTCATAAATAGAACTCAGAGAGAAGAATGAGGTTGGACTGGGTGTTCAGCCTTTTGTGAAAAGTATAGTTTAGAGGAACACCAGAAAAAAACATGAGACAGGGCTAAATCCAAAAGCATTTTCAAAGGCTGCCAATACCTTTGCCCTCAGTCCAAAAGAAATTCCTCATGCCAGTGGAGAAACTATGCCTCCCTACCTCTCCAGGGAGAGGCCGAAGATGGACTTTGGAGAAGGCATAAGGCCAGAATTTAGTATAGCATGAAAGGAGGAGAAGCTGGGAGGGGAGATAGGGTACACTTATCATCTATTCCCCAGTGCCTTTTTAAAGGTATCAAAAGTATTTAGAGTTGGTGTTGATCACTTTGGAGATTAGAAACTGGGTTGGGGGGCGGGATGCAGCTAGGTGGCACAATGGATAGAGCACTGGCCCTGGATTCAGGAGGACCTGAGTTCAAATCCGGCTTTAGACACTTGACACTAGCTGTGTGACCCTGGGCAAGTCACTTAACCCTCATTGCCCTGCCCACCCTTCCAAATAAAATAAAATAAAAATTTTTTTAAAAAGAAAGAAAATTGGTTGGGTACAATGAAAAGAAGGAACATTGTGCACAGAGATCATTTGTTTTGATCAAGAATGTGTGAAAGCTATCTTTAGCAATGCAACTAAAAAGACCAACAAAAGAAAACTACATGTTGTGTAATTAGAATGACAAATCTTGGCCCTGGAGAAAAAATGAAGAAGTCCAGCTCCCTCCTTTTATTAGAGGTGAAAGACCATGGGTGTGAAATATTGCAGATGTTGTCAGATGAAGTTGATTATTTAGTTGTATTTTGCTTAACTGATTTTTTTTCCCTAGTTACATTGAGAGTTACACTAATAAGGGAAATATCTAGAAAAGTCTTTGATATCAAAACAAAAGGCTATCAATAAAACTTTTTAAAAGTGAGTAGTGGGGCAGCTAGATGACCCAGTAGATAAAGCACTGGCCCTGGATTCAGGAGTACCTGAGTTCAAATCCTGCCTCAGACACTTAGCACTTACTAGCTGTGTGACCCTGGGCAAGTCACTTAACCCCCATTGCCTCACTAAAAAAAAGTGAGTAGTTAGATATTAAATCCTGGGGCCTCGGAGAGTGAGGAAAGAATTGGGTAGCTTTGTGGAAAAAGTTCTTTGAGGGATGGAGTTGGGCAAGAAGAATAGCATTTAGCTAGTCATTTAATCTTTCTAATCCTCAGTTTCCCATAAAATGGAGATAATATCTATACTTATTCTCTCATAAGGTCATTTTGAAGATCATATAAGATGATATATTCAAAGCATTTTGCATATCTTAAAACACTATAGGAATATCAGTTATTATCCTATTGTAGAAGGAAATGTTGCTCTACTTCCTAGTTATAGCTAGATGAAAACGGGGCAGGTCAATTGACATCTTGGACTGAGTTAGTGGGCCTGTGCCTGATGAAGAGTTTTGAAAGTAAAAGACAAGGGGCAGCTAGGTGGCGCAGTGGATAAAAAGCACTGGTCCTGGATTCAGGAGGACCTGAGTCCAAATCCTGCCTCAGACACTTGACACTTACTAGCTGTGTGACCCTGAGCAAGTCACTTAACTCTCATTGCCCTGAAAACAAAAAGACAAGGGGACACTGAAAGAAAAGAAAATGGACTCCTCAGAACTTCTCCTCTAGATACCAGTTCTCCAAAACAATGAGGAAGTTCCCTGAACAGAGAGGAGCACCCCAAAACTGACCAGCCAATATAGAATGCAGAAATTATTCGAGCATTCCAGGACTTGAGTTCTGGCTACCAGCTTTGAGACATTTTTTCAGTGACCATTATTTAAGCAAGTTTACCTTTCTACTCTCTACTTGCAATGCAGACTACCAGGGCATGCACATGGAAAAAGGGATTCATTGGGACTCCTCTGGGAGAGGGGTTTCTGCTCAAAATAGCTGTTTGTTGAACTATGACAAGACTCAAGAGGGGAAATGATCTCTAGTTCTGGAAATCAGGTAGAATGTGTGATCTATATGACATGTAACTAATGCTTCCACTTTTACTAATGTAACTCTAATTAAACTCTGAGTTTAAATTCTGACCATGAGTGAAGTTAGGTAACTGAAGCTACACAAAAAGAAGGCAAAAGAAGGGATAGAGTCAAGTAGGCGGAGCAAGAGATCAAATGAACCACACTCCCAGGGAGACTAGATAAAGGACTAAGTATAACTGTTGTCATACTCAGCCCAGTAATAACCACCCCAGTCCATGGTCTTATGTACTCGTAGAGGGCCATGCTGTAACACTCTCTGGTATACTTAAGTGCGTGGGGTGGGGGCTGAGGGGGTGCATTCGTGTGCGATGTGTTGTGTGTTTCACATACATATATACATGTGTATATACACATATACATGTGTGTATTTATAGTAGAGAGGAGGGGAAAAGGGGAAAGAGAGATTAGGGAATGAAAATTTATAATCAGATTTAATTTCATGCCAATTATCTGAATTTTTGAGCTCACCTAGTCTGTTTTAAGAAGAGAACACCCCAGAGGACATAAAGAGACCTAGAATATAGACTAAGTATGACTACCTGCTGTGTGATTGGATAACAAAAGAACCCACCTACATATAGATATAGGTGGCGCAGAGAAAACAGACCTGTCACATGAGCTCATGTCTGTTCCTAGGAATCCAAAGCCAGAAACCAAACAGAATAAATACAAGGAACGTAGAAAAACCCTAGACCACAGCAGCTGAGCCATAGCACTGGTCCTCAGACACTTACCTAACAATTAATTTACACATTCTCCACACTGCCTATCACCAAGGATCAACCACTGATACCTATCTAAATACTCTTTTTTTTTTTTTTTGGTGAGGCAATTGGGGTTAAGTGACTTGCCCAGGGTCACACAGCTAGTAAGTGTTAAGTGTCTGAGGCCAGATTTGAACTCAGGTCCTCCTGATTCCAGGGCCAGTGCTCTATCCACTGTGCCACCTAGCTGCCCCTAAGAAGAAACTGCAACTTGTTTTGTTGTTGTTTGTCCTTCATTCTTCTAACATGGCTTATTTTTTTTTAAGTGAGGCAATTGGGGTTAAGTGACTTGCCCAGGGTCACACAGCAAGTAAGTGTTAATTGTCTGAGGTCGGATTTGAACTCAGGTACTCCTGACTCCAGGGCCAGTGCTCTATCCACTGTGCCACCTAGCTGCCCCTAATACTCCTTCTTCTTAACCCACCCATAGGTGGAACTAGCCCTTACTGTGTTCCCCTGCCCCAATACCACTTGCTACATCGAGCAAATTGTTTTATCAACATCTCCCTAAAGAGCAGAAGGATTTAACTGGCTGTTGGAGTATGCAGGCCACCGACCCTGCCCAATCATGCGTTGCACTGGTCTTAAAGGGATCCACCACCTGCAGGGCCTAAAGGACTGCTAAGTGGGGAGCCGCACTCCCCCTCAGAAAGGAATGTCTTCCCTGTATCCCTGAGGTACAATCTACTCTCAACTTTAGGCTTCTTCTCTGATTTCTCTCCAAAACAGGGGTACAGGAGAATGCAGGACCCTTAGATGTTTTCTCCTACTTTTGATATTTTTTTTCTTCATGACTTAAATGCCAAATAAAATTAACACATACATAATAGAAAAAAATAATAACAATATCTAGTATTTGTTTAGTGCTTTAAGAATTGCATACTATTTAACATTTGGTAACTTATTTGATCCTCAAAACAACTCAGGTAGGTGGATGCTATTATTATCCTCATTTTATAGATGAGGAAACTGAGACACAAAGAGATTAAGTGATTTGCCCAGGGTAACACAGCTAGTGAGTATCTAAGGCAGGATTCAAACTCTAGACTTCCTGACTTTATGTGTCATGCTCTATCCATTAGCTTCCATTTATAACTTAACATTTCTAGCGTGCTTGCTGCATGCCAGGCTCTGTGCTAAGTGCTTTACAATTATTTTATTTGATCCTCACAACAACCCTGGGAGGTGGGTGCTATTATTATTCCCATTTTATAGAGGAGAAAACTGAGGCAAACAGGGTGCAAGGGACTCAGCCTGGGTCACGTAACTAGTAGGTGTCCGAGGCCAAATTTGAACTCAGGACTTACTGACCTTAAACCCTGCACTATATCTGCCATGCCACTTAGCTGCCTTAAAAAGATAATTTTACATGAGACTATACATTTGTTACATAAAGACTCTTTTCTTTTTAAATTATTAAGTGCATTTATATTATAGTATATTAATATCATGTATAAAATTTAATAAATTGGGAATGTAACTTTTAAAGCTGCCATGCTTTTCTGTAATTCTTTCTGGCTTTCCTTCAGTTCTTTTCTTTGTATTTTATAAAATATTCTTTAATAACCCTCTTTTCTTTTTCTTTTCTTTTTCTGGCCTTACTTCCTAGCCTTCATCTCACTTTCACCTACTGCTATTCAAAAAAAAAAAAGGAAAGAAAGAAAGAAAAGCAAAATCATTGTAACAAATATACGTAGGGAATCAAAACAAATTCCCATATTGGGCATGTCTGAAAATGTCTGGTTTATTCTGAATTTTGAGGATATTACTTCTCTCCCTGAAGGTAGGTAGCTTGTTTCATCATCTGTCCTCTAGATTTATGGCTGGTTATTATACTGATCAAAGTTCTTAGGTCTTTAAAACTTGGTGGGGTTTTTTTTCTTTGAAAGGTTGTTGTTATTTTGTAACTTTTTGGGTTTGAGGTTTTTTTTGTGTGGGGCAATGAGGGTTAAGTGACTTGCCCAAGGTCACACAGCCTGTCAAGTGTCTGAGGCCAGATTTGAATTCAGGTGCTCCTGAATCCAGGGCCAGTGCTCTATCCACTGTGCCACCTAGCTGCCCTCTATTGTGTGTTTTATTACTGATTCTGCTCACTTCACTATGCATCCGTTGATACAAGTCTTTCCAAGTTTCTCAAAAAAAAATCCCTTTTAGTCATTTCATATGGTATAATAAGATTCTATTAAAATTAATAATAATAATTTTAAAAAAATTTAGAGAATTGACAATAAGATTCTATTACTTTCAGCTATTCCCTAACTGATGGGCACTCCCTTCATATCCAATTCTTAGCTATAATTAAGAGAGATACTCTAAATATTTTGGTGGACCTTTTCCTCTTTCTTTGATCTGTTTAGGTCTATAGGCCTAATAGTGTTAGAGGTGGTTAAAAGGGTATGCATAGTTTAGTGATTTGGGAGACATAATTCCAAATTGTTTTCCAGAGTAATGGTTGAACTAATTCTTAGCTAAACAAAATGTATATTGATGTGCCTGCTATCCTACAACCCTTCCAACAATTGTCGTTTTCCTTTTTTATCATTTTTATCAGTCTGAGGATATGGGATGAAACCTCAGAGTTGTTTTAATTTGTACTTATCTCATTAATAGTAACTTAGAGCATTCTTTCATGCCATTGTTGATAACTAGGATTTCAAATTGTTTAAACTGCTTGTTCATATCCTTTGACCATTTACCAATTGAGGAATGGCTCTTGTTCTTATAAATTTGAATAAACTTCTTACATATCTTGGAAATGAGACTTTTTCTGAGAAATGTCTTGTACAGACCTATTTCCCTTTAAATGTTTACTTTCTAATTTTAACCACTTGTGGTTTTGTGCAAATTTTTTAAAAAATTTATATAATCACAAGTTTCCATTTTATCTTCAGTGATCCTCTTCACCCTTTTGGGGGGCCATGAACTCCTCTAATAAGCATAGATCTGAAAGATATTCTCTTCCTTAATCTTCTAATTTGTTAATGATGTGATCTTTTATGCCTAAATCATGCATCCTTTCAGACCTAATCTTGACATATGGTGTGAGATATTGATCTATACTTAATTTCTGCCACATTGCTTCCCAGTTTTCCCATAAATTTTTATTAAATGATTGAAACCTTATCCCAGTAGCTAGTATCTTTGGCTCTAACAAACACTAGGCAGCTAGGTGGCACAGTGGATAAAGCACCGGCTCTGGATTCAGGAGGACCTGAGTTCAAATCCGGCCTCAGAAACTTGACATTTACTAGCTGTGTGACCCTGGGCAAGTCACTTAACCCTAATTGCCTCACCAAAAAAAAAAAACCAACAAAACACCAGGCTTCTGGTTTTTTTTCTTTCTTTATGTTGTATAGTTAACATGTTCCATTGATTAACCTCAATGTTTCTTAGCTGATATTAAATATTTATGATAATTACTGCTTATTATTTTTCCTATCCCTATAAAGTAATCCTTTGGTAGTTTGATTGACATGATACTAAATAAGTAAATTAATTTTGTTAATATTATTATTTTATTATATTGTTATAACCTGCCATGAATAATTACTATTATTCCAATTATTCAGATCTCTTTATTTATACAAAAAGTATTTCATAATAGTAGTCATATAGTTCCCATTTGTCTTAGTATATGGACATTCCAAAATCATTTCAGAGTTGTTTTGAATGGAATTTCTCTTCCCAGTTCTTCCTACTAGGTTTTATTGGTAACATACACAAATTATGGTGATTTATGTAAATTTATTTTATATCCAGAAATTTTGCTGAGGTTTTTTATTGTTGTAGTTAATTATTCAGTTGACTTTTAGGTTCTCTGCCAAAAGTAATAGTTTTGTTTCCTCTTTGCCCACATACATTCCTTTATTTTCTTCTTCTCTCTTACTCCTATCACTAGCATTTATATTATGTTAAATAATACTGGTAATAATAGATATCCTTGCTTTACTCCTCATCTTATTATGAAGTCCACAAGCCTTTCTCTGATATATATATAGATATATATATATACACATATATACACATATATATACATATACATATATATATATATATTGTTGGCTCATGGTTTTAGATAGATACTGTTTGCCACACTAAAGAAAGATCCACTTTTCCTATTAAGAAATTTAATGGGTATTGCATTTTGTCAAAAGATTTTTCAGTACTTATTGATATGATCATCTAGTTATTATTGTTATTGATATGGTTTGTCATATTTATAGTTTTCCTTTTATTCAACTAAACCTGCATTTCTGGTAGAAAGAAAATCTGTTCATAATGGATAACCTTTTAAAAATGCTGTACCCTCTTTGCTAATATTGTATTTACTATTTTGCATCAATGTACCTTGGGCATGTTGTTCAATATTTTCTTTTTCTGCTTTTTCTCTCTATAGTTTAAATATCAAGACCATATTTGTATCACAGGAAGAATTTAGAAGAATCTCTTCTTTTCCTATTTTTTCAAACATTTTGTATAATATTAGAATTAATTGTTTTGGGAAGGATAAATCCATCTTGTTCTTTTTTTACTTTTGAGAGTTCATTTCTGCCATATTCTTTTTTTCTGATATTGCATTGTTTAAATAATCATGTTAATAAACCTGTTAATCTAATTATTTTATATTTTTGTAAATTTTGTGTTGCTTTTTAATTGCTTGCCCAGTTCATTGATCTATTATTCCTCTCTCTCTCTCTCTCTCTTTTTTTTTTTTAGTGAGGCAATTGGGGTTAAGTGACTTGCCCAGGGTCACACAGCTAGTAAGTGTTAAGTGTCTGAGGCAGGATTTGAACTCAGGTACTCCTGACTCCAGGGCCAGTTTTCTATCCACTGCGACACCTAGGTGCTCCTATTCCTCTCTTTTGTTGATGAAAACACTCAGAGATATAGATTTTCCTCTAAGGCCTTGTGTATCTTGTATCCCATATGTTTAACATATTGTCTTATTGCTGTCATCTTCTTTGATGAAACTATCTCATCTTTCTATGATTTTTAATTGATCCATCATTTCTTTCATATTAAATTATTTTATCTCCAATTAATTTTAATCCTTTCTTCAAAAGCCATTTGTTGAATATAATTTTATTACATTTTGGTCAGTAATGAATGCATTTAATATTTCTATTTAAATAAACTTAATTCTAAGGAAATCTCTTGTTAACCTATGATCTATAAATTATAGGTTATGACTTATGAAGGTTTCATTTCATCTATCCCTAACAATGATATTTAAAAATCCAACCCATTCTGGACTATTCCAAAAAGACTTCTGATAGCAGCACTTAATCAGTATTGGTGTTATTGATTAAATACAGGGAAGGTTTTTAAGATTCAGAGGCAATGTGATAGAATAGAAGGAGCCTTGACCTAGAAACTGGGAGAACAAACAAAATTCAGGTTCTGTCTCTGGTGCTTATTGTTGTTGAAGAATTCATTTAATATTCTGCATTTTCTTCATTTTTCCAAGGTATACAAGGGTAGAATTGGACAATGGACACACAGGTAAGTCTCCTGGCCATGTCAAAGTGCTGTGTCTGGCCAAATTATAGTCTTACAACAAGCTTAAGGTACAGTGTTGAAGATGAATAGGAGGTAGTACAATGATGTCAGAGGGAGGAAAATAATTAGAATTCTGATGAAATTATGGTTAGTGGAACACAATGACTCAGCTATAATTGAAATATTTTAGGAATAAACATTACAAGTTGATCAGGCATTTTCCATTACCTGACCTAAGGACAGCTTTCTTTCCCTATAATTCCTTCATATTACCAATGGCTAGTTAACACCTTTGCAGTGATCTCAGACTCTCTAGAAACACAACTAAAACAAAATTCTGATTTCACACTAGCTATGTGATCTTGAGCAAGTCACTTCAGTCATTTGACTCTTAGTCTCCTCATCCTAAAAATGATAGTGCCAGTTCCAAGGGCCAATCAATACATTCCAGTGATTATGCAAATCCCTGGGCATGGGGACAAGTAATCCACACCTTGGACTGAGTAGGCAAGACCCAAATTGAGATAAAAGTAAGCAATCCAAAAAACCAGGCTGCATTGGCACCCACATGTCTGTGGCATAAAGGGGTCTATAATAGATAAGGAAGCCAAAATTCCAAGAATGTAGGGGAATTGATTATTTGTTTGACTCAGTCTAAGCCTTTAAAACTTTTTATTGATATTGCTTTAATTTCCCACTAGCCCTGAGGTGGTCATGGGCAAGACTGGCCAAACCTTTGCTTTTGCTATAGATAGATGATAGATAGATAGATGATTGATAGATAGATAGATAGATAGATAGATAGATAGATAGATAGATAGATAGATATAGATATGTGTATACACACACACACACACACACACACACACATATATATATATAAAATGTTCTTTCTTATATTTTTCTGTGATCTGCTTTCCTGTAACAAGAGGCAGTGTGTATCAATGTCTTGGATCCTGCAGATCTGAGAGGAGAAAGAGAGGTTCAGGGAAGAGAGAAAGAGAGAGAGAGAGGAGAAAGAAAGAAGGGAGAGAGGAGGAAATTCCCATTTTATTTGGTGTTTGTTATGTTCAGAATAAAAACAAACGATTAGCCAAGCATCCTTCTAACTCAGTCTCCTCTTGGGCTCAGACTGTGGGATCACATAGAGGATAATAATGCTTAAACTATCCACCTCATGGGGTTGTGAAGATTAAATGAGGTAATAGTTGTGAAAGTGCTTCCTTCAGATGACCATAAAAATATCAGGTGTTGCTGGCAACAACTACTTTTGCATAGCTGGTGTTTGGGGTGGTCCACTCTTCCTTCTTTTTATATCCCTGGGGGAGAGAAGGTACATGAAGGTAAATGTAACCGAAAGTAGGAAGTTATAAGGGTAAAGAAAAGAGTCAGACAAAATAGTCTAGGAATACTTGAGGAGAAAGGGGATGCTTCCTGTTGAGTAAGATCAAGGAAACCTACATGGGGGACACCTAAGCTAAGCCTTGAAAAAAGAGAGGGATTTTGAAAGGCAAAGATGAATTCAAGAGATGGAGAATGTCTTATGCAAATCTATGAGGTGGGACATGATCTGTCAAATTTGATTACAATTAGTAGACTGGATCCAGGTAATAGAAAGTCTTCAACAGGGGCAGCTAGGTGGTGCAGCAGATAAAGCACTGGCCGTGGATTCAGGTGGACTTGAGTTCAAATCCAGCCTCAGACACTTGACACTTACTAGCTGTGTGAGCCTGGGCAAGTCACTTAGCCCTAATTGCCCTGCCCCCCCCACAAAAAAAAAGTCTTAAACAACAGGCTAAAGAGTTTGTATTTTATCCTTTTAGACAATAGATATCATTGGAAGTTCTGAGCAGAGAAGTGATACACTCAGACCTGAGCTTTAAGAAATGTATTTTGGCAGCTGTGTGGAAGATTAGTTCAAGAGAAGAGAGCCTGGAGGTAGGGAGATCCACTAGTAAGTTTTTAAAGTAGTCTAGGTGAAAGGTCATAATGGCCTGAACCAAAGCAATGGCAGTGTGACTGCCAAGGAGAAGGGAAATAGATTTGAGAAATATTATGGAATAAGAATCCAAAGGACATGGAAACTGATCAGATACAGGACCAATGGAAGTACCCAGGCAGAGGAAGTTGCTAACATTGTTATAAGCTAAAAAAAAAAAAAGTCAAGAAGCAACTATTATACTTGACAATTAAGATATAATTGAAAACTTTTGAGAAAGTAGTTTGATTAGAATAGTGAGGTCAGAAACCAAATTACAAGGAGAAAACAGAGGCAGAGAGTATAGACTAGGGCATATGATGGTATTCAGCAAACACAGGAATGGATGAATGAAGAATGAATGAATGAATGAATTCTGTACACAACTTCTTTGGAGGCTTTCTATTCAATTCAACAAGTATCTGTTCTGTGAGTCTGTGAGCAGCAAGAAGAGCTAGTCTTGAGCTATACTCTCCACCTCTTTCATTCTTATGCACTCTGCATGGCATAATATTTTGATCTGCCCATATTTGAAGGCACCACAGATAACATCTCCTCCACAGAATGGCTCCTGACAGGTTTCTGAAACAACAATGGCAAGTAAATTAATCCTGCCCTGGTGACCTGAGGCAGGCACCTGAGTAGCCCAGATATAATGTCTGCTCTGAGTTGACTTTTTAAAGGTGAACATTTAATACAAGCCAATCATGGTGTAATCAAAAGTTAGGAAAAATGAAAACCTGCCTAGGCAGAGATCATTTTTCAATCTTCAGGTTGGATTTTTTTAGCATTTCAATGAAACTTGGAGAAAGGGGTCAGTTAACCCTACAGTCTTTGTTTTTGACATGAATACGTTGTGTTTTCTTAGCAGCACATATACATTCCTCCAGCAGAGAATTAATCCATTAGTATGCACCCAAGGGCCCTTCCCCTTTGTCTATTGATTCTCTGGTGTGTTACAACTGCAGTGCTTGAAATCATTAAGCTATGTAGTCCAGTGAAAAGGGCACTGGACCTGGAGTCAGGAGACCTGGGTTTGGATTCCAACTTAAACACTGGCTCTCTGTGTGACTGTGGCCCAGTCTCTCGTTGTTGTTCTTGTTGTTGTTGGCAATAATAATAGCCACCATTTATATGGTACCTACTATGTGGCAGGCACTATGCTAACTTCTTTACAAATATTACTTCATAGCTTAAAAACAACTTTGGGACATAGGTGCTATTATTATCCTCATTTAACTCAACTAAGCAGAGATTAAATGACTGGTCCAAGGTCATGTGGCTAGGAAGTATCTGAGACTACAAACAAACTCAATCTTCCTGACTGGGATGCCCAGAGCTCAATCCACTGTACCACCTAGCTGCGTACTTTTCATCTCTCATCTAGAAAGTACACTCCCTGACTCATGAGTTGTTTTTCAGTTGGATATTTTTCTTAAACGTTCTATTGATGCCTTTTGTTTTTACCTTACAATCATTTCCACACATATATTGTTCACTACCCCCACCCCCAACACACACACACACACACACACACACACACACACACCCTTCTACAGAGCTGAACCAAATTAAATAAAAAACCCTCCCAAACCCTCTCTTCTTCTTAATTTCCCTATTACTGTTGTAGGTACCACTACCCTCCCATTCATACCCTAGGTATCATAACCTAGATATCATCTTCCCCTCTTCACTCTTGCCCTCCATATCTAGTCAATTGCCAAGTCCCGTCAATTTAATTTCATAACATTCTCTCCTCTGACACTGCTGCCACTCTGGCACAGGCCCCCTCTGGTAGGTCGCCCTAGCTCAAGTCTCTCCCCACTGAAATCCATCCTCCTCTCAGCTGGGAATTTGAACTTCCCAAAACACACGTTTGCCCATGACACAGACCCTTCCTCTCCTCCCTTCCCCACTACTCAATAAGCTCTAATGGCTCCCTATTACTTCCCAGATCAAATATAAAACCCTCTGTTTTGCTTTTAAAGTCTTTCATAAAGTGACCCCTTCTTGCTTCTCTTGTCTTCTTAAAACTTAGTCCCATCCATATACTCTACAATCCAGCGACACTGCCCTCCTTGCTGTTCTTCACTCAAGACACTCCATCTCCCAGCTCTAGGAATTTTCACTGGATGTCTCTCTCATGCCTGGAATTATCTTCCTCTTCATCTCCACCTCCTGATGTCCTCCAAGTCTCAGCTAAAACTGAACCTTCTACAAGAAGCCTTTCCTGATCCCCCTTAATGCAACTGCCTTTCCTCTGAGATTATCTCCAATTTATCTTGTACATAACTTGTTTGTATATATTGTTTGCATTTTTTCTCTCCCATTAGACTGTGAGTTCCTTGAGGACTGTCTTTTGCCTTCCTCTGTATCCCCAGTGCTTAGCACATTTTTGTTGTTCACTTGTATATGACTCTTGGTGACCCCATGGACACACCAAGCTCTTCTATCCTCCACTATCCCTCAAAATCTGTCCAAGTTCACATTCATTCTTTTCATGACACTATCTATCCATTTCATCTTCTGCCCTCCCTTTTTCCTTTTGCTGCCAATCTTTCCCAAAATCAAGGTCTTTTCCAATGAGTCCCATTTTCTCATTATGTGGCCAAAGTATTTAAGCTATAGCTTTATTATTTGAATAGTGAATAGCCTAGCACATACTAAGCATTTATATAAATGTTTGTTGCCTTGATTTGACTTGTAAGAAAAAAGCAGTTAATTAAAACAATCAACAAACACCCAATATGACAATGTATACACCATTCTATTCAAGTAGTCTCTTCATCTCTGACACCTGGAACTATATTGGTTTTTCATTTACTCAGAATTTGACTTGTGGTCTTTTCATTTAAATTATTATAGTCATCCCACTATTGCTTTGAGGAAAGTGCTTTGTAAACTTCAAAGTGCTATGTAAATGTGGGTGGTTATTATTCTTTGCTATGATTGGATGCCTCCACTGAGTGATAAGGAGCTCACTATCTCCTAAGGTTGTGAAATTCTACTTTTGGACAGGTCCAGTGGGCATCTAGATGGCACAGTGTATAGAGTGTTGGGCCTGGAATTAGAAAGACTCATCTTTCTAAGTGCAAATCTGGCCTCAAGACACTTAGTAGCTGTGTGACCCTGGGAAAGTGACTTAACTCTGTTTGCCTCAGTTTCCTCATCTGTAAAATGAGCTGGAAAAGGAAATGGCAAACCACCCCAGTATCTTTGCTAAGAAAATCCCAAATGGGGTCATGAAGAGTTGGACATGCCTGAAATGTCTAAACAACAACAAAAGCAACAATGCCTATAAAGTTCTTCCTTACATTGAACACAAAATTCTAAATTGAATTAAGTTGAACAGATTGAATATGTTTAGCCTGGAGAATAGAAGACGGAGGGAGAACATGGCAGCTGTCTTTAAGTAGCTTTTTTGTCCCCTTCTGCCCAGTACTAGGGAGCCAGTACTAGAAAGAAGGACAGCACTAGGAGCAATGGATAGAAATTGCAATTAGGCAAAGAAGTAAGATTAGGCTTGGATCAGAAAGAAAAAATAAATAAACAAACAAACAAAAAAACTTCCTAGTAATTAGAGCTATTCAAAAAAGGAATGGGTGGGCTGCTCTGAATGTTGTGAGTTGCCTTTCCTCTTGTTGGGTATGTTATTGTGGAAATTCCTTTCAGGTATGGGTTTGACTGAATGGCCACTAAGGTTCCTTCCAAATTTCAAATTCTATGATTTTGTGAATGTCTGTCTACAGGAACATCCAATGTGTCTCATCTCTGCAATAAACATAGTTCTAAAGTTTTGTTTTATTTTTAATAGCCCTGAATTTAGGGCTTTGTGAAAGAGTTGAAAGGAAGCTTAGAGATCCCCCCAATTCAACCCCTCCCCTACCTTCCCCTGATCTCTCAGGGGAGGAAAATGAGGTTGGAGGAAGTTAAGTGAATTCCTCAAGGTCACATGCAAGGCTGGAATTTCAAACCAGGTCCTCTGACCCCAAAGCCATTGTTCTCTTCATTACAACACACAGCCTTCAAGTCTCAACACTTCGGTTTGAACCCCTAGCCCCACCACCTACTAATCTTAAAACCCAGGAAAATTCTCTTCACTTCTCTGAGACTCAATTTTCCTTAAAGAAAATGGAGAAAAAGCTCCACCAAGTCAGACACTTCCAAGGTTAATGAGAGGATCTAATGAGATGATTGCTGGGAGCATCTACCGTGACTCTAGAGCGCATTATTCTTATGTGGGTTCACTTCAGAGAATCTTGGATTTTCACCCACCTGTATGTTCCCTACACTGACACAAATCATAGACTGCTTTACCTTAGTAGGCTGTGCTATTCTGTGAGTCGCCACAATCTTTACCTATTGGCCAGCTAACCTGGCTGTCTCTAGAGGGAGATACCCATTCGCTCACCTGCTTATCTGTCCTCATGGCTTTCCCAGTTTGCTAAGACTTGCCCATCTTTGAGAGCCTAGGGTCACCTCCTTACCACAATGCATTGGAAGAGAATTCTGTGAAGATTGTTTAAGAATTGTTGAAGCCACAATAAATAAGTCTAAAAATGTTTCTGATAGGAAGGGAGAACTATTAAGAAATCCACAAATGAAGGGGCTCTGTGTAATATATGTTTGAAATATAGAGTGCTGAATTATTAAATTATTTGGGAATAATTTCAATTTTCATTCTAAAATGTCAAAGTATACCTACAGGTACATATATGTGTGTGTATGTTGTGTATGTGTGTGTATGTATTTACTAAGCACCTACTAAGTGCCCAGGCCTGCTCTAGGAACAGTGGATGTATAGGAAGGGCCAGGGGGAGAAGGGATACTTACTAGAGAAGTAGAAAAAAGTCCCTACATTACTCAAGTACCCATAATGTAGTTGGGAACATAAGAAACAATTACGGGACTGGAGGGGTCATTTACAATCAATAGCTAACAATATAGTACATGTACTGAATGTTTTTGCATAAGGTACTGTTGAAAGGAAAATTCTTCAGGCTTTTACCCTGAGGCAGAACTCAAAATAAAGAGAATTAAAAGGAGTTACTGATAAGTATGTCAAGGTAGCTATATATTTCAGTCTGATCACTGGAGATCAACAATGGCTTCAAAGTGGGGCCATGACTTTTTGTGATGGGATAAAGACAATTCAAACAGGTTGAACTCAACAAAAGAGTTTCTGACCTTGAATCTTAGTTCCTTCCCAAGGTGGCAAGTACAGGGTGATTTCCAAGTAGGGATACAAACATCACAGGTAAGGGTCCAGTGGTGCAGTGGATAGAATATCCACCCTGGAGTCAGAGAGCTTCATCTTCCTGAATTCGAATCTGGCCTCACACATTTACTGCCTTGTGACCCTAGGCAAGTCACTTCACCCTATTTGCCTCAGCTTCCTTATCTGTAAAATGAGCAGGAAAAGGAAATAGGAAACCACCCCAGTATCTTTGCCAGGAGAACCTCAAGTAGGATCATAAAGAGTTGGACACAACTGAAACGACTGAACAATAAGTGGTATGTGACAAAGAGCAGGTAATGTAAAAAGCTGCAGGCTCAGTGTTGCCTTCCCCAAAACAGCTTCCCACAATACTGATTGACAAGCAGGGATAGGAACAATGGGTCACTGAATCAACAGAACTCTCCATAGTATCTTTGTGCCTGGAATACATTCTCTCCTTAGCTCTACCTCTTGGAATCTTTTGTTGTTTAGTCATTTCAATCATATCCAACTCTTCATGTGACAGCATTTGGGGTTTTCTTGGCAAAGATACTAGAGTGATTTGCCATTTCCTTCTCCAGCTCATTTTACAGATGAGGAAATGAGGCAAACAGGGTTAAGTGACTTGCCCAGGGTCATACAGCTATTAAATGTCTGAGGCCAGATCTGAACTCAGGAAGAGGAGTCTTACTGATGCCAGGCCCAGCATTTTATCCATTTTGCCACCAAGCTTGTAATCTCTACTTTCTTTCAAAGCCCAGCACAAACATTACTTTTTATGTGTGCCCTTTGCTGATTCTCCCATGTGCTAGTGCCTCCTTCACCCCAAAAAACGTTGCCTTGTGTTTATTTTGTACACATTTACATGTGCTCACATTATCTCCCTTCAACAGAACAGGAACCATTTCATTTATGTTTCTCTATCCCCCTGGAATACACTGGATGCATAATAAATGCTTGAGTTTTGATTGCTATAGGGGTAAATTCAGTGTGAGCTGGAATAGTCAGTGAAGGCTTCATAAAGGAGATGAGGCCACAGGAAATCAGAGTATCAGAGCCAGGAGAAATCTGAGGATGACAGAACATAGGATGTGAAAGCTTAAAATGAAAAATCACTGAGTACTCAAACCTTACAAATCAGAGCTAGAAGGAACCATTGATGTCCTTTAGTTGAACCCCCTCATTTTACCTCCTTATTACAGGAAAAACAGCTGAGACCCAGAGAAGGGAAGGCACTAGCCCAAATTAGTGGCAGTGCTAAGAAATATAGTAAGTTTTTTAGGTGTGTGTGTGTGTGTGTGTGTGTGTGTGTGTGTGTGTGTGTGTGTGTGTTTAAAGTAGCAGCATACTGGTTTTCTGGTTTGATTGACAGATCCTGTCAAAAGAAAGTGTTTTCAAGTATACTTTATTCCCTGCACTAAAACCCAACCTGTCAAAGCTAACTGTGTCTGAGCAAAATTGGTGTGTGAAAGCCTAATAAAAGAAACCATTAAATCTGCAGGTGGAAATTCGTGGTCTCTCTGTCTATGAAATAAAAGGACAGCCAATTAAGAGACCTGCTGATTTGTGAATTTGTCTTGCTCTCTTTAGAACCAAATTGATATTAACTCTAGGGAGAGGTGAAGAATAATGCTCTGGATAGCCTTTGACAAACCAATTCTGGTTTTTACTGCCTTATTGGCTTGCTGAGAAAGCCTCTATCTTCTCTTTGATTAAATAGCATTTCCACTAGAGCTGGGCCAGCTCTCTGGGAATTTGTGTTTATCATCACAATCTGGGCCCCATCTAACTTTCTGGCTACCACTCCATTAAGTGATGAGCTCTCTGGTCCAGTCAAACTGGTCGTTTGAGCCTTCTTATTTCCAGTACTTTTGCTCTCTAGGGACATGTTTCCTCATCTGTGAAATAAGACATGGATATCATCCCTCCTTCTTCTCCTTGTTCAGCTGTTGTGCTGTCTTTTTTTTTTCAGTCATGTCTGACTGAAACAAACCCCATTTGGGGTTTTCTTGGCAAAGATACTAGAGTGGTTTGCCATTTCCTTCTCCATCTTCCTCCTCTCATTATCTCCCTTCTAGTTCTGACATTCTGCAACTGCAACTTCTTTCTTCCCTCAAAAGAAGCCTTTGTGAAACTTTTAAGATACTTGAACCTCACCTCTTTCTTCTGTGAAGCCACGACTGAACCATCATCCCATAGTAGCCCCTACAGATTTCTCCCTCTGCTAAATTCCCATCCACCCTCTTTCCATACCACTCATTTGGCAATTCCAGTGATTACAATTGTTCACATTTATATAGCACTTTGCCATTTACAAATTGCTTTCCTGGAAATGACCCAATGGGCATTATACTAGGTGGTATAGTGCCTAGAGTCAGAAAGAGCTGAGTTCAAATTCTGCCTTAGATATTTATCAGATAAGTGACCCAGAGAAAGTCACTTAACTCCTGTCTGTTTCAGTTTTCTCAACTGCAAAATAAGAATGATAACAGTATGATAGGGTTGTTGTGAAGATCAAATGCGATATTTGTAAAGCACATAGCACATAGTAGGCTCTTAATAAATACTCTTTCCCTCCCCTTCCTCAATTTACAGAAGGAGGAACTGGGGAATCAGAAAGGTCACATATCTTGCCTAAATTCACATGAATGGTAAATATCAGACGCTTAAACTAGGGAATCTCATTGTGCCCCTTAACAGTTTTTTGTATTGCTATCTTGAAATGTGATTTAAATCATGTATAGTCATTTTATTTTGTTTTTTCTACTGATGTCTACCTCTGATGGCTTTATAATGAGGGTCAGTACTCGTGTGGAAAAGCCTGGAGCGTCTGTTTCCAGAAAAGTATGCTGTCATGCAACAGAAGTGTCCTGTTCTCCAACTTGAAGTAGCAGACACACTATAAGTGGCTCCAGTCTGCTAATCACATTGTGAGGACAAACCTTTTTGCTCGACTTTAGAGCTGGGATTAGGGTACATAGAAAGGCACCAATCAGTAAAAATGAGCCCTTTGCCCTAGTTCTGGGTCTTTGTTGCCTGACTATGTTACTGTGAGAGAGGCACAATGCTGTTAAAAGGGAGGCCTAGGGCACTCCCCATCAGAAGCAAAAACGTGGCCTCTCTTCTTGGATGCCTTTCATTTGCTCTGTCATACTTTGAGAGGAAGGAGGAGTGGAAGCAGTTATGACCTTTTGAGCTTCAAAAGGTCAGAATGGCAAGCCACCAGAGGTCTGGGAGCTGGAGTCCATGCCAGGATTTTTGGCCAACCTACCTAATAGCAAAATCCCAAGGAATGAATGACCTTCAAGGCCTAGCCTAATAATAGATTAAAACAGGAAATATATAGCAGCTATACTGGATTTGGAAGCAAATTTGGTGGGTGAATACTATGTAGAAACTTTGTATTAAGTTTGAGCTCACTCTTCCCAGGAATCAACAGTAGCATTGGAAAGAGTGTTCACACCAGGTGTTGGGGGTGGAGGGAGGAGATGTTTGTTCTTCTGTTCTTAGTTTCATAGCAAATAACCTTTTGTAAAGTAGAATGGATGTTAATTCATTAAATGGGGCACTAATTACTGGAAGTCAACAGTGAAGGAATACACCAGTATGGGTTCTTGAGCATTAAAGAAAAACTTCCCCAATACCCAAGGGGTACTTAAGAACCCCCTGAGGGGAAGATGAAGCCAGCCTCAGTCTCATAAATTAAGTACAATCTTGCTATAGCTTCTCATGGCATGGAGATGATCCCAAATTCTCAAAGGCTATGACTAGGGAGCATACACCTTAGCAGGTCCTACAAATCTGAAAAGGCTTCAATAGACTACATGTCTGTTGTCTAAAAACCAGCCTAGATGAGTAGTAGAAAGCAATTCTAATCACCAGATAAATTAATCCCAGGTAAGGAAATTTTTGGCCAAAATAACCTGTGAATACTAACAACACAGGTTTCTATAACAATCTCCATTTACAAAGGGTATTCTTCACAACAACCTTGAGAGGAGGGATAAGTTCCCATTATATAACAAGAAACTGAAGCTCAGGAAGGTAAAGTGATTTGCCATAATTAATCAGCTAATGAGAGTCAGAGCACAGGATTTGAACCCAGGTCTCTTCATGATCCCATTTGAAGTTTTCTTGGCAAAGATGCTGGCATGGTTTGACATTTCTTTCTCCAGTTTATTATATAAATGAGAAAACTGAGGCAAACAGGGTTAAGTGACATGCCCAGGGTCACATAGCTAGTAAGTGTCTGAGACCAGATTTGAACTCAGGAAGATGAATCTTCCTGACTCCAGGCCCAGCACTCTACATCCACTATCTATATCCACTTAGCCACCTAGCTGCCCTAACTCCTGACTTAAAGTCTTTCATTCTTTCCATTATATCAGGCTATCATTGATGAAATATGAAAGAGTTGTAATGTGCATTAGTGGAAAAAGAGATGTTCACACTTTGCCTGGCTCAAGACCCTCATCCAGAAGTCTGAAAAAAACTTTCTATCAAGAAACAGGCACTAACTCCCTCCCTTCTCAGAAACAAACAATTTGCAATAACATAGATAATTTTTACTGAAAGATAGAAAAAATAAAATCTATGGATTAAGCAATTCTCACTCCTGAAAGCTCCACAACACTTATTTCCCAAGGTCACTCATAGTCACTGGCAAGAGATGCTCCTATGCAAAGTACTCAATGAAATCCTCATTACACTGCTGCTCTCTGCTGGTCTGTACTGGTCAGTCAGGACCAGCAGGTACTGGAGCTAAACAGCTTTCTCAACTAAAGCCTTCCTGTGGGGAGAAGGGTCAAAGAAAAGGTTTCATTTGACCTCCCTGAAGCAGGCTTTGGAGTAGGATTTAGGGCAAAATTGTAGTACGAGAAAGCAAAGGTAATTCACCGGAGATGCAGGTCTTGGAACAAAAAAGTCTCTTCTGTCTCAGTTTTTGAAGGAGATGCCAAGTTCAGGAGCCAGCAGTCTCTGAAGCAGAGATGGAGTTAAAACCAGAAGCACAGCTAAGTGGTATGAAGTGGGGGGGGGGGGCGGGGAGAAGGAGGAGAGAGGCAAATTCTGGGTTCAGAAATTAGTCAAGTAGTCGCTATATACCAGGTCTCTTGTTCAGTGCTAGACATACAATTATAGAAAAGCAAGCTAGTTCCTACCCTCAAAGAGCTTACATTTGAATGGTGAAAATAACACATGGAAGTGGTAGCAAAAGAAGTATTTTTGGCTAAGGAAGTGACAGGCACAGTGACTGCCAACTGACTGACACATCTTTCCTAGAAATGATAACGTTTATTTCTGCCCCAGAGCTAACGAGGGAGGAAAACATGAAGGGGTGGCCTAACTGAAGACGGCCAGAGGAAAGGAGAATGTTATAAAGGAGAGAACATTAGACTTGGAGTCAGATCAGAAAGTTCGAATCCTAGCGCCAACATGTCCTATATGTGTGACCACCACAATCCGCTTAACTTTTCTGTTTCGATCCATTTTCTTCTTCCTTCCTTTCAGCACAAGACAGCTTCATAGTTTTCTGAGAAATTCGACATGCTGAGTTATAAGGAACCTTCTCATCAGGAACCTTCTTATGCTTCAAGATGGAAACAGCCTTGGTACTCAGACTTCTGTTATACCCTCTGTCCCTCTGATTGGGGGGGCGGAGTGAAGATCTCCTCCCAAAACCTCCATTTAAGGAGGGCACCCAAGCTAGTCAACTCTACTTCCCACCCAGCTGCTGTCCTTTGGACTTGTCCATCCTGGCCCCTGCTGGGTCCCTTCCTCCCCCTTTTCAGCTTCCTTTTGTGTTTTGTCTTCCCCATTAGACTGTAAGCTCCTCTACAATAGGAACCGTCTCTTTTTTGTTTCCCCAGTGCTTAGCACAGTGCATGACACATAGGAAGTACTTAATACAAGTTTATGGTGGCTAGGTGGCGCAGTGGATAAAGCACCAGCCCTGGATTCAGGAGTACCTGAGTTTAAATCTGGCCTCAGACACTTGACACTTACTAGCTGTGTGACCCTGGGCAAGTCACTTAATCCCCATTGCCCCGCCAAAAAAAAAAAAAAAGTTTATGGACTTTTTCTATACCTCAAAGCCCCTTGACATCATGCCTATTTATTTTTCTACCTCCCTCTCTGGGAAAGGCCAACTCTTGTGCCTTTGATTCCAATTATGGGTGAACTCCAAGCCTCTCCCTCCCTCTCTCTCTCTCTCTCTCTCTCTCTCTCTCTCTCTCTCTCTCTCTCTCTCTCTCTCTCTCCCTCTCTCTTTCTCTCTCTTTCTCTCTCTCTCTCTCCTTCTCTCTCTCTCCCTCTCTCCCTCTCTCCAGATGACTTAACCTACATCTCCTTCGTTTCTTCTAATCTCCAGTCTTTCATTCTCAATTACCTGCTATGCATCTCCATCTGGATGTCCTATATGCACTTCAAGTTCATTATATCCAAAACATAACTCCATCTCTCTCCCCACAAATCCTCTTTTTAACTTCCTTCTTTCTGTTGAGGACATCCCAGACCCCTCAGAATTCTTTCTATATCTTTTGTGCTAACACATCTGTATCCTTGAGGAATGTCACTTCCCTGAGGGCAAGGAGGGTTAACTTTTATCTTTATGTAATGGGGATTTAGAACAAATGAAGCATGCATCTGCTCACAGAGAAAGCTCATAAAGCTTCCTCATCTGGAGCTGCCAAGAAGCTGTCTTTTAGAAGAGTCCTGATGAGATGTAAGGGAGAATCCTTAGAGAAACAATAGAACATTCATAGACATGCTAACTACATGGTGAATGGAAGGCTCTTTGATTGATTCTAGAGGTAGTCAGAAAGCCTTAGTTGGTTTCTTACACATCTCTCTTAAGTCTTAAAAGGAAGCCCTTTTGATTCCCTTCTTCACAGGCTCTGGTGAGAAACCATGCCCTAAAAAAGGTGAGGCTTTAGGTCCTTTCCATCCTCTAAGCCATGTGGCTCCATAAAACGGGCCTTGGTTCTTGGCCTCTGCATTTATTCTTTTCTATTCTAGGTAAAAGGCTTTTAGTCTCTGACTTTGTGAGTTTGAAAGGTCAGGAGAAGGAGCTACCTTATAGTCCAGGTTTTGCAACCAACTTAGCACTGATACCCCAAGGAGCAAGTTATGACCTTCAAGAATGACCTGCTAAACCCAGGCCAACAGAAGCTGAGATGAGAAATCATCCAGCAGTAATGCCACATATGGGTATGAACTTGGTAAAAATCCAATGTTTTCCTCCCCCACACATACACAAAGAGGTGATGTATGGTAGAGTAAGCCCCAAAGGTGATGGAAGAAATGTTTGTACTTTTATTATTGCTATTGTTGTTTGTCCTTCATCCTTGAAGAGGACCATGACATTGGGGTGATGTCATGACTTACACTGAATTGGATTTAAGTGGGGGAGGGCTGTGTTATTGCAATGTCTTTGTTTGTTTGGGTTTTTTTGGTGAGGCAATTGGTGTTAAGTGACTTGCCCAGGGTCACACAGATAGTAAGTATCAAGTGTCTGAGGTCAGATTTGAACTCAGGTCCTCCTGAATCCAGGGCCAGTGCTCTATCCACTACGCCACCTAGCTGCCCTTATTGCTATGTCTTTGAAGCAGATATCCCTTTGTAAAAGCTAACTGGTAAAAATTGTACTGGGAATTAGTCACATGCACCTAAAACTGGAACATAATTTATGAAAAATAATTTGTGAAAGCTTGAGCTAATGGTAATAGAGACATAGCACTTTCCAAAACCCTGGGAGAATGAGCCAGAGAGTACTCAACACATTTGTTTCCCTGAAATAAGTCTTTGAGCAGAAGACCTTCCACTCAGTAAGTCATCAAAAGTTGACTGAAGTGGGACAGCTGGTGGCACAGTGGATAGAGCACTGGCCCTGGATTCAGGAGGACCTGAGTTCAAATGTGACCTCAGACACTTAACACTTACTAGCTGTGTGACCCTGGGCAAGTCACTTAACCCCAACTGCCTCACCAAAAAAAAAAATGTTGGCTGAAGTGACATCTCTCAGAGCTTCAGTTTCCCAATATGTAAAATAGGGAATGATACCTACTGCTACTGACCTCCTAGGGCTGTTCTTAGGAAAGCACTTTGTAAACCTTAGAGCTCTCTAGAAATGTGAATTGTTCTTTTATATTCACTATATTATCAAAGTAGCAGCAAGAGTAAAAGGAGCTCAGGATCCCAGAATTTTGGAAGGGACCTCAGCAATCACCTAGTCTGACCCATACTGTGAAAAGAATCCCCATGATAGCATAACCAACAAGGGGTTATTCACATTGCTCAGTCAGACAGTAAGCATTTATTAAGTGCCCTCTATATAACAGACACCATGCTAAGCACTAGGGATACAAAAAGAGGCAAAAGATGGAGTTTCATATGGCCAACTGTCTATTGGACATCAGGAACAGGGTATCCCATAGACAAATGTTTTTTGCTGGGCAGTGGGGGTTAAGTGACTTGAGGGTCACACCGCTAGTAAGTGTCAAGTGTCTGAGGCCAGATTTGAACTCAGGTACTCCTGAATCCAGGGCCGGTGCTTTATCCACTGCGCCACCTAGCTGCCCCCTCCCATAGACGTTTTAAATTCAACATGTCCAAAAAGTGAACTCCTTCTCTTTTCCCCTAAAACCTTCTCCCTCCAGACTATTGAAACATATAAGTTTTTATAAACATGACCAGCCAGGGTTCACCTCTAAATGTCTACTGAATCCTTTGCATTTGGAGACCATCCTCTGCTACTGCCATCCTCATTCATTTTCCTGGCAGTTGTAGAATCTTCATGGTGGTGGATAGCCTTATGTAATCTTAATCTTTCACTGTTCCTATGTTCTTACTTCACTGTGTTGATGGGTCTCCTGTGGGAATCTCCAAGTCTACCAGAGCAAGAGGAGGCACAGCCTGGCCAGACTTACAATAGGGTCCTTTTTGTTCTGTGATGAGTCAAAATTCCAAGAGACAAAGTTTCCGGGTACTAAAAATCATAAACCTTCGTGTGTGTGTGTGTGTGTGTGTGTGTGTGTGTGTGTGTGTGTGCACTCGAGTACTAAAAATCAATTTATTAATTAGGCTAGCCAATAATAAATTGATGGTGAATGATTCAGTAATCAAAAACAAAAAGGAAGGGTCTCGGGTCATTTTAAATCTCCCTGTTCCCCCTCTAATAGGGTCCTCTCCTAACAAGCAAATGGCAACCCTTATTGGTGGATATTTAACAAGGAGGTGGGGCTAAGAGCTCTCAGTCCCACCTGTTTACATTGTTGAAGTTTAGAGGTCTGATAAATGAAACTTGCTCATGAATTTTGGGTCACCTCTAGTAATCTGAGCATCCTGATCAGGTTGTCTCTGGTTTTATTTCTCCTTCATGAGCCAGGGCACCCCAAACTCTAATGAAGGGACCAAAGACACAAGTTGAGTCACCCTGGGGAGGGATCTAAAGCAAGCTGGGTCCTGTTTATAAAGTAAACAAAATTCAGGTTCCTAATTGGGTGGGGCCAGCCCAACCTAGTAAAGGAGCAAATTCCTTGAGAAGACACCTAATGTGATGACATTCCTTAGCTAGAATTGGCAGGGGAGAGGATTCTCTTTAAGCTAGTATAAGAGATGGCCTTTTGACAGAGGAGGGAATATTACAGACTAATATTAATAATCAAATGGTATAGCATTAAAATTAATTTTCCTCGCTTCTCTTCCCACCTGTGCTTCAGATTATATTCCATTTTCTTGGGAATGGCGGGAATGAGAAATTTGGCTCTAGTCCTGCTCTTTCCTGTTACTCAGTATCATTCAAACCATCTGGGGACTATTCCTGTCTTATTTAGAGGAGGCAACATGGGGTAATGAATGGAAAGAACCCAGGACTGGGAGTCAGAGCCCCAGTTCTGCTACTTACATAAGAAACTTATATCTGAGCTTTAGTAAAATGAAAGTAACAGTATGCCTACTATTCATATCACAAAAGTGTTGTGAAGAAAGTGCTTTGTAAACTATAAAATACTATAAGAATGTCATCCAGTATTCATTAATTCAACAACAATTTCTTATATGTCTACCATACATGACTGGGAGCAGCTAGGTGGTACAATGGATAGAGTGGTGGGCCTGGAGTCAGGAGGACCTGAGTGCAAACTCTGACTTCAGATACTTACTAGCCATGAGACCCTGGGCAAGCCACTTAATGCTGCTTGCCTCAGTTTTTTCATCTATAAAATGAGCTGGAGAAGGAAATGGCGAACCACTCCAGTATCTTTGCCAAGAAAGACCCCAAATGGGGTCATGAGGAGTTGGACACAGCTCTATAACAACAACAGCAATGCAGTCTTGGTGCAGTAAGACTTTGGGGATCCTTAGTGTTACCTTCCATTCAAGTCTTCCTTCAATGTCTCCTATGGGACAGAGGGTGACCTTGAGATCTCAGAGGGGGTGCCAGCAAAGCACACATTCTGGCAAGACCTACAAAGAGGGAAGGGCCTCTGTGGAGGTCTGGCAATGGCCTATGTTCCTGTGATCTTAGCACCCTTCCTCAATAAGTTCAGAGAACAAAAGCTTGGCCCACAGAAACTCTTGAAGACCATTTACTAAGACTTTATGAAGATAGGAAGTAATTCTTCATTGGAGAGTGGAGTGTTCCCAATGATGAAATCATAGATTCCTGAAGTGTTGAAGGTCACAGAACTAGTAAAAGTGGCAGGACGGGCAGCTAGGTAGCGCAGTGGATAGAGCACCGGCCCTGGATTCAGGAGTACCTGAGTTCAAATCCTGCTCAGACACTTAACACTTACTGGCTGTGTGACCCTAGGCAAGTCACTTAACCCCAATTGCCTCACTAAAATAAAATAAAATAAAATAAAATAAAATAAAATAAAATAAAATAAAATAAAATAAAATAAAATAAAAAGTGGCAGGACTGGGAGACTCAAGCCCAAGTTTTCCAAGTTGTCATTTTTCCCCGTGAAGCTCAGTCTATCCCAGTGAAACTAAATTGCATTTGTCCCCTTTGTTGTTGGTTATTTTAGTCATTTTTCAGTCATTTCCAACTTTTTGTGACCCCTTTTGGAGTTTGTTTGGTTTTTTTTTGGCAAAAATACTGGAGTGGTTTGCCATTTCTTTCTCTAGTCCATTTTACAGATGAAGAAAATGAGGCAAACGGGGTTAAATGATTTACCTAGGGTCACACAGCTAGTGTCTGAGGCCTAACCTGAACTCAGGTTTTCTGACTCCAGGCCCTGTGCCTTATCCACTGCACCACCTAGCTTTCCCCTTTGCAAAGCTCCTAAATCAGGATGTGTGAGATTATGTGCTATGTGTTCAGGGTAGGGCAAAATGCAGATCTGAGTTCCGCTAGGACTACAAGTAGCCCAAGTTATGTTCCACACAAGAATATAGAAAGAATTCTGGATGAACAGTCAAAAGACTGGACTTGAATCCCAGTCCCACTTTTTGTGAGATGTGTGACGTTGGGAAAATCCCTCAGCCTATTCGAGCCTCAGTTCTCTGCCCATGAGATCCCTTCCAGCTCTGGACCTGTGATCCTGTACCTATTACCCTCCCTCCAGTTCCCTTGCACATAGTTGGAAATGTATATTCAGTTGAATGATTGAATTGAATTCAATATGCCAAAGTACAAGAATTCCAGATCTTGACTTTTGTCTAATACAAAGGAGGTCACTAGAGGGCACCATTGCCACACTTATATCTCCAGCACTGATTTCTACTAGAGGGAGCTTATGGCCTTCAATTGGGGGGAAAGTGGCTAAGCATCTTACACCTGAAATGTATGACTTTCAGGCATTAAAAACAATTAGAGGTGACAGAGTGGAAAGAACAGTGGCCTGGATTGGAGTCCTCGGTCTGGATTGAAAAGTTTCATTGAGAGACCTCCCAAGGCAGCCAACTCTAATTGTTGGTGAATTTTCACTGATATCAGGCCTAACTATGAGTCCTTATAGCTTTGAGTTCTGGTTCTCTGGGACCAAACAAGACACATGTGATCCTTTCTTCTGCATGGTAACCCTTTAAATATATAGATGCAGCTAGCAGATCCAGAAGTCATTAAGTAGTGCATTGCAAACCTAGCTTGAGTCAGGAAGACCTGTTGCTATGTGTTTTGTTGCTATGTGACCTGGGATCTAAAATGGGGATAATAATAGCACCTTCATGGAAACCCCTTTTAGTATTTCTATGAGGATCAAATTAGTATTTGCATGGCACATAGCAGGCACTGAATAAACACTTGTTCCTTCCTCTCCCCCCCCCCCCCCCCCCCCCCCCCCCCCCCCCCCCCCCGTCTTTCTCCCATGCCCCAAGTTTTCTCCAAACTAAACATCCAGTTCCTTCAACTGATCCTCACATGGCATGGGTGCAAGGCCCTTTACTAACCTGGATATTTTCTAGTTTATCAATATACTTATTAAATTGTAGTGCCCAGAGTATAGAAGAACTATCACTTCCTTGTTCCTGGAAGCTAGGTGGGCAGTGGATTGAATACTGGCCCTGGAGTCAAGAAGATCTGAGTTCAAATCTGGCTTCAGATACTTACTGTGTAAACCTGGACATCACTTATCCACTGCTTGCTTCAGTTTCTTCAACTGTAAGATGAGGATAATAATGACACCTACCTCCTAGAGCTGTTGTGAGGATCAAATGAGAAAAATTAGGACGCACTTAAGCATAGTGCCTGGCACATAGTAAGTGCTGTATAAATGTTAGCTGTTTTACCATCATCATCATCATCTGGCCTCAGACACTTAGCTGTGTGACATTGAATGAGTCACTTAATCTCTACCTCAATTTCTTCACATGGAAAATTGGCATAGTCCTATGTCTATAAACTATTACCTACTTCCCAAGAGGAGGAAGTGAGATAACGTTTGTCAAGAGATGAGCACACTGCCTGGCACTATATAAATGCCAGCTCTTATTATTATTTTAACACTTCCCAAGATCACATTTATTATTTGTATTCCCAGTGTTTAGTACAATGCCTGGTTTGTAGTAAGAGCTTAATATATGTTCATCTTATCGTATCATAGTGTTAGCTGTCATCTCTCACCGCTGCCTCATACTGAGCTTTCAGTCCAGTAAAATCCACAGATTTTTTTCAGACTTTGCCACTGGACAATGCCTCCTTCATGTCACTCGTGTAGTCTTGAACTTTTTTTTTTTTTTTTAGTGAGGCAATTGGGGTTAAGTGACTTGCCCAGGGTCACACAGCTAGTGAGTGTGTAAAGTGTCTGAGGCCGGATTTGAACTCAGGTCCTCCTGAATCCAGGGCCGGTGCTCTATCCACTGAGCCACCTAGCTGCCCCGTAGTCTTGAACTTTAACAGAAGACCTTACATTTCTTTCTAGTATATTTTATATCCTTAGATTTAGACCAATGTTTTAGCCTATCAAGATCTTTTTGGATGCTGACTCTGTTATCCAGTGTGTTAGCTATCCCTCCCAGCCCTGTGTCATCTGTAAATTTGATAAACATGTCACATATACCTTTGTTGTTGTTTAGTCATTTCAATTGTTTCCAACTCTTCATGACTCCATTTGGGGTTTTCTTGGCAAAGATATTGGAGTGTTTTGCCATTTCCTTCTCCAGCTCATTTTACAGATGAGGAAAGGAAGGCAAACAGGGTTAAGTGACTTGCCCAGGGTCACACAGCTAATAAATGTCTGAGGCCAGATTTGAATTTAGGAAGATGAGTTTTTCTGACTCCAGGTCTGGTACTCTATCCACTGTGCCACCTAGCCACCCCATATATACCTTTATTCAAGATCACAAAAAACGTAAAAGTATTGATTTGGAATCAGAGGATCTAGGTTTGAATTTCAGTTCTGTTGCTTGTTACCTCTTGGGTAAATTCTTTAACTTCTCTGGGCCTCAGTTACTCATCCATAAAACAAGGTGGTAGGATTATATGGACCCCGCCAGCTCTAAATCTATGATTTTCTCTTAAATGCATATCTCAGGGGCACTCCCATGAAAACCTCCTAAAATGGTATCAAATTAATAAATAAAATGACTGTTCTTTGAATCTAGTCATTCTACCAATTCCAAATCCATATTATTGCACTATCCTCTAGCTTATTTTTTCCACATGAATTGCTGGAATACTTTATCAAACACTTTGCTAAAACCTAGGTAACTTACAATGGTGGCGTTCCTCTCATTTACCAGTTTAATCACTTTATCACAAGAGGAAATAAGTTTAACCCAACATAACCTGTTCTTTGTTTTGTTTTTTTGTTTTGTTTTGGTGAGGCAATTGGGGTTAAGTGACTTGCCCAGGGTCACACAGCTAGTAAGTGTCAAGGGTCTGAGGCCGGATTTGAACTCAGGTACTCCTGAATCCAGGGCCAGTGCTCTATCCACTGTGCCACCTAGCTGCCCCAATAACCTGTTCTTAATGAAACCATGCTGGCTTCATGATCATACCTTCCTTTTCCAAGTGTTCACTAATAATCTCTTTAATTCTGGATCCTCCCCCCACCCCCAAGGAATTAGTCAAATTCACCAGCCTACAGGTCATATTCTCTTCTATTTTTTGAAAATTATATCTGCCCTTCCTAGGTCCTCTCTCTCCTGTTCTCCATGATCTTTCCATTTTTTTTTTTTTTTGGTGAGGCAATTGGGGTTAAGTGACTCACCCAGGGTCACACGGCTAGTGAGTGTCAAGTGTCTGAGGCCAGATTTGAACTCAGGTTCTTCTGACTCCAGAGCTGGTGCTCTATCCACTGCGGCACCTAGCTGCTCCTCCAATTTTTTTGACAATCACATCAGCCAATTCTTTAAGTATCCAATGATATAGTTCTTCCTGCTAGATGATTTTAATTCATTAAGATCAGCCAGGAAAGACTTCTGGAGACAGAGCCAAGATGGTGGAGTGAAACCAGGAAGCTGCCTGAGCTCTCCCAAATTTCCCTCAGAAACAAAATTAAATTAAGCCTCTCAACAGAATCTGGAGCTGCAAAACCTGCCAAAAAAAAAAAATGGAGTGAAACAATCTTCCGATTTAAGATAACCTAGAAGATCTTCAAGAAAGGTTTGTTTCATTTGAATAAAAGGGGATCACAGCTCAGCACAAAGGGTGTCTGGGAAATCCAGCAAAAGGCTTTTAGTCACAGCACAAATCAGCAGCTGAGGACCCACAGTCCTAGCTCAGCAAGCTAGTGGCACAGCAGGCCAGTTGTGAGACCTTCAGCCCCAATCCAGAAGGCAATCTGCCAGCTGGGGTATCAGCTCCCCAACAGACTCAATTAGGCTGAGCCACTCCAGTGCAGTGAGCAGGCTGCAAGCTGCTAATGCCTCAGAGCATAAAGCTAGTGACCCATCCCTTGGCCCCTAGCAAAAGAAGCTTGTGACATTACCTGCTGTTCACCAGGAGCAGAACTCAACTTTAAAAGGCACAAAAGAGGCTAAAATATGAATAAGAAACAAACAAACCAAAAAAAAAAAAATCCTTACCATTGAAAATTACTATAGTGACAGAGAGGATCAAAACACAAACTCAGAGAACAACAATGATAAAACATCTACATGTGAAGCCTTAAAGGGGGAAAAGAAATGGTCTTAAGACAAAAAAAGCCCTCTTGGAAGAACTCAAAAAGGATTTTATAAACCAAATAAGAGAGGTAGAAGAAAAATTGGGAAAAGAAATGATAGTTATGCAAAAGAGAGCCAATAGCTTAGAAAAAGAAGGACAAAAATTGACTGAGGAAAACAACTCATTAAAAAATGCAATTGGCCAAATGGAAAAGGAAGTACAAAAGCTGACTGGTGAAGATAATACCTTAAGAATCAGAATTGGGCAGATGGAAGCTAATGACTCAATGAGACAACAGGAATAAGTAAAGCAGAATCAAAAGACTATAAAAGTAGAAGAAAATGTAAAATACCTATTCAGAAAAACAACAGACCTGGAAAATAGATCAAGAAAGGACAGCCTACATATAACTGAACTACCTAAGGACCATGATCCAAAAAAAAAAAAAAGAGCCTAGACAGCATATTACATGACATTATTGTTATGGGCCCCTAGATATCTCAGAAGTTTTCTGGGGTAAATCAAAGAACCTTCTCCTAGAGAAAGTAAATCAAAGGACAGACACACCTAAAGAGATAAGTGGCAAGGGATCCTGACTGAGTTAGCTCCATGACCACCACCCTTCATTCCAGTCTCCCCACCCCTTGGGGAGATAAGATTAGGTGTGGCTGCTATCTTTGTGGAATGAGGGAGGGAGAGATGGTTTGAGAGATCTCAATCCTCCCTTCACCCAACTTCTCCAAGCCACCACCAGTGGGAGATGGTCCTCCCCCAATAAGGGAACTTTCCACCATCAGATGATCACTTTATGAGACCACCATCGGTTCTCTATAAAAATATTTGCCTGTCTCTTGCTTGGGGAGAAAGGTATCTCAGAGAGCCACACCTCTGTGCCATGCCTTCTCCCCATGAGAAGAAGTCCAAGGATTTCTCTCTTGGTTTCCTTTCCTTAGCACCTAAATAAACTATTGTTTTATTCTAATTGGATTTGTGTGCAAGAGGGTGTAATTCTTTTATTTATTTATTTAGGGTTTTTGGTGAGGCAATTGGGGTTAAGTGACTTGCCCAGGGTCACACAGCTAGTAAGTGTTAAGTGTCTGAGGCCAGATTTGAACTCAGGTCCTCCTGAATCCAGGGCTGGTGCTCTATCCACTGCACCACCTAGCTGCCCCAGGGTGTAATTCTTTAAAGAGGAATTCCTAAGAACCCCTACCCAATTTCCCCATAACATTATCAAGAATTTCCCCAATGTCTTACAACCAGAGGAAAAAGTAGTCATTGAAAGAATCCACTGTTCACCTCTTGAAAGAGACCCCAAAAGGAAAACTTCAAGGAATATTGTAACTAAATTCCAAGATTATCAAATAAAGGAGAAAATACTGCAAGCGGCCAGAAAGAAACAATTTAAATATGGAGGAACAACAATCAGAATTACACAGGACCTGGCAGCTTCAACATTAAAGGATCAGAGGGCTTAGAATATGATATTCTGGAGGGCAAAGAAACTGGGATTACAACCAAGAATGTCCTACCCAGCAAAATTAAGCATAATCTTTCTTTTTTTTTTTTTTGGTGAGGCAATTGGGGTTAAGTGTCTTGCCCAGGGTCACACAACTAGTAAGTGTCAAGTGTCGGATTTGAACTCAGGTCCTCCTGACTCCAGGGCCAGTGCTCTATCCACTGTGCCACCTAGCTGCCCCAAGTATAGTCTTTCAAAGGAAAAGGGGACTTTAAAATTTTCCTAATGGAAAGCCCAGAATTAACAGAAAATTCAGTCTACAAATACGAGACTCAAGAGATGCATGAAAAGGTAAAAAGGGGGAAAACACATGTTAATCAATAAGGTTAAAATGCATCCCAGAACTGCATCTTTATTAAGGCAGATAGGAGGAGTGCACACAAACAGAAGGTGTGGGTATAAGTTGATTCTGATGTGATGATATTAAAAAAACTTAAAGAGTAAAAAAAAAAAGGATTATACTAGGAGAAGAGGAAAGGGAAGGCAGAATGGGATAAACCACATCACATGAAGAAGCACAAGAGACCTATTATAATAGAGGGGGAAAGGGAGGGGCGAACATTGTTTTGACCTTACTCTCATCTGATTTGGCTCAGAGAGGTAATAACATACACACTCAATTGGGTATAAAATTTTATCTTACCCTACAGGGAAGTAAAATGGTAATGGGGAAAGGGGTGCTTATAGAAGAGAGGGGAAAACTAGGAGGGGAATGGGGAAAGGACAAAAAGGAGGTGGGGCTGATAGAAATGGAAGCAAATTGCAGAGTGTATTAAAAACCAGAATCCTACAATATGTTGTTTACAAGAAACACATTTGAAGCAGAGAGATACACAGAGTAAAGGTAAAAGGATGGAGAAGAATATATTACACCTCAACTGAAGTTAAAAAAAAAAAGCAATCCTCATCTCAGACAAATTTTGCTAAAACAAAAATTGACCTAATTAAAAGAGATAAATATCAATACTAAATATGTATGCACCAAGTGGTACAGCATCCAAATTCTTAGAGAAGAAATTAATTGAGTTACAGGAATAGATAGCAAAACTATAGTATTGGGGGACCTCAAACACCCCCTCTCAAAACTAGATAAGTCTGAGGGCAGCTAGATGGCACAGTGGATAGAGCATAGTGGATAGGCCCTGGAGTCAGGAGGACCTGAGTTCAAATCCAGCCTCAGACACTTAACACTTACTAGCTGTGTGATCCTGGTCAAGTCACTTAACCCCAATTGCCTCACCAAAAAAACACAAAACAACAACAAAAAAAAAACCTAGATAAGTCTAACCACAAAATTAATAAAAAAGAAATTAAGGAGGTGAATGAAATTTTACAAAAATTAAATATGGTAGACCTCTGGAGGAAAATGAATGGTGATAGAAAAGAATATACTTTTTTCTCAGTGGTACATGGCATGTACACAAAAATTAATCATGTATTAGGCCATAAAAACCTTACAGTCAAATACAGAAAGGCAGAAATTGTGAATGCATCCCTTTCATATCGTGATGCAATAAAAACTATGTGTAATAAAGGGCCATGGAAAGATAGACCAAAAATGAATTGGAAACTAAATAATCTCATCCTAAAGAATGAATGGGTCAAACAACAAATCATAGAAACAATCAGTAACTTCATCCAAGAGAATGACAATGAGACAACATACCAAAACTTATGGGATGCAGCCAAAGCACTTCTTAGGGGAAATTTTATATCTCTAAATGCCTACATGAATAAAATAGAGAAAGAAGAGATAAATGAATTGGGCATGCAACTAAAAAAGCTAGAAAAAGAACAAATTAAAAATTCCCAATTAAACACCAAATTAGAAATTCTGAAACTTAAAGGAGAAATTAATAACATTGAAAGTAAGAAAACTATAGAATTAATAAATAAAACTAAGATCTGGTTCTATGAAAAGACAATAAAATAGATAAACCTTTGGTTAATTTGAATAAAAAGAAGAAGAAAACCAAATTATCAGCATCAAAAATGAAAAGGTTGAACTCACCACCAAAGAAGCAGAAATTAAAGCAATAATTAGGAACTATTTTTCCAAACTATATGCTAATAAATTTGACAATCTAAATGAAGTGAATGAATATCTACAAAAATGTAAATTGCCCAGATTAACAGAAGAGGAAATAAAATCCCTAAATAAGCACATTTTAGAAAAAGAAATTGAACAAGCCATCAAAGAATTCCCTAAGAAAAAAATCTCCAGGGCCAGATGGGTTTACAAGTGAATTATACCAAACATTTAAAGAACAATTAATGGGGGCATCTAGGTGGCACAGTGGATAAAGCATTGGCCCTGGATTCAGGAGGACCTGAGTTCAAATCTAACCTCAGACACTCTGCACAAGTCACTTAACCCTCTTTGTCCCACAAAAAAAAAGAAAGAAAGAACAATTAATTCTGGTACTCTACAGATTATTTGAGGAAATAGGTGAAGAAGGAATCCTGCCAAATTTCTTTTATGAGACATAGTGCTGATACCTAAACAGGGAAGACCAAAAGCAGAAAGAAAATTATAAACCAGTCTCCCCAATGAATGTTGATGCAAAAATTCTAAATAGAATATTAGCAAAGAGATTACAGCAAGTTATCACCATGATAATGCACTGTGACCAGGTAGGATTTATACCAGGAAGGCAGGACTGGTTCAATATCAGCAAAACTATCAACATAATCAACCACATCAATAACAAAACTAACCAAAATCATATGATTATTTCAACAGATTCAGAGAAAGATTTTGACAAAATACAGTACCTATTCCTATTAAAAAGACTAGAGAGCATAGGAATAAATGGAGTTTTCCTTAAGATGATAAATAGTATCTATATGCAATGGGAATAAGTTAGAGACATTCCCAATAAGATCAGGGGTGAAACAAGGATGTCCATTATCAAAACTATTCTTCAACATTGTACTAGAAATGCTAGCCTTAGCAATAAAAGAAGAAAAATAAATTGAAGGAATTATAATAAACAAGAAAGAAAACTATCACTCTTTGCAGATGACATGATGGTATACATAGAGAATCCTAGAAAATCAACTAAAAAAGCTACTTGAAATTATTAACAATTTTAGCAAAGTTGTAGGATATAAACTAAATCCCCACAGATCATCAGCATTTCTGTATATGATGAACAGAGTCCAGCAGCAAGAGATAGAAAGACTAATTCCATTTAAAATGACTGTAGACAACATAAAATATTTGGGAGTCTACCTGACAAGACAAACCCAAGAACTATATGAACACAATTATAAAACACTTTTCACACAAATAAAATCAGATCTAAATTAATGTAAAAATATAAATTGCTTATGGGTAGGCCATGATAATATAATAAAAATGACAATTCTACCTAAATTAATTTACTTATTCAGTATTACATACCAATCAAATTACCAAAAAATTATTCCATAGAGCTAGAAAAAATAGTAACAAAATTCATATGGAAGAACAAATGGTCAAGAATATCAAGGTAATAAATGAAAAAAATATAAAGGAAGGTGGTCCAGCTGTACCAGATCTAGAACTATATTATAAAGCAGCAATCATCAAAAGTATTTGGTACTGGGGCTGCTAGGTGGCACAGTGGATTGAGCACTGGCCCTGGAGTCAGGAGGACCTGAGTTCAAATCCAGCCTCAGACACTTAACACTAGTTGTGTGACCCTGGGCAAGTCACTTAACCCCAATTGCCTCACCAAAACAAAACAAAACAAAACAAAAAATAGTATTTGGTACTGGCTAAGAAATAGAGAGGTGGATCAGTGGAATAGGTTAGGCACACAAAACACAGCAGTAAATGAATATAGCAATCTCTTGTTTGATAAACCCAAAGACTCTAACCTCCAGGATAAGAACTCACTATTTGGCCAAAACTGCTGGGAAAACTGGGAAATAATATGGCAGAAACTAGGTACAGACCAACATCTTACACCATACACCAAAGTAAAGTCAAAATGGGTACAAGATCTGTATATAAAGGGTGATAGCATAGGCAAGTTAGAAAAGGAAGGAATAGCTTACTTGTCATAACTGTGGAGAGGAAAAGAATTAATGACCAAAGTTGAGATAGAGAGCATTATGAAATGCAGAGTGGATCATTCTGACTACATTAAATTAAAAATTTCTTGCACAAACAAAACCAATGCAAGTAAGATGAAAAGGAAGGCAAAAAGCTGGGAAACAATTTTAACAGACAGTGTTTCAGATAAAGGCCTCATATCCAAAATATATAGAGAACTGAATCAAATATATAAGAATACAAGTCATTCCCCAAATGAGAAATGGTCAAAGGATATGAACAGGTAGTTTTCAGATGATGAAACTAAAACTATCTACAGCCATATGAAAAAAAAATGTTCTCAATCACTACTGATTAGAAAAATGTAAATTAAAACTACTCTTAGGTACCACCTCACACCTATCCAATTGGCTAATATGGCAAAAAACCAAAATGATAAATGTTGGAGAAGATGTGGGGGGAAATTATTTCATAGATCTAGAGAAAATAATAACAAAATTCATGTGGAAGAACAAATGGTCAAGAATATCAAGGTAATAAATGAAAAATACAAAGGAAGGTGGCCTAGCTATACCAGATCTAAAACTGTATTACAAAGCAGCAATCATCAAAAGTATTTGGTACTGGATAAGAAATAGAGAGGTGGATCAGTGGAATAGATCAGGCACAGAAAACATAGCGGTAAATTAATATAGCAATCTCCTGTTTGTTTTGTTTTTTTGTTGTTGTTTTTTTTTTAGTGAGGCAATTGGGGTTAAGTGACTTGCCCGAGGTCACGCAGCTAGTAAGTGTTAAGTGTCTGAGGCCGGATTTGAACTCAGGTACTCCTGACTCCAGGGCCAGTGCTCTATCCACTGTGCCACCTAGCTGCCCCAGCAATCTCCTGTTTGATAGAGCCAAAGATTCTAACCTCCAGGATAAGAACTCACTATTTGACAAAAATTGCTGGGAAAACTGGAATATAGTATGGCAGAAACTAAGCATAGACCAACATCTTACATCAAAATGCATACAAGATCTAGACATAAAGCATGATGCCATAGGCAAATTAGAAAAGGAAGGAATAATTTACTTGTCAGATCTATGGAAAGGGGAAGAATTTATGACCAAAGATAAGAGAGAGAACATTATAAAATGCAGAGTGGATCATTTTGACAATATTAAATTTAAAAGGTTTTGCACAAACAAAACCAATGCAAGCAAGATTAGAAGGAAAGCAGAAAGCTGGGAAACAATTTTTATAGACAGTGTTTCTGATAAAAGCCTCATATCTAAAATATAGAGAGAAACGAATCAAATATATAAGAATATAAGTCAAGTCATTCCCCAATTGAGAAATGGTCAAAGGATATAAACAGGCAGTTTTCAGATGAAGAAATTAAAGCTATCTACAGCCACATGAAAAAATGTTCTCAAACACTACTGATTAGAGAAATGCAAAGTAAAACCACTCTGAGGTACCACCTCACACTTATCCAATTGGCTAATATGACAAAAAAGGAAAATGATAAATGTTGGAGAAGATTTGGGAAAATTGGAACATTAATGCACTGTTGGTAGAGCCGTGAATTGATCCAACCATTCTGGAAAGCAATTTGAAATCATGCCCAAAAGACTTTAAAACTGTGCATATCCTTTTGATCTAGCAATACCACCACTAGGTCTTTATCCCAAAGAGATCATAAAAAAGGGAAAAGGACCCACATGTACAAAAATATTTACAGCTGCTCTTTTTGTGGTAGCAAAGAATTGGAAATTCAGGAGATGCCCATCATTTGGGGAATGGCTAAACAAATTGTGGTATATGAATGTAACAGAATACTACTGAAAAAACAATGCAGGGGCGGAGCCAAGATGGCGGAGGAAAGGCAGTCAGCTCTCGAACTCATGAGACAATCGCTCCAAAAAACATTCAAATAACACCATAGGAAAATGCCAGGAGCAGCAAAACTCACAGAAGAATGTGCTGAAATCACCTTCTAACCAAGAACGGCTTGGAAGGTCAGAAGGAGGGAGCTGCTGTGCTGATACAGGAGTTGGGCCCAACCCCACAGTCACCTTGACACAGATCCAGTCTCAGGAAGACCTCACCAGAGAAGGAGACCCCCAGAGCCTCTGAATCAGCTGAAGCACCACTGTCATCTGGAACTAAGTTCACAGTCTGGTGAGTGGGCTGAGCCCTGGGCCGGGGAGAGACTACAGGGGTCTATGCTGGTGCTAAGGCAGAACTTGGATTTTACACCCCTGCTGAGAACCAGGAGGTAGGCTTGAGTAGCAGTGGCCCAGGTAGGGGAGGGGCACAGGCTCATCAGAGCTAACAACACACACACACAAAGCTGGTTGATTGGCAAGTTGGTCTGGGATCATCTAGGACCAGGAAACAGACCGGGCGAGGGAAGAACCTGATTCTCCTTAAATCATACCACCTGGGACTTCTTAAGTTTGGGAAACTGCAGCCTGGAAACAGTGCCCCACTTTAAGGAGATAAAAGTCTAGTAAAAGAAAGGCAAGATGAGCTGACAGAGAAAGGTGAGGACCATAGAAAGTTTCTTCAGTAACAAGGAAGACCAAGGGGCACCCTCAGAGGAAGATGTCAACATCAGGGCCCCTATATCTAAAGCTTCCAAGAAAAATATGAATTGGTCTCAGGCCATAGAGGTGCTCAAAAAGGAGTTTGAAGATAAAGTTAGAGAGGTAGAGGAAAAAATGGAAAGAGAAATGAGGGGGATGCAGGAAAGACATGAGAAAAAAGTCAACAGCTTGAAAAGTCAAATGGAAAAGGAGGTACAAAAGCTCTCTGATGAAAATAATTGCCTGAGAATTAGGATTGAACAAATGGAAGCCAGTGACTTTATGACAAACCAAGATGCAATAAGGCAAATCTAAATGAATAAAAAAAATAGAGGGCAATGTAAAATATCTTCTGGGAAAAACTGCTGACCTGGAAAATAGGTCCAGGAGAGATCATTTGAAAATTATTGGTCTACCTGAAAACCATGATCAAGGAAAGAGCTTAGACACCATCTTCCAAGATATTCTCAGGGAAAATTGCCCTGAAATTCTAGAAGAAGAAGCTAAAATAGAAATTGAAAGAATCCACCGATCACCTCCAGAAAGAGATCCCAAAAAGAAAACTCCTAGGAATATTATAGCCAAATTCCAGAGCTCTCAGGTCAAGGAGAAAATATTGCAAGCTGCCAAAAAGAAAGAATTCAAGTACTGTGGAGCCCCAGTCAGGATAGCACAAGATCTAGCAGCTTCTACATTAAAGGACTGGAGGGCATGGAATATGATATTCCAAAGGGCAAAGGAAATGGGATTACAACCAAGAATCACCTACCCAGCAAAACTCAGCATTATCTTTCAGCAGAAAAAATGGGACTTTAATGAAAAAGACTTTCAGATATTTGTGATGAAAAGACCTGAACTGAACGGCAAATTTGACTTCCAAATACAAGACCCATAAAAAATTGGAGCAGGGGGGCGGCTAGGTGGCACAGTGGATAGAGCACTGGCCCTGGATTCAGGAGAACCTGAGTTCAAATATGGCCTCAGACACTTAACACTAGCTTTGTGGCCCTGGGCAAGTCACTTAACCCCAATTGCCTCACAAAAAAAAAAAAAATTGGAGCAGGGGGACATACCTGGGGTTGTACAGTAGGCAACTGTCTTGTGTCTGTGGCCAGGTTTTGGCTGGTTTCCCCCTGGGGCCAGGGGTGATGTTTTGTCCACTGTGTCACTTAGCTAGGTGATGACATCTTTAGGGTTAAATCGAGGGGTGAAGGGAATGCACTGAGGGAGGGGGAAAGGCAGAGGTGAAATCCTACATGAAAGAAACAGGAAAAGGCTTATGGAGTGGGGGAAGAGATGGGAGAGGAGCAGGGCAGTAAAGGAAAAGGCTCAAAGACCTTAAACTCATCAGAGCTGCCCCAAGGAGGGACTAACACACCACCACCCCCAACTGGGTGGAGTAATCTATTTAATCTGGACAGCAAATGAGTCTAACACTCATCAGAATTGGCTCAAAGACCTCAATCTCATTAGAATTGGCTCAAGAGGGGCAGCTAGGTGGCGCAGTGGATAGAGCACAGACCCTGGATTCAGGAGGACCTGAGTTCAAATCTGGCCTCAGACACTTAACAATTACTAGCTGTGTGACCCTAGGCAAGTCATTTAACCCCAATTACCTTGCCCCCCCCAAAAAAAAAGAATTGGCTCAAGGAGGGAATAATGTACACACTCAATTGGGTGGAGTAATCTCTCTAACCCTGCAGGAAAATTGGAGGGGAAGGGGGATAAAGAGAGAGGGGCAAAAGAAGGAAGGGTAGAGTGGGGGAGGGGAAGCAAATCCCTTTTGAAGAGTGATAGGATGAAAGAAGATGGATAATAGAATAAATATCATGGGGAAGGGAATAGGATGGAAGGGAAACAGTTAACAATAGTAATCATGAAAAAGAGAAAAGGGGGAAAATTGTACAAAAAGTATTTATAGCAACTCTTGGTGGAGGCTAAGAATTGAGAATAAAGGGAATGTCCATCAAATGAGGAATGTTGGAAAAAGCTGTGCTATATGATTGTAGTGGAATGGTCTTGTGCTACAGGAAATGACAAACAGGATGATCCCAGAAAAACCTGGAAAGACTAATGAACATCAATGTATAGTAAAGTGAGCAGAGCTGGGAGGACATTGTGCATAGTGACAGCAGTATTGTTCAATGAGCAATTGTGAATGACTTAACTACTCTCAGCAATGCAATGATCCAAGAGAATCCCAAGGAACTAATGAGGAAGCTTACTATGCACCCCCATAGAAAGAACTGATAAAAAAAAAAAAAACACTTGCGGATTATACATATATAACCTGGTTGTGATCTTGTGGAGTGGGGAGGAAAGGGAGGGAGGGAAGGAGAAAAATTTGGAACTCTAAATCTTATGAAAATGAATGTTGAAAACTACCCTTAAGGGGGGAAGCTAGATGGCACAGTGGATAAAGCACCAGCCCTGGATTCAGAAGGACCTGAGTTCAAATATGGACTCAAACACTCGACACTTACTAGCTATGTGACCCTGGGCAAGTCACTTAACCCTCATTGCCCCACCAAAAAAAAAAAAAAGCATGAAAACTACCCTTACATGTAACTGGAAAAAATAAAATAAATGTTTGTTGCTAAAAAGAATTTTTTAAAAAAAACCTGGTGTAACAACAAAAAAAAAGGAATACTATTGTGCTATAAGAAATTATGGATTTCAGAAAAACCTGGAAAAACACGAATTGATGCTGAGTGAAATGAGCAGAACCAAGAGAACATTGTACACAGTATCAACAACATTGTGTGATGATCAACTATGACAGACTTAGCTCTTCTCAGCAAAACAATGATCCAAGACAATGCCAAAAGACTCAAGGTGGAAAATGCTCTCCACATCCAGAAAAAGACCTATGGAGTCTGAATGCAGATTGAAGCATACTATTTTTCACTTTTGTTGTTGTTGTTTTTTTGTTATTGTTCTTGTTTATTTCTTTCTTGCAATTTTTTCCTTTTTGTTCTGATTCTTCTCTTAAGGCATGACTAATGTGGAAATATGTTTAACATGATTGTAATGTATAACCTATATCAGATTGATTGCTGGCCTTGGGAGGGGGGAGGGAAGTGAGGGTGGGAGAAAAATTTGGAACTCAAAAAAATATCTTTACATGTAATTGGAAAAAAATTAAAAAGAAAAAAAAATGATTTAAAAAAAACAAGAGCAGCCAGGCACCCTCTTACTATCTTCTTATTTCTACTGAGTATAAATTTCCTATTAGCCATTTTTGTTCAGTTCCCTTTTAGTCCAAGACCAGCTACCTAGTCAGAGAAAACAAAAGGAAAGGCAGGATGGAGCAGCTATGCCTCCTGGCTATTGTCAGTCATCTTTTCCTCTCCACCCCAAATGGTGGTCCTGTTTGTCCCTTTTTTTAAATCATCTTCTTTCCTCTAATAAAGTTTTTTTAAAAAAAGCTTTGTTGTTAACATTAGTTTTACTGGTCATACTTAGTATATTCTGAGTTTTAAACACTCTTGACCTGACTCAATTCTAAATTGTTGTGCCATACTTTTGTGTTCATTCTGTCCTTTCTTCCACCTTTTGTGTATATATACATATATACATATACACATATACATATATATATATACACACATATATATATGGGGCAGGGAAATGAAGGTGAAATGACTTGCCCAAGGTCACACAGCTAGTGTCAAGTGTCTGAGGTCACATTTGAACTCAGGTCCTCCTGAATCCAGGGCCAGTGCTTTGTCCACTGCGCCACCTAGTGGCCCCCTCTGTATTTATATTTTAGAAATCTAATTCAGTTGGCATTGTTGCCAAAATTAATAATAATAGCAAACATTAATATGGCAATAAAGTTTAAGCTAAGCATTTTACATGAACCTCACAACAACCCTGGGAGATAGGTGCTAGATGAAAGGAAACTGAGGCAGGCTGAGGTTAAGTAGCTAGTAAGCTAGTAAAGGTCTGATGCAGGATTTGAACTCAGGTCTTCCTGACTCCTAGTCTACATTCTATTCACTGCACCATCTAACTGCCATTCTAAAATCACTTAATCTTCTCAAAGCTTTGAATAATGCTTTCACTATACCTTGCATGGGCTACAAGGATTAAATAAGATGATATAGATCTGGTACTTTATAAACCTTAAAACCCCATATAAATGTCAACCCCGGTGGCTACAATTTAGAATGCAGAGAACAACTTTCATCTGTATTTCACTTTCAGGTTTCTTAAAAGCTTTCAGGTTAATTTGATTTTCAGAGATTGAGAAATGGATTTGGAGTGGTCATTTCTGCCATTTTTAAAATGAAGTTTATGTTACCATGCTGTTCAAAGTGCCATAATAATTTATAAAGGAGGGGGCAGCTAGGTGGTGCACTGGATAAAGCAGTGGCCCTGGATTCAAGAGGACCTAAATTCAAATCTGGCCTTAGACACTTGACATTTACTAGTTGTGTGACCCTGGGCAAGTCAGTGGACCCTCATTGCCCCACAAAAAAAATTAATAATAATAATTTATAAAGGAAATTTTATTGAAAATATCTACAGTAAGATTATTGATCACCTATGTGACCATTAGCAACTATCTTTCCTTCTGTATTTCATACTTTCTACATCTATAAGGGGGGGCAGGTCTAGATGATTTTAATAAACATCGTCCTTCTCTAAATCTATGATCCTGTTATTACTTACCCTCATTTAAACAGAGACAACTCACCTTGTGTTATGACATCTTCCCATTAAAAATAAAGAAACTGGGGGCAGCTAGGTGGCACAGTGGATAAAGTATCAGTCCCGGATTCAGGAGGACCTGAGTTCAAATCCAGCCTCAGATACTTGATACTTACTAGCTGTGTGACCCTAGGCAAGTCATTTAACCTGAATTGCCTCGCCCCTCCAAAAAAAAAAAAGAAGAAGAATTTAGGGGCAGCTAGGTAGAGCAGTAGATAGAGCACTAGCCTTGGATTCAGGAGGACCTGAGTTCAAATGTGACCTCAGACACTTAATACTTACTAGCTGTGTGACCCTGGGCAAGTCACTTAACCCCAATTGCCTCACCAAAATAATAATAATAATAATGGAACTGGGAATATTTTGCTTGGGGTGGGGGGAGATTTGGAAAGGGAGGAGATGGAAAAGGGAAATGTGATACCTGCTTTCAAATATATGGAGCATTGTCAAATGGGGGAGGGATTAAATTTGTTCTGCTTAGAAATCCTGAGGCACACCAGAAGTTGATTACAAGTATCAGAGAAGGGGCAGCTAGGTGGCACAGTGGATAGAGCACCGGCCCTGGAGTCAGGAGTACCTGAGTTCAAATCCGACCTCAGACACTTAACAATTACTAGCTGTGTGATCCTGGGCAAGTCACTTAACCCCAATTGCCTTACTAAAAAAAAAAAAAAAAGAAAAAAGAAACAAGTATCAGAGAAGCAGATTTTGGCTCAATACAAAGAGAAACTTCCTAACAATCAAAGCTATGCACAAATGAAACAGGCTGCTGTAGTAGGTAGTGAGCTCCATCTCATGGGAGTTGATCAGTCTGAAAATCACTTGTAGGAATGTAATTACACCAAGTAGCACTTTGCTCACAGGCCAAGGACAGTCACAGGGAGGAAATATCTCTCCTCCCTCAGATGTCAGTCCTCCTGGGCAAAGCTCTAGTTACCCCACCCTAGTTTACAGCTCTGAGTAATTATGGTTGAAAGCCACTACACAGAGAGTCCAACTTAAATGCAGACAAATACAGAGAAGGCAGAGAGAGGACTAGATTTGGAGTCAGGAATCCTATTTTCAATTCTTGGCTTTGAAAAATATTATGTTACTCTGGGCAACTTACTTAACCTCTCTTTGCCCCAGTTTCTTCTCTATGAAATGAAAACCATAACATTTTACTACTTATTCTCCCTATGTGTGTGTGTGTGTGTGTGTGTGTGTGTGTGCTTGTTCATCCTTCGTCTTCTAAGAGAACCATAGTCTTGACTCATGCATGAATTGGATTTAAGTGAGGCAGAGTTACACAAAGTCATCAGTCTCACTCTTGCTTCCAGAGTCATCTCAATCCAGTGACAAGATAAAAGATGACTGGCAATGGCGTGGGATGCAGTGGATGATCCTGGAGTCATCAATGTCTGATCAAGCTCTAACTCCACAACACCTGCTTCAGCCACCTTCAATGGAACAAATTGTTCTCCTCTGCCCATTCTACTGGGGGAAGTCTTCATAGCTTGGGGCAGACATCTCCCAAACACTGATAGGTGTGAGGCTTGTTGATTACCCTCAACCTGGTTTAGCCCATCTGCCAAAACAGTTTTACCAAGGTGTGGCCACTAGGTATGCTACAGCTCCTTGGAGCCACAGGTAAGAGTTGGGTGACACGTGGACAGCAAAGGCAGAAAGCAGACCTGGAAAGGGCTCAGCAGCCCTCACATCAGAGATGCTAGTCCTACCTGAACACCCCATACGATAGATAGATAGATATAGATAGATAGATAGATAGATAGATAGATAGATAGATAGATAGACAGACAGATAGATATAGATAGACAGACAGATAGATCTAGATATAGGTACATATGTTTGGACTATTAGGGGAATACCATGAATGTGAGCTATTATTTCAGAGTATTACAAGGAAATTGAGGCCAAAAAGGAGGAAAACTGTGGGTGACAGAAAAGAACAGATGGAAGTTTGGGGTCAGAGATCTGTATACCCTGTCATCTCAGGAGAACTTATATATGCTGTCAAAACAAAATTTATGATTTAATAAATACACACATACACTAAGTATGATGGATAGGGAGCTGATTTGGGAATCAGGAAAACCTGGATTCAAGTCCTGGATTCACATGGATTCAAGATGTACCCCAGGCACCTCTCTAAGACAATAATTAATGTGCAGCCATCTATAAAAGTCTTAGTATAGTTTTAAGCTCTTAAAGTTGTATTGGTCAAAGACATTCTCTCACCATGAGTTCCCTACATCAATGAAATCAGGTCTGGACCAAATAATTAGAAATGTACATACACAAAATGAGAGGATTGAACTAGATGTTCTATAAGGTTTTTAAGCTATGATATTCTGTAGCTCTATGATCATAAAGTCCCTTCTAGCTCTGACATCCTATATGTTTAATGTCTTTCTTCTTTGTTAAGTAGAGGTAGCTGATGGCACACTAGACAGAGGACCAAGCCTGGAATCAGGAACACCTGAGTTCAAATCTGACTCCAGACACCTTAGTAACTGTGTGACCCTGGGCAAGTCACTTAGCCTCTGTTTCCTCGAATATAAAGTGGGGATAATAATAGCACCTCCCCTACAGGGCTTTTGTGAGGATCAAATGAGATACTCTTTCTAACATTCTTAGCAATCTCTGGCACATAGTAGGCCCTAAATAAAAGTCTGTTTCCCTCCTATCTAAATACCACTTATCTTTTTTTTTTTTTGGCAGGGCAATGAGGGCTAAGTGACTTGCCCAGAGTCACACAGCCAATAAGTGTCAAGTGTCTGAGGCCAGAATTGAACTGAGGTTCTCCTGAATTCAGGGCCGGTGCTTTATCCACTGCACCACTCAGCTGCCCTCCCTCTTCCTAACTTATCTTTTAATACTCAGTTCAAATGCTTCCTTTTCCATGAAATCTTCTCTGACTATACCAGCCCTCATTGATCTCCTTTCTCTGAATTCTTAGGGCACATTGTCTGTCACTGGTAATTTAACACTTAATTTTATACTGCCTTATACAATTCACTTATTATTTTGAAAGCTTCTTAGAAAAGAAGAACTTGTACCATACTTAAAGGTCACATATTTAGAACTGAAAGAAACTTCAGAGATCATTTAGTCCAACCTCCTCATTTAAGGAAACTGAAGTGCCGAGAAATAAAGTTATTTCCCTAAAGTCATATAAATAGAAAGTAGCAGAACTGGAACCCATAAACAGGTCTTCTGATTTCAAAACCAAATCGACAATCCATCCATACCTGCTCATATAATTCAACTTTTGTCTGTAAGTTCACCATAGCAGATGGTGTCTAGGGCAATGTTATGAGACATTTTCCCCCTTCTTTTGACATTATGAAGATAACAGAGGATGCGTGTGAACTATTCAATAATTATCCCTTTCTCTTGCCATATTATCAACAGTGCTTATCCAGAGAACTAAGAAATAGAGGGAACTGGAGCAAGATGCCAGCATGTGTCTCTTCCAGACCTGAAAAAAAAAAAGGAAAGACTCAAATACAGCTGTGTCCAGTTCTATCTTCTCAGAAGTTATGTGGGGCAGAGACCAACACCAGTAAAATGTAAATTACCCGGAGTGAGAGGAAACTAAAATAACTTTGTAGTCTAGTCCCCCACAAAGAAACCCCCTTCAAAAGGGAAGGAGTCAGAAAATGAACAATAGGGAACATAAAGAGGAAAGACTGAAATTAACCAAAGATCTCAGGAAGAAGAAAACTCATTTAAAGACCTTAAGGAGAAATAGATAAACAAACAAGGAAGATATTAATAATAGAAGATAATATAGGTTCCAGATAATCAATACAAGTCCAGAAATCCATGAATAAGTATGGTAAGACAAGAGAAAATGAACTAATACCTGATGAGACAGAGTACCCTGGATTCCCAAGAAGAAAAATGGAACCATAGCAGGATATTCTCAAAATATTTAAAAGAGAAATAAGAATTATGAAAGAGAAATTATGGCCTGCACAGCAGAAATAATTGACAGAATAGAAAAGCTTGAATATACTATTCCAAACTTCACCAAAGAATAGAAGAAAAAAACACAACTGATTGGGAATGCAATCAGAAGAATGCAATCAGAAAAAAACAATTGATTGGGGATGCAATCAGAAATCTGGAAGTAAAGTGGGAGTAAAGGACTATCTGGAAGAGTGGGAAGAAGGCAATAACATTAAAAGAAAACACGCTCTCTATATAAGCAAAACATCTTAATCTTGAAGACAGAACATATAAAGACAGCTCTTGGGAGAATGTTGTTCTTTGTCCTTTGTACTTGAAGAGGACCATGATATCGGAAGGTGATGTCATGACTTGAAATGAATTGGATTTAAGTGAGGCAGGGCTGTGCAAAGTCACCAGCCTCATTCTCTCCTCCACAACCATCTGGGTCCAGTGGCAAGATATAGATCAGGACGACTGGAGATGGCCCCAGATATTTGAGGCAATCAAGGTTAAGTGACTTACCCAGGGTCACACAGTTAGTGAGTAGCAAGTGTCTGAGGCCAGATTTGAACTCAAGTCCTCCTAACTCCAGGACCAGTGCTCTATCTACTGTAGCACATAGCTGCCCCTTCTTGGGAGAATATAGTCTCCTGGAAGAATACAACCTTTTCCCTCCCCCCCCCCCAAAAAAAAATCCTGAACACCATAAGGCAAGAAATAATACATGAAAACAACCCAGAAGTTCTAAAAACAGAAAAAATTGCCTATCAAAGAATCCACAGATCATCTAAAAGAAAAAGAAAAAAACCCATCCTTCTGGAATGGACTAAGAAAAGGCTGGTATTTAGATGTAGCTAGAGCCTTCCCCATTCACTGCTTTGCTAATTCAAACCAAGGAGAAGGAGCATGGCTGGAATAGACTGGAGCTGAGGTTAGTGAAAGAACAGTAAAGGTTTATATGTGCTTCTACTGACACTAGGCTGATTCAGAACACTGGCTCTTATCAAATGAAAATAGACTAAGTTGGTTTTCCCACCTTTAGTTGGTTCTCTATCAGGTGGCTGATTAGCACAGTGCCTGGCAAAGAGTGAACACTTAATAAATACTGATTGGTTGATTGATTTTATAGCCATACATAAGTACTTCTTTACTCTTTTGTTTTTTGGTGAGGCAATTGGGGTTAAGTGACTTGCCCAAGGTCACACAGCTAATAAGTGTCAAGTGTCTGAGGTCGGATTTGAACTCAGGTCCTCCTGACTCCAGGGGGGATACTCCATCCATTGCACCACCTAGTTGCCCCAATTCTATGTCTTTTTAAAATGAATGCTGGGGCAGCTAGATGGCGCAGTGGTTAAGGCACCGGCCCTGGATTCAGGAGGACCTGAGTTCAAATCCGGCCTCAGACACTTGACACTTACTGGCTGGGTGACCCTGGGCAAGTCACTTAACCCCCATTGCCTAAAAAAAAAAAAAAAAAATGAATGCTAATCCAAGGTTAACAGGCAAATAGTATAGTTCTTAAAGAACATCTTTCGATTACTGTTAGAAATATTGCTATAGCTATTTTTTCTTATTCTTTTTTAATTTTTTTAGCAACAAACATTTATTTTATTTTTTCCAGTTACATGTAGGGGTAGTTTTCAACATTCATTTTCATAAGATTTAGAGTTCCAAATTTTTCTCCTTCCCTCCCTTTCCTCCCCCCTCCACAAGATCACAACCAGGTTATATATGTATAATCTACAAGTGTTCTTTTATCAGTTCTTTCTATGGGGGTGCATAGTAAGCTTCCTCATTAGTTCCTTGGGATTCTCTTGGATCATTGCATTGCTGAGAGTAGTTAAGTCATTCACAATTGCTCATTGAACAATACTGCTATCACTATGCACAATGTCCTCCCAGCTCTGCTCACTTTACTATACATTGATGTTCATTAGTCTTTCCAGGTTTTTCTGGGATCATCCTGTTTGTCATTTCCTGTAGCACAAGACCATTCCACTACAATCATATAGCACAGATTTTTCCAACATTCCTCATTTGATGGACATTCCCTTTATTCTCAATTCTTAGCCTCCACCAAGAGTTGCTATAAATACTTTTTGTACAATTTTCCCCCTTTTCTCTTTTTCATGATTACTTTTGTTAACTGTTTCCCTTCCATCCTATTCCCTTCCCCATGATATTTATTCTATTATCCATCTTCTTTCATCCTATCACTCTTCAAAAGGGATTTGCTTCTGTCTGTCCCCTCCCCCACTCTGCCCTTCCTTCTTTTGTCCCTCTCTCTTTATCCCCTTCCCCTCCAATTTTCCTGCAGGGTTAGAGAGATTACTCCACCCAATTGAGTGTGTACATTATTCCCTCCTTCAGCCAATTCTAATGAGATTGAGGTCTTTGAGCCAATTCTGACGAGTGTTAGGCTCATTTACTGCCCAGATTAAATAGATTACTCCACCCAGTTGGGGGTGTGTGTTAGTAACTCCTTGAGGCAGCTCTGATGAGTTTAAGGTCTTTGAGCCTTTTCTGAGGAGTGTAAAATTCATTTACTGCCCTGCTCCTCTCCCATCTCTTCCCCCACTCCATAAGCCTTTTCCTGTTTCTTTCATGTAGGATTTCACCTCTGCCTTTCCCCCTCCCTCAGTGCATTCCCTTCACCCCTTGATTTAACCCTAAAGATGTCATCACCTAGCTAGGTAACACAGTGGACAAAACATCACCCCTGACCCCAGGGGTATCCCAGCCAAAACCCGACCTCAGACACAAGACAGTCACCCACTGTACGACCCCAGGTATGTCCCCCAGCTCCAATTTTTGTATGGTTCTCTAGGGTCTTTTATTTGAAAGTCAAATTTTCCATTCAGTTCAGGTCTTTTCATCACAAATATCTGAAAGTCTTCTTTTTCATTAAAGTCCCATTTTTTCTGCTGAAAGATAATGCTGAGTTTTGCTGGGTAGGTGATTCTTGGTTGTAATCCCATTTCCTTTGCCCTTTGGAATATCATATTCTATGCCCTCCAGTCCTTTAATGTAGAAGCTGCTAGATCTTGTGCTATCCTGACTGGGGCTCCACAGTACTTGAATTCTTTCTTTTTGGCAGCTTGCAATATTTTCTCCTTGACCTGAGAGCTCTGGAATTTGGCTATAATATTCCTAGGAGTTTACCTTTTGGGATCTCTTTCTGCAGGTGATTGGAAGATGTCAACATCAGGGCCCCTATATCTAAAGCTTCCAAGAAAAATATGAATTGGTCTCAGGCCATAGAGGTGCTCAAAAAGGACTTTGAAGATAAAGTTAGAGAGGTAGAGGAAAGAGAAATGAGGGGGATGCAGGAAAGACATGAGAAAAAAGTCAACAGCTTGAAAAGTCAAATGGAAAAGGAGGTACAAAAGCTCTCTGATGAAAATAATTGCCTAAGAATGAGGATCGAACAAATGGAAGTCAGTGACTTTATGACAAACCAAGACACAAGCAAATCCAAATGAATAAAAAAATAGAGGGCAATGTGAAATATCTTCTGGGAAAATCTGCTGACCTGGAAAATAGGTCCAAGAGAGATCATTTGAAAATTATTGGTCTACCTGAAAACCATGATCAAGGAAAGAGCTTAGACGTCATCTTCCAAGATATCCTCAGGGAAAATTGCCCTGAAATTCTAGAAGAAGAAGCTAAAATAGAAATTGCTATAGCTATTGATGTAGGAAACTCAAACAATTTAGGAATCATTCAAGCCCACAATGAAACAGGATTAATCATATTGAAACATAAAGGAGAGTTCAGTTGAAAAAGAAAAACAATGATAAGAACTGACAAACTATTGTTGAAAAGTGTAATTAATCCTTGAAAAACAAGCAAAGACTGTCAAAGGGACCTGGCACCTAAAGTTATTGCTATTAATTCCTTGATGGTGTAGTATAGGCTTCATGAAGTGAGAAAACTTTAAAAAAAAAAAACAACAACAGCAACTAACCATTGCTATGAAAACAAAACAAAACAAAACAAAACAAAGCAAAACAAAAAAACCCTTTTGTCCTGGGCAAGAGAATATAAAGATTGGAGTACTGAAGATTGGAAAAGTGTCATTTTAACCAATAAAACCCATCTTTTTCATTCAAAGCTATATCAAAAACATTGTGGAAGAAATTCAAGTGAACCAATAAGAAAGATCTGGGTATCTTTCTAATATTGCAAAAAATTCACCAAAAAAACAGTTTGGGGGATTTTTTTTTTACTTCTAATGGACACAAAAATATTGTCCCATTGAGGCAGTGGTGAACTCAGGTAAATATTTTTATATACTGAGAAGCAGAATTGTCATACTGACCATCCCCTACCCCTTTACCAGGGATAGGCTGAGGGAGAAGTTGAAAAAAAAAGTGAAATTGCACAAATTCCAAAGGAGGTGTGGAGCCCTCACAAGGACAGAGTATTCCTTCCTTTGATTGTCTCTTTCCACCTTAATCCAGGGATCCTTGCCAGACAGCATCATTGTTTGGTTACATTAACAATTAAACTACTCTTAAAAAGTAAGTTAAAAATAAAACACAAAATACAAAAAAAAAAATCGTGTGACATTAGGGAGTGCCTGAGCACATCTAGAACACACTATATATACTTATTCCATTGTACTTGATGGTTAAAAAAAATTTATAATTTATTTATAGAATTTTTAGTTTTATTTATAGAGTTTATTATTATTTGTAAATCTTTTTGATGTCCTCAAGCTTACTTTACTTTGTTGAATCTCTTACCAAACTTCTTTTGAACTGTTTTTTTCACTCCATTTCTCTTCTTATGAAACAATATTTCCACCATCTGTCTTTATAATATTTCACAAATGAGTTTACACTCTATACTATTGTTGCCCCCAACTATCATATCTCTCTGCTTGGCAAGCAAGTCTTCTTTGCTGGTTTAAGTGTTTCTAGATTATTTTGATCTCCTTATGAGGACAACTGATTGCCATAAGTTTAATCTGCATGAAACTACTGTAATTTGCACTAAAAACAAACAAAAATTTCTCTACGTATTTCCAACATTTTAATCATCAATAACTTATTTAAATAGGTCAAATTATAGTTGCTTTAAATATACAACATCTTTTTTTCTGATTATTCCTCTTCTAGTTTTGTATTCATTTTGATCTTTGCTTTAGCAAGTCAGGGGTCTGACTATATACCAACAGCTGATTCAGGAATGACTCCCACATTAAAAATGAGTCATTTCTTGTCTGCTTAAAATATAATCGGGTTCACTTTGGGGATATTATGCAGCACTCTCCCTGTTCAATGACTTCAGCTTCTTTTTTTAACTTAAAAAGATTTTATTTTCTATTTTAAAATATTTTGATGGCTTTTGTTTTTACCTCACTTATATTTCCCATCACATTCCCCACATCTTGTCCCATCAAGAGCCATCCATTAAAAGAAATATTTTTTTAAAAGAGGAAGAAAAAAATTCAGGAAAACTAACCAGCATATCAAAAAGTCCTGGTGTTGTTATATGCAGCTTGACACTCGTGGTCTCCCGCCTTTGCAATGAGGGTGAGAGTGGGGAAGAGATTCACATATGCCTTCTTTGGGGCCAATCCTGGTCATTATAATTTCACAGCACCCAGTATTGATTCTTTTCTTGTTCTTTCTATTTACATTTTTGTATTTATAGTCTACTTTGTTTTACTAGTTCTGCTTCTATTACTTTGTATCAGTTTATGTCTTTTCATGCTTTTTCATATACTTTGTATTCATTATTTTTTACAGTATTTTGTGTCAGTTCATACAAGTCTTCCTAGGTTTTTCTGAAATCTTCCCTTTCATCATTTCTTTTTGTTTTAAATAGTATTTTATTTTTTGTAATTACATGTAGAGATGGTTTTCAATATCTGTTTTTATAAGATTTTGATTTCCAAATTTTTTCCCCCTTTCCCTCTCCCTCTCCCCAAAAGGGCAAGCAACCTGATTTAGGTTATACATGTGCAATCTTGTTAAATACATTTTCATATTAGTAGTAGTAGTAGGCCTCCGTCAGTCAAGCACGACCATGGAGGCCACAGTGTGGCTGTGCTGGAGTGTCCTCTCCAGGGTGCTGGCCTGGGCAGATCAATATGGAAGACAAGCCGTTGCCCATGCAGCAGGTTTTCCCTCTCTGCAACATTGGTGGATCCAAAGGAGAGGCAGAGCCAATACAGTTTGGCACCAGTGCCGCCCGCAGAAGTTGCCAGAGGGATGTGATGTCCAACATGCAACTGCCTAAGGGACTCCGGCTCCTGATTTTTCCTCAGGGTTAACTCCCGATGCCTTTCCCATATATGGGTATAGCCGCAAGGCAGTGGAGGTTTAAAATCATGGTTCCTCCCCCTAGGTGCATTGCCTGCCAAGGCTGATGAGCCCCACCTGCCCGAAGTGACTGGTTTTAAGGCACCAGTGACTCACCTTCGCCCCTTCTCTTGTTAGTGGAAACAGTTCTGCCGAGAGAAAGCCAGGAGTTGGGCTTTGGTTGTCAGAGGCTATTTGAGACGCATGCCACTGGAGCATTTTATAGAGAGTGGGAGCTTATTTTCATATTAGTCACGTTATAAAAGAAGAAACAGAACAAATGGGGGAAAAACATCAAAAAGGGGGGCAGCTAGGTGGCACAGTGGATAAAAGCACCAGCCCTGGATTCAGGAGGACCTGAGTTCAAATCCAACCTCAAAACTTGATACTTATTAGCCCTGTGACCCTGGGCACTTAACCCTCATTGCTCTAAAAAAAAAAAAAGTGAAAATAGTATGCTTTGTCTGCATTCAGACTCCATCAGTTCTTTCTCTGGATGTGGATAGCATTTTCTATCATTGTCTTGGATCACTGTATTGCTGAGAAGAGCTAAGTCTATCATAGTTGATCATTATACAATGTTACTGTTACTGTGTACAATGTTCTCCTGGTTCTGCTCACTTCATTCAGCATCAGCTAAGTCTTTCCAGGTTTTTCCCTTTCATCATTTCTTACAGCACAATAGCATTGGATCACATTCATATAACATAACTTGTTTGGCCATTCTCCAATTGATGGACATCCCTTCAATTTCCAGTTCTTTGCCACCACAAAAAGAATTGTGAAAAATATTTCTGTACATATAAATCCTTCTCTTTGCTCTCTTAGGGGTAAAGACCTAGGAACAGTATTGCTGGGTTAAAGGGTACACATAGCTTAATAGCTTTGGGACATAATTCTAAATTGCTTTCCAGATTGATTGGACTAGTTTTCTACCAAGAGTATATTAAAGTACTAGTTTTCCCACAGGTCCTTCAACATTTGTCATTTGCTTTTTTGGGATAGATTTTTTTGAGTCAATCTAATGGATGTGAAGTTGTACCTCAGAGTTGTATTTTTGTTTTTTGTTTGTTTTTTCTTTTCATCGGGCAATCAAGATTAAGTGACTTGCCCAAGGTCACACAGCTAGTAAGTGTCCAGTGTCTGAGTCCAGATTTGAACTCAGGTCCTCCTGAATTCAAGGCCAGTGCCTTATCCACTGTTCCACCTAGCTGCCCCTCAGAGTTGTCTTAATCTGCATTTCTCTAATGATTAGTGATTTAAAGTGATTTTCATTTGACTATTGATAGCTTCAATTTCTCCCTCTGAAGACTGTCTAGTCATGTCTTTTAACCATTTATCATGAATTGCTTCTTTTTGAGGGGATCATGGAAGGCATTACAAAGGAATGTATACTAAAGTGAGGTCTTCAAGGAAGAGAAAGATTTTACTGGGTGGATTCCATGCAATGGCCAAATACAAGAAAGTAGGAAACGGCAGGCTGAGATCCTGAAATAATGAATAGTCCAGTTTTATTGAACTATTTATGTAGTACAAAATAGAAATAAGACTCATAGGGTATGTAGGAAACACTGTAAAAGGTTTTGAATGCCAAGCAAAATGAGTTTGCATTTGGTTTTCTAGGCAATGGAGAGCCAGCGAAGACTTTGAAGCAGAGGAGTGTCATGATTAGAGAAGTGCATTAGGTAGATTATTTAGAAGCACAGGAAGAACTGGAAGAGGGAAAGACTAGAGGCAGGGAGAATAGTAAGGGATGTGATTACAATAGGCCAACTGAGTCATTTTGGTGGCAGTGGAAATGAAAAGGAGAGTTTATATGACAGGGAGATGGAGAATATTGAACTAGATGATCTTGAAAGCAAATTTCAAATGTAAAATGCATACTCGGATTCCAATATATTTGTGATGCTTATTGAGATAAAAGGGTTAAGAATACTTTGTGACTGCAAAGCATTGTCAAAACTGAAGATTCACAAAGTCCTGTATGAATTTTTATAAATTAAATACCATGTTGATCCAAATATAGCATTTAACTTTTTTTTCCTTTGCGGGGCAATGAGGGTTAAGTGACTTAGCTAAGGTCACACAGCTAGTAAGTGTCAAGTGTCTGAAGCCAGATCTGAACTCAGGTCCTCCTGAATCCAGGGCCCATGCTTTATCCACTGTGCCACCTAGCTGCCCCTATGTATGCATTTTTTTTTATTTTATTTTTTTTAGTGAGGCAATTGGGGTTAAGTGACTTGCCCAGGGTCACACAGCTAGTAAGTGTTACGTGTCTGAGGCCGGATTTGAACCCAGGTACTCCTGACTCCAGGGCCGGTGCTCTATCCACTGCGCCACCTAGCTGCCCCTTATGTATGCATTTTTAAAGAAGATAATATTGCACACATTTACCTGAGTAGAAAAATCTGTGAAATAATAGATTTGCTGATTTTACCTTTCTAAACTGAATTTTTATTACTTTAATATCAGGACCAATCAGAAAGGCATAATGCCTAAATACTGAAATACACTGCCTTCAAAAGCTACTAAGATGTATAAGCAAAGTTGCCTGGAAACTTGATTTTAACATGATAGCCTTAAGTCATCCAGAGTTATATATCCAAAAGAAATGTTTAAAATCAAGTGGGATCTCTTCAAATTGCTAAAAGTCAAAGAACGTACTCAAATTGTTTTCCAGGAAATTGCAAGGTGCCCGTAATAACAGCTCTTCTTGTCAATTAGGTACCTTCACAGGTTAATAGATTTAGAGCTAGAAAAGACTTAGAGATCACTTGGGTCAAGGATGAATGAGAAAAGTGAAAGAATTGGGGATTTTGAGTAAAAGGACCTGAACTTAAACCCTAGCTCTGCCACTTAACTATTTGTGACCATATATATTTAAGTCACTTCATATCTATGAGCCTCAGTTTCCTTTTATTTTTAAATGTCATTTATTTGTTTGTTTATTTGAATTTTTGAGATAAACCAACCATTTCTATAACAGTATAATTTTTATAAAGATGGCACTTGAAACTGCAAATTTATTATGTACAACTTGCTATTTCTTTTAAATACATAATAAAGTTATCATGTAAATTTTTGTCCTTTTTTTCTTCTCCACCCCCCACCCCCAGAAATGGCTACCACTAGACACAAGTATGTGTGTGTGCATGCATGTGTATATGTATATATGTGTGTATGTAAAGTCATTCTATATATACTCCTATTTATCAGTTCTTTCTCTGGAAGTTGGTAGCACAGTCAAAATTACTTATTCACTCAAAGTTGTTCTTTTTGTTGTTGTTGTTGTTTTCAGGGCAATGAGGGTTAAGTGACTTGCCCAGGGTCACACAACTAGTAAGTGTCAGGGGCAGCTAGGTGGCGAGGGGCAACTAGGTGGCGCAGTGGATAGAGCACCGGCCCTGGAGTCGGGAGGACCTGAGTTCAAATCCGACCTCAGACACTTAACACTTACTAGCTGTGTGACCCTTGGCAAGTCACTTAACCCCAATTGCCTCACAAACAAACAAACAACAACAAAAAGTAAGTGTCAAGTGTCCGAGGCTGGATTTGAACTCAGGTCCTCCTGAATCCAGGGCCACTGTTTTATCCACTGAGCCACCTAGTTGCCCCTTCAAAGTTGTTCTTAAAACAATATTGCTATTACTGTATATAATGTTCTCTTGTTTCTGCTCATTTTACTCTTCATTATTTCATGCAAGTCTTTCCATGTTTTTTCTAAGATCATCAAGCTCATCATTTCTTATAGCACAGTAGTATTCCATGACAGTTATATCAGATAACTTGTTCAGTGACTCCCCAATGGATGGGCATCACCACAATTTCCAATTCTTTGCCACCATAAAGAGAACTGCTATAAATATTTTAGAACATATAAGTTCTTTTTCTTTTTCCTGAAAATCATCTTTAGAAACAGACCTAGTAGTGGTATTCTTGTGTCAAAGGATATAGAGGCAATTTAATAACTCTTTGGGCATAATTCTAGATTTCTCTCCAAAATGGTTAAATTAGTTCACAATTCCACCAACAATGAATTAGTGTCCTAATTTTTCCACATCCTATCCAACATTTGTTGCTTTCCCCTTGGTTTTCTTTTCTATAATATGAGATTAGACTAAATGACCTCTAAGATTCTTTCTAGCTCTAAATCTTAAACCCCTCATTTTATAGATAGGGAAAACACAGCCCATAAAGTTGAAGTTATTTATCCAAGGGCACTCAGTTGTCCAGCTGGGAGCTAAATCCAGCACCTCTTACTCCAAATCTAATGAACATGCCCCTTGCTTCAAGTGACAGGTGGCTAAATTCTGCAACTCCAGCAACCAGAGGATTTGACTAGAATACAAAAGAACAAGAACTGCTGCCACACTGAGATTTGCTTCCCATAGGTCACTGCCTCCCTCAATTAGACTTGAAGCAAGATGGAGCCCTAAGAATCCATCAGTGCTGTTATGGTTCTGTCAGTCTGAAGGCTTGGTTGATCTTGAATCTATAGGACAAAGTGGGTCCTGTTCTTGTAGAGTGCTTATCTGTCACTATCAAATGAAGTAGAAAAGGTACTCTTTCTGGACTGAAATTCCTTCTTTTCACATCCCAAGAAAATGTTCAAGTTAGGAAGGCAAGAAAAAACCAATAACAAAAAAAGACAGTCCTGAATCAGGCAGGTCACTTTTCATTGTTTTATTATTAAGAGCACAATGCCTCAGGTTCAGTCTTTTTGCATCCTCTAGTTGGCCTATCAGAGACCAGCTCACCTTATGCATAGATATAAGGGAAGTTACTCACTAATTTTATCTGAATAGTGCTAGAAAGAAATTACTGTTCCACTAGCACTAGAGTCACAAAACCTTGGCATCTCAGAGCTGGAAGGGACCTCACAGATCATTTAGTCTATTTCTCTCTTTGGAAAAAAAATTATTATAAATTTAACAAGCATAAAAAAAGAACTAGGGACAGCTAGGTGGCACAGTGGATAGAGCACCGGACCTGGAGTCAGGAGTACCTGAGTTCAAATCCGACCTCAGACACTTAACACTTACTAGCTGTGTGACCCTGGCAAGTCACTTAACCCCAATTGCCTTACTAAAAAAAAATAAATAAATAAAAAGGAACTATACAAAGAACAGAAAAGATGATTGTATATAAAACTATGAACTCCTCTTATACAGTTTTTTTCTTCTTTAATTTTCCAAAATTGTTAAGCTTTTACTTTTTCTCCTTCCCATCTTCCCCTCTCCACAAAGAAAAGCAAAATATACTAGTCAAGCAAAACAAATTCCTGTATTGGCCATATCTAAAAATACGTCTTATTTTGCATAATTAGTCCATTATCTTCCATCAGGAGGTAGACAGCATTCTTCATCAGTCCTCTGGAATCATGGTTGATCATTGCATTGATCAGAGTTCTTAAGGCTTTCAAAATGTTTCATTTTTATGAAGTTAATTTTTCTCCTGGATCTTCTCACTTTACTCTGTATCATTACATGCTATCCTTCCTAGGTTTCTCTGAGACTATCTCTTTCATCATTTCTTATAGCATAATAGTAATACATTACATTCATATACCATAATTTGTTCAGCCATTCCCCAACTAATGAGTACCCACTTTCCAGTTCTTTACTACAACAAGTCCAGCTAGAAATATTTTTGTACATATGTATCCTTTCCCTATATGTGACCTCTTTTGAATTATATGTGCCTAGTACTTATATTACTAGGTCAAAAGGTAAGTATAATTTAGTGTCTTTCTGGGAAGTTCCAAATTGCTTTTCAGAAGTCTATCCAATAATTACTATTTTCCTCTTTTGTCATATTTGCAAATTTGATGGATATGAGGTGGAACTTTAGACTTGTTTTTTATGTATACTTATCTAATTTTTACTGATTTGGAGCATTCATATGGTTGTTGATTGTTTACATTTCTTCCTTTGAAAACAACCTCTTCTGAAATCAAAGCTATCTACTGCCATATAAAAAAAAATGCTCTAAATCACTTTTGATTAGAGAAATGCAAATTAAAACAACTCTGAGGTACCACCTCACACTTATCAGATTGGCTAATATGACAAAAAAAGGAAAAGAATAAATGTTGGAGAAGCTGTGGAAAAATTGGAACACTAATACCTTGTTGGTGGAGCTGTGAACTTATTCAACCATTCTGGAGAGCAGTTTGGAACTATGCCCAAAGGGCTATAAAACTGTGCATATCCTTTGACCCATCAATACCACTATTAGGTCTTTATTTCAAAGAGATCATAAAAGAGGGAAAAGGACCCACATGTACAAAAATATTTATAGCTGCTCTTTTTGTTGTGGCAAGGAATTGGAAATTGAGGAGATGCTCATCAATTGGGGAATGGCTGAACAAGTTGTGGTATATGAATATAATGGAATACTGTTGTGCTGTAAGAAACGATGAGCAGGCAGATTTCAGAAAAGCCTGGAAAGACTTAAGTGGACTGATGCTGAGTGAGATGAGCACAACCAGGAGAACATTGTATACAATATCAACAACTGTGTGATGATCAACTGTGATAGACTTGACTTTTCAGTTATACAATAGTCCAAGATAATTCCAAAGGACTCATTTTGGAAAATGCTCTCCAAATCCAGAAAAAAGAACTGTGGAATCTAGATGCAGATTGAACCATACTGTTTCTACTTTTTTTGTTTTTCTTTTTTGAGGTTTTTCCCTCTTATTCTGATTCTTCTTTCACAGCATGACTAATTCAGAAATATGTCTAATGTGATTATACATATATAACATCAGATTGCTTTCTGTGTTTGGGGGGGAGGCAGAAAATTTGGAACTAGAAATCTTATAAAAACAAATGTTGAAAATTATCAGGGGCAGCTAGGTGGCGCAGTGGATAAAGCACTGGCCTTGGATTCAGGAGGACCTGAGTTCAAATCCAGCCTCAGACACTTGACTCTTAACTAGCTGTGTGACCCCAGGCAAGTCACTTAACCCTCATTGCCCTGAAAAAAAAGAAAAGAAAAGAAAATTATCTCTACATTTAACTAGAAAATAATAAAATATTTTTATGATGAAAAAGAAAACTACCTCTTCTGAAAAGCAATCTGAAATTATGCCCCCAAAGTTACAAAACAGTGCATACCCTTTACCTTGACAATACCACTATTAGCTCTGTTTCCTAAAGTTATCAGGAAAAAAGGAAAAGAACCTATATGTTCTAAAATATTTATAGCCATTCTCTATGTGGTGGCAAAGAACTGGAAATGGAGAGGGACACCCATCAGTTGTGGTATGAAATATGATTGTGTTGGAATATTACTGTGCTGTAAGAAATGATGAGCTGATGGATTTTTTTTTAAAAAAAACATGGGAAGACTTGCATGAAACAATGATGAACAAAGCAAGCAGAACTAAAAAAACATTGTATACAATATTAGCAATATTATTCAAAGAACAGCTGTGAATGACTGTTATTCTGAGTATTATAAATACTCAAATCAATTTTAAAGGACCTATGAAAGAAGATGCTATCCACCTCCAGAAAAAGAACTGATAAATAGAATTATCCATATTTATGATTTTACATATTTAGAGAGAAAGGTGGATAGATAGATAGATAGATAGATAGATAGATAGATAGATAGATAGATAGATAGATAGGTAGATAGATAGATAGATGATAGATAGATCTGTGTCAGATGGTGGCCTTCTCTTATGCAGAGTGAGGAGAGAAGGAAGAAAACAACTTGGAACTTAAAATATAACAAAAATTAAATTAATTTTAAATTTTCTAAATTTTAATTTTAATTAAAAAAAATTTAAGAGAAACTCTGATGCAGTTACCAACCATAATTCTAGAGAACTCTTGATGAAACATGCTACCCTACTTCCTGACAGAGAGGTGATGGATTCAAGGTGCTAGTTGAAACATAAAATTTTTTTATGTGACCAATATAGGAATTTGTATTGTTTGACTATGTATTTGTTCAAAGTTTTTGTTTTTCTTCTTTTTTCAATCTGGTGGGCAAAGGAGGTAAGGTGGGAGAGAAGGTAGATTTTTTTAAATCAATTTTTGTCAATAAAAAATAAAATGAACTTAGAAATACAATTAAGTATTTTTAAAAAGATAAATGAGACTGTCTGTTCTACCTATTTTGTTTTTGTTTTTTTCTCTGCCAAGGAAAATGAACGTTACACTGGAAATAACAAAACAAAAATGTGTAACAGGAAGTTGATACCTAAGACATGTAAGGAGATTTGCCCTTGATGAATTCAAATGACCTGTCCCAGATGAAATAAAATTTGCTTGAATTATTTCCCAAGAAATTGCAATGGTGACAATGCTAACAACTCTTCTTATCAAACAGGTACATTCACAGGATAATAGATTCAGAGTTGGAAGGGACTGAGAGATCACTTGGGTCAAGAATGTATGGGATAGGGGCAGCTAGGTGACGCAGTGGATAAAGCACCGGCCCTGGATTCAGGAAAACCTGAGTTCAAATCCGGCCTCAGACATTTAACACTTACTAACTGTGTGACCATGGGCAAGTCACTTAATCCCAATTGCCTCACACACAAAAAAGAATGTATGAGATAAGTTAAAGAATTGGAGATTTAAAGTAAAGGGACTTAGATATCAAAAAAAATTGGAAAGTGTGATTATCAGCATGATTGAAAGGTCGTGGAAGGTGGGCAAGGTACTACAGCACTAGAGAAGGGTAAGTGCTATTCTGGTTATCATAAAATGGAAGAGACCAGAGTCCACAAACTTTAGATTAGTGAACTTGACTTTAGTTCTTGGGAAAATTCCAGAACAGATCATTAAAGTGAAGATTATTGAACACCTCAGAAAGGAAGCCATGATTAAAGAGCTATTAAGGCTTCATGGGGAGCAGCTCAAGCCAGACTAACCTTATTTCGTTTTTTGCCAGGATTACCTAACTAGTAGATCAGAAGAATATTGTAGTTACAGTTTACTCAGATCTTAGCAAAGAATTTGCTAAAGCATTTTGTGCTATTATTTTGGGGAAATGGAAAGATGTGGACTGAACAGTAATACAATTAGACGGATTTGGAATATGACATGATGTTTAAAGATTTCCTCTAATTTCAGTCATTCTTCAATAGTAAAAAAAAAAAAAAGTACTCCAAAAAAATCCTTTGGATAGCAATAAAGTATAGATTCCAATTAATAGTTTCTGTGTTCTAGATATAAACTAAGGAGCCCCTTGCAATAAAGACAAGAAAGAGTAGCCATTAATGATTCAATGTCATTTTGTCAGGAGGTCTCCAGTGGAATGCCTATGGCATCTGTGCTGGGCCCTGTACTATTGAAAAGTCTTATCAATGACTTGGAAAGAAGGCATAGTTGTGGCATGCCTATTAAACTTGCAGATTACATGAAGCTGGGAGAGACAATTAACATTACTGGATGACAGAGTCAGCATCCACAAGGATTTCGGCAGGTCGATGCATTGGACTGAATCTAGTAGGCTTTATATGTGAGTTAAAAAAATAAACTTCTTAAGTACAGGACAAGGGAGGTCTGGTTATTCAGAGGATAGTCTGAAAAAGATTTGGGCTTTTGGTGAATTGAAAGCTTAAATATAAGCCAGCCTTGTAAAGTGGTATCTTAAAAAACTAATGTGATCTTGGACTACATTAATAAAGATATGGCTTCTAGGAAGAAAAGAAATAAGCATTTATTAAACACTTCTTATTTACCAGGCACAAAACTAAGTCCTTTACAAATGTTTTTTTCATTCAATCCTCCAGCCCTAGGAGGTAGGTGCCATTATAATTCCCATTTTACGATGGATGAAGCTGAGGCAGGCAGAAATTAAGGGAAGTGCCCCAAAACATGCAACTAGTTAGAGTCTAAGGATGGATTGGAACTCAGTCTTCCTGGCTCCAGGCTCAGTTCTTTATCCACTAAGCCACCTAGCTGATAGTCCTGTATTCTCTTCTGGTCATACCACATAAGGGGAATTGTGTTCAGTTTCGAGTGTCACAATAAAAGGACAATGATAAGCTGGAGTGTGTCCAGGGGAAGACAACCAGCATGGTGAAGGGTCTTGAGTCCATGTGATGTAAGTAGTGGTTGAAGCAATTAGGGAGATTTCTCCTGGAGAAGAGGCATCTCAAATGGGACATGATAGATGAAGCTTAGTATTTGAAGGACTATCATGGAAAAGGCATCTGCAATTACTGACTTGATCTGTTAGGCCTCAGAAGGAAGAACCAGGAGAAACAGATGAAAGTTATAAGCAGGCAAATTAGGCTTGATGTCAAGGAACTTCCTAATATTCACAATTATCCCTTCCACATGGCAGGGGTTAGGGGCATAGAACACCCCCGCCCCATCTGGAAAATTTGCATATAATTTTCTGCTCTCCCTTCATACCAGAGAAATCTGAATATTTTCTTTTTCTTTTTATGGGGTGTTTATAGTATCTCAGTGTAAAATTTGGATTGATATCATACAATACTGTAGATATATTTTTTGCTTTTCTGAGTTTCTAAACTTTTTCTGTGTCATCCACTGGCCTTCATGTGTCATTTGCAGCTTCCATGAAACTCCCCTAAAAGTTCCCATTTCATTTCTTATGACAACCCATGATATAACAAAACCGTGATGGGGAAAGTTGTGATGTGGAAGGGGTCACTGTAGTTTCCCTAAAGTGGAATGGGCTACTTTGAGAGGTGCTGGGTTCCCCTTCTTGGAGGGACTCAAGTTTAGACTGGGTGATATCTTATTGGATATGTTATAGTACAAATTTCTCTGGTTATAGCTTGAACTAAATGACCTCTGAATTCCCTTCCAACTCTTAAAAATGATATGATCTATGACTGTGAACAGAGAGTGGGAAGAAAAATTGTCACTTCATGTTACCTAGAAAGCACCTAGGTAGGTTTGAGAGCTACCCTCTCTCTCTCTCTCTCTCTCTCTCTCTCTCTCTCTCTCTCACACACACACACACACACACACACACACACACACACACACACACACACACACACACGCACACACACACACGCACACGCACGCACATATCTGTATTATAAGTACATATACATGTATACATGTATATATGTGAGTCTATATCCCAGGGATTCAAACTGTCCAACTATATAATTCACTCCTTGAATTAAATTAAACATGCAAGGCTCCTCTGGGGAAGGAACAGTCCAGGGCAAACCAGGCTCTCAGTCCCTGTCTCACATAATCTGCCGCTGGGGGCAATGGATAGGGGGGTGCACATGGAGCATATCTGTAACACTGCCCCTTACCCTACCCAGACAATCCAGAAGACCCATAGGCTAGGGAACCAAAATTCTACACAGCTAGACATTGCCAGGCAACAATACCCTTTAGAGAGTGAAATTATTATTCAGCTGCCACCCACTACTAGTTCTATGACTAATGAACTCCCACCACCTATTTCTTTCCCTATCCCTGTATAGCTCATTCACTGGTCACTTAGAAACAAATCATCCCTAAACCCCACCTTCCATTCTTTCCCCTATCTTCTTCAATCCTTGTTCTTCTCCAACTCTGCTCATTCCTCCTATTGTGCCTTCTGGAATTCCTGTTCCATAGAGAAAAAATTTCCCTTTATCCTGGACCTCTTTCTCTCACAATTCTTCCACCTATTTGCCCTCATTGAGATCTGGGTTCTTTCAAATGGCCCTGCATCCGTGTCTATCTTCTTCAGTATTGGCTGAACTTTCCCTTACAGCTCAGACACAGTGGTCCTGAGGAACAGTTGGATCACATCTCGCTTCTTCTTGCAATCTATACCTTCCCTCGGCCCATTAATCATTAACCTCCTCTCTTTTGAAGTTCACATTATCGAAATTTTCCATTGTATTCAAATCATGGTAGCTTTTGTCTATGTAGCCCCAACCCCTACCCCAAGTGGGTTTGACGGTCACCAGAGCCCACAATGTTTCATGTTGCCTATGTAAAAGGAGATGTGACTTTTGATTGTATGATATGACTCAGGCCCTGCCTAACATAATCTGCAGCTTGGATTGGACATAGGGCAAGAGATTGATTGGCCAAGAAATCTCAGAGACCGTGACAATATGTACAGCATATGTGCGAGATGTAGCTTTGAATTGGCATAGAGACGTGGGAGTGACTGGAGAGATCAAATAAGTGGAATCTGAGAAAAAGAAGGCATGTGCTCTTATAATGGGAATCCCTGAAGTTTAGTTCATGTGGGGGCAGCAACTCCCCCAATATGTCCCTTCTTTCCTAGTACCTACACACCCATGAATTGCTAAGAACAGAATACTTTGGTGAAATCATTTTCTCCTTGACTGAGCTGAGATTTTCTCTCACTTCCTAGTCAAAGAGCCTTTTTTTTTTTTTGCATTTTATTACCTACACTAATCTGTATCACTTCCCTAGTTTCTGTTCAATACATATGTTTTTCTCTTATGACTTGTTAAGTCTTTAATGGGAGAAGTTAAGCTGGAAGAGACTAAGATAACTTCTACTCTCCCCTTTAGGGTAACCAAGGAAAAGTAGCATTTATCCTGACACCCTAAAAAGAGAATTGTACCCCAAATTTTGCAAATATCTGATTTGTAGCAGACAGATATAATCTGGCATACACGTTTATACAGAACAGGAAGAGAGCCATAGATAGATATTCATTTCCTCACTCACATCTCCAAGAAAGGTATTGAGCTAGAATTATGAATCACATCAGACATATGCCAGAAAAGCATCTCATAATCCCACCTGGAGAACATAAATATTTTTTTAAGATCAAGAAAGCCCTTTCTGATCTTTATTATAGAGGACTCTTTAGATTATATCTAAAACACATCAACTATTCATTCAGGCCTGTGTTTTATTGCCATCCAAAGGTTGAGTTTTTTTGGAGTACTCTTTTTACTATTGAAGAATGCCCTAAAATTAGGTGGAATCTTTTTCTTCTACTTTTTTTTTTTTTTTGGTGAGGCAATTGGGGTTAAGTGACTTGCCCAGGGTCACACAGCTAGTAAGTGTCAAGTGTCTGAGACTGGATTTGAACTCAGGTCCTCCTGAATCCAGGGGCGGTGTTCTATCTACTGCACCACCTAGCTTCCCAATGAGGTGGAATCTTTAAACATCATGTCACATTCCTTTTTGAAAGCCTTTAATGAAAGAAGGAGTAAGGAAATGGCATTTATTTGGTCATTTAGAGAGGCCATTGACCCAATTTATTGGTTATTGCTAGTCCTAACTAATAAAGTGATCATGCTAAGACCACTGTCTCTCAGTTTACCTTAATTTTCAAACATAACAATTGGTGACTCATGAAGGGATAGTAGGGGAGACAATGGTCTCTGAAAAAGCCACCCAGGGAAGTATATAGAAAGATTTTTACAGGGTGGGGCAATAAGGGTTAAGTGACTTGCCCAGGGTCACACAGCTAAGTGTCAGGTGTCTGAGGTCAGATTTGAACTCAGGTCCTCCTGAATCCAGGGTCACTGTTTTATCCACTGTGCCACCTAGCTGCCCCAAGATATTTTTTTAAAAAATCCAATTTTCCCAACTTGGCCCTTGTGAGGAAATGTGGGCTCCCCTCAGTTGATTGGAGCTGTCTGGGGAAACAATTACAGGTGATTTAATGTCCCGGAAGTGGACTCAGGTTCAGCTGGGGAATTGATTAGAAGAGAATCAGGTAAAAGTCTGCCTCTCCTCCCCACCCCCCCCTACCCCCCCCAGCAAATAAAATGACATGATTCAGGGCAGCTAGATGGTGCAATGGATAGAGCACTGGCCTTGGAGTCAGGAGTACCTGAGTTCAAATCCTGCTCAGACACTTAACACTTACTAGCTGTGTGACCCTGGGCAAGTCACTTAACCCCAATTGCCTCACTAAAAAAAAAAAAAAAAAAAAAGACATGATTCAGGGAAACCCTAGGCTGGTAATGTGGGGGAGGAGTTTGAAGAGTTGTCCCTGTGTCACCTCCCCCTTGGCTACACTGCGTTCTGATTGGCTAGTTTTGGGTGCCAGTTTTTGGTGCCCAGATTATGATTGGGGAAGAAGGGGAGGGGCCAGTTGTGTAAAGAGATAAAAAGGCCTGTGAGCCTCCATTTTGTTGCACATTTCACTAAGGAATGCCCTGTTCTCACAAGAATGAAAATAAAGAAGCTTTTTGACACACTTTGAACGCTGAGTTCCAGAAATTTTTGAGTGATATTTCTCACAGCCCTGCTTATCATCTCCATGCCCCACCCTCCCTTGATGCCACCTCCTGTCCAAACCACAGTTGTATCTGCTGTGCCTGTCATGCCATGGCTCCCAATGGCCTCAGTGGTCCACCTGCCTCCTGACTCGGCGATTGACTCTCATACCTCCTATCATCCATGTTTCTAGAATCAATGTGATGTCCATGGCACCCTCAGCTCCACCCATTATGTCATTGCATCCACCTCCCATGACTATACCAACAGCATTTTTATAAGCCCACCCCTTTGACTCCAGTCCCAGAACCAAACCTAATGCCTCCTGTCCACCCCCCACTACCCATGGAAGATGAGCCTGTTTCTAAGAAACTAAAGACAGAAGACAGTTTTATGCCAAAGGAAAAGTTTCTCAGGAAGAACAAGGATCAAGTCACCAATGAAGAAATAAAATGAGGGCCAGTTACAAAATGGAGTTGATTTAGTGTGAGAATTGAGAGAAATAATTAGATTACATTTCAAGAACACTGACTCTATCTTGTGCTGCCATGTGTATTATCCTCCATCTTGTTTTTTCTGCAAATCATTCATGGGAATATAGATGGTATAAGCCATCTATTGTTTTGTAAAATTCAGGTGGGTGCAATTAATCATCATCTCCCGATTCTTGGAAAGGAAAAACTTTGAAACCCACTTGCCCCCTCCCAACTTGGAAAATCCACCATTTTCCCTCCAATTAGAAATCAGATCATCTAATCTTGTATCCTGGTTTATATATCCTGTTAACTGTTTTCTCTTAATGCATAAAAATCTGTTCCCCTCTGTATTCAAGGTCCAGTGCCAAACTGAGGAGCCCTTGTCCCAATTTGTCATGCAATTAGCATGTATTGCTTAATAAATCCATATGTGTCGGGGAAAGACATTTTAATAAGAAGATGGGATGAGAATCACTTCTGCTCTGTTTAGAAAATGAGAAAATAGGGGGCAGCTAGATGGCGCAGTGGATGGAGCACCGGCCCTGGAGTCAGGAGTACCTGAGTTTGGGTCCGGCCTCAGACACTTAACACTTGCTGGCTGTGTGACCCTGGGCAAGTCACTTGACTCCAATTGCCTCACTAAAAAAAAAAAAAGAAAGAAAGAAAAGGAGAAAATAGGCTATAGACAATGGGAGTAGGCAGGCAGCTTTGGTTGAATCTGCTAGAATTTGGGATAAGTGGGTGCTGGGTAAGGTTGCAAAGGAACTTCCATTTGAAATAAATGGATGAGGTTACAAAAGTAGACAATATCAGGGTGGAGATATAAATTAAAATAATAGAATTGAGACTCAAATTACTGGAGACTACCTAATTATCTGGAAGTAATTACAAGACGGTAAAAACAAGATGGTACTAGGTGATATAGTGGATAGAGTGGTAGGCCTAGAGTCAGAAAGACCCGAATTCATATCTGATTTCTGACATTTACTAGCTATGGACTGTGGCTCATGCTTTTCCTCCATATTTCCAAATTTCAAGAATTTATAATTTCATCAGGGTTATAGGGTACCTTAATAGATGCTCTTTGCAAATTACTCTGGCTAAAAAAACAATTCTCACCCCTCTGATGATGAGCTTCTTCCCAGTTAGAGAGTGTGTTCATTATTGTATCTGTTCTCAGCTCTTTCCAGTACTCATGACAAGGTCTTTGAAAATCCAAAGTTTCTCTCCATGCAATTATGAAGCATCTGATAAGTCATATTGAGGCCATAATGAGACTTTTAAGTAAATAAGCATGTATTGAGACACTACCATGTGTCTGTTACCATGAGTGCTGATGTGTGATGAAATCAGGATCAAATTGATCATGAGTTGTCCCAAAAGAATTATAAGACTCAGCGACTCAGTTTCCCAAGTTTTACTGCAATACTGTGGGTGACCACAGGGAGAGAACCAGAATAGTGGAAAGGTATCTCTCGAATAGTGAAAGGAAAGACAGTTATATTTATAGTATTGTGTTAAGATAATGGATTTAACAGATACTCAGGGACCCACCTGGAGATTTAAATTGATTGAATTAGATAAGGTGACTGACTGTTGACCTTACTAGAGTGTAAGCACATCTGGCTGGTACTTAAGGGTACTTAAGAAAGCAATTGTTCTCAGAAGCTAACAACTTTGAACTTTGACCACCTTTGAGCCCAGTCAACCAATCAGCTTAAAGAACCTCCCATTTCTGGGAGGGGAACAGGAAGGAGGAAGTGGAGGCTGCACAGAGAGCTCAGGCTCTTTTGGCTGGAGAGATCATGGTAGTGGGAGAGAACTTCAGAAGTGGAAGCTAAGGAAGTTTAGGATTGTCAGGTTATAGGAACTCTGTTCTCAATCTTTCTCTTTCTTTTACTATCTTTCAGTAAACCCTTAAAAAACCTAAATTTGTTTATCAGTTATTTTAGTCAGTTTCCCCCCAAACTGGGGGGGACAGATTAGAACCCAAATTTAGAATTTTAAATTACACAGTATGGATAAATTGATTATCAGTCTTATTATAATAATCTCTACTTTAGGGAGGTACAGGGGAGAGCCTATCCTAATTCGGTGTTCCTGGGGTCCTAAACCAACCCCCGAGGTGGGTGCCTTTTTCCATGGAGGTGTATTTTGGGGGTTTACATGTCATAAGGTGAATCTGGGGACAAATTTGCGCCTTTTCTGTGCATGTCTCTTTCTGATTCCCATGGCTAGTTTCAAAATATCTTCATTTTTCATTAGAATTTCTATAACCTGTCAATGTATCATTGTGTATCATTGTTATAGTTAAGGTCTTTTTGACCTTAATGACCTTAATGTCTCTTTATGTTCTTGTTATGAATGGTGATTTATGTGGGTTAAGAGAACCTAGGACCTGACTTGTTTCCCAAATCTTAAGTTATCCATTATCTGGGATCTGAATCCCTTTTAGAGCTAATATCTGAATTAGAGCTTGGATCTTGTTTTTTCTGTTAACCCCTTTTTGCCTCCTACATCAAGTGCTTTGGAAGATATGAAAATATTCCTGACCTTGTAAAATTGGCATCTTATAATTGATATTTCATCTTTGTTAAGGGACAGGACTGTGGGTGTAAACCTACCCTTCTTCCTCACTTCCCTATTTCTATTCATAAAGGTGTCCTTCCCCCAGATTTGTAACATTAGAGTCCTTCTTATATCTCCATTCTCTCTCCTCACTCCTAAGCAACTAGCTGCCAAGTTTTGTTGTTTTCCTTCATGATATCTCTCAGATCTGGCCTATCTCTTTACTTATACTTACACAGCCACCATCTCAGTCATCTCTCACATGAGCTATCACAATAGCCTTCTGATTGGTTTCCTGGCCTTGTCAAACCTCTACATAGCCTTCTCTCCAATAAATTCTCTACACAGCTGTCAAAATAATCTTCCAAAGCACACTTTCCTGTTGAAAAGGCTCACCTCTAGGATAAAATAAAAACTCCTCTGTTTGACATTTAAGGCCCTTCATCATCGAGCTCCAGGTTTATTACACATTCCTCCTTTTCCTTGAAGGTTACTCTTCCATCCATCCAAATTAGACTATTTATGGTTGCCTAGACACAATATTCTATCTCTAGACTCTGTGTCATTGCCCAGACCATCCTCCTATGGAGAGCTCACCTTTCTCACCTCTGCCTCCTAGTTTCCTTCAAAGTTTAGCTTCCTCCTACATGAGGCCCTACCTCCACCTGCCCTGAGAAGCTATTACCTCCCTGGAATTACCTTGTATATATTTTGTGTAAACTAATGTTGTATATGTAGTTTTGTTTTGTTTTGTTTTGTTGTTTTTGTTTTTGCTGGGCAATGGGGATTAAGTGACTTCCCCAGGGTCACACAGCTAGTAAGGGTCAAGTGTCTGAGGCCGGATTTGAACTCAGGTACTCCTGAATCCAGAGCCAGTGCTTTATCCACTGTGCCACCTAGCCGCCCCTAATGTTGTATATGTATTTAAATAGAGGCAAATATTCTCGTAATTAGATCTCTCTTTCCCCAAAGGAGAGGACCATAGAACACAAAAGCCAGATCCCATGATCTAAATCCCCTTTTCCCTAAAAGGAGAAGAAACCAGAGAGAGACAATGCCTGTGAAAATTAAATGAAAATTTTAACTGACTAGGGAAGAAAGTTTAATATGATCATGGATATTATCCAGCCTATTGCCAAATAGGACACTAGGTAACAAATTGAAGGGGTTTATATACAGTTTAAACAAAGGCAAGTAAGGAATTTAGAGGGAAGGATGGACTATATTAAAACGAAGGACTATACCATACCACCCCCAGCTTGGGCCATCAGTTCAAAGTATACCCTTTTCAATGGGTGGGCTGAGTGACCCCTACCTATCTAGACAAAGGATCTTTCTCCACCCAAGCTTGAGTAGAACTCAATGCTCTTCACTTTTAATTCCTTACAAGGTTGGCCAAGATGAAAGGGTGTTAATTTAATTTCATCAAGAAGGAAAAAAATGGAGAAGTAGTGGGAAAAGGGGCAGTCCAGACTTTCAAAGAAGGGGAAACCTGAATTGCCCCAAGATTTTAGTTATTAAATATCATTTCTCACATGGATAATTATGTTCATATGTTGGACGTATCCTGTATTTAGAGGCAGCTTGATGGCACAGTGGATAGAGCACTAGGCTTGGAGTCAGGAAGATCTGGGTTCAAATTCAGGCCCAGACACTTCCTAATTGTGTGACCCTGGTCAACTGACTTAGCCTTCCTTTAATTGTCTCAGTTTCCTCAATTACAAAATAAGGATCATAATAGCACCTTCCTCATTGGGTTTTATGAGAATCAAATAAGATATTTGTAAAATTCTTAGTCACATAACAGGCACTTAATAAATGCTTATTACCTTTCCTCCCTGTACCCCCACTCCCCATATGTTGTCCCCCCCCTCCAGAATGGGATGCTTCTTGAAGGCAGGTACCATATCTTCAAAGACACAGAGTTGAGAACTGGAGTATCTTGTGTGAGAAATAGTAAGAAGGCCAATTTGGCTGGACAAAAGAGCATGTAAATAAATCTGCAAAGTGAGGTTGGAGCTATCTTGTAAAGAAAGGGCTTTGTTGTTATTCTTCATCCTTCATTCTTGAATAAGACCAATGACATCATAAGGGTGATGTCTTGACTTTGTAGTGAATGGATTTGAGTCATCAGCTTCACTCTCTCCTCCAGACTCATCAGAGTCCAGTGGCAAGACAAAGGTCAAGATGACTAGGATGCAGTGGGTGACCTTGACCTTTCTAAATTAAGGTCTTTCCCAAGTCTCAGTTTGTCAGAGGCAAAACCTTTTCAATGACTAAGGGCTAGGCAAGAATTGAGACAAAAAAATGGCCTGATCATCACAAAGATATTAATGTGGGAAAGGAAGGCCCTCCTAATTTCTGGCCAAAACAGAAAACAATTGCTACATACACTCATTCAAGTCAACAAAACTTAAACAATGAGCCACCAAGGCTTGGGCTGGGGCTATTATTATCCATCAATCAAAGCCAGAAGGATTTGGGTTTAAAGAAATAGTCAAGTAGCTCCATTTAAACACCATGAGCTTTTTTAAAAAACTAGTTTGAGAGCTATAGTTCTAGAAATCAAAAATGAAAACTGCACAAGGCAAAAAGTAAATTGTCCTAGCTTTTTGAAAAAAAAGAAAAAAAAAGGAGAGGAAGGGAGAGAAGGGGGGAAGAGGAGAAAGAGAAGGAGGAGAAGGAAGACTTCCTCATGCAGAACCCTTTTGATGTTGTTCATCCTTCCTTCTCAAAGAAGATCAATGACATCTGGACAGAGATGTCTTGACTTGCACCTGAATTGGATTTGAATGAGGCAGAGGTGAACAAAGTGATCAACCTCAAGATCTCTCCTCCAGAGTCATCAGGTAAAGGGCTTTAAATGCCATAGGAATTGGTATTTTCTCCTAGAAGGGTTGTGGAGTGATTGAGGTTTCTCAAGCAGTGTATTAAAATCGTTATATTTATACTTCAGGAATATCATTTTGGCAGTTGAGTGGAAAATGGGTTGGAGAGAGAGAGAGAGAGAGCACAAACCTGGGTGACTGTGATTATTATTCTCTTTGACAGTAATAAAGACATTCCAACAGAAGTGGGTTTGGGAGGAAATATGAGCTCTGCTTTGAACATGTTGATTTTGAGATGACTGTGTCATATCCAGTTCAAAATGTCTAACAGGCCAAAGCTTCTTAAATTGGGGGTCATGTAACTGAATATGGCCATCACAAAAAACTTAGCAGTAAATGTTTGATGTGTATACCTATTTTATATACCTACATCCCCAGGGTCACATAAAAATTTCTCAGGTGAAATGGGATTACGAGTGGGAAAAGTTTAAGAAGCCCTATAATAGGCAACTGGCCATGTATGATTAGAGCTCAAGAGAGTAATAGATAATGCCCAGTAGTAGTAATAGTGTTATGGGATTGGGGTACCTCAGAAGTTTTCTGGGGGAAATCAAGGAACCTTCTTGAGAAACTAAACCAAAAGACAGACACACCTAAAGAGATGAGCGTCATGGGATCTGCCAGTCTCCCCCACACCTTGGGGAGATAAGATTAGGTATGTCTGCTGCCTTTGTGACAAAGATGGCTTGAGAGAACAGAGCTGCCTCTCACAGAACTTCCCCCAGTCACTACAAGTTGAGGATGGTCCTCCCCCAATAAGGGAACTTTCCACAGTCAGATGATCACCCCATTGGACCACCACCATCGGTCCTCTATAATAGAATTCGCCTGTCTCCTGCTCAAGGAGAAAGGTATCTCAGAGAGCCATACCTTTTCTCTTGGTTTCCTTTCCCTAGCACCTAAATAAACTATTATTTTATTCTAATTGAATTTGTGTGCAAGAGCATGTAATTCTTTTTTTTTTTTTTGGTGAGGCATTTGGAGTTAAGTGACTTGCCCAGGGTCACACAGCTAGTATGTGTTAAGTGTCTGAGGCCGGATTTGAACTCAGGTCCTCCTGCCTCCAGGGCCAGTGCTCTATCCACTGCGCCACCCAGCTGCCCTGGTATAATTCTTTAAAAAGGAATTCCTAAGAACCCCTACCCCAAACTCCCATCTATTTCTCCCATAACAATAGATTTTGCCCAGAAAGGAAGGTACAAATGTTGTGACTGACAGAAAATTGTTAATATAATGACAGAAATCATTAATACCAAATGTGCTATGGATTGCCACTCCCTTAAATGATCCTTGTAACGTCAGAATTTCAGTAATGTCCTTACATTCCTATTTTTAAGATATTTACTCTTGATTAGATTCCTTGCCCAGACTGCCAATGGCCACTAGGGTCTCATGACCAGGCCTCCTCCCCATCTCCTCCTAAACATATAAGAAGCTTCTGCATGGGTCACTGGACCTGGGAAATCTGCTAGACATCCCCAGGGTGGTGGGTTTACTACCCTGTTATCTCAATTAAAGATGTTTTATTCCTCAACTCGTGGCTTTGATTTATTTCAGGATTTGATATGATGGAGACTTATTCTCACTCTCATCTTGAAGTGGTAAAAGAGGTAGTAATAATGATGATAATTATGATGATGATAACAATATTGTCTATCATTTATATAGAGCTATGAAGTCTTCCTTGATTCCAGCCCTCAAATCTTGGAGTATTTGTCCTTGATCTCTCTGTGCCTCCATCATACTGACTTTGAATTGTGCTTACCTGTTTACATATAATTTGTCCTTTGTAGAAAGGAAACTCCTTTAGGGCAAGTACTATATAATTTCAAATATTTGTCTTCTCACAATTTATCTCAAGATAAGGCATGGCTCTGCACATGGTAGGTGTTTAATAAATATATTTGTTGAATTCCTATATCTGGTGTTCTATAACTTCTTGTTCACAATCTAGGTGGTACAGTAAGCAGCAAGATGGTACAATAGGTAGAGATTGCCGAACTTGGAATAAAGAAGACTTGAGTTTTCATTCTTGCCTCATACACTTATGATCTGTGTCACCAGGGCAAGTCATTTACCCTCTTCCACCCTCAGTTTTCTCACCTGTAAAATGGGGGTGATAATAGCATCTACCTTTACAGGGTTGTTGTGAGGATAAAATGAAATAATATTTATAAAGCACTCTGTGAATCTTGAAGAGTTATATAAATGCTAGTTATTATTGTTGTTGTTATTGTTACCTTTTCTACCACTTCAAATAAGCCTCTATCACATTTGTACCTTCCTTTCTGGGCAAGGTGTAACTAAATTTACCTTGAGTAGACTAAGCAAAGTTTCTCTACATCAGGCTGAGCTGTGTGGGTGGTAGGGTTGCTATCCAAACATAGATGTCAACTCTTCCCTGCTCTCTCTCCCCAATCAATGCTCTCTTTTGGCAGTTTGCAGTCTGGGTAACCCAGAGGTGCCTTTTCACCACTCAAAACCTATGTATGTGAAGGAGAGCAATTCTTTTCCTAATATATCCCCATGGCCTTGAGTCTTGCAAGGAGAGTTAAGATGTGTGAAAGTGTTTGCCTAAGTGAATTTATATAGACACTGAAGGAATTTGTGTTGTGTATTTTCTTTTCTTTTTCTTTCTTTCTTTCTTTCTTTCTTTCTTTCTTTCTTTCTTTCTTTCTTTCTTTCTTTCTTTCTTTCTTTCTTTCTTTCTTTCTTTCTTTCTTTTTTGCCTGAGTTCTTAGATATCTTTCCACTCATAGTGGCTGTCCAGCAATTATGGAGTGTAATAGAAAGAGCCAGGAGCAGTCAAGAGTCCTGGATGCTTGTCTTGAGTCTTCCATTTAAAGCACCCAAAACTCTGAAGTGGGTAAAATTTCCTCATTTCTACAGCAAGGGAGTTGAACTTCCAGCTCTTACATTTTGCATTCACGGAGTCTAAGTCCCATTCCTGCAATAAAATTAAATGTTCTGTAATTCTAAGGTCCCTCCCAAATCAATGTTCTATGAATCTATGATTCACAGGCCCTGTCCTTCTCTGAAATCCAAATTCTATGGTTTCCAAGGTCCCTTCCAGTCCTGACATTCTATAGTTGTTTAGTTCCATAAGCTTGTTTCGGTCAATCAATCAAACATTTATTAAGCACCTACTATGTGTGGGTACTATGCTAAGTGCTAGTGCCTAGTACTTCTTCAGCACCTCTTTCCCAAACCCCTTCATAAAAACAAAATTTTACTCTCAGATCTTTTTCATACTTTCAAGAGTCAATGACCATTTAAAATCTGGTTGAAGTAATTAAGACCAAAATCTTAAGGCTGATAGATAAAGCTCAGTGTAGAGTTTCATCTTTTAGTTGGTACAAAAGGTGTGAGATGATGAAGGATGCAATTTTGTTATGGAATCATAGAGTATTGGAGCTGGATGTGATCTGGAGAAGTAGATTTTCCAAGGTCACTGAACTAGGCAGTTGTTTTCTGGCTCCTAACCTCTTCCCTAGGTCCTGTGTTTTTCCATTACATTAGAATAACATCAGGGGGCAGCTAGGTGGTGCAGTGGATAGAGCACCAGCCCTGGAGTCAGGAGTACCTGAGTTCAAATCCAGCCTCAGACACTTAACACTTACTAGCTGTGTGACCCTGGGCAAGTCACTTAACCCCAATTGCCTCACTAAAAAAATAAATAAACAAATAAATAGAATAACATCAGTATGACATAGCAGAGAAACCACTAGAGTCATAGTCAGTAGGATTGGGTGTGAATGCTAGTTTCAACACTCTGCTAATCATGTGACTATGGACTAGACCCTAACCTTCACAACCTGAGTTTCCTCATTTGTAAAATGGGGATACTAATACTTGGCACTATCAACCTGCCAGGATTTACTTTGTAAGCCTTAAACTATGTAGACCTTCGTATTTATCTTTGTATTCTCCACAGAGTATCTCACAGGACCTCACAATCAATAAACATTTATTAAGTGCCTACTATGTGTCAGGAACTGTTCTAAGTACAGCACTAAGGTCACATGTAATAGATGCTCAAGAAATGTTTGTTGAATGAATAAATGAATGAAAGAATGAAAGTAATGTCACATCCCTGAGACCAGTTAATCTTATAGCTGGAGGATGATGGTGTTGTTGGAGTCTTGGGAAGGGAGGATAGGGTATGAAGACTGGTCAGCTATGAGAGTAGTTATTCCATAGACTGCCATAATTGATTCATATAAAAGAACTCTAAACACCAGCTCTGGATTCAGGAGGACCTGAGTTCCAATCCGGCCTCAGACACTTGACGCTTACTAGCTGTGTGACCCTGGGCAAGTAACTTGACACCAATTGCCTTACCAAAAAAAAAAAAAACTATTATAGAAGTTTATTATATACCTCACTGTACCACAGATAAGGCTAGAGAAGGTTAACTCATATTTCTATGTATCCCTACTGCTGTGATATACATTTTGGGGGATGGAGGTCAGGACTTGTAATTTCAATCAATGAAACATTTATTAAGTGCCTACCATGTGCCAAGTACTATACTAAGTGCTAGGGATACAAACAGAGACAAAAACCACATCCCGCCCTCAAGAAGTTTACAATCTAATGGGGGAGACAACTTGCAAAGAAATATATGTGGAGCAAGCTATATACAGGATAAATAGGAAATAACAGAGGGAAAGCACTAGAATTAAGAAGGGTTGGGGAAGCCTTCCTGTAGAAAAGATGAGATTTTAGTTGAGACTCAAAAGGAAACCAAGGAAGTCAGTAGACAGATCAAGAGAATTCCTGGTGAGGAAATTCCCTCTACCAATGCTGGATAGCAATTGTTGGGTAACTTATATTCTTAGATTGTTGCCTGGGAGTACTGATAGCAAAAGATAGCAACATTAAGAGGACACATGATTGGGGCAGCTAGGTGGCGCAGTGGATAGAGCACCAGCCCTGGATTCAGGAGGACCTGAGTTCAAATCCAGCCTCAGACACTTGATACTTACTAGCTGTGTGACCCTGGCCAAGTCACTTAACCTTCATTGCCTGCAAAAAAGAGAGAGAGAGAGAACACATGACCTCTTTCTAAACCAAAGTCACTGACCTTGAAGATTGTACAGAGACAATTTAAGGATCATGGGGCTCCCAGAAGGATGTATAAATCAAAAAACCTGTATGCCATAATGCAGGAAATAGTATAAGGAAATTTTACAGAACTTCTGAATTCAGAAATAAAACACCAGTAGAAAGAATCCATAGATTGTCTCCAGAGGAACACACACACACACACAAATCTATACTTCAAACACTAAGACACAGTTGTTAAAGTCCACAAGTGCAATGACAAGCAATCAGTTCTACAAGTGGCCAAGAGAAAGACCTTTAAATAAAAAGGAAAGGAAACTGGAATAGCACAGTATCATTCTATACTCAATAGAAACCTCAGAAGGAAAATGTATAGGATATTCTGAAAAGCAAAAAAGCCTAAGAAACAACCCCAAATGACATACCCTACCACTCTAGACCTATTCAACAACAAAAAAGTAGCTATTCAAGAAAAGAGAGTCCTGAAAATAACAAAAACAGACACAACAGAATATATTTGACTTGCTAACACTCAAAGTGACAGGGACTCAAGAAAGATAAATAAGTACAATTACCAAGGAAAGACCATTAAAAAAAAATACTGACCTGCAGGGTAAAAAAACAAACAAACAAACATGGGATCAACAATTGATTTTAAAACACACACAAGATATGAGTTGAATGTAAAGAAATAGATGTGAGAATGGATTGAGGTATCTTGTGGACTGAAACTGCAGAATGAGAAGATGCATAAATGGGGAGTGGGGAAGCAGAAAACAGAGGGGATGGAGGATGTACCCTTATCAAGTCCATGGGTGAACACTGAAGGAATGATAACTTCTATAATCTCTTAAATAGAAAAGAGGATGAATGGGAGAAGAAGCAGGAGGTAGGGATTTAAACTAATGTTTAAACATTTCAAACCAATAGAGGGTTCCACTGAAGTGTGCTCCTTTAGGGAAAGAGTCGTATGTCTGTGATGGGAGATGGAGACCTCATGATGAGTTTAATCTGGAGGGATTTGGTACAATGGGAGATCTTTCTCTGAAAGAGTGTTGTGCCTCCATGGACAATATTCTGCATCAGGAGGAAGAATATGTGAGCTTCTAGTGTAAGCCTGTACCCAGAAAAATAGGGGAGGGATGAACCCAGAGATGAGATAGAATGATGGCATGGCAAGGGGAAAAAAAAGATTAATAAGAATTTATAAACCACCTAATATATGCCAGGCATTTTGCAAATATCTCATTTAAACCTCATAACAACAGAAAAAGAGTGAGAAGTAGGTGCTATTATTATCACCATTTCACATTTGAAGAAACTGAGGCAAACAGATTAAGCAACTTGTCTAGGGTAATACAGCTAATAATAATAACTAACATTTATATAACACTAAATATGTACCAGGCTCTTTGCTAAACACTTTAGAATTATTATCTCATCTTATCCTCACAGCAATACTGGGAAGTAGCCCCATTTTACACATGAGAAAATGAAGTCAAATAGAAGTTACCAGAGTCACATGATAAGTAAATATCTGAGGCTGGATTTGAACTCAGGTCTTCCTGACTCCAAGCCCAGTCCTCTATTGTACCACCACCTGCCTGGGGGCAGGAGGGGGTTGGGGGAGGAGGGGCTGAAGGTAGGTAGTAAAGTGAATAGTTCACTGTCCCTGAAGTTGGGGAGACCTGAGTTCAAATCTCATCTCAGACACTTACTGGCTATGTGACCCTGGGCAAGTCACTTTAACCCTTAAAACATCTGGGACCATCTCCAGTTGTCCTGATATATATCTTGCCACTGGACCCAGACAACTCTGGAGGAGAGAGTGAGGCTGATGATTTTGCACAGCCCTTACTCACTTAAATCCAATTCACTGCAAGTAATTACATCACCCCAATGTCATGGTCCTCACAGAAAAGACCCAAAAAAAGTCCCTCAGGGGTAGAATTGGATAAAAAAATTGGGGACATAGTAATTTATTTTTTAAATTTTTATTTATTTAGAATTTTTCCCAAGTTACGTGTATAAGGACATTTTCACATCCATTTTTAAAACTTTGTGTTCCAAATTCTTCTCCTCCCTCCCTCCCCACCACCTCTTAAGAATTCAAGCAACTCAATATAAGTTGTACATGTGTAGTCATGCAAAACATTTCCACATTAGTCAAGTTGTAAAAGAAAACAAACAAAAAAAACTTTAGAAAGAGGAACTAACAAAAAATACTATATTTCAATCTGTATTCAGCTACCATAAGTTCTTTCTCTATAGATGGATTGCATTTTTCATAAATCCTTCTGATAGCATCCTGCTCATCATTTCTTACAGCATAATAGTGTTCTATCCTAATCTCATCCCACAATTTGTTCAGCCTTTCCTCCAATTGATGGGCATCACCCCAATTTCAAATTCAACTTTTTTAAAATCTCTTTTACCAACCTAGTAGTGGTATTGCTAGGTTGAACAAACAGTATGCATGGTTTTATAGCCATTTGACCATAGTTCCAAATTGCTCTACAGAATGTTTGAATCAGTTTACAACTTCACCAAGAGTGTATCAATGCCTCATTTCCCCCATATCCCCCACAACATTTGTCATTTTCCTCACCTGTCCTATTATCCAATACAATAGATATGAGGTGTAATATGCTGTATATATCAAGTTTAAATATGAATTATATTTTGAAGAACTCTCATTGTTTAATTTGATCACTGACAATGCTATACTAAGGATTAGTGAAAATCCAACAGTTCAACAGCTAAAGAAGTAAAAGAGTCCAGAGACAACCAGAGTTCAGCTTCCCTGATGACATCTCAACACTCAAAGAAGACAAGATTTCAAAGACTTTAAATGAACAGTTTTGGTTTTCTCCTGTTATTATATACACCATCTGTAGTATGTATTCACTGGAGGCCCTCCCTCTGCAGACATTGTCAAAGTGCGGGTTCATGAGGGACCGCCCCTCTGGACAAAAATTCCCCTTTCTCCCTTTCCTGTATTGTTATTGACATATTGTTTGTTAGCATAGGGTATTATGTTCTGTTATTTTTTACTGTTTCATCTAGGAAACACTTCATGTTCCTCTAAGAAACAAAGGGGGGGGGATGTGGGAAAAAATAGAATTTGGCAGATGCCCAGGGGTCCGACTTGATTGATCTAGTAGTGTTTGAATTGGGTGTGAATAAAAAACTACTAAGTACCCACTTGATTAGATTTTTAGCCACCTAGTTTAAACTTGGCAAACCTCAGAGGCTGTGGACTGGGTCATCAACAGGGAACCAGTCTCAGCCATACTTCTTGAAAGACCTCCCCTTTGGAGGAGGGAGAAAAAGGTAGAAAAGGTGACCCCCAACAAGAAATAAGACACTCTCACTCACTCTCTGGTCTTGAAGGAGCTTCAGAGCAGACTGGCTGCCATAGAAATTACGGACTCCTAGTGGTGAGTTAAATCCAGCCCTTTGAATTAGCCGAGCTGAAAGTAAGTTTGGGTTTGAGACAGCCCTTGCTAGAGGGCTATTCCCTTGTTCTTGGCTTTATTAATTTCAACATTGCTGTTTATTTTATAACCATTAAATAAAACCTGATTTGTTTGTGGAAAAGAGGCTGTTAAGCTCCTTTCTTATTGGCCTAGGAGAAATAACTAAAAAATACAGTTTGGAGGGGAAGAAGCTTTGGACCTAGAGGTCCCTCATTATTTTCTGAACCCCAATATTTAGTGAGCCACCCAATTAATTCTCCCCATATTAAATTTGGCCCCTATAATTTGCCAAGCAAAGCCAGGAGCTAATGAATCTGGTGTGGGTTTCTTTAACCCACCCCACCCACCCCTTACTTGACCATGTGCCAACTAATCTGGTGGACCTTTTTAACACTCTGCCACTGCCTCCCTCATTTAATCAATCTCCCTTACTTTAAACACCTCTGAAAGCCTTACCTCAAGAGAAAAGCCAGTCCGTTTTAAAGGGAACCATGACTGAATATTTTGTTTTCCCCTTATGTATTCTCATTGGAATGTTTTGGGACAGCATAATGTCCCAATTTAAATGACTAACTTACTCAATATTCCATCATAGCATTACTTGTTTCCTCCTCATTCACAAAGTAAAACAATTTTGGAATAATGGCATGGGAGGAGAGCCCTTCTTCCCCACTGAACACATGTTTAATGGTACTGAAAGCATTACAACTAAATTAGAACCTTACCACGATAGCATAACCATAGCACTAGTGATTATAATTTTTATTCTCTCTTTTATCATTATTGTAATGTGTATTTTCTCAAAAAAAAAAAACTGGAAAGAGAGGAAGGAGTGTGACAATAGTGGACCACATGGTCGGAGAGATGCTAAAACAGCTCCCTCTTCTGGAGATGACGTGAGTTCAGAAACAGATCTTGACCAATCTTTAGAATCAGATCAGCAGAAACTGCTCCCCCTGCAGGAAGTTATAGAACATACCCGCAAGGGAACAGCAGTGCAGGTTAGAAAATACACTCCATTTAGCCCAAAAGATTCGAGTGCATGGAAGAAAATTATACCTAGGTTTGTTCAAAATCCAAAGACTGTAATTTTGCAGCTAAGGACCATATTTAATACATATCAACCCACTTGGGTCAATGTCACTGGTCTTATGGAAATTATACTATCCCTGAGTGAGATTATGGATATTATCACAGCAAGAAATTCCTTGGTAACTTCAGGTCAAGCTACTACAGAATGGCTTCTCCAGGACCCAAATTAGAATTATAATGATGACCAACAATTCCAAGAATTAAAAGAAACTATAGAAACACTTCTTAAGGGAATGGAAACTTACTCTAAAAAGTCCAAAAACTGGCAGAAATTCTTAAAACTCACTCAAGAGCCTAATGAACAACCTAATAGGTTTTACGATAGCCTTTGTGAAGCTGATAGGCAATGCACAAGACTAGACCCACTAGATTCAAAGGATTCCTATGTTGTGCTTAACACATTTGTCCACCAATCATTGCCAGAAACTGCAAATATTTTATAAAACAGTGTCCAGGCTGGAAAGATATGACTATATAAAAGCTTAAAGTAGTTGCCACCTATATCTTTGAGGCAAATGAGGAGAATAAGTCTAAACAGAGCATTCTAGCACCAGCACTTTCTGGTCGGGCATCTAAAGGCCAATACAAAAACCCTAATGTGTGTTATTACTGTGATAAACAAGGACACTGGTTGAGGGAATGTAGAACTAGAAAATGGGAAATTAAGCAGGCAATGACCAAGAGCCTTGAAGATTTCTTCAGGGGAAATCGGGTTAATTATGGAAACTTTTATCAGAGAGGAAACAACCAAGGTAATTATAGGCCTTATTACAGGCAGAATCAAAATGGATATAGATCTTTTTAGGGGGATACAGAGAGACAGAATCAGAATAACCGTAGACCCTATCAGAGAAGTACAGAAGGACAGAACCAGAATCAGGGTAACCAGAGATTCTCTCAGAGGGGGGCACAAGATTGACAATGCAAAGGAGAGGGATGGACAATAGATACTGAAAGCTTCATTTTTACAGACTGTGGAAAAAAATGAAAGTTTTTAACTAACATTTAAGAGTTGGCTAAACAATAACTGAAGGACGCCAGTTTTTGAAAGACCACCCTTTTGGGGAGGAGATTGTAACAAACAGCCGTGCATCTGCTGATACTTGGGAGAGCATGACCAAGCACTTCACTTCTGGGGTGCAAGCTTAAAAACGAGGAGAAAACGGAAGTGGTCTCTCTCGCTCTCGCTCTCGCTCTTGACACACACACACGCTGACTCAGGTTTGATGGCGTGTTCTGGTGATCAGTCCTGGTCCTCGGTGGCAACACGTGCTTGATGCTGGTTCTCAGCCTGAGTTAACTTTGGGATTTGGTGAATTTTATAAGGAATATAGACTAAGCTTAGATCTAAGACTATTTATTTGTATTTCTACTTTCCTATTTCCCTAATCAGCATCACCTTGTTTGTTGGCTAATTAATTCCCAAACAATAAAAGCTAAGTAATCCATCTCTAATTAAAGCTCAGAGGCTTCTTTCTCTTACTGGTCTGGAAGATATATAAAGGAAAGGTTAAAGGGGAGTTTAATGCTCTTATATCCAATTTTAAATCTCACAAGACCCTGGATATATTAACTCCCTTATACCAATCCATTCACCTCCCCAGAGTAACAAACCCCATGTGACCCTCAAAGTTGGGGACATGTATTATGATTGTCTGTTGGATACAGGAGCCTCTAAATCAGTATTAGTGAGTAAACCAGACCCTGGTTGTAAAGCTGAAAGCTCTTTAAATGTGGTAGGAGTCTCAGGAAAAGCCCAAAGAGTAGCAGAATTAACCCCTTGCATAGTATCTATGGGGCCTTTAACAGTAGAACATTCATTTTTCCTTATGCCTGATGCCCCTGTAAATCTATTAGGTTGTGATCTCCTTTGTAAACTTAGAGCAACCATATCTTGTGCTCCAGATGGGGCTGTCTCCCTACAATTGCCAGAGGATACTGTTCATTTATTACCAGTTTTGATTACAGATGCTCAAGGAACAGTAGGGGATACATCCAAAATCCCCTCTGACATTCCTGAGACCCTATGGGCCTCATCCTTTACTGAAATGGGGCTCCTTAAATCTACTATGCCTGTTACCATTAAAATTAAAGGGGGAAGGGGGTCAGCTACATGGCACAGTAGATAGACCACCGGCCCTGGATTCAGGAGGACCTGAATTCAAATCTGGCCTCAGACACTTGACACTTACTAGCTGTGTGACCCTGGGCAAGTCACTTAACCCCCGTTGCCCCAACAAAAAAAAAATTAAAGGGGGACCACCCCCATCCATTCCACAGTATCCATTGTCTAAAGAGGCTATAGAAGGAATCACCCCTATAATTGAGGCTTTGAAAAGCCAGGGTATTATTGTTCCATGCCATCATTCTCCATGCAATACTCCCATTTTGCCGGTTAAAAAAACCAAGCCTGGGCCAGATGGTAAACCTGTTTATCATTTCGTACAAGATCTTAGAGCAAAAACCTCTTATGTTATACTGAGACATGCCATAGTCCCTTACCCTGCCACGATTGTTTCTTCCATCCCATGTGATGCTACATGCATTACAGTGGTAGACCTCTGCTCTGACTTTTTCTCCATACCAGTGCATGAGGACTTCCAATATTTATTTGCTTTCACCTGGAAAAATACACAGTGGACCTGGACTGGACTCCCACAGGGATTTGTAGACAGTCCTACATTATTTTCCCAAATTTTACAGCAGGATCTGGCCTCCATTACTTTTAAAGGCTCCACTTTTGTACAATATGTTCATGACTTACTTTTAGCCTCCCCTAATGCTGAAACCTGTCAGAAAGATAGCCGTCACTTATTATTAGAGCTAAACAAGAGAGGTCACAAGGTTTCTAAGTCAAAGGTACAATGGTACTTGCTCCAGGTAGACTATTTAGGCTTCATTCTGGCTGCTGGAACTCGCTCTGTCTCTCTTTTTTTTTTTTGTGAAGCAATCGGGTTTAAGTGACTTGCCTAGGGTCACACAGCTAGTAAGTGTTAAGTGTCTGAGGCCAGATTTGAACTCAGGTCCTCCTGAATCCAGGGCTGGTGCTCTCTCCACTGTGCCACCTAGCTGCCCGCTCTGTCTTTCCTAAGCGAGTCCAGGCTATTCAACAACTTTCTACCCCCACTACTAAGAAGTAGTTAAGAGCCATTTGGGGAGCTGCAGGGTTCTGTAGACAGTGGATCCCTTCTTTCAGGGAGCTCACTAAACCCCTGATATCCTTAACAAAAAAATAATGTTCCAGAGCCTTTACAGCTGGAAACCCAACATCTCTCAGCTCTAAAAGAATTGAAACAGGCCCTATTATCAACACCCGCCCTAGGCCTCCCAGATTACAGTAAGCCCTTCACTCTCTTTGTACATGAGCAAAGATGGGTGGCTTCTGGAGTTCTGACTCAATCATTGGGGCTTGCCTAATGCCCTGTAGCTTACTATTCAATCCAACTAGACTCGGTCACCGCAAGAGACCCGCTGTGCCTGAGGGTGGTGGCCGCAACAGCTATTCTAGTGGAAAAAGTATCTGATTTGGTCCTAGGTAATCCCTGACAATACAATGTCCTCACAAAGTGGAGACCCTCTTGCTACACCATAGAACACAAGCCTTTTCAGATCAAAGGCTGGCTAAGTAAGAAGTAGCCCTGTTAGGTAATGAGAATATCACTCTAAAATCCTGTACTGTCCTTAACCCAAAAACACTGCTCCCTAACTTACCACTCTTGGGGGAGCCATTGCATGACTGTGCTTCTTTAGTTGATATGAATGAAAAACCCCATGATGATCTTTTGGATACATCTTTAGAAAACCCTGATATTGTCCTCTATATGGATGGTTCTTCGTTTATGAAAGATGGGATCCATTTCACTGGGGTCACTGTAGTTTCTGATTATGATACTGTCTGGGCAGCTTCTCTGCCTTCCCATTTTAGTACACAAGCTACTGAAGTTGTGGCTTTCACACAAGCCTGTAACATAGCCAAAGAGAAGAGTGCCACAATTTTTACTGACTCCAACTATTCGTTCAGTGTATGCCATGCTGTGGGCATGCTTTGGGTACAGAGGAGCTTTCTAACATCCTTGGGCAAAGCTATTGCTAATGGAGACCTTATCAAGTAACTCCTATCTGCCCTGAAACTTCCCTCTGCTCTAGCCATTGTACATTGCCCTGCCCACACAGGGAATAATGATCCTGTTTCAGAATTGTTTTGACCTGAATCTCTCCAATTAATAATGAGTTAGAGCATTTTTTCATATGGCTTTGATTATTTCATCTGAAAACTTCATGTCTTTTGATCATCTATCAATTGGGGAATCACTCTCTTTTTAACAAATTTGACTCAATTCTCTATGTATTTGAGAACTGAGGCCTATCAGACAAACTTGCTTCAAGTTTTTTTTTTCATAGTTACTATTTCTAACTATTGTATGAGCTATTGTATTAGCTAATTATAGTATTACTAACTATTGTACTATTGTATTACCCTCAATCCTATTCCCTCCCCTTGATATTTACTCTATTTTCTATCTTCTTTCACCCTATCCCTCCTCAAAAGTGTTTTGCTTCTGACTGCTCCTTCCCCCAATCTGCCCTCCCTTCCTTCACCCCTCCTCCCTTATCTCCTTCCCCTCCCACTTTCCCACAGGGCAAGCTATATTACTATACCCAATTGAGTGTGTATGTTATTTCCTCTTTGAGTGAATTCTGATATGACTAAGGCTCACTCACTCCCCCGCACGTCCCCTAACTTCTCCTCTACTCCATATGCTTTTTCTTGCTTCTTTTATGTGATACTTTACCCCACTCCACCTCTCCCTTTCCCTTTCTCCTAGTGCATATCTCTCCCTGCTTAATTTTATTTTTTTAAAGATATATACATGGGGCAGTTAGGTGGTACAGTGGACAAAGCATCAGCCCTGGGCCCAGGAGGACCCAAGCCCAAATCCAGCCTCAGACACAACACTCACCAGCTACATGACCCTAGGCAAGCCACCCAACCCCAACTGCCCCACAAAAAATAAAATAAAATAAATGCTTTAAAGATATTATCCCTTCATATTGTACTCACACCTGTGCCCTCCATCTAAATATACCACATTCAGCTGCACTAATAATGAGAAAATTCTTGAGTTAGAAGTATTATCTTCCCATGTAGGAATGTAAACAGTTTAACATTTTAATATCCCTCATGATTTCTTTGTCCTGTTTACCTTTTTATGCTTCTCTAGGGTTTTGTATTTGAAAGTCAAATTTTCTATTCAGTTCAGGTCTTTTCATCACAAATGCCTGAAAGTCCTCTCTTTCATTGAATTCCCATTTTTGCCCTAAAACATTATGATCAATTTTGCTGGGCAGGTGATTCTTGGTTGTAATCCCAGTTCCTTTGCCCTCCAGAATATCATATTCCAAGCCTTCCAATCTTTTAATGTAGAAGCTGCTAGATCTTGTGTTATCCTGTGGCTCTACAGTATTTGAATTGTTTCTTTCTGGCTGCTTGCAATATTTTCTCCTTGACCTGGAAGCTCTGGAATTTGGCTATAACATTCCTGGAAGTTTTCATATTGGCATCTCTTTCTTTTAGGAGGTGATCAGTGGATTCTTTCAATTTCTACTTTACCTTCTGTTTCCAGAATATCAGGACAATTTTCCCTGACAATTTCTTGTAGATGATGTCTAAACCCTTTTTTATCATGGCTTTCAGGTAGTCCGATAATTTTTTTGTGTGTGGTGAGGCAATTGGGGTTAAGTGACTTGCCCAGGGTCACACAGCTAATAAGTGTCTGAGGCTGGATTTGAACTCAGGCCCTCTTGAATCCAAGGCCAGTACTCTATCCATTGTATCACCTAGCTGCCCCTAGTCCAATAATTTTCAAATTATCTCTCCTGGTTCTGTTTTCCAGGTCAGCTATTTTTCCAAGGAGATATTTCACATTGCCCTCCATTTTTTCATTCATTTGGATTTTCTGTATTGTGTCTTGATTTCTCATAAAGTCATTAGTTTCCATTTGCTCTATCCTAACTTTTCAGCAATGATTTTCTTCAGAGAATTTTTGTATCTCCTTTTCCATTTGGCTTTTCAAGATGTTGACTTTTTTCATGATTTTCCTGCATCACTTTCATTTCTCTTTCCATTTTTACCTCTACCTCTCTTACCTTACCCCCAAAGTCCTTTTTGAGCACTTCTGTAGCCTGAGACCAATTCATATTTTTCTTGGAAGCTTTGGCTGTAGGAGCTTTAACTTTGTTATCTTCTTCTGAGGGTATGTGTATGTGTGTGTTTGTGTTCACATTGTCTGCTACCCCTACCCTTGTGTATCTCTTTTATATGAGAAAAATTTTCTCCATTCTACCTCTCCTTTCCTCCTTCTCCCAGTGCATCCCTCTTTCTCACCCCTGCATTTTTCTTTTTTGGAGATCATTCCAACATAATCAACTCATAGCCATGCCCTGTGTCTAAAAACTCCTTTAAACTGCCCTAATAATGATACATTTCTTAGGAATTATATTATCTTCCCATATAGGAATGTAAACAGTTCAACTTTATTAAATCCCTTATAATTATTCTTTCTTGTTTATGTTTTTATGCTTCCATTGAGTCTTGTGTTTGAATGTCAAATGTCCTATTCAGCTCTGGTCTTTTCATCAGTTATGCTTGAAAGTCATCTATTTCATTAAAAATCAGTTTTTACCCTGAAGTGTTTTGCCTGGAGGTAAGTATTAGTTGGAATTCCAGCTCCTTTGGCTTCTGGAACATCACAGTCCAAGCCCTCCACTCTTTAACATGGAAGCCACTAAATCTTGTATGCTCCTGATTCTATTATATTTGAATTGTTACTTTCTTGATGCTTGAAGTATTTTCTCTTTGACCTGCAAGTTTTGGAATTTGGGTACAATATTCCTGGGAGTTTTCATTTGGCGATATCTTTCAGGAAGTGATCAGTAGATTCTTTCAATTTCTATTTTACCCTCTGGATCTAAGATATTGGGGCAGTTTTCCTTGATAATTTCTTGAAATATGGTGTCTAGGCTCTTTCTCTGTTCATGGCTTTCAGGTGGTCCAATAATTCTGTTGTTATTCTTGTTGTTGTTGTTGTTGTTGTTGTTGTTGCTTTAAATTTTATTTTACTTAGTCCAATGTAGTAGACAATTAACATTTTCCACCAACTCAGGGTGCAGAAAATTTCACTGCAAAAGGGCTTCACAATTTTTTGTTTTGGTGCTGCCTTTGTAGGAGCCTTAGCAGTAGATGCAGCTGTTTTCTTAGTTGCTTGCTTATCCTTTTTTGCTTCCTTGGCAGCCATGATGGCTTGTTCTCATTGGGCCTTCAGGTTTGTGGTTCCTCTCGGCCATTATATCAGCAAGAGAAGCCCCAGTGATGGCCCTCTGGAATTTAACCGCCTGACAAGTTCTTTTATTTTGAATCTCTTCCGACTGTCCCTTCTCATGCTTTCTTCTATACGGGACAGTCCAATTGATCTGCTGATAGTTCCTCTATAAAAGGAATGCAGACTCACATTTTGCATTCAAAAATTGGAAAACTTTCCCATCTGTGTGGATGTAGTGCCTCCTGTAACCCGGGTAGATCTTGTGCCCACTGAAGCTGCACAGCTCAACCTTTGTGGCTGCTAGAGGTAGGAAGATGGCAAAGAGGAAGAGGCTGGTCCAATAATTCTTGAATTATTTCACCTCAATCTATTTTCCAGGTCAGTTGTTTTTCCAATGAGATATTTCACAATTTGTTTTTCCTATTTTTTTCATTTTTGACTTTTTTTTATTATTTCTTTATGTATCATGGGGTATCTTCCACTTTCCCAATTCTGATTTTTAAGGAATTATTTTCTTCCATGAGATTTTGTATCTTTTCCCATTTGGCCAATTCTCCTTTTGAAGGAGTTGTTTTCTTCAGTGAATTTTTGTACTTCTTTTTCCATTTGACCAATTCTGCTTTCTAAGGAGTTATTCTCTTCAGTGGATTTTTCTGTCTGTTATGCCATTTGGTCATTTTTGGTTTTTAAGGTGTTATTTTCTTCAGTATTTTTGTGCCTCTTTTACCAAGCTGTTAATTTTCTTTTCATAATTTTCTTGTATCATTCTCATTTCTTTCCCCAATTTTTCCTCTATCATTCATCTCTTTCTTTAACTCTTGCAGGAATTCTTGTTGGGTTGAGTCCAACTAGAATTATTCTTTGAGGCTTTGTTTATAGCTGTTTTCATATTGTTATCTTCTTCTGAGTTTGTGTCTCAGTGTTCCGTGCCACTGTAATAGCTTTTTATGCTCAAATTCTTTTTTGTTGTTGTTTGCTCATTTTTCAGATTACTTCTTAACTTTGAACTTTATGTTAAAGTTAGGTTTTGCTCTTTGGGTGGGGGTGGGGTACACTTTCCCAAGCATCAGGTTTTTTCATGGTGCTGTTTTCAGAGCTATTTCTGGGGATCTGCAAGTTTTTGGTGCTTCCAAGTTAATGTAATCCTGGGAGAGGGACAGTCTCTGTTCTCCTGGTCTATATGGTGGTCTTTAACCAGGAAAGGTCCCTGCTTCCCTACATTTGTAAGCACCAGTGCTCTCTTTGCCTTGAAATTGTAACCAGGGCTCCTCCTCCCTTATGATCAACCACCAGCACTCTTCTCCACCCTGGAACTGCAAGCCAGAATCTAGTATGGGCAATAGAGTTGCCAATCAGTACCAGCTGTATCCAGTGCCAGCAAAGGGTCCCCTATAATCGTTTTCTGACTAGTTATCTGACTCCCTTACCTAGTCTCTGGGATGAGAGCTCCTGAAGCTGCTGCTGCTGTGGCAGTTGTTGCTGCCGCCACATGTGTGGGTCTAGACAGGGTTCCACCCCAGTGTCACAAATTTCTCTTGCCAACTTAAGTTTTCTTAGGCTCAAAAAATGTCTCACTCCAAGACTTTTGTTGTCTCTATAGCTCCAAAATTTGATTTGAGGAATTATTTTAAAGTTGTATGGAGGGGAATGTTGGGAGAATTCAGCTGGGAGACTGTCCTTATTCTGCTATCTTGGCTCTGCCTCCTCACATATGTTTGTTGCTAAATTTTACAAATGAGGAGACATAGAACAGTTTGGAATAGGCATTGCCAGAACCAGTCCAGCAGTTCTCCACTATGTTGCATCTGCCTCTAACCAGACTAGCCTTCTCAACAATTATACCAAATTAGTGTCATTTTTCTATACCCCCCCCCCCAGGGACTCTTGCTGTTCAGTAGAGACAAGAACAGCATTTTACCAAACAAGAAAATGCTCCCCCTGATATTCAGATTAATTTTCTGTACATCAAACTCTGGATATGAACTATGTAGGCTACCAATTGAGATACAGAGTTCTTGTATCCTTCCCTATTTATAAGTCTATTCAGCAAATAAGCAGAGAAAATAGAAAAGAAGAATCCTACTGTCTAAAAAAGTCTAAGGATTAACCTCAGCTTTGGCCCCTACTAATGGGAAAATTTTGATGTAGGTTTTGTCAAGTTACCAAGTCTTGCAACAATATACCCTACCATGCATGTAAGGTCACTTAATTATAAAATTTAGAGCTTGAAGAGATATTATAGATCATCTAATCCAACCCCTTAATATTAAAGATATGGAAAATAAATCCCAAAGTGGTTATGTAATGTGCCCAAAATTATAAACATACTAAATAACTCAGCTAAAATACCAACTCAGGTCGTCTGACTTTTTTAGTTTGGTCTTCAGATGACCCAAAGTTATAATTAAATTCTCACACAATCTACATATTATATACAATGCATACAATGATATAAAGTCATTCCTCAGCTTTCATTTCTCCAAACTAAATAATTCTTTAACTGTTCTTCACATAGGACTTATTTTCTAAAATGTTAATTATTTTTCATTGCACACTGAGAAAGTGCCCTTATTCCCACTACTGGAATTGATTTCTCTATCACCTGATGTTGTGTAAAGAAAACTGAATTTAAAGTTAAAAGAACTGGATTTGACAAAAACTGGGAATGACAAAAGATAGGAATAATAAGTATTAGAGGGAAGAGTGGGAAAAGACACACAGAAATATATTGTTGGTAGAGTTAGGAATTAACAACCATTCTGAAAAAGCAATTTGGTACTATACAAATGTAGTAGATAATGTCCATACCCTTTGACCCAGAGATTTCACTGCCAGGCAAAGAGGTTATCAATATAAAGAAAGGCTCCATATATACCAAAATATTCTTATGCTAGGAATTATTGTGATAGCAAAAAACTAGAAACGAAAATAGATGTCCATAAATTGGGGAAGGACTATACAAGTTGTGGTACATGCATGTTATGGACTATTACTAGAATGTAAGAAACAGTGAATATGATGAATACAGAAAAACATAGGAAGACACATAAACATTATATATGTCTACTAAAATGTAAATGGAAAGAACAAGAACAAAATAATGAAATTGAATGTTATAAAAATGATAATGAACAAACCAGCTCCAAATAAGAGCTAAGAGAAGAGACCTTCTTCATCCTTTACAGAGCTGGGAGGCTCTGGGTGTGAAAGTGCTTCATGTAGTATCAGACTTTTAAAATATCTCGGTTAGTTTTGTTTAATTATTTGTTCCCTTTTTTATTCTTTGTTATGAGAGATGACTCTCCAGGAGGTAGGCAAAAAAAGTGATACATTATGGAATGCAGATAAAGCAATATCAGAAATTTGTTTTAAAAAATAAAGTAGGGGCAGCTAGGTGGCACAGTGAATAAAGCACCGGCCCTGGATTCAGGAGTGCCTGAGTTCAAATCCAGCCTCAGACACTTAACACTTACTAGCTGTGTGACCCTGGGCAAGTCACTTAACCCCCATTGCCCCACAAAAACAAAAACAAAAAAATAAAGTAGGGGCAGCTAGGTGGCACAGTGGATAAAGCACTGGCCTTGGATTCAGGAGGACCTGAGTTCAAATCCAGCCTCAGATGCTTATTAGCTATGTGACCCTGGGCAAGTCACTTAACCCTCATTGTCTGCCCCCCCCCAAAAAAAAGATTCTTAAAAAATAAAGTATAGGTTGGCCATTTAGTTCCCAGTGGAGCCATATATTTCCTTAAACAAGTCTTTCCTTCTTCCTCAATGGAATTGTTTCTCTTTCTAGCTGAAACACATAATTTGGGCCCCATTAATAGATATTTGATCATGGAGTGGGAGGAAGAGATCTGTCTACAGGAAAGTATCTCAACTAACATTCCCTAATCTACTCAGACTTGACTCAAGAGAAATTACCCAACAAGAAACCAAGCAACTTCCTCCTGTGCTTCCACTTCCTGCTGAGCCCAACTGCTCTACAGCCTCAGGTGAGAAGAGGATCAGGTGTCTTTCATCTCCTGCTGCCCATGGTCCCCTGAGGAAAGGCTGTAACATTTATCTGTGCCAGAACAAGGGAACTTCTACCTCCTGATGCCAGCCTAATCTCCCAATCAGGATGTGGAGAACTTCCAGTGCAAAGAGAAGCAACCTTTTCTTCAACTTTAGGCTTGCCATCTCCTGTTGCACCAGTCACTTGAGGGAAGAGTAAGAAGGAAGTTGGTGGAGACAACTTCTCTCCTCTCTCTTTCTGAGCAGACTCAATTTCCATCTCCTGCTGTGCAGTTTCCTGCCTAATCTCCAGACCTTGAAGGGAGATTAAAGTAGTAAAATGGGCCTCTCATCTGACCATCTGCCTTCTGTCTCATGTTGAACTTGTTACCATCCCAATCTCAAGCCTCCTTTGAGAAGAGGAGCAGCACTTTTCTTTTCTTTTTTCTTTTTCTTTTTTTGGTGAGGCAATTGGGGGTAAGTGACTTGCCCAGGGTCACACAGCTAGTAAGTGTTAAGTGTCTGAGGCTGGATTTGAACTCAGGTTCTCCTGACTCCAGGGCCAGTGTTCTATCCACTGCACCACCTAGCTGCCCCTAGGAGCAGCACTTTTCACTCAATGATAATCAGTCTCACACCAGGTTGATAGCCTTCACATTCCAGTGATTCTGAACCTCTAGTTCATCATCCAAATGTCATTGCCATCCCCTACAACCTGAATTTTTACTCTCATGTCCTTCAATCCTCTCATCCCAAAGCTCTTACCAAATACCACCCACTCCTTCCACTGTGCTCTCCTGAATACCTGTTCCATAGGAAGCCAACTTCCCTTTATCCTAAATATTTTCCTTTCCTATTCCTTCCATTTTCTAGATATTACTGAAACCTGACCCTCCCATGATGACACAGCCTCCCTTGTCACCCTTTCCAGTACTGGCTGCACCTTCACTGATTTTCCTGGGCTCACAGGATGACACAGGGAACTTGGAATATTTCTTGTTCTCTATTGCTACTTCAAGATTTCCTTCTATGTGCATCACTCAAAATAAACTCTCCTCCTTTGAGGTTCTTGCAGTTCATATATATTATCAATCAACATAGCCCAGGTAACTCCCTTTCCTTGCTCAATTAATTCAGGTACCTGGCTCACAAGTTTTCACTCTTATGCTCTTACAGTTGGGGACTTTACATATATATTGGCTATTGCTCCTTCAACACCTTAACCACTCAATTCCTCAAATTGACCTATTCCTCCATAGGCTCCACAGCCTCATATGAAATTAATCATACCCTTGATCTTGCCATCACCCATAAATGCATCACCTCAATGTTTAAGAAGTCTGAAATCCCCTTCTCTGACCATAACATTTTGGCTTTTCACTTCTGCCTTTCCTTATCAAATCCTGCTCTTTGACCACACCATGACCTTCAAACTCTTGACTCCTAATTTCTCTCTCAGATTATCACCCCTCACTAGCTAGTTTTCCTCATTTTAACCCCTTGATGAACCGCTTCATCCCTCCTTTAACCCTCCATAAATCCCCCTCTCTTCACCCCCTCAGTTGAGCCTCACATTTTATTGAAAAAATTGAACCCTTCATTGATCTGCCTCTTTTCCCATCTTCCTCATCTCCTATCACTCAGATTCTTTCTGCTATCTCCTCCTTCATCACATCTCACATGAAGAGGTGGCCTTACTCCTTACCAAGGCTAATCCATCTACTTGCACAAATGATCCCATTCCATCCTATCTCTTCAACTTTTTTCCAGCCTCTAACACTATTGATCACCGGCTCTTCTTTGATACTCTCTTCTCTCTAGTTTTTTTGGGAACACCACTCTCTCCTAATTATCCTTCTTCCTCTTTGACCACACCTCTTTTTCTGGATCCTCCTCCAGATCACACCCTCTAACCATAGGTATACCCAAGGATTCTGTCTTTGGCCCTTTTCTCTTCTTCCTCTATGCTACCTCACTTGGTGATCTCATCAGTTCCCATGGATTTAATTTAACACCATCTCTATGCTAAACATTCTCAAATCTACCTAACCTTTCTGTTAATCTCCAAATTCACATCTCCAAATGATTTTCAGATATCTTGAACAGGGTGTCCAATAGGCATCTTAAACTTGACATGTCCAAAATGGAACTCATTATCTTTCCCTCTATACCTTGCCTCACTCCTAACTTCCATATTACTGTTGAGAGCAACACCATCCTCCTAATTCCTCAGGTACCCAAAGTGGGCATTATACTCTACTCCTGGCTATTCTCACCTCTCACATCCCATCTGTTGCTAAGACCTGTCAATTTTGCTGTTGCAACATCTCTCCAATATGCACCCTTCTACCCTCTTACACTCCACCACCCTGAAACAGGCCCCCATCACCCCACACCTAGACTAGTGCAACAGCCTGCTTGTGGGTCTGCCTGCTTCAAATCTCTCCACTCTAATCCATTCTCCATTCAGCCACCAAAGTATTTTCCTAAAACACAGGCCCAAACATGTCAGCTCCCTACTCGTTAAACTCCAGAGGCTTCCTACCACTTCCAGGATATAAAAAAAATCCTCTGTTTGACATTCAAAGCCCTTCATAACCTGTCCCTCCTCCCCAACCTTTCTGGTCTTCTTATATTTTACTTCTTGTCACATATTCTTTGAACCAATGATACTGGCCTCCCAGTTGTTCCAGAAACAAGACACTCCACCACTCAGTTCCAGGCATTTTTTCAGGTTGTTCCCCATGCCTCGAATGCTCTCCCTCCTCATGACCACCTTCAGACTTCCCTGGCTTCCTTTAAGTCCCAACTAAAATCCCATCTTCTACAGGAAACCTTTCCTAGTCTCTCTCTCTCTCTCTCTCTCTCTCTCTCTCTCTCTCTCTCTTTTTTGTGGGGCAATGAGGGTTAAGTGACTTGCCCAGGGTCACACAGCTAGTAAGTGTCAAGTGTCTGAGGCCCGATTCGAACTCAGGTCCTCCTGAATCCAAGGCTGGTGCTTTATCTACTGTACCACCTAGCTGACCCCCCCCAATCTCTCTTAATTCTAGTGCTTTCCCTCTGTTAATTATTTCCTATTTATCCTGCATACAGCTTGTTTGTACATATTGTTTGCTTGTTGCCTCTCCTATTAGACTGTGACCTCCTTGAGGGCAGAAACTGTCTTTTGGCTCTTTTTGTATCCCTAGTGCTTAGCATAGTGTCTGGCATATAATAAATGTTTGTCAGAGTTGCCATTGACCTTGGGATAGTCTTGAGGGAAGGATGATGGATAGAAGGAAAATAGTAGCAGTTTATGACACAGTGACAAGAACACAGGACTTAGAGTGAGGAAGAACTGGGGTCAAAATTTTGCCTCAGACACAACCTATTTGTACGTCCCTGGGAAAGTAACTTAACTTCTGTGCCTCAGCTGTGTGAAGTTGAACAAATAAAAGGCGGAAATATCCACATTATGTACTTTTTCCACTAGGCACCAGCCAAAGAAGTGAGCTAGTGGGTGGTGAGATGGACATTTGCAAAGGTTAATGAGGATAAAGTCACCTTGCAATTCCCCATTTATCTTGCTCTGAACCCTTTAAAATATGGTCTACCCACATCTGGGGTACATATAAAATTTTACCAACTTTTCTTCTTCCCTAACAGAAAGTTTAATTCACTATTTCCTAATGTTTTCAATATTCTTATTTTAGCAACAAGCTCTTCCTTGTCGGTTAGTACTAGGTCCAGAATGAGTTTCCCTTGGTTCTTCTACCTTTTGAAAGCAAAATTATCATTCAGACATTGATGGAAAGCAACTTTGGGAAAGTAAAATAGCCTTTAAGAATAAGCAGATTGGGGGCAGCTAGGTGGCGCAGTGGATAGAGCACCAGCCCTGGAGTCAGGAGTACCTGAGTTCAAATCCGACCTCAGACACTTGACACTTACTAGCTGTGTGACCTTAGGCAAGTCACTTAACCCCAATTGCTTCACAAAAAAAAAAAAAAGAATAAGCAGATTGGAGCCAATCACAGACTTCAAACTCCTAAGGTATAGTCACACTAGTATCACCAGCACAGCTGTTTCTAATATGGTGGCTCCAGTTGCTTGGCCTGATGGTGTAGTCAGAAACTAGTAAGGGGTAGAAAAGCTACCAGAATCAAGGGGGGAAATTCTGGGGTTTATGGAAAAGATTTTGCTACTGATCACATTCATAGAGTTTCTTGCTTGTAGTCAGTGTTATAACTGTGTCATGACAAATTGAGCAGGTTTTTTAAAAAGCCTTTTTCATTCTGAACCCTCCACAACAGCTCTGGTCCATTGTCTAGGGATGGTGACTGGATGACAGGCTGAGACACAAAGCATGGACTCATTGGTCTGAGGTTGGCTAGATAGACTCTGCTTTGTAAGTTTGATGTTCAGTCATTTACTAAACAGGACAACTCAGAGCCAGGGCAACAGTTCCAAAGTTGAGTAGATCAAATTTACAAGGACAGTCTCTTAGAGATACAGAATTCCAGTGGACAGAAAACCATCCTGCTAACTTGGAAGGTAGGGAATTTCTCAGGATGTGCCATTTAGAGGACAAATGTGATAGCCATAGTATTGTACTACAATGGTTTAGCGAGTACAATCCTCACCTCTGGTCAATACACCATGCCCATAATGGGTTTAGCTTTGCTTATGCTCAATCCCCAAAAATATTTCACCAAAGCAGCGGGAGCTTTAATTCAAGATAACCTGGGAAGGAGCTGCAAAGTGCCAAGAACTACATGGGGTCTGGAATAAAGCTACAGCCGACAAATGTTCTTCATTGTGATCATTGCAATATGAAGGACATTGCTTACAAAAAAGGAAGAGAAGCACCACAAGTCTATAGAGCAAGAGTCCTTGACCTTTTTCTATAACAGTAAGTGATGGCAGTCTAGTGAAGAAGTCTTTGGACCCCTTTCTCATAATAATGTCTTTTAAATAATTGAAGAAAATGCTAAATTTCAGTTATAAAATGAAGATAGTTTACTTTTGTGCTACTTGTTCTTATCTATTTCAGTGTCAGAAAAGCCATAAACAACAGTTATCTAATCAATGAAACTAAGTACTGGACTTGCTCAAGCTTCTGGTGTCCACAGTAAACTAACTGCTTTCATCACCATCAATATCTTCCATGAAGTTGTTCAAGAGCAAAGGCACACAAATGAAATATTACTTTATCCTCTTTGGTAATACTAGAGCAAATGAGAGTTTGGGGTATTTATATTTGGTTTTCATATTAAAGGAGAAACAAAACTGAAGATTTCAATTTACAATGTTGTCATTTCAACACATTCATAACTATTGAATGTAGCTTAAAAATAGCATCAAGGTGAAGTAGTCCAGGCAGGTCAAATGATACCCAACTAATATGACTTCTGATAGAGGGAACAGAAGTAGAACTATGGGGGGATAGAAAAAAGAGAGAGGACAAAGAATGTGAATTGAGTTGACAGTTATAGCAAAGGTTATGTTGAGAAAATCTTGTGAGGGGTAAAGTTACAAGTATTGCAGAGGAAGCCCAAAAGACATAAATAAAATTTATAATATATAAAGAAAAGCTTATATGATATTAAGGGAGGTAACTCTTGAATATATCATTTATACTTTAACATGAATGAGCTACAGGTTCATTTTTTATAGAAACATACTATGAAGAGGCCTCCCCTCCACCACCCCCATCACTGCCTTCTTGTGTTGAAGGTGCTTGCATAGTTCAATGAAACTATGAGCAGGGTTATCCAAGATGGACAGGTCATAGTGGAGAGCTCTGACAAAAGGTGATCCACTGGAGAAGAAATGGCAAACCACTTCAGTATCTTTGCGAAGAAAACTCCAAGGACAGTACTAAAATAATAAAAGAGATTATATTGGAAGATAAGCCCCTCAGGTCAGAAGGTGTTCAATATGCTACTAGGGAAGAACAGGGGACAATTACAAATAACTCCAGTACTATATAGTGTCAAGGAAACAATGAACATGAATTTGGACAGACTTTGAGAGACAGTGGAGCATAGAAGGGCCTGGTATGCTATATTTGATCTATGGGGACATGGATAGACACGACGGAACAACTAAACTACAACTATAAAGACACTGAATGCTTTAGGCAGGAGGTGCAACTGAGATTCACAAAGGCAACCTTCTATTTCAAAGTTTTGCTTTGGACTGCCAGTGATGAATCTGTTCTGAATGGTTCTAGCTCTGAATGTTTCTAAACAACTGAATGCCTTGCTTTTTGATGATTTTGAATACACTTCCCAAAACTATTTATTAAACAATCAGTTGTTACTGATATTGTTATAGGTTTAAGGGAAGGGAGACTGAAACCAAATCCCTCCTCTCTTACACAGACACTGATCAAAGCAAGTTAAACAAAGTCTCTACCCTCAAGAAACTGAATTTACAATGATATTAATTTATCAAGTCATCATTATTCCCTTTTAAAAATCATGATATTAAAGCCCAATTTACTAGTCTGTAACCCAGGCCTTTTTAATATCCTCTGTGATGACAAATTTCTTCCCTTTGAGGGAGGAATTTCTAATTTTTAGAAACAGTCAAAAGCTAAGTTTGAGGAGATCATCAAACAGGGTAAAAATGTTTGTTTTTAAAGCAAAGCAAAACTAAGAGCTAATGCCCATTAGACAAAAGGTGAAAGGATATGAAAAAAGTTTTCAAAGGAAGATTTTCAAAGTATCAACATCCATATGAAAGAGTGCTCCAAATTAATACTAATAAGAGAAATTCAAATTAAAACAACCCTGAGGTTTTGCCTTACATGAGGAAAATTGGCAAGAATGATAAAAAGACAAATAGTCAATGTTTGAGGGGATCACAGGAAGACGGGAATACTAATGAACTAGTGAATAGCTGTGAATTGGTCCAACCATTCTGGAAATCAATTTAGAATTAATTAATAAAATCACTAACTTGTCCATACCCTTTGACACAGAAATCCCACTGCTAGGCAGAGAGAGAGAGAGAGAGAGAGAGAGAGAGAGAGGGAGAGAGAGAGAAAGAGATCAAAGGCAGAATTAAAAGTACTATATACACCAAAAAATTCATGATGGCATAGTATAATAGCTAAGAAATAGAAATCAAATAAATGCCTATAGATTAGAGAATGGTTGCACAAATTTTAGTAAATGAATGCCATTAAATAATGCTATGCCCTGAGAAATTATTAATGTAGAGAATTTAGATATGTATGAGATGACATATAAATGATACAATCAAGCAGAACCAGAAAAATATATACAACCACAACATAAATGGAAGGAACAATAAAATTAAACTTTAGGGGGCGGCTAGGTGGCGCAGTGGATAAAGCACTGGCCCTGGATTCAGGAGGACCTGAGTTCAAATCTGGCCTCAGACACTTGACACTTACTAGCTGTGTGACCCTGGGCAAGTCACTTAACCCCCTTGCTCTGAAAAAAAAACAAACAAAAACAAACAAAAAAAATTAAACTTTATTGTTGTTGTTCAGTCATGTCCAACTCTTCATGACCCCCTTTGGGGTTTTCTTGGCAAGATAATGGAGTGGTTTGCCATTTCCTTCCTAGCTCATTTTATAGATGAGGAAACTGAGACTGGGCTAAGTGACTTGCCCAGGGTCACACAGCTAGTAAGTGTCTGAGGCCAGATTCAAACCCAGGAAGAAGAGTCTTCCTGACTCCAGGCCAGGCATTCCATCCACTATGACACCTAGCTATCCCTAATTAAATTTAATGCTCTATAATTAGAATGACTAAGCATGACCTTGGAGAAGAATTGAGAAATGTACTTCCTTCTCTGTAGCCATAGGGAACTATGAGTATAGAAAGTTACATATATTGTCCAACTTGGTAGAAATGGTGGTTAGTTTTACTGCTGTTTTCCCCATCTTTCCTTTTTATTCTTTGTTTCAATAGACAGCTCAGTGTGTAACAGGAAAGGGATAGGTATATTTGGAAATGAAGGTCATATAAAAATGAAATATATCAATAAAAAGTTTAATAACAAAAAAAGGAATTTTCTCTTCTTCTCTTAAGCTTACTTTACAACCCAGTAATATACAAACTATTTTAGTGTATCTACCACATGTGAAGGGCCCTGCTATTTTAAGTGGATGCTATTTTATTCCCTGGCAATAGTTTGTCCTTACTGAGAAACGGCAATAACTGCCTTTTGTATAACATAACTTCAAAAGTGTGCAAGGCGCTGAGTTTAAGCAATTAGACTATTATTAGAAGTAGTGAAGTTCATTAGTAAGAATTCTAAATGTGCTTCTCCATATATTTCCACCAAGGAAACTTAATAAAACCAATCACCTTAAACTTGAGTTGCTATTCAGTTTTCAATTGAAATGCCCAAGTCCAGGTAGCATGGATATATATCTTAACTCTTCACCAGTTCAATATGAATATGTATGTTGGAGGGGAAGCTATTACAAATATTCTAGTATTTTCAAGTACTTTCTTTTTAAATTTTTTTTAAAATTATAATTCAATCTGTATTCAGATACCATCAATACTTTCTCTGTTGATGGTTTACATTTTTCATACATACCAATACCATCCTGCTCATCATTTCTTTCACAGTTACTATTGCTAACTGTATTACCCTCCATCCTATTCCCTCCCCTTGATATTTATTCTATTTTCTATCTTCTTTAACCCTATCCTTCCTTAAAAGTGTTTTGCTTTTTACTATCCCCTCCCCCAATCTGTCCTCCCTTCCTTTGCCTCTTCCCCCTCTTATCCCCTTCCCCTCCCACTTTCCCCCAAGGCAAAATATATTACCATACCCACTTGAGTGTGTATGTTATTTCCTCTTTGAGCCAATTCTGATGAGAGTAAGGCTCACTCACTCCTCTGCTCCTTCCCCATCTTCCCCTCTACTCCATAAGATTTTTCTTGTCTCTTTTATGTGAGTTACTTTACCACCTTCCACCTCTCCCTTTCCCTTTCTTCCAGTGCATTCCTCTTACCCCTTAACTTTATTTTAAAGATGTCATTATGAGGAAGGCAGCTAGATGGCATAGTGGTTAAAGCGCTGGCCCTGGATTCAGGAGTACCTGAGTTCAAATCCGGCCTCAGACACGTGACACTTACTAGCTGTGTGACCCTGAGCAAGTCACTTAACCCCCATTGCCCCGAGAAAAAAACAGAACAAAACAAAACAAAAAACAAACAAAGATGTCATTATGAGTCAGCTAGGTGACACAGTGGACAAAGTGCCAGCCCTGGACCCAGGAGGCCCCGAGCCCAAATCCAGCCCTAGACATAAGCCACCCAACCCTGCCTGCCCCACAAAAAAACAAGGATAAACAAAAAATAAATGCTTTACAGGTATCATCCCTTCATATTAAATTCACACCTGTGCCCTCTGTCTAAATATACCACATTCAGCTGCACTAATACTGAGAAAGTTCTTATGAGTCAGAAGTATTATCTTCCCATGTAGAATGTAAACCGTTTAACCTTTTAACAACCCTCACGATTTCTTTTTCCTGTTAACCTTTTTATCCTTCTCTAGGGTCTTGTATTTGAAAGTCAAATTTTCTATTCAGTTCAGGTCTTTTCATCACACATGCCTTAAAGTCATCTTTTTCATTGAAGTCCCATTTTTTTCCCTGAAATATTATACACAGTTTTGCTGGGTAGGTGATTTTTGGTTGTAATCCCAGTACCTTTGCCCTCTAGAATATCATATTCCAGGCCCTCTGCTCCTTTAGTGTAGAAGCTGCTAGAACTTGTGTTATCCTGACTGTAGCTCTACAGTATCTGAATTCCTTTTTTTCTAGCTGCTTGCAATATTTTCTCCTTGAACTGGGATCTCTGGAATTTGGCTATAATATTCCTGGAAGTTTTCATTTTGGGATTTCTTTCTGGAGGTGATCGGTGGATTCTTTCAATTTCTATTTTACCTTCTACTTCTAGAATATCAGGGCAATTTTCCCTGACAATTTCCTGGAAGATGATGCCTAAGCTCTTATTTTGATCATGGTTTTCAGGTAGTCCAATGATTTTCAAATTATCTCTCCTGGATCTATTTTCCAGGTCAGCTGTTTTTCCAAGGAGATATTTCATATTGTCCTCTATTTTTTTTTATTCATTTAGATTTGCTTTATTGTGTCTTGGTTTCTCATAAAGTCATTAGTTTCTATTTGCTCTATCCTAATTCTTAAGCAATGATTTTCTTCAGAGAGTTTATTTACCTCCTTTTCCATTTGGCCAATTTGGCTTTTCAAGCTGTTGACTTTTTTTTTCCATAACCCTCCTGTATCACTCTCATTTCTCTTTCCATCTTTTCCTCTACCTCTCTAACTTTTCTCTCTACCTCTATTACTTTATCTTCAAAGTCCTTTTTGAGCACTTCCATGGCCTGAGACCAATTCATATTTTTCTCGGAAGCTTTGGATGTAGGGGCTTTGACTTTGTTATTATCTTCTTCTTGACTGCCTATTTCTTGGCTTTTAACTCCATAACGTGTAGCACTGCTTCCAGGAAGCACTGACCTGGACTCCAGGGGGTCCCATGGGGTATGATTAGGCTCATTCTCAGCATGCCTGGCCTATAAGTAACCATGGTCTGCTTTCTCTTTAACCCGGAAGCAGAAGTCTGATTGAAATCTGATTCTCTATGGTCAGAAGCTTGGCGTGCCTGTGCTCCTCCCCCACTGTGCCACTGCTGCTTGAGTCTGCTTACTGGTTCAGAATATGGGCGCTCCACCTTAGCTCCAGCAGAGACCACAGCTATGTCCCCCTGGTCCACCACTGGACCCCCTCACCAGTCCATGAGCCAAGTTTCAGAAGAAGCTGCTGAAGATTCTGAGACTCTGGAGGCACAGCCTGCCTGGGGCTGGATCTGAGCAGTGTCCTGAGCTCCTCTCTTACCCCAAACAGCAGATGATCCCAGTTGCTTAATTAAGCCATCTTTGCCTGGAAAATAGTATGCATTGTTTTTAGAGGTATGTGGATGGATTTGTTGGGAGCACAAAAGAGTCACAGCCTTTCCTCCACCATCTTGGCTCTGCCCCTGCCCCCCCCCCCCCAAGTACTTTCAATTTCCAGTTTCACCAACTTCTTACATTTACTTTTTGGGGGGTTTTCTCTGACAACATTCATTGGCACCAGCACTTCAGAAAACACCTTTTTGGGGCAGCTAGATGGCACAGTGGATAGAGCACCAGCCCTGGATTCAGGAGGACCTGAGTTCAAATCCAGCCTCAGACACTTAACAATTACTAGCTGTGTGACTCTAGGCAAGTCACTTAACCCCAATTCCTTCACACACACACACAAACAAACAAACAAACTTTAAAAACCCCACCTTTTGCCAGCTGGGAAAATTCCAGGGAGACAAGATTAATGTGGTAGAAAACCAAAACTGGGTGTGGGGGGCAGCTAGGTGGCACAGTGGATAAAGCCCCAGTCCTGGATTCAGGAGGACCTAAATTCAAATCTGGCCTCAGACACTTGACACTTACTAGCTGTGTGACCCTGGGCAAGTAACTTAACCCTCATTGCCTAGAGTGTTACTGAAGCAGAGAAGCATTCCTCCATTTAGCCCAGGAACTTTAAAGGAGATAAACAAATACTTTCAGGAACTTTCTGTTGGTTTCCCCTTTATTTGCTTCTAAGTAGGTTATTCTATCCTTTAAAAGAAAAAAAAACAACTTGGCCTTAGCTTGATCAAGGCTCAATTCAAATTTTAAGAGATATATATGGCTATGAAAGAAGCTTAAATTGAGAATGTCATCACTGACTATAGCTGGTAGGTTACAGAGTTTAAGTAATTTGAAAGATATCAATTTCCTTGATTATCACTTTGAAAATTGCTTTCTTCAGGTAGTTCTCATGGGATTTCTACCTGGAATATAGATAAAGTAAAATATCCCATGCAGAACTCTTTTAGTCACTACATTTAGAAAATCATCATTAGCTATGGGCAAGACATATGGATCCCTTACAGGTCAGAAGCGCTGGCTGGTTGAACCAGTCTGCTAGACTATTAAAATTTTAGTTCCTCTAAAGCCCTACACCTTTATGGCTTTTGTAAATGCTACAGTTAGAAAATCAAGAGTTTCAGAAGTCCCTCATTTTCCAAAATGGCAGGCTGAGGCAGAGCTAGGATGGCAGAGTGTTTGGAAGCGATACAGAGAGTTCTTCCTAACATGTACCAGATCAAACCCTGATGGGGAAATTCAGAAAAAGTCACAGTCAGTCCTTTGTCCAGACTAGCTAGCTTGGCATAGAGAGTCTGACAGGTAAGTCTTCAGACACTGAAGACAGGCTGTCCATGCTGCCAGCAGAGCACCCTAGTGTGCAGGGATAAAGGTTGTACACCAAGGCAAGAAGAGGTATCAAAATCCTACTGGTGCACCCCCAGATCACTTTGAGAGGGACAGGTGCCAACTGGCAGCTTTGTCACCCACCACCCAGTGCTGGGTTATAGATTTAGGATAGACTGAGAAGGGAACCTATGCACAGAAGTAGTAGGTAGGCCCTGGACAGTGTACAGAAAAAGGTAGAAGTTCAAAAGCCATTAGCAAGATTAGCGGTGAGGCTCAGACGTCAGGCACAAAGCAAAGCCTCACTTCCAATATCTAGGCCAGCCTGCAAAGGAATCTCAGGACAATAAGTAGTCTACTCTGAGCCAACAGAGCCTTCCATTTGGCTGATAAGGGTTGAGTTTTACATCAATCTAAATTTGCTCAGACCCAAACCCAGGTCAGGAATTTGTAGAACTCTGACCAGGGGGGCAAAAATCAGACTTTGCCCCAGATCAGAATACCTTGGGAGAACTGAAAACTTGAAGATCCCCAACCTGTCCTGAAATCATGAATCAATTGATTAATTAATACCCTGAGAAAGTAGCAACAGGGCCAACCTCAGACCTCCTCTCCAGAAGTGCCACAGAGTGTGAAGTCAGGAAGTAGACTGGGAGAATGAGCAACCAAAAAAAAAAAAAAAAAAGAACCCTTAAATAATGAGCTATAGTGTTAGCAAGGACATCTAAGATACAAAAACAGAAAAGAATCACTCCAAAATATTTATAAGCATCGCTTCAGAGAAAACACAGCTTGGGCAACAAACCCAACTAGAATTCCTAAAAGAGCCAAAGGGAAAAAATTTTTTTAAGAGTTTAAAATGTTTTTATAAATGGAATGAGAGTGCTTAAAGAAAAATTGGAAAAGAAGTGAGAGCCATGGAAGAATAATTGGAAAGGGAATTAATAGCTGGCCACAAAAGGTACAAAACCTTGCCCATGCAACAAAAACAGACTCTCTGAATATTACAATGTAACAAATAGAAGCCAATTACTCCATGAGACAACAAGAAAGATTAAAACAAAGTTAAAAGGCTTAAAAACAGGAGAAAATGCAAGGTATCTCACAGCAAAAAACTGGAAAACAGCTTGAGAAAAGATCTGAGTCATCAAACTATGTGAATTCCATGTCCAAAAGAGGACAGCCAGGTGGCACAGTGGATAGAGTGCATGGCCTGGAGTCCAGAAGGTTCCTTTTCCTGAGTTCAAATCTGACCTCAGACACTTAGTAGTTGTGTGACCCTGGGCAAACTACTTAACCCTACTTGCCTCAGTTTCCTCATCTATAAAATGTGCTGGAGAAGGAAATAGCAAACCATTCCAGTTTCTTTATCAAGATACCCCAAAATGAGGTCATAAATATTTGGATATGAATGAAATGTCTAAACAACCACAACCACAAGGTATTGTATTTCAAGAAATTCTAAAAAGAAAACATCCCAGAGCTTTTAGAACTAGAGACCAAAGTGGAAACATAAAGAATCCAACAGTCACTTTCTCAAAAAACTCCAAAATGAAAACTCCTGTAGCTAAAATCCAGGGTTTCCAAATCAAAGAAAAAAATACTGCAAGCAGCCAGAAAGAAAGAATTCAGGTGCCCAGGAGCCACAGTCAGGATCACAGATTTAATGACCACCACTATGAATATGCAGAGAACTTGAAATGATATTCTAAAAGGCAAAGAATATGGGCTTACAGCAGAGAATAACTTACCCAGCAAAATCAAGTGTAATGCCATAGGTGAAAAGTGAGTTTTTAAAGAAATAGAGGACTTCCAAGCAGACCTGATGAAAAGACCAAAGGTGTAGAGAAACTGTGAAGTATAAACACAGGAGTAAAGAGAAACATGAAAAGGTAAACATGAATGAACAACAGTAAATCACAAAACAATAAAAAATACTTACATTCAAATATGGGGAGATGATACATATGTCCCCTCTGACCCTAACATCATTGGGGTCACAGAGGGAGTCTAATTAAACAAGTCCTAGGAGTGGTTCTGTTATGTCTTGATCTTAAAAGAAAGAGGGAGGGGGACAGCTAAAATTATTTCACATAATCAGGCTGAACAAGTAGACATCTTGTTTGTATAAATGAGGAGGAAAGGAGGGACAGCTAACACTTGAACCTCATTCTCATCAGAACTAACCAAAAGAAGAATATACATACGCTACTCAATCCACTGAACCACCTATTGTTTTGAACTCTTATCAGCATCACAAATGGCCAATCAGGAATTCTAGAGAACTAATAATGAAACATTTTACCACATCATGATAGAAAGGTGAATGACTTAGAATGCAGAATTAGACAAATATTTTTTAGGACATAGCAATGTAGAAAATTTTTTCTATCAACTATACACGGTAATGGGTTTTTTTGTGTGTGTACATTGGGGAATGGGGACAGGATGAAAGGGTGAGAAAACTAATCTTGATTGATTTAAAAGTATCTATCTACATATATATAATATATATGCATATGTGTATTTATGAATGTGTACATATGCATATTATATATAGATGGGAAAATTTGGGAATACTGATCATACAATGACCAACCATAATTCCCAAGGACTCAGGATGAAAAATGCTGCCCACCTCCTGACAAAAAGGTGATGGACTCAGAACACAGATTGAGACATATTTTTTTAGACATGACCAATGAGAAATTATTTTGTTTTGCTTGACTATCCATACTTGTAACAGGGATTTTGTTTTTCTTGCTCTCTAAATTGGGCGGGGGGGGGGGGGGTGGAGAACAATAAGAGAAATGAAGTAGGAGGAGAAAAAGGAATGATCTTTGAATATAAAAATTTAATTTAAAAAAATGACAGCCTACAAATAAGATTCTAAAATTTTCTGCCATTACTACAACACTTTTTTAAATCAGAAGTTTTTATCTAAAAACAAACAAAAAAGAGAAAACCAGGGGAAAAGTCCCGAGAAACTTAGAAACCAAGAATCTGGGGGAGGAGGAAATTGGATCAAAGGTTGTCCTCCTTACCCTTCCCGCCCCCCTTCCCCCCCCCCCCCCCCCCCGTGCCTAGGACAGAACACAGGATGGGAAAGGCTTCTCTGCTCTCCCAGTGTCCTAGGGAGGAAACAGGGGAAAATCTCCCCCACCTTGGGAGACCCTGTCCTGCAGATGGTGGCAATAGGAATAGCAAGAGACACAGTCATAGTGGTCCAAAGGATGTTGAAGCTGGGGAGAGAAGTAAAGGATGGGGGTGGAATGGACTTGAGTGGGGGTCACAGGAAGTAGTCAGCCACTGGCTTCTTGGAAGGGATGTCCCGGGTTTCCTGGGGTGCAGCTTCAAAGATGGTGAAGTCTTTCTGGAGGTGCTCATCCAGCTCCAAGATGGCTGCCACATTTCCGCGGCGGTAGCAGCAGTTGGGTGCTGACCACACGGTGAGCATAGTTTCATTGAAGAGCCACTTGTCGCCTTCCATCATCAGCTGGTGAGCCTGGCATATCATGTCATAGGCTGCATTGACCTGGGCCACTACATCACTGCCAAAGAGGTAGCCAGCTCCTCTGGGACTCACACCCCAGTCCATCGTGTCTTCAGGGTCAGACCAGAGCAAGTCACACATGGGCCCATCATGAGGCACCTCCTGCTTCCGGTCAATCGTCCGGATCTGGTACAGGGTGTGGATAGAGGGAGAGAGGCCCCCATGCACGTCGATGATGGCGGACAGGCTGAGGTAGTCAAAGATCTCAGTGCAGTAGCACCATACAGTCACTGAGCCATACTTTCGCAAACACTCGTCATAGAAACCGTAGACTTGGGTGATCTGCCTGCTCTCATGGTTCCCCCGAATCAGAGTGATGCGGTCAGGATACCGGACCTTGAGGGCAAGCAGCAGCAGGAATGTTTCGACGCTGTAGAAGCCTCTGTCCACAGAGTCCCCCATGAAGAGGTAGTTGGTCTCAGGGACATCGCCACCCACTCTAAACAACTCCTCGAGATCACAGAATTGTCCATGGATGTCCCCACATACCGTGACGGAAGAGTCCACCCTCTGTACATTGCTCTCCTCCACCAAGATCTTTCTGGCCGTGGCGCACAGAGCCTTGACCTCGCTCTCCTTGATGAGCTCGCAGCGGCGCAGCTGCTCGATCTGCCGGTCCAGGTCACTGATCTCCGCCTTGGTCACCCCGCCTCACGCGCCCCCACCCCCGTGCGGGGGGCGAGGAGCGGGACGCATCCAGGGGTCCGAGCCCTCCCTTCTCCGCCCGCCCGCACAGGTGTCTCGGGTGAGGAAGGACTCCTGAGGCTATTACTGACGCGGCGGCTCCGGGACCCCACTCTCGAGCCGCGGGATCTGGGCTCCACTTTTCTACTACAACACTTTTGAGGCTGAGTTTCTAACATGTTTGGAAAGAATTTCTGCAGTTTTTATACATTTCTTGAACTTTTTGCAGCTCTACCAAAGGCTTCTTTCCACTCATTAGCACTTGTATCTTAAAGACCCAATTGGTTCACAAACACTTCCAAATTGCTGGGCAACTTGTCAATATGAATATATCAAGAGATACGACAGTCTAAGTCTTGCCAAAATCTAATTGTGTTATGTCACCTCTCTCCATGTTGCTCTCTTCATAATAAAAAAAGACAGAATGAAGAAAAAACCTCCATGCCCTAGCCTCACCTCCTCCCCGCCCCCCAACCTTGTAAGACTCCTTTATAGTATAATCAGTCTCCCCTCAACTCTGAAACTCCTCGATACCTTGGCTTCTTCTGAGAGAGCCTGAACTAATCTTAATTATGCAGTTATCCTAATTATGCAAATTTATTATCCCAATTTAAGCCCCCCTTTTCCAGTGTATACACTTTGTTCACACCACCATGCAAGCAGCCATATGTCAAATAGCAGTGTATTTAGTTAAGAAAGAATTTCAAGGTAATTCATTAAGGAAAAAATAAATAGGCAACAGAATCCTTCCCAGTTTCTGCTACTTCCAATGCAATCTCCTATGGGTTCACATGCTGGTGGAGAAGTAACTAATTACAAAGGAAATGGGTAACTTCACTCAGCAGGTAGGAAAACATAAGATTTAGTGCCAGCATGAATATCTATAATAGCCTTTCAGATGCAGGATTTTTCCTTGCCTCCACCATCATCCTGGCATCTCCTTTCATAAGGGGCTGATCGCCTGGGTTCCCCTTCTCTAGAGTCTATTGAGTCTACTTATAGGAGTTGCTTTGGCTAGCATCCCCAACCTACTACCTGGCATCACATGGTATCAGGTTGCTTCAGCTTTCTCCCGGCCCTCTGTGACTAGGGGGAAAAAGGGCTGTTTTGTCAACATCATGCCTACCCCCAAAGTCTCTCTTCTTCCCTAACCCAATTTATACTCCCTGGTGCATTCCTTGTACCTAGGAAGAAGCTTTATGGGAGTCTGATATCCTTGGAGCTTCTCCCATGAGTGATAGCTCTTTTGTCTCAGTCATTATGAGCAATGAGGTCAGATTAAGAGTCAGTCATTGTTAGCAATGACCAACATACCATTATTACGTCTTTTCTTTGGTAAAAATGTGTAATCATTGCAAATAAGAGCAGATGCTGAGTTATATTTGTAGGCACATATCATAAAACATCCGGTAATTTGCATAATATATTTTCAGACAATTCTCCTAGTTACATAGGCTACATACACCGGCATGTAATGAGGCACCTAGGTGGCTCCGGGTATAGACTGCTGGACTTGGAGTTAGGAACACCAAAGTGTAAACCATGCCTCAGACACTTAATAGCTGTCTTAACAGCTACCTAACTATTAAGTTGGGCAAATCATTTAACCTCTCTGTCAATTTCTTCCTCTGAAAAATGTGAATAATAATTGCACCTACATCATAGAGTTGTAAGGCTCAAATGAAGCAGCGTATGAAAAAAATTTCGCAAACCCTAAAGTACTATACAAATGCTAGTGACTATTATTACATGCAATATAGAGTACATAAAATATCCAAATTAGAGTATAATTTTGTAGACAAATATATAGATCATATGCAGAAACATTAACAAATAGCATCATGTGTCATGACTGAACACAGGCAACCATACGTGCATCAAATGCAAGACCATTACAATATGTACAAAGTACATTTTAAATATACTTCACTAGTGGTCACTACTTGATGACATGCAATTTATTAACCCATTATTTCTACATTTCATATTTCAATCTGGTTACTATTTTAAAATCCCTGGCATGTCTACAGTGACCCATAGTCAGTCATAAGAATCTTGGTGGGCCAGAGGGTCCAGGCTAAATGCTACCACATTCAACCCAAGAGTCAGGCTCTATAAGTGGCCTCAGTTCCCCTGGGGTCCCAAAGGTAGAACAGTAGCTGTCTTCAAAGATGAAAGCTGTAGCCTCTGACTTTAGCCCTCCCACAGGATACCATTTGAGAAAGAGGTTTGCTAGAGGCCAGGACAAGTCTTAGCAACCTTCTCTGACCCAAAAGAGAATACTAGCATGCCACATTTGTCATTTGGATCATAATTTGGATGCTCTAGATGTAGACCATTGTCTGACATCAATTGTCCATCAGGAACATGGAGGGTCCTGCTTGGAAACTGCTTCACCAACTCTTCATTGCTCCCTATTGTCAGAGAATCCAACCAACTCTAGGCATCAGATTGTTGTAATATATCATGTTTTCAGGGTTCCAATCAGATTTGGGGGCTATTTTGTAGATTCCTTAGTCTTTCAACAACTTCGTATTATATAACTCTCCACTAATCAGCTTTTGTATGTTTTATTAAACACCAATATTTTAGAGCAAAATGTCAACTCCTGGCTAGAAGTTCTGACTTCATACTTAGGTGTTATATTGTTGTATGACCCTTTCCAAGCTCTTTGGACTTAGATCCTAGCTAGGTGATAGGCATCCTTCAACTGATCCTTCATCTAAGTGATATACTGGTGTGTTAGGAGTGTACTAGGGCTATTTTGAACTACCTTACAAGAGTTGTAGAGAGTTAAGAAGCCACTTTGGTGAGATAGTGAGTTAATTGTTGTTGGTTTTTTTTCCCTAGTAGTGTCCAATTCTCCACATTCCCTTGATGGGAGAGAGGGTTCTTGTCAAAGATATTGGAGTGGTTTGCCATTTCCTTCTCCAGTTCATTTTATAGATGAGGAAACTGAGGCAAACAGAATTAAGTGACTTGCCCAGGGTGACACAGCTAGTAAGTATCTAAGGCCAGATTTGAACTCAGGAAGATGAATCTTCCTGACTTCAGAACAGGCACTCTATCCACTGTGTCACCTAGCTACCCAGTGAGTTAGGAAGGTGTAAAAAGATTATCTTGCTGTGAGGACCTAGTTGAAATTATGTTAACATAAATTTGTAGTGTACCTAGTCAGCAGAGTTTCATGATTTTCTCCAGCTTTGTTTAGCAGCATCTAAGTAGGGGCAAAGGCAGCTGATAGTGGGAGTAATTCATCTCTAAGGCTTGGCAAGGCAAGATTTGGTGACAGAATAAAGGGGCAAGGGATTCCGAAAAAGATAAAAGTATAGATTTTAATCAAGGAATCAAGATTGGGAAGGGAGGAATGAGTAGCTAGTACAAGGCAGATGGCTTGGGAAATAACTAGGGTCAAAGGACTGAATGTCATAATGAGGATTAAAAATCAGAGTTTAAGGTTATAGGACAGAGGGAGAAGTAGAATTACAACAGATTGTGATCATAGAAGGGAATTTCAGTTCATAAACATGAAAGTGGATGTGGGTGATAGCAATGATTCTATATATTAAAGTTCTAAAGACTTGCTGGTGCTCATGCTCTTCAAGGAAGTGGTATGAATCAGTAATACTTTGCTCCAGACCTACCAAATACAGTTCTCATACTTCTTATATGTTTCTATGGCCATTTGAGGTGAGCAGAAACAGTTCCAACCTGGTTTTGGAGTTCTCTCTGGCCTCATTGTCCAAAATTATCAAGAAAATCTTTCATGGCCATGGAATATCATCTTTGTGTTGGATCAGTTATTGTCTGGTACAGCAGTTCCTTGCTTAGTTCTAACTTCTGATTCCCTGTTACTAATGGGATGCCCTTTGGGGAGCTTAAGCTTGAGTTCCTAAGGATCATTTTCTTAGGCAAATGACTTCATAAAAGCCTTTATTTTAAGGCAGCTCCTGTCAATCATTTAAGGATAATGAGGGCCAAGAGGGTTGATCCAGTCTAGCTATAATACTTACTTCCAGCAGTGGCACACTCTCTGGCGGCAGTCCTAAAATCTCATCTGTGCTTTCTTGTGCAAACCTCAAAGTTTACTGTATTTTATAGATTGCCTTCATGAGCATCACCTAGATTTCTGATTCACAGGGCCTATAGGAAAGGGCATCTGTACTATGTTTATCTTCCCTGGCTAATAATGCATGATGAACTTATAATTGTCCAGTGCTGCTATCTATCTCTGGATGGCAGATTGGCAACATCCAACTTAGCACTTGTCAGACTATAAATAGTTGTTTGTTGTTCATCCATTCTTGGAATAGAACTCCATGCACATAGTCTTGAAGCTTATCAGTGACAATCCATGTCAAAGCCAAGCATTCCAATTTGTGAATAAGATAATGTTACACTGTCAGTGAGTGCTCTGAGACAAGGTTTCTGATGGCTACTGTTCTGCTGGTTTAAAATGGCTTCCATGACCTATACACAGACATCTGCCTGTAGGTGTGGTAGTGTAGAAATTTGCATTTCTATAGTACCTTAAAGTTTGTGAAGAACGTAACAAATATGATCTTATATGATCTGTACCATAACCCTGGAAATTAGGTACTACTAGAAACTGAGAGTTAAAAAACTTTAATTAGTAGGGAAGCATGACTATTTTGGTTGCTGGTGAGAAATAGGTGAAAGATTACTAGCCCTTTTAGTCTTTACCAAGCTTAGACCCCAGAATTTTTATTGGAGGGATTTTTATTGAGAAGAGTCTTATTCCCTTTAGATTCACCCATCTCCTTTGCAGTTTTGCTAAATGGTACCCAAAGGAAATTACTTGCCTGGACCAGGTATATGAGGAATTTTATGACCACATTTCAGATGAGAGATAAATTGAGTAAATCACAGAAGCAATAAAAAGAGTCAATTTAAAAGACAATCTTAAAATATCTAAACACTTTCTTTAGATATCAATCAACAAACATTTATTAAAAGTCTATTTGTGGGGCAGCTAGGTGGCGCAGTGGATAAAGCACTGGCCCTGGATTCAGGAGTGCCTGAGTTCAAATCCAGCCTCAGACACTTGACACTTAATAGCTGTGTGATCCTGGGCAAGTCACTTAACCCCCAATGCCCCACCCCCCAAAAAAAAGTCTATTTGTCAGATACTATATTAGGTGCTAAGGATATTCTCAATGGAGTCTGAATCAGAAAGGAAAAATGTAGGGATTCTAGATTTAGAGCCTGAAGAGAACTTAGAAGTCATTGAGGCCAACTCTCTCATTTTACAGATGAGGAAACTGAGGTTCAGAAAAAGGAAGTAACTGGCCAAGATGACAGCTATCAGCCTTTCAGAAATGAGATCTTAGAAGTTGTGATCTATCCAAGACATCTATCTCAGCAAAGACCAGCAGATGGTAGCAGGGAGTAGATGAGCTGCCCATGGGTCATCTCATGCTCTCCATGTTGAAGACCACTGTCTTAAAACCCACAGTGATTAGCACATTAAATCATCATATAAATTATAGACAAGTTGTCTACTGATGCAAAAGCACAAGAGCTTTAAAATCCAGTAAAATTTCCTTCTAAACTTTGGTATTTGGTCTAGAGAGAATAAATACCGAAGCACAAAATTAACTCAAAAATGGGTTCTGGGTCATATGTGACAAATGTGCCTAAATGGGTTGTTTAAATATATATACACAGATCACAGATAGCAGGGATAGATAAGAGCTGAGGTCTGGTCTTCCTCTACTGAGAGAAAGAGATCCAAGATCTATACCTTCACTGTCAGTACCCTACCTGAGGAGTAGGGGCAAACAGGTACTGGGAGCACCATGGAGGCTGGATATTTTTTCTTCCAGTCTCTGAGAGGGGTTTCAGGATACAATTATATCTATCTGGCCCCTCAATAAATGGTAATCAAGAGGATGATAGATTCAGAACAAAATTTACTTCCCTGATGTCTTTTAAAGTGGAAGGTAGTCCTAAGCTTCCTCTCTCTAGCCTATCTTTTTCCCATCATGCACTACTTACACAAAATACTTTCTCAAAAACCGAAGCTAAGTAAATTCTTTTATCCAAGCAAAATAGTAAATAGAAGTTGGGTAACTTATATAGATTAGAATAGACAAAAACCAACAGCAACCCAAGAGTAAATGAGCTTTTCAACTAGGCATAAGATAAGCACTAAGCACAAATACAGAGAGTCAGATTTTACCAAGGATGTCCTCTCTCTATAATTTCTAGGGTGGCAAGCTGGAAGTCAGGGACATGTGAAGGAGCTGACTTCCTCTTCATGTCTTTAGCTTGTCTCTCATATGTCTCTGAAGACTCTTTGGAATCAACCTAGTAAGTCCCTTACACAAAAGAGATACAGCATTGCATTCAATATTCTCTCTATAAGCAGGAGTCATTTTTCCCTCTGCTTTTACAGTAGCACAATCTCCCCACTCTCACCCTCAGGCTCTCACTCCTGCTTCAGGGAAAACAAGGTTACAATGAGCTTTAATTTTTATTTCTAATTCACCCACAACCTTCATAAGCCACAATATGGAAATTCATAGAAGGGTAAGGCAGGGAACTGGCAGGTGTCTTCTTGGATGGTCCAGGAATCAGACTCATTTAGTGAAACCAATGCTAGACACAAAGAATTTGGATGATTCAGTAAAACCTGGTATTGGATATACAGAAAGATAGGCTAATCTCACATCTCCAACTACCTTTCAGACAACTCAAAGTGAATGTCTAATAGACATCTTAAACTCAACATGTTCAAAGAAAATGAACACATTATCTTTCCCTCTAAACCTTCCCACCCCAACTTTCCAGTTCCTATAGAGGACACCATTCACCTAGGTGTTGTGGAAATTTATTTTGATTTGGGGACCCTACCTTTAGGCTGAGATTAGAAAGCCTTAGGCCCTCAGGGTCTCTTCTGTGTGGGAGGTGCTGGTGCCCCTCCCCCTCTGCTTCAGCTGAGCCAAAAAGCCTCGTGGGCTGTACAAGATATGCCAGGTCAGACAGCTGGGGGAGGGATCCCCAGCTCCCTCTGCCCTGAGCGGATCTATCTGAGAGATGCTGGGCTCTGGTGTAGCCCGTGCCGAGGTCCCAGGTGCGCAGCAGGGGGCACAGCCCCTAGAGCCCTGGGTGTGGTATGCATGAGACACTTGAGCGTCCCTGTCCCCCCAGCTGCAGCCCTGGCTGGTGGATTAGCTTGGTGTGTATGGGGGCACAAAAAGCGCTGAGATTTGAGTGGAGAGAAGTAAGATACATATAGACCTGGGAGTTAGATGGCAAGTGAGGCTGAAGGACAAGATTGGGGGACTGACAAGATTAGAAGAACAGAGAATAGGCTGATGAGATTAAGAGAGCAGAAAGGCTGGAGCACTAAGAGACCAGGGAAGGAGAAAGAGCTAAGAGCAAGAAAGGACGGAGGCCCATATGGAGAAGGGTGACTGACAAGATTAAGAGAACGGAGAAAGACGCAGGGGAAGGCTAAGGGACTAGGAGCAAGGAAGAGGCCAGAAGGTTAAGAGGTTGGAGAGGAACGGACAGAAAGGGGCTACAAGGAGGGAACAGAGACTAGAGATGCAGGAAGGAGGCCAGAAGATTAAGAGGAAAGTTAGAAGAAAGTAGCTGAGGAGTAAAAGTAGAACATACCCTAAGGCAAGAGGCAGCCCTTATTGTATTAAAAAAGTTCCAGGGGCAGCAGGTGGAAAGAGACACCAGAACACAGTCAGGTTGTACATTTTATTTCCCTGTATTTTTATGTTTAAATAGTATCTCATAAATAAACTCTGCGTTGATTATTTAGTTAAGAGGTTTCTTAATCTTTTGCTTATCAATTTTGAGAGTGGAGCAGTGTGGTGGAACTTTATAAATGGCCCACATTAAATTAATACCAGTCAGATAGCCAGTTAGTCAAAAATTCCCAGATTAAGTACCCCAGTCAGATTAGTTCCCCCAAATTAGCCCTAGTCAGTTTAAAATATTTCCACAGTGTTATCGTTGATTCCTCACTGTCTCACACTCCATATTTAATCTCTTCTTAAGATCTGTAAATTTCACCTTTGCAATATCTGTCAAATATGCCCCCTTCTCTGACATTGCTATCATTCTGGAGCAGGTCCCTATCACCTCAGGCCTGGACTATTTCAAAAGCCTTCTAGTGAGTCAGCTTGCATCAAATCTCTCTCCACTTCAACCAATCCTCCATTCAGCCACCAGAGGATTTTCCTAAAGTGAATGTTTGACCATTATCACACACACACACACACACACACACATACACACTGTCCCCACCCTACCCCTCTACCACTCAATAAACTCTAGTAGCTGCCTATCACCTCCAGTATCAAATACAAAATTCTCTGTCATTCAAAGCTCTTCATAACTTAGTCCTTCTGTTTTCTTTTTATTCTTCTTACATCCTACTGCCTATGGACAGTTACAAGGTGTAATGAATAGAGCACTGGCCCTGAAGTTGACAGGACCTGAGTTCAAATCTGACCTAAGACACTTACTAGTATGTGACCCTGGTCAAGTCACTTAACCCCAAATGTCTCAAGCATACAGGATCATCTCCAGATGTCCTAATACATATCTTGTTTTTGTTTTGGGGTTTTTTTTTGGGGGGGGGGGTTGAGGGACATCAGGGGTTGTGACTTGCCCAGGGTCACACAGCTAGTAAGTGTCAAGTGTCTGAGGCTGGATTTGAACTCAGGTCTTCCTGAATCCAGGGCCAGTGCTTTATCCACTGTGCCACCTAGCTGCCCCCTCCTAATATATATCTTGCCATTGGACCCAGATGGCTCTGGAGGAGACAGTGAGGTTGGTGACTTTTCACAGCTCTCCCTCACTTAAATCCAATTCACCGCAAGTCATGACATCACCCTGATGTCATGGTCCTCTTCCAGAATGAAGGACAAACAACAACATCTCACTCCCTGCCATGCATTCTTCAATCCAGGGACACGGGTCTCCTGGATGTTCCACCAAGACTCTCCATCTATCAGCTCCAGACATTTTCTCTGGCTATCCCCCATGCTTGGAATGCTCTCCCTCTTCATCTCTACCTACTGGTTTCTCTGGCTTCCTTTAAATCCCAATCTTCAATAGGAAGCCTTCCCTCTGCTAATTATTTCCCTCTTATCCTGTATATAACTTGTTTGTATATCTTTGTTTGTTGTCTCCATTAAATTCTGAGCTCTGAGGGCAGGGATTGTCTTTTGCCTCTTTTTGCATTCCCAGCACTTAGCACAGTGCTTGACATTTAGTAGGTGCTTAATAATATTTACAGACTATTAGGTGCTCTGCTTTTGGCAGAAAGAGACCTCCACCAAACATTTGCATACTTGAAGTTCCACATCACCACTTTAAACAGGTTTCTATGGCAGACTTGTGATGTCTTTCCTATAAACTTCTATTTTCTTTCTGTTTAGATGGTTTATACTGACAAAATCACTTCTCCCCATTTTGACTTTTACCCCCAAACTTCCCATTACTCTCTTTAGTTCCTGGATTTCTTCATTTGAATAGAACTTTTAAATATATAATGCCACTCCCCCTGCCCTTTTTGTTCATCCACTTTCTTTTGGGTAAGATATGGCGATCCAGAACCATAGACCAGTCATGGGTTTCATCCTATGAAGTCTCAGTGATTCCTATGAGGTCAAATTTGTCCCCTTCAATAAGAAATGCTAGTTACATGTATTTGCTGCCAAAACGTTGGGTATTTGTCTAGCCTTTTTTAGATTTTGTTTCCTGTGAATTTCTTAGTGTTTCAATTAATATTCTTATTCTTTGTCTACTCTTAATGGCATGTAACTTCGGGGTGGGGTATACATAGCTAGTCCTCTTTCCCCATCCTTTTTTATTTTAGATGGGATGGCCACATTATTCAAATGCCAAATGCACACTTGCCTAAAAGACTATTTTATGGAGAGCTCACAGAAAGAAAGCACCCACATGGTGGTTAGAAAAAGCAATATAAGAACACCCTCAAGGTCTCTCTTAAGAACTTTGGAATTGGGGGGCAGCTAGGTGGTATGCAGTGGATAGAGCACCGGTCCTGGATTCTGGAGGACCTGAGTTCAAATCCGGCCTCAGACACTTGACACTTACTGTGTGACCCTGGGCAAGTCACTTAACCCTCATTGCTCCACCAAAAAATAAAAAATTAAAAAAAAGAACTTTGGAATTGATTGCATGACATGGGAGACACTGACACAGGACTACCCAGCAGGGCATACCCTCATCAGAGAAGGTGCTATGCTCTATGTGCAAAGTAGAATTGAAGTAACTCAAAAGCAACTCGAGGTGTACAAATTTAGAGAATCCAACCTAAATGTCTACATGGATTATTTGTGCCCAACCTGTGGTAGGTAGTACATTCCAAGTTCAAATTGGTCCAATCAGCCACAGTCGGATACATTGTGACTTGACTCTAACATAGTGATGTCACTTTGGTCCTCTTCAAGAATGAAGGACAACCAGTATTTTAGAGCACTTTTGACTAGAATAGCAAGACACCTATATCCTTACCAGTTTTTGTTATAAATTCCATACTCCCCATTAACAGGAATCTGTCAATCCTACATTGTAAACCTTGATTCAGAAATCCAAATCCTATTCTCAGACACTGCTTTCTTAGATAGCTTTGTACTTCCCAAATTAATTTTTCCCTTTTATATCAAATGCCTTTAATGGACCACAGTAAAGAAAATACAATCTGTCCCCCTGTGGTCTTCAGTTTCTTACCTGAGTTTATAAACATTGCCAATACTTTTAAGGTACCTTCTGGAAGTGTCATTTGTGCCTAAATGAATGACCAGAAGTGGGTAGTTGCCATTTTCATAAGTCTTGGGAGGTTTTGTTAGAACTTGGATATATGCCCCCAGGAAGACAACAACTCTATCGTTACAGTCAGATTGACACAAAATTGGATGATATCTCATAATTTTTTTTTTGGAGGCAATTAGGATTGTGACTTGCCCAGGGTCATACAGCTAGTAAGTGTCTGAGGCCAAATTTGAACTGATTTCAGGGCTGGTGCTCTATCCACTGTACCACCTAGCTGCCCTTCATCTTATAATTTCTGTAGGAAAGAGTGAGGTTTCATATATAGACAGCTTTTTCAAGAAGTATTGCAAGGAATGGAGAGAAAGAAGAGATGGTAACTACCACAGATAGTTCAAAGGAAAAAGAATTAATATTTCAGTCTATTATGTTCTTCTTAGGATGAAAAGCTGCTTCTTCCTCCTTAGCAGATTCAGCTCTCCCTTCTTCAGGAAAAGCCTCAAACCAGTTTTGAAACTGTAATTTTACAAGTGATTTTTTTCTCCTCTAACACTCTTCCCTTTTCCATTATCCTGAAAAGGGTCAAATCTTCCCTAGCCCACCTCAGATTCCCCCTTTTGCAAAGTTAGTCTTGCTTCTGTTTCAGAAATGTTCTTTGAGCCCTGTCAACTTCTCCTAACAGAGATAAGTCACTTGGCTGTGCCAGCAATACAAACATTGTACATTTAATCAAGTCACTGCATAATTTCCTCCATTCTCTGCAATGGCTGAGATGTTCATCCTTTCTCCTCTGAACTACTTATGGATAGTTACCATTCCATCTGTCTTCCCCTTCCCTGCCAAACTTCTTGAAAAAGTTGTCTGTTCACGAAGCATCATTTCCTCATTGCCCTTTCATGTTCAGTTGTGTTCAACTGTTTATGACCCTATTGGGGGTGGGGGTGGGGTGGGGGAGGGAGATTCTTGTAAAGATACTCGAGTGGCTTGCTATTTCTTTCTTCAGCTCATATTAGATGAAGAATCAAGGTAAACAGGGTTGTGACTTTATGCAGGGTCACATAGCTATTAGGTTTCTGAGGCTGGATTTGAATTCATGAAGATGAGTCTTCCTGATTCCAAGCCTAGTGCTCTATCCAGTGCACCACTTGCCTCCTTGCCCATTCTCTTCCTAAATAGGAGCAATCTTCATTCTGATACCACTACTCTACTGAAATTACTTTCTCAAACCTGGAAGGACTTACATGAACTGATGCTGAGTGAGAGGAGCAGGACCAGAACTTTGTACACAGTAACAGAAACATTGTGTGACGATCAGCTGTGATAGACTTAGCTCTTCTCAGCAGTGCAATGATCCAAAACAATTTCAAAGAACTTATGATAGAAAATGTTCTCCACAGCCAGAAAAAAGAACTGTGGATTCCAAATGCAGATTGAACCATACTGTTTCTACTTTAGGGCTGGTTTTTTTTCCTTATTTTTTGAGGTTTTTCCCTTGTGCTCTGATTCTTCTTTCATAATATGATGTGATTGTACATATATAACCTATATTAGACTGCTTTCTGTCTTGGAGGGGGGGAGGGAAGGAGGGGAGAAAAATTTGGAACTAAAAATCCTATGAAAACTAATGTTAAGAACTATCCTTGGGCAGCTAGGTGGCGCAGTGGATAGAGCACCTGCCCTGGATTCAGGAGGACCTGAGTTCAAATCCGGCCTCAGACAATTAACACTTACTAGCTGTGTGACCCCGGGCAAGTCACTTAACCCCAATTGCCTCATCCAAAAAAATCCCCCCAAAACCCAAAAAACTATTCTTACATGTAACTGGAAAATAATAAAATACTTTAAAAAATTACTTTCTCAGAGGTCACAAATAATCTATTTGCCAAATTTAATAGCCTTTTCAGTCCTTATTCATGACTATTTTATAAATATTGACCGACCTCTCCCTTAGTGTTTTTTTTTTTTTAGTGAGGCAATTGGGGTTAAGTGACTTGCCCAGGGTCACACAGCTAGTAAGTGTTAAGTGTTTGAGGCCGGATTTGAACTCAGGTACTCCTGACTCCAGGGCCGGTGCTCTATCCACTGCGCCACCTAGCTGCCCCTCCCTTAGTTTCTGAGATGAGTCTCACAGTTTTCCTCCTAGTTATCTCTTTTCCCTATCTCCCCCCTTTTCCAAACTCTTAAGGTCAATGTTCTCAGAATTCTATTGTTCTTCTCTATGTTCTCTTCCTTAGTAGTTTGATTCATTCCACATAGATGACTCTCTAATCTGTATTTAGCAACACTATTTTGATTGCTATTCCCTAAAGCTTAAGGCCTTGGCAGTGATGGGGAAGAGAGTAAAGTGTGCAACAAAAGGTGATGAGACTCAGCAGCATGGAGAGGTACCTGTAATCAAGGCCAGAAATATCAGAGTAGGATGCTGGCAGCAGGCTGCTCCACTCACTCTGAAGAGTAATGAGCTAAGCACAAAAACAGTTGTTAATCAATGTTAATGGTCAAGCATTTATTAAATAACTATTATGGGGCAGGCATTATAGTAGGGCCTACAGAAACAGAAACAAAAGTGAGACGGTCCCTGCCCTCAAGAAACTTAGTGATTTACAATATAGTCACAGAAAGTGCAAGATATATGCAAAATAAATACACCAGAATGGGCGTGGGGCAAGATGGTAACAACTAGGAAAATGTTTCCTATATGAAGTGAGCTGACCTTTAAAAGGAGCTAGGGGTTCCAAGAAGTAGTAATGAGGGGGTAGAGAATTCCAGGCACAGGAGGAAATATCTGAATTTGGAGGAAAGATGGGATTTGTCTAAAAGACTGATATGGATTGCACAGTGAACTCACCAACTAACCTGGGTTTAAAAACAAAACAAAACCAAAAAAACCTGTATAGGAGATGGAAGCAAGACCAGATAGCAGAAAGTTAATATAAGTGTAGCATGGTCCTATAAAAACAGGTTCCAGAGGGCCAATGATGAAGTAATGATGGCCTCAAGATGCAGAGTAAGACATATAATTTTGGACACAGTCAACAAAGAAACTTGTTTTGTTTGACTATCAAATGTTACTTTTTTTTTCTATTTGCTCCCTATATTTAAACTTACATCCCACTTATGAAATTAAAAACTCCATTTTTTAAAATGGCATAAATATATCACTCTGGAATCAGGTCAGTGGACCAAGGCTTTCCAGTAATTATGAATTGCCTCTAAGTTCCATTCCAGGTCTAAATCTAAGAATCTATAGTAGCTATTAATATTTGTTGATTGATTTTTTTTTAATGTATTCATAATTAGTACTGGGATTTAAGTTACCCTTAAGTGAGATTGTTTTCTTTTTTTGGCCAGTTTTTAGTTCATTATAAGGAATGATGTAATTTTTAAAACACTTTTAAATTAGGGCCATGTATTTACAGTTGGAAGGCACCTCAGAGATCACCTAAATCCAACTCTTCATTTTTTAAATAGAGAAACTGAGGCCCAGAGTTTGGCTAATCTAAAGAAATAGCAAGTAGCAAAGCCAAGATTCTAACCCAGGTTCTGATCCCAAATCCTTTGACATTTTTCACTATTCCATGCTGCCTTTCATTAGGATCCATACCTTGTGCAGACCTAGACCCAAAGGGACTGACTGGAGTGGGGACATGTGGGGAGGAAGAAACACTGCCCACCACTTCCAAAAGCTACCCAAGAATAGGAGCCAGCAGATCCCTGGCCACACTCAGATCCATGATTCGCTAGAGATCAGTGCCCTTGGTTACCACTGCCAAACTTCCTCAACCCCTCCTACTCCCCCACCCCTCAATCTCCTCCTCCAACCACTCAGGTCAAGCAACAAATCCAGGACCAACCCAACCCTTTCTGCAACACTCTTTGGAGACTGTGAGCTTCACTATTCATCTGTCACTATTATCCTATGGCTTCTCCTCTTATCCCTATATTAATCATTGGCCATTTAGAAAATTGTCCCCAGCTCCCTCCCTTTCTCTTATCCCCATTCTCTTCAATCTTGCCCTACTTAATCACCCACTCCAATACTGCTCCTTCATTTTTCATTGTGTCTTCTGGAATTCCCATTCCATTGTGAACTCACTCCCCTTTCACGCTCAACCTGTCTCATATTACTTCTAGTGGCCATCATTGAGACCTTATTCTCCTCTACTGATACTGTCTGTCCCCTTCATCAATGACTGTTCCTTCTTTTACCCCCTTCTTCTTTTCCCTCTTCACCCAACATTGGTCCTGAAAGGGAAGTCAAAATACCCCTTAATCACCACTGCTACTTTCAGGCTGTTTACCTCCTATAAACTTTTCCTTTTTTCAAGTCCAGTCAAAATTTTCCACCCAATTGAAATTATGGTTGTAATATACTAAGCCCCAAGTTATTCTCCTGCTTTTCCCAAGAAGCTCAACATCTTGTTCCACCATCTTCTCCCCAACTCCTGAACTTACTCCAGTATCTTCTTAGATACTCCCTCAAACATCCCAATTCTTCAGCTTTCTTAAATCACAAGACCCAATCCTTCACTCTACTTCAGCCATACACAAAAATAGTGAAGTCACACACTAGATCTCACCACTGAACCACAAATGTTCTACTTCCCTAATTAGAAGTTCTGGCATTCCCCTATCTGACCATAATCTCCTATTGTTCCATTTCTCTCTAGCCTTCACTTCTCCTAAATTTGTTCTCTACCCTGAAGATATTCAATCTCTCCACTTCTCAATACCTTCTCAGATCACGACCACTATTCTGAATTCACTTTCTTCTCTCTCCAACTTCAAATCAATAGTCAGCCATTTCAACTCTGCCCCAAGTTCCTTGCCTCCTTGACAACCTTTTCTTGCCACTTGCAACTTTTGTCCACTATCCATTTCCTTTACTCCTACTCACAAACCACTGAACAAAACTATAGGAAGGACTATTACAAATTAAAGTTATCTAACCTCAACTGGACCCTCACTATAAGGCAGTCCTTTTATTCCTCTCTGATTCCCTTTCTCACTTGCCACAGAAACTATTCCAAACCTTCTCTTCCCTCCAGCCCTTCCCCACCCCCAACATCCCTCCCCCTTCTTAGGTGAGGGCTTTGTCTCTTTACTTAAAAAAAAAAAAGAAGAAAAAAGGCCATTTGATGAGCTCCCTCATCATTTCAGCTCAAAACAACCCCCAAGACTCTCTTCCTTTCCTTTAGTCTCTGACAAAGAAATGGCCTACCTATGTCCTTATCAAGGCCACCCTCTCTGTGTGTGCTCTCTTTTTTTTGCATTTTTTTTTTACGGGGCAATGGGGGTTAAGTGACTTGCCCAGGGTCACACAGCTAGTAAGTGTCTGAGGCTGGATTTGAACTCAGGTCCTCCTGAATCCAGGGCTTTGCCCTGCGCCACCTAGCCGCCCCTCTGTATGTGCTCTTGATCCCATTCCGTCCTTAATTATGCCCCATCTCTCGAATCTTCAACCTTACCCTATAAACTTCTTCCTTCCCTATAGCCTTAAAACATGCCCTCTTTCCCTAAAAATAAATAAATAAATAAATAAATAAATAAATAAGAACAAAAAAACCCCAAACCAAACCAAAACCCTTGTTAGGCCCTATCATACCCTCAAGCTTCTGTCCTTTCTCCTAAGCCAAATTCCTGGGAAAAGCTGTCTTCACTTCACTATTAACTGTCTTCACTTCTCTTTTTTCCATCCTTTACAATTTGATTTCTGACCTTATCACTCAACTGAATCTGTACTCTCCAAAGTTACCAATGATCTCATGACAAATCAGATGTTTCCCAGTCCTTCTCAACGTAGCTAATCTATGTGCTGTTTATGACACTGTTAACAACCTTCTCCTCCTCTCTGGGTTTTTGTGACACTTTTTCCTGATTTTCCAACTAGTCTAACATTCCCTCTTAATCATTCATTTCACATCCCCCAACCATAGGTATTAAAGATTCTGTCCTAGGCCCACATCTCAGTAACCACATCAGATGACAATGGTTTAACTATCACCACTATCTAGGTGACTCATATCTATATAATCAGGCCTGTCTCTCTGGTAAACTTCAGTCTCCTACCACTATTGGATATTTCAAAATAGATATACCAAGACATCTTAAACTCAGCTGTCTGAATCTGTACTCATTCCCTCCACCCTACCCCCTTTCCAAATTTCCCTATGTCTGTTGAAGCCACCACCATTCTTCCAGGTTCATAACTTTTAGACACATCTCAGGCACAGTCTTCTTAATAAAGCCTTTTTTTGTGGAACAATGAGGGTTAAGTGACTTGCCCAAAGTCACACAGCTAGCGTCAAGTGTCTGGGGCTAGATTTGAACTCAGGTCCTCCTAGCTGCCTCCAATAAAGCCTTTATGCCAACTGCTAGTACCCTCCCTCCCAAACTACCTTGTATTTATGCTGTTACATGTACTGTTCCCCTCTCTCCATTAAAAGGTAAGCACCAGGGGCAGCTAAGTGTCGAAGTGGATAGAGCACTGGCCCTGGAGTCAGGAGTACCTGAGTTCAAATCCAGCCTCAGACACTTAACACTTACTAGCTGTGTGACCCTGGGCAAGTCACTTAACCCCAATTACTTCACTAAAAAAAAAAAAAAAAAGGTAAGCACCAAGAGGCATCGGCAGCCAGGTGGTGGCAGTGGATAAAATACTAGCCTTGAATTCAGGAGGACCTGAGTTTAAATCCAGCCTCAAGCACTTGACACTTACTAGCTGTGTGACCCCTGGGCAAGTCACTTAACCCTCATTGCCCCACCAAAAAATAAAATAAAAGGTAAATTCCTTAAAAGTATAGATGGTTTATTTCTTTGTGCTTTTATTCCCAGGGCCTAGCACAGTGCTTGGTACATGGAAGTTGCTTCATGCTTAATTCACCACTATTAGGCATTTTTATGGTGGTTACAAAGTTTTAAAATTTTAACAGTAACTAAAATAACAAGAGTACTTTTGCCTTTTGTTTTCAATATTTATGGAACCATCATAAAGGCTAAAGGAGAATAACTTCAAGTCACATGCAAATTATATGACTAAGCATCCTATTTACCTGTAATCTAGATGTTCATCTGTTTGTGTATATTCAGGCCCCTGCAGGCAAGAATTTAGTTTAAAAGTCTCCTAACTCTTCCTTTAAATTTTGAGTCTCCAGGCTTTTAAATTTCCCATCACAGAGCAGCACATGCTATTTTGCAACGATCATTGGAAACGTGGGATGACAACTCTAGACGTTTTAAGCATTGCCTAAAATTGGACTACTGGCTTCCGAAACATCACGTAAGATATTTGGTGAGACTCCTTGTTTTTACACAAATTCCAGCAAAGGATGATTTATTACCTAATGCACATTTTCAACTTATAAACATGTGAATGACCTGTAGTTTTGAGTAGTCAACTACTTCTGGGCAGTGGCCAAATTGAATGTGTGCCCCCAACTTTCCATCTGTTTAAATGTCTTTTAATGCTTCAATGTTTTCCTTGGAAAATTCACACTTTCTTTCTCGTGTGTGTGTGTGTGTGTGTGTACATATACATACATACATATAAGGGGGTGGGAAAATCAGATGACTCCCGGTGATAATGCAGTTTTTCTCACATGGCATATTAGCCAAAGGAAAAAAACAACATTCTTTAAGATCATCAGCTGCTGCATCTTGAAAACCCGTTGTCTGATCCACTTCGTTCTCTTCGTCAGCCCGGCCAGAAGCAGGCCCCCCCCCCCCCCCCCCGGCCTCGCCGCGGACTCTGACCCCATGGGCTTCCAACTTGGCAGGAAGAGGCTTGAGGTTCAAAGCCTCAAGAGCATCAGCTCCACCTAACGAAGATAACCGAGACCGAGGCCTCTGCCAGGAAGCCGACCGGGGGTGGGGGGTGGGGGCGGGGGTACGGACGGGAGGACCCGGTTGGGGCGAAACGAAAACCTCTCCTCGGTTTACCTTGGCCCCGGAAAGGGAGGGAAGGGATTACAGATAACATCTTCTGACACCTCCCCCTCCCACACACCTCCCAAGCTTATGGGGTTTTTGCCCTGAGAGCTTAGACGGAAAGAGAGGCACAAGCGAGGAGAAAACACCCCGTTTTCTGGGCAGGGCCAGGACGGGGTGGGGACAAGGGGTCCCCGATTCTCCCCCGCCGGCAAGGGCGGCTCTTCGCCTCAGTTTTGGACGGTCTGCGTTTTCACACGTCGCATCCAGCCGCCCCCTCTTCCTCTCCCAGGCTCCGCCGCTGCCCCCAACGGCGGCTAACGTTCCCGGGCACCAGGGGCTCCCCTCTCTCCGCACACCCCGTCCCGGGCAACGGCAGCCGGCGCCGGGCCACCCGGCCCCTAAGGTCGCCCAGCGGCCCGGCTTTGCAGCTCCCTTGGCCCGGCCTCTGTCACGCCTGGCTTCTTCCTCGCACTGAAGCCGATGGAGAGAACTCGCGACCACAGTCGGGAGCCGACCCTCGAAAGCGCGAGAGTGAGGGAAAGCAGAGGTCTGGAGGACCAGACGAGGGACAAACGTTAGAGGGCACGTGACCGGAGGAGGAGACGAAAGCTCAGCCAATGGCAAAGCGCCGTCCCCGACAGTAGGACGGCGCTGGGGCCTGAGTGGGGCGGGGTGCGGAAACCCGGCACAGCGGAACGGGGCGGGGCCGGGGGCGGGGAAAGGGAATGGGGGTGGGGTTTTGAGAGGGGGAGGGGAAGGGGGTGGGGGGCGGTCAGGGCTGGGGGGGAGGGGCGAAGAGACGCCGCCGCCGCCGCCGCCGCCGCGGCTGCAGCAGCCTCTGGGAGCCTGGAAAAGGGGAAGCGAGGGCGAGGGAGGGACTCAGTCCCCGGCAAGGCGGCGGCGGGGGTGGCGGCTGTGAAGGCGGCAGGAGGGCAGAGGGAGGCAGCGTCAGGGGCGCTGCTGCTGCTGCTGCTGCTGCTCCTGCTGGTGCTGCTGCTGGAGGCGGCGGTGGCGGAGGAGGAGGAGGAAGAGGCGGCGGCGGCGGCGGCGGCGCAGGAGGAGGTGGCAGGGGCGGGCGGCCCGCACCAGCCATGCCGAATAAAAACAAGAAGGAGAAAGTGAGTCCGGGGCCCCTGCCGGTCCGCCGAGCCAGCGGTGGGGACTGGGACTGGGGGCCGGGCCTGGAGGCGGGAGGGGAGAAGAAGAAACTGCCCCTGTGGGGACGGGGCCTAGTGTGGGGGCCCGGGCGCCGCCCCCCTGAGACGAGAACTCGCCGACAACTTCTGCTCCTGGCTGGGGGCCCATCTGCGCTTCCCCCGCCCGCCGGGACCCCAGCCCCGGGCAATGACAACTGATGCTCCGGAGTTAGTCACCCTGGAAGCGGGGCCAGCGCGGAAGTACCGGGGGTACCCAAGGCCTCGGACGGGGCAGCGGGAGCTCTCCCTCCCGACGGCCTAACCTTAGGTCCACCCTCCGCCCCCCAGTCCCCTGAGTTGGTAAATCTCAAGCAAGTCGGGGGGGGGCACCCTTCCCCATCCGCCCACGCCCGGGCGACTGGTGGCGCCCACACCTCGCCCCCACTGCTCCTCTCCAGGCCCCTGGGGATCAGTGACAGCAGCCCGAGATTGTCCTGGAAGGAAAAGCTGCGGGGGGGGGGCGGGTGCGGCTGCCCCGGGAAACGGCATCTGGCGTCCACAGTCGGTGCCTCCCCCGCCCCAGAACCTCTCCAGAGCAGCGGCAGCGGGGGTGGGGGGGGGGGGGGAAGGATGATACCGGCTGCAGAGATGCTTTAGAACATGCTTCCTAGTCCAGGAGAAGAGGGCGAAGCAACAGCAGCAGCCGTCGAGGGGCTTGGGGCTGGGGGGAGTCCTGCGAACTCCAGGCAGAGAGAGGAGGGTTTGGGAAATCAGCCCTGGACACCAAACTTCCTTTGCTCACCGTAGTTGTCTAGTGGATCCCTCGTGATCATGAGGAATTTGGTGTCCCTTCAGAGAGACTTTCTAGGGCTATAAAATAGTATTATTATCCTGCATTGTGATGATGGGTATGTGTGATGATATGTATTTTTGCTGCGTTAGCTTTTTTGTTTTGGTTTCAGGTGGCGCTGTATAGCATTTTTGTGTCACCTTAGAAACCACCATCATTGGAGTTTAGGGAAAGGGAAAAGGAAGGGGACTTTTGACACATACAACACCATATATAATTGCATAGATCTTGCGTTTGTTTTGTTGCTTTTTCTGGTAGTCTTGGCAGCAAAAACTAAAAAGAATAAATGTCTTGTAGTCTATTACATCTCTCAAAAGTGGTATATTATAGAACTTTTTGGATAATATTAAAATGAGATATAACTATAGGTTCTTCAGAGTTTTAAAACTATTAGCAGTTTTGCAGACTCAAAAATATAAAACAACTAACCTGCTTGATGTTTTCTCAGGAACCAGCAAAATCGGGGAAAAGTGGAAAAAGTACAAAAGAAGGACAAGATGCTGTAGAACAGGAGGTAATTTTTCTTAACTCTTGTGTTTTGACTTTAGTCAAACATTTTTGGTGCTGGCAATTAGCAAAACTAAGAGTGGCCGAACCCAGAATACTTGGCATTTCCCCCCAAATTGGACTTTTGGCTTAGGCCATCCCTTCTTTGTATTTACTTAGGAAATATTTGGGAATATGGAAATTTGAAAATTCATATTTGGAAAATTAAGGAATAGGGATGTTTAAATGAAAAGTTCAACAATGTAGTTGTGTAATCCCAAAGGCCTCTTTTCCCTCTTCCTCCTAACAGACCTGATATTGTTTCTGTCAGTCAGGCATGTTTCTCTGACACATGTTCTACTTATCCCTCTTAGTTGCTGGTTCTCCTTTTCAGCTGCTGGACCAATTTCTTTTTAATCTGCCAGGAGCCTATATCAGCTGTTGATTCTTTGCCCTCTCACTCCTCCTCCTCCTCCTCCCCCCCCCCCCATCTCAACACACTCTTCAGTTGCTTATAAAATTCCACCTGCCCCCCTTCAACTGCTAGGGAGTATACCTGTTCTAGGCTCTTCTTTTCTATGATATTGGTTAATTGATCTTTTACCCTTGCCTGTCTCTTAACCACCCCACCTCCCATTTAAAAAATCTGTAGTTGTTTTTGTAAATCATTTTTAGCCTTTTGTTAATGTTCTCCTATTAGTGTTCTATTTTAGTGTTAGTTCACACTTTTTTGTCCCATTGTGCATGTTACTTTTGCTGATTCGTGACAGAGTAAATTCCAAATTGTACTTGTATGTGACTACAGCCTATTTTTTAAGTGCTGTTCCGTATTTACTGATGATGTCATTGACCTACTGTCAGGACAGTTGCCTTTGAGTCATTTTAACTTGTGGATTTCCACAATCACCACTTTGTTTTGCCCATTGGGTCTCTGGACTGAAAGAAGATGACCAACTGGCTGGGCTCAGGAACCTAAATCACACTGTCTAAAAGAACAGCTAATAGGCACATTGAGTTAGGCTTCTTAGCATAAGAAACAGTCTTATTTAGCCTGGTGGTTCCAAGAGCTGGCTTCTGAACAGACCTAGTCCAAACACCTTGACATTCATTTATATTCCCATTTAAATTAAATTAGAATTAGTGAGAGTCAGTTTAGGAATTATACTTAAGATTTTTTGAGTCATGTAAGAAACTTTAATAGGTTCCATTGAAACTAATTTTTTCAATATGAAGTATTTTTCTTTATTATATATGTATATGTATGTATATATTATGTATCCATATACACACATAAATGCATACATACATACATATGTGTATAGGTACTTGACTCTTATGGCAGTTTTTATCTTTCCATTTTTTTCCTTGACCACTCATCATACTTTAGATCTCCCTCCTTTGCAGTTAGGGAGTGCAAAGTAATTTTAATGTTAAACGTAACAATTAGGAAGATAAATCTCCTGGTCCCCCCAAGCATAGAAGTACATTGAAAATTTTTAATAATATACTTTTGAATTATTTATACCAATTTTTTTTCTACTCTTTCATTGTTATAGCTAACCAAGAGTTGACTCTAGTAACCATTGTAATTGCATATATTGGTTAGCATATTCTTTGAATCAGTTCATTTAAATTGGCATAGTAGATACAGGGTGGCCTTGGAGTCGAGAAGACCTGGGGTAATTTCCTGCCTCTGCATTGAGCATTGTACAGGTTACTTCACCTCTGTGCTCCAGGCAATTATTTTTTAAAATAAATTTTTAGTTGCTATATTTTGTTTATACCACACCTACATTTGTCCAGGTAGTCCTCCCTTTACTCTTTGTATATTTCAATCCCTTAAAAAAAAAGAATAAGAAAATGGATTAAAAACAGCTTGTCAAACTTAACTACATATTGGACAAAGTCTGGCATTAAATGTAGATTCCCATAGAACCCTCCCCTCCCTCTCTAAGGAAATGTGGGGCAGACAGTTCTTTAAGACTTTAAGTGAGTGGTAAAACTCTGCTCTGCCTCAGAGGAGGGGGTTTCCACATCAGGAGTTCCTACAGGGAGAGTTTCCCAGGAGGTAAATGTTCCTTTTACCAACCTTGACCTGTCCAGTAACTGCCAAAGTTTCATAGTTATTCTCCACTCTCTCCTTGATATCCAGGGTATGTGCTGGCAGAGAGGAGATTGATATGATTTTAGAGTACTGTATTTGGAGTCAGAGAACTTGGGTACAAATTCCAGCTCTGCTGCTAATTACCTGGACAAGTCATTTAAGCTTCATGGGTCTCAGTATCTTATTCTATAAAATGAGAGAGGCAGATTAGATGATTTCTAAGGTTCCTTCTTGCTCTAAATCCTGTAATATTCCTCTAGTAAGGGCTTACAAGCATTTCAGTGTGTTTATTTTAGTTACCCAGATTTTATTGCAGGGGAAAAATCAGAGTTGGAGACTACTAAATTCAAATTAGGATTTGAACCCAAAAAGCTATTAGTAGCTTAAAGGTCTGAGAGACACTTAACAGTAGTTTTGTAAAGCAAGTCTATTGGGATCATTTTGTCTACTGAGATCTAACTTCATTCTTTACTTCTCTACCACCAGGATTGCTTTAAAAGTTAGAACTAGAGAACCTGAAGTTACCTTGGATATTTTCTTGACATGATAAAGGATACACTATTTTGAATTACTTGAAGTAATGTTAACTGAGCAACTTTTCTTTTTTTAAAGAATTAAAAAAAATTTTTTTCAGTGCGACAAACATTTATTTTATTTTTTCCAGTTACGTGTAAGGGTAGTTTTCAACATTCATTTTCTTTCCTTTTCTTTTTTTTTTTTTGGTGAGGCAATTGGGGTTAAGTGACTTACCCAGGGTCACACAGCTAGTAAATGTTAAATGTCTGAAGCCGGATTTGAACTCAGCTCCTCCTGAATCCAGGGCCGGTGCTTTATCCACTGCGCCATCTAGCTGCCCCTTCATCATTCATTTTCAAAAGATTGAGTTCCAAATTTTTCTCCCTCCCTCCCTTTCCTCCCCCCTCCACAAGACATCAACCAGGTTATATATGTACAATCCACAAGTGCTCTTTTTATCAGTTCTTTCTATGGGAATGGATAGTATGCTTCATCATTAGTCCCTTGGAATTGTCTTGGATCATTGTATTGCTGAGAGTAGTTGTCATTCACAATTGCTCATAGAAAAATACTGCTGTCACTGTGCACAATGTCCTCCCAGTTCTGCTCACTTCACTGTACATCAGTTCATATGAGTCTTTCCAGGTTTTTCTGGGAAACTGAGCAACTTTTAATTCCACCTGACCCCTTATATTGGTCCTTGTTCATTTACTGCTCCTTCATAGCTTTTCTGCTTGCTACCTTTCTTCCAGTTCTACCTACTTGTTATTGTATGAAAATGAATGAAAAAGCATTTATTAAGTACTTACTATGAGCCAAGCACAGGACTAAGCATTTATTAAATGTTTGACTTAGTGTGTGGTCAACTAAGCCGTTACTACATATTTCTAATTTCTTTTCTATCCTATTATTACAGTTATGTGTGAATATTTCAAATGGGAATCTTAAATAAGTTTGAAATTTCCTGGCCTCATTTTAAAGCCTTCTTCATTTAATATCTATCTTTACAATTATTGTTTTTCAGCACAGTGCTCTGTAAGTAGTAGGTAGGCCCTTAATGATAAAATGTTTGCTGAAATGAGTTGAATATTCCATGAGTTTGCCCTAAGTCAGAGCAGTGTACCCCTCTTGGAGCTCCATGTGAGAAGAAAGAACATGAATCCAACCCAAAGGTCAAATTGCCATTTGAATTTAAAAAGCACCAGGAAGGAAATTGTTCAAGAATTTTACTTTTTGTACTGATGGTTCATTTTGTTTCAAATGTTTGAATGATTCTTATAACTTCTCTCTTCACTGAAGAGAACTCAAGGGGGAAGTTGACTTAAAGTGCAAAAAGAAGACTTTAGGTTGAATATAAAAAAAGTTGCTTAATGGATTCTGGATAAGGGGAAATGAAATCTTCCAAATTGATTGGTACTAAGAACAAAGTTATGTAGTGGAAGGAAACCTGGGGTGGGAAGCAGATGATGCAGATTCTAGTTGCATAGCTGCTTCAAACTTGCCCTTTGACCTGACCTTGGACAGGTCACTTGACCTCTTGGTGTCATAAGTTTCTTCTCTCTAAAATGAAGAATGACTTCTGAAATTCTTTTCACTTAAAATTCCCTGCTCTTATAGGTGATATCCATTTGGGTGGTTTAGGAGGAATATTGCTTAAAAAGAACTAGATAACGTATGGAAGTTCTCTACAGAAAGGGTTAACCTTTCATGGACTCCTTTGGCTATCTGGTGAAGCCTGTAGACCCCTTCTTAGAATGTTTTGAGAATACATAGGATTACAAAAGAAACCAGTTATGTTGCAATACAGTTATCAACATATTAAAAAAGGAAACAAGTTTATGGGTCCAGTGTTAAGAATCCCCTCTATATAGTTATTTGGATGTTTTCACTTTTGAATGCAGCAAAATACTATAATTGTAATGGCTTTAGTTACTTGTATTGAATTTTTTTTTTTTTTGGTGAAGCAATTGGGGTTAAATGACTTGCTAGTCACACAGCTAGTGTCAAGTGTCTGAGACTGGATTTGAACTCAGGTCCCCCTGACCCCAGGGCTGGTGCTCTATCCACTGTGCCACCTAGCTGCCCCTCTTGTATTGAATCTTACAGCTTTGTGTTTATCTCCCTTTCCTTCTGTCATCTTCTGTACTACTCCACCCCCATAGCTTGTTTGTAGCTATTGTTAAGAAACTATCATAAATGGACTCCAAAATCAATTCATATCAGAATATGATTTGAAAATTGGCAAAGGGAAACAGTTCTTAGAGAATGGTTTATATTTTCTCAGTTTGTAATATCCAGATCTTTGCAAATGAAAGTAAGAATTTTTTTGTCATAATCTTTGTAAATTGGTTTGTTTTTCTAAATTTAGTTGTATAGAAGTAAACTGTATATGTAATGATGCTCCTTTAATGCCACTTATATATTCCTTGCTGGTTTTTTTTGCTTGTTACTTTAAAAATAAATTTAGTGCATCTGCAAAGTACCTACTTTTAAACACATTAGTTTCATTTTTTTCCTTCTTTGTTATATTAGGTGTATTTACTGTATTAGTTAGGTTTAGAAAGTCTCTGTAGCAACTTTATAATGCCTGTTGCCAAAGAGAAGGCCTGTGATGGTTCTTAGGTTTTGCCCTATTATCTTTTGTTGTCACCTCATACCTTTTTGACAGCAACTTTTAACAACTTTCCTTGGTTCCTCATGTGTCCAATCAGCCCCAAAATTCTTGCCATCATTCCTTTTCAGATTCTCACCAATATGGGGCGGGTAGGTGGCACAGTGGATAAAGCACCGGCCCTGGATTCAGGAGTACCTGAGTTCAAATCCGGCCTCAGACACTTGACACTTACTAGCTGTGGGACCCTGGGCAAGTCACTTAACCCCCATTGCCCCACAAAAAAAAAAAAGAAAGAAAGAAAAGATTCTCACCAATACGTCACTTTTTATTTCTGGTGACATCAACCTTGTCCCTTCATTATTACAATAGTCTGTCCCTGCTTTAGACCCTTTTTCTGCCAACCACCCAGCACAATCATGTTGGTCTCCTCATAAATCTTCAATGACTTCATTGCCTCCTGGGTGTCAGACTCATCCCTACAGGTCATATGTTGACAGTTTAAAAATGTAATGTTATCTATGTTTTATTGTATTTTTATTTTGTTAAATATTTCTCAGTTACATTTTTATCTGGTTTGAGCAGTAATTTGGTCTGTAGGCCATTTCTTTGACACCTGTGGCCTAAAAGATAAACCTCAAATTCCGTAGCTTGACATTCGAGACCTCTATGGTTTATCCCCTACTTAGTTTTTTTTAGCCTTAACTACTACTCTTCTATAGGAATAGATCCTAGTATATTCTGGCTTTAAACTGATGCAATTGGCAAATAACATTGGTTCTCACAATTAAAAATGCTTCATAATTTGTCAGTTTTAGGTTTCAAATGTGGTTTGTTTGGGTTTTTTTGGTGAGGCAATTGGGGTTAAGTGACTTGCCCAAGGTCACACAGCTAGTAAGTGTCAAGTGTCTGAGGCCAGATTTGAACTCAGGTCCTCCTGAATCCAGGGCCAGTGCTCTATCCACTGTACCACCTAGCTGCCCCTTCAAATGTGTTTTGTCCCAAGTTTTACCACTCTTACCCTTTGCTCCTTGGGAACTTGGGCAGGAAGCAAAGGTAACGGGTTTTTTTTGGTTTTTTCTTGTTTTTTTTTTTAAATCCAATGACCATCTCTTGGAATTATATTCTTGTAGGGCATTAGTACTGCTATGATTGGGTAACTGATTACCCAGCTTCTTTTTCCTGCTTTCTTTCCCATCAACCTGTCCTTTACTTAGTGTTTTGCCAGGAACTTGAGGAATGAGGTTTTTTTGACCATTCTTTACCATCTTTTGCCAGTCTTTCAGCAGTCCTAATTTGGGTTACAACCTGAAGTTAAGAACCAGTGTCCTACATCCGTATTCCACAACTGTACTGCTCTTCATTGTTCCTGTCACCAGCCTTGCACCTTCCTACCTTTAAAAAAATTTTTTGTGCTCTAATCCTCTCTTCAATACCTTTCTCCCTGTTCTTTGTCAGAATCCTACTACTGTCAGGTCTGGCATAAATACCACTCTCCCTGACTTAGACTCTAGTCCCATGTCTTTATTCCCTGATTTCTTATAACATTTGCTGTCTGTATCACTTATTTGGTATTTAAAATATTATGTAAATTTTTTATGCAGATGTGACTTGTCTGTACAAGTTCTCAGAAGTGAAGAAATAATTTATCAAGGAATCTAGTTAGAGAAAAACAAGAATGAAGCTTCCATGAGGATAGTAACTAACTCTCACTTTATTTTCCTCACTGTGCCTTGTACATAGGATGTGTTGAAGTTCTTAATTATTTGGTGGATTTTTAAAGCATTTATTAAATCAGTTTAACTTAGATTGAAAGTAGGAAGAATTGATAAATCAGGAGTCAAATAGATTTGAAATCATGGTAATTAAGTTGAAGAGATGCATTTTTACTATAAATTTTATTTTCACTTTAACAAATATAGGTATATGAACAAGAGGATAAGAACATTTATAAAAGTGTTTAGGCTGAAACAACCCCCCAAACTCCTGAAGATTGTAAGTTATTGTTCCTTTATCTACAACTTTCATTATTTATTGTGAAACATACCACAAAAGATGACTGCTCTAACTTTAACACTGTAGTACTACTTAACATGCTACTGAATGGTGCTGGAGGAAATCAAACCCTGCTAATTGTATCCTCTTCAGATTTGTTATCTAACCTCAACTGGGCCCTCATTGCAGCAAGGCAGTCTTTTTCCTTAATTGATTTTCTATCACACTTCCCAAAGTTGCTGTTCTAAACTTTCTCCTCTCAAGCCTCCTATTCCACTCCTCTCTGGCAAGGGCTCCCTGATCTTTCATATGCTACATCTCAAGCCCCCTTAAGATCAGTGTTCATTTTAAATTCCTTTACTTTGGGCTTTAATGAAGGAGGTGACCCTTCTCCTTGCTTCAGCCAGCTCTTCTGCCTCCATCCTTGATCACCCTCCCCATCTTCTCCAGGAGATTTCTCCTACCATAACATTTTGAACTGGATATTCTCAAACTCAAAATGTCTGAAATGGAGCTCATTGTCCTTCTCCCTTCCCCTCCAAAACATGCTTTTTCTGACCTCCATTTCTGTCAGGGGTACCGGTTACCAGGTGGTCACCTTCAACTCACTCTCCTTCATTCCATGTAACCAATCAGTTAACAAATCTTGTCAATTCTCCCTCTGTGTGATCTCTTGGTTTTTTTTCCTCTACTAATGCAGCTACCACCCTAACTCAGGTCCTTATTTCCCTCACTCTTCCAAGATTATTACAATAATCATCTAGTTGATTGTCCCTGTCTCAAGTGTTCCCAGCTGCTCTGGTCTACCTTGACTCAGCTGCCAAAGTAACCTTAAAACTCAGGGCTAATCATGTCATTGTTCTGCTCAGTAAACTGCAGTAGTTCACAGTTGCTTGGTTTCTCAGGTTCTTAATCTCTTGAGTTTTTTGTTGCCATTGTATGGAACTAATTACTTTATTTAGCCTCAGCTTTTGTGGGAGAATCCAGAACCAATCACTTTATGGAGACACTGAACTTATTTATGAACAAAAGATACAGGGGGGCAGCTAGGTGGCACCGGCCCTGGAGTCAGGAGTACCTGAGTTCAAATCTGGCCTCAGACACTTAACACTTACTAGCTGTGTGATCCTGGGCAAGTCACTTAACCCCAGTTGCCTCACTAAAAAAAAAAAAGATACAGGAAGAAACAACAAAGCTCTTTTTACATGCATCATTTTGGGAGTCATGAGCCCCCTTGTATTGTCAGGCCTTTTCTCTTATACTCCTGGGTAGCAAAATAAGGGTGTACACACATAGACTTATATGTGTTATCTACTATATAACATCACCTCCTTGAGGGCAGGGATTTCTATCAAATGTATGAGCCTTCCACAACTTGACTCCAACCTGTCTTATTCCTGTCAAATTTGCCTTCTTACTGTTAAATCGAATACTATATTGCATTTCCTATCCCTGTGTATTTGGACAAACCATCCCCTGGCCTGCAATGAACTTCCTCCTCACTTCTACCTCTTAGAATCCCATTTCCTTCAAAGCTTAGCTAAGTGTGACCTCCTACATGAGTCCTTTCCTGATCTCTTTTCTAGCTACTAGTGCCTTCTTCGGACCCCCTTTCCCTCAGTTATCTTGTCTTTGTTTGGTTTTATTGTTTTCCATTATAGAATGTAAACTCCTTAAAGATGGAGATTTTCATTTTTGTCTTTGTACCCGCTGCACCTAAATACACTGCCAAGACACGTTGTAAACGCTAAATAATTATCGTTTGGGAGCAGCCATATGTTCTCCCCAACCCCAGTATGGTTTTTGGTTGTTGTTGTTTTGTTTTTTTTGCGGGGCTATGGGGGTTAAGTGACTTGCCCAGGGTCACACAGCTACTAAGTGTCAAGTGTCTGAGGCTGGATTTGAACTCAGGTACTCCTGAATCCAGGGCTGGTGCTTTATCCACTGCGCCACCTAGCTGCCCCCTCCCCCCCCAGTATGTTTTGATCTTTATTATATATAAAATGTGAATTTGGTGCTCTATTCTCACATGGTTGAGTGTATAAATTCTTTGATTTTGTTTTTGTTACCAATTTTTTTTCTATGACTGGATTTTATAGGGAAGATTTTAGAACAAATTATATATAGAGGTAAATAAGAGTTTACACAGTGGATTTTTTAAAGGAAAATTTTTATATAAAGGGAAGAAAAAAAGGCAATACAGAGGACATATTTCAGCACAAATGTAGATCTGACCAGATAGAAACTGCATATGCTGTGCATTTATACACTTCTAAAATGAAAACATTTCCAAACTCATTTTGCCACCGGAGGGCATAAGAGAACAGGCCTGACAACAATTCAATGTGTATTTCTTATGATACAAAAAATGGTCCATCTAAAAAGAGCTTTCCTGTTCTTGTGTATTTGTAAAAATAAGTTCAGAGTTATGAGTTTTCCCTTAAACATCATGATTAAGTAAAATAATTAGTACACTGGCAACAAAAAACTCAAATGACTATAAAACCAGAGGAACCAAGCAGTTTTATAAATAAGATCAGTATATAGAGACCTAACTTACTAGTTGTTAGTGTGGTATTAGTTACCACACTGTTGAGCACTATAGACACAAGATAAAAATAAAAATCACAGCCATTTCATAAATTTTCAAGAAAAGAAGGAAAGGAAAGATAGTAACATAGATGAAGTAAAAAAGAATGAGGGAATATCTATTCTTACCCCAGCTAAGATTTAGATACTAGAAGATCCCCATACATTCTCACGGACTTACCAACAGACATCCATTGTCATGCTTCCCAGGCACACAAATTTCTGACCTTAGGAGCCCAAAACCTTTCTCCCTACCCAGTAATAATCCAGCCAGATTTGATCCATGAAGCTTTTTCTTTTTTTCTTAAAAAATTTATTTTTAAAAAAATTCTGCACTTAAACATCAAAAAATAGCATTTTCAAAAAATAGCATTTTCATGTATACAGAACAGAAAAATGCTAATTATATAAGAATTTGTGAATCTGTTACATGCAAGTTGCTTTTTAAAAAGTTATATTAAGGGGCAGCTAGGTGGCGCAGTGGATAGAACACTGGCCCTGGAGTCAGGAGGACCTGAGTTCAAAGCCAGCCACAGTCACTTAACACTTACTAGCTGTGTGACCTTGGGCAAGTCACTTAACCCCAATTGCCTCACCAAAAAAAAAAAAGTTATATTAATAAATTCACCATGTTATTTTCCAAACTACCCTGCTTGCCAATGTTTCCTTCTAAATTCCTGTTCTCTGCTATATTTCTCTTTAATGCTTCAATGACCTTGTTTTCTTGGGAGATGAGAACATTATCACCAGCTCTGCTCCCTAACTCCATGTTCTTCTCCATACCCAATTAAAAAAAAATTTGCACAAAACCAATCCATACATAGACTGTATTCAAAATTTATGCTGATCCATCATCTCTCTATCAAGAGGTGGGTAGCATTCTTCATTATTGGTCCTCTGGAAACATGGTTGGTAATGGCAGTGATCAAAAGTCCTAAGTCTTTTCACATTGTTTTTCTTTACTGTGGTGTTACTATATAATTGTTCTCTGTTTTTATCACTCTGCATCATTTATACAAGTTTCCCCAGGTTTCTCTAAGTTGTCTCTTTCATTACTGTTCTATATTTTGATTTGTTCATCTATTTCCCCAATTGATGGTTGCCCATTTTGTTTCAAGTTTGTAAATTTCCTACAACAAAAAAGCACTTCTGTAACTATTTGTGTAAATATAGATCCCCTCCCTCTTTGATCTTTTCCGGCCATAGGCTTAACAGTGTTATCACAGGGTTGAAGTGTATGCACTTTTGGGGTAAAATTCCATGTTGCTTTCCAGAATGATTGAACCAATTCACTTCTCCACCAACAGTATGTTAGTTTTGGAGGACAAAAACAGGCAGTTCTGGAAGAAATGCAAACTATCTGTTAGTGAATGGCTCTTCTCATATATTTGAATCAGTTCCTTTACCTTAGATATCCATCTTTTTATCAGAGAGACTTGCCACAAATTTTTTTTTTCCTCAAGCAGTTATTTCCCTTTGATTTTATTAAGGCAAAATGTTTTCAATTTTATGTAATCAAAATTTTTCATATTATCTTTTATGTTCCTCTTTATCCCTTGTTTGGTCACAAACTCTTCCCCCATTCACAACTGTGAAAGGCATTTCCTTTCTCCCAATTCTTGTAATTTGTGTATGATGTAACCTTTTTTAAATCAAAGACACGTATCCGTTTGGAACTTATCTTGGTATCTGCTGTTATATGTTGTACATTGTTGGTCTAAACTGACTTTTTTGCCAGATTAATTTCATGTTTGTGTCTCCCTAACTGGTTGAATTCATTCTTGCTAGTCCTTGTCCTTTATCTCTCATTTCTTTTGTGGCTAAACTCCTTGAGAGGCCATCTACAATAGCTAACCTCTGTTTCCTTTCCTCCCACTCTCTGAAGTATCTGCAGTCTGGCTTCTGACCTCATCATTCAACAGACATTACTCTCTTCAGAGTCACTAATGATATCTTAATTACCAAATCTAACGTTGCCTTTTCTCAGTCCTTATCCTTGACCTCCCCAAAGCCTTTAATACTGTTGATCACACTCTTTTCCTTGATACTCTGTTTCTTTGGTTTTCATGACTCTGCTCTCCACTGGTTCTCCTCCTACCACTCCTCTATTTCCATTGCTGGATCTTATAATTGTGGGTGTCTCCCAAGGCTCCATCCAGGACCCTCTTCTCTCTCTGTACTATTTCACTTATGAATTCACCAGTTCTTATGGTTTGATTTATCTCTTTGCAAAAGACTCCCACCTCTGCTCTAGTCTCTTGACTTTTGCATCTTTAGCTGCCTAATGGACATCTTGAACTGTATGTCCCATAGACATCTGGAATTCAACATATCCAACACTAAACTCATCTGTCACCCAGAACTATCCTCTTTTCTAATTTCCCTATTGTGGTGGAAAGGATAAACATTCTTCCAGGCACCCAGGCTCACAACCTAGTTGTCATCCATACTCCTTACTGTCTCACCTCCCATAACCAATCAATTGCCAAGTCTTGTTGTTTATGCCTTAATATGTCTCTTGTATACACCCCCTTCTCTCTTCTGACACTGCCACCACTCCTTTTACAGTCCCATAACACCTCCCACTTTGACTTTTGCAGCAGCCTGCTGGTTGGCCTCACTGCCTCAAGTCTCTTGCCATTCCAGGCCATCCTCCATAACAAATCTACTGTCTCCCTATTATTGCCTCTGGGATCAAATATAAAATGCTCTGTTTGGCTTTCAAAGCCCTCCATTGCTGCTTACTACTTTTCCAGACTCTTTATACCTTACATTCCCCAGCCTATCCCCTCTAGATACACACATCCTTGTTATTCTTAACACAAGACACCCCAGACAACTGTGGGCATTTTTACTGACCGTACCCCATACCTGGAACTTTATTCCTTGCTCAGCTCTATCTCCTGGCTTCCCGGGGTTTTTTCACATCTCAGCTAAAGTCTCACCTTCTGCAAGAAGCCCTTCCCATTCCTCGTTATTCTTAGTCCCTTTCCTCTGAGACTATCCCAAAGTGTTATCTTATATTTATGTTGTTTGTACATAGTTGTTTGCATGGTGTCCCCCCTATTAGATTGGGAACTCCTTGAGAGCAGGGACTGTTTCTTGCCTTTCTTTGATCCCTAGTGCTTAGCACATAGTAGGTATGTAATAAATGCTTATTGGGGGCAGCTAGGTGGCGTAGTGGATAGAGCACTGACCCTGGAGTCAGGAGGACCTGAGTTCAAATCTGGCCTCAGACACTTAACACTTACTAGCTGTGTGACCCTGGGCTAGTTACTTAACCCCAATTGCCTCACCAAAAATAAATAAATAAATGCTTATTGACTGATGTACTATGTTTTGATATGTAGATGCCCAAGTATTTAATATATTCTGTAGTTACTTTATTTTTTGTTTGGTTTGGTTTGGTTTGGTGAGGCAATTGGGATTAAGTGACTTGCCCAGGGTCACACAGCTAGTAAATGTTAAGTGTCTGAGGCCGGATTTGAACTCAGGTCCTCCTGACTCCAGGGCTGGTGCTCTATCCACTGCGCCACCTAGCTGCCCCTGTAGTTACTTTAAATGTAATTTATCTTTTCCTGCTAGGTTTTATTGATAGTAAACAGAAATGCTCTATTAAGGAAAAGCAGTTTATGCCTTTGTTTTCTTTTTTAAAAAAAGAATGAGTGTTGTCTTTTGTCAAAAGCTTTTTCTACATCTGTTGATATCATGATTTTTGTTCTTGTTTTTAATGGGATCTATTATGCTTATGATTTTCCTAATATTGAATCAGACATGCATTCCTGATATAAATTCAGTTTGTTCATAATGTGCAGTCTTTTCGATATGTTCCCATACCTTCTTTGCTAATATTTTATTTAAAATGTGTCAGTGTTCATTAGGAATATTGATCTATAGCTTTCTTTCCTATTTTGTGCCTATTTTCCTATTTTTGCACATAGTTTAATACTGAAATAGTTCTTTTAATCCTTGATAGAATATGGTTTTAAATCCATTTAGTCTGAGAGGTTCCTTACTTTGTGAGTTCATTTATGGTTTGTTCCATTTCTTTTTTCTGAGACAGAGTTATTTAAGTTTTTTGTTTCCCTTTCTTTTAATTTTAGCATCTTACATTTTTGTGAAATGCATTTCTTAAAACAAGTTGATTTTATTAGCATACATTTAGGCAGAACAATTTCTAATAATTTCCTTTATTTCTTGTGAATCAGAATCCAAATGTCATTGGTGGTCACAGTGGGAGTTAAAATAAGACAGAGAGCCTGGGAATGATTTTTGTCATATTTTGATGACCTTAAAAGAATAAAGTAAAGGGAGTGAAAAAAGGATATATTAGGGAAGGGAAGAGGCTGTAGGGTGGGGGAACTTATTTTACTATAGTAGTCAAGGTTGTTCCAGGAAAAGTCTATATGTAAACAAGTGAAAGGAGCCAGCATCACTTGAACCTTAATCTGAACTGATTGTTATTGTTGTTTGTCCTTCATTCTGGAAGACCATGACATTGGGGTTATGTCATGACTTACAGTGAGTTGGATTTAAGTGAGGGAGGGCACTGTGCAAAGTCACTAGCCTCACTCTCTCCTCCAGAGCCATCTGGGCCCAGTGGCAACATATACATTAGGACGACTGGAGATGGCTCCAGATGTTTTGAGGCAATCAGAGTTAAGTGACTTGCCCAGGGCCGCACAGCTAGTGTCAAATTGTCCAAGGAGAGATTTGAACTTGGGTGCTCCTGAATCCAGGACCAGTGCTCTATCTACTGCGTTGTCTAGCTGCCCCAATCTGAACTGAATAAAGGTAAAATGCCCACACACATAGAGTTTGGTGTAGAAATATATACACCTCAAGGGGCAGCTAGGTGGTGCAGTGGATAGAGCACTGGCTCTGGATTCAGGAGGACCTGAGTTCAAATCCAGCCTCAGACACTTAACACTTACTACCTGTGTGACCCTGGGCAAGTCACTTAACCCCAATTGCCTCACCAAAAAAAAAAAAGAAAGAAAGAAAAAAGTAATATATACACCTCAACAGAGAAACAGGAGAGAACAGAGTGAAAGAGACTAGCGAATAAGAGCCAGGGTAGATTCAATTTTGAACTCGGGTCTTTCTGACTCCAGGCCTGGCACTCTATACACTTAATATCCTAGCCACTGCCCCATCCTTTCCTCCACTCTACACACACACCAAAGATTAAACATGCCTAGATACATCCTCATTAAATTCCAGTAGGGAGGGGGGCGGCTAGGTGGCACAGTGGATAAAGCACCGGCCCTGGATTCAGGAGTTCCTGAGTTCAAATCTGGCCTCAGACACTTGACACTTACTGGTTGTGTGACCCTGGGCAAGTCACTTAACCCCCATTGCCCTGCCGCCCCCCCCAAAAAAAATTCCAATAGGGAAACATAAGGAAAAACTGCTGCCATGTTAGAAGTGAATACATTACTTACAAGGTAATATTGTAAGAATAATAATTAGGATGACTGTAGAATTTTCAAGGAAGATAACAAAGAATTACAGAAATTACACAGCATTTACACAATTAAGAAACATGGCTTACGGGGCAGCTAGGTGGCGAAGTGGATAGAGCACTAGACCTGGAATCAGGAGGACCTGAGTTCAAATGTGGCCTCAGACACTTGACACTTACTAGCTGTGTGACCCTGGGCAAGTCACTTAACCCCAATTGCCTCACCAAAAAAAAAAAAGTCTCCACCCTAAGGAGCTCACATCCTAATTGGTGAGGCAATATACAAACAACCATGTATACACACAGTATTTACATACATTCAAGAAGGGGAAGAGTCACAAGCCACACAAACTCTAAGCTTGAATGGAGAAGCTGTAAAGAAGAGTTTAAAAGGAAAGAGGGAAAGGATAATTACCTGATTAGGGTCTGGGTGAGGGAAAGAGAAGAATGCCAGGCCTGGAGTCAGGAAGACCTGAATTCAAATTTGGCTTCAAACACTAGCTGTGTAACCCTGGACAAGTTATTTAACCCTATTTGCCTCAGTTTCCTCATCTGTAAAATGAGCTAGAGAAGGAAATGTCAAACCACTCCAGTGTCTTTGCCAAGGAAACCTCCAAAGGGGTCGCAAAGAGTCAGACACAACTGAAAACTAAACAAGGCAAGGGGCAGCTGTTTTTGCTGATTTAGGGAAATTTGGGCAATTTTGTGAAGTATATTATCCAGATTCTTTTTTCTTAGTTTTCTAGGATGTCATTAATTCTGAGGTAGCTGTGTTGGGATGCTTACAATAGTTTAGTTAATTCAGTGATACTTTAAAGACCATATTTCTAACGGCTTTGTTTTATGTTCAATTGATTGGTATTCTAATGTAGTTCATTACTTTAGGTTTGGGAGAGGGTGTTTTGAATTTTTCCTTGTTAGTGACTTCAATATTTTCTCATTTCTCCTCCTCCCCCCTTTAAATTATCATTCGGGTTTTTTTGTTTGTGTTTTTGTTTTGTTTTTACTTTTGAGCACTTATTTGATCTCAGGATTTTTTTTGAACTTTGCGAACTCTTGATAATTTCTTGTGATATCATTTACCCATTTGAGGATGTCAGTCAGGTTATATGGTTTCTTTCTCGGAATCTGTTGCTTCTGGTACTTGAGTTCATATAGTTGTTGCAGCATTTATTTTATTTTATTTTTGTGGGGCAATGGCAGTTAGGTGACTTGCCCAGGGTCACACAGCTAGTAAGTGTCAAGTGTGAGGTCACATTTGAACTCAGGTCCCCCTGAATCCAGGACCAGTGCTTTATCTACTGCACCACCTAGCTGCCCCCAGCATTTATTTTTTTAAAACTGTAATGGCATTCTTCAATTTGCTCTTTTATTTTGTTTTTTATTTGTTTGTGTTAAGTATTTCTGTTTTCTTTGGTGGCTCAGTTTTTGTTGTGGGGATGGGGTGAATGTGTGAAGAGAAGGTAAAAAACCTATATTCAGGGGCAGCTAGGTGGCGCAGTGGATGGAGCACCGGCCTTGGAGTCAGGAGTACCTGAGTTCAAGTCCGGCCTCAGACACTTAACACTTACTAGCTTTGTGACCCTAGGCAAGTCACTTAACCCTAATTGCCTCACTAAAAAAAAAAAAACCCTATCTTCAGTTTTTTGTGTCCACCATCTTCAGTTTCCCATCATTATTCTCTCTCTCTCTCTCTCTGCAGGGCAGTGAGGGTTAAGTGACTTGCCCAGGGTCACACAGCTAGTAAGTGTCAAGTGTCTGAGGTCAAATTTGAACTCAGGTCCTCCTGAATCCAGGGCCAGTGCTTTTATCCACTGCACCACCCAGCTGCCCCCATCATTCTTTTTTTTTTTCCTTATAAAAGTACTTTGATTATCCTCCAGCTACATGCAGAGATAGTTTTCAACATTTGTTTATTTAAGATTTCCAATTTCAAAGCTTTCTCCCTCCTTCCCCTCCCTCCCCCCGACAGCAGGCAATCTGATATAGGCTATATATTTACAATAACATTAAACATATTTCTGCATTAGTCACATTATAAGAGAAGAACCAGAGCAAAAAAGGAAAAACCTCAAAAAAGAAAAACAATAGCACCAAAAACAAACAAACAAAATAGTATGGTTCAATCAGCAACCATATTCCACAGTTCTTTTTTTTTTTTCTGGATTTGGAGAGCCCCCCCATCATTCTTAACAGATATAAAAGATATTTTTTCTCATTCTGTACAAACTATCCTTCTGTTTTCCCTCTTTCCCAAAGAATATGGTTCAAATCCCACCTCAGACATTAGCTGTGTAGCCCTGGGAAAATCACTTAACCTCTCTCTAGCCTCAATATCCTTATTTATAAAATGGGGATCATTGAAGTAGCTCCCTCAAAGGTTGTTGTAAGGTTCAAATGTGATTATATATGTAAAGTGCTTTGCTAACCTAAGAGTGCTATAGGAATGTTAACTATCATTGTCATTATTTTCATTATTTTTCATTCCTGTAATACAAAGAGCTGGAAATGGGAGCTTATTCAATAAATTTTTATTAAGCACTTACTCTTTGTAGAGGGATGCTTACCACCATTATGCTGACTACTAGGTGATGAATTCTTTTACTATGACAACCCACAAAACAAAGAAAAATACAAAAAGACCCTCAGTCATCTGAGGGCCCCTTGTTCTAGAAGATACTATGAATCACAGTTTTGGGACAATTTGTAAATGTAAATATAATTATTATTTTTTATGATTAAGTAATTATGATTATTATTACGTAATGATAGTTGTTCACCAAAGGTCATAACTGTGTTGACATTTTTGCTATTAATGCAGCAAAGGTGTTATTGAAGTTCTTGATAAGATATAAGGAAGTTACAGCTATAAATAGAAAGATAGTTCCTAGCCTCTTGTTTTGAAAAGCAAATATAGGAGTTGATCAAGTTTGTTTTGTTGGTGTATCAAGAGCAAGGGGAACATCATTTGAGACATTTGGTCATCTTACCTTAGAGTGGACATGATGATCATAAGCAAGAAGATCAATCACCCTGAAGACATAACTATGTCCAAAATTAGTACAACTAATAAATTCTATGAAGTGGTCACATGTATTTAAATTGTTCAAAGTTATAATTATGTAAAATATGGTAATTGGTCCCAGGCCAATGGAAATATGCAATGCAAATTCGAATGAGACAAATTCATAGGATACATTATTCATGCTAATCAAGACCTGTCTGTAATTATATTTTCTTTTTCAACAACTCTTCCAGAAGATGAAGAGGTATAGAAATTCTTTACAATCCTGTAAATTAAATCAAAAGAGACATTATTTTAAAATATTTTAGATAAATTTTATCAATATGCTTTGTGTTTACATCACCTACATTTCCCAGTTTATACTTTCCCCTCCCAAAGAACTATCCATTATAACAGAGAATAAAAGAGAAAAAAACAATTCAACAAACTGACACATCAAAGAAGGTCTGACATTATTAACATAGAATTTAATATTTGGTGAACCCAATGTGAGGCTGGATAGAGGGGAAGAAAAAAAATTTTTGAAAATATGGCTCAGATTAAAGAAATAAAAGAGGCTAAGGGCTTATACTACACAGAAACCTTATATCTATTTTATGCTAGTATTTTTCTAGTATGTATCAGAAGATGTTGGACATGGCACCAAAATTGGCTGTCTTAAAAGATAAGGAAGGGCAGCTAGATGGGGCAGTGGATAAAGCACCAGCCCTGGATTCAGGAGTACCTGAGTTCAAATCTGGCCTCAGACACTTAATACTTACTAGCTGTGTGACCCTGGGCAAATCACTTAACCCCAATTGCCTCACCAAAAAAAAAAAAAAAAGATAGTTGATTGTGTAGTAAGACAGTTATTTGTTAGCACAAAGATGAAATCATCATTAAGTAAAAATATATACAATTAAAATGTGTCAGACCTGACCTACTTAAAACTATTGATACAAAAAAGGGAAATGGATAAAAACAAATGTTGACACAGATCAATCATTTCCTACTAAAGTTTACAGTGTTAAGCTGCCTAGCACATAATTAAAAAGCTTGTTTCCTTGTTCTGTTCCTCTCCCTTCCCCCTAGCCCTGAAAAAAAAGAAGAAAAAATATACTGCACTCTGCATTCTAAGTCCATCAGCTCTCTATCTGAAGGTGAATAATTCAATCAGCAGACACTTGATTTTCTTGACAAAAAGAAAGGGCAATGATTGGTTTAGAATATAAACTCCTTTGCAAATTCTCACAAAGAAGGAAAGTAGGAAATTATGAGCACCATCTTGTAAAACTCTGAGAAGGTTTGGGAGAGTTGATGGGGGTGTGGGGTGGGGGGGAGACAAGTTTATGAAAACATTGACATTTAAGATTTAATTAAACCAGGTCACCCAAGAACATTAAAAGATGAAATTTTGAGGATAATACAGTAAATGGAAAATTCCTGATCATATTTTTATAACTATTTTCTTTATCAGTGATGGTAGAATTCCATTTTGTACTTAGAGATATCAAGGACTATAATGTTAAAGAGAAAATTCAGATGGGAAAAGCAGCTGAACTAGATAGACCCAGCATTCACAATAGAGATCCATACTGGAGCCTAATACAGTATTGAGAGCATTGAAAGAGATTCTAAAGATATGAAATCACTGTGGGGAAATGGCAGGCATTATTACTACTTTAAAAAAAACAAAAAAACAGCAGCAACAATTGAAGAATTTTGAACTGGTCCAGCCTTCCTGGAAAGCAGCTTGGAACTACAGCTAAAAAGCTATTAAGCTATGTATAACTGACCCAGTGATACCACTACTAGAATTCTACCCTGAAATCAAGGAAAGAGCAAAAGGACCCATACATACAAAAATATTTGTAGCAGCTCTTTTTGTTGTGGCAAAGAATTGGAAACTGAGAAGATGCCCATCAGTTGGGAAATGGCTGAACAGTTTATGGTACATGAATGCAATGGAATATTATTGTGTGCTGTAAGAAATGACTAATAGGATGGATTTGGAAAGATTTGTCTAAACCAATGCAAAGCTAAGTGAACAGAACCAGGAAAACAATTTATATAATGACAACGATATTGTTAAGATGCACAACTTTTAAAGACTTATGGAAATCTTATCAATACGATTGGCCAACCACAATTCCAAAGGACTGAACTCATAATGAAACATTATAGAGTGTTGATGGACTTAGAATGCAGATTGAAGCATCTTTTCTTTTCTTCCAGATATAGCCAATGTGGAAATTTGTTTTGCTTGACTGTACATATTTGTAATGATGTTCCTTTTCTTGCCTTCATAATGGGAGGGGAGGGGTGGAGGAAGAGATTCAGAACCAAAAATAAAAATTGAATTGAATTTTTTTAATGGAAAGATCAATACCTATCTGCATGCCTACTTTTTCTTTTCTACAAAATCTTTGGGAGAATGTTACATTCAACATATGTTTCAAGACTATCCTTGATGAAAACATTAGAAGGGCAAAGGCAGCATTTTATAAATGCTGTTCTGCAACATACCATAGCCTTAGTTACACAGTTATCAAAAAGGTGCAAAGAATACAAGATCCCATAGTGTTTGTTTTTAGAGAAGTATTTGAGTAGAGCAAAATGTTGCCTTAAAGGATATCCTTTAGCAAGATGTAAATGTTGGAATCATACAAGATTCTTTGATAAATGCAACAAGAGAATTTTGGTTATCCAATTATTCATTTTAAGCAAGGTATAAAACAGATGCATGTCCACTGAAAAGTATGTGCATGTCCAGTATAGTATCCAGCTAAAAGAAGAAGTCTTAATATAAGATGATCAGATTCTTTAGATGCTCCAGTTTGCAGGCATCATGAAGCCCTTGAACAGTGGGGAGAGGGAAAGGTCTATAGCATGTCACTTTTAGCACCTGGGAACCTAAGGGTACAGGCAGCATGGAGAGTTCTGGCCTGGGATCTGGAGCTGAACTGAACTCACATACTGTGTAAAATCTCCATTCCCCAACTAATGCATAGCCTCATTCCTAGGTAAAGGGGAAACATACCCTGAAGGTATTCTAGTTGTGGAGTAAGTAATTGGCTCCCAGTCTCTGACTGCCCCATAGATACCTGCCTTCTCTTATCTTTGAAGCCTCAGGCTGAGGATCTCTGAACTGAGCATTAGCAGATAATAGCTTACACTCACTCCATTACTTCATCCCTAGATATTGAGGGATAAGGCACATCCAGAAGATGTCTCTTATGTGACACAAGCACTCTACTCTCCACCTTTAGTCTAATCCTAATTTTTCTTATTTTATAAATAAGTTAACAGAGACCCTGCCAGGTGAACTACATGATGGAGAATACCAGGATGGTTTACACAGAACCTTACACATGGCAAGCATGTTATATGTATTTGTTGTTAAATATGTACTAGCTTTTTCTGGGCTAATTATTTCAGAAATTCCCTGGAGCCAGAGTTGGGCTGTTATTTTACTAGGATTAATACTCAGTGTGTTGTCAGGGTCTGAAGCAGAGCACATCTCAGTGGCCTACACAGACATCAGTAAAGGCAAGGTCTAGCCTTTAACTTGTGCCCTTACCTCTTGTGAGACTGGGAAAGCTGGAGTCCTTTCTGTGTTGGCATGGCCTATTCCCAGGGCTGAAGGGCTGTTTTCCTCTAGTTCTTAGGACCTCTTGACTTCCAAAGCACTTTCCCATCCTCAGTTGTTTCCACACCCTCTTCCTAGGGCTTGAAAGGACTTGAGATTATAGCTTTTCTTTTACTTTCAGGATCTTCTGGGCCTAGTCATGTGTGATACATGGATGCCTATCTATGTACATGAATATATATGTATATCTGGGAATGTAATATGAATAGATGTGGTAGCAACTCCTTGACCATACACCAGGCAAAACAACATTATTCCCACTTTACCGATAAGCTGAGTCCAGAAGTGAAGTTCCTTAGAGTAGGAGATTTTAGAGTAGGGAGAAAACTTAGAGATCAACTGTTCTAACTTGCACATTTTACAGATGAGGAAATCGACCCAGAGAGAAGTGACTTGACCTGTAGCACCCTCCTTCCTGAAATTACTTTGCATATATTTTGCATTTTATTTCCTTTTGCACATGGCACAGGAGATTGTGTTTGGGAGTCAAGAAGACCCAATTTCAAATTTGGTCTCATAGACTTAGAGCTGTGTGACTATGGGCAAGTCACTTGATTGGAGTTAAGTGACTTGCCCAGGGTCACACAGCTAGTAAGTGTCAAATGTCTGAGGCTGGATTTGAATTTAGGTACTCCTGACTCCAGGGCCAGTGCTCTATCCACTGCGCCACCTAGCTGAACCCAAGCTATAAGCTTCTTGTGGAACATTTTGGTTTTGTATCCCTCTTGCTTAGCACTCTGCCTTGTATATACCGTAGGAGCTTAGTATGTATTTGAGTTGAGTTGGATTGAAGAAACTCTTTTAGAGTCTAGGAATGTATATGTGAAAAGATAGCTTGTTACTGGTACAAGGCAGCATGTAAGTGCCACATGAGGAGCATAGACCAGGAATTGGTAAGAATCCAGAGAAAGGAGAGGTCACTCTGTTAGGTGGGTAGTAGGAAGAAGTTAGCAAGGTGGAATGTGAGCTTCAGATCAACCTATTTATTCCTCTATAGGTGAGGGGAACACTGGCTCCAAATAGCACTCCTACAATTTCTCTTTTCTGGGTTCTGGGTATTCATCCCTATGTGTCTGTATTTCTCTTCCAACTGACAAAGTTTCTGATGACATTAGACCACTATCACACAGCTTTGCTGTTAAAAGATTAAGTCTTGGTCACTGTTTCCATGGCTTTCAGTGTTCATACATCATCCCCTTAGTGACCGTTGGTGTCTTCAGCACCAGGCCAGCGTTGTTTTCTTGTTCAGTGATTATGGTGGGGCTGCTGGGACCACTCTAGAGATTTCTTTGTATTAAAACAGTTGGTAAGCTCAGAAACTAGTTTCTAGTTATCCCTTTAACTATTTGTTGGCCACTATGGAATAAAGGAACAGAAAAGTGACAGTTGTCATACTGTAAAGTATTCCTGTTTTTTTCAGAACATTTAAAATCTTATACAACTTTACTCTTTGGCTGAGCAAAATGAGGTTTCCTTTAATTTCATTAAACTAATCATTGAACCCATTAGCTCATAGAAAAGATCAGAGCTTATTAGGTGATGGCAAACTTCTGCCCATAATAATATCTGACCTCATGCTGCTTATTTTTGTACACCAATTGGATAAGAATGATTTTTACATTTTTAAATATAAGGAAAGTTGGTGGACCAGATTTGGCCACTGGCCATAGTTTGTCAACCCCTATCTTGGCTCTGCTTAATCAAGTATATAGATTTGTCTCAACAGAGTAAAGGTTGGCAGCCTTTTAAATAGGACGCACCAGAGGCTACCTCTGTTAGCAAGTGGGTTGGGCTGGAAGGTATTGGGCGGGAACACTGTTTGACTATTGTGGCACTACCTGTGGCAGCAATCAGTTCACATGCCCCAAAACCCCATTCTACATACTGTCTTTGGCATTTTCATTTTTGTAGTTCACAACTGTCATCTTCTTGCTTAAAAACTTTCAGTGACTCCTCCTTACCCATCAAATAAAATCTAAATTTTATTGCTTGGCCCTTTAGGGTCTTCATGATTGGACCTCCAACCTTCCTTTGCAGTTTTCATCTTTACAAGTTGAACTGAACAACTTGTTAAAATCCATTTGGATTTAAGGACAAAGGAGATGGCTCCTGCTTACAGGGAATTTACCTAATTATAATTTATTGAAGTTAAAACTACAAATACATTCATTATAAGATACTGATTTAGAGCTGGAAGGGATCTTAGAGGTCATCAAATCCTCATTTTGCAGATAAAGAAGTTGAAGCTAGAGAGGTTAAGTGATTTGCCCAAGGTCACACAGCTAGTAAGTGTCAGAGTTGGGATTTGAATCTAGGTCTTACTACATCATGACTCTCGAAAATATTGTTCCATTCCCGTGACTTGAATAGAAATTGAACACATGACCTTGGCATTATCAGCATCATATCCTAGCTGACTGAACTAGTTGGTCACACAACAAAGCTCTGTATCAATATGTGACATGGTGGACTGACTTTCCTTCAGATCAGGAGTGTGTGTGTGTGTGTGTGTGTGTGTGTGTGTGTGTGTGTGTGTGTGTGTGTTCCATTGTCAGAGGGGTGAAATCTATGGTCCCTTCTCAGACTAATGCGTTTATTTTTTAAAATTCATAATTGAAGGGAATGTTACATTTCAGTTAGATAAGTAAAGATAATAAAGATATAAATCTTCTTTTCATCCAAGTTCATGAGCCCCCTGAAATCTATCTGTGGACCCCCGCTTAAGATCTCTTCCTCACATTTGTGAGTTGTCACATCACTTATGAGGTCCAATCAGAAGCTAGTCAATTCTACCAGGACTGAGCTGAGTCAATCCTTTGGGTTTCTGCTGTTTTATGCTGAGTGTGTTAGAGAGGATATAGTGCTGTATTTGGAATTAGGAACATTTGGGTTGATCTCACCTTTGATGCCTACTAGCTATATAACTTTGGGAGAGTCACTTTAACTCTCTAAGCCTCAGTTTTCTCATCTGAAAAATAGGGATAATAATGCCTTTCATACTTACCTCATAGGGTTGTTATGTGATTCAGATGGGCTGTTATGTGTAAAGTACTTTGCAGACTTTAGAAGTACTCTATCCATATTAGTTTTCACTAATCCAAGGGAACAAAAGGAATTAGAACTTTTTATAGATGCACCTGACTAGGATAAGCACTAATCTCAAAAATGACAAAATGGTATCTGTTCAAATCCAAGGCATTAGTCATGTTCAGTATCACAAGTAACGAAAGTCTGTGCTCCAAACACCAATGCCAAAGAAGCCAAAGTTGATCAATTCTATGAAGACCTACAATATCTTCCAGAAACAACACCAAAAGAAGATGCCACATTCATGGTAAGGGATTGGAATGCTAAAGCAGAAAATCAAAGTATAATTGGAATAACAGGCAAGTTTGGTCCTTGAGTATAAAATGAAGCAGGGCAGAGACTAATAGAGTTTGGGTCACTCTTTTTCATTAACACTGAAGGCAACTCTATACATGGACATCACCGGGTGGTCAGTATCAAAATTAGATTGATTAAATACCTGGGACTCACTGTTACTCAGATCATGAGCTTACTGCAAAATTCAGACTTAAATTGAAGAAAGTAGGGAAAACTATCAGACTGTATTGGCATGACCTATATAACATCCCTTATGAATATGTAGTGGAAGTGATGAATAGACATAAGGGATTAGATCTGGTAGAGTGCCTGAAGAATTATGGACGGAGGTTCACAATATTTTGCAGGATGCAGCAACAAAACACTCCAAAGAAGAGCAAGACAGCAAAATGACCGACTTTACAAATAGCTGAGGAAAAAAGGAAATCAAAACAGAAAGGAGAAAGGGAAAAACATACCTAGCTGAATACAAAATTCCAGAGAATAGTAAGGAAAGGAAAGAAGGTTTTCTTAAATGAACAATGCAAAGAAATAGAAAAAAAAATAGAATGAGAAACACAAGTGATCTCTTCAAGAAAATTAGAGACATCAAGGGAACGTTTCATGCAAAAATCGGCATGATAAAAGACAAAAATAGTAGGTACTTAACAGAAGTAGAAGAGATTAAGAAGAGGTGGCAAAAATACACAAAACATCTCTACAAGAAAGATCTTAATATCACCACAATGATGATATGGTTACTGCTCTAGAACCAGAAATCCTGGAAAATGAAGTCAAATGGGTCTTAGGAAGAATACTAACAGGCTGAAGGAGATAATGGAATTCATCTGAGCTATTTAAAATCCTAAAAGATGATGCTGTTAAAGTGCTGCACTCAATATACCATCAAATTTGGAAAACTCAACACTAGCCATTGGATTTTGGTAATGCTAGAGAATATTCAGATTATGGAACAATTGCATTAATTTCACACACCAGCAAGGTTCCACTTAAAATTTTGCAAGCTAGGCTTTGGCAATATGTGAGCCAGAATTACCAAAAGAGCACCAAAAGAGATTTTTGAAGAGGCCAAATTGCCAATGTTTCTGGATTATGGAGAAAGCAAAGGAGTTACAGAAAAATATTTACTTGTGTTTCATTGACTAAACTAAAGCCTCTGACTGTGTGGATCCCAACAAAATGTGGCAAGTCCTGAAAGATGGAATACCAGATCATCTTACTTATCTCCTGAGGAACCTGTATCTGGGCTAAGAAACAATAGAACCAAACATGGAACAACTGGTTGGTTTAAAATTAGAAAAAGAGTGTAACAAGGCTGCATATTTTCAATTTATTGATTTTAACTTATGTGCAGAGTAAAAGTACATCATGTTAAATGACAGGCTATATGAATCAGAAGCCAGAATTAAGGTTACCAAGAGAAGTAACAATAGTTTCAGATATGCAAATGATCCCTCAGATGACACAAAGTAAATTGGAATTAAGAAGCCTCTTGATGAGGGTGTAAGAGGAGAGTGTAAAAGCTGGCTTGAAGCTTAACATTAAATAATAATAATAAGTTCTCGGTAACTGGTCCCATCACTTCCTGGCAAATAGAGAAAGAAGAAATGGAAGCAGTGTCAGATTCTATATTCTTGGGCTCAAAGATCACTGTAGATGTTAACTGCAGCCATGAAATTAAACTTGGTCCTTTGAAGGAAAGCTGTGGCAAATCTGGACAGCATGCTAAAAAGTATCTCACAAGCAAAGAAAGGTCCATATAATGAAAGTTATGTTTTTTTCAGTAGCAATTTATGACTGTGAGAGTTGGACTATAAAGAAAGCTGATAAACTTTTGAGAGTCCCTTGGATAGCAAGAAGATCAAATCAGTTAATACTTAAATTAATTCAAGCTATTTACTGGAAAGTCAAATACTGAAGCTGAAGCTTAAATACTTTGGCCTCATGAGAAGATGAGACTCATGGGAAAAGACCCTGATGTTGGGAAAGATTGAAGGCAAAAGGAAAAGAGGACGGCAGAGGATGAGATGGATAGATGGTGTCATGGAAACAATGAACATGAGTTTGGACAGACTTTGAGAGATAGTGGAAGATAGAAGGTCCTGTTGTGATGTGGTCCATGGAGTCATGAAGAGTCAGACTTGAGAGAACCATTGAACAACTACAGAATAAGCAGACTCCAGGCATCTTTGAATATATTAGTCATGAGTAAACTAGATAAAAATGCACCTTGGCATTAGTACAATTCCTTTGGTGCTTAGAGGTTGTACCTATGGCCTTTATCAATCACTTGTCATATATCTGTTGAAGTATCCTGTCCCCCTCTAGTCTAACTAGACTTCCGATCATGTCTTTGCTTACAGTTTTCTTCACTAGGGTGGCTAGGTGGCACAGTGGACACAGCACTGGACCTGGAGTCAAGAAAACCCAAGTTCAAATCTAGCCTCAGACGCTTGCTAGCTAGATGACTTTGGGCAAGTCATTTAACCTCTGCCTGTCTCACTTTCCGCATCTACAAGATGGGAATAATAATAGTACCTACCTTCTAGAGTTGTGATGATTATCAAATGAGAAAACTATAAAGCATTTAGCACAGCACTTGGCACATGTAAGCACTAGATAAATGTTAACTATTTTTATTATTCACATAGAATGTCTTTTCTCTTTCAAGCTTTACCAGTCTAATTTTTACCCATTCTTCAGATCCTAGATCAAATGCTAACTCTTGGATGAAACTCTTACTGATTTGCGCCTCTCTCATCCTAAACCAGGAGTAATCTCTGTCCTCTAAACCGACATGGCACTTTGCACCTCTCATGACACTTATTCAGCCCTGTATATACTCATTTGTGTACCTGTCTTATCTCATTAGACTCTAAACTCCATTTGGATAGGGACTATGCCTCTTTCTTTGTATCTCTCAAGTAATGTCTTGTATGTAGCAGGTGCTTAGTAAATATTTGTTGAATGAATGTAGTGGGAGGGGTTGATAACCCTTGTTCTATAAATAACATAGAATTATAGAAAGTTGAAAAAGACTCCCAAGAGTCATATGGTCTGGCTACCTATTCCACATAGGAATCCTCTTAATAATATCACAAGTGTTCATCTTTCCTCCCCAACCAATGACAATAAATTTATGTTGTATTTACTTACTTATGGACATTTGGGTTTTGTATCCCCTTTGTTGAGGTCAATGCCTTTCACCATATAGACACTTAATAAATAGTTGTTGATTAACTGATGCATGCTCAGTATTGTCAAACCCAGGGAACTCCATGCTCTTTCTAGCCTACCACCTGCATTTTTGCTTCCTCTTGTAATATAAGGTATCACCTCCAAATAGAAAAATTGGGGAAATCAAAAGTTGAGACTCCTGAGGTCCAGCATGTGTACCAAGTATAGCCTACCTGACATTTCTAGCAAAAATGTATTTAATCTGATTAGTTAGCACATGTAAGCTGGTAGACCAATAAAACTTAACCACCTGCCCACTCTTCCAGTTACTATTAGTTGTCATTCTTGGAGCAATTAGCAAGTATAAAAAATTCTTATGACTGACACAGATTTCAAATCAAGTAGTTGAAAGAACTTTCACATCCCATCTTTAGGGGGAAAAAAATTCCAAAAGAAGCAAATGACTGAGTGCTTTGTTTTTTAAGCATTTATCAAAGGCAATCAAAATAGCAGCTGCTGCTGATGGTGTATACTGTTTGCCACGTCCATAGTCTCTACCCCCCTCTCTCTCCTGAGAAAAGGAAAGTTTATTTCCTTATCATTTCTCCAGTATTGAGAATAATCATCACTAGTAATCAAGGTTTGAGTTGCTTTTTAGTGTTACCTTTTACATTATTGTCACCATTGTATCTATTCTCTTGGTTCTACTTTCTTCACTATTGCATCATAGAAGTCTTTGGATGTTTCTCTGAATCATTCATATACATAATTTCTTATGGCAACTAAAATCTCATCTTCTATAGGAAGTCATTCCCAACCCCTTTTAATTCTAGTTTCTTCCTCCTGCTTCCCTCTGCTCATTATCTCCAATTTGTCCTGTATATAACTTACTTGTACATAGTCGTTTACATATTGTCTCCCCCATTATTAGACTGTGAGTCTCTTATGAACAGAGACTATTATTGGCTTTTCTTTGTGTCCCTAGTGCTTAGCGTCTGGCTTATAGTAGCCACTTAATAAGTAAATGTTTATTGATTGACTGACAGTAATCTATTATATTCACATACCACATTTTGTTTAGCTATTCCCCAGTCAATAGGTACTGACTTTGCTTCTAGTTTTTTGCTACAACAAAGAATGCTGCTTTGAATTAGTTGCTAATACATAAGACCTTTTTTGTTTTCCTCATAGATTTCTTTGAGGCATATACCTAGTAGTAGGTTGCATGAGTTTAGGTTATGAACAGGTCAATGGCTTGTGTTGCATAAAACTCCAAACTTTTTCAAAACGATTGTATCAATTTACAACATTACTTAGAGAATATTAATGTACCTTTTATTTCTTTTTAAAATCCTTCCCAGACTCCCATTTGATGGGCACGAGAAGCCACATAGTTGTTTAAACTAAAATTTTTCTTATTTTTCTTTCACACACTCCCCATCTGTTGCCAAGACCTATTGATTATACCTTCTTAATATCTCTTGCATACATCCTTTTCTTTCTTCTGACACTGCCATCACCCTGGTATAGGCCCTCATCACCTCACTCCTAGCCTTTTGCAATATCCTGCCTGCTGGTTGGTCCCCCTGCTACATATTTCCACCCCAGCCCATCCTCCATTCAGTTGTCAAAGGGATCTTCCTAAAATGCAGGTCTGACTATGTCATACACACTCCTACCCATCCAGTTCAGTGGCTTTCTGTCTCAAAATTCTCTGACATTCAAAGTCCTTTATAACCTGCCCTGCCCTCTCCACTTTTCCAATCTTCATCCACCTTACACCCTCCCCACTACCCTCCAAGTACTCCAGTGCAATTCAGTGACCCTGACCACCTTGATATTCCTCAAACAAGGTATTCCATCTCCTGACTCATGGAATTTTCTCTGGCTGTTTTCCATTGCCTGGCATATACTCTCCTCATTTTTATGACTATATTTGTTTTTGTATGCTGATCATGTAATCTGTTCTGCTGGTATACTTCTTTTAGTTATTTTTGGGGGGGGCGGGGTGAGGCAATTGGGCTTAAGTGACTTGCCCAGGGTCACACAGCTAGTAAGTGTCAAGTGTCTGTAGATTTGAACTCAAGTCCTCCTGACTCCAGGGCTGGTGCTCTCTCCACTGCATCACCCAGCTGCCCCTCTCTTCATTTTTACCTCCAAGCTTTCCTGACTTCCTTCAAGTCTCAGCTAAAATCCAGCCTACTGGAAACCTCTCCCAATCCCCCTCAATGCTAATGCCTTCCCTGTGTTGGTTACTTCATGCACACATATATACATATATATGTATATAGCTCATGTGTGTGTGTGTGTGTGTGTGTGTGGCGGGGGGGGGGGGGGGGGATGGGTGGTGGGGGGGTGGTTTCATTGCACTTACTTGTTTGCATATTTTCTTCCCCAGAGGATTTTGGGCTTCTTGAGAGCAGAGATTCTCATTTTCCTTTCTTTATATACCCATTAGGTACTTATATTATATATCTTATAGCTGTACTCCCAAAATTCCTAGCTTTAGGGGCATGATTAGTTTAGAAGAAAAAGCTGCTTTCTCGACCATCCTTTCTTCAGGTGGAGTTTGGGATAGAAATTTGGTTGGGATATGTAGATTTGGAAGTCAGATGAGATCATTGAGAAAGAATGTATGGAGAGTAAGAGGGAAGGGGGTGGCATGTAGATTACTGTCCCTTAATTTTTATTGTCTTCTCCTCCCTGCCTAATTACTTTGTATTTATTTATCTCTTTTTATTTCCTTCCACACCCTTTATAATGTAAAAACCTTGAGGGTGGGAACTGTTCACTTTTGTTTCTGTATCCCTAGAACCTGGTATAATAACCTGCACAGTATATAATTAATAAATGTTTATTGAATGATTATAAAATACTCCTATATTCGGGGGTGGAGCCAAGATGGTGGCAGAAAGGCATTAAATGCACAGAGCTCATAGCTCATAGGCCTTAACCTCATCAGAGTAGGCTCAAGGAGGGAATAACACACACACCCAGATGGTAGGAGTAATCTATTTAACCCTACAGGAAAGTAGGAGGGGAAAAGGATAAGGAGGTAAGGGTGAATTAAGGGAGGGTAGAGCGGGGGAGGGGGCAGTCAGTAGCAAAACACTTTTGAGGAGGAATAGGATAAAAGAAGATAGAAAATAGAGTAAATATCATTGGAAGGGAATAGGATGGAGGGAAATAGATATGATGATTGACTACAATGGCAAAACATATGGTACGTACTCTTGCTGGGCTATTGTGAAGAAAATTTTTCGTCAAGTTTAAGGTAATAAAAGTTATGATGAACAGGATGCTATCAGAAAAACCTGGAAAGACCCACATGAACTGAAACAGAGAGAAATGTACTGTATACAAATTAACAGCATTAGTGTAAGATGATCTGCTGGGAAGCACATGGTTATTTTCAGCAAGGCAATGATCCAATATAACTCTGAAGAACTTATGAAAATTGCAATCCATCTACAGAGAAAGAACTGATGGTATCTGAAAATGATGGTGACTGAAACACATTTTTTTTTTTTGACAATTCCTTAATCTGAAGTTTTGTTTTAATCTGTTTTCTCTCACAACCTAGCCATGACTACTCATGTATAATTTATATTGAATTGCTTGAGTTCTTGGGGTGGGGGTGGGAAGGGAGGGAGGAAGAGAAGTTGGAACACAAAGGTTTGTTTTTGTTGTTTTTCGGTGAGGCAATTGGAGTTAAGTGACTTGCCCAGGGTCACACAGCTAGCAAGTGTCAAGGGTCTGAGGCCGGATTTGAACTCAGGTCCTCCTGAATCCAAGGCCGGTGCTCTATCCACTGTGCCAACTAACTGCCCCAACACAAAGGTTTTTTAAAAATTGATGGCAAAATTTGTTTTTACATGTAATTTGGAAAATAAAATTCTAAAAAAAAATAAATAAAAATACTCTTATATTCACTTTCTGAAGGTTATCTAGTCTGTTCCTCTGATCTCCTTTTTAAATAGTACCAAATACTTTTGAGGACTACACCTTTATTATACAGTTTTAGCTCTATTAATGCCATGCCCTCTTTATGCCTGCATTTTTCATTATTTCCTTTTGAGATTCTAAAGCTTTTATTCCTACAAATGAATTTTATTTTGTCTAGTTCCATAAAGTTTAACTCCTTGGCATTTTAACTTAGCATTAAATCTGTAAATTAATTTAGGTAATATAGCCATTTTTATGTCATTGGTGTATGAACTAGCTATGAACAATAAATTTCTGCCTTTATTTTTGTTAAGAATATTTTGTAGGGGCAGCTAGGTGGTGCAGTGGATAGAGCACCGGCCCTGGATTCAGGAGGACCTGAGTTCAAATTTTGCCTCAGACACTTAACACTTACTAGCTGTGTGACTCTGGGCAAGTCACTTAACCCCAATTGCCTCACCAAAAAAAAAAAAAGAAAAGAATATTTTGTAGTTGCATTTGGTTTTTTTTGTTGTTGTTGTTTGTTTGGGTTTTTGGGTTTTTTTGCGGGGCAGTGAGGGTTAAGTGACTTGCCTAGGGTCACACAGCTAGTAAGTGTCAAGTGTCTGAGGCTGCATTTGAACTCAGGTCCTCCTGACTTCAGAGAGCCAGTCTCCTAAGCCACCTAGCTGCCCTGTTGTAGTTGTGTTATAGGAGTTCTAAATGTGTCTTGGAAGAGTAATTCCCAGATAGTTTATGTATTCTGTTGATACTTTGTACGCAGTTTCTATCATTTTCTCCTGGCTTTTTTTTTTTTTTTGATCTGGACTTCATGGGTAAAGGAAGCTCTCATCTCCATGCCTTTGTACTAACTGCCCCCCATAACTTGGAAAGCACTTTATCTTCACATCATAGAATCTCTTTCTTCCTTCAAAGTGCTCAAATACCACCTTCCTCATTAATCCTTTCTTGATTCCTGCCCTCCCCTCAAATTTTAGGGCCCTCCTTCCCTCTCTCCCTCGTATTTATTTTGTGTTAATTTGGTACATTTTCTATACATATATACACAAATTTTGGCTTCCTTGATTAAATATAAGCTTCTCAAGAACATGAATTGTTTCCTTTTTTTTGTCTTCTCAGCACATTTGTTGTATTTGTTGTTCAGTAATGTCCAACTCTTCGTGACCCTGTGGACCATAGCACACCAATTCTGTCCATGGGATTTTCTTGGCAAAGATACTGGAGTGATTTGCCATTTCCTTCTCCAGTGGATTAAGGCAGAGGTGAAGTTACTTGTTCAGGGTCAAACAGCTAGTGAGTATCTGAGGCTGGATTTTAACTCGGTTTTTACTGACTCCAGGCCCAGGTTCTATCCACTGAGCCACCACACTGCCCCAACTTTTTACTGAAAAAGGCCTGGCATAGGAACAGGTACTTAATAAATTTTTGCTGGTGGATGGAAGGTAGATTGACAAACCATCTGCAACTTTTATTCTTAGAGAGTTGTCTGAGGTTGAAATGTGAAGGGGAAGATATATAACCAATTTTATCAGAAGTGGGGCTTAAACTCAGGTCTTGACTCCAAGGCCAACTTGCTATCCACTATAGCACACTACCTCTTTTTTTTTTAATTGCAATGTGATGTACTGATTGTTTTTGTAGATTTCTTTGATATTTTGCTTTTTTGTTAATTATTTGATGTCTTACTACTGCATTCAGGAAAGTTAGGTGGTGCTCTGGGTTTGGAATTAGGAAAACTTCCTGAGTTCAAATCTGGCTTCAGACTCACTAGCAGTGTGACCTTGGGCAAAGTCACTTAATGCTGTTTGCCTCATTTTCCTCATCTGTAAAATGAGCTGGAGCAGGAAACAGCAAACTACTCCAATATCTTTGCCAAGGAATCACCACAGATAATTAGATTTTAGTTTAAGATGTTTACCCTTGATCATATTAAAATTAGAATCCTTCTGTGTCTATACTTTTTAGGGTTTTCAACATAAATCAATGCTTTATTTTGTCAAAGGCATTTCTATGCCTATATAAACCTTTCATTTTTGTTGTTTTTGATCATTGTTTTCTTAATATTGAATCATCTTTTACCTTTCTAGTAGCAATCCAAGTTGGTCATGGAATAATTTTTTGGATACGTTGTTATTCTCATTACTAAGGTTTTCTTTAAATTTTTTTTTTTGGCACCAGTATTCATTAGTGAGAATGGTTTATTTTTTGCTTTATCTTTCCCTGGTTTGGATATCAGAAACTATATTTATCTGATGAAAGGAACTTGTTAGGGGCTTGATAAAACATTTCATAAAATATTTATAAGTACATTTTTAAAAATCATGAGTGGTTGAAAGTTGAGATGCAGACAGTAGTCATTAGAAGAGCATGTTTAACTTGGAGTATACTGAAATAATTATTAAAGGAATGAAACTTAGTCTAATTTGAATTTTTCCTGAATCTTTATGCTGCAAAGTGCAAGAAAAGCCTTTAAATATGCATTTTTATTTTGTTTTTATCTTGAAAACAGATTTCTAACAAGAAAAACAGCATTATTGCTTCCCAAACTTCATTGTCTAAAGTGAAACTACCTACTCCACAACCTGTAGTGAAGAAAGAAAAACGCCTAAGTACTTCAAGGTTTAATGTTAGCAATAACAGAGAACTACAGAAACTACCAGCTTTAAAAGGTATTTTGCATTATTTTTACTTTGTTAATGTTTATCTTTTAGAAGGGAAAAAGAATGTTAATGATCTTTTGCCATTATTTGTGATTCTTTTTTTTTTTGGTTGTATTTTGTAAAATTTACTTCTCTCAATCTCTGTTTTAGACTAAATTAGTGCTTCTCTAATTTATATAATAACAAAATTATTTTGACAAAAAATGTTTCATTATGTAACAATTGGAATAACACCACCTGCTGGAGACTTACTGTAGAAAAGCTGTGCCATGAGGTGAATGTCTCTGAGGGCAAGACCATGCGTCTTTTCTTTGGTGTCAGGAAGTGATGTTTGCTGGTGGGAGGAAGAAGGGGGGGGGGATCCTGGCACTCTGACTGGGGCTCTTTTCCTGAGGACTCCGGTGGAGAAGGGAGCTAGAAATGCGCTCTCCCTTTAATAGATAGATGAATGTAGGCCTTTCTCTCTTTACCAAATTCTTATTCTCCTTAATAAATGCTTAAAAGCCTAACTCTTGCTAAAGCTTATAAATTTATTGGTGACCACTCATTAGATATTTTAGACAGACTAACTAGAATTTTAGCCCTTAACAATTAGTAGGTAAAAGCTGAAAAGGCTAAAAATATGATCACAAGTGCACTGTAGGTCTTTTCATTGCAAACAATATTAAGGAAAAAGTAAGGGTTTTGTTGCTTCTGGTTTTTTACCCCCTATGGACAAGAGTGGATTATTAAGAAAGTTTAACTTTATTCATTGGTAGTTTATAAATTTGTTTTCTCAAAGAAGAAATTTTATTGCCATACATCTCTAATTTTTAAAAAATCTGTGCTAAGTACTTGTAACTCATAATTATTAACTACATTTTAGTCTTCCCATATCTGCAAATAGTTCTGCCCAATTATTTTAAGATTCTGTAAGGATTATAGAAAAGTTTCTGGGTTGGTGCTAAGCAGGCTACTTATTTATTATTAAGGTTTTGAAAGTTAAGTAGAACCTCATTTTTATAGAGATTGATATAGATATATGTGTATTCATGTAAGAAAGCAAGAATAATTTCCACTTTATAGATGAAAAATGTATTATGTATAGGGAAGAAAATTGTTTCAAACCACTATCATGCTGTCCCTCACTAGTTTGACAAAATAAGCACCTTTTTTTGAAATCTCTCAGTATAGTACTTATATACACATTCTACTCAAACACATTCAGGAAAGAATGGGTAATGGGTGCTAAAAAGCTTTTAAACTTAATTTCACATACTTGCTAAAACACTGTTAGGAATATGTAGGGTTGGCAGGGTTCTTTTTAAAGATACTTTTTCAACTAGACACTCCCTACTGCACATGGTTGTTGGGAAGAAAGTATATTGTAAACTTTATAGTACTACAGAATTGTGAACTGTTTGGGGAGATAAAAGCAACAGTTCACTTTTATGTAATACTTGCAAGTACTTTCCTCACAACTCTTCATACTTGTTGATATAAGTATTATTATGTCCACTTTACAGATCATAGGATCATATATTTAGAACTGGAAGGAACTTCAAAGATCACCTAGTGTGGCCCCCTCATTTTACATTTGAGGCTTGTAGTCAGGATGTGACCTTGTTTAAAGTCCTAGAAGTTAAGTATTGGGGGGTGGGGGGAGTGGAAGAGAGGGAGAGAGGGAGGGATTGTGAGCACAAGAGCACAACTTGTATAGGAGACTGTTACAGTTGAGGGATGAAGAGAGCCTAAACTTAAGGTGAAGGGGGTTGTCTTTAGCAATGGAGAGAAGAGGTCAGACTTGAGAGATGTGGTGGAGGTAGAGACAACAAGATTTGACAATTTATCAGAGATGTGGAGTGAGAGAAGGAGGAACTGACAAAGCCACGATTATCCAGGGAAATACCTAGGATACTGAAAAGCTAGCAGTGCCTTCAGTAGAAATAGAGACATGTTGGGACATGTTAAACTTGGGATGTTTCTGGAACATCCTGCCTGAAATGTCTATCAGGCATTGCTGAAAGAGGACCAAAACTCAGTCACTAGCGATATTAATTAGAGTCATCTGCATAATTAATTAAACCCATGCGAGTTGAGGAGTTCACAAAAAGAAAGTGTGTGTATAGAGAAAAGAACCCCAGGAAAGTTTTTGTGTACACCTATAAGTGCCCCCATAATTTGGGGGCTTGATGTGGGTGGTAAACCAACAGCAGGAGACTGAGAAGGTATTATCGAACGATAGAAAGATAACCAGGAGAAAGCAGTGTTACAAAAATTCGAGTATGTGGGAGAGTATGATCCACAATGTCAAATAGGTTTAGAGGGATTAGGAATCAAAAAGGATCAGATCTGATTTAAATTAAAAGATTGTTGGTCATTTTGGAGTACCCTTTCTCTTGTGATGAGACTGGAAGCAAGGTTACAAATGAGTGAATGAGAAAATGTGGAGGCAACAAATCTAGATAATTTTTCCCCCCTAGGAGTTTGGTTAAGAAAGAAATGAGAATTTGAGGGTATGAATGAAATCTAGTAATTGTTATTTTTAAGGATGGGGAGTCTTGGGAATGTTTGAAGACAATAGGGAAGTTTGAAATAGAGTAAATAGATACAAGATTCAAGAGAGGGAGGGATGATTTTAGGGAGCATCTGTTGGAGACAATGGGAGGGGATGGGATCAAGGACACAGGTAAAGAAATCCTCAGCAAGGAAAAGAGCCATCTTATTATGAGACACTGGAGAGGTGGGGAGGAGGAAGAAGGGGAAGATTTCAAGGGGTTTGACATAAAGGGAAAAGAGGGCAAATGGCCTCAATTTTTCTCAGTAAAGTAAAAGGTAAGATTCTCAGCTTAGAGAAGAAAGGCTTGAAGAGAGAAGAATGAAATAGGGAATGAGGGAATGAGATAGGAAATCAATGAGAAAATAAAGGATTCCCTTGCTACAGTGAGGGTTCAATTGAAGTTGGATAACATGAAGTTATAGTGTGCCTAATCTGTACTGTTGTGTAACTTTTTCCAATTCCTTCAGCATCATGTGCATAGAAGTTTATGGTCAGATAGAGAAATATCATTATTCTTGATTAAGGAAGTAGGACATTTACAGATAATAGTTAGATTTTGAGTGTTAACATACTTGTGAAAGGCACAACAACTAATAAGTACTTCTTTTCTTTGCTATAAATAGCCTGGTTTTTTTTTAGTTCAAAATAATTGTTGATAATAGGATAACAAGTATGAAATTCTTTGTATTCTAAATTGGAAAGGAGGGGCAACTAGATGATGCAGTGGATAGATCACCGGCCCTGGAGTCAGGAGTACCTGAGTTCAAATCTGGCCTCAGACACTTAACACTTAATAGCTATGTGACCCTGGGCAAGTCACTTAACCCCAATTGCCTCCCAAAATAAATAAATAAATAAATAAATAAAATTGGGAAAGGCACTTTGGTTTATATCTCTATATTATCATTCTTTATATATATATATATTTTTTTCCAGTATGGCATTATTTAATTATTTAATCAAAATGAATTTGTAAAAAGTACTTCTGAAAATTTTACCATGATCACTATTATTGTATACTTGGAAAATCATAATATTCTAATGATCATTAAGGAGGTGATTATGTTTGTTTGAAGTTGTCTCATTTGGGTGATGTGAAATTGTATCCTGTTTTTGGTATTTTAGGATACTTACAGGCACATTATAAAGTAAGAGTTTTACATATTTCATTATTCATTTATCTTCCTATTTACTGTTTAAAAAGTCATTCTGGCAAGCTGGCCTTATGTTGAAAACTTAGGTGTGGACATCAGAATACCAGGGAACCTATTTTTAGTCATACAGTTGAATTGCCTTGACAAAAGTATACATACGTAGCCTGTTGCAATTAAGTTTTGCCTTAAAGACTTTATTCTTAATGAATTAATACAAGTAATAGTTATCCTCTGACAGATTCCATAATCTATGTTTTCCTTTCTGTGATATTTACTTTAATACCATAAGAATTCTTGATTTTGTCATTATGAGTAAGCATCTTTCTTTGCTTCCCTCTCCAAACAAAAAGCACATGTTGCATCCAGTCTAGCATTTAATCGAGTTGCTGTTGCAGAAAAATGTGTCCCTTGCTGCCAACCTGATGGCTAGCCCTTCAGATTTAGTTGGGCTGGTCCTCCAGTGACATTTATATAGTTTATGATGTTTGCTAAGGATGTTTGTGACATATTAATCAGAGCAGCCCATAAATAACATACCATCTTTATTAATACACAGAAAAGAAAAGGCTTTATTAGATCTTATCAATTTTCTTTTCTCTAGATAGAACTTTCTTGACACTTTCTTTGGAATCAGCTGCTGACTTGCATGTTTTTCCCCATAAATAACAAAAGTTGGGGGTTTTTTTGAGGGGGGGAACGGTTGCATCCCTTTCTACTTTAGTATTTAGTTTAAATGTTGTGTAACTTATGGCCTGTAATTTTTTTTTAAACCTCGTATATACAAAAACATAATTAGGGAATTAGTATTAAAGCTGGAAGGGAGACCTGCAGAGACGACCTAGTGCAGTCTCTTTATTTCACAGGAAGTCGAGGTTCATGGGGTAGATGTCTAGGAAGGTGCTATCACCATACCCAGCTTTCTTTTTTTTCTCACAAATTTTGAAAAGTCACTTTACCCCCTCCTACAGTTTCTCTTCTGGCAACCTGTTATTTAGGAGGATCAGATCTAGTAGTTTCCCTTCTTGAAGAATAAAATTCTATTACTAGAAAGCATAGGAATAAATGGAACTTTCCTTAAAATGATAAGTTGGTTGGTTATTGTCCTTCATTCTTTTTAATTCTTTATTTTGGGGAGGGGGCAATGAGGGTCAAGTGACTTACCCAGGGTCACACAGCTAGTAAGTATCAAGTGTCCGAGGCCGGATTTGAACTCAGGTCCTCCTGAATCCAAGGCCTGTGCTTTATCCACTGCACCACCTAGCTGCCCCATTGTCCTTCATTCTTGAAGAGAACCAAATTAATATCACCATGTTGGGGTCAAGGTTACAATGTGTCTGACTGTGGCTGATCAGACCAATACAAGGTCGGAATACTATACCACAGGTCAGGCACAAAAAGTTCATATGAACAGTTGGCGTGGAGATGTTTCTAAATTTGTGTGTCTCATGTTTCTTTTGAGTTTCTGCAAATCTGCTTTGTTCAAAGAGTACAGCACTTTCTTTGATGGGGGCACACCATGCAGGGTGGTCCTGTGCCAGTGTCTCCCATGTTTCACAATTGATTCCAGAGTCCTTCAGAGAGACCTTGAGAGTATCCTTGAATGACTTCTTCTAACCTCCAAGTGAGTACTTGCCTTTGTGTGAGTTCTCCATAAAATAATCTTTTAGGCGAAGGTACTTTTGGCATTTGAATAATGTGGCCAGCCCATCAGAGAGGAGTGCTCTCTGCAGTAGAATTTGAAAGCTTAGCAGTTTTAGCCTGAAAAAGGATCTCAGTGTCTGGTACCTCATTTTGCCAAGTGATCTTCAGAATCTTCCAAAGACAATTCAAAGGGAAACAATTCAGTTTCTTGGCATGGTGCTGGTATACTGTCCAGGTTTCACAGGGATGCAACAATAAGGTCAGCACAACAGTTCTGTAGACCTTCAGTTTTGTTAGACAGTTTAATAGCTATTCTCTCTTACCCTTTTCTTTGGAGCCTTCCAAACACTGAGCTAGCTCTGGTAATACATTTTTCATCTCTGTGAACATTCCTGGAAAGTATATACTGCCAAGGTAAGTGAACTTTATCCTCAGTTTTCAGAATTTCTCTATTTGCTGTAACCGATAGTTTCACATATAGTTGGTGTGGTGCTGACTTGTGGAGAACCTCTGTTTTCTTGGTGTTGTTAGGCTAATCTTAGCACAAGCAGCAGAGAATCAATCCATCATTTGTTGCATCTCAGCCTCAAAGGCTGCATCAAGTGTTCAGCCAGGGCTACAGCCTTTTCAAGTTAAATAATCTACCATTAGCGTGGTAACTGACTTTGGTGTTGTTTTCATCCTCATAGAAGGCGGCTGACAATATCACAGAAAACATCATGCTAAAAAGCATGGGAGCAAGTACATACTCCTACTTCACTCCATTGATGACTGGGAAAGAGTGAGAACATCGTCAGTTATCCAGAATCCAGGAAAGCATACCAACTTGAAACTGATACACAATATTGATGAACTTCTTTAGGCAACCAAATTTTGCCATAAATTTCCACAAACCCTCATGACCAACAGCGTCAGAGGCCTTTGTTAGATCTACTAACATTATGTACAAACCTCTGTACTTTTCTGGCACTTCTCCTAGAATTGTCTAGCAGCAGACACAATGTTGGCCATTCCTCAGCCCTCTCTGAAGCCATACTGGCTGTTAGGTAAATGACCATCTTCCAGGTGAAGAATCAGCCTATTAAGGACTCTGAGAAGAATCTTGCCAGCAGTAACTAAGAGATTCCCCTGTAATTATTACAGGACAACCCATTTCCCTTTCCTTTATAGAGATGGACAATGGAGGCATTCTTGAATTCCTGGGCCTGACCTCCTCTTGCCATATAACCTGGAAAATTTCTGTCAGTTTTTTTATGAGCAGTGGACCCCCCTGCCTTGTAAAAATGAATACTGGAATAGACTCAGAACCAGGTGTTTTGCCACACAAAAGGAACTCAATGGTATTCAAAACCTCTTCTTCAGTTGGAAATTTGGCTAAATACGGATTGACTTAAACCTGAGGCATATGGCCAGTGGCTTCAGTATTTTTTAATTTTTTTTTTCTTTTAGTGAGGCAATTGGGGTTAAGTGACTTCCCCAGGGTCACACAGCTAGTATGTGTTAAGTGTCTGAGGCCGGATTTGAACTCAGGTACAATTGACTCCAGGACCAGTGCTCTATCCACTGCGCCATCTAGCTGCCCCTACAAGTGGCTTCAGTATTGATAGATGATGGTCAGTTGAGAACACTATAGAAATATTCATCCCATCTCTCTGGGATCATATCTTTATCACTAATCAATGTGGCTTCATCAGCATTGAGTAGGTGAGATGTACCATAGGTCTTTGGCCCATAAATAACCTTTAGGGAATCATAAAAGTGCTTTGGATTGTCACTAACAACATAAAACTGAATTTAATCTGCCTTCTTATTACTGAGCTAAGCATCCTACATCTCTCTGAGTTTCACACTTTTGATGGACTTAAACACTATCTTCTCAGAGATGGATGGACTAGTCTGCTGGTAAACCCTGTGAAATTCTCGTTTTTCATTTAGCAGCTTCTGAATTTCCCTATCCTTTTTGTCAAACCAATCTTGGTGTTTGCAAATGTTCTGGCCCAGATGAGTAAATGTGGTGCTCACTCCAAATCTCTGAAAGCTTCCCACTCCTTTTCTTTTTCACTGATGCCAGAAAAACCTGAAAAGACTTCCATGAACTGATGAAAAGTGAAGTGAGCAGAACTAGGATAACATTGTATACGGTAACAGCAATATTATGGTGATCAATTTGCAGTTGCAAATGACTTAGCTATTCTCAGAAATTCAGTGATCCAAGACAATTCCAAAGAACTTGTGATGAAAATGCTATCTACCTCTAGAGAAAGGATTGATAGAATATGAATGCAGATTGCACTATACTATTTTTCACTTTATTTTTTTGTTGGCTTTGGGGGGGTTAGAAAATGTGACTAATATGGAAATATATTTTTCATGCTTACACATGTATGACCTATATCAAATTGCTTGCCTTTTCAGTGATGGGGAAGAGATGGAAGGGATGGAGAAAATTTGGAACTCAGAATTTTAAATAACAAATGTTAAAAAGGTTTTTTATGTACAATTGGAAAAATATTTAAGTTAAGAAATGCAACAACAACAACAAAAGAATAAAGATCAGTTTGGTTCGAAACATAGATAAGTATGTAAAGGCAGACAGGAGATAGATGGAGAGGGAAGTTGGAACCCCACCGTAGAGTGCCTTGAATGCCAGAATATGGGCTTGTTGCTTTCTTTGGTAGTCATGAGAAGCCCTTCCCAATAGATCATAAGCTGTCCTAGTCTGGCCTTTCCTCTTATTTCTAAATTTTATTTTATTTTGAACTTAAATTCTAAAAAATGTATTTCCACATATTCAACAGAACACAAAAAGGGAATTGCATATGAAACTGAATCTCCATTTAATACCACTTAGATTTTTTTTTTCAGCATACATATTAAAAACTGGCTTGCCTGTGCTTCTGAATTTCCTTCACTTCTCTTCTGTACATTTTGTAAATGTTTCAGTGGCCTTTGGGGGGAGAAAAGGATATCACTATTGTTATTTTTTTCTGCTCCTTCCACCACCATCCCCTTCAAAATGGAGATTAAAAAGTACCTTATAACCTAAGCATAGTAAAGCACATTCATCCAGTGTCAGTGTCCAAAAATATATGCTTCTTTATGCATCTTGGGTCCATTACCTCTTCTTTAAAAAAAAGATTAATTCTATTCTGAACTTAAGAAATGTAAGTCATTTCCATAACATAGTAGAATAAGGAAAAAAAAATTGATTGCACATGAAACGGCAAATCTATTATGTACAGCTTGGTATTCCTTTTATTTTATTTTATTTTATTATTTTGGTATTCCTTTTATTTTATTGGTATTCCTTTTAAACATGTAATAATTACATGATAACTTTTTTCCTTTTTTTCTTCCCTTCCTCTCTCCACCCTTGAGGTGGTAACTATTAGATATGTGTGTATGTGTATGTGTATATGTATATGTATGTGTAACTATTAGACATGTGTGTATATGTATGTATGCTTATATATAAATGTAAAGCCATTCTATATATACATTTCTATTCATCAGTTCTTTTTCTGGATGCAGATAACGTCTTCATATGTCCCTTGTAGTTAATTTGGGAATTTATAATAATCAAAATGACTTAGAAGTTGTCCTTAAAACAATATTGTTACTGTATACAATGTTCTCTTTGTTCTTCTCCTTTCATTCATTATTTTATGCACATTTATCCATCTTTTTCTAAGATAATAAAGCTCATCATTTCTTATAGTACAGTAGTATTCTGTCTGTCATAATCATATACTACAACTTGTTCAGCCATTCTCTAATTGATGGGCATCCCTGCAATTCTCAGTTCTTTGCTACCACAAAGAGAGCTTCTATAAATATTTTAGAACATATAGGTTCTTTTCCTTTTTTCCCCCACTCATCTTTGGAAGCAGACCTAGTAGTGGTATTCCTGGGTCAAAGGGTATAGAGGCAGTTTAATAATTCTTTGGGCATAATTCCAGGTTGTGCTTCAAAATCAGATCACTTCACAGTTCTACCAACAGTGTGTACATGTTTCAATTTTTCCAATTATTCATGAACATTTGTCGCTTTCCCCTTCAATCATTTTAGCCAATCTGATACGTGTAAAATGATATCTCAAGGTTGTTTTAATTTGCATTTCTGTAATCAATAATGGTTTAGAGCATTTTTTTCATACAACTATAAATTGCTTTGATTTCTTCATCAGAAAACTTCCTGTTCATATTCTTTGACCATTTGTCAACTGGGGAATGTCTCATTCTTATAGATTTGACACAGTTCTTTATATATTTGAGATAGGAGACCTTTATCTGATAATCTGTTTATAAAATTTTTTCCACAATTTTGTGCTTTCCTTCTGATCTTAGCTACATTTGTTTTATTTGTACAAAACCTTTTTAATTGAATGTAATTGAAATAATCCATTTTACCCCTCACACTGCTCTCTATCTCTCCTTTGTTCATAAATTATTTGCCTGTCCTTAAGTCTTATAAGTAATATATTCTATGTTCTTCTGGATTTTCTTCTAATATCTCTCTCTATATCTAGGTCATGGTTTCCTTTTGATCTTATCTTGATAAACGGTGTAAGATATTAGTCTGTGCCCAGTCTTTGCCAGACTACTTTTCATTTTTCCCAATAAGTTTTACCAAATAATACCAAATTTTACCAAAACTTAAGTCTTTATACATGTCAGATACAAGGTTATTATATTTATTTGCTGCTGTAAATTGTATGTCTACTCTTCCACTGATCTACTTTTCTATTTCTTAGCCAGTACCAGAGTTTTGATAACTACAACCTTACAGTATAGTTTATGATCTGATACTGCCAAACCTCCTTCCTGTACATTTTTCATTAGTTCCTTTGATATACTTTCTTGACTTTTTGTTCTTCCAAATTAATTTTGTTGTTGTTTAAGTCTGATTTTATTTGTATAAAAGGATTTTTATAATTTTGTTCATATAGTAACTGATTTTGTTTTTTCAGGTATATTCCCAGGTATTTTAAACTGTCTAGAGTTATTTTAAATCAGGTATCTCTTACTATCTCTTCTTGTTGGGTTTTGTTTGTGATATATAGATGCTGATGATTTATGGATTTACTTTATATCTTGCTACTTTGCTAAAATTATTCATTGTTTCAGCTAACTTTTTAGTTGAGTCTTTGGGATCTTTCAAGTAAATCATCATATCATTTACAAAAATAGGTTGCTTTAAATTCCTTCTATTTGTTTTTTCTTCTTTTATTGCTATTTTAGGAGGTGAGTAGCCCACTTAATCACTGGTCCATTCAATGACCACGGTTGGTCATTGCTTTTCAGAAATCTTAAGTCTTTCACTTATTTGTCTCGATAGGATTCTGAACGTCCTCCTGTAGAGGGCATGCTTGTTTCTTCTCACTTGTCTCTTCATTGGTTCCTACTGCAAGTCTTTTTTCTTACAGCACAAGAATAGTTCATTATATTCATAGGCCATAATTTATTCAGCCATTCCAGAATTGATGGATAACCTCTTAGTTTCCAGTTAATTATTCTTCTTTTATTTATTTATTTTCCCCTTTTAATCCCTTCTTCCTCCCTTGAAGGTTATGAAGTTTGTTTTGCTTTCGAACTATCCCTCCCTGGAATTATCCTGACTTTCATCACCCTCCCACCCCCTATCTTTGCCTGTTTCCCTATCAAGTGTGATTACATTTTTCTGCACCAAACTTTTTTTGTGTGTATGTAGAGGGAAGTATTTTCTACTCTCCTTTGTTCCTTTTATATAAGAATGAGGTTCATATGATACCTGCCTTCCACCCTGTAATTCATGTTCTCATATACTCCATAAGAAATAGATATTTCTATTATGAGAAATAGCAAGTTCCACCCTCATTTTCTTCCTTTCTACACTAGTATCTTCCTTTTACCTTTCTTTCCCTTCTTTAAGCCCTAAGAACAGAACTAGTCTGTTCCCAGATCCCTTGTTTTTAACTCCTTATTTAACCCTTTGAAGCCATTAAAGTTCTGAAGGGGCACTGATTATTAGTACTTCATCATCTTGTAGCCACTTCTAGTTGCTCAAGTAAATTTCTCATGGCAAATTTATCTTGATTTTTGTTGTTTGCATTTTAATGTTTCCTTTTTGGCTTTCGTCTTTTCATCAAAAATGCTTGAAAGTCTTCTGTTCCATAAAAGGTACTTTTTTTTTTCCTTGTAGGATTATTCTCAGCTAGGTTATCTTAGTTGTAAGCATATACATTTTTTTTTTTAATTTTTTTTAGTGAGGCAATTGGGGTTAAGTGACTTGCCCAGGGTCACACAGCTAGTAAGTGTTAAGTGTCTGAGGCCGGATTTGAACTCAGGTACTCCTGACTCCAGGGCCGGTGCTCTATCCACTGCGCCACCTAGCTGCCCCAGCATATACCTTTAACCTTTTGGAATATTATATTTTAAAGTCTCCTCTCATTTGCTGAATTCACAAGGTATTCTGTGATCCTGACTGTAGCTCCTTGTTTTTGAACTCCTTTCTGGCTACTTGGAGTATTTTTTTTTCCTTTGATGCAGGGACTCTGGTTTTAGGCTATTGCATTACTAGGACTTTTATTCCTGAGGTGATCATGATTTTCAGTGAGTCCAGTTATTCTTAAATTACCCCTCTATGATCTGTTCTCCAGTTCAGTTGCTTTCTTGTTGTTATTATTTATGTCAATAGAAATCTTTATATTGTATGCTTTATATCTATTGATCTTGTTCTAATATTTCTTGCTGTCTCTTTAGTTATTAATTTCTGTTTGGTCCATCTTCATTTTCAGGGATTCTGATACTTGAAAAAAGTTTCCACTCTCTGTTCTAAACTATTATTCCTTTTCTTTTCTCCAAAACTTTTATATCATATTTTGTCTCTTCATGTGTTCTCGGTATTGATATAGTACTTGTGGAAAATCTATGTTTTTCCTTTGAATATCTACTTACAGTTGTTAGGGATTTACTCTCTCCTATGTTGGATTTTTGTGTATGTCTGGATCTATAACTGTATCCCCAGCTGCCTAATAGACATCTCAATCAGAATGTGTCATAGACATCTTATTTTCTACAATCAGTCCCAAACTAACTTCATTATCTTTCCCTCCACCCTCTTCCTAACTTTCTTTTTACTGTTGAGTGTATACCACCATCCTTCCAGTAAGTAACCCATGCACAAAACCTAGGTGTTGTCCTCTTCTCTTCACTCTCCATATCTAATCTATTATGGAAATCTTCACAATATCTCTTATTATACCACTTTTTCTTCTTTGACAACTGCCTCAGTATAGGGTCTCATCAACTCACTCCTAGACTATTTCAGTAACCTGTTGGTTGGTCTCCCTGCCTCAAATCTCTCTAATCCAGTCCATCTTCCTCTCATTTTTCAAATTGATCATCTTAAATTTCAGGTCTAATCATGTCACCCCCTTGTCAATAAACTCCAGTGGTTCCTATCAATTCCCCAGGATCAAATGTAAAATCCTGTTTAATGGTCAGCTCCTTTGTAACCTGGCCCCCTTCTAACTTTCTTGTTTGGACATAGCCATTTGCTTGTTTTCTCCCCCTGTAGGCTGTGAGTTCGTGTTGAAAGTAGAGACTATCTTTTGCCTTTATAGCCCTAGCACTTAGCCTGGCACATGGTAGTCACTTAATAAATCCTGGATCCCTGACTGTCTTATTCTTTTCTGACAAAATTGCAATAAAAATTATGATAAAGGGCCTTCAAAGAAAGGATTCAAACTTAATTAGAAATTAAATAATTTAATTCTGAAGAATTGATGGGCCAAAGAACAAATCATAGAAACAAGAGATGATTACATTGAAGAATATGATGCTAATGAGACACTATAGCAAAACTTTTGAAACATAGCCAAAATGTTCCACAGGCTCTGTACAGTGCCTGACACATAGTAGGTCCTTGATAAATGCTTTTTGACTGATTGACTATATCATTTCTTTGGTCCTCCCACATTTTTTCAATTATGCATATTTGCCATTTTTAACTACAGAATAGTATCCCATCACATTCCTATACCATTATGTTTTTTATTTATTTTTATTATTCTGAACTTGACAAACGCCAATGAATGTGAACATTTTCGTGTGCATTGAAAAACAGAGTATTACATGAAATCATGAAGCATTATGTACAGCAATTTTTTAAAAAAAACGATAGAATAAATTCAGCATCTTTATTTCAGAAGCTTATCTGCTTATCAGAACTTCCTTCTTTTCTCTTTTTTTGAAATGGGGGACAGGGAATAAGCACTTATACAGCATCTACCATATTATGTCAGCTACTGCACTAAAGCACTTTTTAAAATACCATCTTATTTGATCCTCACAACAACTCTGGGAGGTTAGATGCTATTATTATGTCAATTTTATAGTGGAGGAAACTAAAGAAAAGACGAGGTGACATGACTTTCCCAAGGTCACACAGCTAGTAAATGTACTGAGACCATATTTAAACACCAGATCTTCCTGATTCTAGGACTGAAACTATTTCCTGAGCCACCTTCATGTTTTGGATATTTCATTGGTTGCTCCAGTCCCTTTCCCTCCTGTCATTTCTAAAGCCAAGTGGTAGTTTCCTTTTCTTTGCTATATATAACAGAAAGTATTGCTATAAATTGTTTTTATTGGGTCTGTTTTACTTAATTCAGCATCAATTTATATAATCCTTTCCATATTTCTTCGAATTCTTAACATTTGTAGTTTATTTTTTAAAGAGATACATTTTTATTATTTGTATATTGCCTACATTTCCCAGTGTATCATTTCTTCCCTGCCATCCCTCACAAGAAAAATAGTAAAGAGGAAAAAATAGTTCAACAAAACTAACCAACACATTAACAAAGTCTGACATTACCTATAATGTTACATATCCATAGTTCCCCATTTCCTCAAAGGAGTTAGTTGCTTTCTCACATTTCCTATTTAGGGCCAAATTCCATCATTATAATTTCACAGTATTCAGTTTCAGTGTTTTTTTGTTGTTTCATTTTATGTTGTTGTAGTAATTGAGTATGTTTTTCTTCACTTTTGATTCAGATTATATAAATCTTCCTATGCTTCTCAGTATTCATAATATTTATGGTTAGCACAAAAATATTCTATTACATTCATATGCTATAATTTGTTTAGCCAATCCCCAATTGATGGGCATCTGATTTGTGTCTAGTTCTTTGCTGCTACAAAACCCCTTGTAAGAAATATTCTTTTGCATGTATATGGGGCCTCTTTATCATTGACTTCCTTAAGAATATATACCTAAGCAGTGGAATCTCTGACTCAAAGGATATGGACTTTTTACTAACTTTTTTCATTGAATTCCAAATAGCTTTCCAGAATGGTTTGACCAATTCACAGTTCCATGAATATGAATATTAATGTGCCTGTCTTTTTGCAGCGCTTCCAACATTTTGCCTTCCCATCTTTTGTCATTTTTGCCAATTTTTTGCGTATGAGATAAAACCTCACAGTTGCTGGAACATTGATATTCTTCTCCATAGTTTGTAATCCTTTTTAGAACTGTTTATTCTTATCTTCTGGCCACGTATTTATTAAGGAATAGCTCCTGTTCCTTTATGTATATGTTAATTCCCCATGTATCTTGGATGTCAGACCTTAACAAAGATGTTTAATACAAAGATTATATTCCCCTGTTGATAGCTTCTCTTTTCACCTAAACTTCATTGATTTTGTCATACAAAAGCTTTTACATTTTCTGTGATTGAAATGATGTTTTAGATTCTGTGATCTTAATCTCTGCTTTGATTAAGAATTCTTACCCTAGGGGCAGCTAGGTAGGGCAGTGGATAGAGAACTGGCCCTGGAGTCAGGAGGACCAGAGTTCAAATTTGGCCTCAGACACTTGACACTAGCTGTGTGACCCTGGGCAAGTCACTTAACCCCAATTGCCTTCCCTCCCCCCGCAAAAAAAAAAAAGTTCTTACCCTAGCCATAGTTGTGAAATGTATATGATCTCTTTCTTTTGTAATTTTTTTTTATGGTGTTACTTTTTATGTTTAGGCTACATATCCATTTTGAGATTGTTTTGGTGTATGATATAAGATCTGTCTTGAGGACAGAGAGTTTCAATTTTGTGTCTGTATCCCCAGTGCCAGACGTACAGTTGTTGTTCAGTTGCTTTCCGTTGTGTCTGACTCTTCATTAACCTATTTGGAGGTTTTCTAGGCAAAGATACTGGAGTGGTTTGCCATTCCCTACTCCAGCTCATTTTTAGATGAGGAAACTGAGGCAAATAGGGTTAAGTGACTTGCCCAGGGTCATATAGCTCACAAGTGTCAGATTTGAACTCAGGAAGATGAGTCTTTTTGACTCCAGGCCTGGCACACTATCCACTGTGCCACCTAGTTGCCCCTACCAGACTTGCCCAGGGTCACACAGCTAGTAAGTGTCAAGTGTCTGAGGCCGGATTTGAACTCAGGTCCTCCTGAATCCAGAGCCATTTTACACCTATCAGATTGCCTAAAATGTAGAAGGGAGAATGACAAATGTTGGCAAACATATGTGGAAAATTGGGACACTAATTCACTGTTGGTAGAATTATGAAATAAGTTATTAAACTACCTCTACCCTTTGACCCAGCAATACCACTACTTGATCTATTTTCAAAGACGATTAGAGAAAAAGGAAAAGAACCTATATGTTCTAAAATGTTTATAGCAGCCCTCTTTGTAGTGGCAAAGAACTGGAAATTGCAGAGATGCCCATCAATTGGGGAATGGTTAAACAAGTTATGATATATGGTTGTGATGGAATACTACTGTGCTATAAGAAATGATGAGCTCAATGATTTTAGAAAAACATGGAGAGAATTGCATGAAATAATGAAGAATGAAATGAGCAGAACCAAGAAAACATTGTATTTGGTAACAGCAGTATTGTTTTAAGAATGATTTTGGGGGCAGCTAGGTGGTGCAGTGGATAAAGCACTGGCCCTGGATTCAGGAGGACCTGAGTTCAAATCCAGCCTCAGACACTTGACACTTACTAGCTGTGTGACCCTGGGCAAGTCACTTAACCCTCATTGCCCCGCCCAAAAATTTTTTTAAAGAAGAATGACTTTGAGTGAATAAGTTATTTTGTCTGTTATAAATACCCAAATTACTATAAAGGACATATGAAGAAAAATGCTTTCTGCATCCAGAGAAAGAACTGATAAATAGAAGTATATATAGAATAATTTTACATATGTGTGTATATACATACATACATATACAGAGATACACACACACACACACATAAAAAAAAATACACCTTTTTGTGTCTGAAGGTAGACATCCCTGTCTGCTTTTTAGACTTTTTAGCATAAATGAATGCTGTATTTTGTCCAAGGTCTTTATAGCCATTACATAGCATATATATGCTATTGTTCTTCTTCAGCATTGAATTAAGCTGTCAGAACAGAAAACATTTCTAAAGCTCTGTTACATACTAAAAGTACATAATTTGTGAATATGAAATAAAACTTTATTTTTCAGATGATTTGATGGTTTAGTTAGAGACCCCCTAAGAGAGAGAGTTAACTAAAATTTAATAAAACAATAACCAGCCAAGTCTTAGGATGTATAATAAATCTACATAAATCATCAGCATTTCTATATATTGCAAACAAAATCCAGCAGGAAGATAGAAATTACATTTAAAATAACTACAGAATGTTCAAAATACTTGGGAGTCTTCCTACCAAGATACATACAGTAGCTATATAAATACAACTGTGGAAATAAAGATAGATCTAAATAATTGGAGAAAGATTAATTGCTCATAGGTAGACTGAACCAATTTAATAAAAGTAATGATACTGCCCAAATTAATTTACTTTTTCATTGTCATACCAATCAAAATACCAAGAGATTATTAGAAAAAAAAATAACAATTCATCTGTAGAAACAAAGGGTCAAGAATCTCAAGACGAATAGTGAAAAAATGAATGGGAAGGGGGCAGCTAGGTGGCTCAGTGGATAAAGCATTGGCCCTGAATTCAGGAGGACCTGAGTTCAAATCCAGTCTCAGACACTTGACACTAGCTGTGTGACCCTGGGCAAGTCACTTAACCCCAATTGTCTTACAAAAAAAAAAAAAAGAAAAATTGGTATCTGCTACAAAAATGAATGGGAAGATAATGAGTGAGATGAGCAGAACCAGAAGAACATTGTACACAGTATCATCAACATTGAGTGTTGATCTACTGTGATGGACTATATTCTTCTCACTAATGCAATGGTACAGAAGAGTTCCAGAGAACTCATGATATAAGAGGATCTCCAAATCCAAGGAAAAAAAATAAAAAAGAACTGCGGAGTATAGATGCTGAATGAACCATACTATTTCTTTTGTTTTTGATGCTGTTGTTTTTTTCTATTTTGAGGTTTTTCATCATTGCTCTGATTTTTTTCTCTTATAAAATGACTAATGCAGAAATAGGATTAATGTTATTATATATATAAAACCTATATCAGATTACCTGCTGTATAGGGGAGGGGGAGGGAGGGGAGGGAGGGAGAAAAATCTGAAATCATAAAGCTTGTATAAACAAAAGTTGAGAACTATCTTTACATGTAACGGAAAAAAATAAAATACTTTATTAATTTAAAAAAAAATGAATGGGAAGGAAAAGATCCTAGCAGTATCATATGCCAAACTATACCATGTGACAAAGAAGCAATCATCAAAACTATTTGGTACTGAAAAAATAAAAACTATTTGGTACTGGTTAAGAGACTGAAGAGACTGATCAGTGAAATAGATTAGGCATGCAATATATAGAAGCAAGTGAACACAATAGCCTAATATTTGACAAAGACTGCAGGGAAAAGGGCACTGTATTTGACAAAAACTTCTGGGAAAACTAGAAAGTACTCTGATTCTATCTCACACTTATCATATTAGTAAAATTGACAAAAAAGGAAATAACAAATGTTGGAGGGACTTAGGGGAAAAGAAGCATATTGCTGTCACACCAAAAACCAATATAATCCCCAAATGGATTAAGGGTGACATCATAAATAATTTAGAACAACAACAAAAAAAATCACCTTTTAGATCTATAGCTAGGAAAAGATTTCTTGTCTAAACAAGGGATAGAGAAGATCACAGAATATAAAATGGAGAAAAGAACCAAATCAAATTGATAAGAATATCCCAGTCGATAAATAGTCTGAATAGACAATTTTTCCTAGGAAGAAATCCAGACTAATACTAACCATATGGAAAAAAATGTTCCAAATAACTAATTATTAGGGATATGCAAATTAAAACAAATCTGAAGTTCTTTCTCACACCCATAAAATCAGGAAAGTTGACAAAAAAGGAAAATGACAAATGTTGGAGGTATTTCAGCAAAACAGGCACATTGATAGAGTGTTGATGAAGCTATGAGATGCAATCATTCTGGAAAGCAATTTAGAATTAAACCGGGGGGGGGGGGGGGGGGGGGGGGCGCGGCTAGGTGGCGCAGTGGATAAAGCACCCGCCCTGGATTCAGGAGGACCTGAGTTCAAATCCGGCCTCAGACACTTGACATTTACTAGCTGTGTGACCCTGGGCAAGTCACTTAACCCCAATTGCCTCAACAAAAACAAACGAACAAAAAAAGAATTAAACCTAAAATGTTACCAAGCTGTGCTTCCCCTTTGATCCAGCAATATCACTACTGAGCCCAAAGAAGTCCAATGATGAGGAAAGGGACCTATATGTACAAAAAATATTTATAGTAGCTTTTTTTGGTTTTTGGTTTTTTTCAGAGAATTGTAAACTGGGGCGGGGGAAGCATTAGTTGGGGAATGGTTGAAAAAATTTAAGGTATATTAAAATGATGAAATACTCTTCTGCTATAAGAAGTGATGAAACAGTTTCAGAGAAACCTGGGAAAACTTGTATGAAGTGAGCAGAACTATAAGACAATAAAAATGTAAAAATCAAACACCTTTGAAAGACAACACTTCCAATCAGTGCAACCAAAGTTCTAATGATAAAGCATAGCTACTACTTACCTACTGACAGAAGTGACTAAATGCAGCATGAGACATCTTTTTTTTAGACATGGCCAGTGTGGGTACTTGTTACAAGGGTTTTGTTTTTCTTCCTTTTTTTCCCTATGTGACAGAGATAGGAGGGAGAGAAAATAAGATTGTTGTTAACTGAAAAAAATTCTGTTCAGTTTTTTAAAAAAAGAAATAATACTTTAGCCCTCATGGGAGATGTCAGAGGGGAGTACATTAAAAAAACCTTAACTAAGATCTCATATGCTTATTTCTATAGGCCTTGTAGGAATAGTATATTAAAAGGCATTTCAAAAAAAAGTGAAAATGACAAATGTAAATAAGTTCCTCAAATAATAAGTTTTTAGCCCATGTAAGGGAAGAGAGGTACAGTGGCTTAGTGAAAAGAGAGCTTACATTAGCCATTAACAAACACCTTGGTTCACCATTGAAATCCCATGCCTGGTCTTTTTAAAAAAAGTAAGGATGGGAGGAAGATGCACTCCAAAAATATGTTACTGCTAGTATTTCTCATTGATATGACTTGTTTTGTGTTGATTTCTTCAGTTTAAAATATTTTGTTATTATGCAATTTGCAGTTATGCAAAAGAGAAAATTTGTTTGGGTTGAACATTTTGCAAGTTTATCCAGATTATATTCTTTTGACTTTTCTGTCATTTAAAAAAAATCTCTCCTGTCATTTTTTTTTTATTTACTAGGAGATGGTACATTTTGCATTGTAGGGTTTTCCCCACAGTTGTTGATAGGGTGGCAGGCATTTTCACCCTTGATATATAGCTTTATTCTATTCCTGTAGTTTTTATTATTTGCATCATACATTTTTACTTTTTTCCTTGGGACTAGGAAATTAATTTATTTTAATGCCTATTAACATTTTTAAAAAGCAGATCATTTTAACTTTTGCACAAAATGGCTAAAAAGGTAAATGTCTCTTGAAATTTTAAATTACAAAAACAGAATTAATGTTATGTTATGCTTGTATTTTATCTACTCAGCAGGGAGGACATGTTAAATTTTTATATTTTTAACATTTAAAAATGCAGATAATTAACAACATAGTAAATCTCTAAACCTAAAATTTAAACTGTTTACATTTTTAAGAAAATTCATATATGTTAACAAATAACATATTTGCTCTATTTCCTTCATAATCTGTCATCTGACAGAATTTGTCATCTTTTTATTAATGTGATCTTACCCTGTATTTCTTTGTATAGATCTTTCCAAATTTTCTTATACTCTTTTTTAAAGTCATTTTTATGCATTATAATTTATTGTTACATTAACATGCCATATTATCCTATTATTTATCCTGTTATTCCTCAATTATCAGACATTTAATTTATAGGTGTTTTGCTATCAGAATACAAAGCTAAACATTTTTTCTTTTTAAATAATCTGTTGGTAATATCCCTAGTAATAGAATAATTGGATTAATTTTGAATATTATTTTAACAAAATTCCTAATAATTGATTATGGTGAATGACTGTCAAAGGAACCTTATAACTTTATAAATACTTAGCTATGGCAGATCTCTTAGAAAATCTTGGATCTTTAGAAAACTAGTGGTTGAAAGAAAAGTAGCATGTTATTACCACTTGGTGGTGGTGAAGGGTGGACAAGTGTCCAAACTTATGAGCTGGTATTTCTTATAGTTTTAATGGCAATTTAAATCTAGGCTGCATAAGTATTGGGTTGTTCACAAACCTGAGATTCATTAGAAATAAATTGTGGCCGAGTACCTGCCAATAAAATAAGATAGGAATAATAAATATAAAAAATCTAAAATTTTTAATAATTTTCCCGACCTTTCTTCTGAACATTAGTTGTTTGTATTGTGGAACTATAATTAATCGTCTGTTCAGTCGCCAAAAGACTTTTAAATAACAGGATCATTGCTTAAAAGTTTCTTATTGCAGGAAGTCAAAATATGCACAAGTTTCTAACACACACTGACAAACAGAAAGCTCTTTTTCCATTTGCAATTTTTAGTGTCATTTTAAGTTGCTGCTTTTAGCCAATCAGATTTCTCCATGCCTGCTGACATCACTAACTAGCCAGTTCCCTCCAGCTGCAGAGAGCTTCAGTTTGTCTTTTTTTTTTTAACTAAAATGGAGGCTGGTTTCTTGCCTTAAGGAGTACATTGCCTTTCCTGCTGAAGCCTAGATGTTGACATGTAATAAAGCTAGCAGCAGGATGGTGGTGGATGCAGCTAATTCCAATGGGCCTTTCCAGCCCGTGGCCCTTTTACATATTAGAGGTAAGTTATTGTGTATATTTTAGTGAATTGTAACCTTCTGTGGTCAGTTAATAAATGGCTATTGTGCTTCAGATAAGAAAAGCAGGAAGTCCTTTGTGGCAGAATCCGTTTAATTTTGCTGCAGATTTAACCATATAAAATCGAGTGTGCAATGTTTGTTTGATATTTTAAGTACTACTTACAGATTTTAAGAATTCAGAGAGACATTGCATGCATAGTTAAAAGCTGGTTTTACTGCTCTCTGCTGTCTCTCCCATCCCCCTTTCAAGGCTGTGCTGATGTCAAAGGATGTGAAGTCACCAGCTTAGTGAGGTGGTGGGGGGCAGGGCAGAGCTAAGTTATCAGTAAGCAGAGTTTAACGAGTAACATTTATGTTGTTTAATACCGTAAAGGTTTCTTCAAGCATATGTAGCCTTAGAATTATAGATGAATCGTAACTGAAAAATAGTCAGCATTTATTTTCAAATAACTTAATCACAAAGGGTTGGTCCGGGTCTTCCAGCACCTCCTCCCTCCCCGACCAAATCTCTAAAGATAAATCTATGTATGCTCTGAAATGTTGAAATGGTATTGTTTCTAAAATATTGGCTTTTTTTTTTTTTTTTTGCATTAGAACCATCTTAACTCCTTTGGTGTGTGAAGAGAAAACAGTGTATTCCACTCGGCAAATCTTAAATTGTGATTTGCTTTTACATTTTGAAACAGCAACAAGTTTTTAGGGTGCTTTAAAAAACTACATTAGTTCACTCACCCCCTTTTGTGGTTCACTGGTTTTGTGTTCACTACCTTGAAAAAATACAAATTTTAAAAGGAACATTAGGCATATAGAATATAAACCCTTTAAAGTAATTTGTATATATGAGTTGTTTGGTTTAGGTTTGTTTGTTTTTAGCTTTTTAAAGATTTTTCTAAATGTACATTTTAATGTTTTTGTTTGTTGAGGATGAATGATAAAGAGACACTAGACTGGATAAAAATTACTTTTGATATTCATGGCGTCCTATATAGGCCAACCATGTCCTATATTAATAGAAAAGCTGTAACTCTTTAGATTAAATCTCCTTCAAGGACCTGTGCTGAGATAGGGTGGGGGAAAGATTTCTAGGTGACTAATAGCCTGTATGACTAAAATGCCGGACAAGATTTTTCAGATTCTAGGGTGTATCCAAAGACTAAAACCATATGAATACAATATCTCTTGAATTAAAATGGGTGGTGATTTTCTCTTTAAAAAAACCTTCTATATCCAGGTGGGGTTAAGCAGAATTTAAAATGTCCAGATTGTAAAATATATTATGAATTTTTTTTTGTTATTCCCACAGGGAATAGCCTATAACTATTTGTAGGCATTTTAGGTGTTCTGGTAGGATGAAGAGTAAAATGTGATATTTTTAGGATTTGTCAGTCCTTAGATAAATACTGAATCACTTGGTCTATTTATATATACATGTAATATGATTGCATTGTACATATCAGATACATATTTTATTGCATTTATAATGTGAACCAACATATTTTTGGCTTATGGTTTTATTTAGTTTTATAAAAAATTGCTTTGTCCTGGAAAATATTTGAAAGATGAAATAGATGTTAGTGATAATTGATCTTATTTAACTAAGGTTAATATTTAGGAAACCTGAAAGAAGGAAGACTGGTTAAGTAAAAGCAGTCAGAAAGGGTAATACTTTAAAAGTCTAGCTCTGAATTTTGTTTCAAATCATGAAATATTCTTATAATCTCAGAAATATAAGGAAAGAGTTGCTTAAAACCAAGAGATTTCTAGGGTAGTATTTTCAATGAGTTCTTAGACGATGATTAAGTACTTCCAGATAGAAATAAACTCTGTTTGGACGTGGGACCACACCTTAAAATAGAAAATACAAAAATTAGTCCACTGACGATTTTATGAAGGATTTTATCATAAGATTTTGATTCTTAACTAGCTGTGTGACCCTGGGCAAGTCACTTAACCCCAATTGCCTCCCTAAAAAAAAAAAAAAAAGATTTTGATTGATCTTTCCTTCTGGGTATATATCTCTTGTTTTCTGTGGTACTTCTTTCTCTTGTTTCTCCTCCTACTTAGCTTACCTGTTCTTTTAACATCTTTGCTACTTCATCATCCTTCTATCTTCTACACTCTGTATATGAGTAAACTTCAAGATTCTGTCTTAGGACCTCTTCATTATTTTTTTTTCCTCTATTCTCTTGATGATCTCATCAGTTCCCATGGATTAAATTATCTCTATCAAGTTAGCTCCCAAAACTATGTATCTAGTTCTAATCTCTCTCCTGAACTCCAGTCCCCCAAGGCCAACTACCTGCTGGGCATCTCTACCTGGATATTTCTTCAACATGTCTACAATGGAACTGATTGATCATCTTTCCCTTTGAACCTGTCCCTCCTCTAAACTTCCCTAACATGATTGAGGGTACTGCCATCCTGAAGTCACCCAGGTTAGTAAAGTAACCTCATAGTCATCTTTGACTCTTCCTTCTCCGTGACCTCCACATCTGGTCACTTACTGGATCTTACTGATTTAGCCTCTACAACATCTCTCATATTTACTCTTTTCTCTATGCTTATATATCTGCCCTTCTAGTTCAAGTCCTTATTACTATTTTTTTTTGGCTATTATAATAGCTTCCTAATTGATAATCTCTACTTCCAATCTGCCCTTCCCATAACTGCCAAAATCATCTTCCAAGAGTTCTTTCTGTGTCATTCCTCTGCTTACAATCCTTCAGAGTTTTTTATTCTTGGTAACAGAATAAGATAGAAACTCCTCCTAAAGCTGATTTTTAAGGCCCAATACTATATGGCTGTGATCTACCCTTCCAGGCTGCCTTTCACACTGTATTCCAGCAAAGCTGGACAAAACCTGTTCTTTGAACTCAGCATTCTATCTTCTACCTCTGAGCGTTTGTATGAGTTGTACCCTCCATCCCATCTGGAGCATGATCCTTCGTGGTTTACTCTTAGTGTGGGTGCTGTCCTCACAGTAATGTTTCCCTGATTGCCCCTTCTTCTCAATTGTTAATGCTCTCTCCAAATTACTTTGAATTTAATGATCACAGTGCCTGGCACGTAGCGAGTAGGTGCTTAATAAATGTTTGATTGATTGACTGGTTATCAGTACAGATGTTATATTCCATCTCCTTTCACAGCGGTATTAGTCTCCTTGATGGCAGGGTCTTTTTCTTTTTTGGTCTTTATATTCTTAGCACCTTTTAGTTTAATAAATGTTGAATTGAATTATAGCAGGCACAAGTTCTCACAATTCCCTACCAATTTCAATATAGATTTCATGCTAGATGAAAGATATCATTTCCTGGGATAATTGATTTTAGATACCTGTATGTCCTGATGAATGAAGGAGTGAAAAGGCATTTATTATATGCAAAGCACTGTGCCAAGCCCTGGGGATACAAATAGGAAAAGCTAGTTTCATTAGAGAAGGTGACACTTTAAAAGTTCAGTTGGAGGGCAGATTGAAAGGCCTGAAAGTTCTTAAAAGTCAGAGGTAGGGTAACAATCCACCCAGAGGACCTCAAGTTATTTAAGTAATATAATAGTTTGGGGGAACCGTAGAGCATAGATGCAAGACATATTGTCTTCCATTTCATTATTAAGAATGTTGTTGTTGACTTCCATTTCATTCAAACTCTCTTGAATAGTTAACCCAAGCAAGGTTGTAAGGCAATCCCTAAGGGCAATGTTCCAGCCCAACAGTCCTGGATGGTAGTTGGTGTACTGGTTTCCTAAAAAAAGGTGAAGTAATAGAGCTTAATTAGAAGGGCATTTTTTTGAAGTTTTGCCTGTCAGATAGCTAGCTTATTTTAAGCTTTTATTTTATCAGAACCCCAAAGTAAGGGAAATAAAATGTCTAATCTTTTGAGGCTTCATAGTCCATGTGAGAACCAGAAGCATATGGTTTATACCAGTGTTGAAGGGGGAAGAGGAGACTTTGGCTTTTATATATCATTTTAAGATTTGTAGCAACTGAGAGAGGTTTCTGTAGGATCAAAAACAGAAATTGGGGCATATTCCTTGCTTCCCTCAGCTACTTTAAGACCCCTTCTTCTGTGACCATCAATTTCACCTTTCTTCAAAATTTACTATATCCTTTTTTTTTTTTTTTTTTGCTTTCATCTTTGGCCCACTAGGTCGCTCTCCTTATTACAAGTTCAATACTTACCATCTCTTTTCCCCTTTGAACACCTTGGCTTAGTTCCTCAGCCTCCTCGACTCCTATGGACTTCTATCTCTTTTCTCACATAGAGTGAACTACACCTTAGACCTGACCCACCCCCACCCCCAGTTCAGGTGAATTTGTCCCCAGTGCTAATAATGCTACTTGGAGCTCTGACTTGAGCTTTAGTTCTTTTAAGATAAAGAATTTAAGTATTTTACAAGTACATGGGATAGTATAGATGGGAAAGTTCTACTGTTAACCATACAAAGAGTTTTAAATCACTTTAAAGGCGAGAAGAGAGGGTACTATTAGAACTATTTGGTAAGCATATATTTCTTACTCTGTTGTACTCAGCCCCTCCTAAAAACAATCCAGTGTGTTTTTCCCTTCTTCTTACCCCAGGATGTAGTTTTTATTGAGTGTTTTAAAAGCTGATACAGAAGCCAGTGTTAGACAAATCAGAAAGAACTGAATGTCAGAAGTGGGAGGTAGAAAGGAAGTGACAAATTGTGATTCCTCCTTTCCCAGTTTTTGGCCTTTCTAAACCAGGTTACTTTTTATCTTTGTCTTGTTATCATGTTTTCACTCAGCAAGCCAGAATTGATAATTGCTTCCTCAGGGATGAATACATAGCATTGGAATCAGTTATTGATTATCAGTTAAATTGTTCTAATTTGAAAATTAGAACACTTATCATAAAAGTATTTTATTGTTTTCTAGTTACATGTAGAGGTAGTTTTCAACATTTGTTTTTATAAGATTTTTAGTTTCAAATTTTTCTCCCTCCTCTCCCCTCCCCAAGACAGCAAGCAATCTGATATAGGTTATATATGTACAATCACATTAAACATATTTCTGCATTAATCATGTTGTGAAAGAAGAATCAGAGCAAAAGGGAAAAACAACAACAACAACAAAAACCAAAAAAAGTAGAAATAGTATGGTTCAATTTTCATCTAGATTCCACAGTTCTTTTTTTCTGGATTTGGAGAGCATTTTCCATCATGAGTCCTTTGGAACTATCTTGGACCATTGTATTGCTGAGAAAAGTCTAGTCTGTCACAGTTGATCAATACACAATGTTGTTGATACTGTGTACAGTGTTCTGGTTCTGCTCATCTCACTCAGCATCAGTTCATGTAAGTCCTTCCAGGTTTCTCTGAAATTCACCTGCTCATCATTTCTTACAGCACAATAGTGTTCCATTACATTCATATACCACAACTTTAAAACACTTTTAAAATAAAATTTTGTTATGAATCTTACTGTCTTCTGGGAATCAGTTGGTAGCAAAGGGTAGACAAATTTAGGATTGTTCAGCAAGTGGTTCTTTTTATCAGCTTTTTAAAGAAAAGGACTAGGAACCTCAAACTCTAAGGAGAAATATATGTCCAGATACTACAAGTCAGTGGCTAAATTTGGAATGCTCTTTTCCTTAAGAAGAGTTATGGGGGAAGGGAGATGGGAGCAATATCCTTCCCCCCCACCCCAACCAGAATATACCACTGAAAGACCCAAACATCAGAAAAGTAAATCTAGTTTTATGCTATTCTCTAAATACTATACCAACTCAACAAAGAATGTGCGATCTTTCAAACATCTTCATTTTTAAAGTTGTCCTTTTTTCAATAATGAAATGAAAGCTGAACTTTGGTGACCCAATATATATAACATTTTTTTTGGTTATATTCTTTGAGGTACCTAAGAATAACTCAAATGGCTCACTAGGAATGCATACTTTTTTATGTGTGTACACCCCTTTTGGTCTTCTATTTAGAAGGCCACAGAAATGGTTCTCTTAGAACACGAGTTCTTATCCTCTTTTCTGTCATAGACTGCTGTGGCAGTCTAGTAAAGTCTATGGAATTCTAAGAATGTTGCTTACATTCGTAATTAAAGGAAATGCTAAATTTCACTTAGAGGCCAGTGAAAATAAAGATGTGATCTTTTCAAGTTCATCAACTCCTTAAAATACATCCATGGAACGTAGGGTAAGATGCCCTTATAAACCAAATCCTTCTCAGAATTTTCTCTGTTTAGTATGGAAGAATGAGGACCGGATTTGTAGATAGGGATTCACGGTTTAGAGTCCAGCTCTGGTACTCTTTAGCTATGTGATCATGGGCAAATGTGTCTGTAAAATGGGAATAATACTTAAATATATGTGTGTATTTTTTTAAGGAAAGAGCTTTGTAAATCTTACAGCAATGTAAGCTGTGAATTATTCTTTGCTTATAGGGTTATATCACAGATTTGTAGCTAGGAAATAACCTTAGAGGTAGGTCATATATATAGTCCAACCTTTTTGTTTTAGAGATGAAGAAAATAAGGCAGTTTAAGCCACTTGGTCAAAGTCATACAGGTAGTAAATAGCAGAACCAAACTTCAGCCAAAGTTCTCTGATTCCAGGTACATTTTCCATGTAGAAGAAAGAAAATAAAATGAGTATGATAAAAATAGTTTCGTTTTGTTATCCTGGGAGAGGAAGAGATGCCAAAGGGTAATGCATCAGGCAGCACAGCAGGGTATTTTAAACTTGACACTTTAAGGAATTCCCAAAGAACATGTTCATGGTTCTTCCTTAATATCATAACCTGCAAGCATCAGAAAGGGGGAATGAATAGTTGCTAAATCATACACTTATTATGTTTTTCAGTATTTAACATTTTTCTATACAGTACAGCACATTAGAATATAGATTATATATAATTCAATATTGACACTTAAAGCATAGCTTATACGTTGATTTTTTTTTAATGTATAAGGTATTTTATTTTTTCCGTTACATGTAAAGATAGTTCTCAACTTTTGTTTATACAAGCTTTACAATTTCAGATTTTTCTCCCTCCCTCCCCTCCCTCCCCCCTCCCCTAGACAGCAGGTAATCTGATATAGGTTATGTCTATATATCTCTATACATATAGATATAGATATATACACACACATATATATACACATAATAACATTAATCCTATTTCTGCATTAATCCTGTTGCAAGAGAAAAAATCAGAGCAGTGATGCAAAACCTCAAAATAGAAAAAAAAACAACAGCACCCAAAACAAAAGAAATAATATGGTTCAATCAGCATCTATACTCCACAGTTCTTTTTTTCTTTTTTTCTCTTGGATTTGGAGATCCTCTTCTATCATGAGTTCCCTGGAACTCTTCTGTACCATTGCATTGGTGAGAAGAATATAGTCCATCACAGTAGGTCAACACTCAATGTTGATGATACTGTGTACAATGTTCTTCTGGTTCTGCTCATCTCACTCATCATCAGCTCACGTAAGACCCTCCAGGTTTCTCTGAACCCTTCCTGCTCATCATTTCTTATAGCACAATAGTATTCCATTGTTATACGGTTGATTTTAAGAAATATATCCAAATAATATATAAACATAGTGTGTCCAAGGAATGTTTGGTGAAAGGGGGAACTTAGAACATTATAAATAAAATTGTTACCTTTTTAACAGATATTAGTTTATTTCAGTAAATATTTGTTATCTGATCATGCAAACAGGCATTGTTAAATGTATCATTTATCATTGTCTGTATCATAACTTGGTGAAAAGGTGACATGTAAGATATAGTTTCCTAGCTTTCCACACTTCCTGTGGAAATTTTTAAATTTTCTTTTATTTAGTCAGGTTAAAATGTAGCTACAAAGAACATGCTCTATAAAAATGTTAGTATTATTATATGAAGATTTGGGGAACTTCAAAAATATTTCAGTAAGTATTTCTCTAGAGTTGTCACTGCCAACAGAGATAGAACACAGGTTCAAATTCTGGCTCTGCTACTTACCCCCTGTGTGACATTGGATGAGTCACATAATCTTTCTGGGCCCCAGTTTCCTTATCTCAGAGGTTCTTAATGGGAGTTCTTAATGCAAACTTGGATGAGAAAATTATCTTTATTTTCACTAACCTCTAACTGAAATTTAGCATTCCCTTCAATAATTTAAAAACATGAAGGGCTTCTCCAAATGGCCAGAGTAGGTCTGTGACTCACAGAAGGTGAAGAATGCCTGGAATAGGTGAACTTTCATTCTTTCCAGTTCTAAATCTGTGATCCCATAACTATTTATACATCAAAATTTTTTCTAGTACAGGAGTGGAAAAAAAACCACACACACAAAGAGAACCTCAGTACTCTAGATCCAGAGTGAGAAAAAGATGTTAAAGGTCATTGAGTCCAAGAAATTGAAGCTCAGAAAGGTTAAGTGACTTGTCTAGGGTAGGGTCACACAGCTAGTAAATGTGTGAGGCAGAATTTGAACCCAGGTCTTCCTGACTCCAAATGTAGCACTTTGTCCACTATGCCACAATGCCTCATTAGATATTCCATAGTGAAGAAAGACCTAGAGATAACCCATACAAACAAAAGCCCTTTGAGGGGCCTCAGTAATTTGGGGGGGGGCATTGGGGGTTAAGTGACTTGCCTAGGGTCACACAGCTAGTAAGTGTCAAGTGTCTAAGGCCTGGTTTGAACTCAGGTCCTCCAGAATCCAGGACCAGTGCGTTATCCACTGCGCCATCTAGCTGCCCCCTCAGTAATTTTTTTTGGCGGGTGAGGCAATTGGGGTTAAGTGACTTGCCCAGGGTCACACAGCTAGTAAGTGTCAAGGGTCTGAGGCTGGATTTGAACTCAGGTCTTCCTGAATCCAGGGCTGGTGCTCTATCCACTGTACCACCTGGCTACCCTGCCCTCAGTAATTTTTAAGAGTGTAAAGGGGTCCCAATACTAAAATGTTTGGAAACTGTTATTCAAGGACAAAGCAACTTTTCCATCTTTTGCTACTTTTCTTGAATAGCACCTGCCTTTCAAGATGGATCTTTTGGTCACAGCAGTGTTATTCAAAATACACTTTAAAGGCGGGCAGCTAGGTAGTGCAGTGGATAAAGCATGGGACCTGGATACAGGAGTTCTTGAATTCAAATCCTGCCTCAGACACTTGATATTTACTAGCTGTGTGACCCTGGGCGAGTCACTTAACCCTCATTGCTGCACCCCCCCCAAAAAAATACACTTTTAAATGTCCCCCAGGTCACTTTCTCAGCTCATATGCTATCCCTTACTGTTCTCCAGTAAGGATGCACATGAAAGCTTATCTCCTATTGTTTTGTCTATTTGCATATTGTCTTGCCCAGGGTCTCAGCTAGTAAGTGTCAAGTGTCTGAGGACAGATTTGAACTCAGGTCCTCCTGAACCCAGGGCTGGTGCTTTATCCACTTTATCTACTGCTGCCCTCCTTGAACTTTTTGTAGCTTATCCCTACTGAGTTGGAATTTACTACCCAGAAGAGTTTGAGTATCACTTTCAACCCTGAAAATGCCACCATATACTCCTAAATTACTAACAAAGCTCCTTAGAGAATCTCAGCACTGATATTTGGGGGAACCCCCTATTAATGTCTTTAGTCTGTAGACTACTTGTTTGTCCCTATTCTGTTTTTCATTTATTTCTCCAATTCTATCCAGTTCTACCCTTTCTTATTCCTTTGATGATACTTTTTTATATTTAATCCCTAATGAAGTATTCATTTGCATCTATGGAATAATAATGACTGTCATTTATATAATGCTTTATGGTTTTCAGAACTCTGATGACATCTTTAGAAGCAAATTGTTTAACTAGTTAATGATAAAATTATCAAAAAATTGTTCTAGAAATGAAGGTTTTAACTGATTAAACTTGAGTAGGAAAATTTTAGACATATTACTTTCCTATAGTTATTTTTAAATGAAGATTTATTTTTTATGATTTTCATTGGTATTTAATGATTTTATTTAAAATGGTTTAAGTGCCACTGGTCAAATCCCATTAATTCCTTTTGAGGGAGAATTTCATTGTTTTAAATATTGCTTGAATTAAGTACAGCATCATTTGAAGCTTGGAAATATTATATATTTCATTATATTCTGTCATTTGGGATCCTAGAAAGGGAAAGCAGGCCATGAGTGAAAGAGTATAAAGCATATGATGTGTTGGAAGAAAAGTCTAGCTGGGAAATTCATATTGGGGAGTGGTGTGATAGCTGAGGAGAGACACATTGGAGGCTATGTTATAAATATCTCAATAACACAAGTGTGAGTTACTGATTACCAAACTGAAGGGTTTAGACACCATGAACTAGGAAGCACTGAAATGTTTTTAAGCAAGGGATGGCATGCTCCAAATCTCTTTAGGAAAATTAGTGTGGCTGCTGTGTATAAAATGCATTGGAAATAGAGAGAAAAAGACGGGGAGGACAGTTAGAACTATTGTACCGGTCAAAGCAAAGGGGTAGTAAGACTTTGATAGTTGGAAGGAGGGGACAGATGGGGAAGAAAAGAGATGGGTGCATTCAGTTTACTTGAACAAATGTTTAAGTACTTATTTTATTAAAGAACCCATAGTAAAGTCCTACACTGATTCTTTATTATGGTATTGATAAAGTTTGGACTTCTCAAGCTCTGGAACATTTTACCAAACTGGAAAGGCCAAGAAACAAAACTCTCTACCTTCTCACCCAAGAATCAGCCTAGCTAAATTCCTAAGGGACTTATTCCAAGAAATTTGGATAGCAGATAATTAAACTTTTTGGTGACAGCAAATTATAAAGACCTCCATTCTACTAAAGTGTGGGGAGGCATTGCAATCTACATTGGTTGAGAAAGTAACTGTACCCATAAAAACATGGGAAAAAATTTACCTCTACTATGCATGTAACCATTATTCTAATTATTCGTGTACTTGTTTCATTTCCCTTCTAGATAGTAAGCACACTGAAGGTAGGGCCTGTGCCTCTTTTTAGCTTTGTATATGTAGCAAGTAACATAATATTAAAGACCAATATCTATAGTTACTTTAGTTATTACCTCCTTTTAGTTGATTTCAACTAAGTGTTTTTTTGGGTTGTTTGTTTGTTTGTTTGTTTGTTTTTGCGGGGCAATGGGGGTTAAGTGACTTGCCCAGGGTCACAGAGCTGGTAAGTGTCAAGTGTCTGAAGCCGGATTTGAACTCGGGTACTCCTGAATCCAGGGCCGGTGCTTTATCCACTGCGCCACCTAGCCGCCCCCAACTAAGTGGTTTTTTTATGAGTGCGAATTTATTATTTAGGTAGTCAATTCTGTCTCATTTTTCCCCTTGGTCTATTTTAATAACATTGAGAACTAATTTTTCTTAGGTAATCTAATATAAAAATATCCATGTCTATTGTAGAGAATGAAAGTTGTGTATGTGTTTGGAAGGAAGACCAGTAACTATATTTTCTCAGGGTTTTGTTTTTATAACCTTTTAGCTTGTGACTTGATGCCATTGAGATAAACCAGAATCACTTGGATAACTATAATGAAGTTAAAGCTTAACATTGCCTTTCATTTTTTGTACTCCCCCCTCTCATCTCCAACATAGTTTTCCTTTACTCTGTAAAATTCAGTATTTGTAGACTTTATTTACAGTGAAGGCTCTTTAAAGGAATTGTGTTCCTCCAACAATTTCAGCTTGGGTAGCAATTCTAGAAACTTGTTTTAGTCATATCCAATTATCCATGACCCCATTTGAAGTTTCTTGGCAAAGATACTGGATTAGTTGGCCATTTCTTTCTCCAGCTGATTTTACAGATGAAGAGTTGAGACAAACAGGGTTAAGTGACTTGCCTAGGGTCACACAGCTAGTGAGTGTCTGAGGCCAGATTTGAACTCAGATCCTCCTGACTCCAGGGTCAGTGCTCTATCTATTCACTGCTCCACCTACCTGCCTAATTCTAGAAACTACAAAACTGAACTTATAATATCTTTGTACCTCCATAAAATAGTTTCATAGCTGATGTTATAGTAATGTATAAGTAGTAAGCTGCCCTAAGATTAGTCCAAGGTCTTAAGACTAGGACTAAATTTTAATATACCTTTAAAAAACCAATAGGCAGTTAGGATAGGAAATAGTGATAGGGCATGACCAACAAAGTGTACCAGGAAGGCAGGATAGATAACCTGGCCTAAGTTTAGAATGTGGGCAACAGCAGTTTAGGAAGAGTCTTTGAAGCTGGACCCAGTGGAACTAACCTGCCTCTTGAAACAGCTGAGTTGGACAGTGAGTAGAGTGCAACGTGACCCTGGGCAAAACACTTCATTTCCCTGAGTCTCAGTTTTCTCATTTGTAACATGAAGGGGTTAGACTCCACCTCTAAGGATCCTTCCAGCTGTGATCCTATGACTATAAAAACAAAAGAACAAAAATCTATTAAGTTTTTGCCGTATTTTTGTTCATAGGTTCTAGAGCTGGAAGGGATTTCAGAGACCATCCAGTGGAGAGGTTCTTAACCTTTTTTTTTAAGTCTTGGACCACTCTGGCAGTCTGGCAAAGCCTATGGATCACTTTTTAAAATGTTTTGTTGCCTACATTCATAATTGAAGGAAGTGCTAAATTTCCTTTAGAGGTTAGTGAAAATAAAAGATGTTAATTTTTTCTCCATCCAAGTTCCCAGACCCTCTGAAATCCATCCGTGAACCCTAAGTTTAAAAACCCTGATCTGACTCAACCCGTTTATTTAACAAATGAAGAGACTGAGACATGTAGTAAGGATCACAGGAGAAATTTCAACCCAGGATCTCTGATTCCAGAGCCAATGAATGCCCTTTCTGCTGTTTTATACTCTCTCTGTTCATTTGGATATAAAGATGTTGTTCCAAGGAGGGTTTTTTTTTTTTAATTAAAAAAAATACATATTTCTTACTGTATTTCTCAATGTATATCTTCTCTCTCTCTCCCTCCCAGAGAAGCATCCCTTATAATAAACAATAGAAAAGAAGGAAAATCAGAGCAGAGTGACATATACCTGCAATCCATGCTATCAGGGAGGGTGAGCCTAGAGGATCTCTTGAGCTCAGAAGTTCTGACCTGCAGTGGGCTAGCTGGATCAGATGTCCACACTAAGTTCAGCATTAATGTAATAAGCCCCAGAAGTGGGAAGGATGGCAGCCCACAGGTTAAGTAAGTGGAGGAGGGGTGCAAAGTAGCCCAGGTTGGAAACAAAACAAGTCAGAGTTCCTGTGCCAGAGTGGAATTGGGCCTATGAGTTTTGTCCTGGCACTTTTAGCCTACTTAAGAAAGAGAGATCCAGTCTGGAAAGAAAGGGAAAGAGAGGGGAAAGGAAGCATGTCCAAAAAGTCTGAGAACTATATGCATTGTTCCATACCTATGACACCCTACCCCCCACCCCCCAAAGTGGAAGAAAATGCCTTCTCCTATGTCTTTTTTGTGGCCAACATTTAGTTTTCATTGTTGTTTTATTTTTCTATTCATTTACATTGTTATCGTCATTGTGTAATTGTTTTCCTGGTTCTGTTAACTTCATTTTACATCAACTTACCTAAGTCCATGCTTTTCTGTATTCCTTGTATTTGTTACAGTACTACAACAATGCTTGGCCATTCCCCTGTCAATGGGCATCCACTTTGTTTCCAGTTCTGTGCTACTACAAATACTTTGGTGTATTTGGTCATTCTTTTTGTCATTGACCTTAAAGGAGACTTTTCTTTTAAAATGCATTTTATGGGGGGCAGCTAGGTGGCACAGTGGATACAGCACCGTCTCTAGAGTCAGGAGGACCTGAGTTCAAATATGACCTCAGACACTTGATACTTAACTAGCTGTGTGACCCTGGGCAAGTCACTTAACCCCCATTGCCCTGCAAAAAAAAAATTGTATTTGATTAAATTATCTGTTTTCAGTGAATTTCTGGGAAGATGTTAAGGCATTTAAAGCATAAAAGCTCCCACTGAAGTCATAGCAGCCCTGAAGTAATCTGTAGGAGTGAAAACCCTATGATGCTTACATGCAGTGCTCATTCTACTTTGTCCTTTAGACAGGAACTCTACGAGCATAAAATTGAATTGAATGGTTGTGTCATATTTTTTAAAGGAAAAATTATTAACAAATCAATTGTTCTTAAATATTTTTTTTTGTTTCCTATTTCAGGGATCTATGATTTTAAACTGCCTACCCAACATTCATTCTCCTTAATTCATTTTACACCTCCCAGCTGCCTACTGGACATTTCTACCTTGATTTCCTATAGACATTTTTAAAATATATATTTTATTTATTTTTTTTGCGGGGCAGTGAGGGTTAAGTGACTTGCCCAGGGTCACACAGCTAGAACATGTCAAATGTCTAAGGCCGGATTTGAACTCAGGTCCTCCTGAATCCAGAGCCTCTCTTCACTTCCTTTTATTCTTCACTGATTTCACATTTCTCCGCCCCCCCTTCCCCCCTCACACACACTCACTCACTATGCCAAAGTGACATTTTTGCTATTCCACTTACATAACATTCTGTCTCCCATCTCCATGCCCCTCATGCCTGGAATGTTCTTTCTCCTCCCTTTTTCTTTTTGGAATACCTAGCTCTTTTCAGATGCCATCTTCTTTTTTTTTTTTTTTTTTTGGTGAGGCAATTGGGGTTAAGTGACTTGCCCAAGGTCACACAGCTAGTAAGTGTTAAGTGTCTGAGGCTGGATTTGAACTCAGGTACTCCTGAGTCCAGGGCCAGTGCTTTATCCACTGCGCCATCTAGCTGCCCCAGATACCATCTTCTTAAATAAGCCTTTCCTGACTTCCCCAGTAGTTCATGCTTTCTCTTTTCTACCCCTGGTTATTTTGTATTACATTGCATCTATTTGTGTATATTTATGCTGTTTATCCCCATTTAAAGGTAAAACTCCTTGAGCAGAGGAACTGTTTTGTTTTTCTTTGTATCCCCATCACTTGAACAATGCCTAGTATACAGTAGGTACTTAACAGTACTTAATCAAATCTTTGATCTACCTTCATAGATTGCTACAGTATTTGGGCATTGCCCAAGGAAATTCATTCTACAAACAACTGAGGTGTCCCTGCACTTGGGCTGGTTCTTGAATAAGAGATCTATACAATCGATTGCTTTGTCTTGGTTTGGGTCTTGCCAGACCTCACCTTCTATTTGGATAGTCTTTTGAGAACCCAGTTATTTTAACCACATCATGTGTTATCCAAGAAGGACTTTAATAGATACTTGTTTCTCCTCTTATTTTCAAATGAGAACATAGGAGAAAATGTAGGAGGTTTAGATATAATATCCTACACTATTGTTCAGAAACTCAGATATATAAGTTTAGGATGAGAGACACATGGCTATTAGATCTAGACATTTTAGTGTATTGCAAACTCAGTGCAACTTAGCAATGTGACATAGTAGCCAAAACCATATCCCACTCCCAGCCTGTCTTCCCCCTTCCACCAAACTTTCTGGAATCTTATTCAAGGGCGAATAGTAATCACTTAGCTAACATTTACTTCTGGGGGGGGGGGTAATGAGGGTTAATTGACTTCCCCAGGATCACACAGCTAGTAAGTGTCAAGTGTCTGAGGGCAAATTTGAACTCAGGTCCTCCTGAATCCAGTGGTAGTGCTTTATCCACTGTGGCACCTAGCTGCCCTAGCATTTACTTCTAACATTAAATTATTTTACAGGCATTTATAATCTCTTTGACATACTGCCCCTCACCCTTCCCCTCCCTGAACAAAAAATAAGACCAACAAAAAATAAAACCTTTAGCATAAATATGAATAGTCCAGAAAAACAAATTCCCACACTGTACATGCCCCAAAATAGCTGTTTCTCTTGGCATTTTAAGCTCATCACTGCTCAGGCAGGAGATAAGTGGCACATTTCATTTTCAGTTTTCAAAGTTCAGCAAGCATTTATTATGCTCTTTCCCATGTCAGGCACTTTGCTAAACAAACACCAGAGATACAAAAGAGCAACAGCAACCCCTGCCATTAAGGAGCTTACAAGATATAAACAGAGGAGGTGGAAGGTAATCTATGGAAGAGAAAGCACTAACCGCCTCTTGCAGAAGGTTAGAATTTGAGCTGAGTCTTAAAGGAAGACACAAACTTTAGAAGTGGAGGTGAGGGAGCCAAGCATTCCAGACGTGAGGGATACCTGGTGCCTAGGTATAGACACAGGAGATGGAGTGTTGTGGGTTCGAGGAACAGCAAGTAGGTTAGTATGACTGCATCATAGAATACATAGAAGAGAGGAAAGTATAATTATATTATTCTGGAGGTAATAGGGTACCACTGGAGCTTATTTAGTGGGTAGGGGGAGGTGACATGGTCAGCCCTATGCTTTAGATGGAGGTGGATGGAGGATGGATTGGAGTAGTTGGAATGGGAAGAGATTTGAGACAGGGAGGCTGGTTAGGTGAGAGGTGACAAGGGCCTGAATCAGTGTAAGGCTGTATGAATAGAGGGGGGAGGATGAGAGATGTGGTGGTGGTGACTGAATATGTGGGGTACGTGGTAGGGAGGAGTCGTGGATGACACTAAGTTTGTGAGTATAGGTGATTAGGAAGATAGTAGTGTCCTCCACAGTAATAGGAGAAGATTTGGGGGAAAAGATAATGAGTCGTGTTTGGATATTTTGAATTTGAGATGCCTCTGGAATATCCATTTAAAGGTATCCAAAGGTCTGGAAATCATCTGTGTAGAAATGATAATTGAATGCATAAGAGCTTAGATCACCAAGTGAGATACTATAATGGAAAAAAAAAAAGGAAAAGGTCACAGACAGAACTTAGGGGGTCTCCATGTTTAATGAATGGGAGTGATGTTGAAAAATCAACAAAGGAAACTGAGGAGGAGAAGTCAGATAGATAGAGGGAGAGCACAGCACATGAAAACATAAAAAAGAGAGCATCCAGGAGGAGAAGGTGATCAGTGTTAAAGACTGCAGAGAGGCTAAGAAGAATGAGGAATGAGAAAAGGTTAATCAGCTATTAGCTTTTGAAATTAAGAGAGGCAGTCAGTGTTAAATGACTTGCCCAGGGTCACACAGCTAGTACTTATCAAGCATGGATTTGAACTCATGTCCGTCTAACTCCAATGTTCCAGGGTGTTCTATTGCTCCTGCAAATATCTTTTGAAAATTTTTTTCAATGAACAAAAATCAATTTTCTCTTCTTCCTACTTTTCCCCCCAATTGACTAAAAATAAAGACAAAACCCTATTAATAATCAAGCATAGCCAAGCAAAAGCATTGCCCATAACCAAAAATCATGTGTCTGTCTGCATAGGATGTTCTATCATGGTCCTCTGGAATCCTAGTTGGTCAGAGTTTGTAAGTCTCTCAAAATCATTTATCTTTACAATGTTGTTACTGGTTTTTCTGGTTCTGTGCATTTCACTCAGCATCAGTTGATAAAGTCTTCCCAGGTTTCTCTGAACTGTTCCCTTTCAGAATTTTTATAGCACAGTAATATTCTATTGCATTCACACGCCATGATTTGTTTAGCCATTCCTCAGTTTATGGGCACCTCCTGAGTTCCCATTTCTTTGCTACAACAAAAAAGAATGGCTAAATATGGAGATGTTTTGCATGACTTGACATGTAATTAAGATCGGCAGCTAGGAGGTGCAGTGGATAGAGCACCGGTCCTGGAGTTAGGAGGACCTGAGTTCAAATCTGGCCTCAGACACTTGACACTTACTAGCTGTGTGACCCTGGGCAAGTCACTTAACCCTCATTGCCCCTTTAAAAAAAAAAAAAGATCATATCTCTTGCCTTCTCTTTAGTTGGGGAAGGGGCTTAAGGGATAGAAATCTTAGATTCAATTTTTTTTTCAAATGAATGCTAAAAATAAAATGATTTGTAGAAAAGAATAGCCAAAATTTATGTAATGGCTAAAGGTTTGCAAAGCATTTCACATATATTATCTCATTTATATAACAAAAGTTCTATAAAGTAGGTGCCATTATTATCCCCATTTTACAAATGAGGAAACTAAGACTGGGGGAAACAAACGTTAGATGATTCTCCCAAAGTCATATAGCCAAATTAACAAGCACATTTATGTGCAGTCACTGTGCTAAGCTTCTCTATTGTGTACAAGGTAGGATTTGAACTTTGTTCTTCTGAATCTAGTATTCTGTCATTAATTGTCCTCATTCTAGATCTCTTCCTCTCATGCTCATTCTGTCTAAATGCTCTCACTAAGACCTGACTTCCCTTAGATGGCTTACTATTGCTTTTAGGATACAATATAAACTGCTCTGTTAAGCTCTGAAAGCCCTTTACAAGTGGCCTCAACCTGTCTTTCCAGTCTCATTGTACATCTTCCCCCCTCCTACACTTAGGATCCAGCCAAACTGGCTTCTTCTTCATACCTTCACATGACACTCCATGTCCATTCTGAATGTGTTGGTTCTAACTGTCTTCCACCATCCCTTAGTTCTGTATCAGTTCATATAAGTCTTCCCATATTTCTTTGAACTCTTTATACTTTTCCTAATAATAATTAAAATAGCTAGCATTTATATAGCGCTTACTGTGTGCCAGGCACTATGCTAAGTGCTTTACATTAATTATCTCATTTCATCCTAACAACAACTTTAGAAGGTAAATGCCATAGGCAGACAGAAGTTAATCAACTTACTCTGGTCTTGAGGTCAGATTTGAACTCGCGTCTTCTGGCTCCAGATCCAGTATTGGGTGAGTTTTATTTCTTTATTGCACACCCCCCATTTTATGATTCAACTAAACTGTTCTTTTCTTCATTCCTTGATGTAGCATTCCATGTCCCTTCTGCAGGCCTTCATGCTAGCTCTCCATCATGGCTGAAATGCTTTTCTTCTTCACCTCCACCTCATAAAATTCCTTTTTCCTTCAAGATGCAACTCAGGTACCACTTAATACATGAAGACTTTCTTCATCCCCCCAACCTGTTAGTGCCTTCCCTAACTATCTCGTATTTAAGCACCTTGTTTATTCATATTTATTCTCCATATGTTATACATATACTTATATAAGGATTTCTCTCTCCTTTTAGAATACATGCTCTTTGAGAATAGAGATTGTGCATAGCACATAGTACGTGTTTAATAAATACTTACTGATTAGTGTGTTCTTGAACCTTGTTAAGGGAGGTATACAGAGAGTGTAAGAGTTTTGTTCGTATCCAAGTAGTTGTCAAGTCTTGTCAGTTCTACCACCATAATATCTCTTACCTCTGTCCCTTTCTCTTCACTTACAAAACCCTCATCTTCTCTCACTTCTATTATTGAAAGAACCTCCTAATTGGACTCCATATTGAACTCTTTCCAATCCGTCACCCATATAGCAACAAAAGTAATCTTTCCAATGTTACTGATCTGATCATTTCACAACCCTACTCAGGATCCTTCTGAGTCTCTACCTATTGCTTGCCCCTAGTATAAAATATACATGCAATTAGATATTCTCCCTTCCTTTCATTTTGGCTTACTTGCTGTTCCCTAACCTTGGCATTGCATTTCTTGTCTTTGCAGAAGGTCTTGCATGCCTGAAATGCACTCCTTCCTCACACCTGCCTCCTTTAGCTTCATTTAAGGCTCATGTCAGACGCCATCTCCTTTGGGAAGTCTTTCCAGGTCCCTTAGTTGTTAGTGTGGAGAATATTTGTAGGATTCGGTTGTATTAACTTATGTGTATACGAGTCATATGCCCTCTCCTCCCCCTGCCCCCACTGGTCTTAACTTTGTCTAGCACATAGTACAATACCTAGTAAATAGTTGGCACTTGCTCATTTCTTTTTATTTGAATAGTCCTATCATACTTTGACCTACTCATACTATATTTGGACCAGCTGAAAGTATTCTTTCACTGTTCATATGTTACTAGAGCTCATTGTTTGGCTCTCTCCTTTGCAGCCTCTTTCATTCTCCCTATGTTGCATTATGCTTTAGCACCTAACTTGTTATCTTAGAGATAATAGATTCTTTTTTTAAAAAAATTTTTTCCAATTACATGTAAAGTTTTTTTTTTTGTTTCAAGTTTTTCTCCTATACTCCCTTCCTCACTCCCCAAACCAATAAGCAAACTAATATAAGTTATACATTACAGTCATGTTAAACATGTTTCCACATTAGTCCTGTTGTAAGAGAAGAATCAGAACAAAAGGAGAAAAAAATGCAAGAAAGAACAACAACAACAAAAAAGCAACAAAAGTGATAATAGTATGCTTCAATCTGCATTCAGACTCCATAGGTCTTTTTCTGGATGTGGAGAGCATTTTCCACCTTGAGTCTTTTGGCATTGTCTTGGATCATTGTTTTGCTGAGAAGAGCCAAGTCTATCATAGTTGATCATCACACAATGTTGTTGATACTGTGTACAATGTTCTCTTAGTTTTGCTCATTTCACTCAGCATCAATTCATGCAAGTCTTTCCAGGTTTTTCTGAAATCCACCTGCTTATCATTTCTTATAGCACAATAGGATTCCATTACATTCATATACCACAACTTGTTCAGCCATTCCCCAGTTGATGGGCATCCCCTCAATTTCCAATTCTTTGCTACCACAAAAAGAGAAGCTATGAATATTTTTGTACATGTGGGCCCTTTTCCCTTTTTTATGATCTCTTTAGGATATAGACCTAGTAGTGGTATTGCTGGGTCAAAGAGTATGCCTTTTGGCCATGGTTCCAAATTGTTCTCCAGAATAGTTAGCTCAGTTCACAACTCCACCAACAATGTATTAGTGTTCCAATTTTTCCACAGTTTCTCCAACATTTATCATTTTCCTTTTTTGTCATATTAGCCAATTGGATAGGTGTGGTACCTCAGAGTAGTTTTAGTTTGCATTTCTCTATTCAGTAGTGATTGAGAACATTTCTTCATCTGAAAACTGCCTGTTCATATCCTTTGACCATTTCTCAATTGGAGGATGACTTGTATTTCTATATATTTGATTCAGTTCTATATATATTTTGAGATGATAGATTCTTAATAATTTTTAATTGAATTGGAGTACCGTGTTAATAATTACATAGCACTTGGCACATAGGAGGTAATTAATGCTTGTTGACTTGTGGCAATGTATTTGGGGACAGATTTTGACAAGCCGGAGTGAGTCAAAAGGCAACCAGGCTGGTAAAGGGAGTGGAGAACATGGAGAAGCGTATGTTTAGCTTGGTAAAAAAAACTGAAGTGAGACATGAGAGCTGTATTTAAGTAGTTGAAAGGTTGTCATGTAGAAGAACAGTTAAATTTGTCCTGCTTAGAACCTGGACCACAGAATTGAGATCAATGTATCAAAGTTGCAGAGACTGAGAAATATAAGGAAAAACTTCCTAACAATTTAAACTTTCTAGAATGGCCTTGGTTTTGCCATCATTTGTTGACCACTTTTCAGGGATGTTATAAGGAAATTCCTATTCAGGCAGGTATTAGACTACATTACTTTTGTGGTTCCTTTGAGATCCTTTCTCTCTCAATGAGTAACACTAATGGATTCTGAAGCTGTGTAAACTCTCCTACTGTATTCCATACATACGGTTATATGGTAGAACAGGTGCTGTCTACATTTGTACGGGCATTTCCTCATGGGAAGTTTCATATACCAATGAAATCAACAAACCAGTACAGGAAAAAAAAAAATGACACAAATGATTTTCCCCAAATTACCATTTCCCATGTAATTATGATTTTGTTTTATGCTTGCAAAACTTTTAATCTTATGTAGTCAGAATTTTCTGCTTTATCTTGTATGATAAAGGGAGATACTCTGTTTTCAGATGGCATTATTTTTTCAGGTTTGAGGAAAATTAAAAATGGTTCCATACGGAACATTTGTTTTTATGAAACTAGTCAGATTTGTTTTAAGCATTTGGCTATACTCATGAGTAATGTAATATATGTACAGCATAGCAGATGCCCCAATGAATGTGGGTAGAATGTTATTGTTTGTTATTAGCACCCATGGAACTTTTTAATCTTCAAAGCATTTGGCAAACATTAATTAATCTTCACCCCTGAGAGGTAGTAAAGAGGTATTATTATCCTCATTTTTACAGTGAAGGAAACCGGGGCAGAGAGGTTCTCTGACTTGCCTTAGGCCCAGAAGGAGTAGGTGACAGAGACAGGATGAGAATTTAGTTGTTCTGAGTCACAAGTCTGTGTTCAGACCTTGGACTGTGAAGCAGAGACTGCTGTTTGGGGTTTCTTTATCAAGCTCATAGATCTTCAGAATGTCTTCTGTGGGAAGCCTTTTTTCAGTTTTTTAGTGTGCTGTGCACCTGAAATTTTGTTAGGTGATCTTAATGGTATCCTCTAGAAAAACAAAAGATGCAGATCCTGGGTCATGAAGGTAAGCTTGGGACTTCAATTTTTGTGGTTACAGATTACAATGAAGTCAATCTTGAATTATCTAGCACTTTATAGAATATACTTGCCCATGAACAAAATATATTGCTGCTACTGAAAGGAAAAAATGGTGACTAAAGCACTGGAATAAGTGCTGAGAAATTTGTGTTATTGTTTTATTTTAAATACTAATAGTTTGAGTAAATACTCAGTACTTCTAAAATGTCTTACCTGAAAAGACTCCTTAGGTTAGTGTAAAGTCAATCTACATGAAAATATTTCCTTTCACTTGGTTGTAGTATATTATATTTTTTCTATCTTTGTCCTGAAAACCAACTTGACTAAAAGATATTAGAAGGGAAATTGTAATGAAACAGCATTTGATTTGGCATACAAGTACCCTTAAAAAAAAATAAGGATACTTTTAATATAATGAAACTTAATGAAATAGTGCAAGTTCTTGTCTCATTTTTTAAAAAGCCATCAGGTTTTCCCTGCCCCATATCTCATTCTTTCAACTATCCTGTGCTTAGTAGTTTATGCTAAGTTGTAAGTCAGCTTCATCTAAATTTGCAAAATAAAGTTAACATTATAAACTTACTTTACCTGTCCACTCCACTATAACCCTGATAGAATTATTCATTAGGGAAAATACGCAACAATCTTAATAGATGACTTTTCTATGCTGCAGAATATTGTTTGAATATTATTCTTGTATAATCATTTTAATGTGCCAGGAACATATCTTGTCTAACTCTATCCCTATCTCTGCCTGTTGAGAAATACCACCTATCCTTTAAAGCCCTCAAAATGCTATTCTCTCAGTTGTCTTAACCACAAATCATTCTTTCCTTTTTCTGAACTCCCCTGAATTCTGAGAGGTAAAGAGTGAAAATTTAACACATTCTTTGTCTGATTTTTGTCTCTATCTTGTTTTTCCTGTTAGATTGTAAGTCATTTGAGAACAAGAACAGTTTGTTTTTCTATACCCTACTTTTATCCCGCATGGTACCTTGTCTGGAATAGGCACAATAATCACAAAGTTTCTGGTAACCATTTTAAGGAATGAGACTGTTTCTCAGTCTGTATTTATTCTTTTTTGATTTTCTAACGTAGACCTTTTAGAATTTACCTTGTAGTGAAAGAGCATGAATATCACTTTGGGTTCCCTGTTTCTGACAAGGGACAAAATCAAGAACTTTCAAATAGTATGCCAATAGAGTCCTTTATAGGCAAAATAGAAGAAGAATGTGTCAATCCATGTATGTGTCTTAGTGAGTGGTTATGATTTATGGCTGTGTAATCACAGTTAGAATGGTACTAAGGAGGGTAGGATTGCATCTCTATTTGGGAGATTACTTTATTTTACTATTCTGTGCCACCCAGTATTTTCTGTAAGGGCCTCCAATCTTGCAAATGCATATCATTGGCCATAAGAGGAAACAGGCAAAAGAATGTGTCTTATCAATGCAAATTAATTACCACTTCCTTTTGTTTAAATAGAATTTCATGTGATAGAGCATTTTCTTACTTACTCTCATTTGATCTTCACAATAACCCTGTCAGATAGGTCGCAGAAGTAATAATCCCTATTTTAAGATGAGGCAGAGCCTGGAAAAGGTTAAGTGACTTGTCTGAAGTCACCTAGAATAGCCATTGGGAGTCACGATTCTAAGCCAGGTTTCTTATCTCTTAAGATATACTTGTTCTTTCTGTTAGACAATTATTCTGCTTTGTTGAAAGTACATATCCTTCTGATGATGGTTAGTAGTGTTGTAATTCCATTCAGGGGAGAGCATGTGTCTCTTCAAGTCTCTTGCCAAAAAGACTACTTCCCTAGTGATGGGATAGTTACAAAGAAAAATTCAGTGAGCCAAATGGTGTTTTGATATCTATAACTCTAGAAAACACCTTTTAAAAAGACTTTTTTCCTCACAAATTTGACTATGTTGATTAGTTTTGGCATCTTCTAGATATGGCTAACATGGTTATTTTTCCCCCTATTTCTTATGTGTATGTATGAGGTTTGTTCTTAATTTGTTTGTGTATTTAGAGTTCACAGAATCTTCTCAGTGTAAACATTCTCAGTCTATTTGTTAGCAGGGGTAGTTTTCTAATCTTTATGACTCCAGGAATTCTAGAGGGTTCAGAGCAATATTTTTGATCAAGTCCCTTAATCTTTCTGTGCCTCAGTGTCCTTGAGGGTGTTGAATTCCAATGTCTTTTCCAGCATCTAAATACTGAATTTTGAAATTGCATTTGAGGAAAAGTAAACTTTCTAGAAAACACGCCTTATGGACTTAGCATTTTTTCATGGATAAGTAAAACAGAATATGACTAACCCTTTTCTACCCTCTCCATCAAAAAAATGTTCTGTAGCCTATCCCTAGTGCCAAAGCTGAATTCATAAATTGATATACTGTCCTTCCTCTTGAGTTCTTATCCAGACCTCCTGTGTTGTTGTTTCTTTTCCTCTGTTCATTCTGTTTGGTTTTTGTTGTTGTTGTTGTTTGGTGGGTGTGTGTGTGTGAGAGACAATTGGGGTTAAGTGACTTGCCCAGGGTCACACAGTTAGTAAGTGTTAAGTGTCTGAGGTCGGATTTGAACTCAGGTCCTCCTGAGTGCTCTATCCACTGCGCCACCTAGCTGCCCCATCTCTGTTCATTCTTACTAACATGCCTTCTCCATACCAGGGCTGAACCAAACCAAGGCTGAAGATGATTTAAATTAGCCTGAGTTTTATATTTCACTTGTTGTAAAATTGGATTATCTAGTTATATGCATATGTGTGATGTTGTATGATTTTTAAAATATCTTATATCCATGTTAGAATCTAATTTGATTACCTGTATCTAGACATAAACCTATGAAATGTTAGCGCCATAAGGAACCAGCTCCTCCCCTTTATTTTACAGATGAGGAACTAAGGCCATAGACTCTTGAGTTAGAAGAGATCTCTAAATTCTCATTTGAAGGTACAGGAGTCTATTATATGTGAAAAATGCCTTTGCTTAGATCATCCCAATAAAGAAGACAGCTTCTTTCCAGCTTTCTGAGGCAGTCAGTTACATTGTTGGATAGCTCTATTAGGAATTATATTGACCTGAAATCTCCCTCCCTCTAACTTCTACTCTTGGGCTTCTCATGGTCTAAAATTAATTTCAGATATTATTGTTTAATACTGTATAGCCACTGTGCTGTTTTTGCTAATTAATTCATGAAATTGATTTATATCATATACATATCTCCTCAAGCTGAATTGGTACTACTGAGAAAGTGGACTCTCTGGTTCCACTAACTTTAGCATATGCTAAATATGACCTTTAGACCACAAATCCTGAATCCTCACCCTTAGCCTTCAGCTGCAAAGCCATAAGGAATCCCTAGAAATTTATTTGATGCATAAGCAAACAAACCCTGGGCCTTATTGTATAATAAGTAACCACTTGCATGAAATGGAAACACATGGGTTTTACAAATATAATAAATGTCACTTGCTCATTTTTTAAGTATAAGTAAGCATCCCTAAGTTAACACTGTATAACTTAAAAAAAAAAAACTTTTCCCCTCATTCCCAACCTCTCTCTATAGATATATCTTATATTTATCTGAATATATTTATATATTTATATCTTATATTTATCTGAATATGTTCTGCACATTTCTGTCAAATCCAACTTGTATGAAACTATAAGCTATAGTCAGCTTTATTTTAAATATGTAATTTCAAGCATATTTGGTCTAATAAAGCATCGTGTATTTTATACATGCATCATGTGTAATGGGTATGTAAGCATATCTCTTACGGTGCTTTACTATAAAGCACTTTGCTCACAGCAACCCTGTTTGGACAGAAAGGTAATTAGTGTTCATCACCTGTGTCTTTGTTTCTGAATTTTGAAAGTCCCATGACAGTGGCAGAAACACCTAAGCAATGAGTTCTCTGTGCATCACATACTGCTAGAAACTGAGTCATTGAGTGTATGTATATCATTTGAAAAAGATACTTTCTTGCTTTTCCTTTTCCAAAATGTCGAACTTTTGTGTTTTATTTTATAAAAGTTCTACTTACTTTTGTTATTATATATTTTGAAAATAATTTTCATTAAAAGCTTAGTCTCAACAAACTTTTTTTTCTGTTGGTGTAGGGAACTCCTAGTGAGGAAACTCTAACAATGTAATATCTGCATTTGTTCTGCATTGTAGTCTTAAGAGATTGGCTTGGGTCACCGAGAGGTGAAATTCCTTACCCAGGGTCATAGTCAACAGTTATTCCAGAGGTAGTACTTGAACCCGGGTCTTCCTGACTGTAGTTCCAACTCTATCCACCGCCCAGGCTGCTTTTATATCTCAACCAGTACCTTGTAAACAGAACAAAGAATGAAACTCAATTAATACCTTAAACTCTAAACTTTGTATTTAGATAAAGCTGTGTTTAAACTAACAACCCAGGTTATCAACCTCTACTCTTCACTATCTCTCTAGTGGTTCAGTAGATAGAGTGCTGGGCCCGGAGTTAAGGAAGATCTGAGTTCAAATCCAACCTCAGACACTTACTAGCTTTGTGCTCCTGGGCTGAACCACTATTTACCCCAGTTTCCTCAGCTGTAAAATGGGAATAAGAATCCTTACTTTTCAGGGTTGTTGTGAGAATTAAATGAAATAATAATCGTAAATCATTTAGCACAGTGCCTGGCACATAGTAAATGCTGTTATGATCACCAACATCATCTCTCACTTCCTGCATTCACTCTGTCGCCAAGGACCTTCACAACATTTCCCGTATAAATCCCATTCTCTCCTCTGACCATTCCCCAGTACAGGCCTTCACCACCTTGCTCCTGGATTACTGTAATAGCCTGTTTGTTGGCCTCTTTCATGGATAAGGAGACAAACACTCAGAGAAGGTTAAATGGGAGTATGTACAATGGAAATGTCATAGGATTTGGACTCAGAATACCTAGGTTTGAGTGCCACGTTTACATCTTTCTTAGGTGTATAACTTTGGGGACTCAGTTTCTTGATCCGTCAAATGAAGGGATTAGACTAAATAAGTAGGGCCTGCTGTCCCTTCCAGCTCCATATTCTTGTCCAAAGTGACAGAGCTGGCACTGTCCTCAGCCTCCTAGGCAAGTGTTCTTTCCAGGCTCTAGAAAGCAGACTGAAAAACAGCAACTTGGGCCCTTTCAAATGTTTTTGAGTGGGGAATAGTTCTCCTTTGCTCTTCAACATTAGACTTTGTATCACAATGTGTCATGATGAATTATATATAGTTTCTGCTGAGCACCTTTCCCGTGGTAGTCAGCAGGGAGTTTTATATTGATTTACACTTGGCCCCCACCTAGGACACCAGAATGCATCTGGAGGCTTGGCTTCCTCTTGCTGCTTAGGACACATAAAGCTAATCTTAGAAGGGGGTGGGAACATCCTGCAAGAGGAGCCAACAATCCTAGCTGAACATACTGTTGGTCTCTTCACGTCCTGTCATGTTAATAAAGAAGCAATTAAGTATGTGTCTACTTCAGCTGTCCCATAGCTTATTTCCCTGGCATTTTAGCATCACATATTTCACTGTGTTGTAAAGAGTAGCTTTCAGTAATAAAGATTAAGTAATTGAGAGCTAGCATGGTATAATGAAAAAGAAACTGAGTTTGAATTATTACCCTAAAACTTAGTTGTTTTGTGATCCTAAGCAAGTCACTAAATTTCCCTGAAACTTTTCCTTTATTTGTTATTGAGAGTAATAATATTTATGCTACCTACCTCAATTTAATTAATAAGCCTTAAAACACTATACAAATGTGGATTATAACTCTTATAACCAAATGAAGTTTTCTTCTTTAAGGTAAGATCTACCTGGTTGTTATCTCTTATAGTAAGTAATCTTCCAGAGAAACTAAAATTGTATACATTTTCCTAATCAGCATTAATGAAGCCCAGTAATTATAGAAAATGCAAACTAAAGCTTTAAGTTTGAAACTTTTCACCTTTTTTTTTTAAGGTAAGGAAAGAAAGAAGGAGGGATATGGCTTTCTTCATCCCTTTTTGATGCTTTGGGCACCTAAAGTGCTGCTCCTTCACCACAGAAGTTGTAGTACTCATTGTAACTAGTTGCTAGCATATTGCTACCTCTACCTCAACATATTAAACTAGCACACTGCTACCTTCGATGGGATTAAAATTGAAATGGAAGCTAGAAACCTAGTTGATATCCAGTCTCAAATCAAGCTGTCAGTTCACTTATCTACATTCGCTGCTTAATATATTCATTTTCTACTAGCATGGCTTATCAAATGATGTGGGGGAGTGATTATCTTGAGGGTTGTGTATAATAGTATATTAATTACCCCCTTCCATCTTTCCAAAGAATGCCCCACATCTAAGGAAATTGATCAGTGTAGAAGTCTTTATTACACTCGTCAGCTTGTTTACCTTTTTTCCTCTAGAATTGTTCTGTAGTATGTCTTCTTTTTCCCCAGTTTAGACCATGTGCTCTATAAGAATAGAGCAAAGACACTCCCTCATAGTTACATTGATCATATTTTCCTAACAAAAAACCAAGACATGTGATCTGACAGGGTACTTCGGATTTGTGAATTTGTGTGAAAAGCCTTAAAGTAGAGGTCACAGTAGCATTCATAACATAATGACAATCCTAAATTAAAGCTTCTAGGTTTTAGATTTTGTTCTACCCCAGAATTTTTCCGTCTTCAAGCTAAATTCAAATGCTACCTCCTCCACAAAGCTCTCCTTAATTGCAATAGCTAGAAGTAATCTCTTCCCTAAAACTTTCCATTACCATTCTGTATGGCTCTCTCCTTTGCACCTATCGCATTTTACTTCTGACACTTAGGAGTTGTGTGGCCACAGGCTTAATTAGGTCACTTTGCTGAACTTGTTTCATCTGCAATAAAATGGTACTAGTAATGCCCATAGAACCGATAATATTATTGTGAGATGATGTAAAACACCTTTCAAACTGTAACGTGCTAAACAAATGTCAGTTGTTGGCTCTGATTGTTATCTCTGCTGTTGTGTTGTGGTTATCTGCTTTTGTGTCACACTTGCCCCACTCCCATTAGACCCCAGTTAAGCCTAGAGCTGGGGCTGAGGCTGCTTCTGGTTTATTTACCTTGCTGTTTCCTGGCTACACACACCATTCTGCTCTCCTGCAATAAAATGGTCATGACTAGTGTTGCTCAGAAATTAATTTCAATGCACCTGACATTTTGTTAAGTTGAAGAGGAATGTTGAAATTGGTAGACAAAGAAAAAGGAGTTTGAATAATAACAATAGTTAGCACTTATATAGCACTTTAAGGTTTGCAAAGCACTTTACAAATTGTATCTCATTTGATCCTCATGAAATCCCTGGTATTATTTTCCTCATTTTACAGATGGGGACACTAAGGCAAACAAGTGACTTCTTTCCACAGGATCACATAGCTCGCATTTGTGATGAGATTTGAGTTCAGGTCTAACTGACCTGTACCCACTGTAGAACCTTGCTTTTTCCTGCTTCTTGGCAGCCTTCCTACCTTACTGTGGTTACATTCAGTACTTTAGAACCAGTCCTGATCAGAAGTACTAAGAAAACATCCACTGACCCTTATAGTCTTCCCCACCACTAATGGCCCTTTGACCTATGGTCATTGCCATGAGATCTGACATGGAATCCTAAGGACCATTTGACCTTTCCATCTCCCCTATAGCTACTCCCTCCTAGATTTGTTATCTCCCACAATTGGAATGTGAGCTCCTTGTTAGCAAAGCCTGTCTCGATTTTCTATTTGTACCTAACAACAGTGCTTTAGCTTAGCACAGAATAAATACTTTTCTATTCCAGGTGTCTACTGTGTGCAAGGTGCTAGGCCTTGAAGTGGGGTGGGGTGGGAGGGATGAAAATGAAATTAGAGCTCATTCCCTCAAGGAATTTAATTCAGCATATCTCTTGGAGACACAAAAAAGATAATGGTGAGAATGAAATACACTTTTTTTAAAAAGCCATCCTAAATAGTTTGACCAGAAGTCTCTCAAGTGGCCAAATGGTTTATATTAGTGAAACAGAATGAAAATGCATAGTTAATTCAAGGTAGATGTGGAATGTTGGCCATGTGAGACTTTGGCATAGACTTCTTTTAGATAAGGTGGGTACAAGGGTTTTTATGACCTTGAGCCACTTTTTAAATGCATACTTAAGAGGAGTTCTGCCCATTAAGATCATACATTTATATAAACTTGATTGGCAGGTTATCTGAATTTATTAATGCCTCAAACATTACCTTCAGATCAAAGCAAAACATTGTAGATTTGAAAAGTTTGCAATCTTCTTTTGGAATTCTGTTAATTTCTGTTATTGTAGAATTTTTAGAATTGGCAGGGAAGAAACCTCATAGGTCTTGTTTCACTGATGGAGAAAACAGAGCTGAACTGACTTGCCTAAGTTGACACAGGTAATAAATAGCAGAAATGAGCTACATTTAAGATTCCAAATTTCAGCATTCTTCCTACTATATACTTCCTATATACTATATACTATATACTACTATAGTATACTACCTCTGCTATGTGGTAAGAGCCAGTGGTGGTACTATTACAATATTTATCCTAACACTTTGGATAAATGAGAGACCAGTTTATTAGGAACTTTTTATGACTACAATGGAATTTTTAATGTTCTGTTGAAATTTGAACTTAATTGCCTTAAGAAGTGATGGGAACTACCCAGAGGTGTTAAAAAGTCTTTGTGTACATTTCAGCATACTAAGGAAGGGTGGGGCAGCTATAATTATCAGCTGGCCTTTCTGTTGCTGGTAGATGCCTGAGCAAGAAATACACTGAAATAGAGCGCTCCTTTTTTTTCTTGAAAGTTTGTCATATTCCTTAGTCTTTCTTATAAAGAAAGTAAGGTGTGTATATTGGGGAAAGTAGAGTGGAATCGAGATATGTGATTATTAGAGAGGAACCCCCTGACAAACCTCTTTACCCATGCAGCTCAACAACTTTTCTGCAACTTAATATATAGTCTTAGAGTTACCTAAGCCTCTGAGAGGTTAAGCAACTTGCCTGGAGTCATGTAGCCTGTATGTGTCAGAGGTTTGAATTAAACTCAGTTCTTTATAGTTGAGAAGCTAGCTCTCTATCCACTGTGCAACGTTGCCTCACATACGGCTATACAGACCAGATTTGATAGGCAAAGAACTCAGGCATAAAGTAGTTCTATAATTGGTCCAAGATCACATCATGATAGAGCTTGGCTGCAAGCTAGTGAGTGCAGTGTTTCTTCCACTTGAATTACTTCTTTGAAAATGTTTTGTGCCATAATAGAAGAGCTTGTGGAAGTAAAAAACTAGCCTGTACTTGCATCTCTCTTATCTTTGTCAGAGCCCAGTGTTCCTCCTGGGTCGCACTCCACCCCACCCCACCCCACCCCTAGCAGGTTCAGCCAACTCAAGTGAGAGATATGTGAATGAAGTTCAGAGTTGGACTTCAACCATTACTTTCTAAGACTTAAACGAGGGTGGAGGGAAGAGGGAGGGACGGAAAAGGAAAAGGTACCACAAAGTAAAAAAAGAACCCCCTGATTTTCCCTACCCTTTAATTCAAGTGAGATAGGAAAAGTGTCATTACTATTCTCACTGTGATTAATGCTCACTTCCTCTGTCAATAGACCAAAGAGTGACTGAAAAGAGAAATAAAAACTAAAAAGATGATCACAAATGTTAGAGGTGGTGCCTGGGAAGAAAATTAATTTGCTACCGAATTTGAATATTCCCAAACTGTGCTTATGAGGAGATCTTTATCTTTGGGAAAGAGACCTAACTTGATGTGTAACTATGGTGAAAAAACCAAAGGATTGTAAGGTGGTAGAAAGAGCACTAGATTGGGAGTCAGAGCAACTAGATTCCACACCTCTATAGCAATGGGTCATTTTCTTACAGCTCTCTTTTAAGCCTTAGTTTCTTCATCTCTAAAATTAGGGGGCTGGACTAAATGATCCAAGGAGAGTTTTAGTTCTAAGTCTTATGAGCAAAGATACCAAAATTGAGAAGACAATGTCAATTTCATTTTTGAGCAACGTCTTGCTATAAACAGCATTTGCTGGAAATTATTCTTAGTCTATTAGATTTAGAATAAATGAGTTCAGTAAGTAGTATTTTTTTATTTTCCCAGAGCAGTTCTAGGAAGAAGTTCTGAAGAACCAACCACTCTCAGACGTGTTAAAAGAAAAACTGTTTTGCATTTAAAATATGAATGTTTAGACTTGTGTACTCTTTTTGAAATGTTTTGCTTATTTGCTTCATTTTAGACAATTATTTGATCACTGTGTTAGGCACAGTGCATATAAAGTCTAAAAGGGCACAAAAATTCATTTGGGTGAAAAAATGTCAGTTTAGAAACAGACCCACAAACACGTTTTGTGGGTAGAAAGCCAGAATGGTAGGTTTAACCATAAATTCAAGCTTCCATCAATAACAAAGAATGAAGAGTCCCTGATACCTAATGACATCTTTTTCTTTGGTTTGGCTGCCCAAATGGTATCAGACTCAAATAGAAATGGATCCCTGAGGGCCACATATTGACCTAGAAAACCACAAATTAACATTATCTAGGTTATAATATGTTTTCATTTATTTTGTTAAACATTTCCCTATTTCATTTTAAGCGTTGTTTGACACCTTTTCCTTATACCATAATTTGTAAATTTGCCTCTAGTTTTCTAGTTTCTAGTAAAGATGAATAAAGTATTACTTTAAAACAGCAGTTCACAAAGCAAGAAATACAAGCCATCAACAGTCACATAAACAAAATGCAAATTAAAACAACTATAAGGTTCTACCTCACACTTGTTGGATTGACAAAAATTGTGGGAGGGACTGCATTAAAATAGGCACATCAATGTTGATGGTGGTATGAATTGGTTCAGCCATTCCAGAAAATTATTTGGAACTGTGCATGTCCATTAACACAGTGATGCTATTACTAGATCTATACCCCCAAAGATATTAATTTTTTAAATATGAAAAGAATCTATATGTACAAAAATATTAATAGCAAAGAACTGGAAGTAAAGGTATTGCCTATCAATTGGGAAATGACTGAACAAATTGTGGCAGGTGCATGTAATGGAATATTATTGTACCATAAGAAATGAGGAAAGAGATGGACTCAGAGAAACTTGGGAGGATTTTGGTATAACCAAGAGAATAGTTTAAATATCAACATTCTAAAGAAAAACAACTTTCTTTGAAAGACTGATCAGTTCAATGACCAAAGCCAACTCCAGAGAACCACACATTTTTATCACCAGCCTAAAACAACACTAACATATTTGTCAGAGAGAGTAAAAATCTTTATAGTATTAGGAGAAAGGAGTCTTTGAGCCTTGGGTGACATGATATTTAAGGAAAATGGATTTACATTTGGAAATCCACAGAGTAGTCAAGAACAATTTAAAGCAGTTGCCATTTGTTTTGAAATCATACCGTTTTGTGTTATTTTGTGGCTGTTTGGTTTTGTATCATATTTGCCCACTAGATGTTTTCATGAAAATGTAACTTTTTTTATCCTTTCTTTCCTCTTGATACAGTTCCCCATATAATTGGTCCTTAAAAGTATTTGACTTCACTGAGTGTTAATGTAGATAATTTATTAATGTGGTGTGTGCGCACGCATCCGTGAACCCAACATGCACAAACACCATTCATATACTATCCACCTTATATACACATATGTATATGGGGGGATGTCTCCTGCTGACTCTGCATTCATATTCATGGAGTTTTATAACTTGACTAACAATGATAATGATGATAATGAAAATTAGAACTTATATAGCATTTTAATGTTTACAAAGTACTTTACAAATAAATCAAATACAAATACAAGTAAATACAAATAAAATATTCTTAAAATAACCCTGAGAAATAGGTACTATTATTTCCATTTTTACAGATAAAGGAACTGAGGAAGGTAGTTTATGTGCCATACCTAGGGTCACAGCTGCTAAGTGTCTAAGGCTGGATTTGAATTTCAGCTTTTCCTCTCCAGGTCCTGTGTTCTATCCATTGTACACTTAACTGTTTCTGACCGTCACAATAACCTTGTTAGGGTAGGTAGGGGGTTTTGTTTATTTTTTTCTGTCAGACCTGTGAATTCATCGATATAGGGAGCTTCTAGTGGCTACTTTTTTTTTTTTTTTAACCAATTCAGATTGTCTTTTACTTTGCATTTTAGTATTAGAAAATTGCCTGGGGAATTGGGAGGCCCAAGTAACTTGCCCAGTGTCAATTAATCAATACATAGTAGAGGCTGGTCTTGAACCCAGGTTTTTCTGACTCCATGGCTAATTCTCTATCCACTAAACCCTCTCTGGTAAGTGATACAAATGTTATTCCCATTTTAGAGATGAGAAAATAGATTCACAGAAGTTAAATGATTAGCCCATAGCTATACTGCTTAATAAATAATAGCACCTAGGTCTTCTCAATAACAAGTGCTTTCTTAACTTTATATTTATATATTATATACATACATATATATATATTTCTTTTTAAGAAATAAATAATGATATTAACTTATTTTTATGTAGTGCTGTTAATGATTTGCAAATGACTTTCTTCACAAACTTCACAGTGGAAGAAACTGAAGTCAAACATTCTAGGTAATTGAGTGAGTGGCATGTAGCTACTGTGTCAGAACTGGGACTCAGCTCAAGCCAAGATGCCAGAAGCTTTTTGATTCAAGCACAATGGCCATGTAGCTCAAGATGGATTTTAATTTTTTTTTTGTTGGCACAGAATTTATCTTGTACATAGTTTATTGATACAAGTAGATGAACAGCCACATTTATTAAAATTGGTAGCACTGTCTAACTCTACAGATATCACTGATCCCTTTGCCAGTTAGAAAACACAAGCGTGTCCCTAGAACATGCATGTAGAATTACAGCCTATTGGGTAGGGTAGGCTTTGCTATTAATAAAGATACTGGTAAACATTTTCCAGAAGATAAAACCACCTGCCCCCTTTTTCTGTTTCATTGGAAAATTATTCCTCAATGGATGTAGAACAGAGGCTACAAGAAGCTACTCTGAAACTCAGTTTCAGTTAATAGTAAAGAAATGTTACAGGTATGATAACACAGAACTGAAGATCCAAACAATCATTTGTGAAAGGGAAATAAGAAAGTATTTGGGGGCTGATAGATTGGTTGGTTGGTTTGGGGGTTTTTTGTTTGTGGACGGATACATTTTAACTACAAATTCAGTGTTCTTAACACCAGATTTGTTTTTCCCAGAGTAGCTTCCAAAGACAGAACTTAAACCCTGCCATTATAGGATGTAAAGGAAAAGGTAAATTTATCTGTGTAGTCGCATGAAGATTATGGATAAGTTAGAATGTGGAAATCACTCCCTCTTCTGGTAGTACCTGCTAAACTCTATATATTTGCAGAAAAGTAGGATTCATTTACTTTTTTCTGTGTTCACCAACAGGTTCCATGTCTCTTCCATTATTTCCAAGGTTCACAATTAATGGAACATTATGTTGATGGCATTCCTGTATGACACTTAAATAAAACGTCATTACCCAAGGACATTTAATCATAAATATGTTATTCTTATTTACATTATATTGATTAGAATGAACATTAATTTGGGATTTGTGAGTTTTATTAATTGCAAGTGAAATGTGGCTGACCTGGAGTCAGACCTGAGTTTAAAGACAGCCTCAGACACTCAGTAGCTGTGTGACCCTAGGCTAGTCACTTAGTCTCTGTTTGCCTCTGGTTCCTCAACTGTAAAATCATGGTAATAAAAGCACCTTTCTCACAAGGCTGTTGTGAAGATCAAATGAAATAGTATTTGTAAAGCACCTAACATAAGTGCCTGAGACATAGGTGCTATATAAATGCTTATTTCATACCTCCCCTCTATTCTGTAACTTGTACTTTAAAAACTCATGCTTAGAGTCATGAAATATTAGTTTTAGAGGGCCAGAGAATGTAATTATGATACTTTTCATTTGTATGATAGTTTACAGTGTTACCATTTTGCAGATTAGGAACCTGAAACCCAGAGAAGATGAATGATTTTTCTGTGTCACACAGTGGTAGAATACAGGTTTTCTGATTCTAATAAGTCCAGTGTTCTTTCCACTACACCACACTGCCTATATCATTAAGTATGAAGTCACTTTCTGGAGATCATTTAGTCCAAGGCGCACCCCCCCCCCATTTTCTAAATTTGAGAGAAGTCAAATGAATTGGCTGCTATCACACAGCTCCAGTGAGTTAAGGAGAGTCAGGACTGGAACTGAGCAGAGTCTTCTGATTCCTAGCCCAGTCTCCTTTTCACTGTTTCATGTGGTAATTTGGTGGATAGCAACTTTTGAGTGGATAAATAAATGATAATTTAGGTCAATCATGAAAACACTTAAGAGAAAAAGATGTACTCATTTAAAAAAAATTTCAGTGAGAGTAGTTAATAACCAAAGTACTTTTTGTTAAAACCTGAGTTAACCTGGAAGTGTACCGATAATTACTATCTAGTATAACTCTTGATATTTTTCTGTTACTTTCAAGTGTGCACTGGTTAATAGTGTTTATATACAGTGACTTTATATATATATACACTAATGCACTTTTTTGCTTATTGGTAGCCATAACATTTAGTTGTATTAGAATAACTGGTGACTTTCCCAAGGTCTGAACATTTTTGGAATAGGATATCAAGCTCCGAATGTAAAAAAATAAAAATAAAAGTAGTTGAGACTAGTATGTTAGGGGCAAATAACTTCATATTTAATTTATTTCTAGCATGAAATTTTAATTCTCTTGTCAAAGTCACTGTGCTTTTCATAAGCAGCAGTCATTTTGAACTGCTTTCTAGTTAAAGAACTGTGTCATCAGTGTCCTCTTAGCAACAGTAATGGTCTACAAGTAAGTTTTCTTTCGTATTGTATCATCTTCATTTGATACTTTCCTATTCGTATTGACTGTTGATTAATCTGTTCTGAAATGAAGAGATTATTTCCAGCTCAAAATCTATGATCCTATGATCTCAACAGTCTGCTTAAAATTTAAATAAATTACTGTTACGAGGGAATAAGTGAAAAAAAAAATCGACTAAATGTTTATTTTTTATAGTATTCAGTTTCCAAGTAGTGATTGCATGGTTTGAGTCAACTCCAATGTAGTAGTTTATTACTTATGAGTCAGGCAGCTGGGAATGTCAAATACTAGACTAGATTGCAACCAACAGTATCAAGTTCTTGGATTAGTTATTGGACTTTTTATTTGGTACACATTACTTGTGTAATCAGTGTGAAGCTACATATCAGTAAAGGGCTGATATTTTATAGAGTAGTGTGGTTTTAAGAAATAAAAGTTAATGCACATTAATGAAGGAGGTAGAAATATTTATAAACTGCTTCATTTTGTCACTTTTTTATGTTTTATTCCTTGGGTATTTAAATATAAAACAAGAAAAAGAAAATTTTACATAGGCCAAGTGCAATATAAAACTAGCCCCTAAAAAGATTATTATTGCACATTATAATAGATAAGTAAAACTGTCTATTAAGACTTCTCAAGAAGTCTTAAGAAGCGAATTTTCCAGAGCTGGGACTTTAAATATAGAAACTTTTTTTTTTTAATTTAGCCTTTTTGGACAGAAATCTTTCAGAAATATATACTTCTTTGCCTACTTAAGTAACTTATGTGAAGCATTTTCATTTTTTCTTGGTGACTCGGGTTCGTTTGTGAACATCAGTTACTGTACTATGGTACAAGAATTCGGAAAGGATAATGTGTTTCTTTTTTTGTGGGGCAGTGAGGGTGAAGGTTAAGTGATTTGCCTAGGGTCACACAGCTAGTAAGGTCAAGTGTCTGAGGCCGGATTTGAACTCAGGTCCTCCTGAATCCAGGGCTGGTGCTTTATCCACTGTGCCACCTAGCTGCCCCCATTAATGTGTTTCTAACTATAATCAGCAATGAAGCTGTTAAAAGAGATCACTTTGAGTGGACTTTGAGGTATATGTAAGATTTGGAAAAGAAGAAAAAAGCCATTGGAAGACCGTTTCATATAGTCAGAAGCGGGTAGCAGAAAGTGTTGTGAGTAATTAGGGAAGTAGAAACATATGTGAGAGCCAAATTGGATATACGGAGCATTAATCTCCCCCTTTAACTTTCCCATATATATATCACAGACCAATAAGAAAAAGGAGCCACTGAGCTTTAATCTGTGAGGAATCTGTTTTTTATTTATTACTTGAGAATTAATTAGACAACAAGAGCTGAAACCAACTAGGGAAATAAGGAAGGAGAAATACAAATGAATAATCTTAGATCTAAGCTTAGTTTAGTCTATTCCTTTATAAAACTCACCGAATCCCAAACTGCCTGCAAGACCGAACACCAAACCAGGTGCACTCCTTTATTGCTGCTAAATTCACTGCCAGAGAGAGAGAACTTCCGTTCCTGCCCTCACTTTTAAGTCGGTGTCCCAGAAGTTCCTAGTGTTCTCCTCCCCGAAAGGGGGGTCCTTCAAAAGCCACTTCAGTAGCATGTGTAATCTCTCAAATGATTCAGCTAAAACTTCCGATATATATCTTTACCACAAATAATTTTTACCACACATATAAGATGCTTTATGAGGATAGTGTCTCCACCTTTCCGGTTAAGATGGAAAATTTGCATTAAAGAAGAAGAGATAAAGGCAGAAATCTAAATTAGTGCCTGTTTGGAGAGGGGAGGGGTGTCTTCAAATTCTAGGCCAAAGAATTTCAACTTTGTCCTATATGTTTTGGGTAGTACTGTTAGAAGTTCTAAGTAAACAATCATTTCTTTTTCTTAATTGAGCTATTTTGTTTTTTAACACAACAATCACATTTACCAAACAACTACCACCATCCCCAACCATGATTCATTCCCATTATTAAAAGTTAGGCAAGACCACCTAAATGCCCCTTCTCTCATGAATCCTTTCCTAATGTTCCTCCTTAAACTTGCTTTTAAACAAAGATACAGGGAGTCAGCTAGGTAGCGCAGTGCATAAAGCAAGTGACCCTGGATTCAGGAGGACCTGAGTTCAAATTTGGCCTCAGACACTTGACACTAGCTGTGTGACCCTGGGCAAGTAACTTAACCCTCATTGCACCAGCCTCCCCCCCCCCAAAAAAAAAAGATACAAAGAACACTGATTGCAAAGGAAGCAAAAGGATCAAAAGGAAAAGACAGGTTATACAATTGCCTTACTCTCAAAAATCACCACCCAGCGTAATAACCCATCTTTTCCCTGTGTTGTAAATGCCTAACTTGCCTTGTGGATATTTTCATTTTAAAGGCATGGGGAACAACAGGATCACAGAGATTTAGAGCTGAAAGGGACCTTTAAGGTCAACCATCTCATTTTAATATTTTTTTTTTTTTTTAGTGAGGCAATTGGGGTTAAGTGACTTGCCCAGGGTCACACAGCTAGTAAGTGTGTGTTAAGTGTCTGAGGCCGGATTTGAACTCAGGTACTCCTGATTCCAGGGCTGGTGCTCTATCCACTGCGCCACCTAGCTGCCCCCAACCATCTCATTTTAGAGATGAAGAAACTGAGGTACAGAGAGGGGAAGTGACTCACCTCAAACTAGTAAAAGGGAGAGTCTAGATTTGAACTCATGTCCTCTGTCCACTAATCCATCCTGTTTAATCTTTGTTACAAAGGAAGGTGTGGTGGGTAGAGGTAGATTGGAAATGGGGAAGGTATATTTAGAAGTAACTGTAATTTTCCATATCACTAAAGATGTCCTATCTCATTGCTGAGACTCCTGCTTTCATTCCATTCCATTGCGGCTGAGCTACAGTTTTAACACTAAATATAAAATCCTGATAAGTATTTATTGACAGCTTGTTACATAAGTGCTTTGGGAGCTGTTGCTGTTTGTCCTTCATTCTTAGGAGTACTAAAGACATCCAGGAAAGTGATGTCTTGACTTGCAAGTGAATTGGATTTAAGTGAAGAAGGGCTGTGCAAAGTCATCAGTCTCACTCCTCCAGAGTCATTTGGGTCCAGTGGCAAGATATAGATCAAGACAACTAGAGATAACCCTGAATTTAGTGGGAGCCAAAGGCCTTTTTTAAGATAAGGTCTTTCCCAGATCTCAGTTTGGTTGAGGCAACACTTATTCAGTGATTAGGGCTAGGTAAGAAATTGGGGTTGGGGGGGCTCTTTTACCTACTCAAAAAAAAAAACCAAAAATTACCTGGGAGGGGAAGAACCTCGGGATTTCTGGCCAAAACAGAAACAATTGCTATTTACACTCAGAGCCAACAAAATGACCAAATGAGGCTTGGGTTGGGGCCCATTACTGGTCAGTCACTAAGAGCTGGAGTGATTTGGGTTTAAGGCCCAGTCAAGTAGCTCCATTTGAATCCCAATGGGCTTTACCAAGGCCTGGTTTCCTAGAGTGCTATTTCAAGAAATTTCTGTTCTTTTGGGCAGAGCGCCCACATTTTAGTGTAAGATTTCCCAGGGGAAGGAAGGGGGAAAGGGAAGAAGGAAGGAAAGAAAGGAGCAAAGGAACAGCATTGCTCAACTGGAACTGACCAGTTGGGTCCCCAATGGGGCAGCTACTACTACTCACAGATTGCTTTTTCCCCATCATTATTCTTCTTCTTTTTTTTTTCCTTCTGTTTCCCAAGTTTTATTGCAATACGGTGAGTGAACACAGGGAGAGAACCAGAATAGTGGAAAGGTATCTCTCGAATAGTGAAAGTAAAGACAGTTATATTTATAGTATGGATAAATTGATTATCAGTCTCATTATAATAATCTCTACCTTAGGGAGGTACAGAGGAAGGTTTATCCTAATTTGGAGTTCCTGGGCTCCTAAACCAACCCCTGAGGCCCGTACCTTTTTCAGTGGAGGTGTGTTTTAGGGGTTTATACGTCATAAGGTGAATCTGGGGGCAGATTTGGCCTTTTCTGTGCATGTCTCTTTCTGATTCACGTGACTAGTTTCAAAATATCTTCATTTTTCTTTTGTTTCTAATCTAAGTTTCTATAGCCTGTCATTTTTTCATTGTTATAGTCTCAGGTCTTCATGGCCTCACTCCCTCTGTTCACGTTATAGGTACTGATTTATGTGGGTAAGAGAACTTAGCATCCTCACTTCTAAGTTATCCATTAACTGGGATCTGAATCCCTCTTAGAGCTCATATCTGAAGCTTGGGTCTTAGGTTTTTCTGTTAACCCCCTTTTCACCTCCTACATCATTTCACCCTTTTCATATATCCCAGGAAAAAGGACGAAGATCATCTCTTCTATTACTGCAAGTTAAATTTGTAAGCATAACTTCATATTCAAATACCCAACAAAAGGAATAGTAAGGGCAGTAGTTTTCCAGACCCACCAAAGAAAATTATCCCAGGCTTCTCTTCTAACTCTAGTATAAGAAGAGGCAGCAGCATTCTTACTCTGGAATCCAAATAGCCCAAGATAACATATGGGCTTAAGCAAGTGGTATTTTACACTAAAGACATATAATCTCCTTGGTATAGGAAGGGGAAATACCTGTGGTTGCCTGTCATTCTGGAAGAGGACCAGTGACGTTGGGAAAGTGATGTCCTGACTTGCAAGTGAATTGGATTTACATGAGATAGGATTGTATGTATGTATATAGGATATATTTAATCTGCCTTGGATAAACTGACACCTGGGAAAGACCTTAAAGTTACTTTTGATCTATTTGGGGTACACAGAATGATGCGCCAAAACAAAGAATTAAACACAACATATATGTTCAAGAATGAAATTGTGTAATGGATCATAGATGCCATGGAGAAGGATATGTTTGGCAGTAGTTAGAGAAAGCATGCTAGGATCACATTAATGCTTTAACCCTTGGCAGCCTCCACCAAGTAAAAGCACAGGTCCTTTGTTTGACATTGAGTCTGCCTTCGCTCAATCTCCTCAGACTTCTCACACTACACTCCTTACTATATATTTCATGTCCCAGCCAAATGGAGGGACTGTTTGCTTTTCCTTGAATAGATCACTCGATTTCATAGAATCACAAGAGCTGGTAGAAAACAAAAAGGTGAGTTAATCTAACCTGTCCATGAAGCAGGAATCCCTTCCTATATATAACATTCTCAATATATGTATGATCCATCCCCCTTTAAAGCTCTACTGAAGCAAAAACTCATTACCTGTTGAGGCATGACATTTCTAGATAGTTTTAATTATTGGAATGTTTCACATATACTGAGATGAAATCAGCTTTTCTCTATAACTTCTGCTCCATTAGACCTAGTCATCTCTTCTGAGGTCAAGAAGGGTAGTCTCCGATCTCTTCAACGTGACAACTAATCCCAAATAATTGAAGAATACAATCATATTTCTCTTAAGTCTTTTCTCCATGTTCGAAAATCCTCGTGTTTTCAAGATATCCTTCCTATTGTACAGATTGAGTTAATAATAATTTTGGATTTTATTTTGACCAGTAGGAAGAAATGGTTGATGAATAACCAACAACAATGATGATTTTTAAAAGTCCCATATTTGAATAGCACTTTATAATTAACAAAACATTTTTTATGGTTAACATTTACATAGTACTTTAAGGTTTTAAAAGTACCTTTTACATAACTACAGAAACGTAAAGAAAAGAATAAAAGCTTCACAACCACAATCAATTTATTGATACAGGTGTGATGGTGAAGCATTCCCCTTCACCCCTCAGGTAGTGGACTATTGACAAAGAAGAGACATACATTTTCAGACAAGGACAGTGTGATTTTTTTTTTCTTAATTGTACTTATTTATCACAGGGGAGCATTTTATTGGTGGTGGTGGGGAATCATCGGGAAGTGACAATGATATTAAAAAGGAAAGAGCATCAAGAAAACATTTCTTAGTGTTTTATGCTTATTTCCTCATTTGAGTATCTTGGTAACTTTATGAGGTAGGCACACTTATAACAAGTAGGCTGCTAGGAGATAGTGACTTGCCCAAAGACACAAAGTTATTAAAAGTGAAAGCAAAATTTGAAACCAGGTTTTCTGCCATCTATACATCCAATTCCTTCCACTTTGCCAGAAGAAACAAATGGAGCATTGGGAGAAAGTGTCCATGTCATCTTAGAATTTGTAAAAGACAAGGAAGATAATGTTGGCATAGTTGGAGAAATAGATAGAATTTAGGAATTCCTTTTTTTAAAAAAATTTGTAGGAATGATAGAATGACAGGCATAATTTTATAGCTAAAGATGAGACGAACAGTACTCAAGAGATTTTAAGCTCTAAAAAAAACCTCTGATAATATGGCTGAATGATCTAGATGAGAAAGACTTTGTACTGAGGTTTTAGACAAATTTGGAATTTAAAAGGAGATGTACAAGTCATTCAGAAAACTCACACATTTATCAGGTATCTACTGCAAGCAGATCACTATACAAAAGGTGAAGGAAGGATAAATACTGGAGAGTGGTAAGCTACTAAATGAGCTCCCACTCAAAGGACAAAAGCTTATAAATGTAAATCTGGAGCTAGAAGAGCAAAGAAGAGATAGGCCTAATGTTTAGAGATAGATGAGATTTTAGATAAAGACTACAAAACTACTTAATTTCAATGCCTTCCCCTTTTAAGAGAAAGTTAAAAGGAAGTGAAATCCAAGATAGTTAAGATTGTAAATACCATGTTGTTCTATCCTACAGTTTAAGTCTCCTGACCCAGAAGAATTCTATGGGTCTCTACAACAGAGACCTAGAAATTTCTTCTGTGAAGTTCCAGACCAAATTAGTAAATACTTGGTTTATCAAAAGAGATAATACATGCTAATCACTTTGCAAATCTTAAAGTGCTATAGATATGTTAGATATTTTTGAGTACCAATAACCTCTTCTAATGCTTCATCATAACAAAAGGGTATCTGGCTGAGTTCTCAAAGGCTTTGAGCCCATCAATGGACTGTGTGCTTGTCATCTAAGGAATGGCCACACTGTGTTTGGAAAGGCTCATTACTAGAAGTTTGAATAGCAGGTAACGATTTTTTTCTAAGCCACAACTCGACAGGTTATTATTAATTCTCTCAAAGGTTGTGATGTGTTGAGGGTGGAGTAGAGTAAATAGCAATACCTAATTAAAGTCACAGGTTCTCTAGCAGAAAGCTTCTTAAACTGTGGGTCATGACCCCATATGGGTAACTAAATGTGGGAGTCATGAAAAATTTGGCAACAGTAAAAGGTTATGTATACCTTACCTATTTTATATACTTCTGTGCCTATGATCCTGTTGTTCCTTTGCCTTTAAAAGGGGGCATTTACAACTTGGGGAAAAGATGGGTTACACTGGGTGGTGATTTTTACTTAGAGAGTAAAGTAATTGTACAGTTTGTCTTTTCCTTTTGACTCTTTTGATTCCTTTGCAATTAGTGTTCTTTGTATCAAAATAACAAATTAAAATATTCTAACATGATGACAGGTGACAACTCACTGTATTTTGTTCATCTGGTTATAATTGTAACAGTTCCCCAACAGTTCCCTGTATAGATGGTTATTGATGGTAAAATAGATGCATCATGATAAGGAAAACATTTAGGATGCCACATTTTAAGAAGAATATATGGGGCAGCTAGGTGGCGCAGTGGATAGAGCACCGGCCCTGGAGTCAGGAGTACCTGAGTTCAAATCCGGCCTCAGACACTTAACACACACTTACTAGCTGTGTGACCCTGGGCAAGTCACTTAACCCCAATTGCCTCACTAAAAAAAAAAAATTTTTTTTTAAAAAGAAGAAGAATATTAGCAAATTTGAGCACATCTGGAAAGAAATGACCAAGCTAAAAGCACTAGAGACCATGGTCCTGAGATCAGAATTCAGGTGGAATAAGCTGAACAAGGCTTTGGTTGGTTGGTTGATCTATCTATATTGGACCAAAGAGGAGACTCAAAGAAGGGATAGGACCAGTGCTCTGGGGGCATGAAATGAATGATACTTAATGACTGAGAGGAGGCTACTTAAGCAGATCATATTTCTCTGCCAGAGAAGAGCTTTTAGCCTGGAAAGTACAGGACAAATATGGCTAATAGGGAGCTGTTGTCCAGAATAAGATGATGAGAAGGCATCCTGGTGCTTTTGAGTTCAAGTTACCTGAAAGTAAACAAGGTATATTGAGACAATTAGGTGTGATTGCTAGGTGTGTCAGTGATATTTTGAGAAAATACCACAGTAATAGTATATGTCCCAGTTTTCAAAATAAAGAAAAAAATGGAGTCTACAAGTTCTAGACCAAGGGTTCTTAACCTTCTTTTGAATCACAGACCCCTTTGACAGTGTTGTGAAGCTTTCTCAAGAATGATGTTTTAAATTCGTAAAATACATGGAATTAAAGGAAACCAATTATAATGAAGTACACATGAAAATGAGTCCAGGGACCCCAGGTTAAGAATATTTGCTCTCTAGCCCAATGAGTTTAGCTTTTTTTTTTTTAATTGAGTTTTGTTTAATCTTTCACTTTCACATCACAGTTATTTCTAAATATACCTCCCACCCTACCTTGCCACCAAGCCTTGCCTTATAATAAGATTTTTTTTGAAGTTCAACAAAACCAGCACATGGCCTTGTCTAATTGCCTGTGTTGCCCATGACTAACAATTAGTTTTATCCAGCTGCCGTAAAAGCTTTTAATAATAGCTCTAATCTATGTAGTGCTTTAAGACTTGCAACAAGCCATACATATATTCTTATTTGATCTTCACAACAGTTCTGTGAGATAATTACTATCATAATCTTCATTTTTACAGATGGGAAAACTGAAGGATAGAGAGGTTTTGACTTGTCCATAGTCACAAAGCTAGTGTTTGAGGTGGGATTTGGACTCAAATTTTCCATAATCTAAAGTCCAATGCTTTATCTACTGTATCACGCTACCCATCACCAAAAGTTTACCATCAGTTAACAATCAGCAGGCAATATGGCACAGTGAATAGAGTGCTGGACCTTGAATCAGGTAGACCTAATTCAAATCTCACCTCAAGCACTAACTAGCTTTGTCGTTGTACAACTCACTTAACCTCTGTCTGCCTCAGCTTTCTTATCTTTAAAATGGGATAACAAGAGTACCTACCTCATAGGGTTGTCGTAAGAATCAAATGAATTAATAATTGTAATTCGCTCTGTAAACCTTAAAGTTCTGTGTAAATGCTAGTTATTAAGTGCCTATTGCCAGTTTTCTAGCTGCCACGGATACAATGAATGAAACTATTCCTCGTTGCAAGAAACTTATATTCTGATGGAAAAGACAAGTACATATATATTTATATAATAATATGGGGCAAAGGTCAGGAGGGGAGTATATTGCAGACATGGGAAACAGTGCAACAGCACAGAGATGGAATTTCATTCCTGTGTAAGAAACAAAAGGTGACTGGATTGCTTAATTGCATAGTCTAAGGGCTAGGGGGGGAGTTGTACTCTATGAAGCTGGAAATACAGGTTTGAGTCAGTTTATAAAAGGGTTTAAAATTTAAACAGAAGCTTACATTTTATCCTAAAGGCAATAGGGAAGTACTGGAGTTGGCTGATTAGGGGAATCCCATAATAATTTATTTAAGAAAAATCACTTTGGATGTGTATAGGGTGGCCTGGAGAAATGAGGGGCTTGAGGCAAGGAGACCAATCTGGAGTTGAATGAAATAATATAGGTAAGAAATGATAAGTGTCTGAACTAAGATAGCTGCGTAGGTAAAGAAGCGTCATGGAGATGAGAACAAGATTTGACAACTGGATTATAAAGTGAGGGGAAATGAGGAACTGAGGGTAATGAACCTTGGGAACAGGAAGAGTGAGTGGTGGTGCCTGCATGCAAAGGCTAAATGACTACTTGTCAAATATATTGTAGAGCATTCCTGTTCCCATGTGGGCAGAACTAGATGGTTTGAGGTTCTTTCTATCTATAGTGGGATAGTGTCAAGTAAAACTGAAAAGGTTAGGTAGCAGGTTGAAGCCAGATGATTGGGAGAGCCTTGAATGCCAGGATAAGTAGGTTGGTAGAATAAAAAGTCCTGGATTTGGATTCAGAGTAGACTGAATTCAGTTCCTGGCTATTTACTGCCTTAGAACCTTGGGCAAATTACACTTCTACTCTCTGCTCCTCAGTTTCCATATCTGTAAAATGAGAGGTTTGGACTAAGTGAGCTCTTAAGATCCCTTTCCATTCTAAATTCTATGATCTCTGTGACAGTGTCTGTTGGAAACCTGCCAGTTAAGATTTTAGAAGCCACTGTGACACCCCATTTCTGATCTCTTTGCCTTTGCACTTAGTGTCAACACAACACCCCCCCCCCCCCCCAATGCCTGGAGTGCCCTTCTCTCTCACTTATGTCTCTTACAGGCTTTGCTTTCTCTCAAAACTAAGCTAAAGCTCTGCCTTATATGTGGAAACTCTCCTGATCCCCACCCACCCAGTTTTTTGATGCCTTCCTGCCTTCCCCACAACTGCCTTGCATTTATTTTGTATATATTCCTTATGTGCAAATCAACATTGGTGGAATTTCCTCAGCAAGAGTTGCCTATACTGATGAACCAGGAAAAAAAAATTGTATATACTTTAGTATAGTTGTCTCCCCCAATAGCCTGTAAGCTTCCATTAGGACAAGGACTGTATAATTTTTGTCTTTTATCCCTCAGTACCTAGCATAGTACCTGGCGGGTAGACCATTTAATTAAAGCACCTCGAATGATAACAAAGGCAGGTATATGACCTTTCTACAACTTGAAGAGAATTTTCTGGAGCACTGAGAGATTAAACGACTTCCTCCTGAGTCACACAGCCAGAATGTGTCAGAGACAGGACTTGAACCCCAGCCGCCCTGACTGCAGAGCCAGTTCTCTCCTCAGTGCTTCGCCCTGCCTATCTTCATGTGACAGACACTTGAGTGCCTTCTACTCCAAATCTCAGCTGTGATGTGTTACATGCTTTTTTCCCCACACACACATTATCAGTACCAACTATTGAAGATGCTAGCCATGTTCACTTGTGATTTGAATAGCCAGGAATATGCTAGGTATGATACTGAATGTAGAGATGGTTTTTATTTAATCTGTTGATGGATGGTAACTATACCAGATATAGCCAGTGTGCATTTGGGGCATCTTCATTTTTGATTTTTGAACTCACCTCAAAAGGCTCTCCCCTTCTCTCTAGTTCTCGACTCCCAAATGTTATAGTTTGGCTGTTCTTTAGAGTAGACTTTTATAATCTGATTTTTTTTTTCTTTTCTGCTTTTCAGATGTACCTCCTGCTGATCAAGAGAAGCTTTTTATCCAGAAGTTGCGTCAATGTTGTGTCCTCTTTGACTTTGTTTCTGATCCACTGAGTGATCTAAAGTGGAAGGAAGTAAAACGAGCTGCTTTAAGTGAAATGGTAGAATATATCACACACAATCGAAATGTGATCACAGAGCCTATTTACCCTGAAGTAGTACATATGGTAAGTGATTATACTTTTAATTATAGTTTCTAATCCTTTAGTTAGGCAGTGGATTCAGGTATTTACAGGGTAGGATGAGGTGGCATGTAGACTGCTTACCATCATCAGTCTTTTCTGTTTACATTTGGAAGGATGTAGGTATTTGTAAAGTGTATCTTAATTGTGTGTAAAGTATAAATATTTATTGTACATCATAATTACCATGCTCAGTGCATGGAAGTTAACCATAACTTCCTTCCCTGACTAAAGGACTTTATATGGATCAAAATAAATATGTGTTTAGCTTATTATTTCCATCCCCTTATTTGGGTTCCTATACCACATCTATACCTTCTACTTGGTTCACCTCTCTGAACCTTAGCATTTACAGCTATGTCATGAAACTAAAGATCGGTAATTTCACATAACTACTTTTATCTTCCACAATTGGCACTTTCCCTTTTTGATGATGATGATAATAATATTTCAGTAGATCCCTTTTCTTTATCAACGTGGATACTATATCCAGTAGTGTAAATTGCAAGTAAATTGCAATATCTTCACATCTGATGTGATTCTTGTCCATTTTCTCCCATAAATCCTTCATAAGGTATCTGTATCCATCATTATAGGAATTGTCCTCCAAGCCTTATTAACCCCTATTTTGTACAAGTACATCTTTTAGGTTGCATCTCTTTTGTTCTTCTTTCTTGACACCTGACTTTCTACCTCTTTCCCAGTCATATATTCTTGAATCATTTCTTTTTGCCATTTTTTGCCCATAAGTGATTTTTGGCAACTTCCAGCCATCTTGTTTTTTAGGTATTCTGCAAATTTTATTCTTCAGAAATAGTAATGATCAATGATTAGCAGCCACATTTACCTCCCCAAGAGAAAACTGGTATTTAAAGATGGAGATTTGTGTCAGGAGTAGCTTAGGATAAAGGAAAATACCATGTAGTTTTGGGCCCAGTTCACTCTCTGTCCACAGCATCTGCCTGAGATGATTCCCTAGGCTGCCTGTCTAAATGCATACCAGTCTTTATCCATTTATTTTCTGTTGTGTTTCCTGCCTCTATCAGAAGGCCTCTCTTTTGAATAGCTATAGATCTCATGAAAAGGGAAAATATACAGGCTTTTGCAGTTTTCTACAACAGACCACACCCTCATAGTAACACAATTGACTGAAAGTTTTAGAAAATATGAGATTTTACTGTGTTTTGATGATTTTTTAGTTAACAAAAATCCATCTTCTCTTTCCCCTCACCATAACCCCAGTTGAAAAAGAAAGAAAAACAAAACCCTTGAAACAAATTTGCACAGTCAAAAAAATTCCAATTTGACCATTTCCAGATACATATATGTCTCATTCTTTTTTTTTTTTTTTTTTTTTTTTTGGCGGGGCAATGGGGGTTAAGTGACTTGCCCAGGGTCACACAGCTAGTAAGTGTCAAGTGTCTGAGGCCGGATTTGAACTCAGGTACTCCTGAATCCAGGGCTGGTGCTTTAACCACTGCGCCATCTAGCTGCCCCTATGTCTCATTCTTTACCTTGATTCCATCACTACTCTGTTAAAAAATGGTCTTCATGTTGTGTGTCCTTTGGAATCAAGATTAGTTATTACATTAAAGAGAGTTCCCAAGTGTTTCAAAACTAATCTTTGATTATTAGTATTTTAATTATTAACATCCAACTTAAAAATACTGTTGTTATTGCATAAATTCTTCTGGTTCTGTTCACTTTATTGTACATCAGTTCATACAAGTATTCCCAGGTTTCTCTGAAATAGTCTCCTTCTTTATTTCGTAAGGCACAATAGTATTCCATCCTACTCATATACATGTGATTTGTCAATATTTTTTAAGTATTCAATCCCAAGAGCCTTAAAGGCTTCCTTCTAATATGATGTCTCTAACAAGGTGTCTCTTATGTATGTTACAGTCATACCAAATTTTTTGATAGGTGTAACCAACAGACACAATTTTGGTCATAGATTTTCTGTCAGTATTAAGTATGCTATGAAACAAGGACACATATTAGCCCAGGATATTCAGCACTGTCATGGAGAAGGTCTTGCACAGAGCCCACATGGAAGGAGTCCTTACAAAGAGTGAGGTGCTCCAACATTCCAAACACTCCAATTTGGAATCCGAGTCATCTTTTATTCCTCCTTCTCCTTCACAATTCACATCCAGTCAATTGTGCATGTACAGCTTCCTCTTATCCATCACCTTATCTCCGCTCACACAGCTAACACACTCATCGTCTCTCGCCTGGTTATTATAAGAGTTTCTTAATTGCTTTCTCTGTTTCCAGTCTGCCCTCCAGCCCTCTTTCTAAAGAACAGGTATGATCGTCATCCCCTGCTCAGAAATCTTCAGTGGCTCCTTCTTCCCTCGAGGGCAGTACATAGATTCAGCCTAGCATTTACAGGCTTCCACAATCTGGCTTCTGTGTCCCTTGCCAGACTTACTTTGTCTGACTCCCCTTCACACTCTCTATGTCCCAGCCAAATTGGAAATTGTCCCTGAGCTCAACCAACATTAGTCTCACACATCTGTGTCTTCTTACAGACTGTCTCCTATGCCATTTGTACTCCCCTCTCATCATCCTTATCTTCCTTCTGGGTTCAGCTGAGCTATCACTTACCTTGGGAAGTTTTTTGTATTTCACAGTTGACACTTTTCCTTCCCTCTTCAAAATACCTGTAATTAGGCAGCTAGGTGGCACAGTGGACAGAATGCTGGACTTGGAATCAGGAAGATACGGATTTGAATCCTGCTGTGTGACCTTGGGAAAATCATTTAACCTCACTCAGTCTCAGTTTCTTCATCTTTAAAGTGGAGATAATTATAGCACCTGCTTCTCGGGGCTGCTGTAACTGGCAAATAAGATAACAAACATAAAGCTCTTTACAAACCTTAGAGTAATATGTAAATGTTTGCTATTATCATTGTTGTTATTAGGTTCCACCCTCAAACTTCAAATGGAAAGGAAAGCAAGTTCCTCAAAAAGCAGGAACTGTGTGATTTTTGCCTTCGTGGCCCCAATGCCTAGCCCAGTGCCTTGCATGCCTTGTGTATTTTGTAAGTGTTCACTAAATTAGCTTTAAGCCCAAGAATACAACTGGGCTTCATCAGTAGTAATAGCTTATATTTATCTGGTGCTTTGTGGTTCACTGAATATTTTCCCAACAATAACCCTATAATAGGAATAGTGTAAGAATTAGCACCCCGTTTTTACAGTAGAGGAACATGATGCTCAGAAAGCTTGTGATTTGGTTTCAGTCATGAGCTAATGAGGAAGCAGATCAAATACCTTTTCTTTTATCCCAAACTGAGTCCATGTACATGCTTATAGCTTAGAAGTATCTTCATCTTCAGCTGAAAGACAGTTTCTCCTTCTGTAAAATGAGGGAGTGGAGATTAGGTTGGATTTGATGCTCTCGAAAGCCTGTTTTAGTCTTAATTCTCTAAATGGAATGCTACACTGCCATTCTCTTGGGAGTTGTTGGGGGTAATGCTTAAATGTTTGTTCTCCAAGTAAATGTGTTCTCCATGCAAATGCTTAAATGTTTTCAGAGGCCTTAGTTATTTTCATATTTATTTAATAACTTAGCTGTCTTAGCTGCAGTTGTTTCTTAAGCTTTAGAATAAGAAAATCCTAGGTACTTGTATGATTGACAAACATTACTATTAGTATGTTTCTAATGCTATTTAATTGATTGTCCTTAATAAATACTGTTTTTGTTTGTTTGTTTTGTTTTGTTTGTGGTGGTTGTTTTGTTTGTTTGCTTTGAGGAGCAGTGAGAATTAAGTGACTTGCCCAGGGTCACACAGCTAGTAAGTGTCAAGTGGCTGAGGCTGGATTTGAACTCAGGTCCTCCTGAATCCAGGGTCAGTACTTTATCCACTGCACTGTTAACCAAAAAAAAAAAAATGCATATTGCATTTGAAAATCAATACTTTTAACTCTGAAATGAAACTTTTTTATGAAAGGATTTTCTTTCCTTACCTCTTTTGTGCTTCATAATCAGTGCTGTTTCAGACATTAGATATGCCCCCAATTTGTGTTTGCTTGATCCCTACCACTGTTTAGCAAACATTATTACTGAAGACCAATCAACAACTTCCCTCAGACATTAGAAACCAAGTGCTGGGATCATAGGATTGTAGAGTTAGTGCCAGAAGGCACTTTAGAGGTCATGTAAGCTAGGTTTCTTATTTTTCAGATGAGGAAACTGAGGCTCAGAGCTGGGAACTCAGACACTTTCACTCCAAATTCAGTGCTCTTTCCACTGCTTCATGGGGACAAAATAAATACCACAAGAACTGATTGATCACTACTAATTGGAAAAGGTCACCTTGAATTGGTATAGATTAATAAATTAGTTTTTAAAAAATTATTAGCGTGATTTTTTTATGAATAGACCTAGAGAATAACTCAGACTAACACAATATTGACTATTGATTGCTTCAGTAGATAAGTTATTTGTATTTAGAAATTTCTGTTTCCATAAAAATGTGCTATGGTCCTTGGGGAAAAAAAAAGGTTTTGATACTTTTAATTTGCCCAGAAAAAGCATTATTCTTAGAGAAGGCCAAGATGTTCTGCTTTGGCTGAATTGTCTCATTTTTAATTCATGAAATCTGAACTAGGTTTTTTACTTCATACCCCCAAACCTTATTTTGTTAGTTTTTAAAAATTAAAATAACTGAATTCAATCTTTTATTTTAGGCTTTATCTTCATTTCTATCCCAACTCTGATAGGGATATAAGTGTGTGTGTGTGTGTGTGTGTGTGTGTGTGTGTGTGTGTGTGTGTGTATACACATACACACATGCATTCTAGTTTCTGACCTCATCCTTCAATTTAAACTGTTTTCTGCAAAGTCAGTGTTGTTGTTCAGTCATTTTTTAGTTGTGTTGACTCTTTACAATCCCACTTTGGTTTTTCTTGACAAGATAATGGAGTGGTTTGCCATTTCCTTCTCCAGCTCATTTTACAGATGAAGAACTAAGGCAAACAGGGTTAAGTGACTTGCTCGGGGGTGGGAGGTTGGTCACACAGCTAGTGAATGTCTAAGGCTAGATTTGAACTCAGGAAGCTGAGTCTTTCTGACTCCAGACCCAGAACTCTATCCACATCACCCCTAGCTTCTCTCTTATCAAAGTTAGTAATGATCTCCTAATTGCCAAATGAAGTGGCCTTTTCTCATTCTTCTCAGTTTCTCTGCAGCCTTTGACAATGTCATCCTCATCTCCTTGATACTTTTTTTTTCTAGGTTTTCACAACATTTCTTTCCTGATTTTCCTCCTACCTTTCTGTCAGTTCCTTCACAGTCTTCTTTGTTACTTCTACATCTAGGGATGCCTTGATAACTGTGAGTATCCCCCAAGCCTTTGTCCTGGGCCCTCCGTATTGATGATTCTCAGACCTACTTTTCTACCTCTAAACACACTCCTAACCTTTGGTCTCATGTCTCCCAACTCTTACTGGATATCTCAAATTAGATGACCCATAGACATCATAAATTCAACATATCTTCCCATGGCCCGGTCCTTCTCACTTCCTAACTTTTCTGTTACTATCAAAGCTACCACCATCTTCACAAACCAGGTGTCTTCAATTCCTCACTGACATCTCTCTCCATATACAATCTGTTTGCCAAGTCCTGTTGATTCAGCCTTCATAACATCACTCATATATACCCTTTTCCCTCCTCTCTGACACTGCCCCACCTTAGTGTGGGCCCTCATCACCTCACACCTGGACTATTGCAATAGCCTATTGGTTAGTCTCCCTTCCTCAAGTTCCCACTCTAGTCTACCTTCCATTCTTCTGCCAAATTGATCTTTCTAAAGTGTAGGTCTGACTCACACTCTCTCTCTCTCTCTCTCTCTCTCTCTCTCTCTCTCTCTCTCTCTCTCTCACACACACATACCACACACACACACACTCAAATTTACTAAACTCCTCTGGCCCCTGTTACTTCTAGGATCAAATATAAAATCCTCTGTTGGACGTTCAAAACCCCTCATAACCTAACCCTTTCCTGCTTTTCCGTATTCTTATAGTTTACTCCACCCCCTAAACCCCTGCATTCTCTTCTATTCAGTGACACTGGTCTCTTTGCTATTCCTAGCATAGGACATTCTATTAGCCATCTCCTGTGCATTCACATATTTCCCTTTTCTTCGTTTCCTGGCTTCCTTCAAGTTTCAGCAGAAATCCCACTTTCTACAAGAAGCCTTTCCTGATAGTGCCTTTTATCTCTTGATTGTCTCCAGTTTGTCTTTTATGTATCTTGTTTGTATATTTTGTTATTGTTGTTTAGTCATTTTCAGTCATGTCCAACTCTGTGACCCTTTGGGAGGGTTTTCTTGGCAAAGATACTAGGGTGATTTGCCATTTCCTTCTCCAGCTCACTTTACAGATGAGGAAACTGAGGCAAACGGGGTGAAGTGATTTGCCCAAGGTCACATAGCTAATAAATGTCTGAGGTTGTCTTTGAACTCAGGTCTTCCTGCCTCCAGCCTTCTAACCACTGTGCCATCTAGCTGCCTAATATTTGTACATAATTATTTACACGTTGTCTTCTCCATTAAGACTGGGAGCCTTGAGAATGGGGAATATTTTTACTTTTAAATCCCTAACACTCAGCAGAGTGCCTGGCATATAGTAGGTGCTTAATAAATGCTTGCTAACTTGTACATATAAATATAGACATTCTACATGATATACTTTTCCTTAAATATTATTTTTACCATGTCATTCCTAACACAAGTCATCTAAGAACTATGATTGCTTCTTCAATCTTAATCCATTTTGCATTCTTTCACTTCAGTATTTGAGTGCCTGTTAAAGCACTTAAGTGCTATGCATAATAGAGAAGAAATATTTGACATGGTCTCTAAGGTACTAAGGAACTTAAATTTTTTTCAGATATGTGCACCAATTAAGACAACATAGCGCCAAATTGAATGATAAGATGAATATGATCAAGTGCTAAGTTTTATGCATGGTATGGGTAAGGACATACATATATAATGCATGCATGCATAAGCAGATATTGGTACAAGAATGCAGGAAAGGGACAGGTGCCAGTCTGGGCAAGAATTCTTAGTTAGGACTTAAGGGCGAGAGCATTCTTGAAGTAGAAAGCAGCTTCTATATTGGATTGCTGTTTGAATTTGTACTGGCTGTGTTTCTGTCGTCGTATGAATGTCAAGTCATTTCACATGTGCATATTAAAGAGGCTAAGGACTAGAGCTATGATTTGGGGATTCCCAGGTAAGGAATCTTCTTCTACCAATGGAGGTCAGCATTTTTCTGAACTGTATAGTTTTATAGCATTTGTTTCCTAGAGTATTAAAAGGTGAGGATCTTCCTAAAGAGCATGTTGAATAACCCCTTAACTATAAATTCTCGTGGTTCCTTGTTAACCTCCAGGATGAAATACATAATTCTTTGTTTAGCTTTTTTTTTTAAGCCCTTCATAACTTGGCCTCTTCCTAACTTTTCAGTCTTTTCATACTTTATATCCTTTATATGTTCTGTGATCCAGCACCACTGGCCTTCTTGCTGTTCCTTGCCCAAGACACTCCATCACTAGTCTCTGAGCATTTTAACTAGTTGTTCTTCCTATCTTGGGTTCTCCTCCTCTGTGTCTCCATCTCCTGGCTTTCCTGACTTACTTTATGTCTCAGTTTAAATCCTTCTTTCTGCCAGGACCTTCCTCAGCTCTCCTCAATACTAGTGCCTCTGTTCTGAAATGGCATTCAATTTACTCTATATCTTTTTTTGTTATGTACATAGTTGTTTGCATATTCCCTCCCCTATTAGAATGTAAGTTCCTTGAGGGCAGAGGCTAGTTTTGCCTTTCTTTGTATCTCCAGAGATTAACACATTTTAATATGTTATAAGAACTTAATAAATGCTTGTTGATGGGACTTGAACCCAGGTCTTCCTGGCCCCAAAGTCAGCGCAGTTTTCAACAAGAAATGTCTGTCTCTCATGTGCATAATATATCATCCTAATTCTAAGTTATTGAAGAACAAAAATCCTAACTGCCATTTCTCAGGTATCCCTAATGTTTCTCCCATAAATGATCAACGCAGAATTTGTATTGTCTGACTACATACAACAAGTAGAGAAAAAGTAACGTAGGACTACAACAACTAGATTCTTAGGCATTTTCAGCACCATTTAGCTTGAAAGCTGTCAAAGTAATATGTGGCTACTTTAAATTTTGAGAATCTGATTCTTACTCCTCTTCTGCAATAAAAAATAGCATTACACTATATTTTAAGTGCAAATATAAGATCTTAGCCCAAGAGATAACAAGGCATTTTTGTTCTAAAATGTATTTGAGAGGGGGCAGCTAGGTGGCGCAGTGGATAAAGCACTGGCTCTGGATTCAAATGTGAGTTCAAATCCAGCCTCAGCTACTTGACACTTACTAGCTGTGTGACCCTGGGCAAGTCACTTAACCCCCACTACCCTGAAAAAAAAAAAGGAAAAAAATGTATTTGAGAGAGATCACATTGGTTAAGAGAAATTACATAAGAAAAGCTGGGTATTTTGTGGCATTTTAAAATGTTGCCTTTTTAAAAATCAAACAAAATGTACTTAATCTTTTAACAATGAGGATTTAGTCCCCAAAAGAATAATAAATGTTAATGTTTCACAAAGCCACTTTCTTCTTTGGAAGTGAGATTGATGATTGTTATTTGAGTTTAAACTGTTGATGTGTGGCAGCCCACAGTTGTCACTTTTAAAATCTTCAAAGTCTAATTGTAACAGCACCTGGAACTTGAATTCGAAAAAAACTTACTGAGTGTACTGCCTTTCCATGTACAAAAGAATCATGGAATTTAAGAATTTAATGGGACATTAAGAAACAGTGGTCAGGATTATCTTCAAACTGGTTCTATGAAGTAATCCAAGGAATTTCCATAAAGAGAAAAGTACAAGCCACAAAGTAACCTGCTTTGACTCACTGTTCATAATGCATATTGTATATCAGTGCAGAAAACCATGAAAGATGAATTTGAAGTGGATCCAGTGACTGAAAAGTTAGCTTCTCTGTGATCTAAAATTGGTCATTGGAATACACTTGGTAATGTATAAACAAACTCAGTAGTTGATCATATTATCCGCAGAGACTATGTAAAATAGTCTCAATCTGTCAGCATTTTGTTTATTTGTTTTTATTCTGTTTTTGTACCGACACCCATGTGGGGATAAAATTTGAAAATTAAAACATAAGAAAGGAAAAATATAACTAAAGCCAATATAATAAAACAAACATCCTTAAAACTTATTAAAGTACTTAATCCCTCATATAGAAAAAACCAGTAATATAGCTAGTGACTCTTTAATTTGGATTAGCTTTTAGTGATCTTCATGAAGAGTTCTGTTGTTACAAAATTGTTAAAAATGTTTTCTTGGATCTAGGAAAATTTGCAAAGGCATTCACAAACAAAACACAACTTTAAAACACTTCACTTTAGGGGCAGCTAGATGGCGCAGTGGATAGGGCACCGGCCCTGGATTCAGGAGTACCTGAGTTCAAATCCGACCTCAGACACTTGCCACTTACTGGCTGTGTGACCCTGGGCAAGTCACTTAACCCCCATTGCCCCGCAAAAAAAATTTTTTTTTTTAATTAAAACACTTCACTTTGCTCACAAAACAGACTGTAGCATCTGCTATTGCTACCGATTATAAAACAATAATAGCAAAGCACATCTTCCTCGTGGTTATTTATAATTTTGCTGTATTGAAAAGCATAGTAGTGTATTTTTCATGAACCTTATGTTCTTTGCCCTTCCACTGAAGGCCTAATCCAAGGCCTCCTCATGTTATGGAGGCGACCCTGGGCTTTGAAAGATATGGTTGGAAAGACTTTGAGTCCGGTCTGACAGTGGACCTCCCCATCTCCTGTACTAGGCCCTATGCTAAAATCTGCTATCACTAGAGGGCATTCTCTAAGTATTCTGTCAAAGCTGTCTCTTTAGATTTGCTTTAAGTTCCACAACATCTTGTGGCTCTGTTTATTTTGTCCCATTTAACTTTTTCTACATTAAAAGACCAGTTTTGTTGTTTGGGTTATTTTCACAAAGAATATTTTAAGAGAAACTTATTAACCACATTATCCACAGTTAGAAATTGAATTTCACTTGATATTTCTTCAAATGTGCTTAATATTACATGAATTTAATATCCCTGAATTGATTATTTCATAAGCATAAATCAATTTTATAATAATTCTGTATTATTGTCCATTGAAACTCTACAACTGGTCCCAAGGATTCCCATTAGAAAACCAGTATAGCTTTAGTGTCTAGCTGCACTTCTTGATACGTTTAACAAATCCATTTCCATGACCCGAGTGGTGTTTGTGAAGAAAATTTAGTTAAACATTTTATATGGCTCTGTTAGCTGCTGTGATGTACATAGTTAGTGATGATATTAGGATTTATAGCAAAAAGAAAAAACCCACTTAAACATCAATTGGTCCTGCCCTTTCATTTTTCAGATGAGAAATTTGAGGTCTAAGTCAGTTAATAATGTAAATTAGTGGAGAGAACTATGGAAGGTGGGCTTGAGATCCAATGACAGAAAAGTTGGCTTCTTTGTGATTGTTACCTTCTCCTCCCCTCATGTTTCTCCAATCAATCAGCTCATTTATCAGCAAGTATTTAAGTTCTTACTATGTTCTGTGCACTATGCTAAGCACTCTAAAGACAAAAACAGCTTCTTTTTCTTCAGCCTCCAACACTGAAGTTAACCTCACCTAAATGTCCAAACTACTCATAAAAATAAGCCAACATACGTAACATGAATTTCAATCCAAAAAGTCAAAGCCAGAAAACAGTAGGATAGTAATGTGTACCTAATATTGCTCTCTTCTACTAGATTCAGAGCTTTTCTTTTTATTTAGAGATAGTGAGTTAACTTTGTTTATTTGGCTAGACTTGCTACATCCTAAAAAAAAAAATTGATGTCCTAGTGGAGTTTGTTGTGGCAATATAATTTTGGAGGCTTGGGTAGTATGCAGAGAAGTAGATGAGAGTTTTCTTTTCTATCCTTCCAGCTGAAATCTGATTTCTAGTTCTTCCCAGAGCCTAAATGTGAAATAAGGTGGGGGGATTTGAGTAATTCCCTGAATAAATCCTTCTTTCTTCTCTGGTACTTTAAGGAAAGAGGGCAGTAGAGAGAAAAGAGACAGAAGATAGGGTCAGGACTTGTTCCCTGTCAAACATGAAGAAGTGAGATATTCCTTTATTGACTATCCATCCTAAAAGAAGTGAGGAACATTTTCATCTCACTGCCTTACCTATTGAGAACAGTGTTTTATTTTCCAGATCAGTTCTGGGCAGGAATGTGTTAAACACACCCAAATGAAACCCTGGGCATCAAAATAACTGTCATGTTTACCACGTGTACATAATGTCCTCTTCTGGGGCCCTAAGTCAGCTTCACTTGGAAAGCTCTCTTTCCAGTTTGGAAAGTTGCCAGTGATGTTTACTTTTAGTTGCCATACCATAGTTTTAGAAAGACACCAGTATGTGCTTTAACATTTGACATATAAGCACTGTCTCTGAAATATTTAAAATCTTGTAAATGCTTTAATTCTAATGTTTTTCCTTTGAAATAAGCAATGATTTATTTTATCCTTGTTGTACAGGTAAAAGAAGGAAATAAGTGGAAAAACTGAACACAGAGAAATTGTGCCTTACCTAAATTAACCTCTGTGGAGGGAGGGAAAAAGAGAGAAAATAAAACCATGGTGTTTGGTTATCTTTTATCAAGTCTCTGAGCAGTGAGTGTAAATTTGAGTCACCTTAATGCAGCCAAAAGAGCACTGGACCCAGAATCAGAAGACCTGAAGTCTAATCCTGCCACTTCCTGGCTACATGACTTTGGACAAGTAACTTCTCCGAACCTCTGTGTTCTCACCTGTAAAACTGAGGTGATACTTTACGCTACAATTTATATTAACCCTCACAGGGTTATTAGGAAAGGGCTTTGTAAGCCTTGAAACACTTAAAGAAATAAAAGTTGCTATTATAATTCATTCATATTTCAAGTGTTGCCTAGACCTTTTCATATGGAGAGAGTATTTAGGTATCATCCAATGTAATCCTTTTATTTTACAGATGGGAAAACTAAAGCTCAGAGAGATAAAGGGATTTGCCTAAAATCACACAATAAATGTCAGCCAGCATTCAAACCCATAGCCTCTGATTCCAGATCCAGTGTCTTTTTTGTCTCTGTTTTTTATTCTGTTTAATTTAGATTAATTGACCTGTTTGTTTATTATGGACATTTTCTTTCTCTCAAACACTGATAGCTAAGTGAAATAAGAATGTAGTTTTGCTAAATTTCCTTAATCTTCATCACCCTTAAATTCTCTGGCTTTTAACACTATTGCACCTCCTCTTCTTTTAGATACTCTCTTCCCTTGGCTTGGGTGATAATGCTTTCTCCTGGTATTTCTACCTATCTGACCACTCCTTTTCAGTATCCTTTGCTGGCTCATCTCTATCAAGATATAGTGCTAGACTACCACCTTCTCATGCTACACTAGAGTGAAATCATAAATTCCTGTGAATCTTATTACCTTCTTAATTCATATAACTCCCAAATTTATAAATTCAGCCCTAATCTTTCTCCTGAAATCTAGTCTCTCCTGGCCAAAATGTTTCATGGGCATCTCAAACTCAACATGTCTAAAAGAGGACTTTTATCTTTCTTCCTATACTTTTCCATCCTTCAAACATTTGTATCACAGGAACCCAGAAGACATGCGTCCTTGACTCTTCCTCTTCCTCACCTTTGCATTCAGTGAACCTTGTTCATTCTAGCTTTATAGTATCTCACAATCAAAACCATCTCTCCACTCACTTAGGTGGTCACCATCCTACTACAGGTTTTCATCACTTCTCACCTACTCTACTCTAATAGCATCCTAATTGAACTCTGTATTTCTAGTTTCTCCCTTCTCTAATCTCTTGCACAGCTACTAAAATAATCCTTCTAAGACACTGTTCTAACCATGCCATTGCCCTAAGCTTCCCCTTCACCTCAAAAATAAATACAAACTCCTCAACCTGGCACAAAACTGCCTCTTTGAATACTCTGTGTTGTAGCCAAACTTGTCTATTAACTATTAATAGTTGTTAATATTAATTAATATTAAGAGTCCCCAGGTTAATTGTTTCATTGGCCTACTCCCTGTGTTTGCACAAGCTCTCTCCCCCGCCCCCCCCCCCAATTTCTGGAATGCATTCTTTCCTTCTTTACATGAGTGGGCTCCATGGCAAAGCCTTCCCAAACCCCAGCTGTTAATCCTTTACCCATTCAAATGACCTTATGTTGATTCATCTTCGTATGTGATATACCTTCCAGGGAGGACAGAAGAGAAAAATGTAGGCCCCTGAAGGCAGGGATTGTGTCGTTTTTGTGTCTGTATCCTAATGCCATGGCACTATGCCTTCCGCTTAATAGATGCTTAGTAAATGCTTATTGAATTTCATTTTAATGACAGTCATTATTAACAGCATTTAAGAAAATCAGATAATTTAATAAATGAAAAGTTTCTGGGAAGTGGCTTTTTTTGTTTGTTTCTGAAGGTTATCATCTCTGAGAATACTTTTCCTTTATGGAATATGCCTCCTTTTCTTTTCATGAAACCTTCCCATTTCACATTGTTCTTTCTGTCCTTTTAACTTTTGTAACATTGCATTGTCTTGGTTATTAATTTGGCAGTTAATCATGTACATTAATCACACTGTCAACTCTTGTACTGTGGTTTAACTTTTCTTATGTTTAAACCTTGTCTCTCCAAATAGTACAATAGTAGTAATAGCTCAAACTTGTCAAGCACTTTCCTTACAACTACCCTGTGAGGTAGCGAGTGCGAGTGTTATTATCCCCATTTTACAGATGAGAAAACTGAGGCTCAGAGAGGTGATGTAACTTGTCCAGAGTCACACAGCTAGTGAGTATCGGAGCCAGGACTCGAAACCAAGCCTTCTGACTCCAAGACACCAGTGCTCTTTCCACTACACCACACTGCCTCTCACAAAGTACTTTTGTAAGTAGTAGGCACTCAATAAATACTTGTTTGTTTTTGAGTTGGATATGGTGTGTTTGATTAGACTGATCTCTGTACTATTGAGCTTGTTCTGACAGCACATTTACTAAAATTGAAATGATATGGAAAATAATAGCTGCCATTTTTATCTCGCTTTAAGAATAGCAATGCACTTTGCATACTACATTAGCTCATTTGATCCTAATGACCCCTGTGAGGTAGATGCTATAAGTGTTATTGTGCCCATTTTACACATGATGAAACTGAGACTCAGAAAAGTTAAATGACTTGCCCATGTTCACACAGCTAGTTAAGTATCAGAAGGCAGATTGGAACCTACTTTTTCAGTCTTCTTACACCTTAGTCCCTCCCACATCCTCTGTGATCCAGTGACACTGGCCTCCTTACTGTCCTCACACATAAGACGCTCCCATCTGGCCATCCCTCCTGCCTGGAACACTCTCCCTCCTCAGCTCTGCCTCCTCACTTCCCTGGCTTTCTTCCAAGTCTAAGCTAAAATCTCATCTTCAGCAAGAAGCCTTTCCCAGGTCTCCTGAATCTTAGCACCTTTCCCTGTGAGATTGCCTGAAGTTTACCCTGTCTATAGCTTGTTTACCCATAGTTGTTTTCATGTTCTCTCCCCCATTCGACCATGAGCTTCTTGAGAGCAGGGGCTATCTTTTATGTTGTGGGTTGGTTTTTTTTGTATCCCTAGCACCAGGTAGCACAGTGCTGCCCAGCACATGGTCAGCACTCTGTGAATGCTAGTTTCCTGATTGACTGATCCTACCCAAAATTCCATGCTTTTCCCATGGTGTCACACTCTCTCTGAAGATTGTACAAGGGTGTCTGAGGCAACTGTGCTGTAGTAAAAAAAAAAATGCCCTTGCTTTGGAGTCAGCGTCCCTTGGTGTGGTTCTCCAGCTCTGCTACTCACGTAGCTACGTGAACTGAGACAAGTTCCTTCACTTCACCTGACCTCAGTTTCCTCATCTATAAAATGGTGGGACCTGAACAAGATACTAGCCTCTAAGGTCCCTCCATCTTAAAATCCTATCACGTATAAATTGCTCCCTATCCCCTGAGCTCTAAATGTATGTATCACGTTCTGTTTTGTATTATAGTTATTTGTGTACTTGTATAATCCTTCCTACTATATTATCAATTCCAAGAAGCAAACTGTATTAGTCATCATTGTTTGTCCCTTAGCACCTTGCATAGTCTTGCACATGGTAGGTACTTAATAAGAGTTTGTATGAAGGTGGCATTGACCATGACATAGCAACCAGGATACAGCCATCCTCCGCTTAACTGCAAGTTTCATTACTAACTCTTGACAGCAACCCCCAAAAATTATTTTATGTCTGTTTCCTTAATTATGAAACTCATGCTTACATACTATTTCACATGAGTATAAGCTTAACACAAATACTGATTGAGTATTTAAAATACATGGAACTTACATAGTGTAGTATAGCAGAATTATTTAAGAACTAGGATTCTCGAGTCCTGTGAATTTTTAAAATTCTTTCTGTTCTGTTCATATTATTTGTATATTATCAAATACTGGGCTACGGGTTTTCTTCTCATTTATTCTTAGGATTAAGCTCAACTATTCCTGGTTAAGAATATGGAAGAAGTTTGTTTATTGGCAGGCCTCTTGAGAGAATTCCACCTTTGAAATTCCCAGGATGATTGTTTTATGTTTCACTTAAGGATTAACGTTGGAGTCTTTCCATTATCTATTTTTATTTTTTTATATTTGCAGTGGAAAGTATTACTTGAAAGGGTGGGGATTGAAGAAAGAGATATTTTGTTTCAAAGGAAGATAAGAAATTATGGTCATGGCATTTATTCTGAGTCATTATGAATTTATTTAAATTTATAATGTAATCATTTCTTACTCTCTTTTCTTAATAGTTAATGCTTTGCTAGACTCAGTCTCATTCACTAGGTAGTACTGATATATTAATGCTGAACTCTGGAAAACCAAGTGAAGAACTTCAGTTCTACAGTCTATTTTTTTGTTGTCAGTAATTATATATAAATTATTTTCTAGATCTTAGTTTTAACTACTCTTTTCTATGTTTGAAAAAATATTCTATACGCAGTTAAAAGCAATGCCATTCTTAGGGATCAGTGCTTAAGAATTCAAAATATAGATTAACAGAGCTTCCTTTATCCTTTCCTTCAACATACATTTGTTTAGCACCTACCTCTATATGTGAGATTCTGTCATGAATGTAAAAATCAGTACAGATTCAATTCTACAAGTACTGGAGGAAAGGCAGCCTTGTACAGTAGAGAGATCACTGGTGCTTGAGTAAAAAGTCTGGGCTCCAACTCTGCCTCTGTTGTGGCTATGGGCAAGCCATTTAACCTCTGCATCTCCATTTCCTTATTTATGACATGAGGTGGTATGGTTAGATGGCCTCTAAAGACCCTTCCAGATCTAGATTAATCCTGTTAAGCTATATTAAAATGTTCATTAAGGCCCTACTGTGTGCTAGGCACTAAGAATTTAAAAAGAAAAACATCCCTTTGTAACGATTGGAATGACGCCACCTGCTGGAGACTTACTGTAGAAGAGCTCCACCCATGAGGTGAAGGTCTTTGAGGGCAAGAACATGCGTCTTTTCTTTGGCGTCAGGAAGTGACATTTGCTAGTGGGAGGAAGAAGGGGGAGCCTGCTGCTCTGGCTCTTTCCTGAGGATTCTGGTGGAGAAGGGAGCTAGAAATGCGCTCTCCCTTTAATAGATAGGAATCTAGGCCTTCCTTTCTTTCTCTACCAAATTCTTACTCTCCTTAATAAATGCTTAAAAGTCTAACTCTTGCTAAAGCTTATAATTTATTGGCGACCACTCGTTAGATATTTTAGACAGAATAGCTAGAATTTTAGCCTTAATATCTTTCCTCAAAAAGCTTATATTTTATCAAGGGAGAATGTAACATATACACAAATAAGTATAGCACCAAGAAAATTGACAGTGATAGAGCCACTTACAAATTTGAGAAATTAGGGAAGAGCAGCTCAGCTGAGCTGAGCTTTAAAGGAAGACAAGGCTTGAGGAGGAGCTATGGGAATGCAGAAGATAGAGTGTCAGATCTGGGGAACAACCAGTCGTCCAGTTTGACTATAGACTTTGATAACTGTTTGGAGATTGGAGTGAGGGGAAGAGAAAATTTCCAAGTCATGGGATTCTTTGTTGGCCCTCTACCTTCTAGGGCCCTGCAGAAATGTAGGGCAGTATTGATATGGGTATCCCTATCCCAAGCCCAGGAGAGAAAGAAGCTACAGACCATAGTTATTGGTTTCAGCTTGATGATGATGATGGCGGCGATGATAACTACATTTATGTAGTACTTTAAGGTTTACAGAGTACTTCACAAATATCTCATTTTAGCCTCATAGTTGCTATTGTTATCTCCATTTTACAGAAGAGGAAATTGAGGCAATCAAGGTATATGACTTACCCCGGGTTACATAGCTAGTAAGTTTCTCAGGCAAGATTTGACCTCGTGTCTTCCTGATTCCAAGCCTTCCAGGCTCTATCCAGTGCATCATACCTGCTTATAGCTACATCTCAAAGGGGCGAGAAGGAGGAAAAATACCATACTTGGAACCAGATCCTTAATAAATCCTTGTGCCTGTGGCTGTGGTGGGAACAGTCTTGAGCATTTTCCTGAAGTCTCTGACTTTTTTTGTCTGGGGTCCTGGTCCAATAGTACCAAGCCTTGGTCTGAGGTCCTAGCAAGTTTCTTGCCATGGGGGAGACTATGGTCTTATCTATTTGGAGATATAAGACGAATAAATAACTCAAAATAAGTCCAGAATGTGCCCTAAGTAATATAAAACACTGATCTTACATTGTCTCACTTGATCTGTTTTGTATTTGTTTGACTGCATTGACCTATGCAGTGTTTGTTTAGGCAGTTTTACATATAATTACATTCATTCATTTTACAAACATGCATTTGGAGTCTGTGGGGCAGACTATTTTTTTTTTTTAAGTGAGGCAATTGGGGTTAAGTGACTTGCCCAGGGTCACACAGCTAGTAAGTGTTAAGTGTCTGAGGCCGGATTTGAACTCAGGTATTCCTGACTCCAGGGCCGCTGCTCTATCCACTGTGCCACCTAGCTGCCCCGGGGCAGACTATTTTTTAAAAAAAGAAATACTATAGTAACTACTTGCTGACTAGAAATAGTATGGTACCTTTCTAAGCAGAATTTGCAAATATGATAAAATTTCCTAGCCCTTTCTCATTTTCTTCCTTTCCTATTCTTCATCCCCTCCAAAAAAAAAAAAGGTTTAGAATCGAGATCTAATTAGTCACTTAGTTTATAATCAAAAAGAGTCATTCAGTAACTATGGTAAGTGTTGGGGTTAGAAGGAGTAAAGAAACCCAAGGATCTTACTTTCTGATATAGTAGTGTCAAACTCATATAGAAACAGGGTCACATTGACTTAGAAAACCACAAATTAACATTATCTATGTGGCATTGCATTTTTAAAAACTTTACTTTTTATTCTTGGTCAGGCTGCCCTCAGGAGTTTTGCTGACTGAGCAGATGACCACGAGTATTATACCTCTGGAGTAGACTATGTGTACATAATTGGGTATTTCAAGAAGGTAACTCTGGAGGGGAGGTACTGACAGCAGTCGGTCTGCAAAAGGCCTCCTGTAGAAGGTGGTGCTTTCAGTGAGTCTTGGATGAATTGTAAGAGGTAGAAAGAAGTGAGAAAGAAGAGCATTCCAGGCCCAAGAGGCAGCCGGTGCCAAGGTGCAGAGAAAGGAGGGATAGGATCTTGGGTGAGGAGCAACAAGAAGGCTCACATGGCTGGACCTTAATGTAGAAGAGTGATGTGTTAGAAAATTCGGAAAAATAGCAAGGGACCAGGTTGTGGAAACAAACCTTTAAATGCCACACAGAGGAATTTACATTTGATCCTAAAAATATGAAGGAACCCCGTAGGACTTTACTGTTTAGGAGATAAGAGGTAACATAATCATACAGACTTCAGCTATATGGAGGATTGAACTTGAGAGGGGAAAGATCTGAGGCAGATTAGAAGGCAATTAAAATACTCCAGGCCAGAGGGAAGGAGGAACTGAATTAGGGTGTGGCTGCGTTAGGGAGGAGAGACACCTGGAAGAGGAAGACTGTTTTGGCAATATGTAGAATGAATGGATGAGAGGTAGGAGTGGTGAGTGGTAAAGGGAGATACTGAGGGTGTGAACCAGATTGACTGGGAAGGTAATGATGCCCTAGACAATATATAATAGAGAAATAACAGAAGAGAGGTGAGTTTGGGCAAAAAGACAACTCTGTTTTGGACTTGTTGAGTTTAAAATGCTTATAGGGCATGCAGTTTGAAATATTCAATAGGCAATGGATAATTTGGGATTAGTGCTAGTGAGACTAGAGCTGCATATGTGAATATGGGAATCATTTGCCTAGAGATTAGAGTATAGAAACCAAAGAGAAGAGGACCTAACAAAGAGCCTAGAGGAACAGTCAGGGTATGTGTGACGTGGATGAAGATTCAGCAAAAGAGAGTGAAGGAGCAGGAAGACAGAGCAGGAGGGGAGTTAAAAGAGAAAGCAGTGTGACAAAAACCAAGAGAGAAGAGAATATCCCAATGGCCAAGATGGCCAGCACATTATGAAGAGTGAGGGTTGAGGCCATTCAATTTGGCAAGTGAGAGATCATCAGTTAAGTTTGATGAGAGCAGTTAAGTGAAGTCAGAATCCATTAGGGAGGAGGAGGAGGTTTGTCTTGGTACAGTTAGGGCCCAGGAGAGCTTACAAAGCATAAATTTGCAGCAGACCCAGTGAGCACAGTTTTGTGATTTCTTCCTCTTCCGTTCAGTCTGTGACTGGGACCTAAAGAAGAAGAAGATGGGAGTTATAAAAGGTTCAGATTTGGCAAATACAGTATTGGGAAAGGAGGACAATGTAGTCAGAGCACAGTTACCGTGGTATGGAGGGATTTGGAGGTCACCTTGAGGACAGGTGTTTCGTTTTTGGTTTTTTGTGGGGGACATTGGGGGTTAAGTGACTTGCCCAGGGTCACACAGCTAGTAAGTGTCAAGTGTCTGAGACCGGATTTGAACTCAGGTCCTCCTGAATCCAGGGCCAGTGCTTTATCCACTGCTCTACCTAGCTGCCCCCCTTGAGGACAGTTTTTAGGAGGAAGAGTAAAGCATAGGGAGAGATGGAAATATAAACGATTATGATGCAACAAAGGAATTTTGCAACACTTGTGGGTGATAGCAATACGACATTGATAATAATCATTTATTAAGTTCTTACTATATGCCAGTCACTCTAACCATCCCAGGAGCATTTGGCAGCACAGCAAATAGTTTCTGAAATCAGAAGGACCCAAATTCAAAATTGGCCTCTGACACCTAAACTTGTGTGACCCTGGGCAAGTCATTTAACCTCTATTTGTCTTAGTTTCCTCAACTATAAAATGTTATAAAATAGCAATGAGATAACATTTGCAAAAAGTGCTTAGCATAGTGCCTGACACAAAGTAAATGCTGTATAAAATAGTTTTGAACCTTCCCTCCCTACCTCCCATAGCTGGAGTGGAATGGCAGCTTTTGCCCCAGAATTAGAAAGTTAGGGAATTTGAGGGAACATCAATTTGTAAATTTGAAGTCTTCTATTATGAGGACATGAATTAGGTTGGAGAACAGAGGCAGAGTCAGGTCCTGAAGTCATTGAAAAAGAACAAACAGTGCCTTAGAGTTTAGGACCAGAATTTAGATTGGGTAATACAGCTGTCTGGATGTATAGATTGCAACTCAGAGAAGTTTCTGAGTATGTTTAGCTGCTTTGTATTTCTTTATATTCATTCTCTTTATAACGATTCTGAATGTATTTCTATATGTACAATATCTGTTTTCTTTTAGAATGTAAGCTCCTTGAGACTAGGAATTGTGTCATTCATTGTATTCGTATCCCTCACACCTAGCACACTGCCTGGCACGTAGTAAGAGCTTAATAAATTCTTGATGAATGCTTGATTGAAGGAGAGTCTGGAAGTGGCAACAAAGTGCAAAGAACAGTCTCACTCCCCCGCCTGGGTGCCTGGGGAGAGGTGTAAGTAAGGACACATTGAATACAAGATTGAATCTCTGGAAGGAGCCAGGTGTTAGGGCCAAAAAAGGAAGGAGCAAGGACAGAGATGGTGCAGGCTGAAAGGAGGTTTCTTAATAATTATAGAACTGAGTCCCAGAGAGCAAAGGAGAAGTAGCAGCAGATCTAGCTGAGGTGGACAGGAAGGATGGAATGGAGAGAGGGAATTGGCAAGGAGTTTCTCCTCACCAGCTCATCCAGACCAGGGGTTTGGTATCACTGGTGTGGATGAGTGAGACTGGGTGGGAAGTGAGCTGACTATTAGGGAATGAGTTCAGGGGGACGCTCAGATTTCCGTTGCCTAACCTGCCCTGGTCATAGTCTCTGGTGTTGTGCCCTCCAGACGTCCAGAAGCTTAAAGAGCCACATGGTTGAGGGGCAGCTCCCAGTCCTATCCCTGAGGATTTTTACTCTATGTGTCCTTGCCCTTGACATGATACTTGGGTGATAAATTGTAGTGCTAGTTGAGGAGGGATATTGGAAATAAATGGTCAGCCAGTCAACTAGTGTTTATTAAGAACATATAGTTTAGGGAGCAGCTAGGTGGTATAGTGGAGAAAGCAGTGGCTCTGGATTCAGGAGGACCTGAGTTCAAATCCACCCTCAGACACTTGACACTTAACTAGCTGTGTAACCCTGGGCAAGTCACTTAACCCCCATTGTCCTGGGGGGAAAAAGAGAAGAAGAACATAGTTTTGCAAGGTACCTCCACAGTTAATAAAACTGAAGTGCTCTGCAAATTTAGTTCTTTTGGCTTCTGAATGAGATGACTAGCAGAAAAATGTGTGGTTTTGTGTAGGCTTCAACTATAGAGTCAATTGAAGCACACTATGGATCTCAATGAACTGTTCAGTGTAAAATTTTAAAAGGATAACAATTTAGTCATTTAAATGGGAAGACCTCTCAGGATATGTATTTTTTGTGTTTTCATTTTTGGACATTTAATTTAAAGACTTGAAATTGTTTCCTGGGAGCTTTTCCCTTTTTTTTTTTTTTTTTTGGTGAGGCAATTGGGGTTAAGTGACTTGCCCAGGGTCACACAGCTAGTAAGTGTTAGGTGTCTGAGACTGGATTTGAACTCAAGTCCTCCTGACTCCAGGGCCAGTGCTCTATTCACTGCGCCATCTAGCTGCCCCCCCTGGGAGCTTTTAACAGGAGATAGGTATTGGGTCAGGTCTTGGGCAGCAGAGGGACAAGGAAGGTCAGAAGTGGACAATTAGCATAGTGCCTGGCACACAGTATAAAATAATAAATGTTGATTGGTTGATTAAAGCAGAGGGACCTGATGTATATTGAATGTCTGAGCAGCATGAAGTCAAAACCATCAAATAAAGTAGTATAGAGAAGTTTGCATGAGTCGATAAGCCCAGGAGTAAAGCAGAACCCTAGACTTTTGGGTTAACCAGATTTTCAAATAGGGCACATCTTCTGATAAGAAGACACTGGACTTGGGGTTCAGTATTGGCCATGCTACCTACTAACTAACTACTACCTACTAGCTATAATACCGTGGACAAGTCATTCAGTTTTTCCAGCCTTGATTGTCTCATCTGTAAAATGTGAATAATCATATTGACACTACCTACCTTACAGAGCTGTTGAGAAATTCACATCACTTGATGGATCCAAAATATTTTCTAGATTCCAAAGCATACCGAAATGAGTTGTTACCAAAGCTCAAAGCGAACCAGCAGAAGGGGTGCTATTGCACAAGGTTATGACCATCAATCCTGGGACAAAGATTTTCCTGCCCTCCTTTTATATTGTCTGTTGAGGGTGGCTAGTTAAAACATAGCAAGTATAGGGCAGCTAGATGGCGCAGTGGATAGAGCACCGACCCTGGAGTCAGGAGTACCTGAGTTCAAATCTGGCCTCAGACGCATGACACTTACTAGCTGTGTGACCCTGGGCAAGTCACTTAACCCCAATTGTCTCACTAAAAAAGAAAAGAAAAGGAAAAAAAAAAAGAAAGGAGTAGTCAGATGGATAACCAAGAGAGAGTACTGTTTTGAAAACCTAGAAGGATGAGAGCATCAAGGAGAAGAGGGTGATCAGCAGTGTCAAAGGCTATTGAAAGGTCAAGAAGGATAAGAATTGAAAAAAGATGCTTAGATTTGGCAATTGAGAGATCATAACTTTGAAGAGAACAGTTTCATTTAAATGTTGGGTTTGGAAACCAAACTGTAGAGAATTAAAGAGAGTGAGAAGAAAGAAAACAGAAGCACCTCTTGTAGACAGCCTTCCCAAAGAGTTTATCCAAAAAAGAGAGCACAGATATGGGACAGTAGATAGTGGGGATGGATGGATCAAGCGAGGGTTTTTTAAGGGTGGGGTTACATGGATGTGTTGTAGGCAGTAGAGACAAGAAGTGTTTGAAGATAGTGAGAATAGGGATGATAAAAGGGGACAGTCTGCTGAAGAAAACATGATGAAGTTAAATCACTTGTACATGATCTTTGGCAAGAAGGGCCACTTCTTAGTGGAAGACGGGTGAATGGTGGAAGGCATATTAATGAGGTGAAATAGGTAGGAAAGGATAACAGGGAGCTCTCACTGAATGGCATCCGTTTTTTCTGTGAACTAAAAAATTCCCAGCTGAGAGGGAACCATGGGAGGTTAAAGGAGGAATAAAGCAGTTTGGGAAGAGGCACTGTGATGAGTGGCATAGTGAATTAATTGGGAGGTGTTAAAGAATTACCTTGCCACAGTGAGGGCCCAGTTGAAAGAAAAAATTTATGGTGAACCCAGTCAGCACGATTTGGTGATTTTTCTCCAGCTTTTGTTTAGCAGCACATACACTGAACAAATGGACCCTAGAAGCTATCTAAAGTAACCCCCATATTTTACAGTTGAACTAAATTCAGCACATTATGTTCAAACCTCAAACAAGGAATTCTTTTAAGACCAGAGGTAAAAATATATGTGTGTGTGTGTGTGTATGTATCCCACTTTCCTTGCAACTCCTAATAGAGCTAGATTAGATTCCCAGTTTCTTAACCCTCAGTCCAATTGTGTTTCCAGCTTAGCTCATTTTTCCCCTTATACTTACACTTTTCAGCATCACTCTTTTTGTCCTATTTCTTCTCTCTCTCACCATTCTCATCCCACTGTTGGAGAGATAGTAGAATGGAGAAGATGAGAGGAGGCCCTTTGTCTTTCTCTTCTTCCAGGTTCCAGGATTCATCCTTTTCCTTCACCTCTTATATAGAAAAGATTGCAATATGGGCTCACTGAAAGCACCACAAAGTTTCCTACATGATTTCCAACCTGGTCTTCTTAGTTTCAGCTCCAGCTTACTATCTCTACAGTGCATGCCAATTAGACAGATTTCATAGGCTGCATATCCCGTTACATGGTGTAATCTGGGAGGAATGTCTTTTTCATCCATTTTTATTTTTTCTTTATGGATTAGACATAATTGTAAATTTCTCCGAGGGGACTTTGTAGTATTCTAGAGCTCAGTGTAATTAATGTGATGTCATCTGCAAATAACTTTTAGAGAACTTCAGTATTCTTTGACATTAAGTCCCAGCTTAGGAAGAATAATGATAGTTTACTCTTAAGGTATCTTTAAGTGAGTTTGCTCTTTAGCAAACATGTGTCTTTGTGTGTGTGTGTCATTATGTGTGTGTCTTTGCAATTGCATAGGCCTTTTAAAGAGTAGATTCTGTATCTAATCAGCTTGTTCCATATGTCATCAAGCTTAGTGAAGAAGTAATACAGTACAATAAAAATAGCCCTGGAATTTTATTCAGAAGACGAGTTCAAATCCAGGCTCTGACAGTCTCCAGCTGTGAGATGATGAACAAGCCCCTTAACCTCTCTGTGTGTCAGCATCCCCTTATGTAAAAGTAGGAACAATAATGACCAAGTATTATTTTAAACCTCATAGGGTTGTGAGGAAAGTGCTTTATAAATCTCAAAGCACTGTGGAAATAGGAGTTAGTATTTCAGGGTGCTGATGAAGTTCAATATGTATTTGCTGAATGCCGACTGTGTGTGTTGTTGGAGGAGGGATTGCATGAAGTATAACTCAGTCCTTGCTTTAGCACAAATGGGAAGATAAAAACACATACACCTAAGAAGACAACTAGCAATTACAAGGCCAAATATGGTAAGTGCCATGAAAGTAGAAATGAAAGTTCATTGTTCCAAGAGGTTTAGAAAAATTTTAAGAAATTTGATTTGAACTTGAAAGAACGGTAGGAATTAGAGACAGTACCTTGTAATTTGGGGGAGAGAAAGATTGTATGTGAGACAGCAAGGCTAAAGGCATGCAGGTTGAAATGCACAAACATATTCAAGGGTCAATAGCTACCATAAGCCATTTTGGCTAGACTAAGGCCTGGAGGCTAGGAAATAGTTGGAAAAGTAAATGGAGAACAAATTGTGAAAGAAGTTTAAATTTTATTCTTTAGAGAGTGAAGTAAGTAGTTGAATGACATGTGTTAGGAACTCCTATTAATCTAGGAGTATGTGTATAAGTGATTAGAGGGGAAGATTGGAAGTAAGATCAAGTAGGATTGATTAGGTGGGGTACAGAAGAAGGGAGAGTGAAAGATGACAAATTTAGAGACTGGATGAATGAATAGAAAAGAGGTTTCACAATAGCTTAGTTGACCAAGTATCATAATTCATAAGGAAAAATTATTTAGTGATGTTTCCATATGATACCAAACGTTTTCGGGTTATTATAAAAGCTATACTGTACTAATTTTCCAGCAAAGAAAGGAGGAGTTATATCTTTTCTATGATTGTTGTATTTCCCACAGGTATATCAATTAATGGTATGACTAGAGCCCTCATGAAAGGGTTGAGTGTTAAATAGAACCTATAATTTGACCTTACTGAAATTAACTGTTCTAAATTTTACATAATAAAATTGGATAACTTAGATAATATGGACTCTAGCCCTGATGATTTTGAGCCTAGAACTGTACATTATTATACTGTCTTTCTGTGCTACCTCTTCAGAGGAATGTCTATTCATAGTTTATAGTCTTCATATACTAGGCAATACCGTGGCTGTCATAACAAACATTTTATTCACACATCACTAACATACATTAGTGACATCTAGGCAGCCTAATTCTAAATAACTGTAAAGTGGTGTTTCTCTAGTTACTGCAGTTTGCATCTAATTCAAAAGCCCAGTGATTCATAAAATATCAGTTCTTTTGATTACAAGGCTAAATTTAAATATCCAAAGTAGAGGTAAGCTCATCAAACTCTACCTCCCAAATTAGATAGAATTTACTGTTAGGGGCGGCTAGGTGGCACAGTGGATAAAGCACCGGCTCTGGATTCAGGGGTACCTGAGTTCAAATCCGGCCTCAGACACTTAACACTTACTAGCTGTGTGACCCTGGGCAAGTCACTTAGTCCCAATTGCCTCACTAAAAAAAAAAAAAAATTTACTGTTAATAAAAGCCTTTGTGAACATTGTTAAGGTCCTAGTATTAGTGTTCTTGCATAATGGCCTAGGTTAGGTAGAATGTTATGACTACATGGTAAACTATATTTTATTATTAATGTAGCATGATGTTATTATCAACTTACATTTATGCTTTTGGGGGGGGGGGGCCTAAGTGCTTTCTTCACAACCCTGTGAGATATCTCCTCATTTTTTACAGCCAAGGAAACAAACAGGCTCTAAGTTCAGGTGACTTACCCAGATTCTGTGATCCTAGATGTTAAAACCAGAACTTGAAAGCCCAAGTTATCTGATGCTCAACTCATGAACAGGTCACTTAACACAAGCCCAGTGGGTTTTCATAAGTAAATATGAAACCCATAAAGGTTGTGACTTGTCAGTTACATAGATAGTAAATAATGGGATCTTGAGCTGAACCCCGAAGTCTTACAGTTGCTAGTATGGGATTACTACCATACTGCCCCATTTTATGGCAGAAGCCTAATTGTTTTAAGCCAAATGAGTCTTAAGACTGATAAGTTATAAAGATAAATTTCTTTACTTTTGTTTCCATGGTTAGATGCTGAGAGTAAATTGCATATTACTTTTAGAAATTGAAAATACTTATAATCATAGCATGTAATTGCCACCAAGTAAATTTACATTAATACTACAAATTTTGTATGTAATCTCCCTCAACAAGCTTAACCCCAGAAATTTTTCATGTAAGAAATCAGAATTCAGGGGTTATTTGAAGTTTTATGATATTTTCTACTAACTTTTCAAAGATGATTATTAGTTTTTGTATTCTTTATCCTTTTTCACAGATGAGACTATACTAATGTGACCATTTTTAAATGGATATTCTTTTTCCTTTCATCTTTTTTGTACTATCATTTACATGTCTTTAACAAGTTTTGGGGTTTTTTTTTTTGTTAAATTGTGTATTTTTTTGAATAATCAAGCGTGTGAGTACTTACTATTTTCCCAGCATTCCACTCCTGGGAGAAAGATTAATGTGAAATCAGTTTGGAAAAATAAATTGGCACCATATTGTGACTGTCAGTAGAAATGTTCAATATGGGGGCGGCTAGGTGGCGCAGTGGATAAAGCACCGGCCCTGGATTCAGGAGTACCTGAGTTCAAATCCGGCCTCAGACACTTGACACTTACTAGCTGTGTGACCCTGAGCAAGTCACTTAACCCCCATTGCCCTGCGCAAAAAAGAAAAGAAAAGAAAAGAAAAGAAATGTTCAATATGTATCCAGGTCATGTTAAGGAGCCTAGTTTGGTTAAGATTTAGAATATATAAGAAAGACTAATGTGAAATCAATCTGGAAAATTTAATTGGCACCATAATGTTACTGTCAGTAGAAATGTTCAATATCAATTTGAATCAAACTATTAAAGATTTTGTAGAAGGTATTCCTGGCTTGAGAAAAGTTTAGCTGGCTGGTCTTGTAAGACCCTTCTAGTATGAGGAAATAAGTTTGAGTTAATGGAATTGAGCCACATACTGAAGCTCTGTAAAAGCCAAATGAAAGAGTTTAAACTTCATCCCTTAGAAATATATCTTAGAAACTATCACAGGCTGTACCTAATCTTACACAGAATTCATACTCTGGGGCCTTATGTCTTGATGGTAGCCTTGGGTTCTTGAAGGGTGTGGACAGAGCAGAGTGCAAGTGTCAACAGGTCTTTTTAATATGGGCCCATTGACAGTGTAGGCCTCTCATCAGATATTTAGCCTAAGTCTGGAGAAGCTAACCATGAAAAAGGTTAGGAATTCATGAAGACTTTCTCCTGAGATAGGGAGGGCTTGTCATCTGCATTGTTAAGAGTAAGAACCTACACCAATGAAACCTTACATCTTTAGAAATACTTAAAAGATACACAGTGCCAAGCACTAAGGTACATTCAGAGCTCAATAAGAAAAAAATTTAAAAAAAAATTTTTTTAAAAGCTCAATAAGATATATATATGTGTGTGTGTGTGTGTGTGTGTGTGTGTGTGTGTGTGTGTGTGTGTGTGTGTGTGTGTGTGTGTGTGTGTGTGTGTTAGGTGGAAAAGGCTTACTTCTTATGGAATGTATATTCTCTTGATCTTAAATACATTTGTCAATCCTTTCCCCCACATTAAAATAAATAAGGCTTATAACACTTTGATTTAATCAATAACCACACCAATGAAAATCAAGTCTTTTGAAGCATTGAAGTATGTTACTTAGTATCAAAAGACAAACAGAAAAATAATTTATCCAACTTTATTCTTTCACCTTTATCTCTCTAACTTTACTTATAACCACATTTGATGACAACTTTTTCTTTCTTTGTTGCTTTAACCAGCAAAAAGTTGTGGGGGTGGGGTTTTAATCCTGTTGTATCATAACTCTAAAGGTATTCACCTTTTTTTATTTTTGTCTAGGAGGGTATATTTTAAGATTTGAAGTTAGGAAAAAGAAAAAATTACTTTGTTATTATTGTATAGTTTTTCTATAATAACTGAAATTTTGTGCTTGCTTTATTTTCATATTGGTACTTTTATAGTGTTATTTTTAATTTACCCTTATCAGTTTTCTACTTTGTGTGTGTTCCCTTGGAGTTAGCATGATTAAACCCCTCTTTGACTGATCCACATTTCAGTTTTGTATAAAAGAGAAGTAGTGGTTCCTTTTTTTAAAAAAACCTTTAGAAAAGGTTAACTTTATGCATCTGTAGCATTGTTTTCTCTGTCAATATCTATTTTGTTTTGAGTGCTAATATTTTTCAAGTTAAGCATATAAGCCATTAAAAATGTACTTACCCCAAAGAATGCTCTATGTTATATAGAGAACTTTAATCTTTAACACATTATCTTTTTAAGGTGAAAATTAGGGGAGCCATAGGAGAGAATAGAGGGGAGAACATAAGAAGGAAAGAATACTGGTAGGTCAAATCTGAAAGAGAGAGAGAATATTTGCAGGAAAATAGCACCCAGGTTCCTGGGAGGTAACTTCACTAGGATTCTATAAAGGACTTTATGCCAAATAGAGTAAAAATATGCTGTAATGTCATCAGAGATGTACTGTCATCTCTACAGGAGACATTGTGTCTGAATCTGTAGGAAAAGGAAAGAGTCTAGTAAATAAAAACACCTTTCTTCCTTGAGGTGCACAATATGAGATCACCCTTCATGTTCCCAAAGATTTTCAATTAAGCAAACATTAAGTGCCTACTATGTGCAAGACTTGTGACCATGTGCTTATTTTAGCATTTAAAAATCAGTTCATTCTAATGGTGAAAAAAAAATGTGGGTTTTAGTTTGCAGTTAACATGTTTCGAACATTACCACCGTCATCTAATCCCACGGGAGCAGAATTTGATCCAGAGGAAGATGAACCAACACTAGAAGCAGCCTGGCCTCATTTACAGGTATTTAACTATAGGATTTCACTTTGGGGGCAGAGAAAGGAAAAGGCTGATTTTCCACATGATCTGTGAGCATTTAGAAAAGCAGAACCTTACCACCACCACCACCACCCGCACTACCCCCTTTAGGAGCCTGCATGGATTCATTACGAATACTATGCAGTAGTGTTGCTAGAAGCAGCTCGTACAAGTTCGTGGTAGCTAGTTGTTTTTAATTTTCAAATTTACAACTTGGAAAATGCCAAATGCTACAAATTGGGGTTTAGTTTCATCAATCGTCTAAACTTAAGAAAGTGATGGGGGAAATGTTAATAATGTAGATTGAGGGGGCAGCCAGGTGGTGCAGTGGATAAAGCACCAGTCCTGGATTCAGGAGGACCTGAGTTCAAATCCGGCTTCAGACACTTGACACATACTAGCTGTATGACCCTGGGCAAGTCACTTAACCCCCACTGCCCTGCCAAAATAAATAAACAAACAAACAAATTAAAAAATAATAATAATGTAGATTGAACTTAAAAGTAAGTTGTATTTACCTTTCTTTTGGAGAGCTGGTTGTTAAACATTTACTAGGACACCAGTGATACTAACTGACTAGGACTGAGGTGCTTATTACAGCAAGAATGGAAGAAGAGAGGACACCAGCTATAATAGCTTGAGAAAATTGAGGCTAACCTTAGAAATGTTAGTAAAGAAAAAGGAGAGGTTTAAGAAACAAGCCAGAAAAGTAATATGATAAAATAGTTAACAGAAAAGGGTAGAATGACTAAGTCTAGCAAGTTGTTTCTCATATCAAGTGTTGGGTTTTTTTAATCTGTAAAACATGACATAGATACAAAAATACTATATTGACAGGCTATATACTGTAAAGAAAAGGTAATATTCTAGCTCTTTTGCACTTAGGTACTAGGTCCAGATATATAATATGCCATGCTTAAATTTCACAGGTCAAATCGATATAGAAACTCAGAATTTCCTTTGTGCTTGACTTTGTGCCTTTAAATTGCAACACTTCCAGGGAGCAGGATACTTGGCTCACATTAGGAGGGGGCCATGACATTATTTGTTGACAACTATGGTCCTTGTAGTTGATATTGGGCAACAAAATTTAAGCATTAGTAAAATATAACATCCTATTACCATACAGTTGGTTACAAGGTAATGAATTTTTTTGGCCATAGCAACTCATGAGGATCAAAGAACTTTGGAGATATTGAAGGGATCTACCATGAAAAATGGTATATTCCATAGGTACAATTGTCCTCTAAGAAAGAATATGCCATATATGCATACTACTTGGAGTTCTCTTTTCTTTAAAAAAGCAGTCATGTTAGATTAAGCCATGTAATTAGCTTTTGCTTGCTAGAAAACTAGCTTTTTGTTTTAGATGAATACTTTTGACTGTCATTATCTAAAAGTTAAAGTTCTCTTTAAACACATGTAAAATGTACAGTGTGTTTTTAATTGCTATTCTTTCTCTCAAACTAATGCTACTGTTTGTATTTTTCCCTAGCTTGTTTATGAATTTTTCTTAAGATTTTTAGAATCTCCAGATTTCCAACCTAATATAGCAAAGAAATATATTGATCAGAAGTTTGTATTGCAGGTGAGAATTTTACCTTAATTTTTTTAATATATTCCTTTACATTAGGGATTTTTTTTACTAAGTATCCCTTTTCCTTCTTTCAGCTTTTAGAGCTCTTTGACAGTGAAGATCCTCGGGAAAGAGATTTTCTTAAAACTACTCTTCACAGAATCTATGGGAAATTCTTAGGCTTAAGAGCTTACATCAGGAAACAGATTAATAATATATTTTATAGGTAAGTTAGAATTTGGATTGTCTTTGCCTTTTTATGTGATATGTGTTTATTATGACATTTAATATTCCCTCATTGTTTTTGTGTCCAGTTATTAACCCAATTAACAAACATTATACTATCCTCCCTCCACTACAGCCTTCCTCTGATACTCTTCTCTCATGGCTTGTGGGTGACCTGAGGTAACCTCTCAAAGGCTGTGCCAGTGGGAGTACAAGCTGTGGCAGCTGGAAAGACCGTAATTTATAGCCTGGAGACTAACTGTGTGTCAGTGGAGTTAACTTTTCAGAGTCTCATCACCATGTCGGGTGCAAGATGATGAATTTCTTTGCCACAGCAGTCTTCAAAGACTAAGTTGTAACAGCCTACTCAGGGTTGGTGTAAGGAATGCCCATAACAATAAAATCAAAGATCCTTAAAGTATAGTAAATACCACTTTCAGTTCTCTCTTTATAATATTTTAAAGAAAAATAACCTTGGCCTCCCTTCACACTCAGGAGGAAAAAAGATTTTAGAAATTTTATTCTGGGGTTTACATGATATCATATAAACATTCACTTTGAATAAAGTGATTCTTTTAAATGACAAAAAGTTAACAATTTGAATCTATTGTATTATTGCTTTGGAGATTCCTTCTACCAACACATACTACAACCTCTTCATTTGATCTTCTATATGATTCTTCTTTTTTTTTTTCTTTTTTCTTTTTTTTTTTTGGTGAGGCATTTGGGGTTAAGTGACTTGCCCAGGGTCACACAGCTAGTAAGTGTTAAGTGTCTGAGGCCGGATTTGAACTCAGGTACTCCTGACTCCAGGGCCAGTGCTCTATCCACTGCGCCACCTAGCTGCCCCTTCCTATATGATTCTTATTCATGTCAAAGGACAAATGACTTTTCAGCAGATCTGGAGATCTTAGTACCCTTCAAGTTCTGTTAAGGGCTAAAATTCTAGCTAAACTGTCTAAAATATCTAATGAGTGGTCGCCAATAAATTATAAGCTTTAGCAAGAGTTAGACTTTTAAGCATTTATTAAGGAGAATAAGATTTTGGTAAAGAGAGAGAAAGGCCTAGATTCCTATCTATTAAAGGGAGAGCGCATTTCTAGCTCCCTTCTCTGCCGGAGTCCTCAGGAAAGAGAGCGAGACCGAGCGCCAGTCTCTTCCTTCTTCCTCCCACTAGCCAACGTCACTTCCTGACGCCAAAGAAAAGACTCCTGGTCTTGCCCTCAAAGACCTTCGCTTCATGGGCGGAACTCTTCTACAGTAAGTCTCCGGCAGGTGGCGTCATTCCAATTGTTACAGTTCCATATGAATCAGTAGTGTGAGGTAGCAACAAAAAAGGTAATGCAGCATTGGATTGCATCTTAAAAGGCCTGGCTTCCAGAAATAAGGGGTCAGTAGTTCATCTTCACCTTGTCCTGGTCAGACGACATCAGACTCTTACGTTCACTTCTGAGTTCCCCAGTTGATGAGCTAGAAAGTGTCTGGAGAAGAGCACCAAGGATGGGGAAGGGCCTTGAGTCCATGTCAAGTAAGGATCTACTGAAGGGACTTTAGGGATAGTTAGCCTAGAGAAGAGAAGATTCAAGGGACATGAGTTGCCTTTTTAGTATTTGAAAACTGTCTTTGAACCTTGAAGAAAGAAGAACATGGAGCATAGGGTGGAAGTTGCAGAGACAAATTGAAGTATGAAATAAGCAAAACTTCCTACCAGTTAGCTCTGTTGAAAAGTACAGGGGCAGCTAGGTGGCGCAGTGGATAGAACACCGGCCTTGGAGTCAGGAGGACCTGAGTTCAAATCCATCCTCAGACACTTGACACTTACCCCTGGGCAAGTCACTTAACCCCAGTTGCATTCATTGTTTGGACATAGGTTGGATTTGTTGGCCTCTGAGGTTCCTTCCAACTCTAAAATGTAGTCATTCTATGAAACATCTTTAAATTATTCTTCGTAATTAACCTTTGTGTAATATAGGTCTTTTGCTTTTCAATTTTATATGTACTATTGATGATTGTTCTGATATTATTGTAAGGTCATAGCAGAACTGAAGCTAGGATCCAGCATAAGACTCTGAGTCAATTCACCACGTTATGTTGCTTCACTATATATATAAAAATATATTACCTGTGTTTCCTAGGAAAAAAATGGGCTTCAGTCTACATTCTGCTGTTTAGTACTTGTAAATTTGGGCAAATCACTTAACCTGTGTAGGCTTCAGTCTCCTCACTATAAAATGAGAGACTTGAAATAGATGATTTCTGAGGTCACTTCTAACTAAATCTGTGATCTTGGAGCTAAGTAGCTCAGTTAACTAATTAGTTCACATTAAATCTGTGTCACTGAGAACGATTTTAATCTTTTTACTTGTGAATGACAAATTTGAGGTCCTTTTGCGTTTCTGGGTTTTGTGCATTCATAAGATTTCCATTTTCCCATACATTTTTTATTTTGATATAAATTGCATGTCCTTGGCGATTACTCTACTTGAAATTGAGAATGGTTTGTTTTTGAGGCTCTGATTTATAAATTTCCAATCCAGTAAGATAGTGTTTCACTTCTAAATATAATGTAAAAGGAGAAGTTTAGAAAAGAAAAGGCATTCTTAAATTCCATGCAGGAGTAGTAAAAGCTCAGCACAATTCAGAGTGCTTGAGTTGAGTAGAGATAAGTTTAGATCATACCTTGTTAGCCATTTCACACAGAAGAGTTGATACACAGATCATGCCATGCATTCGCAAATGTTTTGTCACAAAATCACAGCTTGAGAGCTAGGAAGGACCTTATAGGTCATCTGATTATATTAACTTAATTCAGTAAACATTTATTCGAGACTTACTATGCATCAAACAGTATGATAGTCTCTTGTGGAAAAGCATAAAAATACACGTTTCAGTCCTTTCCCTCAGTGAATTTACAACCTGCTAGAGATTACCTTCAGTAAATATTTTCAAATAAGGAAGAAGGAGGAGGTGTCAAAGAAGAAGTGGTGGAGTAAGTGGCACCTAAGCTAGACCATAAAAGAAAAGAGTGATTTCAACAAGAAGCAGTGTTGAAAGAATGTGTTCCTGATATAGAACAATGGGAACCTGCCTGGAATATGGGAGGCAGAAGAGGGAAAGATAAAGTTCAGAATGGCAAGATATGACAAAAATATAAATATTACAAACTATAATATGTGCTACATGACAGAGATAACACTATTAATAATAACTGATATTTACATCGCTCTTTAAGGGCCATAGAGCATCGTAAATATATTACATGCAGTGAAGTAGGTACTACAATTATGATAAATGAAGATTGTTACATGCGCTTCATTTTACAAATGAAGAAACAGGCAGTCAGTTTTAAGTGCTTTTGTCCATGATTCCATAGCTGTCAGAACTGTGGCTTAAACCCAGATCTCTTCTGGCTCCAAGTGCCTTGCTTTTCCTACTCTCCCACACTGCCTCTCTGCCGAAAAAAATCTTTGGCAGTACAGCAGCAAAAGAGACTACTTCTGCTGGAGTGATTAAGGAAGATGTCATGGAAGATGAATAGTTGGGCCTGGGCCTTAAAGGATATGTAAGATTTCAAAAGATGTAGATTTTAGGTGAAAGTGGAAATTAAAGATTTGCACCAAAAAAGTCATATAATATTATTAAGTTAAAGCTGCAAAGAGCACAATCTGTTATATGGAAAGTAGTTTATATAAAACTGACATGAACATTTAAGTATGCTCTCTGTGCATTATGAATCACCAGTGTGACAGCAAAGTAAAAAAAAAAAAGTTGGTGAGATCTTGAGTTTCATTCATAGAAACTAGTATCCAGAGTAAGAGGGGAATATTATTCTGTACTTTTTCATGGTCAGACCAAGGCGCCATTCTGAGCACCAAATCTCAGAAAGAGTCCTCACATTTTGGAACTTGGCCCAGAAAAAGGTGATCAGAATAGTGAAGGGACTTGATTCTTTCATAGTATGTTTCCATTTGAAGGAACCTGAAGATGTTGGATTTGGAAGCCAAAAGTCTGAGTTAGAATGCTGGCAGTGTTACTTATTACTTCTGTGACCTTCAGCAAATCGTTTGACCTATAGGCCTCAGTTTCCTTTTTTGTAAAATGAAGAGGTCACAACACTTGATGATCTCTAACATCCCATCAGTTTCAACATTTTAAGAGTGTAGTTTCTTTCTTTCTTTTTTTCTTTAGTGAGGCAATTGGGGTTAAGTGACTTTCCCAGGGTCACACAGCTAGTAAATGTCTGAGGCTGGATTTGAACTCAGGTACTCCTGACTCCAGGGCCAGTGCTCTATCCACTGTGCCACCTAGCTGCCCCAGTTTCATTTTTAATATGGAGACAGTCAGGGCCCAGAAACCCAACAGCCTTGGGAATAGCAGTATCCCCCCAACCACCAGGCCTGCCTCCATGGCAGTCCCCACAACCATCATTTTTCCCTGCCCTCAAGGAGCTTACATTCTTTTTGTTTTGGTTTTGGTTTTTGGTTTTTTGTTGGTTTTTTGCGGGGCAGTGAGGGTTAAGTGATTTGCCATGGGTCACACAGTGTCAAGTATCTGAGGCCAGATTTGAACTCAGGTCCTCTTGAATCTTGGGCTGGTGCTTTATCCACTGCACCACCTAGCTGCCCCTACAACCATCATTTTTTCCTGTTTGTTTGTTTTTTGGTGCAACCATCATTTTTAAAAAATATTTTATTTTCCCCCAAATTACACATAAAGACAAGTTCAATATCCATGTTTTGAAATTTTGAGTTCCAAATTCTCTCCCTCCCCCCCTCACTGAGAAGGTAAGCAATATGATAAAGGTTATACATGCCTCACAAACATCGAGGGGAGAAATCATGGTAGTAAAGGGATCCACCTTTTTTATTACCAACAGCAGCAATAGCTGACCAGCTACTACCAACAAGCAGATAAGCACAAGAACCCTGGGAGACATAGCACCCTCCAGACCACTGGTCCTGCTTTCAGCCCAGACCTTACAGCCATCATATACGGAGGTGGTTCCTTTGGAGATAGAGCCAGCCATCCCTGCCAACTGGCACTCACAGGCAAACACACCAACCTGACTGAAGCACCAAGGCACTTTGAGGGAAAGACAGGAAACATTGTGCACCAGGTAGATAGCCCAGGACCATAAATCCAAGAGTCTTTAGGTTTCTAGCCTCACCCCTCACAGCCATCATCCCAAGAAGTAACCCCTGTAGAGATGCTGACAACTGCTCCTGCAGGTGCTGCAACCACAGCTACTAAAGACCCGGAAAAGAAAGTCCTTGCCACTGAAATCCTTGGTATTGTCAAATGACTCAACATCAAAAACATAGTTGGGGGGGGGCGGGGCGGGTAATGAGGGTTAAGTGACTTGTCCAGAGTCACACAGCTAGTAAGTGTCAAGTGTCTGAGGCCTGATTTGAACCCAGATCCTCCTGAATCCAGGGCTGGTGCTTTATCCACTGTGCCACCTAGCTGCCCCAAAAACATATCAATAGAAATGACATTAAAGAAGAGGCCTTTCCATTTGCTTTGCTACTAAACCCTAAGGACCAGAAGGCCTTTCTGTCTGATTTGCAGCTGAAACTTTCCATATGTGTTGGCTCTCCCATTAGAACATGAGCTCCTTTTACATTTCTGTCCTCAGAGCCTAGCACAGTGCTTCCTACTAAAGAGTAAGTGATGACTTTGAATATGGACCCTGTGATCAATATGTCTGCTATCAGAAGACCAACCTAGCTAAGTTGTGAGTGCATCTGTGGAAGGAGTGCCTATGTCAAAATCACAGATTCTTCAAGTATTCATAACAGAACTGCTTTAAAATCAAGTACATTTGTAAAATCAATCTTTTAAAAAGAAAGAAAATTTTCTGAAATATAATTATATAAACTTGGTATCTTTATTTTTATAAATGTCTTTTAAAAGAAAAATTTCTGGATTTCCAAGCTCAAAGTATGAGAATTAAGGACTATTTTGGATGGAGTCTCAGACTTTAACTCATGTAGGTATGGCCTTCCCAGAACAAGCTTATCCTATCTTTGAAGACCTTCAATAGTTTGTGGAATCTTTTGATCTTTTGGGGGGTCTGAAAAAAATCACTCTTAGGGAATTCTGCCATACATTCTCCATGTTGGCATTTAAGCTCATTTCCTTTTTGTTCTATTATTAATATAGTTAAATTTGGCTACCATCTGCAAATAACACTGCAGAGACTTGACATCTATCAGCCTTCCTTTCTCCAAGTTAAGTAATAAATTTAAGTTCCTCTAACTTTCTTGTATACTTTATAGTAAATAATATGTGTCCCAGACTTTCTTATTCTCAGCCATAAAAGTCAGTTTGAAAACTAACTTTAGAAAACATAGTATAAGGGGCAGCTAGGTGGTGCAGTGGATAAAGCACTGGCCCTGGATTCAGGAGGACCTGAGTTCAAATCTGGCCTCAGACACTTGACACTTACTAGCTGTGTGGCCTTAGGCAAGTCACTTAACCCTCATTGCCCTGCAAAAAAGAAAACTTAGTATAATTGCTTTGGTTGGTAAAAGTAAAAATTGTGAACCCTGATTCCATGACATTCTGGAATATATGGAACATGTTTTTCACAGGTATTCCTTCCTCCTGTGTCACATTCACTTCCCCTCCCCTTTTCCATCTAAACTTTATGGAAAGTTTACATGTTTTCTTTATTTTTATTACTGATAAAGATATTGAAACAAAAGAAACTGAATTTGAATTTGCCTTTATTTTAAAAGAAGCAAGCTTGCAGAGAAAAATATGTTAATCACCAAAGTCACATCAGGAGAGTAATTTAATGATTACATAACTACTATTTTAAGAAATCAATATTTCATGTTAGAAAATTTTACTTCATACAACCACAGTATATGCAATGTTGAAAACTATTTCAGTGGTTTAAATTTATGAAGACTGAGAGAAAGATAGAGCAACAAAGGAAATCATTTTACCTTAATGTAAAAGGTTAGGAAGCAGCTAAATATAGTAACTAGATTGCCTGGCAACATCTTTTGAGCTGTCTGTGAGTGACAGAATAGAGGCTAAGGAGAAACCAAAATGTCTGACACGTAGGTGGCTTTCTACATTATCCCAGTCACCCAGTCTCAGCTCTTAAGAAATTTCAAAGGCAGCATGGTACAATGTATAGGTCACTGGATTTGGAATCAGGAGACCTATTTCTAAGCCTACGTTACAAACATGCAATAATGGGCAAGTCACCTCAACTTCAAGAACATTGGTGGCCTAATCTGTATATGGGGATAACCCCAACCACTGCACAGGATTCTGTTGACAAAAGCACTTAGGCAAACCTTGGATCACTGTATAAGTGAGTTATAGCTTTATTTCCTCTTCCCTTATCCCCAGCATTCCAAGTCTGTCTTCCAGATCTCATTCTCCTTCTAAGTTTATTTATATCCTTCTTTCCATTGACACTGCCACCATTCATCCTTGTTCCTTCACTTTTAGACAATAGCAGTAAACACCTATTTAAGCCTCTTAAAGTCAGATGCTATTTTATTATTGTTATATCCCCAATGCCTAGCACAGTGACTGGCATATAGCTGACACTTAGAAAATGCTCATTGTTAACAGGGTTACTGATCCAATAGATCAGGGGAAAGTTGCAGATAAAGTTCACCTAAATTTAGTTTAATTAAATTAGTATTTGATAAAGTATCTTATGGAGAGATCTCAGCTACCAGTAATGGAGTGAGACAAATTTAGAATTAGTTGGATGGCCAGATGTGAAGAGTAGTCATTTGTAGTTCCATATCATCCCAGGAGGAGGTCCCCAATAGAGTGATCTCATGATTCTTGCTTGGCCTTGTGATCTTTATTTCTGCATATTTTTTACCCAAGTGGCATGTTTATTAAATTTTCAGGCAACAGCAAACTGAGAGACTTAGTAACCCAATGTATGATGATATGATCCCAAAAGATCTTGAGAGGTTAGCATTGGGATGAATCTAATAAGATGGAATTCAGTGGAAAGTTTTATACTGGGGATTTTAAAAATAGTCAGCTTCACAAATGGAAGAAGAATAGTTAGGCAGCTGTTCGAAAAGATTTAGGAGTTTTAGTGGCCTCCATGCTCATTATGAGTTAGCATGGGAGAGAATTTGGGATGCTTAGCCTAGAAAAGGAAAGACTCAGGTGGGGTATGATGGTTTTCTTCAAGTATTTGAAAGACTTTCCTGTGAAAAAGGAATTTGACTGCTTCTATATGGACCCAAAAGGAAGAGCCTGGGAGCAGAAAGGTCAGTTTATGGGATACTAAACCACTGTTGGAGTTCTGAACTGATGCAACCATTCTGGACAGCAATTTGGAATTATGCCCAAAGGGCTATAAAACTGTACATACCAGGGGCAGCTAAGTGGTGTAGTAGATAAAGCACTGACCCTGGATTCAGGAGGACCTGAGTTCAAATCCAGCCTCAGACACCTGATACTTACTAGCTGTGTGACCCTGGGCAAGTCACTTAACCTTCATTGCCCCACAAAAAAACAAACAAACAAACAAAAAAACTGCGCATACCCTTTGATCCAGCAATACCACTGCTAGGTTTATATCCCAAAGATATCCCCAAAAGATAAAAAGACCTATTTTTACAAAAATATTTATAGTAGCTTTTTGTGGTGGCTAAGAGAATTGGAAATCAAAGGGATACCCACCAACTGGTGAATGGCTAAACAAGCTATAGTATATGATGGTGATGGAATATTGTTGTGCTATAAGAAATGACAAGCAGGATAATTTCAGAAAAACCTGGAAAGACATGTATGAACTGATGTATAATGAAGTGAGCAGAACCAGGAGAATGTTGTGAACAGTAATAGCAAATGTTTGATGAAGAAATATGAATGACTCAGCTCTTCTCAGCAATACCATGATCCAAGACAATCCCTAAGGACCAATGATGAATCACCTCCAGAGAAAGAACTGATATTGACTGAACACAAACTGAATGAAGCGTGCTATTGTTTCATTTTTTTTCTTTTATTCAAGTCTTATACAAAGTGACTAATATGGAAATAATAGGGATATAATTTGTAATTCACAACTTAAAAATGTTTATTATATATATTTTTAAAAGTCAGTTGAAGTAAGCAAAAACTTCCTAACCATTAGGATTATTGAAAAGTAGAATGGGATTCCTCTCAAGAAGTGGTGGATTTTCTCTTAGTGACAGTTTGAGACTAGTTATCCTCTTGTCTGGTATGTTAGAATATGGATTCCTGGGGCAGCTAGGTGGCACAGTGGATAAAGCACCGGCCCTGGATTCAGGAGTACCTGAGTTCAAATCCGGCCTCAGACACTTGACACTTACTAGCTATTTGACCCTGGGCAAGTCACTTAACCCCCACTGCCTTGCAAAAAAAAAAAAAAATATATATGGATTCCTTTTTGGATATGGGTTGGGGTAGATGGCCACTGAGGTCCTTTTTAACCTTAAATTTTTGTGATAGTACTTTGCATTTATTTTGTACCCTTCTCACACTCTACCTTGTATTATTTGCCTACCTACCTTCACTATCCCTACCAGATTGATAACAGATTCATTGAAGGCTTAGGATTGTCTTATTTTTTGTAACACCCTCTTGCCCATAAAAGCATAATGCTTAGTATTCTGCCATTCACTTGGAACTTTTTTGTAAGGTGTTGTATTGCAGATTTTTGTCTGTTTGTTGCATGTGCTGTCCTTTCCACTATGTTGTAAGCTCCTGGAGGCCAAGGACTTTGTCTTTAGCTTCTTTGTGTTTCTCATAGCACCTTGACCCATGCCTTACACATAAGAAGTACTATTGATCAAGTATATTGTTGAATGAATGATCATTTATCTGCTTAAATACTGCAGGAAACTTTCCAATGTAGGAAAAATGTAGAAAATATATATAACATATTTTTGTTTGGGTTTGCTGAACTTTTAAAGTCTTGTTCTTTAAACTAATATTTAATTTAGAATGTTAAATGCTTGAGGAAAGGGGAAATACAGTTAGATATTTAATAATGTGTCAAAACAAAGTTTTATCGATGATGGTGAAATATCAGATCTCAACACCCCGTAGTATTCAAAGCCCTCAGTGAGTCTTCAGCTCCACCCTACTTTTATGACCTTATTCCCTCTACTCCCCTATGTAGAACCTCAGTTCTAGCTAGAGTAGTGTTAGTTCATCATTCCCTAGATAAAATAGGTTCATTCCTAACTGTATTTTCTTTGACATTTTCTCTCTCCAATAGAATACCCTTTTCTTTCCTTTCTGCCCTTCTAAATCCTGCCCATCCTTAATAGCCCAATGTATATTCTTCCTTCTTTTTTTGGACTTTCTTCATCTGAAGCAGTCCTCACTAATCTTCTCCTCTGAATAATGATTGCCTAACACTCTTTGGGATTTCATCATGTACAACTTTGTATTTTTAACTCTTTTCATGCCATCTGCATTATCTCTCCAAACTAGCTGGTACCTCTTAGGGAAATATATTATATCTTATATTTGTATTTTCCCTTCAACACCTAGCACAGAGCTTTGTTTTGATTAAATGCCAAATAAATAATTATTGAATGATTAAACAAACATAGAAAGTAGCAGATATGCACAAGCATACAAATAGTAGCCCAAATAGCCAGTGGTTAGCAGTACAGTTATCCCTTCTGCATCGCAGGGGCTAGAGCAAGCACAACACCCCCACAATCTGGAAAATCCACATAAAATTTTTTGGCCTTCCCTTCATACCAGAGAAGAAGTCTAGGTTTTTTTCTTTTTCTTTTATAGGGTGTTTATGGTACCTTATTGTAAAACTTGGGTTAAGTATTTGGTCATAGGTTCCGTGTCATCTTCTGGCCTTAACATGTCATCTGCCACGTCTGCAAAACTCCCCAAAATTCCCATTTAATTACTTATACTTAAGAAAACTGCAGTGAGGAAAGTCATAATGTGGAAGGGATAACTGTACTATAAAAGAAAAGTTTATCTACATGGACACATTTCTTAGCATTTGCTTTGAAAATAATCTGATTTGAAGTGTAAAATGTCATCTAGCTCTCAAAAGACTGACTATATATCCCCCAAAGTATCTTACTTGATTATTGGCTAAAAATACAAAAAAAAAATTTTTTTTTGATACATTAATTCAATTCAAAAAACATCTGTTGGTTGCAAAGAAATATTCTTATTTCTGTAGTTAGAGGAAGTATAGAAGAGTTTCCTCATTTGTCCTAATAGAGGACCAGTGTACTTGAGAAAAGAGCATCATCACAGTTACTCTGTGTTCATAACGGACATCCACCAACACAGTCAGCTGTAGTGTTTATTCATTTTTTTAAACAAATACCAACTCAGATTTTTTGGCAATAAAGATCATTTCATTCACTTATGGAAATGTTTTTTCTCTTTGAGATTTTTGTTACCAGCTATTTCAAATGTTTAATTATGATTATTGAAATATTTTTCCCTTAGGTTTATTTATGAAACAGAGCATCACAATGGCATAGCAGAATTACTGGAAATATTGGGAAGGTGAGTCATTGTACTGATAAATGCTCGAGAGATTTCTGTTTGTGTATTCTATAAAATTGGATTTTTGGATGGAATTTATAACTCAGCAGGGCCTCAAGTTCATCCAGTCTAATCCTTTGCCATAATTAGGAATTATTAAAAATATGTCTAAAAGATATTATACAGAATTTTATTTAATATTAAGGGTTAAAAGATTTATATATCTGGACATGTTGTCTTTGATTGGAAACAATCACTATATAATACTACATACATTTCCAGATTTATTTGATATGTTGTTTTTCCTGAAGGGATATTTTTTCCTGTTTTTTATCTTTGTTACGAGATATATTCTCTAGATAGCAGGGAGAAAAGGACCTATTCAGAAATGATAGTGACAATAAGGGATTTTTAAAAACTAAATTATTTCTAAATATATGACCTTGTCATATGTTTTAATGTATGTAACTTGGAAGTCCAATGTTAAGTCTCAACTATAGTCATTTAAAAACAATTAAACATAAATGTTAACTTTTTTTAAAGTTGCATGATTTTATTTATTTACTTATTTGTTTTTTGCAGGGCTATGAGGGTTAAGTGACTTGTCCAGAGTCACACAGCTAGTGTCAAGTGTCTGAGGCCAGATTTGAATTCAGGTCCTCCTGAATCCAGGGCCAGTGCTTTATCTACTGCACCACCTAGCTGCCCCCAAAAGTTATGTGATTTTGTTAACCATTATCTGTTATTTAGGATATTAGGAGCAAATATTAATACTCTAATTTTCCTTTGATTTTATAAATGTATGAATGACTTCATAAGTGAACGTATGTTATAACATTGTAATGTAAATCATAACATTGTGAATTTTCATTATCTCTTAATGAAAATTTCCCCTGTTTAGAGAAGTCAGGGAAATTTTTCTTGGTATGTTTGTTTGTGCTTTTTTAAAGTAGAGAAAGAAGCATTGTAGTGTAGTGACTAGAGAACTGTCCTTGGATTAAGGAAAACCTGGGTTCAGGCTCTGCCTCTCCTTACTGGGCCCCTAAACAAATAAATCGCTTATTCTCTGGAGAAGCTGCAGAGAATTGATACCCCGGAGAATGTAAGCTTCTTGAGAATAGGGACTGTCACATTCTTTGTGTCCCCAGCACACCTAGTACTCAGTAGGCACTTACTTAAGAAATAGTGTAAATAAGTCACTTCACTTTTCTGCTGTACAGTGCAGATAATAGTATTTTCCCGTTCTTCTCATGTGACTACTATGAGGAAAAGGAATTGTAAACCATAAAGCACCACAAAAATACAAGTTCTTATTATCACTATTATCTAACCCAAAGGTATCAAACTCACAGTCTGGGGCCTACAGTCTATGGTCTGAAGCAATGGAAAATTTAATTAGAAAATATTCAGCTAAATAAAAATGCCATATAGCATAGGTCATGTGAATTATGCTTTTCTAAATTACTACACAGACACAAGGATCTGTTTCTATTTGAATTTGACACTGCTGATCTATACCATCTTTTATATGCCAAATCAGCATTTTCTCACAGTTACCCCTCCTTTATCACTAAAGACAGCCAGGTGGATCAGTGGAGAGAGTTTTGAATGTAGAGTCAAATAGACCTAGCCTAGGTTTAAATCCTGCCTCAGACACTTTACTAGCTGGTGACCCTGGATAAGCCACTTCTCTCAGCCTTTGTTTCTTCATCTATAAAAAAGAGATAATGATAATAGCACCTATTTGGCAGGATCTTTGTGAGGATCAAATGAGAAGATATATGTAAAGCACTTTGTAAACTTGAAATCACTATAATGCTGGAAAAAAGGGCCTAAAAATTTAAAAGGAAACAATTTGAAAGCCTAAGGTTTGACAAATCACTGATGAAAATGCAACACTTCTTTCAACATTTGAAGAAATGTGTAATTGGACAAATCAGGGTATTGCAAAGTATTCATGCAACAGTTGAAAGCCCCCTCAAAAACAATATATCAGGGGGGCAGCTAGATGACGCAGTGGATAGAGCCCTGGCCCTGGAGTCAGGAGTACCTGAGTTCAAATCCGGCCTCAGACACTTAACACTTACTAGCTGTGTGACCCTGGGCAAGTCACTTAACCCCAATTGCCTCACTTAAAAAAAAAAGAACAATATATCAGGCCTTGTACTCTAACATAACAAATTGATTGTTTTTCCCTTTGGCGGGCCATTCCACTTGGGCTTTTTTTTTTAAGGTAAACTAATTCCTCACTATCTACCATCTATTTATAGTAGTAATTACTATGAAATATCAAAGTTCCAATGCCTATGCTTCCCTAAGACTTTTTAAAATTTCCAGTGTTTTCTTCCCCTTCCTTCTTAAGAGATCTGACTTGCCTGCAGGATTTCTATGTTAAAGTAGGACTGGAAAAAATATATATAATTGCAGATCTGAAATTTGTGAATATATTTAAATTTTGAACCAAATCTTTTTTTTTCAGCATAATTAATGGATTTGCCTTACCATTAAAAGAAGAGCACAAGATTTTCTTATTGAAGGTGTTATTACCTTTGCACAAAGTGAAATCACTGAGTGTCTACCATCCTCAGGTACAATGGAGTCATTAGCTATTTTGTGTGGATGAGTCTAGTTGTTAATCAAGTATGTTTCATTTATATAGTATGCTAAACTCAAGACCTTGCATTTTTATAGGGAATATTACTTTATTGAATTAAATTTGATGATTTAGCTAATATAGGTGTTACCTCTTAAACAGTTATTTAAAGGATTAGGAATAAAAGTGCTTTCCTTTGTGTTTGAAAGGCCAGAAATGGAAGCACTAAGGTTAGAAAGTCTTTGGAATATGGAGTTGAAGCATAGTTATATTTAATAGTTTTAAGCAATGCAATTCATAAAATCTGAGGAATCAAAGTTGGAAGGGATGTGAAAGGCTCTCTAGTCATCTACCCTCCTACTTAAGAAAGGAACAACTTCCCAGCAACTGATTATCCTGCTTCTGCTTAAATATTCCCTAGCAAGGCAATCCCTTCCATTTACCTAAGTCGAACCAAGATCTGACTCCATGAAATTTATATTCATTTGTAATTCTGTTCTCTGAAGCCAAAAAAAGTAAACTTATGCCCTGTTCCACATGATTTTCTTTCAGATACTTTAAGACAATTCTCATTCTCCCCCACCCTCTTATATACACATACACTCATACACACAATTCTTTTCCAGACTAAAAATCCTCAAGCCCTTCAACTGTTCTTCGTTCATTGTTTCCTCACCATCCTGGTGCCTTCTCTGTTCATGAACTCTAGCTTGTTGGTATCGTTCTTGTTATCAAAATATGACCAAAAACTGAATACCACGCTCTCAATGCTCTCTGACCAGCTTCTGGCTTGTAGAGCTCTAGCTACCCCTGACAGACGTGTGTCATCACAGTTTCGATCAGCATGAATGCCATGCGCGTGTTCATCTGAGTCATTAATAAAAATGTTGAACAAGAATATGCTTTATTTTTGTATTTTCCCTGATGTCTATCACAGCCCCTTCTACATATTCTTAGGTTGGGCGTGGTTGGCTATACTGATTGAAGTTGACAGATCCCAGGCCAGAACCTGCCAACATGCCCCTGAAAACTTCTGGCTCGACATGTTAATATTGACTCATTCATCAACCTGAAAGAATTGATATAAAAGCTTTGTCTTACCAAAAATTCTCATTTCGCTTTTGTGTATGGACAACACTTAGATGTCCGTACTTAGAAACATGTTTTCTTCTCTCAAACTTTTGTTCAGTTTATTGAATCCTAGTAAATATTATGTTTGAATTCAGCCAGGTATTTTGTGGTTATTGTTATTTTTTAATTGCGTTATAAGTAATAGAAAAGTTTGGAAGATGGGAGAGTTTGGGGGTGGGGAGTGGAGCTGACTTGTTCTATTTGGGGCATGTTGCATTTGAGATGCCTCCTGGAGCTCAGCAGAGAGAATAGGACTGCACAGACCCATCCAGGCTTATCTGCATCTGTAGCAACTGCTGAGATCATTAAGTGAGGTAGTATAGGGGGAGACAAGGCAAGGGCCCAAGACAGAGCTTTAGGGGGGAAATGTAAAACATTAAAAATTGTTTTATGTGTGGATCCAGGCCTGCTTCTCTTAATTATGTTGTATGATAGATCAGCAGATAGAAAACAAAAGTTAGCATCTCTTCTTCCTAATTCAAACTTGGAACATTAAGTATATGTAACTTATTGCAGGGAGTTAATTCAAATTTAATTTGTTTACTTTGGCATCTTGGAAGATGATATTTGTTAGGAATATTGTAGAAAAATCCTTCAGTTTCCATGAAAGCCCCACTTCAGTGCCTCATTGTGGAACAAAGGTGACCTTGAGTTCTTGGAACCTTTTCCAGCAGAGTGGAAACTTGGACGGGTCCTAACAAGTTGGAAAGGCTTGGAGTATGGGCTCAGTGATGTCTGTTGTCTAAGAAACAGTATAATTAAACTCAGGCTCATTGCCAGGTTGAGCACTTAAGTGGTGAAATTTTTTGGCTACAACTCATGGACACTATTAAGACAGAAGGCTTTCAATCTAGAAGACCCACAGTGATGAACCTTTGGGCCATTGATCATTGAAGTATTATAGAAAAGCCTAAACAAAGAGTGACCAGATTGATGACCTTGGTAGTAAATGGAAATATTCATGCAAGGGAAACAAAAACTAAATTTTGGTGTTTGTTAACCACTTAAATAGTCGTTAGTTGTGTTTTGGTTACCCCAGTACATTCAATTCAAAAAATATTAAGTACCTACTGTGTACTAAGAGCCATGTGATAAAATAATACAAATTCTTAACCTCAAGGAGCATGCAAATTAGAAAATAAGACATACTTATAACTATATTACAAGTTAAAAAATGATTGAATGTATAAGAAAGGTCAAACAGGAATTCAATGAGAGGGAATCACATCTAACTGAGAGAAGTAGGATTCATTCTGGGAGGTAGCACTTGAGTTAAACTTTGAAGGGAATAAGAAAATTGTCAATAAGCAGAGCTTACAAATAATAATAAATAGAGATGAATGAGAAAGGATTTCAAAGGCACAAGCAAGAGAGGGAAAGGTGAAATTAAGAATGAATAATGGGGGGACAGCTAGGTGGCGCAGTGGATAAAGCACTGGCCTTGGATTCAGGAGGACCTGAGTTCAAATCCAGCCCCAGGCACTTGACACTAGCTGTGTGAGCCTGGGCAAGTCACTTAACCCTCATTGCCCTGCAAAAAAAAAGAATGAATAATAGGGGGCGCAGTGGATAGAACACCAGCCCTGGAGTCAGGAGGACCTGAATTCAAATATGCCTCAGATACTTGACACTTACTAGCTGTGTGACCCTGGGTAAGTCACTTAATCCCAATTACCCCCCCCCCAAAAAAAATGAATAATAAACTTTGACTGGTGCATAGAGTACATGCATAAAGAGGAATCATTTGAAGTAAGAATAGAAAAGGAGATTGAAGCCAGACTGTAGAAGGCCTTGAATCCCTGGATAAAGTTATACTTTATTTTAAGAGGCAGTAAGTAAGGAGCCACTGGAAGTTTTTGAGCCAAGATACACTGTGATCAGAGTAATGTTATTCGGGCATTGGTGGAAAGAAGGCATGCTACTGAAGGCAGCTCCAGGTCAGAGATTATCCAAATGAAAGGTGATAAAGGCCTGAGCTGGAATGTGGAAAGGGACTTGATTAGAGACGGATTGAGATGCTAGAATGAACAGGAAGCATAGAATATTATGCGTGGAAGGTACCTTAGAAATCATCTGGTGCATTGGTTCATCACCTTTTTTGTGCCGTGTACCCCTTTGGTCATCTGGCAAAGCCCATCAGCCTCTTTAATCATGTAGGATTGCAAAGGAAATCAGTTATTTTGAAATACAGTTTTCAAAATTTAAAAAACAAAAGAACCCCTGCTGCAGACCAATCCCCTCATTTTATCCATGAGGAAACCCCTTAGTGAATTGACTTCCTAAAGGTCACAGAGCTAGTATGTAGTAGAATTAAGATGCAAACTCCAGTCTTCCAACATTTGTTCTACTGTTCTTTCTATTACAATACTCTGGATAAATGGTCTTAATAATGGGTTGGTAAGAGAGAGGAAAGAATCAGAGAGATTTTTGAGCCTGGGTTTTGAAAGGATGATGATACTAGCAGCAGAAATCAATAAGTTAGCCAAGAGGCCTTCAGAACAAGGAAAAAAATGTGGATTTTGGAAGATAGTGTAACGATTGGAATGACACCACCTGCTGGAGACTTACTGTAGAAGAGTTCCACCCATGAAGCGAAGGTCTTTGAGGGCAAGACCAGGAGTCTTTTCTTTGGTGTCAGGAAGTGACGCGGGCGAGTGGGAGGAGGAAGGAAGAGACTGGCGCTGGGTCTCACGCTTTTTCCTTTGGACTCTGGTGGAGAGCGGAGCTAGAAATGTGCTCTCCCTTTAATAGATAGGAATCTAGACCTTTTCTTCTCTCTTTACCAAATTCTTATTCTCCTTAATAAATGCTTAAAAGTCTAACTCTTGCTAAAGCATATAATTTATTGGCGACCACTCATTAGATATTTTAGACAGACTAGCTAGAATTTTAGCCCTTAACAATAGATAATAGGTTTCGTTTTTGACGCGTTAAGTTTAAGATGCAATAGAAATCTCTAGCAAACTCTTGGAAATGTGGAACTGGAATTCCCATGGAGAAGTTGGATTTGGTCCTCCAAATTTGGTCTTTTGGATCTCACTTTAATTTGAGGGAATCAAGAACCATTAAGCCTGGTTTTTGTCATTAGCTATTGACTAGAGAAAAACAGTATTCCTCGTTTTGCGTTATCTTCCACAAGGAGCAAACTACATCACAGAGGCTACAGTCACAGACTGGCCCAAGGTCTCACCCTCCAAGTGGGCAGAAGACCTAGGATGAGACCCCCTAGAGACTTCTGCTTTTGTCTAGTACTTACCCCTTGGCCATGTTATAGCCTCTACTGTTTGTTGTTTTTGTTTTTTAACATTTTGAGACTCTGTTTTAAGGAATTAGGTGAAAAAGCATGCTAAAGCTTTTCACATACAATGAACTCTTAATTGTCTGTATCCCAGAATGCTAGTATTGACTCTTTTCATGGTTTAAAATGACTTTTTTTTTTTTTTGGCCTGGAAGTAGTAAATAACCACTGGGGAGAAGAAATAAGGAGGGGGAATTTGTTACCACTGTGAGAAATTGCCTATTTTGTTTTTTAATCAGCATTTCAGAATTTCCCCTTGACCTTCTCACAGTTGCCACTATGACCACATACATTAACTGGTTGACATTCATGTTTGGTCAGTCTAGTTTCAGTTTTCATTTGGTTTAAGTTTTTTCTGTCCCTTGGCCTAGAGGATCACTAGCTATTTAGTCACATTGTACTGACAACAGCTTGAATTTAATCTTCATGTCATTGTTCACAAATTATTTTTTCTACTAATGCTTTAAAATGAAAGCACAATTCAGTTTTGTGAGGGAAATACCAAAATAATAGCTTTCAGGAAACAAAACCTCAATCTTCTCTCCATCCAAAAAAGGTCTGATTACAGTAGCCTAGAGGAATGAAACATTACAAAATTATTTGTGCACATGATTATCTATCTCCACTACCAAATTGTAAGGTATTTTTTGTATTTTTCCCACAGGAATTTGTACATAGTAGGCTCTCAATAAATTTATTTGTTGAATGAATAATACTAGGAAATATTAAGAATAGCTAATTTGAAGTGTCTAGTTACAATTTGGGCTTCTGGTGGGTTCCTCATTTGGGAACAACTTTCTAAATAAAGGAGTTAGAAATAATAGCAAGAAATAATGTAGGAGATGCTATCATCAAATAGTAAAATATTAATATATCTTTTCTCTCCTAACCTATTTAGCTGGCATACTGTGTAGTTCAGTTTTTAGAAAAGGACAGCACACTTACTGAACCAGTAAGTATATTATTTTATTTTAGTCAAATTCATAATTGTACTGTGAAAATGTATATCTTTTGCTCAATGTAAACATAATACAGTGTGATTTTGTTAACAAAATGTAGAAGTCTGATCATATGAAAAAAATAAGCCTTATCCATTTGTTTATTTCTGTAAGCTTTAAAATTAAGCCAGTTATTGATCCAACCATATGTTATATAGGTTTTGAAAGACAAGTTGTTAACTAAAATAATTAGTTCTGTAGAAATAAGCACTTATAATGAAACCTGTTGTCTCCTCTCTCGAATCTTAACCTAGTCCTTTTTTTTTCTTTTGAGCTCTAAGTATTTTAACAAGTGCATTCATTAAAGTATGCACATTTTTAATCCCACTGCTAAGCACTTTGATTTTTTGCTTTACTTACTACATATTCAACTGACCAGTCAGAGGAATTATGGTACAAAAATTAAATGTTTGAAATGCTTGTTACAACCAAATAGACTTAATCCAGGGAGCATTTAACCTTTTTTGTTGTATCCTGGAGCCCTTTAGCAATTTGGTGAAGTCTGCATACTACTTTTGGAAAAATATACAGCTTTTTTAAAATTCATAATTAAAAGTTCAGTTAGATGTAATTATTTTTTCCCTTCCAAGTTAACAACCTCCTACCCTACTAAAATCTGTCTGCAGACCTGGAGAGTAGGAGCAGTAATAGTCCTGCTTCCATCTGTTTTGTGATGACTATTTCACATTCACAACTGTTAGTAATTGTTAGTTGGATTGCCTGCTTTTGTGTACTTTGTAATTTTAATTTCAGGTTATTATTTTAAATTTAGGAGTTGTATATTTAGCTATCAGTTGAAAAGGTATGATTTTTTTAAATGTAGTTGACAAAATAGAATAAATAGGGTTGATATTTTATTTCCTCATAGCTATACTGCTTCACTGCTAAAGTACCCATTTTAATGTAGAAAAAAACTTTCAAAAATCCATAACACTGAGATATTTTTCAGGTTTTCAGGGGAGTTCAAACACTGACACTTTCCTCAGATGACTTGATTTATAACCTATGCCACCCATCAAACTTTTATGTTCCACGCTTAGATCTCTTCCACTCAAATTTCTTACAATACTAGAAAAGGCTCTTGGCCATCATCCATTACACACGAAGCAATAACAAAAAGTTCTGCAGAGGTGATGTGCTCAAGAAACCAGGTGAAGGACAGCACTGTCTGACTTAATCCCTGCTTCCAGCCATCTTAAGGAGTGACATTTACTCTGCATTCTCCACCATAGGATTCCCAGGAACTATCCACCATATTTGTGTCTGAGACTTTGGAAGCCCCAAAGGAACTGTACCAAATCTTAGCAGACTTCAATATCAAGCACAGTTGAGGTACTGAATGCCCTGTAGAGGATACATTATTTTTATCCTCCTTAACTAAGCTGAAGACATACTTTGATGGTGGAAATGCAGCTGCATAATTGACATGGAAGCACTTTTTAAAAGCACTTTTTTAACGTGTGACATGGCCTGATTCCTATATTTGCAAGGTATTTTCCAGATCAAAGACTCAAAAACATTTCATTGTTATATTCTTTTTCTGTCCCTGGAATTAAACTATGAAAATTGCAAAGATAGTTTTGTTAGTTGTCAAGGCTGCAGAATTGGTCATGTCCCCCAAAAGGACATTAGAAGGTTTTTTAATTTACTATTAATGTTAATGCTATTGAGAGACAGCATGGTGTAGTGGATGAGTTAGGCTAGTTCCACTTCTGACACATTCTGACCATGTGAACCTGGGGGGAGCTGGTCACTTACCTCTCTGTGCCCCAGGCAGCAGAGAAGCTACCAGTCTGCATGAGGAAAGGAGGTTTCGCACCACCAACTCTCTTCACAGATGGAACCATAGGTCTGATCCAAAACTATTGTTGTCATGAAGCAAAAACAAAAACTACATTTATTAATTGGGATACATTTCCTTAATACAATCAGTTCACTTATTACAATACAAGTATTGTTTCCAGTGAAGGTAGGCATGAAATTATGTCCTAAAATAGTGGGGCCCAAAGCATTGTGGTAAATGCAAAAGAAAACTATAAAGTAACAGAGGGGAAAAAAATCTCTAATTCTATTAGAATTGTCATCTAGGAAAGGTACAGTATAATATATTATTTTGATCTTACTGGTATATATGTGGAAAGCCTTAGTACATTATATCTCTATACATTCTATACTTTGAAATATTTAGAATAGCCAAAGGATCTTTAGCTTCTTTTCAGATTACTTGTTTTAGTGATGATGATGATGATGATGATATAAAAATGTAGATAATTATGTTACTTAGGCATTCTGTTAAATTTATGTTGACAAAAGTACAATAAAGTTATAGGCTCGGTCTTACTGGTAAGTATTATATTAAGATAGTTATTCTTTCTGGGCAGCTAAGTGGTGCAATGGATAGAGCACAGGCCCTGAATTCAGGAGGACCTGAGTTCAAATCTAGCCTCAGACGCTTGACACTTACTAGCTGTGTGACCCTGGGCAAGTCACTTAATCATCTTTGCCCTGTGCAAAAAAAAAAAAAAAGATATTCTCCAAAGTTGCATATTTGTCACTATTACTGGTGCTTCCTTTCTTAAATGTTCAATTTAAAAGATTGAGATTTTTAAAACATCCACCATCTAATATTACATTATTACTCAACTCTCTTATAAAACATTTACTACACCTTAAAAGATTTCTGGGTCCATAGATAAAATTTTCTTTTAAAAAAAAAAACACGTCTAAGTATTTAACCTCTTAAAATATATCCTGCAAAAGTGAAAAATACAGTTCTCACCAATTTGTCTTTGAGCAAATCCTGACAAGTCTTAAACCAAGTCCCAAAGTATAACTAATTTTTTCTTCCCCCTCTTCCCACTACAATGCCAAGTCAAGGGGGAAATTCCAAAGCCAGAGGAAGCACAAGACTCAAAAACCCCTGATCTCAGCTCTCCGAAATTCAGGTCTCAGGACCATTAGTAATTCTGTCCAAGCTTGGCTGTCAGAAAGGTTCACCGTAAGAGGTTATCTCCAAGGAAATGCACTTAGAAATTTTTAGTCCTTATAGAAAAGTTCAATTTCTTGAATTACACTCCAAAGTAGCCATTGTTGATCAGGATTAGCATTCTGTGAGCAATTCACTTTCTTCAGAAAAATACTGTTGCATTCTGAACTCACAGAAATAGCTGAGTCTTGTCTAAAACAGGAATCCACATTGTCCAGGTTCTGACTCCTTCAAATCCATCCTATAATAGCTCTGTAAGCTATTATCAAAAAATAGGAACTTTTCAAGAAAGAATTAGTCAATTTCTATTTTATAGCTCACAGTCTGATTTTTTGTTTGTTTCAAACAATAGAATTCCTTTATCCAAATGAACAAAGAAAAGTAGTAGATGTGTAAAGTGTTTATTTTAGGGAGATAACATGACATGGTGGAAAGGCATCTAGACTCGGAATCAGAAGACCTGCGTTTGATTGCTGATTCCCAACACTCACTAGTTATGTGCATGCCTTGTCACCCAGCACTTAACTCTAAGCCTTCATTTCCTTATGTAGAATAGAGATGATAATACATATAAACCATAACGAGCTACGAAAACTTGAGTTTTTATTTTGTTATCTCTGTCATCTGAGTTCTTTGCAAATTGTAAATTTGAGATAGGAAATAGGGAGACATCTTATATTGGCTCATATGAACACCTTCCTTGAAACAAAATTCTGTTGTAAATATCCAGAGTTTCACAACTGGAATTACCTGTGAACAAGTAGTTGCTTTTTATAAGAAAAGTTCTTGAAGGTACAGAAATTTTTCAGAACTAGTCTAGACACTCATTATTCTGAATAATGGACTAGAGATTGGGGAATGATACAAGGGACACAAAGGACATGCCTTTATGTGTCACTAAAAATTCTGTGCCTGGTCCAATCCACAAATAAACCACTGCATTACATCAGCCATATTAATCTATTTTTAGTTGCCCCAGTTCCCTTTATTCTTTATTACTCCTGACCACTTATATTTTATTTCCTTTTCAAAATTTATTCAGGAAACCAACCTTGAGACCATTTAACTTGAAAGGAGGGTGGGTTACATAAACTTAAAAACCTCTATTAGGATCAAGTGTAAAGTAACATTCCCCAATTTTATCAAGTAAACAAAACCTTTGTCTTAATTTGTTTGTACAAACCAGGGATTTGTATAATGAAATAAGACCTTGTAGATCAAGAACTGAAGATCCTTCTGCATGTAGAATTGTAATGTGATTTTTCTTTTCCTAGGTGGTGATGGCACTTCTCAAATACTGGCCAAAGACTCACAGCCCAAAAGAAGTCATGTTTTTAAATGAATTAGAGGAGATTTTAGATGTTATTGAACCATCTGAATTTGTAAAGGTGATGGAACCTCTTTTCAGACAACTAGCCAAATGTGTTTCCAGCCCACATTTCCAGGTGTGTATTGTTTAGGAAAATATAATGAATAATTAACTTTATGAGGTTGGTTTGTTTTTATTTTGAAAACTGTGCCTTTTTAAATGATGCACCAAACTTTGCTACAGTGCCAAAGTTGTTCAGTGTAAAATACAAGTTAACAAATATTCAGTTTCTGACTGGTCATGCTATAAAACATATTGGCCTCCTTTGTGTCACAATTTCAGACTCATTTTCCCTTATTTTTTATTAAAGTAGAATATTGCTAACTTCTAAAACTCTAAAACCAGTACCAGTCAGTTGTCATCATCATGTAAAGCCCTACTTCCAAAGTACATAGCATAACATTTTAAACTAAGTGGTTACAATGGATTGATTCTGTTATCTAAATTACACTTCTCTTCTCCAATGAGACTTCTCATTTATATCCCTTCCCTATCTAACATCAGTGTCTACTTTTCGACATACACAGGTCTTTCTATCCTCCTCATTGACTTTGTCTCCAATCCATTCCTTTCTTTACCATATTCGTATAGTGTGATTTATTTCTGTGCCTTTATGTCTATGCCTTCCCCATCACATCTTTGACCGCTGCATTTTGACTTTGACCATACCACTCCACTGAAAATTTTCTCCAAGATCAATTACGATCAGAGTGAGATCAACAGGAAGGAGACCTAGATGAGGCTTCAGGAGACCTACATTCAATCCCTATCTGCTGCTTACTACCTAGGCAAGTCACTAAACCTCTCTAAGCATCAATTAGAGTTTGAGCCAAGGGATAATACAGAGAAACCTGAACCTTTGGTACTTAACCAGAAAATGGATTAGAAATGTAAAGCAGGGAAACCAATTAGGACACTATTGTAGTAGTCCCAGAGAGAAGTGATGAGGGCTTAAAGTAGGCTCTGTGGGGCCAGCTAGGTGGCACAGTGGATAGAGCATCAGCCCTGGAATCAGGAGTACCTGAGTTCAAATCCGGCCTCAGACACTTAACACTTACTAGCTGTGTGACCCTAGGCAAGTCACTTAACCCCAATTGTCTCACTAAAAAAAAAAAAAAAAGAATAAAGTAGGCTCTGTGAGTGAAGAAGAGCCATATATGAGGTGGAAAAGACAAGATTTGACAATAAATTGGCTATATAGGGTGGAGTGAGAGTGAGGAGTTGAGGATGACTCAAAGGGATCCCTACAGATGTAGAAAAACATAAATTAATATTATCTATATCATGTTACATTTGTATTTATTAATTTTGATCTGGTTCAGGCCATACTCATCATGGGGGGTAGGAGTTGGGGGCCAGGGAGACAAGAAGTTTGACACTTCTCAGAGTATGGTGGTTTGAAATGTCTAAAAGTTGAGGCAGCTAAGTGGTGTAGTAGATAGAGCACCTGCCCTGGATCAGGAGGACCTGAGGTCAAATCTGACCTCAGACACTTATTAGCTATATGATCCTGACCAAGTCACTTAATCACTAAACCCCAGTTGCCTCAGAAAGAAAGAAACAAAGAAAGGAAAGAAAGACAGAAATGTCCAAAGGGCAGTTGGTAATGTGAGGACTGGAGTTTAGGAGAGAAGGGAGAACAGGTAGCACTTAATTCAACAAACACTTTATACTGCTAACTGTTGCCTTTTAATTCATTTTTAAAAATATTTGTTGTTTGCTTACCATGTGCAAGGTACTCTGCTAGGTGCTATGTGAAATAACAATCTGATAGGAAAGATAAAACATATGCTTGAAAAATTAGTATAACAGCAAGTGCTCTAAGAGGAGTACAAAGAAAAAGCTATATGTTTCAGGGAGAGCTCAGTTTCTGCTGAGGTTATCAGAGAGCATTATATAGAAGACGTGGCATTTTAGCTGGTCCTAGAAAGGTTAGTCTTCCAGCAGGCAGAGATAGAGAAGTTGGGTGGGGAGGGAGTGATGCAAAGATGCATAGCAGATACCAAGGCTGAAATGTGCAAACTGTGTTTAAAGAGTAACAATTTGTCTAGTTTGGCTGGAGTATGTGATGTACCTATAGTGGAAAAATAAAGAAGATTGGGCCAAATTATGGAAGGTTTTCAATACCAGGATAAGGAATTTGGATATTATTCAATGAACAATGGGGAGCTATTGAAGGTTTTTAAGTAGGAAAGTGAAACTACCAAAATGGTGCTGTATGGTGATCAATCTGGCAGTGGTTTATTATATTGATTTGGGTGACTAAGACAGGAAGTCTTGGATGTGGAAACCAGTTATGGTGAAAGATGATAAGGGCCTGAAATAGATTGATCACAAGCATCTTGATGCAAAGGAAAGTGTGCTGCATTTGGAGTCAGATGACCTAGGTTTAGATCCCAGCTTTGTTACTTTTACTACCTTTATGACCTTAACTTCTCTGAGCCTCATTTTCCAAATCTGTAAAATGAAGTGAACTAAATGACTTTTGAGGTCCTTTCCAGATGTAAGTCTATAATACAATGTAGAATGGATTACAGATTAAGTAGGAGTAACCTACTCTTCCACAATTCCTCCAACAAGAGTCTACCAAAATGTTGTAGGTCTTTTCTTGGCTTTTTAACATGATAGATATTATATTTGATAAAACACTTGTGCTGTCCATCTTTTGTCTTTCAGTATAACCACATGACCAATTAATCTCCTTTTCTAGTCATACATGACCTAGGTGATATATTTTATGCCACTTTTTTGGTTCTAGTTAACATTGGTAATAAGCTGCCACCTGTTTAAGAGTCATGAAACTATAATCTTTCCATTATCCTTTGGTTCAGCCACAGTTTTGATTATTGATGGTTTGTGGTATCCCATCATTCATAGTCTTTAGGTTTTTGATGCAAGGAGTAGCTTGAAATTGTCAAAAGCACCATGTAATTTCCAAAATGGTCCATTTATAGTATCTGCCTAAGATGAATGTACAATGGTTTATCCATCTACCTGCATATCCTACTCTGGAAAATAGTCATTCCATATCCATTCAGTTTTTCTTGTGTGAATTGATAGGCCAGATTGTTCAGTGACTGTGAATCTATAGACTATAATCAATTTCTGAATAATCTCAAAATTCTCCCACTTTGAACACAGCTTTCCAATACTGTGTACTTGATATGGACCGGCTTTTCTTCCTGTGTTATTCTCGAGTATTTTCCTGCCTCATTTAGCATATCACAGGCTGAGTAAAATCCAGATATAGAGGTTCCACTTTCAAAATGCCAACCATTTTTTTTCCCATTATTTTCCAAGTAGTTTCAGCGTAAGGGCAAGTACCCTTTCATTTTTATCTTTGTATTCCCCAGCTTCTAGCACAATACCTTATACATAGTAGATACTTAATAATAATTGGGCACTAAATTGTTTAATTTTTCCGATAAAGTTTATTCTTTCTAACCTGGGAAGCTGAGACTTGCAAAGCTTACTATAACTAAGTTGCCTAACAAATTATCTTGTTTTATACAAAGCATGGAGCATTTTGTTTTGGTATATATCAGCATTTCCAATCCTATTTCTAACCATATTATTTTTCAGTATACTTCATAGCCTGACCTGGTTGTAAAATTTTAATTGAAAAGTGCTTGATAAAGCTTGGTAAAGAATTTGCTTATATATCAGACACTGGTTATCTATTCTGAAGTAAGTTAGTTCACTTATTTTAGTAATGTAGGTAAAATTAATTCTCATTGGAGATCATTCCATATAGAATCATAGAATTTCAGAGTTAAAAGGGATTTAGAAGCCATTTTATTCAAATCCCTCATTTAAGATAAGAAAGCTTGAGCCCAGAGCTGTGTAATAACTTAACCAACTGAATTCTGGGACTGTAGGAAGCAAGGCCAGGCCTAAGGCCTAAGTTTCTTGCCTTCATATGCAGCATTCTTTCTCTTTTACTATTTCTACTTTATTGTCCTATTTAAGAAAAGAGAAAAACTTTTAACCAAACTAGCATGAGCATAGAGCAAGAGAATATCACTGTGGAGAAGCTTTATACACAAAATCTCTATTTAGACTTAACATAGGACATTAAAGTAATATTAAAACCAAGTCATTAAAAAATTTTCCTGAACAGTTTGAGCCTCAACCTCAGGTACAGAATTAGCTAATATAATAACTTCAAAAACAAACAGATTGGCACATGATTTCCACATTGTGTATCATCATTTTGAATAGGATATAAGCATATGACAGGAAGCAGAGGAGAAGAGAAGCCACAGAAGAGACTAAAGCAAGATTCCAGGTGCGCTATGGTTAGAGCACATACCAGAGGATTTTCCAAATGTATGATATAAGACCAGTATTTAAATATATATATGTTCAAATGATGAGTTTACAAGGTTTGGGGCTTGGGGTTTTTTGTTTTGTTTTTTGGTTATCAAAAAATTCACTATTGTTTAAACTTTAATGAATCTGTGGTCTCATCTGTGTAGGCATTTCTTCTACCGATACATATCACATCCATATGGTTTCATCCTTTTTAGCTCTTCTCCATGGCTTTCTATAATTCCTTAACAGGGTGGAGCACCCATAGGGCTATGGATCATCTTGATTTCTTGTTAGTTTGTAGATGGATACCAGTGGAACCACCAGGGTGTCCATCAGCAATCCATCTTTTACTCTTGTTAAATGCCTAGATCATCTCCCTTTTTGGTCATACATACATCTCCCAAATAATATCCTTTACAGTGTTTGGAGAATGTGGTTCTTCAATGATATTGCCTGGTAGCCTGTTTGAACCCATCATATTTCTCTCCATTGCATTTTGTGTGACTTAACTTTTAATTCTTTAGACACTGATAGTCTACTAGTCATAGCTATGCAGGGTTGCTAGACAAATAATAGTATTTTTAAAAATAAGACTCTTTTAGGGGGCGGCTAGGTGGTGCGGTGGATAAAGCACTGTCCCTGGATTCAGGAGGACCTGAGTTCAAATCCAGCCTCAGACACTTGACACTTACCAGCTGTGTGACCCTGGGCAAGTCACTTAACCCCCATTGCTCCACCAAAAAAAAAAAAAAAAGACTGTTTTAGGGAAACTTTTAGGGTCATTAAAAGCACTTTGCAATTTCCCAAAGGCAAACCAGGCAGGTTTCTTCTTCCTCTTCAGTTTTGGACCCAACTCATTGTCTATACACAGTTTCTTTCTCTCTCTCTCTCTCTCTCTCTCTCTCACACACACACACACACACACATTAAATCAGCAATATGAATTGTACATACAACTTTATACCATAGTCTAGACCCTGCCTTCTTAAACTGTGTGTTGCAACCCCATATTAGGATCACATAGCTGAATGGGGCAGGGGGGTCACAAAAAACTTGGCAACAATAAAAGATTATGTATACCTATTTTATATACCTTTATGCCTGGGGTCACATAAAAATTTCTTGGGCAAAAAGGGGTTGTAAGTTGGAAAAGTTTAAGAAACCCTGGTCTAGACTGGTGGAGGCTTTACCCTAAAGGAAGCGTGATCAGTCAGTCTAAAAGTTGGAAAGATGAATCACATACCAGCCTTTGAAAGAACTAATAAGAGGTCTTGTTTCCAACACAACCACACTTACCTTTCTCCCCCTACAGCCCCAGCTCCCCCCATTTCATTCCCTTCTTCAACTACACAAGCTCTCAACCTAACCCTTTCCCTAGTCAAGCATTTGTTCCTTAGGGTATTTATAGCCTAACCCCAAACAGCAGTAGTACAGGTGCCATTGGGAAAGTTTCTCTCTCTCTCTTCTGCACTCTCTCTCTCTCCAGCATACCCACCAAGAAGAAAAAATTTAATAGGGCTGTGCCAGCAAAAAAAAAAAAATTTGGAGATCACTTATCTAAACAATAGGCCTTTATCCAGTTAGTTTTTTCCTGTATAGACAGCTAGGCCAAATATTTTTGTGTGACTTTGAACCTCAGGAGGTCCTGCAGCATTCTGAGACTTGTTGCAATCAGTATAATATCATCTTCAAACAAAAGCAAATGAAGTACTTCACCAGCTCTAGATAATCACTCTAAAATTTCGATTTGATGCTTGACTGTGTGACAGTAGCAAATACCTTTGGAAGCCTTGTCTCTTTGCTTTAAAAGCCTCACTTAATATTATCAGAGGTTGATTCAGATGCTTTTCTTTTCTTTTTTTTTTTTAACAGGAAACAAACAATAAACAGAGTAGGATCTTGTACTCTTTACATCTTTTAGTCAGTTGGGTTTCTGTGCAGTTGTGATCTGCTCTTTTGCAAAAACCTACCTGTTCCCTTCTTATACCTTCATCGAAGATGCTTTCAATGAGTATCTAGACTATTCTTATAAAAATGCTGTAAAAATGGGAAAGTAAGTATGTAGGTCAGTTGGTTGTTGTTTAGTCATTCAGTTGTTCAGTCATGTCAGACTCTTCATGACCCCATTTGGGGTTTTCTTGGCAAGGATACTGTGGAGTAGTCTGCCATTTCCTTCTCCAGCTCATTTTACAGATGACGAAATGAGGCAGAGTTAAGTGACTTGCTCAGGATCACACAGCTAGTTAGTGTCTGAGGACAGATTTGAACTTAAGTCCTTCTGACTCCAGACCTGGTATTCTATCCCTTGTACCTCCTTGCTTCTCTATAGGGGTCAATAGTTACTGATATTTTCTTAATCACCTTTGGGGGGGGGTGAGGAGGGTTCATTATAAGGCCTATTTTTTTTTCTGAGAATTTGGTGTCTTTACCCTCTATCAGATATGTTAAAAATTGATCTCTTAGTGTCCTCAAAATTGCGTTTTCTTCAGTGTGGATCTTCTCTTTTTATACTTGACTCTAGCTTCTTAAATTGTGGGTCACTTAATATAGGGGTTGTGAAGATTTTGGCAACAATAAAAGGTTATGTACCTATATACCTGGGGTTACATAAAAATTTCTTCGGTAAAAGGGTCATGAGTGGAAAAAAATTCAAGAAGCCTTGATCTAGACTATTCTTCTTGTCTTTTATTTTTTACTGTCATTTCTACTCTTCATGCAACACATAAAGGACTGTGATTTCAGTATTCAAATATGGTAAATCCACTATCACTGATGGGAAAAGAGTTTGTCAGGAAAACAATGCATATATTCCATTTTTCAGTCAATCAGTAAGCATTTCTTAAGTGCCTGTTTTGTGGCAGGCACTGTACTAAGAGCTGGGGACACAGGAAAAGGTAAAAGATAGTCCTTGCTCTCAAGGAGCTCACAAACAAGATACATGCAGGATAAATGGGAGATAATCAGTAGAAAGAAGACATTAAGGAGGCTCAGCAAAAGCTGCTCATAAAATGTAAGATTTTAGCTGGGACTTGACAGAAGCTAGGAGGCAAAAATTAGGAAGAAGAGTATTCCAGACATGTAGAACAGCAAGTGAAAATGCTCAGAGTCTAGGTATAGATCATCTTGTCTCAGGACCAGCAAGGAGGCCCATTTCACTGGATTAGAGTGTGTTGGGGAGAGTAAGGTATAATAAGACTGCAAGTATAGGAAGGAAGCAGGTGGTAAAGGACTTTGAAGGTCAGCGGATTTTATATTTGACCCTGGAAGTGATGGGGAGCCACTAGAGTTTATTGTAGGGGGTGGGGTGACATGGTCAGACCTGTGTTTTAGAAAGATTAGTTTGACAGCTGAGTAAAGGATGGACCACAGTGGAGAAAGATGAGGCAGGGAAAACAACTAACAGGCTATAGTGGTAGTCCAGGAGTGTGGGCCTTCACCAAGGCAGTGACAATGTCAGAGGAGATAAAATGTATATGAGAGAACAGGAGTTGGCAACAGATTAGATTTGGTGGTGAGGAAAAGAGCAAGGAGTCAAGAATGAAACCTAGGTTTCAAGCTTGGGTGACTGGGAGGATGGTGGTGCCCTCAACAGTAAATGTGAAGTCTGGAATGGGGGAGGGCTTGAGAAGAAAGATAATTCCGTTTTGGACATGTTGAGTTTAAGATGTCTACAGGAAATCCTGTTTGAGATGTCTAATTGGTAAGTGGAAATGCAAGTCTGGAGTCTAGGAAAGAGACTGGAGAAGTAGATCTGATCATCAGCAGCAGATACCTGATAATCATATGAAAATTGAATGAATCCATGAGAGCTAATGCTATCACCCAGTAAAATAGAAAAGAGGACCCAGGACAGCATTGGAGGGATACCCAAGGTTACTGAGTGCTACCTGATGAAGATCCAGCAAATGCCATTAAGAAGTGCTCAGACAGATAGGAAGAGATCTAGGATGTAATGAAAACTTGGAAAGAAGAGTTTTCAAGGAGAAAAGAATAATCAGCACTGTCGGAGGCTGTTGAGAGGTCAAAAAGGATAAGGATCGAAAAAAGGCCACAAGATTTGACAATTAAAAGATCACTGGTAACTTTGAAAAGAGCATATTCAAGTGAATGGTAATGTTGAAAGCGAGACTTGAGAGAGTTAAAAAGAAGAGTAGTGAGCCTTCTCAAGAACTTTATCCACAAAAGGGAGAAAAGATAAGAGACAATAGCCAGTGGAGATAGACTGATCAAGTGAGGGCTTTTTTGAGAACAAGGGAGGCATATTTATAGGCTGTAGGAAAGCAGCCAGTAAGTAAACCAAGAAAAATTGAAGATAAGTGAGAGGGCAGACAGAGTAAAGAAAACAGTCTACTGGAGCAAATGGGATAGGATCATCCTTTGTCAGGAGAAGGGCCACATCTTCATGTGATAATGATAATAACAATAACTAGCATTTATATAGCACTTTAAGCTGTGTAAAACACTGGACAAACATCTCATTTTATTTTCACAATGACCCTGGAAAGTAGATGGTATTACCCCCATTTTACAGTTGAGGAAACTGAAGTAAAGTGACTTGCCCAGGATCACACAACTAGGAAGTATCTGAGGCTGGATTTGAACTCAGGTCTTCCCAACTCCAGTTACAGCACAGACCTACCCAACTGCCTGTGATACAGCATTGAAGGAGAAGATAATGACAGAAGGCCATTCTCACAGTGATGTAATATGAGAAGGGGAGAAGAGGAAGCTCAGTGAAAGATGTCATTTTTTTTTTCTCAGTAAAATATGTAGCCAGATTCTCAGCAGGGGGTGGAGGAGCCATGGAAAGCGTGAGAAAGAATCAGGTTTGGAAGAAATTTTATCCTTAAAGAAAAGCCTTGCGATGATGAATTAAGTGAATCTCTTGCCAGGCTTTCTGTAAATTCAGTTTTTGTCCTCCACTGCTTCACTGTTTTATGTCAGTACCATTCATAAATTTTAACTGTCCTCTGTAAGTTTCTTAAATCTTTTTATTGATATCTTTATTTTGACATGACCTTCATTATTCTCCAGACCCAGAGAGCCATCTGTTATGAACAAAAGACAAAAAAGAAAGAAAAATAAGCAAGTCACCAAATATATAGTCAAGATAGCCTATGCAGATGCACACTCAAAGCCATCTCCATGAGTTTTGGTTTGAGGTTTTTTAAAAGCACAGAGACTTTTTTATTCTTTTTTTCAATTTCAAATTCTGTCCTTCTTCCTACCTGCTTCCCCAATCCATTGAGAAGGCAAGAAAAACAAAAACTATTACAAATCTGTATAGTCATGCAAAACAAATTTCTGCATTAGCCATGTTCCCTCCATAAGTTAAAAAACAAGCTTATATTTTAAACTAGTGTTACACCCCAGTTGTTAATATCTGTCTGTATGGCAAGAATATCATGTGTTTGCTGACAGAGACAACTTTGGGGCTCTATTTGTTTCCTTGTGGTAATTCATTTACATCAATTAAACTTTGAAAGGAAATGGTAATGGTCTGCATCAGTGTCTGTTCTTTATCCAATTTTCTACTTTTTTGCATCAGTTTGGAGGTACAATGGTATACCATGTGTTGGTTTTTATATCTGTTCTAACAAATCAGTCTTATGTACACACAAACAGCTGATCTGGAAATAACTCCCACATGGTTACTGGCCATTTTTTGTATGTTAGCTTTTTGGGGGGATGATGTTACTTGGTGTTCCCCATATCTAGTACCTCCCAACTCTGTTCATGAAAAAAATATTCATGGTGTACAGGCATGACTCTTCTTAGTAACCTACAAACCTCTGGCATCTCTTCCTTTTTTCTTCCAAACTATGAACTGAAAACTTTTTTGGGGGGGTGGGGTGAGGCAAGTCAGTGAGGGTTAAGTGACTTGCCCAGGGTCACACAGCTAGGAAGTGTCAAGCATCTGAAACCAGATTTGAACTCAGGTCCTCCTGAATCCAGGGCCAGTACTCTATCCACTGCACCACCTACCTGCCCCCTGAAAACATATTTTACATTCTCCTATTCCCATTTTTCCATCGAGATCACTTATATATAGAGATATATATAGATTTAATTTAGAAAAGCTTAATAAATTCTTCATAAAATTTCTCTTCCTGAACCTTTACAATAAGTAATTGCGGCTAGTTGGCGCGGTGGATAGAGTACTGGCCCTGGATTCAGGAGGTCCTGAGTTTATATCCGGCCTCAGACACTTGACACTTACTAGCTGTGTGGCCCTAGGCAAGTCACTTAACCCCAATTGCCTCACAAAAAGAAAAAAAAAAGAGTAAGTAATTGCAGCTTATGTGACATCTTCAGTTTCGTATTTCTGCAAATATTTGCCACAAGTACTGGCTATATGAAATGACCAGGTACCTTGTAAAATTATGTTTCTTGTGGACCTCGGATACATAAAACCATCTCTGTCTGCTCTGTTATTTGCCTTTCCTTTTTACTGTAACTTTATTTGTCTTTTGGTCTCAAGAATGATAGAATTTAGTTCTTCTATATTTGTCCTCTCCTAGACCACCAGACCACCATTATCTCATGTTTAGGGTATTTCCAGCTGAATTAATATTTGTAGACAGGCAGCAAACTGGGTGGTTCTTAGCACCTTTTGCTCCCTTTTCCACCACTTTGCCAGAGGCTTCAGGGGACTCTTTTATGGGTTGCTGTGGCCCATGAGTACAGCCCTTGGACAGCACAGCAGGCATCATCTGTTTGCCAGGACCATACTCAAAATCTCTGTAGGTTGGTAGAAGCTGCCAGAGCCTCCGTGCCGTGGGTGCAACTTTGAGGATCCAAAGCCATTTCCATGCCACATTGAGGCATCATCATAGCTCTCTATGGGAGAATTGTTTAAAATGCAAGAAAAATTACAGATCTTTTCATGGATTTCAAAGCATTTAACTTTCATTTCTTACTCTAATAAAATCTTACCTCTAGACTTACCTTCAGTCATTTCCCTCTAAAGTGCTGCAAAATTCAACTACTCTGGATTTGGTTTGGTTTGGGTTTTTGAAGTTTCATGCTCTTTGCTCTTGTATGCTCCATGTATCTATCTGTATGTTTACTTATGTGTGGATTTTAAGCTTATCATTTAAAGTGATTGCTCCTTCTGAACTCCTATAAGACTTTGTACATAGAATTTTATGGCATTTTTCTCATTCTATCTTGTAGATGCTTTTTATCAGTCTTCCCTATCAAACTTCCCTATAGAACTGTAAGCATATTACTCTTCTTCGTATTTCTCACAAGTGTCCAACACAGGACTTTGTACACACCTATATTCATTATGTATTTATTGAATAAATAAACATGGTTGACTAATACCACCTTAGAGTTATAGGCTACTAGGGTCAGGAGTCAAGTTGTATGGTTTCCACAGTGCCAAGCAGGACAAATATCAATGAATATTTGTCTTAAATGAATGGCTTTTAATAAAATATAGGCATATACCACTTAATGTTCCTCTAGCCTATAAATTTCTCAATTAAGTTTTAATAACATTATAATCATACTTTGACCAAACATCTCACACCTCCTAAAAGTGTTTAGCTACTCACCTAAGTGGCTCTGGCTACCTTCAGCTCTTTTTCCTATGGTATATTTCCCTAAGTTTTTTCACTAAATGATTTCCAGTGTCCCTTCCAGTTCTATAACCTATGATCCAGATTCATTTTTTTTGTGAAACCATTTTACAACATTAGGTGGCATAAACCTATACTTCACCTCTTTTAAGGTTCTTAATTTGATATTTACAGATTTAAACCTTTTCATTGTAGAAAAAATTATGTGTCTTTATTTTTCAGGTGGCAGAGCGGGCACTGTATTACTGGAATAATGAATATATTATGAGTTTAATCAGTGACAATGCAGCAAAGATTCTGCCCATCATGTTTCCATCTTTGTACCGTAATTCAAAGACCCATTGGAATAAGTAAGAAATAAGTCACAACTTTGACCAAAAATGTTTACGCTTTGTCGCTTTTGCTGAAGCTTCTTACCAATTAGTGTGGAAATCTAGATTCTAAGTGTCAGTAAAGAAAACACAGAGTTGAGACTCCAAAATTCATGTAGACTCAAGTAATACTGTAGATTCTATCAATGGCCTTTTTTTCCCCCAAGTCAACATCATGGCATATTATTTGACTCAGTCTTTATGACTTTCCACAAAGGCAATATCTCATGATTCTCATAACTTAAGATCTCTCTGAGAGAAGCTAAAACTTCCTCTTGATCTGTGTTGTTAATATAAAGATGGCTTAGGAGGGCTTGAATGCTTCCTGTGTACCTGATGGCAGCAATATTCCAGGCCCATCACTGAGGAATCCTTGCAGTGTAGAAGTTACAATAGCTTCCTTTATACCACCAAGATTCTAAAAAGGGGGAGACAATATACTTACTAAAATGCTAACAGCATCCAAACAAAGTAAGTACATTTAATTTTATTTCTTGCTAAGTTTGTGTTCCTTTATTTCCAGTGTTTATTTATTGAATTATGTCTTCTTTTGAGACATAAAGAATTTTCTGGATTTTTCTAACACTCTTTTCTTTTTTCTTTTTCTTTTTTTTTGGTGAGGCAATTGGGGTTAAGTGACTTGCCCAGGGTCACATAGCTAGTAAGTGTCAAGGGTCTGAGGCCGAATTTGAACTCAGGTCCTTCTGAATCCAGGGCTAATGCTCTATCCACTGCACCACCCAGCTGTCCTGGATTTTTCTACATAGAATTAATGTCTTCCTCTAAGTTTTCATCAAAAGTTGTATCATTAGAGCACAAACTCTGACGGGCACTGACACAGTGACAAGACTAAGTACAGGGCAGCTAGGTGGTGCAGTGGATAGAGCACTGGCCCTGGAGTCAGGAGGACTAAATACAATGGATTTTTACTAGATTATAGATTTATTTTCCAAAGATCAGCCAACCCAAATGCAGTGTCATTTTCACCAGAACAGTGGCCAACTAGAGAATTTTTTTAGCCACAACAGCTCATTAACAGCATGTATCAATTTTGCCTATATAATATTAGTAATGTCTATAAATATATTTATGCATATATATGAGATATATTTATATATATATATATATCAGAGCTTATATCAATAATCCCTTTAGGCATAAAGGGATTCTATTCTGCATTAGTAAAGGGGCTACCCATACTGTGATAAAATTACAACTCTAATGTCATGTCACAGAAAGTGTTACACATATACACATGGAGAAACACATCATCACAGAGCTAAAAGGGACTTCAGAGGTCTTGTAGTCCAACTCATATCTACACAGGAATCTCGTAATCCTCTTTATATCCCTAACAAGTGGTCATCCAGCCTCTTTTTTAACACCTCCAGTGATGGGGAACCCTCATGTTCTAGAGGTCCCCATTCTTTTATACAGTTCACATTGTTATCAATCTAGAAAACCGAGGGATGAATCTCTATTCTAGTATTTACTACCTCTGTGATCATAAGGAAGACGTTTCTCTACTTGTCTGAGACTATTTCTCAGCACTATAAAGGGGTCTAATACAGTACCTATCTCACAGATTTGTTGTGAGAAAGGTGCTTTATAAACCTTAAAGAAATAGAAATGTAAGATAGCGTAATTGTCATCCGTGAAGAACTGAGAGAAGGATATGTCTATGTCTAAGGACCAGCCTAGAAAAGTTAGGAGAGTCACATCCCCAAGATTGCCCCAGGGTAAGGAATCTTTCAGCCATAGCAGTTCCTTGGTGGGGCGAAGGCCCACACTGATGAAAATACAAATGATTGATCCACTTTGGGTTTTTTTCATAGTCAAGCAAAACAAATTCCTGTATTATTCATATTGAAAAATGTGTCTCATTCTGCATATTGGTTTACCATCAATTGAAGCCCAGAGATTGATGTGATGTGATTGGCTCACATTTGCACACCAAGAGAGTAGCGGAGCTCAAACTAAGATGTCCTGATTCATAAGTGGGTGTCTCTGATTATAGCAAGGTGCCCTTCCTTCACTGATGATCATATTTACACCCAGTCTTTTTTTTTTCACCTGTTGCTCCTGATTTATTTGAGCATCTCTCTGTGCTAGTGGTGACAGTTATTTTTTTTCATTAACGTGAATAAGGTTTTGAATTACAGATGAGCAAATAAGTGGATGGAAAAGCTGACACACAATATAGTTACAGTGTTACTCTGTATAACTTGATTACTTTGAGTTATTTTTTTCTTAAAATAGTAAACATACTTTTCATGATGTAAACATCAATAATATGTAACTAATGTCTAAAAGAAAAATAACTATTAGGTGCCACAGATTAATAGTGTTGAATATATTTTTCAAAATATGAAGTGTCTACAAAGGAAGTTTTTCTGAAGTACTCTAGGTAATGTTATTTAATTAAGTAAAGATTGTTGGAATTTAAGAATAAATTTAAGCAGTTTTCCTTGAGCTTTGAATATCAAATTTTCATTTTGAATATCTAAAAACTAAAAATTCATTTTTTTTTAGGTAGGAGTTGGACTAGGTAACTATTAATAGTTCCTTCTAGCTTTGCAGTTATTTGGTTCCTCAATTGATAAAATTTGCAAGACTTAAAAATTATCTAAAACACTTCAGGCACTGGCTTCTGCTTAAGTGATATTACACAAATGTTTTTGTGAGGCTGTGTTTAGTCTTAAAGATTTCTATCAAATGTAAATACCTACAAATTAAATGCTTTCCCAGAGTGATTTAATTCACCAGTTAGCTAAACAGCTAGCTACTTTTGATCAGTATGATATGTCATTCTGCTTATAGTATTAAGTTTGAACCTGAAATTTTACTTATAGAACAATACATGGCTTGATATATAATGCGTTGAAACTCTTCATGGAGATGAACCAAAAACTATTTGATGACTGCACGCAACAATTTAAAGCAGAGAAAATGAAGTAAGTTACATTGTTCTAAATATATTTTCTGCAGTGTTTTCCTAATTGTTGCTTATCAGCTCACATTGCTTATTCTATAAAATTTCTCTTAACTGTAAAGTAAAGCTATGGCCCTTTTTCTCTGGATAAACAACTTAACTTTGGCCTGTAATAATTTTGTTGTGAATATGCTTTATGGAATATGTTTGTTTTAATACTTTAAGTTAGACTTTCTGTCCAGGAAAAATAATACCAGCAAAAATCCTAAGAGAGAAGTATAATAAATCTGTTTGGGTTATTTTGATTCTCTTCTATAGTTAGTTTTTCTTCTCCATCCTCTTCCCTTCCTTCTTTTCTTAGAAGAAAATGTTTTCTTAATAACCATCTCCCTATTTCTTCCCCCCTTTTCTTTCCTTTTTCCCCACTTCTCATTTCTTACTCCTTTATTCCCCTCATTTTCATGATAGGACGTGTGGACCATTGCAGGAGGTTAGGCCTCATCACTCACATGGGGTCCGAGTTGGCAGCCTTTCCACCTAACTTCAAACCGCCAAAGTAAAGGAAGCTAACTAACATTGGCATAGTGCTTAGAAATTAGCCAGCCTTTTACACATAGTATCACATTTGATCTTCATAAGTTGCCTGTGAGGTAGATCCTGCATACAGGAACCATTTTCTGCATTCAGTAACTATTTTCCTCATGTTACATTTGAGAAATCAGTCACAGAGAAACTAAACGACCTGTCTGTCCATCAGCCCACAGTTAGCAGGGGTCAGGAATGGGCTTCCAAGCCAGATTTCTTCTGACTCCAAATCTAGCACTTTGTTTCCCCCTCTGCTGTCTCCCAGAGATACTGTCTTTGTCGGACCTGTGAGTACCAGGGTAGTAACAAGAGAAACAAAGAGAAGATGGGAGTGTGCAGCAGAACTTGGGTGAGGAGTCAGAATGATAAGAAAAGAGGAACAATCCGTCTGCTTACATAGGACATTTCAGGAAAGGGAGGAATGTCCTAGTAGCCATATTGACTAACTAACAACAGTGGGTCCCATCAGAAATCATTTTCCTTCATTCCCTTACCTTATTAAAAACCTTTTTTCCCCACTGGCAGCCATTACTCTGTCCAGTTTAGTGAGAATGAGCAAAATGGACCAACTGTTCCTTTTTCCCTATGTGGTCCCATTAATATATCACATTTTATAAAATATAAGGATTTTAAAAACAAAGCTTTTTGCATTCCTCAAAATTGCATATACATTTTTATTCACATCAGTACTTACATATTTTGAGTCTGTGATCTCTTCAGTGTGGGTACTTCCTCCACTAGTGTATAAATTACAGCCCATCTAGTCATCCTCATTCTCTGTAGTATTTGTCCATGCCTTTGCATTAAATCGCTTGCAAAAGATCAACCTCACATCCTGGCAGCCTTCACAGGGTCTGTAAATAGGATGGGGGTGGAGGGAAACGTGCATTTTAAAACATTCCAAGAAATCCATCAGCCTCCCACAGGGGCCCATAACAGTTTAAAAAAAAATAAAAAAGATAAGAGCCCCTACTGTTGACCTTTCAACATTTCATCTCTATCTGGTTGGGACAGTGACTTCTCAAAGTTCACACAGCTACCTAGGTTGCCTTACTCCCCCAAATCGCACTTGTCAGTAGTATTTGCTCTGGCATTTCATCTCACTCTGCCCTGTCTCCCATTTTGCCATGTATTCTGATTTTGCTTTGGATATAAATAAATTATGCCATCCAAGTTAAGAAAGATTGTAGATTTTGTAGAGAAGCCTCATGGGTAAGCTAATGTTTTTAAATACCTATGGATGCCTTCCCTTCTTTGCAGGAGTGGAGTACTGTGGCTTTGGAATAGTACATGCCATGTCAGATACCTTTGGTGGGGTGTGTGTGTGTGTGTGTGTGTGTGTGTGTGTGTGTGTGTGTGTGTGTGTGTGTGTGTGTGTGTTGGGGGAATGTTGTTCCTTTTTATTCTTTATTATAAGGGATGGCTTGCTAGCTGGGGGAGGGAAGAAGTTTATATTTGGAAGTGAAGGTGAAAGGCAATAAAAATGAGATTAAAATATTTTTGTCTCTTTTTAGAAATTAACCTTTTGAAATCTCTTCTGGTATTTTAATTTGACATTTTGCTATTTTTCAGAGAGAAGCTAAAACTGAAGGAACGAGAAGAAGCATGGGTTAAAATAGAAAATCTAGCCAAATCAAATCCCCAGGTACTGAAAAAAAGAGTAACATGAAAACATTTGGGGTTTTTGTTAATATCATAATAAGATCAGGTATTTGATATCATCTTAGAGATGGGGAAAGAAACCAGTTTTACTAATAATGTATATGCACTATCTGCAATAAAAAATACTTTTAAACTTTGTAAACTTCCTCTTGTGCAAGTACTTATTTTGTGTGTCCCTCACCACTCCCCCACGCCCCGCCAAAAAAAAAGTTACCTTAGAATTTACGAAGTAGCCTTTTTCTTTTTTTAAATAAGCAGTTGATCTGGTTGCAGCTATAAAATGTAAATTAAATGGCTGTACAGTGGTCCAGTGAAACCCTTATTTGGACCTTAGCCCTTTGGACTGCAATTGCAGCTTGCTTCTTTTCTGACAACTGTCATAGATAAAAAGCCTGAAGCAAAGCCTTGCACATTCTCTTTTCATTTTAAAATAATACAGATTTTTAAAAAGAAGTTAAATTTAAATTGATTGAAAACAAAGCAGATGACTTTTTCTTCTAGAACTGCTTTACTCTTTAATAATAACTAAGTATGGGGCAGCTAGGTGGCACAGTGGATAAAGCACCGGCCCTGGATTCAGGAGTTCCTGAGTTCAAATCCGGCATCAGACACTTGACACTTATTAGCTGTGTGACCCTGGGCAAGTCACTTAACCCCCATTGCCCCACAAAACAAAATAAATAAATAAATAAAATAATAGCTAAGTATGTAGCACATTACTACAGTTTCACAGGAGTTAGAACTGGAAGACCATGCTAGAGATCACCTAGTACAACCCCTTATTTTACAGATGAGGAACCTGAGGCACAGAGGTGTCACGTGACTTGGGCAAAGTCACAAATCTAGTAAGTAGCAGAGCCAGGCCTTGAACCCAGGCTTTCTGACTCTGAATCTGGTCCCCTTTCCATTGGCCCAGGCTTGCTGGACTATGTATGTTAACAGTCAATCTGGCTTTTACCTTCATTCATCAGAGTTCTACATATCAAAAAAAAAAAAGTTGCTTTTAAAAGTGAAGGCATGGGGCAGCTAGATGGCGCAGTGGTAAAGCACCGGCCCTGGATTCAGGAGTACCTGAGTTCAAATCCGGCCTCAGACACTTGACACTTACTAGCTGTGTGACCCTGGGCAAGTCACTTAACCCTAATTGCCCTGCAAAAAAAAAAAAAAGTGAAGGCACTATGGGGCAGCTAGGTGGCGCAGTGGGTAGAGCACTGGCCCTGGAGTCAGGAGTACCTGAGTTCAAATCCAGCTTCAGACACTTAACACTAGCTGTGTGACCCTGGGCAAGTCACTAAAAAAAAAAAAAGAAAAGAAAAAAAAAAGTGAAGGCAATTAAAAGATTTTATTAAATAGGTGTAGTTTCCAAATTGATTCCCAGTTTTGGTGGGATGGCTCTTTGAAATGGAGACCTTTGGTTTTGTGGATGTGTGGTATTTGTAAATTCAAAGCAGTACCAATTGTGAAAACTTATTACCTCCTGACTTCTATTTGATATGTCACTCTGATTCTAATGATACCTTTTATTGAATATCAGTCTCTGAGTCTTTTCCACACCAAGATTTTATTCCCAGGTTCCCTTCTACTCTGCTAAAAAAGAAATAATTTCCTAACATAGTGAGAATCATTGGCTGAATCTCAAGATGCAGAGAAAAACCTAGTAATTCTTTTTTGTTTTCTTAGAGGAAAAGTTTAAAGATTTCTCTTTCTGTATGTTTTACCCTGAAACTAGAGAATATTTTAAAAATATAATCACTGGGGGCGGCTAGGTGGCACAGTGGATAGGGCACCGGCCCTGGAGTCAGGAGTACCTGAGTTCAAATCCGGCCTCAGACACTTAACACTTGCTAGCTGTGTGACCCTGGGCAAGTCACTTAACCCCCATTGCCCCACAAAAAAAAAAAAATGGAAAAAAAAATATATATATATATAAAATCACTGAAGTCTACTTGGTGAGTAGACTTCTTTTCTATCATTTATTACCATTCTAGTCTATCAGGTTTTCGGCAAGCAATTCAGTTACATCTTAAGAGTAAATTTAAGTAAATGGAACTGTGAGGATACGTAAAATTCTGTTTGATACAGAATTCATGTGCACAGTTAAGAATGATTTGTGTTATAAAATATATATTTGTCATTTAAAATTCTCAAAAATGGTTTTTAAAGAATGGTAACAAATGAACCAGTTTTATTACCAATTCTTAAATGTTTATGACAATAAGCCTATTGATTTTTTATTAGCTTTCTCTTAGAGCTGCAAATTAAATTTCAATCATACCATTTCATAAGCTATTTCATAAAACTAGAAAAGTTAACTTAAGCCATATTATGTAGAAATATTTTATTACTGCTTTAAAATACATAGTACATGATACACAAAGTATGTAGTGTGACTTTTTCAATGCTTTTTTAAAATTGTATTTCTTTTTGTGTATAAGTTTATGCTAAGCACTTTCAATTTAATAGGTTCATAGCGTATTGTGTTTGGAATTTTTTTAAGCAAATGAATCTAAAATAATATTCTTAAGTCTGCTTAGGAGGTTTCTTAAAAGTTACCATGAAACTGTACAATTGATAGAAATCCTGAAGCCTTATATATGTGTGTGCCTGATGTTGCAAAAGTATCTTGCTTACATAAAATATGAACGCTGAAGCTATACCAAATGAACACTTGAAAATCCACAAGCTGAGAATTTGTTCTCTTTGAAGTTAAAGTCTTATAAAACATAGACACATACCACATATGTAACATACAGGCCATCTGATTGTGTTTACATAAACTACAGAAATTGAGTTAAAGTACCTTTATGCTTTACCCTGGAAGAACCAGTCAGGTATGTGGACTGAGTACATACAGTGAATGAATATGGGTCTACTTCTGATACTTATTGTAGCATAATAAATGTTTTTTCTTCTTTTCTTTCATCCTAATTATTGAATTTTCTAAAGTTTTGATTGTTATCCTAATTGTCATTCTTTTGCAATATTCTTGTAACCTTACCAATCATGTAAAAGTAATAGTTTTAACCCACAGTTGTAGTCTTCAAATAAACCACTTTATGATGGCAATTACAAACTTCTGTAATACTGCACTGTGAATTTAACATTGTTCTGATGTCTCATCTCTGTCTGTGCCATTTGTGACTAAATCATAGTAACATCTGTCAGCACTTTACTGTTACGTGATAGTACTTGAAAATGGAAAATACTTCATGGGTTAAAATTTCATAGTATGAAATTACAGTGGGCTTAACATGTGCTTCAAATTATTGAGAGAAGGCACTAATTTTATAAGCATCTTAGTATATTGCTTGCTGTCCTGTGTCTAAAATTTTATAGGTTCTCTTAACTGTTCGTCATATAACAAACTAATACTAAAGAGTTTCTATAGATAATACTTTGAGATGATTGAAGCCTAGTTTCCAGTCCCCAAATCTGACTTTTGGTAGAATGTGTCATAATTGTTTTATTTTTATACTAGAATTGCTAATGACTTACCATATGGCCATTGTTACATATTTAGAAAACTTGTATTTTGCTTAGTCAGTGCTCATACTTTTTCCCCAGTTTAAAAAAAAGTTTCTGTTTGCATCTTTTTCTTGGGTACAGAAGCAACTATATATATAGAGAGAGAGAGGTTTGCAAGGTTTGGAGCACTTTAAGAAGTATTTAGTTCTGATCAGACACAAACCTTTTTAATTACCTAAAACATATTATTCCTTGAATCTAATACTACTTCACCTGGCAATAAAATGCTTTGAAGTATGAAGTGGTTCCTTCCTAACTGAGAGTGACGATTTTAACAATTTGCATTTTAGTACACAGTGTATAGTGAAGCCAGTACCCTGAATCTTCCAGTTGCAATGGAAACAGATGGGCCTTTATTTGAAGATTTACAGATGCTGAGAAAGACAGTCAATGAAGAGTCTCGTCAGGTAAAATTATGTGGAGATAAGTTGAGCTACTCTTAATAAATACTTAATAATTTTAGCTGATGGTGCTTGATGTACCTGTACCATGTCTTAAACAAATCAATATGATAATCTGATAAAACGCATAGCAGACTTCACCCTTGGGTCTCATCCAGTAATAAGATCACTAGTATTAAGTGATAGTTTATTTTTTTTAATTAGATACCCTGAAAGCTGCATTTTCCTTTACCTAATCTTTTAATAGCAGTAATAAGAAAGCTAGCCACACTAGTTTTAACTTCCATACAACTCTTATTCTTAAAAACAATAGCAGCCTCCCACCTCCCTAGCACTTTCTCCTTCTGCTTCCCTATTTCAGTTCTAACCCTGAGGCAACTCCTTCTCTCTCTTTATCCAAATGACTAATTCTGCCCTGAACCGCACTAGAAACTTAAAATTAGATATTCTTTGGGGAGAAAGGGGAAGGGGAGACTGAAGTCCCACTAGTCTGTTGTTTGGCCTAGGCTTGTGATAGAGACAGATGGAGGGAGCATTGAAGAAGCACTATGTAAAGACAAACATTGATCTAAATTCTAAAGAATACAGACCAAGCAGAAAAGAAAGACAATTCCTGCCCTTTAAAACTTATATTATCTTGGGAGAGAACAACATTTAAATTTCATTTTTATAGAGAATTCCTCATAATCTTACCTTCCTCTACTAGGGAGCCCCAGCATCTTCTCTACAATAAGTAGTCTTAGAAAATTGCCAGGGCGGGGGATGGGGGGGGCAGCTAAGTGGTGCAGTGGCCCTGGAGTCAGGTGGACCTGAGTTCAAATCTGGCAGACACTTGACACTTACTAGCTGTGTGACCCTGGGCAAGTCACTTAACCCTATTGCCCCGCAAAAGAAAAAGAAAATTGCCTGGAGCTTTTAAAGGTTAAATCTATGCCCAAACAGCTAGTGTGGGTCAGAGGTGGACTTGAACTCAGGGTTTGCTGTCTTAGAGGGCCTGCTTTGTATCCATTATCTCTTGCTGCTTCTGTGTCCAGTATCATTTGCTATTAATCCATCCAGCAGAATACAAGATCAGTTCCATTTTGGTGTAATTTCAGCCTTATATTAGAGTTCCCTCTACCAATCAAATCACAGATCCAGTGTAAGCATTTCACGGTTAATCAGCTGAGGCAGCGTGGTATAGTGGGAGAAGGGGAGGGAATAAGAAGCATTTATGCAGTACCTACTGGATGCCAGGCACTGTGCCTAAGCACTGTTAAAAATCTTGTCTCATTTGATTTTCTCAACAACCCTGTGAGGTAGGTGTTGTTACTATCCCCCTATTACAGCTGAGCAAACTGAGACAGAGGTCAAGTGACTCTCCTGGTTTCACACAGCTCGAGTCAGAGATCAAATTTGAGCTCAAATTTTCCTTCAGGCCCAGAGTTCTTATCCACTGGGCCCCCTGGTTGGCTCAGAAGAGGAATCCTAGAATGGAAGCCAACGAACCTAAACTTTCTTCTCCTTTGTCTGCTGTTGACTATGCTGACTTCAGACATAACTCTCTGGCTTTCATTTCCTCATTTGTATACTATAGGCACTGAACTAGATTGACTCTAAGATCCATTCCAGTTCTGGCTATCAGAGTCAGGTTTCAGTCATAATCCCCTCTATGGGTATCTTCTAGGTACTTCTGGCCTGGGCCTGCAGCTTTCTATGTGGGGTTCTGTTTCATTGGTGATAGGGAAAGTCGATTTCTACTCCTGGCTTTATTCATTGCCATGGAACTCATTTACCTCTGAGACTCTTGAGAACTGGAATAAATCCCTACAGTCCCTTCCAGTCCCAGTTCTATGCTTTATGAACTTGAAAGAGACTTTCTCCTAGTACAGATCATTTAGTGTCTCCCAGAATTTAAGTAGCTCTCTTCCTCCCTCAAGGTCACCTATTCATATGTTACATGAGTAAGCATGAATTTAGTCATAGGCAGATTCAGGGGAACTGAACCTAGAAATAGCTCCACTAAAGTGTAACACATTATATCTTAGAGGTGACCTTGGATTCTCAAAAACTGTGAAAACTCTAGCAGGTCCTGCCAAGCTACAATGGGGTCAAGAACAGGAGTCTGTCAGTTATCTGAAAACCAGACTAGCTAAGTTCAAAGAAGGTTATCAACAGGTCATCCATAGGGTGATGGGTTTTTCAGCCACAGCTCATGTTGACAATTATGATCTGTATGAGAAGGAGGCAATTCCCCACTTAATGAAATATTCCTCTGCTTTGCCCTTCAGCCACCACAACATAATCCTGTATGAAGTCACAAAATTAATTAGTAAAATATTTAATGTTTCTTTCTTAAAACCAGCTATGGACTGTGTTTTATATGGCGCATAACAAATGACATTCTGCTTACAATTAATTGCTATGCCCAATTAATGGAAAAAACACTAGTTTTGTTTTTTGAAATTCAGTAAGTCAGGGTACACTCCACCAAATTAATTATGGATCTGGACTGATGTAGCAATAATTTTTAAGTAATGTTTAAGACAGTCCAATGAAATAAACACCAGAAATCAGCAGGCCTTTTTTTGAACTCCCTGGTTCAATAGCAGCACCCATGTCATCTCTAAATCTGGGTGTTGAAATAGGTCAGTGAGCATTTTTTCCATCTCATTGAAGTTTTAAAATTATGAACATTTGCAGGCTTTTATGGTATAAAGGATTCCTTTGGAAACATGAGTAATCCATATGTTGCATAATCTGGTTATCACTGGATTTCATACTTTTGTAAGATAATTCAGTGCTCTGTGAAATTGTTTTTCCAAGAGTTATTTTGGCTTTAGGGGTTTTTTAAACTTCTTTTTAAAGGTAAAGGAAGGGGGGCAGTTAGGTGGCACAGTGGATAGAGCACTGGCCCTGGATTCAGGAGGACCTGAGTTCAAATCCGGCCGACACTTAACACTTACTAGCTGTGTGACCCTGGGCAAGTCACTTAACCCTCATTGCCCTGCACAAAAAAAAAAGGAAAGGAAAGGAAAAAGAATTTGAATTCACTCTTTCTGATGGACCCAATGAATAAGTGCCACCATTTTAGTTTTGCTTAATTTATTTAAGAAGCCACATGACTATATTTAGAAAGGTGACCTTGGGGCAGGAAGTCCTGCCTCTCACCTACACTGATAGAAGTTTTCCTATACCAATGAAATCACAGGTCTAGTCTCTGGCTCCCTAGTCTAAGTTTATTAAAGAAGACCACTGCAATGACTCTTAAGAAAGCCTAATGAGTTGATAGCATGTAATAGGGAATCACAGTTAATTGTCCTTCAACCAACTATAAAATTAGCTAGCCACAAACCCAAATCATGTAACAGCTTGGGCAGAGAAGCTAAAAAATGATGACCTGTCTTATCTAGTGGAAGCTTCATGCCTCCATGAGAGTGGGGCACTTGTGTTTTAATTATGAGGGTTGGCAGAGTTTTAGACTTTTAGAGCATTGCTTCAAATGCAGTTTCCAGGGATTTAGATACCATTGCTTGTAAGAATAGCAGAGGTCTCTGGCATGCTAATGCCTATGGCTGGCTATACCTGTGAGGATTAGAAATACTTTGATCAGGGGCAGCTAGATGGCACAGTGGATAAAGAACCGGCCCTGGATTCAGGAGGACCTGAGTTCAAATCCAGCCTCAGACACTTGACACTTACTAGCTCTGTGACCCTGGACAAGTCACTTATCCCTCATTGCCCCGCAAAAAAAAAAGAAAGAAAGAAAGAAAGAAGGAAGGAAGGAAAGAAAGAAAGAAAGAAAAGAAATACTTTGAACTGAAGCTAAGGAAATAAGTAGCTTAGACTAAAATTTGAATTTTTCATTCAAGCTACTTTCAGGCCCAGGACCTAAGTACTAAGAAAAGGGAAGGAGAGAAGGGAATAAGCATTTATTTAATTGTCTGCTGTATGTAAAACTCTGTACTAAGTGCTTTACAAATACTTATCTCATTTGATCCTCAAAACAACCCTGTGAGGTAGGTGCCATTGTTCCCATTTTACAGTTGAGAAAACTGGGTCACACAGCTAGTAAATCTTTGAGACTGGACTTGTATTTGAGTCTGATTCCAGGAACAACTCTCTTTCCATTATACCACATAACTACCTCTCTCTCTAGATACTTAATAGCCCTTTGACCACCACAGTATATTCCTTTAAGAAGTCATAAAATTAATACAATCACATACTAAGAGAAATGTAGGGGCAGCTAAATGGCGCAGTGGATAAAGCACCAACCCTGGATTCAGGAGTACCTGAGTTCAAATCCAGCCTCAGACACTTGGCACTTTCTATCTGCGTGACCCTGGGCAAGTCACTTTGTCCTGCCAAAAAAAAAAAAAAGAGAGAGAGAAATGTAAATGAATACTTAACAGGAATGGGCACAATCCCATAAAAGATGCCGTAGCATTTTAGAACTGGGAAGGACCTTAGGATCTAAATGCCTTGGGTCCTGTTGGGTAAAAGAGGGTTCTAGACTTCCATTCTGGATGAACCCTCATGCACATTTTTACATACCATATTTTTAAATCCTTCAGGGCAGGAACTGTATCACCTTTTTGTCTATATTTTTGTAATATTTAATCCAATACAAACCTTTCCTTTTACATATGATATCACTGAAGGACATGCTATTTGCCCAAAGTCACATGGCAAGTTAGTGCCCAAAGTGGGGCTAAGAACTGAATTCTCTTTATTCCCAGTTCATTGTTCTTTATTCTGCATCATGCAGCTTGGAACTGGGTAAATGAAGGTATGGTTGTTTTAAGTGTCAAATGAGAAAGGAGTGGATAGAAAAGGAACTGAGAAGAGTTCTTAGATCTTAAGACCGTTCTGTCATTGAGTGTTTTGTTTGTGTGGTGCCTTGCTCTGAGCAGCCTCACTGAGCCAGCCATATATGCCAAAAGGTTGAACTGTGTACTTCTTTCAGAAAATCTGACACTTTAGTAATTCTCTTTATACTACAGTCTAATGTTGATTGATTGGTTGAATCTGGGCTCTTAAAGACTAGTCCAAAAGTTCTGTGAGCTCTTAGCTCCCACCTGACTAGAATAACTTGGAATACCTGCCCAGCAATAATAGGTCTCTCAGAGGTTCAGTTTAAAGCTTAGCAATTTATGAAATGCATGGGTTTGATCTGAATCCGTTGGGGGTTGCCCAGTGAAGTATTAAAGTAATATCTGATCGTTAGTAATTGAGCACCTTCTTGGAACAATTATGTATGTGTTATAACCAGAAAGAGAATGTTCTCTCTCACATGGGTAGCATTTACCACAGTGGCACCTCCAGTGTTTTTAGTACTGTTCCTGGCACATAGTAGGTACTTTATAAATGCTTCTTCACTTGACTTGTAATATCATCATAGAAGAGTGGGCATTTGGAGAGGGATTTATTCATTTATGCAACGATATTTATTCAGTTGCATTGCTTTATGCAGGGCCCTATGCTAGACATAGTGGACAAAGAAAGCATACCTTGATTTTTTATTTTATTTTATTTTCTTTGCTGCCAGGGCATTGCAGGTAAGTGACTTGCCCAGGGTCACAGAGCTAGTAAGTGGTAAGTGCCTGAGGTCAGATTTGAACTCAGGTCTTCCTGAATCCAGAGCCAGTGCTTTATCTACTGTGCCACCTAGCTGCCCCACATACATACCCTCCCTGATTTCAAGGCTATTATAGTCTATTTAAGTGAATGGACTTTGCAAGTAACTGTAACACAGGAAGCATAAGTATAAAAACAAGACACAGGCTTGTTTTAATAGAGGAAGCAATCACATTGGGGAGACAGGGAGGAAATACTTATTGGTAGTCCTTGCTTTCTTTTTCATGAAATATAATTTAAATCATACCAGATCTTTGAGGCTACCATATAAACAGTAAGTCTTGTCCCAAACTTCAGCTATTCTAGATGATGAGATGTTAAGAGTAGAGCCTCCACTTGTAAAATATTGGCAGGATCTGCTTTTGAACCTTCAACAACGGCTTTAAAATTTTATTACTTAATACATATTCATTTGTTTTCCCAGTTAGGTTCTCCCTGATTGTTTGACCACTATATTTTTAGGCAAGCAAAGAGAACCAACATTCAGAACAGTTGTTTGTGTTAGTTTTAGGTCAAGTTAAATGTCTTTTTGTAAGAAATGCTATAGGGGGTGGCTAGATGGCACAGTGGATAAAGCACTGGCCCTGGATTCAGGAGTACCTGAGTTCAAATCCAGCCTCAGACACTTGACACTTCCTAGCTGTGTGACCCTGGGCAAGTCACTTAACCCCCATTGCCCTGCCCCCCCCCCAAAATGCTATAAACAAATCTTTGGCACATTAACTTTTGTGCTATAGTGAGAGATTTTTTTTTTTACATTGGGTTGTTTTCTGTGGTTTTTAGTTTATTTCTTATTAAAATTATTTTTGCAAAGCAATAAAGTACTTAAATTTGAACTAGATTCCTTAAAAATAATTTGTATCCAAAATCAGGACTAGTCACAGGACTTGAAAGTTATGTTATATTAAAGTAAAGAATAAAAAGAAAAAGAAACATCTGGAGAAGGAACCACTAAAGCAACTCAATAAGTAATTAAAGGTGTTCATTTCCATTCCTCTGGAGAATTTCACCAGGATAATAGTTTTGAGTAATATGTAAAATCTGAAATTTTCATTCAGAAATTTGTGTGAGTTCCTATAAAGGAAGGTCTCCAGATAGAATCTACTAAATTAAACATGAATTGTTTTTTGAACAGAGAGACTTAAAATGTTTGCAATTCTTATTTTAACAGTTGGTCGGGAGAAAAACAGTTACACCCTTGCAGATAAGGAAGGTGTAAAAAGATGAAAAGTATGAAGTAAAGGTATTCATTATTAAACATGTACAGTGCATTTTAAAAGCTTTGACTTAAGAAAACAAAACAACTTTAAAAGTACATAATTTTATACATGAAGTATTTTCCTTTTTTCATATCATTCCGGTTTTGTGACAATAGTCAAGAAATTGTACTTTAGAAACTTCAAACCTTACCTAGTTTTTTTATTAGTTTCATCAGCTGCTAACCCTATTAGAAGGAAAGAAATGGACCATTATATCCACTTTATTCTGTTACTTTTAATATTTATTTCAGAGTCTGGCCTTTTAAAGGAAACTTCAAGTTATGTCATTTCATTCTGTCCTGAAGCCTTCTTATGGATTTTTTTAAAAACCATTAGTGCTTGTTTCACATCTATTGCTAAATGATTTTTTTACAGTAATCATCCAAATATATTTGTGATTGCCTTCTCTTCCAGCAAGCATTATTCATTTAGTCTGATGTTTTGCATGTTTGTCTTCTGTTTTCTCATTTTCTCCCTTGCGAATTATAGAATTGTTCTCTTTTTAAGCCACTAGATTAGAATATTTAATTACAAAAACCCTGTATGTGTGTCAGTTTTTTGCTCTGCAGAAAATTTTCTAAATTCAGATTCATCCCTTCTAAGGTTTTCATCATTATCATTACTGTAAAAATAGAACTATGATCACTATGAAATACCTGCTTCTAAAATGATTAAATATTCCAGATTGATTTTTTTTTAATGGCTACTATGACTTGGCTGGAAGATTTAAAGAAAAATCTAATAGTACAGAGGAAGAGTACGTAGAAAGACTTGTCCTCCAGGATGTATGTTGGTGGTTCTGTTGGTCCGTCCTGTTTCTTAACTGGACTTGCTTACATTTGCCATCATTCCTAAGGAAAAAGACTCAAAAGATAAACTGTTCCCTTGAAAGAATTGGGACTATTTCATTGTGGCGAATAAATAACACTTTTAACCCTACAGGAAATAATCCTAAAAGAACATCAAATTAGGAATCTTTTTTGGTCTTAATATTATCACTGTTTCTGCAGATCCATAGTCAAAGAACTACTGCCCGAACGGTCGTTGGAAAAAGTTGAGGGAGATTTCTCTAAAGATGTAACCTTCATCTAATGAATTTCTAATGTTAACACATAGTCTATTTTTGGTTTTTTTATACCAATCTGATATTCATTTTATCAGAAGTTGGCATAGCTAGAAGGGTGAGCCCAAGAAGATACCTGTTACAGTTAGATCACTTCTGTTGTCAGATGACTTACTGTTAAGGAATAATTTTATCTGAATGTTGATACAATACTCTTGACAATTAATTACTGTGTTTAAATATCATGGCTGGTTTTTCCCCCCCCACAGCTTTGAGATACTTATGTATCGGACTCAACCAAAGAAAAAAAAAAAGATGGCTGTTTGCATATTATTTGATATGGTTTCTAATTAACTAGCTTTTTTTAAAATAGAAAACTTTTGTGATGTCTACTTTATGGCTATGTTTGGGTAACTTGCTGATTTACTGCCTCAAAAGTATAAATTCATACCTATTTGGTATTTATTGCCCAGGCTATTATTGTTTTAAAGCTATCTGAATATTGCTGTTTTCACCACTATTTTAGAATATCATTGATGGAAATGGACTACTACCATTAATCAGCTCCCCAAATATCCTTAACATTGGGGCTCCTTTTTTTAAAGCCACATTTATTCAATTTTGCATGCAAAAAAATTTGCATGTTTATTTAACTAAGCCAGACCTATTTACAGAAAGAAAAAGTATCCTAAATTCCAAATGGTAGGGAGTGGGGGACACATGTATTCTTCTACATGAAAGAATTGGTATAGAATTAAATACCTATCACTAAATAGCCTTTTAAACTTTCATTTGTAAATTACACATCTTTTATTACACATCTTTTAAATCTAAGTTTAGAGTCATCATTCCTCCTCTTTACTTACTTCCAGTTGAAACTGTAATGAAACTTCAATACTTTAAGTACAGCATGACTAATGACCACAGCAGGAAGTTACATATGAAAACCCTGCTATGAAATAACCAGAAATTGGGCTCCAAACATTTACAGAAAAAAGTCTACAAAATTGAATGGATGAATTTATGAGCCTATTTACAAACAATAATAGTAAAGATGCAAAAATGCCAACATTTGACACATTCTATTTCCCTTTCTCTTTCATTTGAAGACATCCTCTTGTTACTATTTGGTATTCCCAGCAACAGAGTAAAGCCTTCCTATGATAACATATTTAGCCAATTTTTAACCACTTTTCAGAAATGTATTTCATTCTTTCAGATAGCTTAGTTTTTAGCCAACTTCATTGCATTTTTAATTTCAGGCCCAGAAAGATCAGAAAAAGGATCGTCCTCTTGTGCGACGCAAGTCAGAACTGCCTCAGGATATCTATACCATGAAAGCCTTGGAATCCCATTGCAGAGCTGATGAGATCATATCACATGATGGGCATTAGCTTATTACCATGGAGTATATGGGGAGGAGGCATATTCTTTTCGACTTAGTAGAAAATACATACTTTTTGTGCCATACCAATCAGTTGTACTCAAAGTCAAAAGCTTTCTTCAACCCAGTTCTGTAGGCAATAACTTAATTCAGCATACAGCTCAAGATCAGTAGTTCAAACAATGGTAAATTATCAGGCTCCATTTGCAGAACCATGGGTTGATAAGTATTAAGTGACCACGTTTTTCAGGTGGTAGTGCCGTCATAACCCCAGCATATTCTAAACATGAGTGTTTCAGTTAAACATTAGAGCCAAATAGAAAAGCACCCTGATCATAATCAGCTCCATATTCCAACAGAACAGAATTTGTATTCATTAAAAATAGCTGGTACTGTGATAATGTCAAATGTTTCAAAGTCGACAGTACACCTTAAAGTATTACACATTTTAAGACTTTAGAACCTTGAAATTATCTCCACATTGTTCTCTACCAGCAGTTTTTAAAGTACATAAAAATGATTCTTTCATATTTTAACACAGCTTACAAAAGTTGACTTATGACAATCCTCAGTCGCTATTGTTTTTCTATGTTAGTTCTTTTCTTTGGATAGAGACATGTGTATCATGTCTTAGTAGTTTTACATATATCTAAAGCCATAACTTCAGGTCTTTAATACAGCACCAGTATTCCAGGAGTAAACTGGTAGAAGAAATTTGTTTTCCTAAGAGCTTTTTCTATCTACCTTAACTGGAATTGGATTACATTTTTTTAAAGTGTTTCATTTTCATTTTCCAAACTTTATTTTGCCTTTAATTGAACATTGTTGCCCTTTATCCAGGCTCTTGAACCTTAATAAAATATTTGGGCTCTAAGAGTTCAGAATTTTGTAGAAAAGTTAGAATAAGGTCATTTTAAGTTGAATCATTTCTCGGCCTAGCCCAGCCTGCTGCCTTCCAGCAAAACTAAACATCAATTATATAATGTTCCAGATGTTAAAATGACATTGTTCTATGTCTTTGGGTAAGTGTTGGTCTCAGAGCTTAGAGGAAGCAACAGTGATGGTAATTTTACGTAAATGTATATTTTTTTCTGTTGAAAAGAGCACACATGTTACAAATACACCTCACAAGTAAAATTAAAATGCATCTGTTTCCATTGAACTTCAAATGCTGCTATATATTCCACAAACTTACTTGCATGTAATGTACTTTTTGTTTTAAATGGAACAGCACGGGGGAGGGGAGGGAGGGAACTCTAACTTAGTGCTTTGTCTATTTTTTATTTTCTCTCAGGGTGGCCAGTATTTTGACTTATTTATCCTGCTTGAAAGCTATTTGAGATGTGTTCTGCTATTCTAAATGGGTGGTCCTAGTTTCTTTTGTCTCTGACAGTAAGATGATATAACTTTAATGTTAAATGTCAATGCATAAGAAGATAAAATGTGGCTTCTTTAAAGATTTTTTTAAACAATAAAATGAGGTCTCCTGCATCCATGAAAGATATTGTGAAAAGCAGACATATAGATAACTTGTGCAGATGTAGTGCCTGCTATCTGTCAGTTTCATTTGAAATCCATTTCCAATGTTTATTTCCTTTTTGTTTCCGAGGAAAATCATTGGGGGGGAGGGGATTTTATTGTAATGAGAGAGAATTTAATTAAAAGACTACCCCTGCTTTAAAAGTGGAAAAGTCCGCTTTGTAAGAACAAATACTTCCTGTGAAACTTGAAAAGTATCTGCTTTACCATTATGAAAATCTATAATTTTAAAAAAAAAGTTTAGATGCCTTCTCCTTTTGAGGGAAAAAGGGTGCTTTTTTATTGTATAAAGCAGTGTCTTATGTATTTTGATATACCATTGTTTGAACTTCCATCTTTAGCTGGTAGATTATCAATAGATTTGATTTGGGGTGTTCACTATGTTTGTGCAAGAGGTTTCTGGAAAGGTATTCTCCTTTTTGCCCTAGGGAAAAAAAAGCATATATATCAATGTTTGGTTGATTATGTAAAAGCTCAGCTTTTAAAGAACATCTCTAAGTTTTATTTCTGATCTTTATTGAAGTTAAACATTCACCAAAAAAAAAAAGATAAATGTCATGGTTTTTTGAGAGAAACTAATTTCTGCTTAGGTCAAAAGTATGACCTGATAGGATACTTTGACCCATTCAGGTTTTCATAGTCAGTACTAAAATTCACTATGCTAACTGTTCAACTTATTGTCCAGGTATATTGTGTAATTTATACTGAGCTAATTTTAAAGCTATTCCATCAAAAGTAAGCTAGAATTTTGGTGACTGTTTTTCTTCATGAAGTTCTATGTTTAACATCTTTACATTTTTCAAAACATACCTGTGCATCAGGAATGTCAACAATATTACAAATGTCTTTTTAGTGTGGCTTTAGTATGGCTTCATTTTAATATTGTACATACATTGTACTTTGTTTATGGTAATAAGTAATAAAAATGTAGACTTCATATTTTGTACAAAATGTCCTATGTACAGAATAAAAACCGTTCATAGAAACAGCAAACATAGGTAAGTGGCACAGTTATTTTTCTTTAGACAATATCTGTAACTTCTTTATGCTTTAGTGAAATGTTAAGTTCAACTGTACCTACATATTTTTTAACATTTTGTAATTCAAGACTTTTTGTTCTGACATTGTTTATGAAGAGAAACTTCATACACTTGCCATTTAATATGCTCTTTTATCTAATTTTAAAATTCTAAAAATGGTGTATTATATGGTCTAAATAAAGAACATGTGAGTTTTACTTGTTCATCATGAAACTAAATATAGCTGCAGTACCGGGTAATCTGCTCCTGGTGAATATTCAAAATAACATTGGTTTGGTTTTGGTTTTTGTTTCATCCAGAATACATAAATATTGATTGGTATGAAAAGTAGAAAGGAGGCTTGCAGTTAATTAACAATTATTTTTTAAAGTGCTTCATAAATTAATTTTAAAGCTTTGTAAATAAAAGTTTTCATAGATTGATGTCTTTTTTAAATTGCCAGCCTGACCCTTTTTCTGATTAGCTAACATGAGCCAGAACCAAAGGGGAGTTTTGGAATTTTCAGAAATAGCATTACTTGAATTTTGTCAATTCTCATTTAAGGAAAGTACTAACCTAGCAAAAAATAAGATTTTGAAAATATAATTGCCATTTATAACATTGAATCCCAGATAATTTTTCCTATACCCTACTAAGTTAGTTACTATGATCAGTAATGCTGTTTTGAGATTAATGAATATTAATATACATATTAAATATGCCTTAAAAAAGAGAGAGTGCTTTCCAAAGGAGGCAAGAGAACAAGGCTCTGGTTCCAACTCAGGCAAAGTGCTCCACTAGAAAGCACTTTGCAAAACTCTAATGTGTTATATAAATAATTGTACATGTTTAAAATACATAAATATTACACCTTGGAGTTTCAAGAAGGCTTGATTGCTAAATTCAGCTTGATAATAATAGTGTGCACTATTAATGCATACTAGAGATGAAAGAACAAGTCCAAGCAGTGCTATTACTTTTTCCTCCTTCCAGAGTTAATATTAAATACCTGTAGGAGTCTAATAAAGAAATACAATGAAGAAAATGAGGGCATCTGACATCCCATTCCAAAGCACCAGCATTTAAGAACAAAGTCAGAAGAGATCTAGGCTCACTCTCATTTTACAGAAGATGAAACTGGTCCAGAGAAAAGAAGTGACTTCTCAGTCCCAGCAAGTTAGTGGCAGTGCCAGCTAGAACCCAGAAATCTTTACACCAAGCTACTTTTCCTCAAACTATTCATCATATTAATTCAGTGACTCTTAAAGCACCTACCATCTTAAAAGCGCTGCTAGACATAGAAAGATCAGATCTTTCCAAGCTTACTCTGCAGCTTGGAGAAGATTTAGCACAGACTCCATGCTGTACTTAACCCTGTGTCACCCAACCACACTGGGTCACACTAGCTACATCTGTGTGATCCATCACCAGGGCTGAACCACAGCAATTCATGAAGCCTCTATATTGAGGTGTGAGGGGTTAACAGCATTGGTGGTGGAAGCACCCCCAACTAATGAACACATGAGTCCTTGAAGTCATTTTTCATACAACTTCTGGGAGAACAAAGGATCTCATGTTCCACTATCCAAATAAAGCTAACATTGCTTGTATTTGTTATAGAATCAAACATTATATTACATATAATGTATATTATGGTTGGGTTTATCCTCCTTTGCAGTTTTGTTTTTTAAGTCACCAAATGCATCACCTGAATTGAGTGAGAAGCATTACTTCATTATCTTATGTTTATTCCTGTTAACTAAAAAAGAAGAAGTAGGGCAGGATCTTTTTTGAAGTCCATTTGGCAGTGCTTTACTGAAAAAACCCTAAAACCTCAGCCAAAATGCCCATGTGGGGAAAGGCCACGGTGGAGTCTGCAAGGAGAGAAAGGAGATTATTATCCCAAAGACATGAATTTCAACCTCTAGCTTTGGTGATCTCTAAAATGTTTCATGATAAGTTGCCTCTAAGCAACTAAGTACTTTATAGCCATTTTCCTGTTGACTTCCCTAGTAATTCAACAGGACCACCGAATCCACTTTTGTCAATGGATTTCAAATTCTTACTAGTTCTTCAGTTTATGGAGAAGACATCTGCATTTGAATTTGTCCCATCATGTTCAGCTCCTTTCCAATTGCATAAACAATCACAAAGTTATTTCCTGTACAATTCCCACTAAAGAACTATATATAAAGTCTCACACTAGGAACAAGAAAGCTCTGGTCAAAATCACCTGTAGATTCAGATAATACTGAAACAGACTTCTACCTGCTAACTTTGCCTTTTGCTTTTCTGTCTGGTAAGAATAGAAATGGCCTCTTGAGAGAGACTTCTCATAATGGTCCCTAATGAGGGAAAAATATCTTCCTACATCATAACGGATTCTATCAAATCTTAACTCGTCATTTTTGTTGAAGAGTCTGAACTGGAACTAAAAGGCAAGAAGGAAAAGATGGAAAGAAAATTTTACTTTTAAATCACTGCTTCTTAGATAATCTTGTTTCACAAAACCTTTTTTTGCTCATTACTAAATTCAAGATCCAGAAAATCCTGTGAGCAAATCAGTTACCAGTTACCTGCATCTCTTTAGTCAAGGAAAAAGCACAAAATGAGAGGCCTCCCAAAGTATTCAAGTGAAAACTAAGCACTTGGAATGCAATTAACAAAATGCATGAATGTTTAGCACTAACATAGGAACAAAATCTCTGTCAGAGAGGAGAGCTTTTTAGGTAAAGCAAACTTTTCAGTAACTGAAAAGGTAAATTTGTAGGTGATTGTTATTAATAGAACTTGTAGAAAAAAAATTTCATTTCAGTCTGCATTTGAAGTAGAAATAAGCTCACCACCTCAAGAAGCTAACCCATTTTCACTAACTCAAGGATCAAACAACTTGTACTCTTTAAAGTGAATTAGACAGATGTGGTTTTCTTAGATTCCAGAGAGTTGTTAAATGGGCAATGTTATTCATTTTCCCTGCCCGCACCCTAAATAAATAAAGAGCCTTACTGTTAAGTGAACTGGGGTGTGTATATCTCTCGTCTATTGAGGAGGAGGTGGAGGAGGGAGGGAGTACAAAAAGAAGAAAAGGCATTAGCTCGCCAGAAGCTTTTCCTGAGTGATGCTAGCAGCACCCCACAGTACCAACGCATCAAGAAGCTGAGGAGGGAAAGTCACTTTTCTTCTCTAGCCTGACGACTGGAGACACTGTGACCCTGTTAGAGAATTTAAAATAGACCACATCAAATATCAAGTGCAAGAGAAAGAAGATAGCCATCTTTTAGAAACTTAAATTGAGGTCGTTAGACCAAAAGGACTGTGTATCATGTGACATGGCTACCTTAAATACAAAATACAAGCCATGAAATCATCCCAGGTATATGCAACACTTGGCTACTTCTTGGCCAAAAGAACACCAAAACAGTCAAAAACTATTCAAAATGTTTCCACAGTTCCTTTTTCAAAACTTGCCTTCTGAGTCTGGGCCACACAAGGAAATGTATCATGATAGTCACACAGGTTGGTTGGGGGCTTTGCCACTTTGAGATTTTTCCAGAAATCAGAGTGATGATGAATGAATCTGTATCAGGCTGCATTAAACACAAACCTCCAGCAGCTAGGATTGGGAAGTAATCCCAGTGGATCTGTTTTTAGCAAACGGAGAAATCGGCATGTTTTAGGGTAAACTAAACAATGAAATTTGAGCCATTCTAGTAATAGGGTCCAGCAGAAGAAGAAAAACTGACCTCAGACATTACATGGCCTTGTTTTTAATGGAAAAATGTAAGCCAACATTTACTAAGCAATAGGCACAAAAGTCCTTCACTGGGCCCTGGTAATAAGATAGCTACTACCCAGACCCTGCTCTCAAGGAACTTAAAGGTCTAATAAATTGTTTTCCAGACAATGTTGCTTCTCAGTGTGCTACCAGATTACTAAATCTAAGAGTCGGAAGGTTTTACCTACAGAGGATGCCTAGTCCGACCCATCCCGTACCTGACCAACAATCTCAGGACATCCCTAACAAGTAATTATCTAGTTGGTGCTTTAAAACCTCCAGCAAGAGAAGGCAGCCCATCCCACTTTGGAAAAGAGTTTTTGGTACAAAGTTTTTCCTTTAATTCAAGCCTAAATCTTCCTCTGCAGCTTCACCTATTAGTCCAAACTCTGCCTCCTGGGGACATGTAAAACAAATCTAGTGCTTCTTCCCTGCCAATACTTTCAAATTGCTGTCATTTCACCTCCTCAACCACCTCCTTTGCAAGATAAACAGACCAGTTCCTTCAACTGATTGTGGTCCAGTCCTGTCACCAACCTGCTTGCCCTCTTCTAGATGCACTCTGCCTTGTCAGTATCATAATGTCTAGAACTAAAACCTGATCCAAAAGTGATCTGACACGTGACCATATACTAGTGGAACTGTTGCTTCTTTTGTCCTGGATATTAGTAACTTTTGGTTGCCATGTCACACTGCTAACCCTTACTGAGTCCACTAAAAACTCCCAGCTCTTTTCCCTCCCACACACACACATGTATGTGTGTGGATACATATATTATTTAGACACCTTCAACAGATAACCTGTGAAAAAAATTTTAACCCAAATGTAAAACTTTACATTTATCCTATTAAATTTCTTACTAGATTTAGCCTGTTTAACCCAACATGTTGACAAATCCTCACCCTAGTGTTCTTTGCAAATCTGATAAGCATACCTTTTGGAACTTAACATTTATCAAGAGTTTGAATAACATGACCTAAGGCAGATTCCTAGGATACTTCCCTAGTGAAGCACCTCTCCTCCCTAAGATTATATAAACCAATTTATGACTGTTGGGTTCTGTCATTCAATGAATTCCAACACCACCTAGCTACATTAGCTTTTATATCCCATATCTCTCAGTCCTGTTCACAGGGCCAGCATGAGACTGTCGAATGCTTTGCCAAAAATATAAGTACACTGTGTCTGCATCATCCCCCCTGCTCTACCATTCTAGTTGCTCTGTAAAAATTTTTTTTAAGAGAAAGACTCTAGGGAGCAACTAGATGGCGCAGTGGATAAGGCACCAGCCTCAGATTCAGGAGGACCTGAGTTCAAATGCGGCCTCAGACAATTGGCACTTACTAGCTGTGTGATCCTGGGCAGGTCACTTAACCCTCATTCCCCGCCCCCCCCCAAAAAAAAAAAGAGACAGACTTTAGTCTGTTCTTGAAGTCATATTGGCTTTTAGTTATTATAGTTTCCCTTAGAAGGGAAACAGCACTTAGAAGGTGCTGAAAAGGGCAGCTAGGTGGCGCAGTGGATAGAGCCCTGGATTCAGGAGGACCTGAGTTCAAATCGGGCCTCAGACACTTAACACTTACTAGCTGTGTGACCCTGGACAAGTCACTTAACCCCAATTGCCTTACACCAAAAAATAAAAATAAAAGAAGGTGCTGAAAAAATACCTCTTCTTGTATGTAGTCTATAGCTTCTGTCAGGAATGGAAGTCAAGTTCACTGACATTTGTTTTTCTCTGGTACCTCTCATTCTTTATGACTTTTCAACGGTCATTGCTTGCAGCTGGCAATCACATCTGCCTGTTTTTCAGTGTCCGTGTGTGTGTGTGTGTGTGTGTGTATGTATAAAAAGCCCCTGACTTAGGGGCATTGATAGGCCTCTTCACCTATCTCGAGTTTTCATTTCCTGATAGCTATTTTTGTCCTATTGTTCTCAGTCCAGAGATGATTCTCCCTAAATGAGTGGAATAGTTTAGCTTTCTTATCCACCCCCCCCCAACCCCCCACCCCAACCCCTGTCTAATGTTCTCATCCCTTTTATCCACCTCCTTCCACTGGAGAGTTAAAAATCACTTGTTAATTAGGGGGCTTGAAAAGAGAAGGAAATAACCACTTACATATTTAGGAAATGAACATCTCTTGTGTGCCTGCACTGCTAAATGCTTTGCAAATATCTCCTTTGATCCAGGTGAGGTAGGTGCTATTATTATTCCCATTTTTGCAGTTTAGGAAACTGGTAGAGGTTGTTACTCACCCTGTGTCACACAGCTTATAAGTACCTAAGGCTAGATTTGCACTTGGATCTTCCTGACTCTAGACCCAGAACTCTACCCATGGTACCACCAAACTGATAATATACACGCCTGCAGCTAGAATGTCCATCCATGAAAGAAGAGTAGATCAGGACTGGAGCTTTGATCATTCTTTATATATAACATGGAATCTTAAATTCCTCCTGTGAGCTTTGAGGCCCCTCTTAAGTTTTCTGTGCTTCCATGATCTAGACTACATAGTACCTGGTGGGTCAGAAGCCAAATGAACTTTATAGGAAACTTTACATTGAACTTAAGTGTTGCCCTTTGCAATGTCAGTGCCAGAATCTTGCATGTGTTGCCTCAGTGTTGGTCGAATAGAATTCAAGTCTTAAAATAAAATGATGTTTAAACATTAACAAACCACTCTATAAATGTTAGGTATTATCATTACAAAAGCTATCTTAATGGCCATATCTGGTCTTCTTTTCTTTTTTTCCCCTCTGTTTAGAATTTTATTTTCCAAATTACATGTAAAAACAAATTTTGACATCAGTTTTTTAAAACTTTGTGTTCCAACTTCTCTTCCTCCCTTCCTTGGTCTTCTTTTCTAAGATGTTCTTTGGGCATTAGACACTGCTGACACCCTCCCCCCCCCCCCAGATATTCTCCCTGGATTTTCAGAACCCTGCGTTTTCTTGCTTCTCCCTTTCTGGTAGCTACTCAGTCTCCTTTGCTGAATCATCATCCATGTCCTTTACCCTAATCAAGGGTGTCCCCCAAGATACTGGCCTAGACCCTTGGTCTAACTTTCTTCACTTTCTCTCAAGAGATAATGTATGCAAAACACTTCATAAATCATAAAGCACTACATAAATGCTAACTGGTGATCTCATCAGCCCCTGAGGGTTCAAATATCTATGTAGATTACTCCCAAATCTCTGTCCAGCTCTGCTTTTCTGTGCCCAAGTGCTGCATGACTAACTGCCTATTAGACATTTCCCAACTAGATGTGCTGTAGGCACCTCATATTTAACAAGTCCAAACCAGAGCTCATCCCTCCAATTAGACAAGATCTGGGAGTGGTTCTGTTATGTCTTGATGGTCTTAAAAATGGAAAGAGTGATACACTGTGGAGGAAGGGAAAGACAGGTTAGGAAAATTACCACATAATCAGGATACACAAGTAGAATTATATACAAACAAGGGGTTGTGGCAGGGAGGACAGTGGCCAATCAAACCTCATTTTAATCTAAACTGTTCAAAAGAAAAAAGTAATACATTTGCTTACTAAAATAAATTTCACTAAAGGAAGAAATAGAAGGGAGAAGGGAGTGGAAGGAATTTGAGGGATAGTAGATTAAGGGAGGGGCAATTAGGTGGCCAGTAGACAAAGCCCCAGTCCTGGAATCGGGAAGAACTGAATTTAAATTCAGCCTCAGACACTTAGTAGCTGTGTGACCATGGACAAGTCACTTAACCCTGTTTGCCTCAGTTTTCTCATCTGTAAAAATAAGCTGAAGAAAGAAATGGCAAACCACTCTTTGCCCAAAAATCCCAAATGGGGTCAGGAAGAGTCAGACGCCTGAACCCATTGAACAACCAAAGCAAAAATCATGGGAGGGCTTATTCTTAAGCAAACAATCTCTAAAGATGCACAAAAATATAGCTCTTTGAGTTGGCAAAGAATGGGAATCTGAATATAAATGTGATAGAATATAATTTTGCTGATCTCAGAATGTAGAAGGAGACATTTTTCAGACATAGCCAATGTGGAAATGTATTTGGATTGATTATATGTGTTTGAGATGGGTTTTGTTCTTCTTGTGTTCTCAGTGAGGTAGGGGGATATGGGTAAAGTAAGAGATGTGAAAGCAGATTTTGGTTGATTAAATCAAATTTTAAAATTTTAAATTGTTTTCCTAGTGCTGCTCACTTCACTTTGAGCTAGTTCATACAGGTCATCTCAGATTTCCAGAAACCATCCCCTTCATCATTTCTTAAAGTACAAAAGCGTTCTGTCACATTTGTATATCATAACTTTTCAACCATTCCCCAATTGATGGGCACCCCCTCAGTTTCCAGTTCTTTGCTGCTTCTAAAAGAGTTATAAACCTGTTTGTACATTGTTAAAGTTTGTTTGGCTTAGGACTTAATCCACCCTCCTTCTAATTCACCTTTCTCCTTTCTGCCCTTTTTCTTCTTCCCTGTTGAGAGACATGTATTTATATAGTTCCTGTTTGCATTTATATGTGCATTCGTCCCCACTTTGATCACTTCACATAAAAATCAGACTCGTGTCAGCCACTCCACCACCTCCTCTTTGTTTGTATAGGCTTCTACTTGTGCATCCTGATTAGGTGAGAGAATTTTCCCCAACCTTCCTTCCCCTTTCTCTCCCTAGGATATTCCTTACCTCTCCCTCTCCATTCTTCCTTTAAGATCATTAACTCATAACACAATCACCTGGCTTTCAGTCTAGTTAGACTCCCTCTAGGATCCCTAATGATAACCTCTCCCCACATTAGAATTAAATAGTTTATCATTGTGTAGTCCCTTTTGATCAATCATTCTGATTTACTTTTGTATATTTCTCTTTACCCCTGTGTTTACACTTCAAAGTTTCTACCTAGCTCTGAATTTTTTCATCAGGGATGTTTGGAAGTCTTCTAGTTCATTAAAAATCCATTTTCCCAGGGAGCAGCTAGGTGGCACAGTGGATAAAGCACTGGCCCTGGATTTAGGAGGATCTGAGTTCAAATCTGGTCCCAGACACTTGACACTCACTTGCTGTGTGACCCTGGACAAGTCTTTTAAGCCTCATTGCCCTGCAAAAAATAATAATAATAATAGATTTTCCCCCTATAGAATTATACTCAGTTTTGCTGGGTAAATTATTCTCTGCTATAAGCATGTATCTTTTTTTGCCTTCTGAATTATATCATATCTCTATTCCTTTATAGTGATGGCTGCAAAAACATGTAATTCTTATTGTGACTGCTTAGTATTTTAATTCTTTCTGGCCACTTGTAATATTTTTTCTTGACCAGGAAGGTCTGAATTTGGTCTATGATGTTCCTGAAAATTCTTGTTTTGGAGTTCCCTTTAGGAGGTGACTAGTGTGTTCTTTTTATTTCCATTTTGCCTTCAGATTCTAAGAAGTCTAGGCAATTCTCTTTTATAATTTCTTGAAAGAATATCTAGACCCTTCCCTTTTGTTGTTGTTGTTGTTGTTGTTGCACCTTTCAGGTAATCTAGTAATTCTCAAATTTTTTTATTCTTCAGTATGTTTTCCAGTTATTTTAGCTATGAAATAATTTATGTTTTCTAATTTTTTTAGTCTTTTGACTTTGTTTTAATATTTTTTCATTGTCTCATGATCTCATTAGGTTCTATTTAGTCCTTTCTAATTTTTCAGGGAATTCGATGCTTGAGCAAGGTTTTGTACCTCTTATTCAAAGCTTCGGATTCTTTCCAGTTCCTTGTTCCATAACTCTTGTTTCTTTACCAATTTTTACCTCCAGCACTCTCATTTCATGTATAAAAACACTTTAAAGTATTTTTTTTAACTCTTGCTTCTTTTCTTCCAGGAATTCTAGATGAATTTGTGCCCAGGCTATGTTTTGTTTTGAGGCTTTGATTGTTGTTGTTTCCAGGTTGGTGTCTTAAGCATCCCTGTCACCATAATACCTCATTGTGGTGGGGTTCTTTCATTGTTTGTTCATTCTTCCAACCTATTTCTTGACTTCAGACTTGATGTGAAGGCTGGGCTGTGCACACTTCTGGAGGAAAGGTCTGGACTGGTCTTGCTGCTGCTTTCTTAGGGTACTGAATGTTGTTTTTCCAGGATTTCATAGTCAGCCCAGTCTGGGGAGCTGCAAGCTTTCAGTGCTCCCAAACTGGCCTAATGTAGGGCAAGTATGATCTCTGCCCCCTAGTCTGAGCTCTGCAAGCTCCTGACCTAGATTTGGGTCTATGTAATAGCCCTTGCCTCCTTGGTGGGCTTTCTTCCTTGCAGTTTCTGTAGACTGCTGCTGGATTTAACCACTATGGCCAGATAGAAAGCTCTCCTAGTTGAGTAACAGAACTACAGGCTTCACTTTGGTCTGGGATTCTAGAATTACTGCCCTGATTCTCCATACCTCAGAAGTTGCAACTGAGACCCTGATTAGCAACTAAGGTCAAAGCCACATAGCTGCTGCTTGCTTCTCAGTTATAATGTATTTATGACATTGGATGAGGCAACTTTATATGGAACAATCCTGTAAAGCGATAACTTCTCAAATGCCACTGAAATCTGTTTTTTTTTAAATCACTAAAACTCTGCCTAATGGAAAACTTAATAGAAATCATTTGATTCAATATGATAAACTAAGCCACAAACTAGATTGACAGTTTACCTTGGTAGTTATGACAAGTAGTGTCAGATCTATATCAGATTATTCTGATATTTAATTTTGTTACTTTCTTACTAATTGAAACTACTCTCCAACTTACCAGTGATGTTAACTGTCAAATCTGATGGTCTTTTCTCAACCTTCATCCTTCTCAGCCTATGTATCACATCTGACTCTGCTAACCACCCTTTCTTCCTGCACACTCTCACATACCTGGGTTTGCATGAATGACTATTCTCTCCTCATTCTCCTCTTACCTGCACTCAGTCTCCTTTGCTGGCTTATCCAGGTCATGCCCCTAAGTGCAGTCATACCTCAAGGTTCTGTCCTAGGCCAAGGGGCTTAATTATCAGTCCCTATGCAGAAGACTCACATATTCCAGAGCACTTGTCCTGGGTCATGAGCTGCTATTGGAAGTTTCAAACTGGGTGTTCCATAGACTTCTCAAATAAAGTATGCCTAAAACAGAACTTACTGTCTTTCCCAAAAAACCCACCTCTCTGCCAAACTTCCCTCTTTCTACAGGGGCACCAACATTGTTCCACTCTCCTGGGTTTGTAACCTCAATGGCATCTGTGACTCCTCTCCCTTACCTTTACTACCTCCCCTTCACTTTTCCCCTTCCCCTTATCCTTAGTCTTACTCCCATACATAGCCAAATTGTTTCATTCCTTACCTCTACAACCTTTCATTTATCCTGTTGTCTCCACTCACACACACAGATACCACTTAAGTTTAGGCTCTCATCAACTCTGACCTGGACAATTTCTACCCAGCAATACCCTCATTAGGAAGACAAATGTCTCTCTGCTTCAAGTCTCTCCTAACTCCAATCCTTTCTCAGCACAGGTGGGAAAGTGATTTTTCTCAAGCATAAATCAGACCATGTGATTCCACTCCTCAATGAGCTTCAGTGTTTTGTCCCACCCTATTTTTCCAGCCCTGTACTCCTTATAATCCAGCTAAACTGGCCTTTATTCCTTACACATGGCACTCCATGCCTTTACATTGGCCATCCCTATTCCTGGAATGCACTCCCTCTCACCTCAGCCTCACACTCCTTCCTACTACTCCCTCTCTCACAGGAAAGAGTGGCCCTTCTTGAAAAAGCAAACTTCTTTATATGCACAAGTGATCCTATCCCATACTCTCTTCTCCACGAGATTACCCCTCTCTATCACCCCAACTCTTTCACTAATCTTCAGTCTCTCCCTGCCAACTAAGTGGTTCTCTCCTGCCTATAAATGCTCTTTTGTCTTGTCCAACCTCAAGAAACTCTCACTTCATCCATCCACCTAGCTCTTGTCCTGTATCTCTTCCCTGTTAAGGCTAAACTTGAGAAGGCCATCTACAATCAGTGCTTCATGTCACTCTCTTAACTCTGCTGTCTAGCTTCTTGACCTTATCATTCAACAAAAACCATTCTCTCCAAAGTTAACCCATCTCCTAAGTGCCAAATCTAATGGCTTTTTTTTCATCCTCATCCTTTTTGATCTGTCTGCAACCCTTGACACAGTTGATCATCCTCTTCTTGATGGTCTCTCCTCTCCAGGTTTTCATGATACTGATCTCTCTTGATTTGTTTGACTGCTTCTTCTCAGTCTCCTTTCCTGAATTTTCATCTAGGTCATAGCCAGTAGGGAATCTATTGAAAGTTTCTTAACAGAAGGGCATAATTAGATATTTGCCTTCAGGATGATCACATCTTGGAGATATGATAGGGTTGGGGGCAGGGAAAGGAAAAGATATATTGAACATCAAGGAGACCTTAAAAGTCCTATTAATTCAATTCCCACCCACCCACCCCCTCCTGTCTTTCTTTCCATTCCCCTCCTTCTTACACTATCTACCTAGTTTACTTAGGCACTGAAACACCAGTAATCTGACCTTCACTCTCATAAGACAGAAGTAGAATTAAAAGAAAAAATGGGATGGAAACCAGAAGACTTGGGTTTATAAATTAATTTTGCCACTTTCTGTGTGACTTGGGGGTAGTCACAATCTCTCTAAACTTTGTTTTCCTTCTCTGTAAATTGGGGGATTGGAGAGTGGGAAGGAAGATAATATTTCTATTATTATGAAGAGCCATTGAGGAAAAGCATGGGAAAGCTCTAAGCCCTTGCTCTAGGAAACCCTAGTCTGCCATTCTCAACGAGGAAATTAAGTTGTAGTAGTCTACATCAGCTGCATTCTAGCTGCATCAGTCTATATTGGTTGGGCCAACAGCTATCAGAAGTTGAGGCAAATAATGTGGCAGCAGGGAACTCACTTGCTAATGATTTAAATCAGTTGTTTTATTGGGCAACAGATACATAAAAGAGCAGTGTGCCATTGATGTAGGCCAGTCACCTCTACGGTTCCTTCACTCCCCAAATCTGGCATCTACAATGGAAAGAATGTTATTGGAATTTCCACTAACTGGGAAACCTCTGAGATGCCCCTGGGAAGGCACAGCCCTAGGCTAAGAAAATGTGGAGATCAGGGCAGCTAGGTGGCGCAGTGGATAGAGCACCGGCCCTGGAGTCAGGAGTACCTGAGTTCAAATCTGGCCTCAGACACTTAATACTTACTAGCTGTGTGAATCTGGGCAAGTCACAACCCCAATTGCCTCACTAAAAGAAAAAAGAAAAGAAAATGTGGAGATCGATTAAAGTTCCATGAGCCAATCAAACATGGCACTGAGGGATAATCCCAAGGAGACAGCATCACCAACTGGGGGAATCAAAGGTTCCTATCTATTCTATGCAAAGCAGTTCCAAAGTTGCAAAATGGGACATGCAGGCTCATAATCTGGGAAAAGCAGCAATCTGTCGGGCACCAATTATGTTATGGGGAGAATTGATAGGGGGGTTGGGGTAGGGGTTCTTAGGAATTCCTCTTTAAAGAATTACACCCTCTTGCACACAAATCCAATTAGAATAAAATAATAGTTTATTTACTCACCAGGGAAAGGAAACCAAGAGAGAAATCCTTGGACTTCTCATGGGGAGAAGGCATGGCACAGAGGTGTGGCTCTAAGATACCTTTCTCCCTGAGCAGGAAACAGGCAGATACTTTTATAGAGGACCGATGGTGGTCCGATGGAGTGATCATCTGACTGTGGAAAGTTCCCTTATTGGGAGAGGACCATCCCCCACTGGTGGTGGCTGGGGGAAGTTGGGTGAGAGGCAACTTCGATCTCTTGAGCCATCTCCATCCCCCTTATGCCACAAAGGCAGCAGCCAAACTCAACGGGCTTATGTTTAGGGGTATCTATCCTTTGGTTTAGCTTCTCAAGAATAAGGTTCCTTGATTTCTCTCAGAAAACTTCTGGGGTACACCAGGCCCATAACATGTTCCCATAGCTTATTTACAAAAATTTCCAAGATCTTTGCTAGTGAAATCCCTTGTGTTAGTATTTTCCAGCCCAAGTCAGGAGGGTGATATTTTTGTAGCCCAAGATAGTCATAGGCTATAGACAATTCCATGGCACATGTCCTAAGTATCCTAAACTGGTTCTTAGGCCTCAAAACCATGCCATTGTCCTTGTTACAAACACTAGGCTCCACCTTTTCTGTTGTGTGGATCCATTTTCTTGTGTTTCTAGGAAAAGAAGACAGCATTGAAGTCTGTACAAAGAAATACATGCAAATTCATTCCTTTTTTGTAGAAATGACCCACCTTTTTCATACCCATTGACTAGTACCACCAGAAATAGTAATACCATTAAGTGAACTACATAGTCTCTTCAATAACCTTTTTTTTTTTTTTTTTTAGTGAGGCAATGGGGATTAAGTGACTTGCCAGGGTCACACAACTAGTAAGTGTCAAGTGTCTGCCGGATTTGAACTCAGGTACTCCTGAATCCAGGACTGGTGCTTTATCCACTGCTCCACCTAGCTGCCCCCCTACATAGTCTCTTAAACCCTAGATAAAGGTATTTTGGTTCAATTGTAGGGATAGCTTCTTGTCAGAAACCTACCTGCTCTTAGTAACAACATAAGTTATCCATTGACACCCAACTACCCTCTAGCTATTTTGAATGCAGAGTCAGAACAACAGCTCTCACAGGGTGACTTTCTGCTTATAAACCCAGACAGAACCCATTGATTCAAAATGTCATATTCACAATACTAAAAAGGGAGTTTTCTGTCACAAATAAAGCAAGACCCCTTCATGGATAAAGTATTAATTAAGCCTCTACTATGTGCCAGTCACTAAGCTAAGCACCGGGGTACAGATGGAAGAAACTACAATGGTCTCTGCTCGCTACAGTGTTCTGATCACAAGGAGTTTACATTCGAATATAGGAAGACGAAAGATAAAGGAGAAATGGGAAGAGAGCAAGAAGGGAGGCAAAGCCGCTGCTAGGAAGGTGAGGGCAGAGGGGCAGCTGGGTGGCACAGTGGATAAAGCACTGACCCTGGATTCAGGGGACCTGAGTTCAAATCCAGCCTCAGACACTTGACACTTAATAGCTGTGTGACTCTGGGCAAATCACTTAACCCTCATTGCCCCACAAAAAAAAAGGGGGATGGAGCAGGTGGGACAGGCACTCAGGAGAGTGAGTTGAGCTATTACTGATCTCCCTTTGTTTTCAAGGACCAATGACATCATAGGAAGTCATAGTATGAACTGGACTTAAGTGAGACAGGTGCCCAGTCATCAGGCTCACCTTTCCAGTATCATCAAAGTCGAGGCAAGACAAAAATCAGGATGATTGACAGTGGCCTGGGATGCAGTGGATGACCTTGGCATCATCGAACTCTAACTGCTCACGGCCTTCACAGCCACTGGAACAAATTGTTCTCATCTGCCCATTCCATAGGAAAAAGGCTTCTCTTTCTTCTCATGCTTGGAGTAGACATGGACTGCCTTGTCCCATCTACTGAGACGGTTTACCAGGGCATAGCCAATGTTCATCACTTCTTGGAGCTACAGGTGAGATTTGGGTCAAAATTGACACCAAAGGTGAATGAGCAGCCCTAAAAAGAGCTCGACAAGACCTCACACCAGAGGTGCTAGTCCTCCTTGAACACCCCCTACAAGTGAGCATGGCTAGGGCCCCTCATGAAATAGCAATCCTTGCCAAAGGTTTACTCATCTGGAGATCAAGTTCCCTGGTGGGGGCATGTTCAAGATGGACGGTCCTGCTGCCATTAAATTCCTTGTTCTAGAACTATTAGGGAGTTGATTGGTTAGGAGAGTAAAGTTCAGATCTGGGCTTAAAGAAAATCACTTTGGCTGCTGGGAGTAACATGGATTAGAATGAGGATAGGGTGTGAGGCAGGGTGAACAATTGGGAATCAATAATTTAGGAGAGAGATGATATGCCCCTGAGCTAAGATAGTAATTATGTGAATAGAGAGAAGGGGAAGGGAGGCATAATGTAGCAGCAGGTTTAGCAAGCAAGGTTTAGCAGCTGACTTGTATATATATAAAGGGAGGGAGAATGAAGAGTTAAGGATATTGCTGAGGTTACAAACCTTGGATACTAAAAGCATAGAGATGTTTTTGATAGAAAAATAGGGAAGTTTGGAAGAAGAGAGGATTTGTGAGAGATAATGAGTTCATTTGGGGGCATGCTTTATTTATATCTTTGGGACATCAAGTCTGAAATGTCCAGAAGGTAATTAGTGATGTGGAAATGATGTCCAGGGAAGAGCCAGGGATTGGATATCTAGATCTGTGAACCATGTGAATAAAGCTAATAATTAACCCTTGGGGGTTGATGAGGTTATCATGAGAATGTAGAGAGAAAAATAAGAGAAAAAAATAATAAGAGAGCCCAGGACAGAATACCGGAAAACACCTTCAAGCATTTTAATTCGGGAAATAATTGTGATGTTTAAAAAAAAAAAAAACCTAAGTAGTTATTAATAAATACAATGGTTCAAAAACATTAGAAAGGGGGCAGCTAGGTGGCGCAGTGGATAGAGCACCAGCCCTGGAGTCAGGAGTACCTGAGTTCAAATCCGGCCTCAGACACTTAACACTTACTAGCTGTGTGACCCTGGGCAAGTCACTTAGTCCCAATTGCCTCACTAAAAAAACAAAACAAAACAAAAACACATTAGAGAGAAAAAAATCATATTCATCAGGGAAAGAGAATCCATTGATTTGCAATCATCCTAACCTAAGGATTGCAGGCAGCAGCTAGGTGGACCAGTGGATAGAGTGCCAGGCCTGGAGTCAGGAAGATGAATCTTCCTGAGTTCAAATCCAGCCTCAGACACTTACTAGTTGTGTGACCCTGGGCAAATCACTTAACCCTGTTTGCCTCGGTTTCCTCATCTATAAAATGAACTGGAGAAGGAAATGGCAAACTGCTCCAATATCTTTGCCAAGAAAATGCAAAATGGGGTCTCAGTCAACTAACTGGAGGATTAACTAATTAAATTACAAAAACTGTTGCTTACTGTAGCTGATCAAAAGCTGGTCTTGGGGTCTGGAAGACCCCAAGGTTCAAAAGGTCCCTTTTGTGATTTTGGCCGAGGCACTTGTCTTCCCAAGCCCCCAAGCAACTCTCCAAGACTCTTACTTGTAAAACAAAGTAAGAGTTTCCTCACCAGAAATTCTTAATAAAATGCCAATAAAATCACCCTATAAAGTTCTATTCCATTGTTTCATCCCGGTGTGGAAGGTCTTGAAAGCTATATTAGTGAACCACAAATTCAGATCAGTCCTAGTGACCGTTCCTCCAAACTAAAAAGTCTTGGAGCATTGGCCCATCCCTTGTCTGATGACCTTCCCAGAGACTTATCAAGAGAAGGATAACACCTCCCCCAGCACTGCCTGGTGATGAATTCTTTTGACCCACTTCATAGGTGTAGAAGAGTTAAGATCTATGACAAAGGAGAGAGTACCACACCTGTGTAACTTTGTTTTTTTGTTGGTGGTTTTTGGTTTTTGTTGGTAGTTTGTTTTTGTTTTTGTTTTTTTGGGGGGGGGAGGCAGGGCAATGAGGGTTAAGTGACTTGCCCATTGTCACGCAGCTAGTAAGTGTCATGTGTCTGAGGTCTAATTTGAACTCAGGTTCTCCTGAATTCAGGGCCAGTGCCTTATCCACTGCGCCACCTAGCTGCCCTACCTGTGTAACTTTAAATAATTATTACCACTGATTTAAATGTACATAACACTTTTTTACAGTTTTCAAAGCACTTCCTTCTCAACAACACACAGAGGTAGATAGAACAAGTCTTATTATTTCTATTTCATCAACGAGGGATCTGTGGTTTAAAGAGGTGTCCAAGGTCACAAAGAACTAAGTGGCAGGGTCCAGCAAGGCTGTCTCCTGACTCAGTCCAGAGCTGCCTCTCTGCCAAGAGTCAGATATTAGATAGATCCTTTTCTGAGAGCTGCTGTTGCTGGGGAGAGGAAGGTGGGAGCATGAGGGCAGAAACTATATATAGTAAACAACTTGGACTGCTGCACTTTATGAGCCGTTTCCCTAGACTTCGGAGCTGTTTCCATCAATCAGCTGGCATTCAATTATTTAGCGCCAACTATTCGCCAGTCATTATGCTAGGCAGGCGTCGGGAGATTTTGAGATATTGCATCCATCCCTTACCCTCTTATGTATGTGTGCGTGTGTGTGCGCCTCCCTGTGTTTCTTTTTTTTGCATAGTACATGTGTAACAGGTTCACGATTCCTTGGCTGGGATTGCCTGAAACACGACCTTCACCTATTTGTAACACTCCAAGGCAACTGCAAGGACTAGAGGACGCACCCGGGCGCTCCTAAAAGGCTCGGGCAAGCAATGCCTTTCCCTGGTACTTCGGGGGCAATTAAGAATTTTTTCCCACTGCGGGTGGAAGCTCTGATGGCGTCACCGCTGCAGCAAAGTCTGGGTGTAAACCCGCGCTGCAAAGTGGACCAGAGGCGGCAAACGGCGTCTTCGCTTTCCTTACGGGCGGGGCCCTAGACACCACGTGGGAAACTAATGGGGCTAAACCCCGCGCAGTCAGGCCGGGAGTTGGGGGGTGGGGGTTGGGGTGGGGATGGGGGGGCTAACGTAGGGAAAGAGTACGAGGCGAGCAGGAGGGGGGGGGGTCTGGGGAAAGGGTTGGAGGGAGGTGACCCAAAGCGCGGTTGCTAGGCAGCTAAATCAGAGCCTTCTGAGGCCCAGCAGGGCCTGCCGGGAGTTGTAGTTCGAAAAGACGAGAAAGGGGGGAGTTCTGGCGTGGCGGGATTGGTTGATTCCCACCTCATTGGAACAGGGCTGGGGGTGAAAATGAGCCTGAGCTTTCTCTGGAAGCTCGCTGCAAATGATGGAAGGAGAAATAAGGTAGAGCAGCTCCCCTTCTCGTTTAGGGTGGGGCAGACACCCCCATAGTGGTCCTGGGCCATTTGACAGGTTGCCAGGCCAGGTTATTATGGGCAGGGAGTGATGGGCAAGCAAAGGAAAGACTTAGCACATTGTCTGGTATACTATAAGCACTTAATAAATGCCTGACAAAATGGGTACATGATTTAGACATAAAGGGTGATACCATAGGTAAATTAGGAAAGGAAAGAATAATTTGCCTCTCAGATCTATGGAGAAGATAGTAATTTATGACCAAACAAGAGATAGAGAATATTATGAAATGCAAAATGGATGACTGATTACATTAAATTTAAAAGGTTTTGTACAAACAGAAGCAATGCAGCCAAGATTAGAAGGGAAGCAGAAATCTGGGAAACAATTTTCACAACCAGCGTTTCTGATAAAGGCCTTATTTCTAAAATATATAGGGAACTAAATCAAATTTATAAGAATGCAGGTCATTCCTCAATTGAGAAATGGTCAAAGGATATGAACAGGCAGTTTTCAGATGAATAAATCAAAGCAATCTATTGTCATATAAAAAATGCTCTAAATCACTATTGATTAGAGAAACGCAAATTAAAACAACTCTGAGGTACTACCTATCAGATTAGCCAATGTGACAAAAAAGGAAAATAATAAATGTTAGAGAAGCTGTGGAAAAATTGGAACACTAATGCATTGTTGCTGGAGCTGTGAACTGATCCAACCATTCTGGAGAGCAATTTGGAAGTATGCGCAAAGGGCTATGGGACTGTACAAATTATGTAGGAGGCAAAAAGGGGTTAATAGAAAAACCTAAGATCCAAGCTCTACTTCAGATATTAGCTCTAAAAAGGGAGTCAGACCTCAGTTAATGGATAACTAATGCTAGGTTCTCATGCCCACATAAATCAGTACCTATAACGGGAACAGAGGGACCTAAGCCAAGGAGACCTGACTACAATAAAGGAATTGACAACCTATAGAAATTCAGACAAGAAATAAAAGAAAAATGATTATGTTTTGAAACTAGTCATGGGAAACAGAAAGAGACATGCGCAGAAAAGGCCAAATTTGTCTCCACATTCACTTTATGACTTGTAAACCCCCAAAACACACCTCCACTGAAAAAGGTACCCTCCTTGGGGGTTGGCTTAGGACCCAGGAACTCCAAATTAGGATAGGCCCTCCCCTGTACCTCCCCAAGGTGGAGATTATTATAATGAGACTGATAATCAATTTATCCATACTATAAATTTCTGTCTTTCCTTTCACTATTCGAGAGATACCTTTCCAAAATTCTGGTTCTCTCCCCGTGATCACTCACAGTATTGCAATAAAACTTGGGAAACTTGAGTCACTGAGTCTTGTAATTCTTTTGGGACGACTCACTATTAATTTGACCCCAAATTCCATCCCACATCACATACCCTTTGACCCAGTAATACCACTACTAGGTCTGTGTCCCAAAGAGATCATAGAAAAGGGAAAAGGACCCACTTGTACAAAAATATTTATAGCAGCTCTCTTTGTAGTGGCAAGGAATTGGAAATTGAGGGGCTGTCCATCAACTGGGGATGCCTAAACTAGTTGTGGTATATGACTGTAATGGAATACTATTGTGCTGTAAGAAACGATGAGCAGGCAGATTACAGAAAAACCTGGAAAGACTTAAGTGGACTGATGCTGAGTGAAGTGAGAACCAGAACACTGTACACAGTAACAGCAACATTGTGTGATGATCAACTATGATAGACTTGGCTCTTCTCAGCAGTGCAATGATCCAAGACAATCCCAATGGACTCAAGATGGAAAATGTTCTCCACATCCAGAAAAAAGAACTGTGGATTCTGAATGCAGATTGAACCATACTGTTTCTACTTTTTGGTTGTTTTTTTTTCTTTTTTTGAGGGTTTTCCCTTGTGTTCTGCTTCTTCTTTCACAACATGACTAATGCAGAAATATGTTTAATGTGATTGTACATATATAACCTATATCAGATTGCTTTCTGTCTTGGGGAGGGGGGAGGGAAGGAAGAGAGAGAGAAAAAATTGGAACTAAAAATCTTATGAAAACAAATGTTGAAAACTATCTTTCCATGTAACTAGAAAATAATAAAATACTTTTATGATTAAAAAATAGAATAAATGCCTGACAAGTTATTGTTGCTGCGGTTAATAATGATAATTATCTTGATGATGATGATGATGATAAATTGCCTTCCAAAGGAGAGGCAGGAGAGAAGGGCCTTAGGGGCACTCTGAAAAGTCACAGAAAGACCAGAAGATCCAAGAGCTGGGAGAGGGCCGTTAGCTGTCAAATTGTCCAAATTCCCTCGTTTTTCAGATGAAGAACCTGAGCCCAGGGAAATTAAATAACTTGCCCCTATGTCACACAGGTAATAAGTGGTAGACCCAGGATTCGAACTCAAGGAGTTGTCCCCTAACTGCTGTCCCCCTACTCAGATGCAAAACCAGTTCTCAGTGCCCCTGGCCAGAGTTCTGAAAGTTGGGGGTTGCTGACTGCCACCCCATCACCGCCCTCCTGAAAGGCCACTGGCGAGCCAGAGTACCTTAGGGAATCTATTCAGAAGCTATGCAAGTTGCTGGATGCTGACCTCAGAATTTATTTTTTATTTTTAATATTCTTTTAAAAAAACATTCATTTTTGAGTTCCATATTCTTTCCCTTCCTCTGGCCCTTTCCCTATCCATTAAGAAGGCAAGCAATATGATACCCACTATACATAAGAAAACCATGTAAAACATATTTCTTTATTAGCCATGGTGGGGTGAAGTGAAATAAAGCAAAAAAAATATGCTTGAATCTGTGCACAATTCATCAGTTCTGCTGAAGCGGATAGCATTTTTCATCAGGAGTCATTTGGAATTGTCTTGGATCATTGTAATTTTTTTTTTTTGCAGGGCAGTGAGAGTTAAGTGACTTGTCCAGGGTCACACAGCTAGTAAGTGTCAAGTGTCTGAGGCCGTTGGATCATTGTATTAATCAGAGTAGCTAAGTCTTTCACCATTAATTATTGTTACAATATTGCTCTTACTGTGTACAACGTTCTGATTTTGCTCATTTAACTTTGCATCAATTCATATAAGTTTTCCCAGGTTTTTCTGAAACCATGGAAGGGGTGCGATTTTAATTCAACATTTCTGAAACAACTAATATATATAAGTTTTTATATTTGTTGAATATAATGTAAGTTTTTATATTTGTTTAAACATGTGCAAAGAACTGGGTATTCAAAAACAAAGCAAAATATAGTATAAGGAACTTTACATTCTCTTGTGTGATCAGAATGATGTATGAAGATTAACCTGGTAATTGTTTAGGATTCTTTGGAGCAGGGAGAGACTGAATTCAGGGAAACAATGTAAGAGGCTATTGGTTGACTTTGTAATACATAGTAGAAAAAATATTCCTTTCTACCACTAGAGGGTGAAAAACACTTGCTTTATTCTCTGTGGAGAGTTTTTCTCAAAATGGAAACCAGTTTCAAGAACATCGAACAATATGATTTGGTTGAAGTTTTGTATTGAATCTAACATAAAATGGAAAAAGAAAGCATTTCCCAAACTACTTTGGTCATAGAGAAATAGCACATTTGAAATACAACAATGGAAACCATAAATGAAGCAGTTTAGGGGACAACTACAACCCACTGAAGGCATCACTCAAGACAAGGACAAAGATGCCCGTGAAAGTTAGTTACAAGGGGCAGCTAGGTGGCACAGTGGATAAAGCACTGGCCTTGGATTCAGGAGGACCTGAATTCAAATCCAGCCTCAGACACTTGACACTTACTAGCTGTGTGACCCTGGGCAAGTCACTTAACCCTCATTGCCCTGCAAAAAAAAAAAAAAAAGGAAAAATAAAGAAAGTTAATTACAAGAGCAAAAGGCACCAAAAAAAGTTGGTATATCCCAATGGACTTCTAGAAGCAGCCCAGGGTATTTTTAATAACCTGACTCAGCTTATAGGAAGAGAAAATGAAGAGTCAAGTATTTGTGATGCCCAGACAGACACCCAGCAGCAGATACTGACATGAATGCGAAATGCACTGACTGGTTGCTGGGGGACTGAGGAGGCCAACAGTTTCAAAGGATTGAAAAAAACCTGTTTTGGGTAGTGCAAGAAGAAGAAGAAAAATAAATTATATAACCAACTCTCTACCCAATAAGGAGATTCTGTGCATTTGGATCACAGGGAAACAAAAGAAGGCTTAACAATAAAAGCTTTTTTGTGTGTGTGTGTGGGGGGGGCAATGGGGGTTAATCGACTTGCCCAGGGTCACACAGCTAGTAAGTGTTAAGTGTCTGAGGCCGGATTTGTACTCAGGTACTCCTGAATCCAGGGCCAACGCTTTAGCCACTGCACCATCTAGCTGCCCCCTAGAAGCATTTTTTTATGTTTTGTTTTGTTTTGTAGTTAGGCAATTGGGGTTAAGTGACTTGCCCAGGGTCACACAGCCAGTAAGTGTTAAGTGTCTGAGGCCGGATCCGAACTCAGGTACTCCTGACTCCAGGGCCAGTGCTCTATCCACTGCGCCATCTAGCTGCCCCTAGAAGCATTTTTTTTGGGGGGGGGGTTTGTTTTTGTTTTTGTTTTTTTAGTGAGGCAATTGGGGTTAAGTGACTTGCCTAGGGTCACACAGCTAGTAAGTATTAAGTGTCTGAGGCCGGATTTGAACTCAGGTACTCCTGACTCCAGGGCCGGTGCTCTATCCACTGCGCCATCTAGCTGCCCCTTAGAAGCATTTTTTAAAAAACTTATAGGGGGCGGCTAGGTGGTGCAGTGGATGAAGCACCGCCTTTGATTCAGGAGTTCCTGAGTTCAAATCTGGCCTCAGACACTTGACACTTACTAGCTGTGTGACCCTGGGCAAGTCACTTAACCCCCATTGCCTGCAAAAAAAAAAAAGAAAGAAAGAAAAGAAAAGTAAGGGGTAGATGGGTTGAAAGGGGGAGAGAAGGGACCTGTGTAGGGGCACGGTGGCAAATTGTGGAGAGGCAGGAGCATAGCCAGAAAGTGAACAAAGTCTGGCCAACCTGGGCCTATCACCACAGTGGAGGCCCCTGGAAGGAAGGAGCTCAAGGGATAAGGAAGTCAGCATGGCTGAGGGACATTCCAGAGTGAGAAAACTCCAGATGCTGAAGGAAGTTCCGGGGTGATAAGGCAGCTGAGAGAGTATCAAAGTCCAGAGAGTCGGGAGCAGATAAGCAGAGAACCATAGCAGATAAAGGATGGTAAACATCTCCTAGGGGAAAGCCAAACTGTGGAAAGCAGCAAAGCAGAGCAAAATACAATCAGCAGGGGGCAGCTAGGTGGCACAGTGGGTAGAGCATCATTCCTGGAGTCAGGAGGACCTGCACTCAAATCCAGCCTCAGACACTTGACACTTACTAGCTGTGTGATCCTAGGCAAGTCACTTAACCCCAATTGCCTCACCAAAAAAAATTTTTTTTAAAAAATACAATCAACAGAAAAAGAGAAAAGGGGGGGGAAAATTGTACAAAAAATATTTATAGCAACTCTTTGTGGAGGCTAAGAATTGAGAATCAAGGGAATGTCCATCAATTGAGGAATGATGGAAGAATCTGTGCTATATGATTGTGGTGGAATGGTCTTATGCTATAGGAAATGACAAACAGGATGATCCCAGAAAAACCTGGAAAGACTAATGAACATCGACGTATAGTGAAGTGAGCAGACCTGGGAGGACATTGTGCATAGTGACAGCAGTATTGTTCAATGAGCAATTGTGAATGACTTAACTACTCTCAGCAATGCAGTGATCCAAGACAATCCCAAGGAACTAATGAGGAAGCTTACCATCCACCCCCATAGAAAGAACTGATAAAAAGAACACTTGTGGATTGTACATATATAACCTGGTTGATGTCTTGTGGAGGGGGGAGGAAAGGGAGGGTGGGAGAAAAATTTGAAACTCTAAATCTTATAAAAATGAATGTTGAAAACTATCCTTACATGTAACTGGAAAAAATGTTTGTTGCGAAAATAAAAATAAAAATAAAATAGAGGAGGTTGCACTAAAAAAAAAATACAATCAGCAGATAGCAGAGGACCACCACCTGTTGGAAGTAGAAGAAAGCTTAGTAGACAAGCAGTCTGGTACAAACAAATGACAACTTCCCCTGACTAATTCCTTATCAAAGGCAGGAGTGTAAGTTACAGAGATTTTATATGTCATTCTAGGGAAGATTACTTAGAGAGTAACATTATTTTCTATACCTAGATGTGAGTCCTATCTGTTTCTATTAACTTAAAAAAAAAAAACAACTGTTAATGAGCCTTGTGAATCTGTGTGTTCATTAGGGAAACTGGTGACTTTCTTGGAGAGTACAAAGTTCCCTGATCATCTGGATGGGGGCAGTAGAAGTTTCCAAAGTGTACTTGGGCCTTTTTTTTTTTTCAAGAAGCCTCTGATATACAAGGGTTATACTAACACAAGATAAGATTAATGAATTAAGTATGCAGTTTAAAAATCCATAAATTAATAGATTGAAGGGGCAGCTAGGTGGCACAGTGGATAGAGTACAGGCCCTGGAGTCAGGAGGACCTGAGTTCAAATCTGGCCTTGGACACTTAACACTTACTAGCTGTGTGACCTTGGGCAAGTCACAACCCCAATTGCTTCGCCCCCCCAAAAAATTAATAGATTGAAAAAACTACAAATGAAGAAATGCTAAGAATTTTAGAAACCAACCAGTGGAAGTAAAAGAATGATTGAATTAATAAGTTTGTCTTTAAAAAATTTAAATGGATAAATCATTAGCTGATTTAGGTTTTTATTTTTTAACAAAGAAAATGAAAGAGAATGGAAAAATCTAAACAACCAAATTACAAACGAGAAGGGAAAATAACAATAAATTTAGAGGAAATAAAGTTATTATTGTGTCCCTTGCAGGAAGGCAGCAAGGGGCCTGGATGGGCATCTTCTATCTGCCCCAAAAGACTCCTTCTTGCCCCAAAGTAATGATTTCCATCTATACCTGCACAAGGCAACTTCTACCTCCTGCTGCCAGCCAGTGGCGGGAGGTGGGGGGTAGGGGGGTGGAATAGGGTTTGGATAGTGACCCATTTCCCACTTTCCACCACCCAAATCCTTATTCCTTCAGCCTTCCCATCAAAGTTTCAGTCACATACCACCCAACCCTTTCCTTCATCCTAAAATCTTTTCCTCTCCTATTCCTTTCATCTACTAGTTATTACTGAAACCTGGATCCCCACAGTTGACACAGCCTCCCTGGCCATTCTTTCTAGTGCTGGCTTCACCTTTACTCATTCTCCTTAGCTCAATGGGCAAGAAGTCCTTTCTTCTCACTGCCATTTCCAGGTTCTCTTTCTATATAGATCTCCACAACTCAGAAACCTCTATTCTGTTATGGCTCATACTATCTACTATCCAATCAAAATCCTGGTAGCTATTGTCTACAGACGGCCCCCCCCCTGCCCCCCCCCCGCCCCCCCCCCACCCCCAGGTCATTCCCCTTCCTTTCTCAATGAATTTGGTATATAACTCACAATTTTTCTCTCCTCCTGGATTCCTTTCTTCATACATACTCTAGCTCAAATAGCCTAACTTCTCAGTTCTTCAACCTACTCATTTCCCTCTCCATTCTTTTTTTTTTTTCTTTTGGTGAGGCAGTTGGTGTTAAGTGACTTGCCTAAGGTCACACAGCTAGTAAATGTTAAGTGTCTGAGGGTGGATTTGAACTCAGGTCCTCCTGACTCCAGGGCCAGTGCTCTATCCACTGCGCCACCTAGCTGCCCCTAACCTACTCATTTCCCATAAACTATTCCTCTACCCTGCCTCAGCCATACAAAAGATGGTCATACCCTTGATCTTGCCATCACCCACAAATATAAGACCTCCGTGTTCAAGAATTCTGAAATCCCCTTATCTGGTCATAACCATGTCATAAGTCATGACCATGAACTTTCACCTCCCCCTTTGCCTTCCCTTATAAAACCCTACTCTTCATTTGTATCATGGCCTGAGATTTATGGACCCATCAATTCTCAGCTAGGTTATCTCCCCTACACTAGCTCCTCTTTCCTCTTTTCCACATCTTGTCCCCTTGGTGAGCCAATTCAACTCTATACTGTCCTCCTCTTTTGAATCCCTAGCCCCCTAATCATAGCAATGATTACACCCTGCCAAACCTCAGCCTTGGATTATTCCATTTGCCATTTGCCATCTTTGTGCCTATACACATGCTGCTGAATGAAGGTGGAGAAAATCACACAAATGTTCTTACTGAGTCCACTACAAAATTATGTTACACAGCATCAACTGGGTATTCACTGCTCCCTTATCAACTCACTATCCCACTTTCCACAGTGGTGCTTCTAAACCGTTTTTTCCTTTCTCAAACCTCCCATGGTTACCCCTTCCCCTGCCCTCTCAGCTGAGATCCTATGTAACTGCAGGCTATTTGACATGAGTGCCCTCTTCTCCCCTCTTCTTCATCTCCTATCACTCATATACCTTCTGCCACTATCTCCTCCTTCACCCCTGTCTAAACCTAATGAAGTGTCCTTACTCCTTACCAAGGCTTACCCCTTTACCTGTTCAAGTGATCCCATTTCATTCCATCTCCTCCAATAAATTGCTCCCAGGGGCAGCTAGGTGGCACAGTGGATAGAGCACTGGCCCTGGATTCAGGAGGACCTGAGTTCAAACCCAGCCTCAGACACTTGACACTTACTAGCTGTGTGACCCTGGGCAAGTCACTTAACCCCAATTGCCTCACCAAAAAAAAAAAAAGATTGCTCCCTTTTGTCACCCCCACTCTATCATTTATTTTCAATTTCTCTGTCTTTTGTCTCATTCCCTACAGCCCACAAACATTCCCATGTCTCTCTCATCCTCAAAAAAAATGCTCATTTGATCTTTTCATCCCTGCTAAGCATTATCCTATATCTCTTCTGCCCTTTGTAGCTAAACACTTCGGAAAAAGCCCTCTATGATAAATGCCTCCACTTTCCTCTCATTCTCTTCTTTATCCCCTTTATAATCCAGCTTCTGACCTTATCATTCCATCAAAAATCTTCTCTCCAAAGTTACCAGTGATCTTTTTTTTTTTTTTTGGCGGGGCAATGGGGGTTAAGTGACTTGCCCAGGGTCACACAGCTAGTAAGTGTCAAGTGTCTGAGGCCAGATTTGAACTCAGGTACTCCTGAATCCAGGGCCGGTGCTTATCCACTGCGCCACCTAGCCGCCCCCTACCAGTGATCTTTTAGTTGCCAAATCGAATTGCCTTTTCTCAGTCCTCATTCTGCTCAGCCTCTCTGTAGCCCTCTCCTCCTTGACATTCTCTTCTCTCCAGGTTTTCAGGACACCCCTCTCATCTGGTTTCCAACCTATTGGACTACTCTTTCTTAGTCTCCTTTATTGGATCCTCCTCCGGATCATGTTGTGTAATTGTAGGTGTGCCTCAGGGCTCTGTGCTCTGTCCTCTTCTCCCTCTTCACCTGGTGATTTTGGTGATCCACTGCCACAGATTTAATTACCATCTCAAATCTACCTATCCTGTTGTTTGGCTTTCATTTCCAAGAAGACCAATGACATCAAGATGAGTGATGTCTTGACTTGTGTGTGACTTGGATTTTAGTGAGGCAAAGTTGCACAGAGTCGGCAGATTCACTCTCTCTTCCACAGTTATCTAAGTCCAGTAGCAAGACAAAAGTCAGAAGGACTGGGAACAGTCAGGGATGCAGTGGATGACCCTGGTGTCTTTTTATTTTTTTAAATTTTCTGGGGCAATGAGGGTTAAGTGACTTGCCCGGGGTCACACAGCTAGTAAGTGTCAAGTGTCTGAAGCTAGATTTGAACTCAGGTCCTCCTGAATCCAGGACCTATGCTTTATCCACTGCGCCACCTAGCTGCCTACCCTGGTGCCTTTGATATCTTGCCAAGCTCTAAGGTACTCCATAGCATCTGTTTCAATCGCTTTTATGGCTGGTGGAACAAACCAGGCTCATCACATGCTTAGGGTATTCATTACCCTGGATCACAGACAGGAAATTCTTCTATTGTATTCTCTAGGAGAAAGAAAGCTCCTTGAGGGTAAGGCCTATTTTTCATTTTGTCTTCCTATTGCTAGTGCCCAGAAATGTATTTTGCACATAAGCAGATGTTTAGTTAATAGGCTGTTGGATTGGATTAGATTGAATTGGATTTAGAGTTTGAAAGGATTTTAGTGGTTGTTTAGTCCAATCCCCTCATTTTTTAGATGAAAAAGCTCAGGCCCAGAGAAGTCAAATGATTTGCATCCTCCTCTTCCTCTTTCTCCTTCTCCTTCTCCCCATAGCTAACATATTTATGGTGCTTACCGTGTGTCAGGCACTGTGCTAAACACTTTACAAATATTATCTCATTTGATTCTCACAACAACCCCGGAAGTAGCTACTATTATTACCCCCATTTTACAGTTGAGGAAATTGAAGCAAACAGAGGTTAATTAAGTGATCTGCCCAGGGTCACACAACTAATAGTGTCTGAAGCCAGATTAAAATTCCTATCTGTTTGCTGACCTCCAATCTCATATTGCCTCACACTGGATAGTCAGTAGACATCTTAAACATGTCCAGAAATGAATTACCCTTTCCCCTAAACCTTCCTTCACTCTCCCTTCCTTATTACTGTGGAGAGAAATACCACCCTCTCAGTCTCTCAGGCTCACAACATAGGCATTATCCTGGACATCTCACTATCTCTAAGCCTCATATGCCATCTGTTGCCAAGGTCTGACAATTTCACTTTTGCAGCATCTCTTGAATATGCCCCCTTCTCTCCTTTGATGATGTCACTACTACTATCACCCTGATGAGGTCCCTCATCTACCCATGCTTGGGCTATTGTAAGAGCCTGCTGGTAGGTTTGCCTGCTTCAGGTTTTTCACTCCAATCCATCCTCCATTCGACCACCCATGTGATTTTTCTAAAGAACAGATCTGACCATGTCAGCCTCCTTATTCAAACTCTGGTGTCTTCCTATTCCCTCCAGAATGAAAAATAAAATCCTCTCTTTGTGATTTAAAGCCCTTCATAACCTACCCCTTCCCCTACCTTTCTAGTCTCTTTACACCCACTTTAATCTCCAACACTGACTCTTAGACTTCTGGCTATTCCAAGAACAAAACATTCCATCTCTTGGCTCAGGGCATTTTCTCCTTCTTTCCCTCATATCAGGAATGAATATTCTCCCTCCTCATCTCTGTTTTCTGTTTCCCCTGGCTTCTTTTAAATTCCAGCTAAAAAATCTTCTACAGGAAGCCTTCCTATTCTCTCTTAATTCTAGTGCCTTCCTTATGTTAATTATTTCTTATTTTTTCTGTATTTCCTGTATATTCCTTTTCCTTGTTTGTATACATTTACTTTCTTGTTGCTTCTTTCATTAGATTGTGAACTCCTTGAGGGCAGGGACTATGTTTTGCCTCTTTTTGTATCCTCAGCATTTAGCACAATTCCTGGCACATAGTCAGTGCTTAATAAATGTTTATTGACAGACTGAGGACTGAGGTAAATGTGAAATATCTGTTCAGCAGTCCCACAAAGTTGCCTTTACCGTTTTAAGAAAACATAATGAGGGGCAGCTAGGTGGCGCAGTGGATAGAGCACCGGCCCTGGATTCAGGAGGACCTGAGTTCAAATCTGACCTCAGACACTTAACATTTACTAGCTGTGTGACCCTGGGCAAGTCACTTAACCCCAATTGCCCAGCAAAAACAACAACAGCAACAACAACAACAACAACAACAACAAGAAAGTATAATGAGGTGCAGCTAGGTGGCACAGTGGATAAAGCACCAGCCCTGGATTCAGGAGGACCTGATTTTAAATCTGGCCTCAGACACTTGACACTTAATAGCTGTGTGACCCTGGGCAAGTCACTTAACCCTTGTTGCCCCACAAAAAAAGAAAAAAGTGAGTATAATGGGTTATTGTTTTGTGTTTTTCTGTATTTGTTAATGTGTGCCTTTGAATCATTTGTATTTTATGTACTTTCTGAGATGAAAGAAGCAAATAGCTAACCTATACCTGATACCTATATTTACAGTGAATAGCTTTTCTAGGATGGACCATGTTAATCCATTTTGGAAAGACCTTAAACATCTCCACATCTATCCCTTTCTCTCTACTAACTACCTTAAGTGTAGTCCCTTATCAGAACTCACCTAAATTATTGCACTGACCCCCTAATTGGTCTCCCTGCCCCAAGTCTCTCACCACACCACATCATTCTGCACTCAAGGTGATTTTCCTTAGGGTACAGACCATATTAGCCCTCTGCTTGATAAATTCTAATGGCTTCCTATTGCCTCTAGGATAAAATGACTGGGGCAGCTAGGTGGAGCAGTAGATAAAGCACTGGCCCAAAGTCAGGAGAACCTGAGTTCAAATCTCACCTCAAATACTCACTAGCTAGTGACCCTGGGCAAGTCACTTAACCCCAACTGCCTTAAACATTCAGAGCCATCTCCAGTCATCCTGATCTATATCTTGTCATTGGACCCAGATGGCTCTGGAAGGAGAATGTGAGACTAGTGACTTTGCACAGCCCTCCCTCACTTAAATCCAATTTAGTGCAAGTCATGACATCACCTCCCGATGTCATGGTCCTCTTTGAGAAGGAAGGACAAACAACAAGGATAAAATGCAAACTCTTTTATTTATCTATTAAAGTCCTTTACAAATAAGCCCCAACCTATCTTTGCAACCTCACTGTATATTACTTTCCTTCTTATACTTTGATTCAGCCAAACTAACTTCTCTGTTCCTCACACAGGGCCCTCCATCTTTTGTCATCATACTTTTGCACTGGCACAGAATATAAACCATTCTCACCGAAGCTTCATCGATCCCTCTCTTCCTTCAAGATGGAGTTCCAATAATACCTTCTACATGAACCCTTTCCTGATTCTCCTTAACTGCTGCTACCTGCCCTTTCTCTCCAGTTGTTCTGTTGTTGTTGAGTTGTTTCAGTTGTGTCTGACTCTTTGTAACCCCATTTGGGGTTTTCTTGGAGAAGATACTGGAGTGATTTGCCATTTCCTTTTTCAGTTCAAATTAAAGTCAGGAAACTGAGGCAGATAGGGTTAAGTGACTTGCCCAGGGTCACACATAGCTAAGCACTGTCTGAAGTTAGATTTGAAGATGTCTTCCTAATTCCAAGCCAAGTGCTCTATCCATTGTACTACCTAGCTGCCTTCTTTAGTGGTTACAAGATAGTTGTTTGATATTTACTTATTTTTATTCTCTTTCTACTAATTCTGCCTATATTTAGTTATGCACTTGTTATCTTCCTGTAGGAGGAATAATATCTTAACCCTTCTTCCCCATTCAGGTTAGGCTAGTTTTTCCTTAAAAGGTATTGAGATATTCCTCAAAACTTGGTTAGAAAAAGAAGGGAATAAGCATTTATACAGTGCCTACTATATGCCAGGCACACAAGAGGCAACTATATGGCTCAGTGGATAGAGCACTGGACTCCTATCAAGAAGATCTGTGCTCAAATCTGACATCAGATACTAGCTGTGTGAACCTGGGCAAGTCACTTAACCTCTATTTCCACCAGAGAAGGAAATGGCAAACCACTCCAGTATCTTTGCCAAGAAAACCCCATGGATGGTATGGTCCATGGGGTTGCTAAGAGTGGGACAGGACTGAACACCCTAACAACAATGTTCCAGGCATTGTGCAAAATGTTTTACAAAGATTAACTTGGGGCAGCTAGGTGGCGCAGTGGATAAAGCACTGGCCCTGGATTCAGGAGGACCTGAGTTCAAATATGACCTCAGACACTTGACACTTACTAGATGTGTGACCCTGGGCAAGTCATTTAACCCTCATTGTCCTGCAAAAACCAAAACCAAAAACCCCAAAGATTATTTCATTTGATTGGTTGGTCAGAATGTTGATGTTACTTCCTCATCTCCTGAATACGAAGCACTCAAGAGAAGCCCAGGAGATAAACTGGGTAGGGAGGGTTTGGTAGGGGGACAGGATCCACACTAGAGCTTCTGATCAGTTAAACCAACTCCAGGGGTTCTCAATGCCTATCCTTGTTGAATATTCTCCCCTTATGGTGAAGTAAATAACTTTTAAATAATTGCTGTTTTTTTTTTGTTCCATTATTAAACCTAAATTACAAGGGGTGGGGGGGACTCACCCGAGTCTGGCCCAGCTCAGACTACTACTGCCCCCAAGAAGGCTCCAATCTGGTTCACAGAGATCCAAGTTCAGTTCTGGGGTGATCCTGATCCCAAAGTGTGGGGTGTCAGGCTTCCTTCCTCTCCCATTCTCTGGTTCCCTATTACCCCAACTCCTTGTCTTTAAGACAAAACTTAGGCATGCTCATCAATCAACAAGGCACTGCTAGGCACTATAATAAATATAACATAATATATAAATATAATGAAACAATACTTACTCACTAATGGAGTAGTAGAAATTATGGTAAAGTAGAAAGATTTCTGGAATTGAGTCAATAAAGACTAGGGTTTGAACCTCACTTGTAGTGTAGATTACTCTGGTTTCCCTGAGCCTCAGTTTAGTCTACACTACAAGTGAGGTTCAAACCCTAGTCTTTATTGACTCAATTCCAGAAATCTTTCTACTTTACCATAATTTCTACAATGGAAAACTAATAATGTTTTTGTTTATGCTTTTTAAAATAAGGTATTTTGAAGCTAGGCACGTATTTCTCCTTGTTGCTGATTCATCAAGGTCAATGTTCAGAATCTCTACAAAAGCAGCTCCATATCAGCTATTTTTTTTCCACGTGGAATTCCTGCCAGACTGCAGGGCTGAAGCTTTTTCTCAGACATTGGAGAGGCTGCTGGGGAAAACGGTTCTTGCTGACTCATAACCGGCCTGCAGACTTCTTTGTGTCAAGATATTCCCTCACTGGGCTTTGGTACTGAAAATGCTTAGTCACCTACAGAGGCAGCAATGCGGCATTCCCTGAGCCTGAAATCAGAGATTTCTCTCTTCCCCACTTCATCAGGCCCTCACTGCTTTATTCCAATCCTTTCCTTCACCTCTGATTAATTCTCTGTGAAACTCCCTTCAATTACTGATCCAAATCTCTCTCGTCAAGCCCCTCACCTCCCTATGTTGCCAACACACATTTTACTAAGGAAATTGAGGGCCTCAATCATTACCTCCTTCATCTCCCCCACAACATACCTAAATATACCCACATACAACATATTGTTGCCCATGCAAAAAAGCACGATGCTCCAGTTTTTTGTTTGCTTTGCTCCATTTTCAGAGGATAAAATAGCACTTTCCAAGGGTAAACTCTCTTTTATTGCCATCCCTACCTCCTAGGGACTCTCTCATCCTTTGGTTTCCATGGTGCCCCTGTCCTGGTTTTCTGACTACCTTTCTGATCACTCCTCTTCTGGTGTCCTTTGCTGGATCATGATGTATCTCCTGAGAGATCCCTAAACTTTCTGTCCTGAGTCTTCTCTTTTCATGTATATGTGTTTGTGTGTATGTATATACTTATATGTGTGTGTGTGTGTGTATATATATATGTATATATATATATATAATATATATGTGTGTGTGTGTGTGTGTGTGTGTGTGTGTAATCTCATCCCTTCCCATGAGTTCAGTTATCTCAATGACTTTCAAATCCATAATCTCTTATAATCTAGCCATAATCTCTTTCCTGAACTCCAAATCTGCACAGTTAGGACTGTATCTATTAGATATTCCTTCCTGGATGTCCCAGTGGCCCCTTGAACTCAACATATCTAAAAGAGAATGCCTCATCTTTCTCATTTCCCTTCTTGTCCCCTACTTCCTTCTGTCCCAATTTACCTATTTCTGTTGAAGACACATCCATCCTCTTAACTACCCAGGTTCATAACCTCTCCCCACACAGTTCCTCCCCTACCCCCTATCACTTGCCAAATCCTACTGATTCAGCTTCTGAAATTTCTCCAGTAGACTCTGGAGAATTGGCATAACTTCACACAGTATCTCATTCTGCCTGAAAGTTTTCCCCATTCAATACTTACAAAGAAGAGGAGGTGAGGTGGAAAACTTTCACCTCCCTGCTTGGGGGCACAAGAGACCAAGATGAGATTGGGAGTGGGAATGAATGATTTGGCAGCCTGACTGGGCCAGAAGAAGAGATTCAGTGGGAAGAAATGAGGAGCTGCCAGAACTTCAGTAAATGGACTGAGGAGAGACTGGGGTTAGTTTTTTTTGTTTGTTTGTTTGTTTTTTGCAGGGCAATGAGGGTTAAGTGACTTGCCCAGGGTCACACAGCTAGTAAGTGCAAGTGTCTGAAGTCGGATTTGAACTCAAGTACTCCTGAATCCAGGGCTGGTGCTTTACCACTGCGCCATCTAGCTGCCCCTGGGGTTAGTTTTCAGCAGTTCATAACAGCAACTTGGGCAAGAATTTTCCAAGGAACCTTGGGGGTAGGGGGTGGAGTGGTGAGGAAGCACCAAGGGGCTCAGGCTAAGAAGTAGTAGCTGCAATAGACGGTACATGTGGAGGGAGGCCTAATAGTGCCTCATCAGGGAAAAAAAAGGTGTAACTCAAATGATGGTAAGGGCTCAGGTGCAGAAAAAGCAGAGGGAGGAACAGTTGTAGAGGGACAAGGAGCTGAGGAAGTAAGCAGATGAACTTTCAACCAGCATTAGACACTTATTATGAGACCCACTGGGATTCTCCCAAAGTCTATCATTTGCTCACATCCATCCCCTTCTCTTCCCTCATACTGGCAAAACCAGAGGTGAGGCCTTGACATGGACTACTGCAATACTGTCCATGACTTTTGATCATGTTTTGGGGATGTTAAAAAGAGGTTAATGTACAGGAATGGTTGGTTCCTTCCTATCTTAAGATGCTGTAATTTTCAGATTCTGTAAAAGGGGAATAATATTTGAATTATCTACTTCACAGGCTTGTTCTTCCAGCAAGTTAGCCCAGGGCCTGGCACATAGCAGATATGTAGTAAATATATATTGATTAAGAAGAGAGGTAACTATTATTATTTTTTGTTTGTTTTTGTTGGGGCAATGAGGGTTAAGTGACTTGCCCAGGGTCACACAGCTAGTAAGTGTCAAGTGTCTGAGGCCGGATTTGAACTCAGGTCCTCCTGAATCCAGGGCTGGTGCTTTATCCACTGCGCCATCTAGCTGCCCTATTATCTTAATCTATTAGGGCCCTTTTATATTTTTACTGGAGGACAACATTGCTGGGGTTACGAATGAATGGTGGGGGGCAGCTAGGTGGCCGCATTTTAGAGCTGCAAGGAACCTTAGAGATGTCATTTAGTCCAATCCCCTCATTTGAAAGATGAGGAAATTGTGGCTCAGGGATTTTGCCAAAGTCTAAAAGAAATTGCTCAATATACATTAAGTACCTACTATGTGCCATATACTGTGCTAAGTGCTAGGGATACAAAAAGAGGCAAAAGACAATCCCTGCCTTCAAGAAGCTCACAGTCTAATGATGGAGACAATATATAAACAAATATATGCAAGGCAAACCATATGCCGGAGAGATAGGAAATAATCAACACAATTCCAGAAGGCACTAGAATTAAGAGTGGTTGGGGAAGGTATCTTGTAGGCGTTGGAATTTTAACTGCAATTTAAAGGAAGCCAGAGAGATCAGTAGTCTGAGCAGAGGAGGGAGAGCTTTCCAGGCATGGTGGACAGCTAGAGAAAATGCCCCGAGCCCAGAGATGGAGGGTCTGTTGTGTTGGGGAGTAATGTTTAAGAAGACTGGAAAGGTAGGAGGGGGCTAGGTTATGGAGGATTTTGAATGTCAAACACAACATTTTGTATTATGTTCCTGGAGGTAATGGGAAGCTGCTGGAGTTTATTGAGGAGGAGGTTGACATGATTGGACCTGTGTTTTAACAAAATCATTTTAGGGGCAGCTAGGTGGCACAATGGATAAAGCACTGGCCTTGGATTCAGGAGGACCTGAGTTCAAATCCAGCCTCAGACACTTGACACTTAACTAGCTGTGTGACCCGGGCAAGTCACTTAACCCTCATTGCCCTGCAAAAACAAAACAAAAAAACCCCAAATCACTTTAGTGGTTAAATGGAGGATAAACTGGAATGGGGAGAGCCTTAAGAAAGGCCGACCCACTAGCAGGCTATTTCAGTAGTCCAGGCATGACAGCAATGTTAGAGGAGAGAAGGGGACAAATATAAGAAATGCTGCAAAGGTGCAATCAACAGGCCTTGGCAACAGCCTGGATATGAGCGGGGAAAGAGAGAGTGAGGATCTAGGATGACTCATAGGTTTCAAGATTGAGGTACTGGGTGGATGTTGAAAAAGAAAGAAAAAAATGTCACCATGTGTTGTGTAGATAGAGTTGGGGGGTTCATACAGCTAGTAAATGTCTGAAGTAGGGTTTCCTTGACTCAAGTCATCTAGCACTTTACCACCTGGGCAGGTTGATAACTTCATCTCCTTCCAAAGTTTAATTTTCAAGTCTATGCAGATAACTACCAAATTGACATATTGATTAAAATTAATTTTGCAAGCATTTATTGAGGACCTACTATGTTCAAGATACTGTGTTGGATTCTGGGTATACAGAAAGAAAAGCTCCTGCCCTCCAACCATCATCCCCCTCCTAAGCTTTATCACCAATTGCTTAAAGAGCATCAATATCAATATATCTAAATTGGAACTATTGAGTCCCGATATGGGTTTCTACCTCTGTCTTTAACTACCTATGTGACTTTAAGCCAGCCCCTTCTGGGCTCAGTCCTCACTAGTAAAATAGGAATTATAATATCACCTAACTCCTAGGGTTGTCATGAGGATCAAATAATTCAAGTCAAGTCAAAAAACATTAAGTACATGTTCAAGGCACTGAGCATATATGCAAAGCTGTTTGTAAACTTTAAGGGGCTATCAGCACCAGCAGCAACACCACCATCATTTTCTTTTAATCTAATCCCTCTCTATTCTTCTTGCCTCTTTTTTTTTCCTAGCCAGTTGGGGGGGGGGGGAGGAATCTGGACTACAAGTCCCAGGAACCAGTGCGGCGGGGCCGCCGGTGCGCGGGTCTCGTGATGGGCGCTACTTAGGGCGGAGTCTTGCCTCCGCGCCCCATCTGTCTGTTTCGCTGTCGGCCGGTGGGGTTGTCCACTTGGTCTGAGTCGCTCGGCCAGACCCGTTCCTCCATCCCCGTTCTCGCCAGTTCCTTCGGTACCGACACCCCCACGCTCATCTCTCTCAGCCACAGACGCACCCTTCTCGCCCCCTCGCACGCACCCTCCTCTCCCCGCGGGAGCGGCAGCGGCCCCATGTCGGAGCCCGGGGGCGGCGGCGGCGAGGATGGCTCGGCCGGCCTGGAGGTGTCGGCGGTGCAGAACGTGGCGGACGTGGCCGTGCTGCAGAAACACCTGCGCAAGCTAGTGCCGCTGCTGCTGGAAGATGGCGGCGAGGCCCCGGCCGCGCTGGAGGCGGCCCTGGAGGAGAAGAGCGCCCTCGAGCAGATGCGCAAGTTCCTCTCCGATCCGCAGGTCCACACCGTCCTGGTGGAGAGGTCCACGCTCAAAGGTGCCGCGCCCTACCCTACCCCACCCCGGGGAGCTCCCCGATCCTCGGCCCCACCCCGCCGGCGCCGCCGGGGGTCCGGGAGCTGGGGATGGGTGGGGGAGATTTTTCCGCCTTCCCTTTCTACCCCAAAGCCCCCAACCCACCGACCCCACCCACCCGCGGGAGGGCGGGGCGCTGGGGGCAGCTCCCAGGGGAGTCGGGGGGAGGGAGGGCGGAGCCCGCATTCCGGGAGGGGGCCACCCTGACCATGCCATCCGCATCCCTATCCTCATCTCTCGAGAGGGAGGAAAGCGTTCATCAATTTCTGTAACCCGGATTCCCCCCGTCTGTCAATGAGGGGAAACAAGACGGGGCGGTCGCCCAGTGTCTTTCCAGCCTAGACATTCCACGGGTCCAGGATTCCAAGGCCCTAAGCTGTGGGATCCGGGCTGGCTCGGTGACCTCAGAGGCCATCCAAAGCAAAGCCAGTCATTTGATGGAGGGAGGAGACTGGGGTCATTGTCTTTCCTCTAAGCTCTCAAAATGGCCGTGTTGGGTGGAGCCTCTTCTTGTTAGGTTGGAGTTTGGGTCTCTGCCAGCTTTAGTTTCCCTTTTCCAGTGAGAGTAGGATTAGGAAGGAATCCAAGGACCTGAAGAATTACATTCAGTCAAAAGTCTTCAGAGACAAAGAAGAATCCCTTACACATCTATGATGACAGTTCAGTTCAAAAATAGTTCAGTTCAACCCCTTTATTTTACAGATGGGCAGACTGAGGCTTAAAGAAAGGAACTGCCTTGTCCAGCCAAGGTCACACAGCTAATGATACACACACTTAGTGATCCAGAAAGTATTAGAATCAACCCATGTTCTCCCTGGCAGCATGGATCTTTCCAGCACTAGTACTAAATTCAGAAGAGGCCTGGGTTCCAGAACACCTCTGCTAACTAGTTATGTGACCTTAGCAAATCACATAAATCTTGGACCCTCAATTTCTGCATCTGCAAAATATGAGCCACTTCCCACACAGAATTGTTAGGATTAAATGAAATATTTGTAAAGTACTTGACAAACCTTGACATAGATGGAAATGTCACCTATTATTTTGACTGAACCAGCTGACCTCATCTCCACCAGTAGTAACTGTTCAAACTTTTATCTCTAAAAGACAAGGCCAGGTTTTCTCAGAGTGTAAAGCTTGTGTGATTTCAAGAATTTCATTTTGTTGCTTTAAGACAGAACCCAGGTTGCGGGTCATACTCCTTTTTCAACAAAACAGAACACATTGGATATTTTAGTTTTTTAATAATGCATTATTTTTCTTTCCCTGAATGTGGGTGTAGAAATCAATAGGGCTAGTGGGTTTGTTTGTTTTTGGTCTGGTTTATTACATTCCCTTTCTTTGCATAGTTTTCATAACTTATGTGATAATAGTGAATTATTTTTTTTGAAAGCACAAGTGCAGACCGAAAGAAAAATTTTTACCTACTTCCAAACCAGCCCTTATATAAAAAGAATTGTGTCCTGTGATTTGTTGATAGATTGTTCTTGATCAACCCACTTTTCCAGACATTCATCTTTTAATTCTAACTGTTGTAACATCACAATTATAGTTCCTCTTTATTTGAATTGTGTCCATTTTTTATGGTATAGAAATACCGATCAGAGAGCATTTTTTTCCTAAAAAATTTTTCCTCAGTATCCCTTCTGGTACAGATCTAAAGTGGTTTCTCCATTCACTTCATTTTTTTCCCCTTTCAGGAAAAAGGAGCATCCTAAACTTTTGTATCAACTCCATAATGACTTGCAATTTTGAAGATAGGTTCAAGTGCCTCAAATATTTGAAAATGAAATCTCACTTTTTAAAAAATATCTTTAAATGGCTAAATTTTTCTTAATTATTAACTCCTACTGTAGACATAATTTTGTTTTTTCACTTAATGACATCTAAACAAAGATTGAATTTAAGTTGACATTTAGACACAAAAATCCATTAGTCTTTATTGTAAACCCATTAGCTCAAATTTTTTCCACTGGACTACTCAGTGCCTCATCATAGTGTAACTAACCCAGACAGGCAACTTAGAATAGAAGACCTCTCTTTAAATCCTACTTCTGATACTTAGTAGCTCTGGACCATGGACATGTTTCTTAACCTCTCTGAGTCTGTTCATCCGTAAGAGGAAGATAATAGTTCCTCAGGTATCTGTACTTCATAGGAGTCTGGGACTAATATGAGATCCTGTAGTATATGTAAAGCGCTTTGTTCTTACGACTATAAATTGCAGAACAGTTGCCAATTCTCAGGTGTTAAGAGGGAATTTCTTCACTGGGAGTTTGCTACAAAGATGAAATCACAGATCCTACATATTGGCAACGATTGTTCAAGGACTAGTAAGTAAGTTGGGAGAAGCTTATCAGATGGTAGGCTATTAGGTGATTTTTTTTTTTTAAAGGGGAGACTTTTGGGTGACTTTAGCAACTCTTGAACATGCCCTCTCAAGTATATAAGGGTTGTAGAGGGGAGAGAGTGCCTATTTACAGTGATGAAATAATAAATCTTTTGAAGCAGTGAAGTAAGCTTAGTCACTTGTAGTAGATGATAGTGTGATATTTTGCTATTACCTAAGGGATTTATTAGGTTATGTTTCTTTTAAGAATTTGTTTTAAAGTTTTTAAATTAGGTTTAAGGTTTTCACAATTATAATGACCTAGCTCATTGCAATAAAAATCTGAAAATTTAGGTTTCAGTTAGTATGGAAACAGATCCTATTTCTTCAAGCCACCTAAAGCCTGCCAACATTGAAGTAGTCATTAAACTGTGTAAAATTGCTTTTATTTTGTTGAAATGTGTCATTATTAAGTGACAAAAGATCAATGAAATTTATTTTTATATCTTTTTAGAAGTTACAAAATTAAACCTGTTTTGTGATGAAACACTGCTTTGATACTTTGAATCTGAGATTTCACAGACTCTTAAGGGCTGGTAGGAAGCTCAAGAGGCCATTGAGAACAAGCCATATCCAAGAAGAATCTCTCCTGTAGTAAGGCTACTGCCTTTGCTTGAGAACCTTCAGTGAGGGGACCCTTTTACTTCCTGAGATGGCCTGTTCTGTGTTTGGAGACTGCTCCAGTGGTTAAGAAGTTTTTTGTGTCATCAAGACTAAGCTTTTCCATTCATTGTATCTTATTCTAGTCACTAAGACCAAGCAGAACAAGTTAGATCCTTCCACATGAAAACCTTTAAAATATTTGAAAACTGTTAGCATGTCTGCAGCTCTTCTCCAGGCTTAATGTCCCCACTTTTTCAACCAATCAATCCTCAGATTATCTTTAATCCTTTCTCAGTCCTGATTGCTCACTTCTGAATGAATTCTAGCTTATCCATATATATTTTTTTTTTTAGTGAGGCAATTGGGGTTAAGTGACTTGCCCAGGTAGTAAGTGTTAAGTGTCTGAGGCCAGATTTGAACTCAGGTACTCCTGACTCCAGGGCCGGTGCTCTAACCACTGTGCCACCAAGCTGCCCCAAACCCTGTCCTTTTAACTTTCTTTTTTTTTGTTTGTTTTGTTTTGTTTTTTGCAATGAGGGTTAAGTGACTTTCCCAGGGTCACATAGCTAGTAAGTGTGTCTGACGCTGGATTTGAACTGGGGTCCTACTGAATCCAGGGCTGGTGCTTTATCCACTGCGCCACCTAGTTGCCCCTGTCTATATTTCTTAAAATTACCCCCAGAATTCAACAGTGCTTCTGGTGCAGTCTACCTTGGCAGAGTACAGTGGAACTATTACTTAGCTTTCTGTGAAGCCTTTGAAATTTTCTGTCATCACCATGTCACATCATTAGCTTAGTTTGTAGTCTACCAAAACTCAAAGATAATTTTCATAAAAGTTGTTGCCTAGTTATGACTCTTCCATCCTATATTTGTGAACGTGATTTTTGGTTTTTTGTGTTGTTGTGTTTTTTTTTTGTGGGGCAATGGGGGTTAAGTGACTTGCCCAGGGTCACACAGCTAGTAAGTGTCAAGTGTCCAAGGCTGGATTTGAACTCAGGTACTCCTGAATCCAGGGCAGGTGCTTTATCTACTGCGCCATCTAGATGCCCCCTGTAAAGGTCATTTTAAAAAATTCAGATATAGAACTTTGTTCCTTTAAAATTTCCTTGTGTTCAGTTGTCAGTCGTTCTCTTCTTGAAACCTGTCAGCCAACTTGTTAGTTATCTTTTCCTAGCTTTGTGCTATTTGCACATGTAATAAGTTATACCTTTTATACCTTCTTTTATACCTTTTATAGTTTCCGGAAAAGAAAAATTTTGAACAACATATGGCCAAGGGTAGTTCTTGGGAGCACTTAACTAGAAAACTCCTTCCAAGTTGACATGGACCCATTGATGACTACTCTTGGTTCTGGTCATTCAACCAGTTCTAAATTTCCCTAAATCTATTATGTGTCATCATTTTGTTCATAAAGGTAGCATGAGGGGCGGCTAGGTGGCTCAGTGGATAGAGCACCAGCCCTGGATTCAGGAGGACCTGAGTTCAAATCCGGCCTCATACACTTAACACTTACTAGCTGTGTGACCCTGGGCAAGTCACTTAACCCCAATTGCCTCACTTAAAAAAAAAAAAGATAGCATGAGAAGCTTTATCAAATGCTTCCTAATATTTAAGTATATTAGATACATAGCATTTCCTAGCCCTACCTTACCTGTCTAGTTATCCTGTTCAAAAAGAAAAGGTTAATCTGTTCTTTTACTTAAAATTTTTTTTCTTACTTCCTAAGGTTCCTTGGACATGGTAGGTCTTGTGGGAGGAGGCCCAAAACCCGAGAGTGTTGATGCTAGGGCAGAACAGGCGGGAAGGCAGGAGAGAATACAAGAAGGGTTGAGTCAACAAGGATATCTTGGGGCAGATGTGATTTCAGAAGAGAAACCCCCAGTGAAATCAATGACTCCAGCATCAGTACTATGTTCCAGTTAACAGGATGATGGGTTGCAGTTTAGATAATCAGGATTCTTAGTCCTGTGTTTTACCATTAGTTAAATATCTGATTTTAGGAAATTCGGAGTCATTCTAACCTTCTTAGAGACAGCTTGGCATGAGATTAAAGCAAGAGTGACAGGCAGACCTGAGTCCGAATCCTGACTCTAATACCCACAAGTCATTTCTCTCACCATCAGTTTCCTTATCACTTTGAAGTCATCAGCACTTCAGATCTGTGTCAGGACAGCAACATGTCTTAGATTTCATGTCTGCCTTGGTCATGGAAGTCTAACATGTTGAACAATGTAGGCTTAAAGCTGAGGAAGTTGGGTTTAAAGAGTTTCCAACAACTTTTCATCTGCCATCTGTTGTTCAGGATCTCATGCCTATTGTTGACCCACGGCCAACTACTCACCTGTACGTTCTTGGAGACCCAGATTTGAATTTAAAAGAAAAGCAAGAGGAGTAGGAAGGGAAAGAATATAAGGAAAAACAAAATGAGAAAACTTTGAAAGCTCTCAAATAGATTTAAGACGTTGTGTGATGGAGGAAAGTGACTGGATTGAACTAGGAGAGTTCCAGATGGGAAGGAGATTTGGTTTGTGGGTAGGAGAAGGTTAGAGATGTGGGAGAAAATAGGAAATAAGTAGGAAATTGGGTGCATAAGAAAGTGGGGAAGCTGCTTCATATCGTATAGTGGAAGTAGCACTGGATTTGAAGTTAGAAGACTTGGGTTCAAATTCCAAAAGCATTAGGCTTGGGATCTCGTGTAAGATATTTTGTTTTGGGGGCAGCTGGTGGCGCAGTGGATAAAGCACCGGCCTTGGATTCAGGAGGACCTGAGTTCAAATCCCGCCTCAGACACTTGACATATACTAGCTGTGTGACCCTGGGCAAGTCACTTAACCCCCATTGCCCCGCCCCCCCCAAAGGAGGATGGAAAATGAGCAAAGAAAATAAGAACCCTACAATTAAAAAAAAAAGATATTTTGTTTTGTTGGGCCAGTGTGAGTGAAAGTAGTGCTGTCTCTGATGCTTATTACCTACCTGTGTGACCATGGAGAAGTCACTTAACCTCTCCAAGCCTCAGTTTCCTGATCCCCAAAGTTAAGGGGTTAAATTAGATGATCTAAAAACCCTTTTAACTCTAGGTCCTGTGATACAATTGGAGTGGCTGGTAAGCAAGGTAAACATATGGAAATTAGCTAAGTCCCATTTGTAATATACCTTTAAGGTTATTTATCTCTTTTTTAATACCTGTCCTTGCTGGGAAGTAATATAATCCTTTAGGTTACCCACCTTCTTTCTCTTTGTTTCAATTACCACTTAATGTAGTTGGGGCAAGAATTCACCCTTTTCACAAGATAATGTTAGAAATCATTAGACATTTGGAGTACTTTAAAACAGTCTGATAATATAGCCTTAGTAATAACCAATATTTTGCAAAATGTTTCTGGAAACTAAATCTCAAAATCTGATAAAAGGAAATTTAAATTGTGAATCATTGTAATACATGATACCAGCTTGGCTTTACTGCCTTTGAAGCAGATCAATAACAGAACCTTGGACTTGGGAGTTAGAAGGACTTGGGTCTGAATCCTACCTCTGACATGACTAGCTGTGTGATTCTGGGCAAATGACTTAACCTCTTTAGACCTCAGTTTCCTTGTCTGTAAAATTAGGGGGTTGGATTTGACCTCCCAGGTCCCATTAAACACTGAATAATAACGATAGCTATCACAATGCTTTTTAAGATTTGCAAAGTGCTTTACATATGCAGGGAGTCCCAAAAGTCTTAGTGTAGTTTTTTGATTCTAACGCAGTTTTAAACTGCACTCAGACTTTTGGGACACTCTGTATTATCTTATTTGATCCTCTCAAACCTGTGAGGTAGGTGCGCTTATTACAGATGAGGAAACCGAGGCTGAGCCAAGTCAAGTGACTTTCTCAAGGTCACATAGCTAGTTAGTATCTAAGGGCAGGTTTTGAACTCTGGTCTCCTTGATTCCAAGTTCAGAACTCTAGTGCCTAAACCACTCTGTCATCCTATTCTTGGCTTGCCAGGAACTGGAGAAGTAGTTGTTACTACTTGAATACCAACTAGTATTCTAAATGTATAACTAGTCCAGGTAGTATTGGGATGTTCTGCCTAATAGGCAGTGGTTTCAAGCATCAGATTCAGAGTGTTTAATGACTGATTAAAATTTGCATGTTGTATTTATGTATATAGAGAAAACTGGTTACTTAGGAAACCTAATTAATAAAATACTTTAGGAGTGTGCTAGTATTTAAGTTAATAGCATTGTTGTTCTTAGAGCAGTATCCATTGTCTCTTCCCCGTCCCCACCCTTTAAAACTGATTTCTGACCATAACTCACATTAGTGTTAGGGTTCTAAGTTTTATATGCATCGAGTTATTTGATCCTCACAGCTGCCTCTTCAGGTAAATAAATAATGTAAGTCTATCTACCATCATGTGAGGAAACAGATTCAAAAAGGTTAAGACATTTGTCCAGGGTCACCTGGTTGGGCTAAGTGCACCGAAACCTAATGGTCTAACCCTCTCAGTGAGCATGCCTACTGCAGTATATGTCTCCTAGTCTTCCTTGAGTGTGTTTAATTTGTAAATGTGCTCATCTTCAAAATGGGTGAAAAGCCCAGTTGAGGCTCAGAGTTGGAGAAAATTTTAAGAGAAAATCCACTACTGTTAGAAATGCTTAAAATCCCTAATTTCACAATTAATAAACATTAAAGCATTACTTCTACCAGATATGTGTATGATAATTTGTTTTTAATATGGCAAGCTGGTAAAGGCTTTCATAAGTGAATAGGTTTAAGAAATAGTATAACCTAAATCAATAAGGAAATCAGTACGTGTTGTCTTTGGAGATTATGTCACTGGGCGTATCTATGCTGCATTGCAGTAGTCTTAATGCAGAAGTGCAAGTGTTCCTGACACTCCCATGACTTGCCACTTCAGAGAGCCTCACATTCCTTTTCCTCTTCTTTAAACGTAATGTAGCCAAAAAAGCAGGAATCACAGAAGTCTTAGAGGCTAAGTTTGGGCCGCCTGTTTTCTCCAGGTTTTTATTTATATCGGTAGTCAAAAGAGTTTGTTTGTTTTGACTGCAGGGTAGGGAAATGCAAAGATAATAGTACTTGAATAATGCCAAACAGAATTTTCTTTTGTAGGTAAATTGTTTCAAAAATGTAACAGATTTGGAGACTGTGGTTATCTTGGGTAGTGGATCTTTTAACATATATAACAGAATCCTATTTAAAATCGAAATATCAGTTTTCTGATTGGTGTTTTCAGTGTGTTCAGAAACACTTGCACTTAGAGACACATCTATGGGCTTGCTCTCTTCCTAAGAAAGTACTTGTTTTATGCTATCTGTTCAAGAAACTTTTTTTTTAAATAGTGGCATAGAATTATTTTTTTAAAAAAGTTTTCGTATTCTTGAATAAATTGAGTCTAGTAATATTTAGAGAAAACATTTTGTTGCATTTTTTTCTGAAGATGCTTTTGATACTGAAAATGGTGATATATGTTCAGTTCTTTTATGTCATGTAGGCTTTGGTTTTTGGGTGTGTGTTAAAGTAGGGAAAGACACAGAAGCTGAAAGAAATCCTTTCTTCTTTCCTTTGTTTGAGACCATATATATGCTTCATTGATTAACCATGTTGAATCAGCCTCTTCCCACGTCATTTGTTTTGAAATGATGCTATTTGACCTATGTTATTTCCAAGAGTGCTGTGGGGTCCTGTATCTATAGCTATATGTTTTATTGGGCCTGTGGTTTCATCAGGTAGAGAGAGAACTCCTGGTAAGGAACGTCCTCTAGCAAAGGAAGTCCGTATATGTTCTATAGGTTGGACAGTTGACTAGAACACTGAGATGAAGTGACAGGCATACATAGACTCACCCTGTCATTGTGGGGCAGGTCTTACTGACTCCCAAAGCCAGCTCCCCAATCCTTAGAACACACTGCTTCTCTGTTAGGAAATATCTTGGTGTCTGCATGAACTATCTCTTTTCATCAATACTTCTCAGACTGGACTATGGGATGTGTGATATGACTAGGGGTTTAGTAAAAGCACCCCATCACACACTTATTTATGACTTTCATTTAACAAGTTTTGTATGTTCCAGATTTTCTCCCTCCTATGCACTCTTCCCCTGCCTTGAGAAGGCAAGAAATATGATATATGTATCAAGTTATGCAAAACATTTCCATATTAGACATGTTGAAAAAATAAGACAAGAAGCAAGAAACCAAAAGAAAGTGAAAAAAGTATACTTCAGTCTGCATTGAGTAATGAAAGCATTAAGAAGTCCCCTGGCGGGGGCAGGGCCCACTAGGTGGCGAAGTGGATAAAGCACTGACCCTGGATTCAGGAGTACTTGAGTTCAAATTCGGCCTTAGATAATTGACACTTATTAGCTCTGTGACCCCAGGCAAGTCACTTAACGCTCCTTGCCCTGCAAAAAAAAAAAAGAAGTTACCTAGGAGCAGCTAGGTGGCGCAGTGGATAAACCCCAGTTGCCTTACCAAAAAAAAAAAAAAAGTTACTTAGAAGAGATTGGGGGGGGCAGCTAGATGGTGCAGTAGATAAAGCACTGGCCCTGGATTCAGGAGGACCTGAGTTCAAATCCAGCCTCAGACACTTGACACTTACTAGCTATGTGACCCTGGGCAAGTCACTTAACCCTCATTGCCCCACCAAAAAAAACACACCAGAAAAGATTGGCTCTTCTCCCAACACAATACTATACCTTTGATCCCAGAGGCACTATAACTATGCCTGTCTGCAGCAGTGACCTCTGCCTTTTGGATTAAGTTCACTAAAATTATTTGCTGCTTTGTGTGATCACTCTTGCTAATGTACCCTTCCCCACCCCTCAAGGTAGCCTTGTACCTTTACCAGGGAGCCCTGCAAAAACAGGTTGTATTTTTCAGAGGTAACCTCTGGCCAAATCAATTAAGAAAGCCACACATGTTTAATGACTGATCAGTAATTTTAAAAATACATACACATAACAGTAATTTACACAAAACAGATGCACTTCTTCAAATCCAGTGTTGTGTTGTTGTTTAGTCATGTCTGACTCTTACAGTTTGCTTGGCAAAGATACTAGAGTGGTTTGCCATTTTCTTCTTCAGCTCCTTTTACAGATGAACACACTGAGGCCAATGGGGTTAAGTGACTTGCCCAGGATCACATAGCTAATAAGTGGGTGAGGCCAGATTTGAACTCAGGAAGATGTCTTCCTGACTTTAGACCCAGCACTCTAGCCACTGTGCCACCCAGCTGCCCTCAAATCAAATGAGATCATATTTGTAAAGCCCTTAGCACAGTGCCTGGCACATAGTAGGTGCTTAATAAATGATTTTTTTTTTCCTTCCTTCATATTCTTTGTGGACTTCCAAAGGTCCTTCAGTGGAAGTGTTTTTATGTTAACAAATATATTTTTTGGGGGGTGGGGCAATAAGGGTTAAGTGACTTGCCCAGGGTCACACAGCTAGTATGTGTCAAGTGTCTGAGGCCAAATTTGAACTCAGGTGCTCTTGAATCCAGGGCCAGGGCTTTATCCACTGTGCCACCTAGCTGCCTCTTATGTTAACAAATATTAAAAAGATTTAAAGTTCTAGTATGCACCTTGCATTAATAAAGTACTTTTCAGATGACATACTTGTGAATTTTGCATATAACTTTAGTTTTCTCATGTGTTAAATGAGGAGGTAGAGCTAGATTTTTAAGGTGTCTTACAGTCTAGGAAAACTATGATTATATAGGTTTAGTAGCCTGTAATTGATGGTTAAACTAAAGATTCATTTGTATGAAGTCACCTGTTAGAAATCTGTAGATGATTTTTGTTAATACATATTGTCAAAAGAAGAGTTTATTTGTAGCTTTAGTTAGCTATCATATTTAGTCTCCATAACAGAATTTAAGACTTAATAGTTTTGTGACCCAGGGCAAGTCACTTAATCCTCTTTGCTCAGTTTCCCATTTGTAAAATGAGCTGGAGAAGGAAATGGCAAACCTCTCCAGTATTTTTGTCAAGAAAACCCCAAGTGGGGTCATGAAGAGTCAGACATAACTAAAATGACTGAATAACAACAACAGAATTTAAGATTTCTTAGGGTAAGCATTCTTTATTAAGGTCATAAAACTTAGGTGATTTATATGAGGATTTTTGACTAGTGCCTTTTTTTCCCCCAACTATGCCAGGAAACTTAAACTATAAGCCCAAAATTAATTGTATCTGTAAATACTAACAAAAACTGGAAAAAAATCTGATTAATATTTTTTAAAAAAACTTGTTTTTGTTTTGTTTTGTAGAGGATGTTGGTGATGAAGGTGAAGAAGAAAAAGAATTTATTTCCTATAATATCAACATTGACATTCATTATGGACTTAAATCCAATAGGTGAGTACTAAAAGTTAAAATGGAATTAAAAGACCTTTACTATGTTTAAAGCATTGTACTAAGCCCTGGGAATGCAAATAGAAGAGTGAGATTGTCTGTTTTAAAGTCATTTTTGTCAGTAAGCATTTGTTAAACAACCACTGTGTGCTAGGCATGGAGATAACACTCTAATGGGAAGACAAGATGTAAACAACCATATGCAGAGGGTGATCTGGAGATCATCCCAGAAGGAAGTTAGTAGCACTAAGGGGAATCTGGAGGAGCTTCTCATAGAAGGTGGAATTTCAGCTGGGACTTCAAGGAATGTAGGAAATGGAGATGATGAGGGAGAGCCTTCCATGAATGGGGAACAGACAGTGAAAATGCCTGGAGTCTGGAGATGGGGTCTATTGTTTAAGCAACAGGAAAGAAGCCAGTGTTACCATATCTCAGAGTGTGTGTTTGTGTGTGGGGTGGACTGGGAATAATGAGATGCAAAAAGCTTGGAAATGCAGGAGATTGCAATGAAAATGCCAGAAAGAGGATTTTGTATTTGAACTTGGAGGTGATGAGGAGTCATTGGAGTTTATTGAATAAAAGGTGGCATAGTCCAGATCTGTGCTTTGGGAAAAATTCAGCAGCTATGGGGAGGGTGGACTGGAGTGGTGAGAGATGGGAGGCAAGGAGAGCCACCAGCACACTATTGTCTAGCCTTGAGTTGATAAGGGCCTGCACTAGCAATGTCAGAGGAGAATAAAAGGTATATCCAAGGCACGTAGCAAAGGTTAGATGGACAGGACTTGGCAACAGATTAGACAGTGGAGGAAGTGGGGTGTTGCAGAGAGTGGAGGAGTTGAGGAAGGTACTTGGGTGGCAAGCCTGGGTGACTAGGAGGATGGTGGTACTCTCAGCAGCCTCAGGGAAGTTGCGAAGGGGGAGCATTTTTGTGGGGGGTGAGGGGGAGACATAATGAGTTCAGGTTTGGACATGTTGAATTTTAGGTGTCTCTTGGACCTTCAGTTCAAATGTCCAAAAGGCAGTTTGTAGGTGAGACTGGAGGTCAGGAAACAGGTTAGACTGAATAAATCTCAGAATCACCTGCATAGTGATCACTGATGTGATCACTACGTGAAATAGTATAGTGGGAGAAGAGGGCCAACAACAAAGCCCTGGGAAGATCTATCTACCATCAGCAGATGTGACTGGGCTGATAATCCAGCAAAGGAGACTGAGAAGATACAGGTAGGATGAAAACCAGCAGTGACATAGAAACCTAGAGAGGAGAGAATCAAGGAAAAGAGGATAATTGACAATGTCAAAGGCTGCAGGGAGGGCAAGAAGGAGAAGGATTGAAAAAAGGCCACCAGATTTGGCAGTTAAGAGATTATTGGTAACTGGAGAGAGCAGTTTCAGGTGAATGATAGAAAGCCACTCTATAGAGTTAGAGAAATGGGGATGGAGGTATTGATTGTACATGGCTTTCTCTAGGAGTTTAAGCCACAGAAGGGAAGTGTGACAGGGGATGGTAGCCTTTGGGGTTGGATGGACCAAATAAGGGTTTTTTGAGGATTAGGTGTCATGGTTATGTGTGTAGGCAGTGGGCAAGCAGCCAGTTAACAGGGAGAGACTAAAGATAAGTGAAAGAATGGGGATGTTAGGGCATTCTCCGTGTGTTGGAGAAAAAGATGGAATGGGTTTGCTTGTGTAGGCAGAGGGGTTTTCCTTGGCTAGGAGAAGAGCCACTTCATTCTGTGAGATGAGTGAAAGAGAAGATAGTGGTAGTGGGTATTTCAGTGATGTGAGATGAAGAGGAGGGGAGAAGAGGGAGCCTTGTGAATGGATGCAATTTTTTCAGTGAAATATGAGACAGGGGTCTCATCTGAGAGTGAGCCATGGGAAGTTTGAAGAGGGATGAAAAAGTTTAGAAGAGCCATGGAGAGTGAATTGATTATGGGGAATGTGTAAAAGGATTATCTTGCCACTAGGAAGGCCAGTTGAGATTATGTGACATAAATTCGTAGTAGACCCAGGCACCATGTTCTTTCTAATGGGGGAGACAATGCATATAGGCTGGAAAAGCCTGGCAATCTGGAGGCTATAGTGGCAAGGAAGATGGTACAGCTTGGTGGTCTGGATGGTAAATAATACAGTTTGGCCAGAGTGTAGAGGAGAGATAGGGCTGATATCTTCAGTGTCATTTCAGTTGATAAAACCACATCAAGTTCTAATATTGGACAACTTAATAGTACCAAAGACTGGGGTGAATAATTTTTCCAGTTCTTTAATAGTCATGGCTGCTGAGAAAGTGGAAGCAGCAGTGTTGGCAGAAGCACTTGTTGGAGCCATGCCTCCTCTGGGGTTGTTCCTCTGGATGACTGTGGGTGGGGTTGAGCTTGTAAGTGTGGCCAGTGGCCTTGGGAGGGTGCTGTTATTCATGGGACTCTTGGATGTGGGGTCTTGGGTGAAGGGTCTCAGATGGTAATATTGGAGATGGTCTCTATTCCTTCACTCATGTTACCTCTTCCTTGGGGTACCTAGAAAAGCCAGTGATAACAATTATTATAGTAGCATTTTCTTATTTTAACAATAAACAGTTTTATTTAAAATTGTGAGTTCCAAATTCTATCCCTCTTTCCTGCCTTCCCCCCTCTCTGAGGTTGTAAGCAATCAGATATAGTTTATACATGTGCAATTAGTCATTTTCTATAAGAAAACTAGAATAAAAGAAAAAACGAAAGAAATAAGTGAAAAATCATGTTTCAGCCTGTGTTCAGTCAATATCAGTTCTTTCTTTGGAGTTGGATAGTATGTTTCATCATTAGTCCTTTGGGATTGTCTTGGATCATTGTATCAAGAGTAGTTAAGTCATTCACAGTTCTCCATCAAACAATATTGCTGTCTCTGTGTACAACATTCTCCTGATTCTGCTCACTTCACTATACATCACTTCATATAAGTCTTTCCATACCTTTCCAAAGTCATCCTGCTTGTCATTTCTTATGACACAATAATATTCTATTACAATCATGTAACACAGCTTGTTTAGCCATTCCCCAGTTGATGGGCATCCCTTTGATTTCCAATTCTTAGTCACAACAAAAAGAGCAGCTATAAATATTTTTATACAAATAGGTCTTTTTCTCTTTTGGGGGATGTCTTTGGAATATAAACCTAGCAGTGGTATTGCTGGATCAAAGGGTGTGCGCAGTTCTATAGCCCTTTGGGTGTAGTTAGTTCCAAAGTATATAGCAGCATTTATTAAGTATCTACTATGTGCTAGGCACCATACTAAGCACCTTGCAAACATTATCTCATTTCATTCTCATAACAACACTGAGAAGTAGGTGCTATTATTATCCCCATTTTAAAGATGAGGAAACTGAGGCAAACAGGTTAAATGACACAGCTAGTAAGTAAGTATCTGAGACTAGATTTGAACTCAAGAGTCTCTCTGACTCCAAGCCCAGTACTCTATCCTTTGTGCCACCTAGCTGCCTCTCAAAAATCACAGGAGTGATAGTTTAAGACTCAGAAAAGATCTTGGGTTCTCTCCATATGTGGCATAGTTAACATTGTTCTGTTTCATGGCCACATGATAGACCAGTAATCCTGGTAAGAGAGTGTACAAAATGCTTGCTGTTAGTCAAGGAGGATAGATAGGGAGGAGTATAATTAAGAAAATCCATCATGTTTTAGTAAAAGAAACTCAAAGTACATCTTCTTCTGGGATAACTCGGTATTGATTTTTTAGATGTTATGTTTAATTTATTTTTACTGTTCTTTTAAAATTATAAAATAATAAACATGTAAGAAAACATGAAATTTTTATAAAGAACAGAAAAAAAGATTGTATTGCTTTATCTGTGTGTTTTTTTTTTAATGAGGCAATGAGGGTTAAGTGACTTGCCCAGGGTCACACAGCTAGTAAGTGTCAAGTGTCTGAGGCTGGATTTGAACTCAGGTCCTCCTGAATCCAAGGTCAGTGCTTTATCCACTGCGCCATCTAGCTACCCCCAACATATAATTTTTAAAACCACAGATAGGGCAGCTAGGTGGCGCAGTGGATAAAGCACTGGCCTTGGATTCAGGAGGACCTGAGTTCAAATCCAGCCTCAGACACTTGACACTTACTAGCTGTGTGACCCTGGGCAAGTCACTTAACCCTCATTGCCTCATTAAAAAAAAATTATATGTTAAATTTAACACAGTTCTATCAGCAATGCTGTTTTTTTTGGTTTTCTTTCTGAACTTCTCTATTCTATGAATTTTTAAGTGTTTTGTTAACATCCTTTTCTTTGTTTCTTTTTCTTTTGGTGAGGCAGTTGGGGTTAAGTGACTTGCCCAGGGTCGAGGGCAGCTAGGTGGCGCAGTGGATAGAGCACCAGCCCTGGATTCAGGAGTACCTGAGTTCAAATCCGGCCTCAGACACTTGACACTTACTAGCTCTGTGACCCTGGGCAAGTCACTTAACCTCATTGCCCTGCCCCCCCCCCCCCCAAAAAAAAAGTAAAAAATTTTTTGGCATCAATCACCAATCCTTTATCCCCATACCCCCCCTTCCCACCTTGGCAACAAAAAACTTCCATTGTAACAAATAAAAATGGTCAAAGAAAACAAATCCACATTCTACAGTGTTGGCTCTGTCCAAAAATATGTTTCATTCTGTATCGCTATTCTGTTATATTTCTGCCAGGATGGGGGAAACATGATTCCTCTTCATTCTTCTGGAGTCGTATTTGGTCAGCCCACTGTTCTTAAGTCTTTCAAAGTTGTTTTTCTTTATGATACTGTTGTCACTGGATACATTATTCTCCTGGGTCTTCCCTCTTAACTTTGCATCTATTAATATTTTTATGTTTATTGGTCCTCTCTGCCATTCTTTGATCTCTTAGGGATTTATGCTAACTTGTGTCACTGGGTCAAAGGGTGTACACTTTAGTAACTTTTGAGGCAGAAATTCTACTTGCTTTCTGAAGCAGTTGAACCACTTTTGAGCCCCATGAGCAGTGAATTATTTTGCCTGTCCTACATCCCCTCCAACAACTGTCAGTTTTCTGTTTTGTTAGCTTTGCTAATCTAATGGGGGGTAGGGGAACCTAAGAGTTTTAATTTGCCTTTTTCTTTATAAGCAGTGATTTAGAACATTTTTTCTTCTGGTTTTTAGTAGCTTGTATTTCTTATTTTGAGAATTGCCTGTTCATATGTTTTGAGTATTTAAGTGAATTGATACATGATAAGATAAGTGTTTTTCTTCGATTTTCTTTTCAGCCTTGCATTCATCAAACGTACTCCTGTAATTGATGCCGACAAACCAGTATCATCCCAACTTCGAGTTCTGACACTGAGTGAAGATTCTCCATATGAGACATTACATTCTTTCATTAGCAATGCAGTGGCTCCATTCTTTAAGTCCTACATCAGAGAGTCTGGCAAGGCAGATAGGTAAAAAAAAAAATCTTGGTTTAGTTTGAAATACTAAACAGATTACTCAGATTGTTACATCTGAAGTAGTACGGCCTATTGGAGAGAAGCCGAAAATTATATAAGCTATTGGCAGACTTCAGGCATGTTTTGATTTTAAGATGTTTACTATCTTTTCAGGGATGGTGATAAAATGGCTCCTTCAGTTGAGAAAAAGATTGCAGAACTTGAAATGGGCCTTCTTCATTTGCAGCAGAATATTGAAATTCCAGAAATTAGCTTACCAATTCACCCAATTATTACAAATGTTGCGAAACAATGTTACGAACGTGGAGAAAAGCCTAAGGTTACAGACTTTGGGGATAAGGTTGAAGACCCAACTTTTCTAAATCAGCTTCAGTCTGGAGTCAACCGTTGGATACGAGAAATTCAGAAAGTAAGAAGGCGGGAATGAATACTTAAATTGTTTACAAAATGTGTTTTGGGATCTTCATGGGAGAAGCCCACATTTTTCTCTTACCACTTTCTCCAAAAGAAAATATAAATGCTGTCACTAAGGATTACTTTAGCCCTTGGGTGAATTTGATGGTTTATATTTGAAATATGAAGGTCAACAATGATTTGTTTAGTATGTTTGGGGGTACAGTTCGAAATTGTTTAAAAAGTGATAATGTGGGGCAGCTAGGTGGCACAGTGGATAGAGCACCGGCCCTGGATTCAGGAGGACCTGAGTTTAAATCCAGCCTCAGACACTTAACACTTACTAGTTGTGTGACCCTGGGCAAGTCACTTAACCCTCATTGCCCTGCAAAAAACAAAAACAAAAAGTGATAACATGTAGGAATATGTGAAGTTTGAGAGTTGCAAGGGACCTCAGCAGCCCTCTAATTGAATACATATCCAAAAGAATCCTTACTTCATCAGGTCAGTCAGATGCTCACCTACCCTCTCTTGTATCGTTTGACAAGAATGGAGGCCATTGGAAGGCTTCTAGTGAAGAGGCGCCTGCTGTCTCCTGAGGCAGCTCATTCCCCTTTTGAATAGCCTTACATACAGTTGACAGAAAGCTTTATCTTGCTCATCAAATTCATTTTTGCCTTTTTTCCACTTCTACCCTTTGCTCCTGGTTTTCCCCTTTGGAACCAGTAAACAAATCTAATTTTTTTCTGCATGACACACTTTTAAATACTTGATGACAGTTATTAAACCCCGTTTGAGGCTTCTCATCTCTAGGGCAACCATCCCAAGATCCTTCAGCCAGTCTTATGGTATGGACATGAGACTCTTTACAATACTACTACTACTACTACTACTACTACTAACACATATTACATCGGTCCAGGCACTGTACTAAGTGCTTTGCCATTATTATCAGACAACAACTCTAAGAGGAAGGTGCTACTGTTATCCCCATTTTATAGATGAAAAAATTGAGGCAAATGGAGTGACTTGCCCAAGAGTCACACAGCTAGTAAATGCTGAGGCCAAATATGAACTGGGGTCTTTAGCCAGGCCTGGGGCTCTGTCTACTGTACTACCTACCTTGCTCTCCTCTAGGTACTTTCCAGCATATTAATATCCTTCCTAAACTGACACCCAGACCCAAGCACATTATTCTAGATATAGTCTAATCAGGGTATAGTGCAGCAGAACTATAGGCGCATACAGAGTTAGAGGTACAAAGGACCTTATTCTGGGAAGCCCTCCCTCTCCCTGTGGCCCAAGGACACAGTTAGCTTTTCTAGCTTTTGTATCATACTGTTCACTAAGATTGCACTTGTGATCCACTAAAACCCTCCACTGTGTAGTTGTTGTTTTTTAAAGACAAACTATTAAAGACTTTTTTATCTTGTACTTACAGAGTTGATTTTTTTAAACCCTCTTAGAAGACTTCATACTTTTCCCTATTAAATTTCACCTTGTCAGAGTCATCTCAGTGTTCAGGCATGTCAGTTTCTTGACTTTGTCACCCACTGTGTTAACTGTCCTTCCTAGCTTTGCCTTCTTTGGAAATTTGAATAGTATCCATCCATGTCTTTTTTTTTAATAATAAACATTTTTATTTATAGTTTGGGGTTCCAATTTTTATCCTTCTTTCCCTCCCTCCCTTCTCCCCTCCCTGAGGTGACAAACAATCAGATATCCATCCATGTCTTTAACCAAGGAGTCAATAAAAATGTTAAATAACACAGGGCCAAGCCACAGATTCCTTTCATTTCAGTTTTCCTCATTTTGATTTCCAAGGAAAACAACTGTTACTCCCAGTATAGGTAACCAATTTAAATTATAAGATTGGGTTTTTAATGAATAGATTTAGGTTTTGATTGCAATGGCATTTTTAAAAACCTTTGCTTATATTTTTACGCTTATTTGTACATATCTTCCCTCATAGAATGTAACCTCCTAGAGGACTTGAACTATTTGATTTTTGTCTTTGTATCCCCAGCATCTAAAATAGTGCCTATTTGGCACGATACTGTATTACATGCTTGGTAAATGTTTGAGTTTTAAAAAATTGATTAACGTAATATTTGTCTTTAAAGGTGACCAAACTAGACCGAGATCCGGCATCAGGAACTGCCTTACAGGAAATCAGTTTTTGGCTAAACTTGGAACGTGCTTTGTACCGTATTCAGGAAAAGCGTGAAAGCCCAGAGGTTCTTTTAACTCTGGATATCTTGAAGCATGGCAAACGTTTTCATGCAACAGTCAGCTTTGACACAGATACAGGTAAAAATAAAAGTGCTAAAATCTAACCTGAGGGTAATTGACTTAGATTAATTTTTAAAAAATGTTTCATACTAATGATTTCTGGCAAAACTAATGATGTGTTGTGCTTCCTTGTACACTTTTCCTTTCTTCTGTGTCTCTTTGGCCTTATAGTCTGGTCTTACCATAGCTGCCAGCCAAACATTTGACAGCCTAGGAGTGATAGAGGAAAGATGATAAGAATAATCTCCATTTAGAAAACTCAAGGAAAAAAAATGGTTTCCCTATGATTTACTCCGCTTCCTTTCCTTTCACTACTTCTACTTTCTTTTCCCCAGCATCTAAAAACTGCTGGTCTTCCATGCCTGCAAAACTGTCAAGATAGGTTTGACTCAGTAGTGAGCTGTGGCAACTGGACACCTTCTGAAATTCCAAGACTGATACCAAATGAGAAAAGGCTGACCAAGCAGTCAAGTAAAAGACTTGGCCTTGGGTCATGTAGCTGGTAAATTCAGAATCAGGACTGGAACTCTGATCTTCTGACTTCTGATATATTGGTCCACAACAGTTAGAAGACAATGATTCACTTTTCTCTTATATTCTAGGTCTGAAACAGGCTTTGGAAACTGTAAATGACTATAACCCTCTGATGAAAGATTTCCCTCTGAATGATTTGCTCTCGGCTACTGAGCTTGACAAAATAAGGCAGGCCCTAGTTGCAATTTTTACCCACTTAAGAAAAATCAGAAATACAAAATACCCTATTCAGAGGGCCTTGCGTCTGGTGGAGGCCATTTCAAGAGACCTGAGTTCTCAGCTACTCAAAGTGCTGGGGACAAGAAAACTTATGCATGTGGCATATGAAGAATTTGAAAAGGTAAGTCTTAAGGGATTGATAAACAGTACTTCAGAGAGACAGAAAAGAAGCTCATTTTGAAAATATTCCCACCCTTGTTATACCCTGCTAGGTCATGGTTGCTTGCTTCGAAGTTTTCCAGACGTGGGACGATGAGTATGAGAAACTGCAGGTGCTCCTAAGAGACATTGTCAAGAGAAAGAGAGAAGAAAACCTGAAGATGGTCTGGAGGATCAACCCTGCACACAGAAAACTTCAGGCCCGCCTTGACCAAATGAGGAAGTTCAGGCGCCAGCATGAGCAGCTGAGAGCCGTCATCGTCCGAGTGCTGAGGCCACAGGTAAGTTTCTAATCCTCTGAATTGTTGGATGCATTGATTTGTACTTTTTCTTCCTATTATACTCATGACTTGCCTATACTAAATGTGGTTGCTAGAATACACTTAAACATTGTTAAAGTTTTTTTTTTATTGATAGCTTCTCTTTATAATAACATCAGCTCCAGACATACTCCTCCTTCCTCTCCTCCCCAAAGAGCCTTCCATTATAGCAAAGAATAAAAAAGAGGAGAAGAAAAGGCAATTCAGATTCAGCAAAACCATCCAGTATATCAAACAAGTCTGACAACTTAGGCATTGTTCCATATCCGTCATCCTCCACCTCTGTAAAGAGGGGCAGGAGGGATGTTTTCTCATCTCTTTTGCAAGGTGTCTTCTTTCTTGCTTCCTTTGTTCTTTTTCTCTCCCTCCACCAAATCACATATCTTCCACTCAAACCAACCTCATTGTTCATTACTTCATGGCACAGTTAGATCTGCTTGCCTCTCACCTGCACATCCTTGCCTTTATGCCTTCTGCATCTGTTATTTTTTCCTAAAATTCCTGATTCTTTCCCACTAATCCAAAATCTATCTTAAAACTCACCTTCTGGAAGCATTCCCTGATTCATTTCACTCTCTATTTGTAAGCAGTCAAATACTTAATGTTCTGTTGTGCTAAGTGCTTATAATCCGTATGCTTTGTAAATTTTGCTTTACAATGCTAAATGATAGGTCACATTTGTCAGGTGTTTAGCTGGATTATAATCTCCCGTAGAGCAGGGACCACTGTGCTCTTTTAGCAGTTACTATAGGGATTGGTACATAGCAGGTCAACAAGAAATTGTTGACTGACTAATTAAGAAAAGCAGTTTTTTTCTTGACTTGTTAAAATCTAATTTAATGTTTTACTCAATTATTTTTACCTATTAAGTTTATGCAGAAATTTATATCCTTTGCAATTAACCTGATGTTTTATAGTCAATTTAAGCTTTCTTTAAACTGTGGCTGGGGTGCTAGTTTTGGTAATTTTTAGTCTGTGTACTGTATACTTGTTAGGTTAAGAAATTACATTAGAATTCTAGCTTAAAGATATTGTAGCTACTCGAACACTTTATCCCCCCAAAATAAGTAGAACCATTTGGAATTGCTATTGAGCACAAGCCACATCTTCAGTGTGTAGCTCCTGACTGAATTTCAAAATCCACATTTACCTAAAGGATGATGAAAAGCTTAATATTGAAAGCATAGGTTTGTACAGGTAGCTGCATTATAAGTAGAGGAATTTTGTATGGATAATAATCTTTTTTCATATTATTCGGTTGTGCTGGGGTAATTAAATGCTTGAATTGGGATGATTAGGTGGTATCTTTCTATGAAACATAACCTAGTACCTATGCCCAGTGGAATTCAGACTTTTTTGATGGTTTTTGCTCTTCAGGTCACTGCTGTTGCTCAACAGAGTCAAGGAGATGTGCCTGAACCTCCGGATATGAAAGTGGCCGAAGTTCTTTTTGATGCTGCTGATGCTAATGCTATTGAAGAAGTAAACCTTGCTTATGAGAATGTCAAGGAAGTAGATGGGTTAGATGTTTCTAAGGAAGGTACGGAAGCTTGGGAGGCTGCAATGAAGAGATATGATGAGAGAATTGACAGAGTAGAAACCCGAATCACTGCTCGCCTCAGGGATCAACTTGGGACAGCAAAGAATGCGAATGAAATGTTCAGAATCTTCTCCAGGTTTAACGCCCTGTTTGTCAGGCCTCACATTCGTGGTGCCATTCGTGAATATCAAACACAGCTAATCCAACGTGTGAAAGATGACATTGAATCTCTTCATGACAAATTCAAGGTTCAGTACCCTCAGAGTCAAGCCTGCAAAATGAGTCATGTTCGCGATCTGCCTCCAGTATCTGGGTCCATTATCTGGGCTAAACAGATTGATAGACAGCTCACTGCCTACATGAAGCGGGTTGAAGATGTCCTGGGCAAAGGCTGGGAGAACCACGTTGAAGGCCAGAAGCTGAAGCAGGATGGAGACAGTTTCCGTATGAAGCTCAACACTCAAGAAATATTTGATGATTGGGCAAGGAAGGTGCAACAGCGTAACCTTGGTGTTTCTGGTCGTATTTTCACCATTGAAAGCACTCGGGTTAGAGGCCGGAGTGGAAATGTTCTTAAATTAAAAGTTAACTTCCTTCCTGAGATCATTACTCTGTCAAAAGAAGTTCGGAATCTCAAGTGGCTTGGTTTCCGGGTTCCACTGGCAATTGTGAACAAGGCTCATCAGGCAAACCAGCTTTATCCATTTGCCATCTCTCTGATTGAAAGTGTCCGTACGTACGAGCGGACATGTGAAAAAGTGGAAGAACGCAATACCATCTCACTTTTGGTGGCCGGCCTAAAGAAAGAAGTGCAAGCGCTGATTGGAGAAGGCATTGCCCTGGTGTGGGAATCCTACAAACTTGACCCCTATGTTCAGCGGCTGGCAGAGACCGTGTTCAACTTTCAAGAAAAGGTTTGTTTTACCTTAAAATAATTTGACAGGTGTTTTAAATATTGGTACCAATTGCCATTTCGTGAAATCCATAGGATTTCATACATGTTTGTCAAGGACAGAGGCAGGATAGCCAGCCAGCCTCAGAGCCAGGAAGAACTGGGTTCTGGTCCAGCCTTTGACATATATTGGCTGGATGACCCTAGGCGAGTCATTTAAGTTCTCCATGCTCTGGGCAATTCTCTAAGACTACAAGTTTCAGAGAAAGTGCTGGTCTAGTTGGTGAGGGAAATTTCCTTACAAGGGAGTCCTCAATACTAATGAGCCCACAGTGCATCTCCATCCCTCATCCTTTGTTAAGTATTCTAGGGATGTGTTAGATAGTTTAATAGACAAAACAGCCACAATGTTTTATAGCTTTGATACTTAATTCCTACTGAAGATAAACAAATTTTGAGTGTTTTAGGGCTGGTTTAATGCCGAAAGTTGAGCAGTGGAAGAAAAATTCCTTGACTCAGACTTTTTATGAATAACTATCTTGTGATAAAGAGTTAGAAAAGAAATGTCTCTCCACATGTCTAGCACTGAAATTGAATGTGTATCATCAGAAATTGAAATTAACCTCCTTTGAGTATTTGGTTTTTCTCTACTAATATAAACCTTCCAATAAAATTACTCAGGTAACCAGGGGAAAAAGTGAATAAATTAAGATTGTTGCAACAAACTAGAGTGATGGCTTAAATATTATATTTATTGACCTACAGGTGGATGATCTGCTTATTATTGAGGAAAAAATTGACCTTGAAGTTCGTTCCTTAGAAACTTGTATGTATGATCACAAGACTTTCTCTGAGATCTTGAATAGAGTCCAGAAAGCCGTGGATGACTTGAATCTTCATTCCTATTCCAATTTACCCATTTGGGTCAACAAACTTGATATGGAGGTAAGGAGTGGTTAGGAGTTCTTGTAAATTGTTCTTTCTACTGAGAAAGGTAGCAATAATTCCCTTTTCTAAGGCTAAATTCTAAGGCTTAAAATTGAATGTAGACCATCTTTTTCCAGTAGAGTCTTATATATATTGGTGCTTATGGGAGAATTATAAAGAGAAAGTAGGGTCAGGTCTGTGCTCTCCAAGTGCACTTATTATCTAGTAGAGATAAAACAGGGGCAGCTAGATGGCGCAGTGGATAGAGCACCGGCCCTGGATTCAGGAGGACCTGAGTTCAAATCCGGCCTCAGACACTTAACACTTGCTAGCTGTGTGTCCCTGGGCAAGTCACTTAACCCCAATTGCCTCACACCAAAAAAAAAAAAAAAAAGAAAAGAGATAAAACAGATACTTATACAGATTAAAATTCATTTGTACAAAAGAGAGAGTGTGAGGTGTCCTCATTTTCAGCTTCTTACTCTCAGTCTCCAGAACCGATCTGTGGCCAAGTTTTGTTGTTTCTGCCCTTGTAATATCTCTTGCACATGCCCTTTCACTACTACCACCCTGGCACAGGCCTTCATCACTGCCATACCTCGATGACTTCAGTAATCTTTCAGTGATCTTTCTCTGTCTCAACTCCAGTTCATCTACTCAGCTATTAAAGTGATTTTCCTAAAGGGCAAATCTAACCATGTCACCCTCCTATTCAGTTAAACTCCAGTGGCTCCCTATTACCTCTAGGACCAAATGGAAAACCCTCTAGCTTTAATTAAAAAAAAAAAAGCTCTTCATAACCCAGCTCCTTCCTACCTTTCCAGTCTTTTTACAACTAATTCCCTTCCGTGTAGTCTGTTATCCAGTGATGCAGGCCTTTCTGCTATTCCTTATAGGAGACCTCTCATCTCCCAACTGCAGTCATTTTCATTGGCTGCCCTCCATGCTCTCCTCCTGCCTCAGCTAAAATCCTACCTTATTCCAGAAGCCTCTCCACCCCGCAATGCTTGTCTCTGAGATTATTTCCATTTTATCTTGTTTAGACATAGTTGCTTACATGTCGTCTCTCCATGTTAGAATATGAGCTCCATAAGGGCAGAGATTGTTTTTGCCTCTCTTTGTATCCTTAGCACAATGCCTGGCACACAGTAAGTGCTTAATAAATGATTGCTGATTGTTGATTGAAGATCTCAGATAAAAAAAGAGATCTGCTTGCTGTAGGCATTTGAGGTTGGCTTTGAAGAAGGATTAGGCTATTGATAGGTCCAGAGGGATTTGAAATGATACTGGAGCCAGGGAGGTTGTTTGAAAAGCCAAGAATTTACTACCAAGTGTCACGAGGTGCTGTTAAGCCAGGTCTCAGTGAAACTGGCCATTAGACTAGGGCCATGTCATTAGAACTTTTTTCTCTCAACATATTTTTCCCTTTTTGTTCCATCAGGGCTATACAGAAAACTCGGCTGCTTTTGAGTAGCACATTTACAAGGCCTGGGAGATCTTGGCTTTCACATTTACATTTTAAAATTTAAAAACCTCATTTCATCTGGTGCTTACTGGCCCCCAGCCTCTTATCCCAGGACATTGGTCTCCTAAGGACAGATTCTAGTTAAGACACCTGAGGCAAGAAGCTCAATTAGGGGGCTGTTACAACAGTTTAGATAAAAGATGAGAGCCTGAACTAAGGTGGTGGCAACATGAGTTGGGGAGGTAAAAATGACAAAACTTGGTAACTGATCGACCGCGTGGGGTGAAGAGTCGAGAGTTGCAGATCTGGAGATTGGAAGAATAGTTTTCCTCCTGACAAAAGTGGAAAACTAAAAAGAGGCCCGAGGGGATGGTGTTTCTGTTTCAGACTGTTGTGGTCAAGAGGCCTGTCGGACGCCGAGTTTGAAAAGGTCAGTAGGTAGTTGGCAATGCAGGACTGAAGCTCAGGAGAGAGACAAGGGTCGGATATATAGATCTCGGAGTCCCCATTAACTGACTGATCTGCCTAGAAGGTAATCAGTCCCTGGGGCCTGATGGGATTACTAAGAGCCAGCAAGTTTAGAAGAGAAAAGACACAGGACAGAACCTTAGGATACGCCCACAGGTAAGGGGAAGGATGTAGGTGATGAATTGGTGGTGGCACAGGTAGGAGGTGAACCAGGAGATAGCTGTGCCATGAAAACTCGGAGAAGACAGAACAGACAAGAGGATAAGGGAGGTCAGCATGTCATATGTTGTGCAGAGAGTTCAAGAAGGATGAAGATTGAAAAAAAGGCCTTTGCATGTAAAAATGAAGAGAACTTAAGGTACCTTTATAGGCACTGGCTGTGTTTGGATGGTGAGACCAAAAGTCAGATAAGAAGTTGAAGAGTGAGGAAAAGGAGAGGAAGCAGAGGCAAACAGTAAAATCAAGATGGGCTTCCCCTGTCTACCTTTTCACAGCTAAAATGCCTGGATTTTTTTTTTCCTTTAGAAGGGAGGGAAGGTGGGAAGGAAGAGTGGGATAAAAATGTGTTCTTGGCTAATAGCATTTCCTTTTCTTTAGATTGAAAGAATATTAGGGGTTCGTTTACAAGCTGGCCTGAGGGCTTGGACCCAGGTTCTTCTTGGACAGGCTGATGATAAAGCCGAAGTTGACATGGATACAGATGCTCCTCAAGTCAGTCACAAACCAGGTGGTGAGCCAAAGATTAAAGTAAGTATCCCAGGGTCATAGGGGCCTTCTGAGCCCCTAATTAATAAGTCTCATTCGATCTCTTCTTCATGCATGATTGCTGACTTAGCAAATAAGCAACTATTTTTCAAGAAATTAATATAAAGGCCTACAGGTAGATGACTTGCTGCCCAGCATTTTTCAGAGAAATTTTGTCACCAGTTTAGCATTTTTAAAGCCAAAATGATAAATTAAGGATAGGAGAGATACCATAGTGCTGTTCTGTCCTTTCTTGTCTTACACACTTTCTGCTTCTGGGTTAACATGGATAATTAATGGAGACCACTGCAAAGTATATTGCAAACCTTAGCTTAGTAGGCTTTATCTGGGGAAATAATTCTACTTTGCTAAGTCAGAAATGTTCAGAAAGGACTCTGGTCAATGAATCCACTTCCTTTTTTCCTTACCTGCTAGATTTTTGTTTCCAGCAGTGTGGGTAGAGGAATGAAAGCTAGATTTGGTCGGGATTGCCAGGTTCAAATCTAGGCTTCAGTGCTGAATAGTTGTGTTGTGAGCATACAAAAAATTATTTAGCCTTTCTGAGCTTTGGTCTTCTCATCCTTATGCTGGGGCTACTAACTTGTATAATCCATCTGGAGTTGTTGTCAAGAAAGTACTTTCCATACATGATAAGTGTGGTATAAATATAAGCAGAAGTTGTTCATAATGCTTTAAACCTACTTTTTTGAGCATCATGGACATAGTTCAATTTTATCCTTGTTAGGCTGATTAAAAACTTATAGATCATACTATTAGAGATCATAAACAAAGGACCTTGAAGGTCATATTTACTCTTATGTAGTTAGAGACTGAATTGGAATTAAATCTTAGTTGTTGAAATAACTTCAGCCAGTTTCAAAATTACAGATTTCAAAAGTTGATTTATTATACTTTCACTAGTGCTCTTTGTATGCTTCATCCTTAGTGCTGACTAGCATTATATGCATGCCCAACCTAATATAATTAGTTCAATAAAATCCTGTGATTCTGTGCTCTTTTTATCTGTCAGTATTTACTGAGAGTTATTTATATACACTCAGAATACATATACTGAGTATCTTTTATGCACCCAGCATTGTATAAGGCAGTGTGTGTATGTATGTAGCTGTGTGTGTGTGTGTGTGTGTGTGTCTGTGTCTGTGTCTGTGTCTGTGTCTGTGTCTGACTTTAGGTTATTTTTAATCCCTGCTGGTTAAGGGGAAAAGAACGAACAACCCAGCAGCATGAAACGCTTAGAAAAAAGTAAAAGATTATATCTAATAAAGAACAAGTTTTGTTGTTCTAACTTAAAGTGTTATAAAAATTCAGAGAAGGGAGTGATTTATGTATGGGTATATAACTTCTTCCAGTTACTTAATTGGCAACTTATTTTTTCTTCAGAATGTTGTTCATGAATTAAGAATAACCAATCAGGTGATTTACTTAAATCCACCAATTGAAGAATGCAGATATAAGCTCTATCAAGAAATGTTTTCCTGGAAGACAATAATACTCTCACTTCCCAGAATTCAGAGTCAGAGGTATCAGGTAAGCATGAAAATAATAGTGGCACCTGAATATTTCATCCCATAACTGACCTTATATGAATTAATCAGTGTTGAAAGGATTCCTGTGTTCTACCCCTCACAAAAAGGCCCAGTTAGTCAATTCATTCTGTAGAATTGCCCAAATTGTTCAGAACCAGAGCTCTATCCAGTCTTATTCAGTTTTATCCCAGAAAATTTTTTAAATTAAATTGTTGTTGTCCTGAAATTGACAAACACCGATAAGCATGAATATTTCCATATACAAAGAACAAAAAAGGAATTGCATATGAAACTGTGAGTCTTTATTGCAAATAACTTGGGTTGTTTTTTTAAGTACATAAGAAATTCAGCACATTAGTTCCAAAGCTGTTCTTGCTTCTCTGTTTCTCCCTCTGACCTTCCTTCTGAACTCTTCTGTGCCTTAAAAAAATTGCTCCATCGATGCTCTTGTCTTTCTTTTTCCCCATTGTTTTGGCATTCCTTTCCCTAGCCTTCTTATCCCTAGCAGGTATTAAAAAAAAAAAATCAAAACACAACTCCTCTTTGTAACAACTAAGCATAGTCAAGCAAAACATCGATATGTTGGCCATGCCTTGAAAACAGGTCTCCTTCTGTACCTCTGGTTAATTCTTTCTCTGTTGAGAGATGGGAAGCATGACTTGTCATTTTTCTGGTTTCTTAGTTGGTCATTACATTGGTCAGTTCTTAAGTTTCTAGAAGTAATGTTATAGTCACTGTATAAACGTTCTCCTGCTTTAACTCGCTCATAAAAGTTCTGGGTTTCTCTGAATCTGGGCTTTTAATTTTTTATTCTAAAATTAAGACCCCAAAAAAGAACATTTCCATATACCAAGTAAAATAGAAAAAGGCTACATGTGAAATGGCAGATCTGTTACGTACAGAGCACTTCTTTAAAAGCCTGTGATAAATTCGGCATGTTGCTTTCAAACCTTTCCTGCTTGTCTGTTTGCTTCTGAACTTCGTTTTATGTTTTCTCTTCTCTTCTGTCTCTTTTTCAGTGCTTCAGTGACCCTCTTTTCTTTCATTTCTTTTTTTTGGTAAGAGTATCGGGCAGCTAGGTGGCGCAGTGGATAAAAGCACCGGCCCTGAATTCAGGAGGACCTGAGTTCAAATCTGACCTCAGGCACTTGACACTAGCTGTGTGACTCTGGGCAAGTCACTTAACCCTCATTGCCCTGCAAAAAAAAAAAAAAAAGAGTATCTAGCTTTTCTCTCCCCCAAGCAAATTCAAACAAAACAAATCCACACTTTTGCCAAAACCTTACTTCTCATTTTGTTCAAAAACTTCCTATTCTATGCCTCAAATCTAGTACTCGTTTGTCAGAAGTTGGGTAGCATGTTTCAAAATTGTTTTTATTTACAAGATTTTTACTGTATTATTAATTGTTATCCTGGTTCTGCTCACTTCATGTTATATCAGTTTATATAAGTTTTCCCAGGTTTCTCTGAAATCTTCCCTTTCAGAATGTCTTATACCACAATAATATTCCATTCCTTTCTTACATTAACGTTTATTTAGCCATTTCTCAGTTGATGGGCACCCTCTTAGTTTCTACTTCCTTGCTATAACAAAAAGGGCTGCTATGACTATTTTCCTTTCTTTATTTTGGTATCTGGACCATACACCCAATAGTTGTATCACTGTTTCAGAGTATGTACAGTTTAGGGCATTGCTTTCCTAAATGGCTGCACCAGTTCACAGTTCCACCAACAGAGTGTTAGTATGCCTGTCTCCCTGCAGCCCTTCCAAACAATTATCATTTTCCTTTTTTGTCATCTTTGCCAAGGTAGAACTTCACAATTTTAATTTGTGTTTCTCTTAGTTTTCTGGGCATGTTTTTGTATAGTTGTTGATAGTATGTGTTTTGTCATTTGAGATGCCTGTTCATGTCTTTTGAACTTTTACCAACTGAGGAATAATAGTTCTTGTTCTTATATATTTGAGTCAGTTCCCTATATAACTTGGATATACTTTTATCAGAGATATATCTGCAAATTTTTTTTTTCTCAGTTAACTTTTCTTTCCAGTTTTAACTGTTGACTTTGTGGAGAAGCTTTTCAATTTTTGTAATAAAAAATGTCAAATCAACATTTATTAAATTCTTACTGTGTGCCAAGCAGTTTATACCCCATGATCCTCTCTCATTCTTCTTTGGTGAAGAACTGTTTCATCTATAGTTGGCAAAAGGGTTCTCATTCCCTTCACTCTAGTTTATTTGTGATGTGACCTCATATATCTATTATCATATATTCATTTAAAGCTTACTATGGTTAATCATGTGAGTTGGTCTAAACCAAAATGTTGCCAGGCAGTTTTTGTTGCCATACCTTTGTAGTTGGAATTATCCCAGCAAATCTTTGAAGATGAGAGGGAAGACTAGAGAAGGAAAGTTAATCCTGCTGGTGTATCTTGACATTGTCAAATGCTACCACCAAACAAGCTTTTAGAGTTGACAGTTCAGCCCTCTATAGTCTCTTTGGAGCTCTGCTACTAATTAGACTCCATATTTTAGTAAACTTCAAAGATTATCTCATCCAGGCCCTTGCAAGGGATTGTCCCCAAAATAAGACTGACAAATTAAGTTTTAAAGATCTTTTAAAAAAAAATATCTAAATTTAGGAGCTCTTTTTAAGACCTACATTTTTTTAATCATATTCTCTTTCTAGTTTAATACATAATAGAGAGCTGAAAAAGGGACTGGTAACTGACCTTGTAATAACTCTGTATACCTTCAAACTTGGCATTTTGAGGATCCAGTCTTTACACTTGTGGAATTTGCAATTTAGCTATGCAGTCCTACCAGTTTCTTTTTTATTAACTAACCATTGCCCTAATTTATCAATCACTTTGAATGAAGTATTAGCAAGACACATTTCAACTCTGTGGTTTCTGTTAGGTGGGTGTACATTATGAATTGTCTGAAGAAGAAAAGTTCTACAGGAATGCTTTAACACGGATGCCTGATGGCCCTGTTGCCCTTGAAGAGGCTTATTCTGCAGTCGTAGGCATTGTGACTGAAGTTGAGCAGTATGTCAAGGTAAAAGCCTTCATTTAAAATTCTGGGTTCACTTGAGTTGAACCTTTATAGCAAAGCTTCTTAAACTGTAGATTGTGGCCCCATATAGATGTGGGGGTTGTGGAAAATTTGGCAACAGTAAAAGGCTATGTATACCTATTTTATATACTTATATACCCAGGGTCTCATAAAAATTTCTTGGGTGAATAGGGATTATGAGTGGAAAAAGTTTGAGAAGCCCTGCTTTATAACATAAATGAATGAATGAATGAATGAGGTACATGGTGGGAATTGGTTCAAAATTGGTTTAAAAAATTCACCCCCACCTGCTCTACGTTTTTTAGTATAATGTCTCATAAATATGAAGGTGAACATTTTTAATGTGTAAGGAAATATGGTTTATTTGAAAATACTTATATTTAAATTCAAAATCTTAGTAATGGGACCATTTTCTTAGGTTAGATATAAATGATTTAAACTTTGCTCCCCCAAATATGAACATTCTAAGACTCTGAAGATTGAAGTTTCCATGTTTTATGTTAAAGATTAATAGATTCATACGGAATATGAAAAGATTGGGTTGATACAAATTTGTTTTAAACCATGCAGTTGAATGCATTATAAGTATCTATTGCATTCCAGAAATCATCTGTATTGCAAGAAGTAATTTTCATGCTTAAAAAGCAAAGTTTCTGATTTCCTCCATTTTGTTTACACATCAACAGTATTGAAGGAGAATGGGGAACGTTCAGTGATATCAAGCATTGGAAGCACTCTCTATGGAAAGAGAGAATAGGGTTTGGATACTTTTCTCCAAATAGGGACAGGGTCTGAACCTGTACTGGTATAAGGGCACCTCCCTGGTGAGGAAACTCTCTGTACCATTGCAGGTCAACACTGTCTTTGCAATTTAGAGTCTTAGAGCATCACCTATAGCACTGAGAGATTAAGTGACTGGGCTCATTCAACCAGTGTCTGTGGGGGGACTTGAACTAGGGTCTTTGTGGTTCTAAGGCTAGCCCTCTGGCCGCTATGCTATGCTGCTTCTTTTCAGGTTCTAAACATTTTGGTTGTTGGTCTTTTTTGGTTTTTTAACAGTATTACTTAGTCATTTTCTATATTTCCAGGTTTGGCTTCAGTATCAGTGTTTATGGGATATGCAGGCTGAGAACATCTACAATAGACTTGGAGAAGATCTAAATAAATGGCAAGCTCTTTTGGTTCAAATCAGGAAAGCCAGAGGAACTTTTGACAATGCAGAAACCAAGAAAGAGTTTGGACCAGTAGTTATAGATTATGGCAAAGTAAGTTGTATTATTGAAAAGCAAGGGACGGTTCACAGAAGATCAAACTTATTTTTGGATAAAATGTAATTGAAGCATAAACTTCTAAGATATAACTAAATGTTATGATCTTATTATCTTTCAGGTACAATCTAAGGTGAATTTGAAGTATGATTCTTGGCATAAAGAGGTGCTCAGTAAGTTTGGACAGATGCTGGGGACAAACATGTCAGAATTCCATTCACAGATTTCAAAGGTAAGGTGTAATATTTGTAGTATTGACTAGTCTACAAATGTAACTTTTTTTTAATACTAAAGTACTGTTCTCTTCTTAACAGTCTCGACAAGAATTAGAACAGCATTCTGTAGATACAGCTAGCACATCTGATGCTGTGACATTTATAACATATGTACAGTCTTTAAAACGGAAGATCAAGCAGTTTGAGAAACAAGTTGAGGTAAGATGGTTCATGGCTGTATGTGAATAGTTTAAGTTTTTGTAGGGCAGACCAACATTTACCTTTATTGAAGTTTATTTCTGTAACTTAGCTATACTTTGAAGATGTGAGTTCTATTTATGCCTTCTCATAGATTTGGCCATTTTTACTCTAGTTATTGACATTAAAATAACCAATACAGATATTTTATTTTGTTTTGTTTTTTGCGGGGCAGGGAGGGTAAAGTGATTTGCATAGGGTCACACAGCTAGTAAGTGTCACGTGTTTGAGGCTGGATTTGAACTCAAGTCCTTCTGAATCCAGGGCTGGTGCTTCATCCACTGTGCCACCTAGCTGCCCCCAGTACAGATATTCTTAAGGCTTAAAACAAGAGGTGAGCCAAGAGACAGTTTTCAAATACCCTCTGACTCAGGGTCATGGAAATCTGTGGTCATTTGGTGGGGACCACTAACAGTAATTGGATGAACTATGGGAGTTTGGGTTTTGTCTCCTTAGTTTTAGAATGTCAGCTTGTAGGAGGTAGGATTAATATAGCCTTTATCTTGGTTTAAGCTGGGCAGTCCAAATGCATAATAAGCATCTTTTGTTTTCCAGAAATCATCTGTATTCTGAGAAGTCATTTTCATGGTGATTTTTGTTTCTTAAATTAATAGCTTTACCGTAATGGCCAGCGCTTACTTGAAAAGCAGAGGTTCCAGTTTCCTCCATCTTGGTTGTACATTGATAATATCGAAGGAGAATGGGGAGCATTCAATGATATCATGCGGCGCAAAGACTCTGCCATTCAGCAACAAGTGGCGAACCTCCAGATGAAGATTGTCCAGGAGGACAGGGCAGTGGAGAGCCGAACGACAGATTTATTGACGGACTGGGAGAAAACCAAACCTGTTACTGTGAGTTGTGTGTGTGTGTGTGTGTGTGTGTGTGTGTGTGTGTGTGTGTTGCTTCTGGAGCAGAGACCTGGATTTATCAAACTATTTTATTGGCTCATTTATCTCCAGCCAGTCACTGTGGGGAAAGACTTGTGGTGCACAGCACTAGCTAAAATGCCAAATTTCCCCAGAAATCTATAACTTTATATTCTATGAGGTATACGTTCTTTCCTTTTCCAAACTCCGTGAACCTCTAAGTCCCTCCTCCTCTCTCAGTCCCACTCAGTTGTCAGAGATAGCTCCCTTTTGTTATGATGAATCCTCATAAATTGTTGGCATAGCCCTGCACATGTCTAGTCCACATGCCCTCACTTTTTCTTCCTCTTAGCCCGTGTTACTTCTTCATGTTAACTGCTAGACTACTAGAACAGAAAGGATTTGAGGATTTTAACTTCTGGGGGGGGGGGGCGGTTTTTTGGTTTTTTTTTAAGTGAGGCGGTTGGGGTTAAGTGACTTGCTCAGGGTCACACAGCTAGTACGTGTTAAGTGTCTGAGGTTGGATTTGAACTCAGGTACTCCTGAATCCAGGGCCGGTGCTCTATCCACTGTGCCACCTAGCTGCCCCCTTAACTTCTGTTTTTTAAAGTAAACCTACTGAAATTGGTAGTTCAGCTGTTTTCTAAATTTCTGATGGGCATGGGGTAAAATTCTATATTATAATTTCTTAGACAGTATGGAAAGCTTCAGTATCTGAAAGCTGTTTTGTGTACTGAATCCAACTCTGCCCCTAGGAAAAACCTAGGAAGGTGATAGGTAGATCATCTGGTTCAGCCCCATTAGGGAATTTAAAAAATCAGCTCCTGGATATGCCCTTTACCTCAAATGAAAAGTATGAGAAGAAGCATAAGAAAAGAGATCATAGGCTTTAGTCTGACCTTGCTTTTTTTGGGTGTGCAAGATTTTCCTCTGTAGCATCACTAACTTGCATCCTAACATAGCATTAGCAGGCTATGTTACAGTAAAGGAAAATGCCAGAGAAATGTTTTGTATTTTCTCTTGTTGTTGATCCTTCTTGCTTGCTTTAGGATCTTTTTATTACTTTAGTAGTATGTACTGAATTTGATTCTTTGGTCCAGGGGACAAACGGGATTAAGGGGAATAGAGAAAGTGAGTCACCTTTCACTAAAGCTTAGAAAAATGATAGCACTTTCATGGAGCATTAGACCTGGAAGGAACCTTAGAGATTGTCTGGTGAAAGACGCTTCCCAGCCTGGATAATGTGAAGTTATAGTGGGTGGGAAGACTGGGTGGAGTAAGAACTATAGTTTCCTTATGATGGGGTGGGGTGGTAGTGGAGGGAGTTGGCAGAAGGTGTAATCATGGATATCTGTAATTCTCTGCAGTGCTGGACATGAGTTTGAAAATATTTTCCCTTGGTGTTTGGAGATTTTTAAGATTTACATTTTAAATTGAAATTTTTTTCCCTTGCGGGGCATTGAGGGTTAAGTGACTTGCCCAGGGTCACACAGCTAGTAAGTGTCAAGTGTCTGAGACTGGATTTGAACTCAGGTCCTCCTGAATTCAGGGCCAGTGCTTTATCTACTATTCCACCTGGCTGTGCCCCTAAATTGAAAATTTTGACTTTCATTGTTCATTGGGACAAATGGGAATGTTTTTCTTCATTTTACACAGTCATTCCAAAAAGATGGAAGAGAAGTCTATGCAGTAGATATAGTCATTACAAACTAAAAATGTTATTTCGGGCAAGAAAAATTATTCTTCATCTGTTCCCTCTAATACTTCACTTAATAATCCAGGGAGTTGTCATAAGACCCCAAAATTTTAAAAAGTAAAAGGACATTAAAAGTGGCCCATCATTCCTCTATAATCTTTTACTTAAATTTTTGTAATTTGATTTACTCCACCTTATCCAGAAAACATGCCATCTGAACACTCAGGGTCAGTCTCCCAGCTCTTTCCTGATTCTGTGCCTTTGCTCATACTATTTTCTCGTCTCCCAAGGCAGGTCAGTTTAAATGTCACCTACTCCAGGGAAACTTCCCTGATTTTTTTCCCCTCCACATTCTCTGGACTTCACATAGTACTTGGTTGAACCCATGTAGGAATTTGACTTCTTGCTACTTGTGTGTGTGCCATATCCTTCCTATTTGAATGATAAGATTCATGATGTCAGATATTGGGTTTTAAGTAAATTTTATATCTCACACAAGTAGGCACTAACATAGGTATTTGTCTAAAGTAAACTCAAGTCTATCTGGACTTTTTCTCACATACAGGAGCAGGTTTTAAAATGATTGGTTGTATTTGCAGCTACTTTTACTTCTAAGCAACAGATGTTAACTTTTTCCACCCTGAGCCTCAGCATTGTACTCATTTTCACTTTGGCGTGGCCTGTTTTAGGGCAACCTTCGTCCAGAGGAGGCTCTTCAGGCACTTACTATCTATGAAGGAAAATTTGGGAGGCTGAAGGATGATCGTGAGAAATGTGCCAAGGCTAAGGAAGCATTGGAGCTCACAGATACAGGCCTTCTCAGTGGCAGTGAAGAGCGTGTACAGGTATAAACCATATACTGTTTATTGGTATAAACTGAAGAGAGATTTTTATTTTCTGTCTATTAAATAGAATTGCTCCATTCTTAATAGGTGGCTTTGGAAGAGTTACAAGATCTCAAAGGTGTTTGGTCTGAACTTTCTAAAGTTTGGGAGCAAATCGATCAAATGAAGGAGCAACCGTGGGTTTCAGTACAACCGCGAAAGGTATATTTCTTTTAAGTGTATATTCCTGTGTAATTCTGTGCAGCAGAGTCAACCCAGGACTAGCTACAGACTTTGTAAAGAACGATGTTGAATGTTAAATAGAATTTACATTCTGTAGACCAGATTTGGTCATTTAGATGTTTATTAAATCTAATTTAAAACTTAGAATTTAGTAATAAACACCGTGTAAAAGTTCTAGAAAGAATCACTTTACCATTACTGCGTAAAGGGGCCTGTTGGTTGGCTAACTAAATAACAACTTGACTTTTTTTCTTTCAGCTTCGACAAAATTTAGATGCTCTCTTGAACCAGCTGAAAAATTTCCCTGCACGTTTACGGCAGTATGCTTCCTATGAATTTGTCCAGAGGCTTCTGAAGGGCTACATGAAGGTAGGTAACACTTTCATTTTTTCTGTTACAGGAAATTGTGTTAGAAGCTTATATTCATAGGTAAATTTATTGTCACCATAGATCAACATGCTGGTGATTGAACTGAAATCGGAGGCACTTAAAGATCGGCATTGGAAGCAACTAATGAAGAGACTTCATGTTAATTGGGTTGTTTCTGAGTTAACCCTTGGCCAGATCTGGGATGTTGACCTGCAGAAAAATGAAGCAGTTGTCAAAGATGTCCTACTTGTAGCACAAGGAGAAATGGCTTTGGAAGAATTTTTGAAACAGGTAAATATTAAAACTGGAGGGCTTCTGTTCAGTGCGATGATAATGTGGTGCTCTGCACTTGGAGCCAGAAGTCCTGGCTTGAGATTTGGCCTCCCACACAGTGGATATGTGACCCTGGCCTACTTGCAATCTTTTGGAGCCTGTTTCTTCATCTGTCAGAGGGGGAACATTTGTACTAGCAATCTGTTGCTAGAATTAAATGAGGTAATGTATATGCAATACTTTGTTAAGCACAAGATGCTATCAAATGTGACATTAAGCCTCTGGCAACTGAGTGATGTGATGGATTATAAGTGGGGTTAGAAAATATTCGGTACTCACTTAAAGTACGGCATGGCGGGGATAGTGGGGCAGGTAGCGTGATTTCAACATTTTCTAACAAATGATACCAAACAATTATATCTTCGTAAATCTTCCAAAGTCTTAATATTCATGATGCTGAATGCTCCAATGTCCGTTTCTCTTCTAATTTCAGATTAGAGAGGTGTGGAATACCTATGAATTAGATTTGGTTAACTATCAGAACAAGTGTCGCCTGATTCGTGGATGGGATGACCTCTTCAATAAGGTCAAAGAACACATCAACAGCGTCTCTGCCATGAAGTTATCCCCATATTACAAGGTATCTTATCATTGTGCCCAGAGTATATCATTCCATTGACCACATTTTCATGTACCCATTGATCTTCATTTGTTTTGAACTAATGAAGTGGTTAGAGGCCTATTAAATTTGAGTCCAGAATAGAGTGAGTGGAATTTTAGCACTTTAAAATTAGTTCTAAATTGCCATATAACTATCAGAGAGAGTGCTAGATGTGAATGTAGATGGAATTTTAAAGATTAGCATTAAATTCCTGCTACTGTTTTACAACCAGGTTTTTGAAGAGGATGCTTTGAGCTGGGAAGACAAGCTGAATCGGATAATGGCTCTCTTTGATGTGTGGATTGATGTTCAGAGGCGATGGGTCTACCTTGAGGGCATCTTTACAGGCAGTGCTGATATTAAGCACCTTTTGCCAGTGGAAACCCAAAGATTCCAAAGGTGTGTTTTGAAATGATGAACCTCCAAAATGAGAGTAAATAGAAATAGCTATCCTTGACTACACTTTAAGCTTTATTATTTAAAAAATCTAATTCACATTTTCATTGCATTTTTAGCATCAGTACAGAGTTTTTGGCGCTAATGAAAAAGGTATCAAAATCCCCCCTTGTTATGGATGTTCTGAATATCCAGGGTGTGCAAAGGTCTTTGGAGAGGCTAGCAGACTTGCTTGGAAAGATCCAGAAAGCATTAGGAGAATACCTGGAAAGAGAAAGATCATCCTTCCCAAGGTATTTCATTTTTGATAAGGATTGAAATATAGTTTAATTTCAGCTATGTATCATCTTTTATTGATAGTCATCTGTTGAGTTTGTGTACCATTTTCTGTACTGCATATTTGTTCAGCTTAATTGAATGCTACTAACTGCTGTTTGAATCTCGATTGCAACCAGTTATATTAACTAATATCTTAAGATTTTCATGCCAACTTGATTAAACTCTTGAGCAGCTAGCTTAGTAGAAGATAATAGGAAACACTAGTGAAATGCAGTCAGGAAACCTGGGCCTGACTTTTGGATCAGTTTTGACCATCTCTCTGAGCCTGTTTTTCCATGTACAGAATGGGGTTAATGCTGCCATCATTGTCTGCTCAAAGTTTGTGGGCAAAGAGAAACACTCTGTAAATCTGAGTAGGTTGTTGATGGGGAAGGAGCAGAGTCGTGGATTCTTTGTATAGGAAACTCCCTCTGCTGATGCAGTTTGACATCTTCTCTATGACTCAGGGTCTTAGTTGCCTAAAGCAAGAGTGTCAAACTTGCCACTAGCAAAAGGCCAGAATCAGGTTTGGGAAATATTTAACAAAGCAAATAAAAATACAGTAAAACATAAATGATCAGTATGCAGCCAGCAAGGATCCATTTCTATTTGAGTTTGACTCCACCGGCCTTCTGGAGCACTGAGAAGTTAAGGTGACTTGAACCCAAGTATCCTTGGCTCTGAGACCAACTCTCCATACCTTATGCACTTGAATTCATGTTGCAGTAATTAATAATAAATACAAAAAGGAAGGGTAGGCCACAACTCATTCTTCTAGGTTATGGGGAGGCTTTTGCCTCTAATAAGACACAGTCTTTGACCCTGGGCTAAATCAGAAGTTCCCTGTGTATTCTTATCAAGGGATCAGGGCATATGGCTAGCTCCATTAGACATACCCCTTTCCAACAAAGGCCCACACCTTATCAAGTTGCTTTTTTTTTTTAGTGAGGCAATTGGGGTTAAGTGACTTGCCCAGGGTCACACAGCTAGTAAGTGTTAAGTGTCTGAGGTCGGATCTGAACTCAGGTACTCCTGAATCCAGGGCCAGTGCTCTATCCACTGCGCCACCTAGCTGCCCCTTCAAGTTGCTTTACTTTGACTGGGGGACTCCGATCAGGTGTTCTGGTTATCTCTCCTGTTCTGTTCTTTGCCCAATTAATTTGTCGTCCCAGCAAATCAAACTAGAGTGCTTTTTGTCTTGTTGGTCCATATCCCTAATTCTTGATGGTTCTCTGGGGATCTGGGAAGGCTGAAGCACTATCCTCTTGATTTCCTTGCACTAAAGAACCTCAGTAAGGTCCATATGCCATAGTTTTTATTAGTCTCCTTCGTGCCCCATACTGAGTCCCAACAAAGTCTATGCAAAACAGTTCTTAGACACTCCCTAAATTGACAGTCTTTTGTGAGGGTGTAGCTCTGCTATTCTCGTGGGCCTAGAGATTACATTAACCCCTGAATCAATTGAACAAATATTTTACAAAGTTCTCATAGGTTACCCTCACTTGCCTTGGTGCTTCTAAGGGCCTGTTCTAACCTTCCCCAAAACAGGAAAGAATAAAATTTAAAATAAAACACATCTAGCAACACCAAAAAATAGATAAAAGGCAAAGGGAAAAATAAAGTCTTTCCCCTCAGTGGAAAAGTCTAGGCCAGATAAGCTCCCAAGGCACATGGGGTTCTCCCAGCCGGGATCTGGAATGTGGGTTCCATTGAAAATTACCCTCAAGTGAGAAGCTAAACTGTTTTTTTTCTTTGGGGTGTGTGAGGCAATTGGGGTTAAGTGACTTGCCCAGGGTCACACAGCTAGTCAAGTGTCTGAGGCTGGATTTGAACTCAGGTCCTCCTGAATTCAGGGACAGTGCTCTATCCACTGCACCACCTAGCTGCCCATAAACTCTTCTATAAGAAAATTTCTTCACTAGGTCCTTACAACACATAGGACAACCTATATATCTTTTCAGTGAGGCCTTGTAATACATAGGGCAACCATATGGAGATCTGGTTTCACTCTAGACTACCTCCAAAAAACAAACAAACAAGTCACAAACTGAAATGGGCCCCAAAGAAATGTAGGGCTCCTGAGCAGGAATTAAGCATTTGGGGTAGTCTATTGGAAATCAAACCTTGACATCCTGAATAAATCCTCAAGATATCACCCCTGACAGAGGCTTTCAACTCCCAAAGGACCAATACAGACCAATTTGATCCTGGGGAAGTGACCCCCAAGGGATTGTTTTTCCTCTGATTCTGTACCTATTTCAAAATAAACTTAAAGGGAATATTTCAACAAAGCTTAGTATGGTTCAAGTCAAGGACTACTAAGAGTACAAGTAGAGACCCCTTCCACAAAGAAGCTTACTGTGTACAGTATGGGCATTGGGTAAAGCGATAGCTTTGTATTTCATGCCAAGATTATTAGCTTTGATAAAGTAATAAAGGAGAGTTATATGGCTTTAATGTTATGGAAGAAAGTTATACATTTATTTTTTCTTTAAAGGTATTAGCATAAGAGGGATAACTGAGTAACATCTATAAATTTTCTGGAATGGAAAAATGTTTTAACTTCAATTAAAATTAAGAAATTAGATTTGGATTTTTCATTTTAATGTCTGCAGAAGACCAGCCAAGAAGAAATCTACTTAAAATAGGACAGGTTGAACATAAACAACGTTTTTGAAGAACGTTAATATTATGTTGATATCATAATATGGCCAGAAATACTTGAAATATGTTTCAGTCTTCTGAAGATACTTAAGAGAAGGACTAGTCTGTGTCTCCCCTGGGTAGTTTATATTTAGTTACCTGTGTGAGGAGGAGCTGGATCAGACAATCTATAAACCCCTTTCTGCTTTGAATGTCAGTTGTTGTATACCCAGGATGGGGACTTATTTAATTTGCATTTTAAACCATCTTATTGTTATCTTTTGGTTTTGTATCTGTCATTTCTGTATATATGTCTACATTCTCTTTTCCTTCCCTTTCCCCCTCCCCCCTTCCTAGAATTGAATTCAATTAACTCAACAGTTAAACTAAAGCAACTGAAAGAGTGACTGTACCTGATAAGCATTCTGTTATTGTGGACTGACTGATTTTAATGGGACCCTTGATCCATAGGAGAATGCAGTCAAGGGGAAAGCATAAGTAAAAAGCTACAAACAACTTAGAGCTAACTTTAATTTTTAAAGCTGATTTTTAAAAATTTAAACGTTGTTTAATTTTCTTGCTTTTAAAATAAAGGGGAAGTGTGGGTGGGGCAGGGGATGGGGATGAGGTGGCCAGAGGAGAGGCCAACATTTCTAGTTGCCAGTCCTTGGAGATCCTACCAAAGTGGTTCTAGCTTTTCTTGAGAGATGACAAGTGCTCTGTAGCCTTGTATTTCTTTTTCTTTTCTTTTCTTTCTTTCTTTGTTTTTTTTGTTTGTTTGTTTTGTTTTTTTGGTGAAGCAATTGGGGTTAAGTGACTTGCCCAGGGTCACACAGCTAGTAAGTGTCAAGTGTAAGTGTCTGAGGTCGAATTTGAACTCAGGTCCTCCTGAATCCAGGGCTGGTTCTCTATCTACTGCGCCACCTAGCTGCCCCCTCTGGTAATATGTAAAAGAGTTCCTGAAGTTTAAATGCATGGCCTGACATTCTGGAATCTAAATTCCTCAAGGAACCCTTCCACATGTATGTATTTATTCCTCTTAATGCCAGGAGTGGGGTTAGTCCATAGCTTCATTTTTACTTAATGTAATTTTTGTTTTTACATCACCTTCACTCATTTCTGAATGTCATCTTGCACTGAAGAAGAAAAAGGGGGAAAGAAGAGAGATACAGCTGCTTCATTTTAGAAAACTTGCTCCCAGTCAAAAGAAATTTGGCCTGGGCTGAATCTAGTTCTGGCTTGAGATTCACTACTCATGGTCTAGTCTGTCAGGATAACATGCTTAGGATTTGTTTGTTGGGTTTTTGTTTGTTTGTTTGTTTTTTGTGGGGCAATGAGGGTTAAGTGACTTGCCCAGGGTCACACAGCTAATAAGTGTCAAGGGTCTGAGGCTGGATTTGAACTCAGGTCCTCCTGAATCCAAGGCCAGTGCTTTATCCACAGCGCCACCTAGCTGCCCCAACATGTTTAAGATTTAACCATAAATTGGGTCTCTGTGTATTTTTACTGTAATGTTACTTGAGCAGCTTAAAATAAGTGCTTTGTCTTTACTAGGTTCTACTTTGTCGGTGATGAAGATTTGCTTGAGATAATTGGAAACAGCAAGAATGTGGCAAAATTACAGAAACACTTCAAGAAAATGTTTGCTGGAGTTTCCAGTATAATTTTAAATGAAGATAACTCCATTGTCTTGGGAATTTCATCACGTGAAGGAGAAGAGGTAGCTAGAAGTTCAGTTTTGTGGCAGGGGAAGTAACATTTCAAATATTTACAGATCTCAATTTTAAAATTTAATTATTTCAGGTCATGTTTAAAACTCCTGTGTCAATCACAGAACATCCCAAAATCAATGAATGGCTCACACTGGTGGAAAAAGAAATGAGAGTCACCCTAGCTAAACTTCTTGCTGAATCTGTTACAGAAGTAGAAATCTTTGGCAAGGCAACTTCAATTGATCCTAATACCTATATCACTTGGATTGACAAGTACCAGGTAACTTGAATTGCAAATTTGTCTAAATATGTTATCTCTGAGGAGAGCTGTAATTACTGGTTTCGAAAACTTAACCTTTACAATTCCTTACTTTTCAGGCCCAGCTTGTTGTTTTGTCAGCCCAGATAGCATGGTCTGAAAATGTAGAATCTGCGCTGACCACCATTGGAGCTGGTGGTGATTCAGTGACTCCTCTGCAGTCTGTGCTGAGCAATGTGGAGGTCACACTGAATGTTCTGGCTGACTCAGTGCTGATGGAACAGCCCCCGTTACGCCGAAGGAAACTGGAACATTTGGTGAGTGTTGTGCCCTGATGATACATTTGAAGTTATGACTATAAAGAAAAGCATTCATAATTATCAGTTTAAAAGGTAGGGGCACTAGAAGACAAGTTCATTAGGCCATCCACAGTAAAAATTGAGATCTGAGCCAGGTGAAAGATAGATAACAGAGGTTAGAGGAGGATATGGGTACTGGGAAGTGCCCTAGGTGAATTCCTACTCATCCTTAAATATTGCCTCCATGAAGCCGTATCTGATTTCCCTGGTTGGTAGTAACTCTCCTTCAGACCTCTCATAACACTTTATTTAGCAAGTCTAATCCACATGTCATGCCATGGTTATGATATTATCTCTCTTCTTCAGTCACTAAGCTCTTTGAAGGGAGGGACCTTGTCTTATTTAAACTTGCTATTTTTCCTAAGCTCCAGCACAGTGCTTTGCACATTGTAGGAGTTTAAGAAATGTTTAATGAATGAAGGAATTTTTGACTAGTCATCCTTAATGCTTCTTCCCAAGAAAGTGGCTGTAGTGGTGTTTAGAGGGACTGAGGGTTGTAGGGAAGGATTGCCTTAGTCAGAAGAAATCAAAGGGCTGTGCATATCTAGAGACTTACTTGTTGGGGCTTAACCTGTCTCAGATATGGGAAATTGTGGGATATTCACCAAAACTAAAAGTTAACATGTGAGTTGTAGCCCCCTTAAAGAAATTACTGTTTTGCATCTTTAATAGAAAATTCTTAATAATAATAATAGTTGGGGCAGCTAGGTGGCACAGTGTATAGAGTGCTGGCCCTGGAGTCAAGAGGACCTAAGTTCAAATCTCACCTCAGGTACTTACTAGCTGTGTGACCCTGGGCAAGTCACTTAACCCCAATTGCCTTTTTTTTCCCCCACAATTGCCTTTTGTTTTTTTAAGTGAGGCAATTGGGGTTAAGTGACTTGCCCCAGGGTCACACAGCTAGTAAGTGTTAAGTGTCTGAGGCCAGATTTGAACTCAGGTACTCCTGACTCCAGGGCCGGTGCTCTATCCACTGTGCCACCTAGCTGCCCCACCAATTGCCTTTAAAAAATAATAACAATAGCTAGCATTTATAGTTTCCATTTCAAGGTTTGCAGAGTGCTTTACAAATATTATCTCATTCTATCCTCACAACAACCCTGGCAATAGTTACTATTATTATTACCATTTTACAGATGAAGAAACTGAGGCAAATAGGGATTAAGTGACTTGCTCAGATAATTAAATGTCTGGGGTCAAATTTGAACTCGTCTTCCTGACTTGAGGCCCAAAGCTCTATCCACTGTGCCACCTGTTGTAAAATTTAGTAATAGGTAGGCTTAAATGTTGAAACAATCTATAAAAGTCTTTGAAATAGTACTTAGCGGTGCAGCTAGGTGGCGCAGTGGATAAAGCACCGGCCCTGGATTGAGGAGTACCTGAGTTCAAATCCAGCCTCAGACACTTGACACTTACTAGCTGTGTGACCCTGGGCAAGTCACTTAACTCCCATTGCCCCGCAAAAAAAACCCAAAACCAACCAACCAAACAAACAAACAAACAAAAACAATAGTACTTAAATTTAAGTCTAACAATTTTTTTTTTGCAGGGGCCGCAAATGTAAAGAACAAATTGCATTGCTTTAGTTACTGATAAATTGTTTTCTTAATATATTGTCTGTCTTTAGATTACAGAGTTAGTTCATCAGAGAGATGTTACAAGGTCCCTGCTTAAAAGCAAGATTGACAACTCTAAATCCTTTGAATGGCTTAGCCAGATGAGATTCTACTTTGATCCTAAGCAAACTGATGTGTTGCAACAGCTGTCTATTCAAATGGCTAATGCCAAGTTTAACTATGGTTTTGAGTACCTCGGTGTTCAAGATAAATTGGTACAAACTCCACTCACCGACCGCTGCTATTTGACAATGACACAAGCCTTGGAGGCGAGACTGGGAGGATCTCCATTTGGTGAGTTATAATTATATATCAGTGTTATAATAATAAGTTCATGCTTATGTAGTATTTTAAAGTTCACAAAGCACTTTCCTCATAGCTCTATGCTGCTTACTCCTGGAGTCCACATACAACATCCTTCTCCAGTGCAGGAGTATTTTAGCATTGCATGAAAATTGGTGAAGGATGTCATGATACATCTGTGTTGGGCACTAACCATGGCTCTCTTCAAATGTTAGGTCCTGCTGGCACTGGTAAAACAGAATCCGTCAAAGCTCTGGGACACCAGCTTGGACGATTTGTTCTTGTTTTTAACTGTGATGAAACATTTGATTTTCAGGTAAAAGAGATTTGCGGGGGGGGGGGGGGTGCCAGGGGGGGGATGTGGGGGGGTGATATAACTGAGGTTAGATGCCTGTAAAGTATCAGTTGGGAGATTTCATGTTACCAGATTATGCTGAGACCAGATTTCCTGAGGCCCATAGAATGTCTCTGCTGCATGTTGCACCTTGGTAGTTAGGCATAATTTTAGAAATTCGAGGTAGTTTAATGGGTGTGACATACATACTTGGAGTTGGCCCCTGGCTCTGAGATTTTCTTTCCTCAGAGGCCTTTCCACTTAATAAATACCCCATTGCTGCCTTGCCAACATAACTCTAGAGCAGAGGCTCCTGAAGTTAGAGAGGGTGACTCCTTTTGTTTGTATCCTCAGCACCCAGGACTTTGCACAGAGCAGGTGCTAAATAAATGCTGTGGGTATTGGACAGTTGTAAAGCTTGTAAATTTCATATACTCCCATTTAAGAAAGACTAATCAAGTATAACTTTAAGGATATCAAGGGTTTGGAATAATTTTTTTAAATTAATTCAGTTTTAGAAGACATTTTCAAAACTACGTGAAGAAAAAATTGAATGGTAGTTGGTGAGATTTTATTGGGTAGTAGTGGGTGCAAGGAAGGGGAATCTGGGAAAATGCCCATCTAAAAACTGAGCTTTTTTTTGCTAATCCAGTGATTCTTTCCCTTTTATAGGCAATGGGGCGTATCTTTGTGGGACTTTGCCAAGTGGGTGCTTGGGGCTGCTTTGATGAGTTCAACAGACTAGAGGAGCGCATGCTCTCCGCTGTGTCCCAGCAGGTTCAGTGCATTCAGGAGGCCCTGAGAGAACATTCTAATCCAAACTACGATAAGAGTAAGAATTTGGTCAAATTCCTCTTTTCCTTAAATAAATAATATAAATGTAAAACAAACACATATGGTATAAATACTCACATGTCTATATGCAAGGAGAGGTTTCTTTGTGATAATTTAACCATCATTTATATCTCAGTGATGCAGTCAGAATCTATGGAAGAGACTAAGAATAGTTGCCTCCCGAAGCTAAAGAACCCCAGACCATGCTGCTCTCCGGGTTCCTGTATCTGTTTTTTGGCCTCTTCCCACTCTGTGTGTTAAGTGAGGTTAGAGGAAAGGAGGGAAAGATCATTTTGGCCTGGGGAGGTCAGGGAAGGATTCCTGGAAAAGGTGACAGACACTGGAACAGGAAGTTCGGGTAGGAATGAGCAGGTGAAGGTGCTGTCACAGCATAAGGAATGAGAAGTGAAGGCACAGATACAGAAGAATACTGGGAGAGAAGGGGCCCCATCAGAATTAGCCCATTCCTCTTACTGTTTGAAATCTAACATTTCTTTGGGGGTTTCTTGCTTTGGAAACTTCTGAAGAAGGATCTTTTTTTCTAAGAATCTACTGAAAAATTGAAGTCCTAATGTTAAATTTTAGCTTCTGCACCTATTACTTGTGAACTGTTGAACAAACAAGTCAAAGTGAGCCCTGATATGGCTATCTTCATCACCATGAATCCTGGCTACGCGGGCAGATCAAATCTTCCAGACAACTTGAAGAAGTTATTCCGAAGCTTAGCAATGACAAAGCCAGATCGCCAATTGATTGCCCAGGTCATGTTGTATTCCCAGGGCTTCCGCACTGCTGAAGTACTTGCCAACAAGATTGTGCCATTCTTTAAGTGAGTAACAGTCATCCACAATCACATTTATTGGACAAAAGTTTTTTTAAAAAACATATTAAACTTAATTTTTTTTATTTGTAATTATTATGGCTGGCATTTTTTTTAACTCAGTTTGGTTAAAAATGTTTTTCTTCCTTCCACTTTTTAGACTATGTGATGAACAGCTTTCCTCTCAAAGTCATTATGATTTTGGTCTTCGAGCTTTGAAGAGTGTGTTGGTAAGTGCAGGTAATGTGAAGAGGGAGAGAATTCAGAAGATAAAAAGAGAAAAGGAAGAACGTGGTGAAGCAGTTGATGAAGGGGAAATTGCTGAAAATCTACCAGAGCAAGAGGTATGTACAAATATTTATTCACCTCATATACGGATACTGACAATATCATTTAAGAATTTGTCTTTTTCTGTACTATCTCTTTTCATGATCTCATGCACTCTCGCAGTACTTTTCTGTAGCCTCAGCCTCTTTTATAAAGTTCCAGACTCTTCTCTAATTGTGTGTTATTCATCTCTTTCTGAATGCTTTGTAGCCCCAACATCTCCAAAAAGGCAATTCTTCTGTTTTCATCCCTAAAATAAAAACTCTTTGTTCATCCTGACCTCAGTCTTTCTGTTAATGATACCACCATCTTTGCCATCACCAATTCAGAACATCGAGCTCAAAAACTCAACTGTTATGTTGGACTCTTTACTTTGTCGCTGCTAATCAGTGTAGTTCTTAACTATGTCCCATCAGTCCATCTCCTTTTCTCCATTCTTAATGCCATCATCCTAGTTCATACCTTCATAATCATAACAGTAATAACAACCAATAAAGTGTTATATAACACTTTAAAGTTTACAGAGTACTTTGTAGCCATTGTCTCATTTGATCCCCAAAACTACCTTGTTAGTTAGATGTTATTTTCCTCATTTTAATTTTATCTCGTCACATCCTGCTTTTATTCTTGTAGTAGTTTCTTTTTTTTTTTTAATTTTTTTTTTAAGTGAGGCAATTGGGGTTAAGTGACTTGCCCAGGGTCACACAGCTAGTGAGTGTGTGTTAAGTGTCTAAGGCCGGATTTGAACTCAGGTACTCCTGACTCCAGAGCCGGTGCGCTATCGACTGCGCCACCTAGCTGCCCCTCTTGTAGTAGTTTCTTGCTAAATGTTTCTGCTTATCTCTTTCCCTCAGTTCATCCTAACTGGTTTTTCTTCCAAGTTACTCTTCCCCAATCATAGCTTTGATTGTCTTCACACTACTAAAACACCAGAATTGGCTCCTTATTACCTGCAGGTGAAAGTCCAGCCTCTTTTACCTGGCATTCAACACCCTCAATGATTTGGTCCCAGCCCAAGAAGGGGATCTCAGCTTTCTTTCATACCTTTATTTTCAAACTAGACTGGGGTACATATAGATATCCTTTATCCTAATCCTAATCCAGATCTTTCTATTTTCTACCCATAAATTAAAGTATTGCTCAAATGCTTTCTCCTCCATCAAACCTTTAGGCACCACCCCCAGTTTAAACTTGATAAATGTTTGTTGAATTGACAAAATGTAAGTGACCCATATATTACAATATAGTCTTCCATTTGTCTGTATTTTTGCAGTAGGCTTGTATATAGGTTTTCCTGCCTTCATCTCTTCTGCCTTATCCATCCTCTCTTCCACATTTATGAAAGATTGATTTTTCTAAAGTATAGTGTCAATCCTGTATTCAATTGGTTAAAAAACCCAGCAGCAGCTAAGTGGCGCGGTGTATAGAGCACTGGCCCTGGAGTCAGGAGGACCTGAGTTCAAATTCGGCCTCAGACACTTAACAATTACTAGCTGTGTGACCCTGGGCAAGTCACTTAACCCCAATTGCCTCACAAAAAACCCAAAAAAGACCAAAACAAAAAACCCCAACAAGCTAGCCTATCATGGTTCCCCATTCAGATGACTGAATAAAGTACAAACTTCTTAGACTAGAATTTAAAATTATAGTCATTTTGGGGCAGCTAGGTGGCGCAGTGGATAGAGCACTGGCCCTGGAGTCAGGAGGACCTGAGTTCAAATCCGGCCTCAGACACTTAACACTTACTAGCTGTGTGACCCTGGGCAAGTCACTTAACCCCAATTGCCTCACTTAAAAAAAAAATTATAGTCATTTTGTTTGTTCACTGTTCTCTGAACAAGGTATATGCACTCCTTTCATTTTCATTTGCTTCTTTTTTTGGTTAGTGCTAGTCCTTTTGCCTAAAGGATTTTCCATCTTTAATGTGACTAGTCTCCTGCCTTCCAAGTGTATTCTCCCATCTGAATTCTTTAGTCACTCCACTTTATACTTCATTGTATACTTGTCTAGATTCCCCTGCTACATTGATTTTATTTAGAGTGTGTGTTATTTTTTGTTTCTCTGGTAAATGCTTCAGAGTATTTACTTGCTAAGTAAATTGAATTGATGAAATTGAACTAAGTGTCTTCACCTAACTCTTAGACAAACTAGAGAAGCTGTGGGAGTAAAGGTAATCTGAATTTTTAGCTGGTAAATATGAAGGATTGTAATAGATGAGGATTGTGGGGTTTTTTTCCTTCTGAAACTTGTCATCTGTTATTTTTACTTAGATTCTAATTCAGAGTGTCTGTGAAACAATGGTACCAAAGCTTGTAGCAGAAGATATTCCTTTGCTCTTCAGTCTTCTCTCTGATGTATTTCCTGGGGTCCAGTACCATCGTGGTGAGATGACAGCACTACGAGAAGAGCTCAAGAAAGTGTGTCAGGAAATGTATCTGACATATGGTGATGGAGAAGAAGTTGGTGGAATGTGGGTTGAAAAGGTATCTCAAACATTATGTTTATATAGTGTGTATACACATGCTCGCTCTCTCTCTCTCTCTCTGTCTCTCTCTGTCTCTCTCTCTCTCTCTCTCTCTCTCTCTCTCTTCATTTTATCCCATGCTGGGCACTTTGCTCTAGATTTAGAAAAACTTGATTGTTTGCATCATCACCATATAAATGTGTAAGAAATGCTATGTAGAGTTAATCTTGTGGTCCATCTAGTTCACTATTCTGCCTTGGGATGCTGGCACTGAATGATATTTTGTGGGAAAGATTAATAGTTGTTTTGTTACGAGAAAAGTCATGTGCTATAAACATCCCTAATTTCCCTTAACTCATGTGGAAGTCTTCCTTGGATTATGTTAAACCTTTCTGAAATATATTTCTGCTCCAGGCATTGTCCTATGGCATTATCTCTGAAATATATTTCTATAAATTTGTTTGTAAAGTTCACAGGGCCAACTTCTTAGCACACAGCGGCCATACAAAAGGGATGAATCTCCCGTATAGATTTATTTTGAATATACAAAATATCAAAGGGTGTGGCTTTATTTTTATTTTGTAGGTTCTTCAGCTCTATCAGATTACCCAAATAAATCATGGTTTAATGATGGTGGGGCCTTCAGGAAGTGGAAAGAGTATGGCTTGGAGAGTTCTCCTAAAAGCTCTGGAAAGATTAGAAGGAGTGGAAGGGGTAGCACACATCATTGATCCTAAAGCAATCAGCAAAGATCATCTTTATGGTACCCTGGATCCAAACACTCGAGAATGGACAGATGGATTATTCACACATGTTCTCAGAAAGTAAGTTAAGGTTTTGACCTGTGTTTCCATAGATAGATTCCGTCTTCAAAGTTAATTAGCAACAGCAGATGCTCACAGTTCATGTAATCACCTTGTTAGGTAAAACACCCTCATTTTACTGCTGAGGAAATAGGCTTAGAAAAGTGAAAAAGCTTGCTGTTAAATGGTATAGACAGGAAGCTGTCCCAGCTTTTATGACTATAATTTCACTAATAACTCACTCCTGGGGGAGAGTAGAAAAAAACTTTTTGTAATTGTTTCTTAATCAGATTTTTATTTACATTTTTCTTTTAATTTAGAATCATCGATAATGTAAGAGGTGAACTGCAGAAACGCCAGTGGATCATCTTTGATGGAGATGTTGATCCCGAGTGGGTTGAGAACTTAAACTCTGTACTAGATGACAATAAACTACTAACTTTGCCAAATGGAGAGCGCCTCAGTCTTCCACCCAACGTAAATTATGCTCCTTTACATTTTCTTTTTTCTTTTTTTTTTTTTGGTGGGGCAGTGAGGGTTAAGTGACTTGCCCAGGGTCACGCAGCTATTAAGTGTCAAGTGTCTGAGGTCGGATTTGAACTCAGGTCCTCCTGACTCTAGGGCCTGTAACGATTGGAATGACGCCACCTGCTGGATACTTACTGTAGAAGAGTTCTGCCCATGAAGCGAAGGTCTTTGAGGGCAAGACCAGGAGTCTTTTCTTTGGCGGGGAGGAAGTGACGCAGACTAGTGGGAGGAGGAAGGAAGAGACTGGCGCTCGGTCTGGCTCTCTTTCCTCTGGACTCTGGCGGAGAAGGGAGCTAGAAATGCGCTCTCCCTTTAATAGATAGGAATCTAGGCCTTTCTCTCTCTCTTTACCAAATTCTTATTCTCCTTAATAAATGCTTAAAAGTCTAACTCTTGCTAAAGCTTATAATTTATTGGCGACCACTCATTAAATATTTTAGACAGACTAGCTAGAATTTTAGCCCTTAACAGGCCAGTGTTTTATCCACTGTGCCACCTAATTGCCCCCCTCCTTTACATTTTAATTTTTAAACATTCTTCTTTTACTATCTAGTTGAAATTCAGCCTGGCACTATTAGAGAAAGTTTTAAAGATACAATTCTATTTCAGTAACCATTTATATGAATAGGACTCTAAACTGGCAAAAAAAATATGATTAGTCACAATTTTTTGCTGCTAAATCATTTCTTCTTTTGAATAGTGAATGGCATTTTGAAGAGAAGGAAGTAATAAGACATGACTGAAAATGTATCAGTGTTATGCTTTTTATAATCTGATATGCTAATAACCCAGTTATAAAAATAGATATTATCATAGGCCTGTAAAAGTAATGACCTGATGGTGGGCACAACTATGTAGAACTGGGCAGTGCCAAGAGGTGGGAGGAATACCGTATAGCTCTTAAATATCTAGTGCTAGATTTTGTAATGCTAAAAACATTACTGCAGAATCAGTCTAAGAAACACAAGACCCTATTATTCCTCTTGACCATTTGTTAATCTTACCATCAGTTAGCCAAGTGCTTTGTTTTTATCCAAGTAGATGATAGCTCTGGTAATTATGACCTAGTTAACTGGATCCTGTGGTAACTATTTTGTGACCATGCTCTGTCAAGAGAGGCAGCCAGCCATAGTGGATAGAAAGCTGGCAAGCCCTGTATTCAAAATCCTGCCTCTGACATGTACAGGCTGTATGACTTGGGGCAAGTCATTTCATCTTTTGCCAGTCACCTCTCTAAGAATAAATTTCAGAGAAAGATCTTGCCCTGCATTGCATGGATTCCTCACCTCAAGGACCCGCTACTAGTGAAATCAGAGTCCAGCCATTATCTTTATATAGAGTTCACTATCAAGAATTTTCTTGGCTACAAGTACAAACATTAAAACCTTCCTGCCCCATTTGTATGCAATATAACACTATTTACATTGCATTTGCATACATAATTCCTCACCTATCTTCTAGAAAGGAAATGTAGATGAATGTTCTAGTTGTGGGAACAAGCTTGTGTTGAACCCTTTGTTTCTATGACACTATAATTTTTCTGGATATAAGTAGATGAAAGAATTTGATTTTTAATTACACAGCATCACATCTACTGCTTATGTTCTTTCTAGGTTAGAATTATGTTTGAAGTACAAGATTTGAAATATGCAACACTGGCCACAGTATCAAGATGTGGAATGGTCTGGTTTAGTGAAGATGTTCTGAGTACCGACATGATATTCAATAACTTTTTGGCCAGACTGCGAAGCATCCCATTGGATGAAGGTGAAGATGAGGCCCAACGTAGACGGAAAGGAAAAGAAGATGAAGGTGAAGAAGCTGCTTCACCAATGTTGCAGGTAGGATTTAGAACATCTTGCAGTACCTCTAGCAGATGCTTCCAAAATGAATCATGTAACAGCAGACATTTGAGAATATTGCTAGAGTTTGAAGAACTGCCTCCAGAATGAAAGTTTTTAACTTTAATTGTATCTTGGACCCCTTTTGGCAGTCAGCAAAGCCTATGGGCTTCTCAGAATAATGTTTTATAACATAGAAAATGCATAAGACTACAAAAGAAACCAATTATATTGAAATACATTTATTAAAAAACAAGGTCACGGGCCCCAGATTAAGAACCCCTGTTTTAGGAGGTGGCTGAGAACTCAAGTGTTAACTATGTAAAAATTTTTACAACAATTTTTTTTATTGTGGCCATGAGGCCCACTCATCTTGTGGTTGGTGATTAATTTTTTTCCCTAGGCTATTGATAACCAATAATTTGTTATTTATTTTATAGATCCAAAGAGATGCAGCAACAATCATGCAGCCATACTTCACATCTAATGGTTTGGTCACTAAGGCACTTGAGCATGCTTTTAAGTTGGAACATATCATGGACCTCACTCGGTTACGATGTCTTGGCTCTCTTTTCTCCATGTTGCATCAGGCCTGCCGAAATGTTGCCCAGTACAATGCAAACCATCCTGACTTTCCCATGCAGATAGATCAACTAGAACGCTATATTCAGGTAATTTAAACTATTGAAATTGAAGTAACCCCCAAACTTGGAGGCCAGTCTGCTGTTTTAAGATAGAATGTAAAGGATGAACCTTTACTGTGGCTGGGTGGTTTCATCTCTTACTTTGTAATTTGTAGAAAATTAAATTATAATTCCTCTTCCAACAGCGATACTTGGTTTATGCCATCTTGTGGTCTTTATCTGGAGATAGTCGTCTGAAAATGAGAGCTGAGCTGGGTGAATACATCAGAAGAATTACTACCGTGCCATTGCCCACTGCACCTAATATACCCATAATTGATTATGAAGTAAGTACCTGTTGGTTCTGGTCTTTTCAAATTTATTTCAAAAACCCCCATTTTTGTTTAATGTTTGTTGGCTAATAGGTATGATTCATCCCAAAATATACTTGTGGTGACTTTAAACTTTATTTTGTTATGAATGGTGAGAACTTTGGTTTTCACTTGTTGATGTTTAGGGATAGGGAGAAATGCAAGTACTCTAGGAGTGAATCCATGGCCGCAGTGTGGTGTAGTGGAAAGATTTGGGTGTCAGAGGAATTGGGTTCATGCTCTAATTATTCTGCCACTTATTAGCTGTGCAGATATAGGTAGGTGTCTTCCCTTAGTTTCTTCATCTCTAAATTATGGGGGTTGCATCACATTATCTGCAGTGTTCCTTCTCGTTCTAGATACTGTGATTCTTACTGAAAGTTTTAGCATACATGAATATAAACCATGTGATTCAAGGAACTATCCTAACCTTGTATTCCTTGTCTTACAGGTTTCTATTACTGGTGAATGGGCACCATGGCAGTCCAAAGTTCCTCAGATTGAAGTAGAGACACACAAGGTTGCTGCTCCTGATGTTGTCGTGCCAACCTTAGACACAGTCCGTCATGAAGCACTCTTGTATACCTGGCTAGCAGAGCATAAACCTTTAGTCCTGTGTGGGCCACCAGGTTCTGGAAAGACTATGACTCTCTTCAGTGCTCTCAGGGCTTTGCCCGATATGGAGGTAAAAGAAAAAGCAACATGCCAACCAAGATGCCACAGACTTAAAATCTAGGACTTGCATTCAAACACTTTCTCCCCCCATCCCTTTTTCTTTTACATTCCCTAGGTTGTTGGTCTTAACTTCTCAAGTGCTACTACTCCAGAGCTCCTTCTAAAAACCTTTGATCACTACTGTGAGTACAGGCGGACACCAAATGGAGTGGTGTTGGCCCCAGTTCAGCTTGGAAAGTGGTTGGTTTTGTTTTGTGATGAAATCAACTTGCCGGATATGGATAAATATGGAACACAGAGGGTCATATCATTTATCAGACAGGTTTGTATACTTCAGAATAATTAATCATAGACTAATTGTATTATCTCTGACAAAGTTTCCCATGTTATCCTTGTGAACAAGGGGTATTGGCTTGATGGTCATAGAACTAGGTTGCTGTGGAACCAGTTTAATGACAGACACAAAGTATAGTCATGGATTAAGGTCAGCTTGGAGAGCAGTCTCGAGCAGAGTGCCCTAAGGTCTGGCCTTGGGTATTTCCGTCCAAAGTTTAAATGAAAATGAAGCTGGCACTCTTCTCAGATTTGCAGTTGACTTGAAGAAGCATAAAGGGATGGTTAACCCATTTTAGAAAAAGTCTGACAGGTTAGCATGGTGGGCCAAATAAAGTGAAATTTAATAAGGATAAATCTAAAATGATAATGCTTGAGTTCAGAAAATCAACTTCATTGATATGTTGGGGTAGATATGACTAGATACGGATAACAGTTCTGTGAGAGAGATATGGGGATTTCGTTGGACCACAAGCTTCATATGAGTCAACAGACTGGTGTGACAGCAACCCCCCCCCCCCCCCCCCCCCCCCGCCTCCAACAACAACAACAACAAAGTAGATTGCGTTAAGAAGACCATAGTATCCAGAATGAGGGTGGTAATATGCCTTTCTGCGCCATACCCGAAGTTCATCTGTTGGGAGCTATAGTTTAGGAAGGACATAAGCTGCGTTGTGTTTACAGTAAGGCAACCACAATTGTAAAGGGCTTTGAGATAATGTTAGATGAGGAGCTATTGAAGGAACTGGGAATGTTTACCCTGGGGAAGAGAAAACTTACGGAGAACATCATAGCTCTCAAGTAAAAGGAGGTATTAGATTTGTTCTTTGTACCAGAAGACAGAACTAGCAGTAATATGTGAAAGTGGTAAAGAGGCAGATTTTGGCTTTGTTGGAAGGAAAAATAACTTTAAAATTAGAGCCTTCCAGAAGTGGAGTGAACATCACCTTGGGGGTAATGATTTCTTCAAGAAGAGTCTGAACAACCTGGTTTTGGGGGTGTTAATGAGAGATTCCTTTTCAGGTATGAATTGGCTCTGCCAGCATCCTTCAAGTCTCCATTTCCTCCAATTCTCTATTAGGGAATTGGGAGGGGTGGGGTGGAGATTATTTTACCTTATATGAGAGTATTTCTCTGCTCTTCTTTAATTATGTCTTTCCAATTCTTGGATTCTATGATTGTGATCTTTTATATTCCCATTTTTGTCCTCCAGATGGTAGAACATGGAGGGTTCTACCGAACATCTGATCAAACATGGGTGAAACTCGAGAGAATTCAGTTTGTTGGAGCTTGTAATCCACCTACTGATCCTGGAAGAAAACCTCTCTCACACAGGTAATAATAGCATGGCACATTTTATAATTTTAGCACAAATGCAACATTGCTTGTAATTTGATTTACACAAATAAAATCCAAGTATAAAAGGTAGCAAAAAAAAGAGGTGGCATTGAGTAGTACAAATCTAGTAGGTGGTACCCACACTTTAGTTAGGAAATCTCAGTTCTTAAGTCTAGCTATGGCAAGTGACATTGAACAAGTGATTGCCCCTTTGGGGGCTTTGATTTCCCTACATATAAAACAGAGGCAGTGTACCTTTTCAGTTCTTAGGTTTTATGACTCATTCTGATTCTTCATCAACATTCTCCCTGGCTTTCTTGTCCTTTTCGTTTTTCTAGAAAAATAATTTTTTTCTTAAATTAACACACCTTGCCTTCCTAGCAGTATATTGGTTTGATACCATATGATCTTGCTCTTTGAGTACTTACAGAGGCAAACCAACAATTTCATGGAATTTGAAATCTAGGATTGATTGTAATAGAGACCAGTAATGCTTTTTTACTTTTAGTTCCAGATCCATCAAATGAAACTTTCAAGTAAAGATTAAGTAGCAATGATTTGGACCAGTGGGAAAGGGAATAGTAATTGCTTGTTGGATTTGGTTGAATAATTAACTTGATTTTTAGATGGAATTTCCTATTTAAGATGTTTTGTGCTTTCACCAGATTTTTGCGCCATGTGCCTGTAGTCTATGTGGATTATCCAGGACCTGCATCACTAACTCAGATATATGGCACATTCAACCGGGCAATGCTGAGACTCATTCCATCTCTTCGAACATATGCAGAACCTCTTACAGCTGCAATGGTTGAGTTCTATACAATGTCTCAGGTACTTTTCATCTAAATTTGCCACCAAATTTTTCTCTAATAATAATTGGACACTGTGTGACCCTGGGCAAATCACTTAACCCCAGTTGCCTCAACAACAACAAAATAATAATAATAACAATAATAATTTTTTTAAAAGAATCTGTTAGATGCTTTTTTTTAAGAACAGATTTTTTTCCTGAAACCTTTTTTTGCATACCTTGATGTATGTATGTGTGTGTATATACATATGCATAAAATAATTGTATGTTATTTGTATGTGACACACTTTTAACTTTTAATTCAACAAATGCTGGAAATATGTGATAAATAACGATAAAGGAACTTATGTTCTCTACCCTTGTTATCTTGTAGTAAAATGTTCTTATATAACTTTTAAACTTTTGTAACTTTTCAGGAGAGATTCACTCAGGACACGCAGCCTCATTATATTTATTCACCCCGTGAAATGACCCGATGGGTAAGGGGCATCTTTGAAGCCTTAAGACCCTTGGAGACTTTGCCTGTGGAAGGGCTTATTCGAATTTGGGCACATGAAGCTCTCCGTCTTTTCCAAGACAGGTGAGGAAAATAAAGTATTTGAAAATGGAATTTATTTGGAATTTTTGTCCTCTGCAGTGACAAGCAGTTAACCACACTATATTCATCTTTCAGTATTGATAACTCACAATCTATAAGCTCATTACCTTTCACCCCCCCTAGACCCATGAGGAGGAGCTCATGTTGAATTAGATGAGAAGGGAGACTTGCTTATGTGAGCTGTCTTGATATAAGCTCCCAGTGTTTAGCAGCGTGCCTGGCACATAGTATGCATTTAATAAATACTTGCTGACTCCTGTGGTAAGCTCAGTCATCATTCCGCCTGTCCATTGCTGAATTCAGTTAAAGTTGGTTCAGCAGTGCATGGCACCCAGGAGACCTTTATGTAAAAACGGTTGTCTAACCTCAAATGGTACAAAACAGGACACAAGTGCATCCATCAGCCTCTACAGAAGTGCTCCATTTCCTCATGTGAGAGTGGTTACTCTTCATTGTTGAAGCCTGACGAATGGGTCCTACTAACCTGGTAAGACTTGAAGGACAAGCTGTTTTGAATTGCCTGTTGTCTGAAGACCAGCCTAACAACTTGTGGCTAGGCTCGTTACCCCAGAAGAATTATTATTATTTCATAAATGCCTGTAGATCGATCCTCTCATTCAGTGTTTGCTGCCCCTTCCAGCTGTGTGTCCCCATCTTCATGCACTCCCACTTTTACTCACACTTACTATCCTGAATTTCATCCAGCCAGTGAATGTCTGAGGCCAATTTGAACTCAGGAAACCGAGTCTTCTTGATTCCTAGCCCAGGTTCTATGCACTGCACCCTCTTGTGGGCACTTTCTTCTCATAGCACAGTCGTACTTTGTTCAGCCATTCCCCAATCGATGGGCACTCTTTAAGGTTCCAGTTTTTACCTCCTCAAAAAGAATTGCTAGAAATACTTTTGTACACCTAGGACCATTTCCTCTTTCTTTGATCTCTTTAGGGTATAGGCTTAGTAGTGTTACTGCTGGGTCAAAGAGTATGCACAGTTTAGTGACTTCTTGAACATAGTTCCAAATTGCTCTCCAAAATGACTGGACCAAGTCACAGCTCCATCAGCAGTAGATCAATGTGTCTATTTTCCCATCCCCCCCCCCCCAATTTATCCCAAGAACATATAAAACACTGTTACATAGAACAACATTTATATTGAGAGCTTTTAACTTCTAAGTCTCTGTTTATTTTTTTCCTTAAAAACAGACTTGTGGAAGATGAGGAGAGACGTTGGACTGATGAGAATATTGATATGGTAGCTCTAAAGCACTTCCCTAACATTGACAAAGAAAAAGCCATGAGCAGACCCATCCTATATAGCAACTGGCTGTCAAAGGTAACTTGAACCTAAATAGTTTCATTAATAACATTACCTTTTCTGTTGTCCTTTTATGACCTCTAAATTTTACAAAGTTCTTAAATGGAGCTGCTTTTGCAGTAGGTATTTATAGTTAGAATAATCACAGGATGAGAATGAGAACTTGTAAAGTAGAAAGCAAGCCTCTGAAAGGAGGGGCTGTTTAGTTTTGTCTTTGTATCCACAGTGCCTTGCACAGAGTAGATGCCGAATTAACGTAAGTAGAATGAGATGGAATTGGTTCTTTTTTTTCCTCACTTATCTAAGACGGTCTCTCCAATAACAAAGGATCCAAGCATAATAATACAATAATAAAGTAATGCTTCCCTTTTCTGCAATGTTAAGAATCGCTGACATTACTTCCAGAATCACACAGGGTTTTTGGTCTTATCTAGACATAGGCAGCACTCCTCGCCTCCCCTTCCCCCCTCCCCCAGTCTGACTTGTATAAAAACTGTGGCTTGTAATCAGTGCTGTACATATTTTCTTACTAAGGGATTTTGTTTTGTGCATCTCACCTACATTTGTACGAGCACATCAATGGAATAGCCTGGATTTTGTCAGTTTAATACACCTGGGGTAGAGTTGTTGTCTAAATTGGTAGGACTTCCCTAAATCATATTGATCTTCATTTTACCTGTTAAGATACTTTACTAATGATAATGTTTTATATTTGTTTATCATATAATGATTTCGTAAATTCTTTTTTACAAATGTTATCTCACTTAGTTTTCACCACAGTCCTATGAAATAGGCCATAAATTATAAAATAATGTGATTTTAGTTGCCTATCAGTCATTTTTAAGCATTTTGAAGTTTTTAAGGATAAAAAAGTTACTCTTGACCATAAGTATATTTGTATTCTCTTAGCTTTGGGTATATATGGAACCCTTAAAACTTAAATATTGAATTCCTTAAATCTCAATCAAGTTCTACTTCTGAAATCTTGGCTTACCACTCTTCTTGATATGATTCTCCTTACTTGAATTAAACATACATACATGTGTGGTGTTGTGTTTTTGTTTTGGTAGGATTACATCCCAGTGGATCAAGAAGAGTTAAGAGATTATGTCAAAGCTAGGTTGAAAGTGTTCTATGAAGAAGAACTTGATGTGCCTCTTGTGCTATTTAATGAAGTTTTAGATCATGTCCTCAGAATTGACCGGTAAGTGCGATGCATAATGCTGTCATTCCTGGTGTAAGAATGGATGCTGTAATTAAAAAGCAAAACAAAGCAAATCCTTCTTTCCAGCTCGTAAATTGATTTAAGCCAATACAAAAGGAAAAAAAAAATGAATATAAGTTCTAAAATGTGCAAGACGTAAGACTTTATATTTCATAATGTTGCTAGATCTCAAAACCTTTTGTTTTGATTAATTTTCAAAGTGACAAAAAATCTTATGAACATTGCATTGGGTTGTCTTATTTTTTTAATGTTTTTCAGAATCTTCCGTCAGCCTCAAGGTCATTTGCTGCTTATTGGAGTTAGTGGAGCAGGAAAGACAACTCTTTCCAGATTTGTTGCCTGGATGAATGGTTTAAGTGTCTATCAGATTAAGGTAGGTACAGCCTGATGTCCTTTTATACCATCAAAAGCATTTACATTTCATATTATTTCAGTTACTAACATACATCATTCCTCTAGGAGAATAAGATCTAATATCATAAGTTAATTTTATCCTGTGAATTAATTTTATAGGTCCATAGAAAGTACACTGGTGAAGATTTTGATGAAGATCTTAGGACTGTGTTGAGACGTTCTGGCTGTAAAAATGAGAAGATAGCATTCATCATGGATGAGTCCAATGTACTGGATTCTGGGTTCCTAGAGCGAATGAACACCCTCCTTGCCAATGGAGAGGTAATTGAATAACACATTTGAATCAACCTATTTGGTAATTAATGAATTTTTGAAAATGTGATTTCATTTTTCCCTCTTAGGTTCCTGGTCTCTTTGAAGGAGATGAGTATGCCACCCTTATGACCCAATGTAAAGAGGGTGCACAGAAAGAAGGCTTGATGCTGGATTCACATGAAGAATTGTATAAGTGGTTCACCAGCCAAGTTATTCGCAATCTCCATGTTGTATTTACTATGAATCCTTCTTCTGAGGGACTAAAGGACAGAGCAGCTACTTCACCTGCTCTTTTCAATAGGTAACCTGATACACTGTCACTTTTTTTTTTCCCAGACACAGTCCCTTAGGTTCCTGATTTACCACAGAGGAAATACTGTTGTATGGAAAGACATAAGACTCTGTCTTTTTTAGGTGTGTGCTCAACTGGTTTGGGGACTGGTCCACTGAAGCCCTGTATCAAGTTGGCAAAGAATTCACTAGTAAAATGGACCTTGAGAAGCCAAATTACATCGTACCAGATTACATGCCAGTTGTTTATGATAAGTTACCACAGCCACCATCCCACCGGGAAGCCATTGTGAATAGTTGTGTGTTTGTTCATCAGACTCTTCATCAGGTAGATTCTATCACAAAACTAATTTGCAAAAATCAGATTTAACCTACTTACACAAAAGTAACTTTTTTCAATAAGACTTTTAAAACATTTAAACCTAATTGATGTCACCATGTTACAATGCAAGAATATATTGTAGAACATATTCTTTGTGATCAAAATTATCATATAATTAAATCATAATGAAATGCTTTTCAACAGTAAAAAAGCAATGCTTTAATTGCAGGGAATTGCAGTCACACTGTTTGATCACGTAGAATATTAGGGAATTAAGGATCAAAATGCTATTTAATTTTAATTCATGGAGTTGCTTCATTCCTTGCTTTTGGAAAAGTCGAGGGACATTGGCTAGTTAGTGTACATAGAATTTTAGCGATCAAGTTATCTCCTTCCCACCCTATTCCTTTGCATCACAGGTAAAAGTCATACAAAAAAATTAAGGTCTTCTCCATTAAGTAATATATGCATATGATACCTATAAATATTTCCAGCTGAGAAATCAGCTTAAAAGTTGGACTCCATCAACCTTATCTAAAAATTATCTTAATTTCCTTTTGGAAATAAGACTTAAATTGGAATTTGAATATTAAAAATACAGAACGCATCCTCACAAATACGAGCCCATCTAATTTAAATCATTCTTTAAATCAGGACTGTTAAACAAGCTAGTTACTCACTAGCAGATTTCTGGCTGATAAAATCGATTTTATCATAGGGGAGAGTTATGATAAATGAATAAATGTGTATTAAGTGCTTATTCTGTGCAAAGCCCTGTGCTGTGTGGGGGATCCAAATAGGAGAGTGAGAGTCCTTGTTCTCGGGAAGCTCTGGTGCTAATAGGAAACAACACACATAGAAGGTTTCAGTTCATGACACATTTTACATTTTTAGTTTTTTTCATGAGTACACTAAATAAGGCAGCAGATTTCTTTCTCATTGGAAGCTTTTTTGAGAAATGGCATCCAACCCACTGATTCTCCCTTTTAGCCAGCAAATAAATTTCCTTTCTGGGACATGCTGCTCTCAAGTACTCTCTTAACTAGGCGATGCCATCTCTGCTGTAGGCATCTGTATTCAAGAATCCTGTGCCCTGACCAGTCTTTCATTCACAAAGTCCACTCCCCTTAGGTCTGTTTCATATCCTTGCCTCCATTTTTAGCCATATGGCACCCTGTATCCTTTTGAACAAAAATCTCCTTAACCTGTTCAGTATTTCCCTTTTGAAATTTGATTCTGCCTACTAGGTGTTCTCTTTATGCCTTCTTCTATCTTTCATTTTAAAGGCTAATGCTCGCTTAGCAAAACGAGGAGGCAGAACTATGGCAATCACACCTCGGCATTATTTAGACTTCATCAACCATTATGCTAATTTGTTCAATGAAAAGCGCAGTGAACTGGAAGAACAGCAAATGCATTTGAATGTTGGCCTTAGAAAAATCAAAGAAACAGTTGACCAGGTACTTTGAAAAATATGACTCATTTCGATTTGAAGTGAAAGGAGGGTGGGAAGGGAGGAGGTAAAGAGCAGAGGGGGATAGTGGAAGTAGGCAGCCCCATACTAGAGCCCTCTGCGCTGTGACTGCAGGTGGAGGAGCTGCGGCGGGACTTGAGGATAAAAAGCCAGGAGCTGGAAGTAAAGAATGCTGCGGCTAATGACAAGCTGAAGAAGATGGTGAAAGATCAGCAAGAAGCAGAAAAGAAAAAGGTGACTTGTTTCATTTCCCTAACTTTTAGGCAGCTGGTTTTTTATTCTTTCCCCCCAAAATCCGGAATAAATTAAGTAGGAGCCAGCATATGACTCTCAAACCCCTGTTTGTCTATAGGTTATGAGCCAAGAAATTCAGGAACAGCTGCACAAGCAGCAGGAAGTGATTGCTGACAAGCAGATGAGTGTAAAGGAAGATCTAGATAAAGTGGAGCCTGCTGTCATTGAAGCACAGAATGGTACGTGAGCACAACTGAGGGCTGAACTTCCTAAGAAAAGAGCCTTCCAGTTCAGGGCTGTCCAAGTTAGCTTTCTCTGAGGTGAAGCCCAACAGGATGAGACATACTGCCAAGAGAGACTTTCTTTCTGCACTCTTCTAAGAGCAAAATGGGTAAATCTTTAAAAAGAAAGACTTTAAAAGGGACATTGTCCTCATCTCAGAAAGTATAGTTCATAGGCTATAGCCTATCTTATTTCATAAGGGAAAAGCAATTAGGGTGTCAGGGGAAAGAGCAGAGGGCAAACAGTTGTGAGACCAGGAATCTACTCCTGGCTCTGCCTCTAAGTCACTGTGGGCTACTGGGCAAGTCACTCATATCCACAGGTGAGCAAAGCAAGGCCCAGAGAGGTTGAAGTAATTGAGTTAAAAATCTGTCTCTTCCAGGTCTGAAACTGAAATTGAAAAACACTATTATATATACTTCAGTCTCTTTAAATTTGGAGATTTGGGGTTTATTTGATTTAGCTGATTGGATAATTCTTTTACATGGCATCCCTGTGTTAATGTGTTTTATTGAAACACACAATGCCACTTCATAAGCTAGTACTAAAACATTCTGGCTCTAAGTCAGTATTTTAAATTTAAAGTAGAGACAGCAGTCATTTCTTCTCACTTTTCTTCCCCTCCCTAACTCTGCCAAAATTCATCTTTCCATCTGCAAAATAATTATATTGACAGATTATCTCTCCCTGACCCCTCTGTAATTCATTTTCAATCTTAGAATTTTCTGTTTCATTCTTTTCCTGCCTTCAGGTTTTATTGTTTCTAATAATAAAACCTTGAGGTTTTATGGTTTGCTCATTTTAAGGTAAAAGACTCAGGTTTGAGGGCCTTTCATGTAAAACTAATGCCTTATGTAATGTTAATTTCCTTGTGGATTCTTTGGAGGCAGTAGCTCCTCAACCTTTGGGAAAATGGTAAACTTATTTTGATTTTTTATTACTAATTTTATTCAGGATAAGATCAAATTCTATCCTTAATACAACTTTTAATGAAATTTGAGGATAGGAAGTTACATAGTTAAGTTGATGTAAGATTTGGCTGATGTTTTAAAACTTTAAATTCCATTCTTATGCTCCTATCACTTGGAAATTATAAAGAGTGTTGGGATCTCTCTTTTTCTAGTTTGCATTTTTCCTTCAGACAGCATAAAACTTTCATTGTTTAAAATTCTATCATTTTTTAGTTTATTTTTAAGGAAATTATTTTGTAAGGATGAATAAATTACTAGTTATAAAGGCTTCCCCTGGCAGAAGTAATTTTTTATTCCTCGGTGACAGTGTCTAACATAGTAAAACTCTCTTCATTATTTTTTTTCAAGAAATCAATTACTAAAAAGAAAAAAAAATGGGAAAACTGGGCTGGAAAGTACAAAATAAAATGCACAGATAATGTAGATAGCGTGTGCAGTTTCCCTAAGTGAATGAGAGGGTTTTACTATACTATATTATTAGTCTTTTCAAATGTCATTAGGGTTGTTGTTGTGAATGATAAATAACCTCTTCTGTCCATATGATATGTAAGTTTGCTACGATAAATTTTGCCAAAGGACTGTGCTTCATGTTGGTGACTGAATCGTTATTTGGCATTCTGCATGACAAAATTACATTTCTGGTGATGAGAATTCAGAAGGGCTATAGCTCTAGCATAGCTGCCAAATCTTACATTGATCTAGCAGATCTTCTTACCCATAGCATGACTTTGTAGAGGAGGCTCAAAGCTTCGGGTTGTGGTGGTTACTCCTGTCTTACTGTGTTTTTGCTCACTCTTCCTTTCCCCTCTCCCCAATCAATACTTTCTCTACTCCTTTTGCTCCAACTGGTTTGACTGCTGTCTTTTAGCTGTAAAATCAATAAAGAAGCAACACCTGGTAGAGGTCCGCTCTATGGCAAATCCCCCTGCAGCGGTGAAGCTGGCCCTAGAGTCCATCTGTCTGCTGTTGGGTGAAAGCACCACTGACTGGAAGCAGATACGTTCCATCATTATGAGGGAAAACTTCATACCAACTATTGTAAACTTTTCTGCTGAGGAGATCAGGTGATTAAATGAACGTACAGTGCTATTGCTGGGAATTGAAAGAAATTGTTCACAACATATTTGAAGATAGTTGTCTTTATCTGGGAAGAGAAACAAATTTGGCAGTAGAATTTCTTCTATTTAGCAGAAATCCTAATTAACTCGCCTTGTACATACTCTTTGGTGTTGTTCCACAAAAGACACCATGTTTTATCAGACGGATATCTTTGTGGGCAAATTTTTTGTAAGTGAAGAACTGAAATTTCTTTCGGACATTCCCAGCAGTAGTATTCTAATTCCTTAACCTCCTGCATGCTGAATGCTGTTTTCATCCCCCACAAATAGCTGTGAGCTCTATAAGGAAGCAGCATCTTGTTGAAGTAAGAGCAATGGCCAACCCTCCTGCCGCAGTAAAACTGGCTTTAGAGTCAATCTGTCTTCTGTTGGGTGAGGAAACTAATGATTGGAAAAAGATCAGACCAGTTATTCTCAGAGATAATTTCATCAGCAGCATTGTCAACTTTAATATTGAAGAACTAAGGTATTGGTTTTAGTTTTGTCTTTAGTGCTCATTTGGGGTAATGTATAGAAATGTTGTAGAGATTTTGAAGTAGAACTTTTGATGCTTTGAAAAACTGAATCCCAATGAAATACCGACCTGCTTTTCTCTTATATTTATACTAAAGAGCATAATTCTTTTGCAGCGATGCCATAAGGGAAAAAATGAAGAAGAATTATATGTCAAATCCAAGTTATAATTATGAAATTGTAAACAGAGCATCCTTGGCTTGTGGTCCCATGGTTAAATGGGCAATTGCACAGGTAATTAGTGCTGGGTGGGATAATCATACGTAGAAGTATTTACTAGTAAGATTTAGTGATTCGGAGATTCCTAAAACTGCCTTTTGTATATCTGACAGCTTAACTATGCAGACATGCTGAAGCGAGTAGAGCCCTTGCGGAATGAGTTGCAGAAACTGGAAGATGACGCCAAAGACAATCAGCAGAAAGCTAACGAGGTTGAACAGATGATACGGGACTTGGAAGCTAGCATTGCTCGGTACAAGGAGGAGTATGCTGTGCTGATCTCTGAGGCCCAGGCAATTAAAGCTGACCTTGCTGCTGTGGAAGCAAAAGTAAGATCTTACCTGCTAACCCTTAAGTTGGTTCTTATTCCTTTTTCCCAAACTCCACATTTTCAAAAAATGCTAGGTGGTATTTGAGATTAATGTGTAAGACTTTCATTTTGATGGAAAATGGGATGACCTCACCTAATATATGCTGCTTTAAAACCAGTTTGAGGCTCCATGGGGCAGGTTCTATATCAAAAGGATGTTCTAAATGCCTTCGTTAGCATTTTGTGAGAGTAGAAACATTAGGCACTGGGAGTGTTTGCTCACTGTTCTAGGAAAAATAACGCCACTGTACATGCTGCACATAGTTTGAATTCAATTGTACGCTTTCACGTTAGGTAAACCGAAGTACTGCTCTTCTCAAGAGCTTGTCTGCTGAACGCGAACGCTGGGAGAAAACAAGTGAAACCTTCAAAAACCAGATGTCAACAATTGCAGGAGATTGTCTGTTGTCTGCTGCCTTCATTGCTTATGCCGGCTATTTTGACCAACAGATGCGACAAAACTTGTTTACTACTTGGTCCCATCACTTACAGCAAGCAAATATACAGGTAGAAAGCCACTGGGGCTTATATTCTGGTGTTAAAAGTATAAGACCAAACTTAATATGTGGTTGGCTTTTGCAAAGATGACTGTAGAGTTTTGTGCAAAAGGAGGGGAGTTTTGATGAAGGAAAAATAACAAAAATTTAATATTTCAGTTCCGAACAGATATAGCAAGGACAGAATATCTTTCAAATGCTGATGAGCGGCTTCGCTGGCAAGCAAGTTCATTACCTGCAGATGATTTGTGCACTGAAAATGCAATTATGCTTAAACGGTTTAATAGGTATGTTTACAAGCCACTCAAACCTAATTCCTTCAAAGGACAGCTAAGGTGTTTTTGTTTTGGTGATTTTTAATCTCACCATTGGTGAATTTTTGAACTCCCCTCTGAGAATAAGCATTGGGATGTTAGAAGAACTAGAATTGTTTTCACCTGGAGAGAAGACTAGAGTGGCCAATGTTTTTTTCAGTGAGATAAGGAGAAAAAATGGAATTTAACTGCAGTGATGAATGAAATATAATTTATGTTTAAACCCTCCTCTGTATAGTGGTATATACAGAATAATTGCATATAAATAAAATGTACTTAGGGAAGGGAAGCTCTTGCAGCTGAGGAGATCAGGAATGATGTTGTGTAGAAGGTGGTACTTGAAGAATGTGAGGGATTCTGAGAGTCAGAGGGAAGGAGGGATTGCATGCATCTTGAGCATGGGGAATGACCTTTGCAAAGGTAGACAGGAGATGAAGGACCGAGTATGAGTGATAGTGCCAGTTTGACAGAACCATAGAGAATGGGGAGGGAGAATTATGTGTAATGAAGCTGGAGAGGTAAGTTGGGGCTAGTCATAAAGGGCTTTAAAAGTCAGTTGAGTTTATATCTGACTCTAGAGGCAATAGGGAGCTAGTGGCATTTATTAAATAAGGGTCTATACTTAGGGAAATCAGGACTTTGGCAATAGCATAGAGGATGGATTTGAAAGGGGAAAGAGTAGAGCTAAGGAAACCGCTTAGGTGGCAATATTCTGGGTGAGAAGTGATGAGGACCTGAATTAAGTGCTATTCTTGTGAGTAGAGAAGGGGAAGAATGCAAAATGTTGTGGATTTCAAAGGATAGGTGAGAGCTGGGCATATTCGAAGGCAGTGGGGAAGGACCAGGAGATAAGGAGAAATTGAAGATGAGAAGGGGGCAGGAACTATTGTGAGGGTAATGTGCAGGAGCAAATAAGATCAAGAGAACTTAGAGAAGGGTTGGTCCTCAGCAGAGAGAAGGGCTGCCTCATCCGATGCTGCAGGAGAGGAGGAGACAGCAGGGGATGATATCGAGGGGCTTTGAGATGAAGAAGGGGAGGAGAAGGAAGGGACCCATAGCAAATATCTTCAGCTTTCTCAGTAAAGTAAATGGTAAGGTTAACTGAGAGGGTGGAGAACCTCGTCCAGAGGGATGTGAGAGGAGGGTTGGGTCGAGGGAGGGAGGGAGGGAGGCTTGGAGAGAGAAGAGATGGTATGGAAAAGTGCAGTGAGGGCTGATAACATAAATTGGTAATGTATGCAGGCAGCACAGTTTGGTGACTAGATGACCTCTTGATACTATAATTTTTATTACTATACTGTTTCAAATTAATTTCTATCTGGTGTTAGATTTATTTTAAATTTAATATCAATTCTATATACAAATTGGGGATACCCTCGATGAAGGTATTATATTAGTTAGTAGAGAACAACATTCTCTTCGTGAGTCATAAAAGATGCCATGGTAGTGACTTTAGAGAGGACATCAATGGGAATGGCTCAGAACAGGCAAGCATGGATGGGTTGTAATCTGCAACATTGAAGAGAATTCTTGATTGAAAGGTCAGAGATCCATTTTAGTACTTAATCAGTACTTGTATTTGATTATTTGGTCTTTGCAAACCTGGCATGTAACAAAAGCCATAGGGTTCCATTGCTGTGAAGCTTTTTTTCTTTTATCTAAACAGTGGTAAAATAGATGTTCACACAATTCATCAAAAACTTATTGAGCATCAATTTCTGCAGGCCATTTTATCATTATTTAACACATAATGTTTTCCCTGCTTGGGATGGGTTTGTTTTTGTTTCTGCTGACACTATCATATGATTATAGATATCCATTGATCATTGATCCTTCTGGACAAGCCACAGAATTCATTATGAATGAATATAAAGATCGGAAAATTACTCGAACAAGCTTTTTGGATGATGCCTTCAGAAAGAATTTAGAAAGTGCACTGAGATTTGGTAACCCCCTTCTTGTCCAGGTATGTAGTTAAATTCCACAAAACTTATTTGTTCTCCCAAGTATGTTCCTTCAGGCCAGGGTTTTTATATGTGTCATGAACTCTTTGGAAGTCTGAAACCTGTGGATTCTTCAGAATAATGTTTTTAAAAGCTTAAAATAAAGTGCCTAGGATTATAAAAGAAACCAGTCGTTTGGAAGTGCAGTTACCAAAATCTCTATTTTTAGGTTCATGGATCTTAGGTTATGGGCTTTAGGCCCATGTTCGATTTTTACAAATAGTGAGTGAAGACAAAAGAAAACTACATGTGAATGAAGACATTCTGGTCATTTGAGAACCCTGAAGCTTCATTTAGTAGTAGAATAGCGGGGCTAGAACTGAGAAATTATAACTTTACACAAAATAGTGCAAGAATAAAACCTCATGTGAGAGGGCAAGGAAGAGAGAGAATTTGGAGCATACGGTTTTTAAAATGGATGTTGAAAATTGTGTAATTGAGGGGAAAAATGCTAAATAAAAACAAACAAAAAGAATAAACCTTATAATAAGTTCATTGGGAAAACCTAATTTGGAACCTCTATAGAAAGCTTTCACCAAATGGTTGCAGATATTTATCCTGATTATTAAGAATGTCCATTTATTTTATTAAAATCATTATTTAGTTGACGCTGATTGTGGAAGGTGTGTTATTGAGTATTTCAACTCATATTCATATTTAGGATGTGGAGAGCTATGACCCAGTTTTGAATCCAGTGCTGAATCGTGAAGTCCGGAGAACGGGTGGAAGAGTACTGATTACTCTTGGCGATCAGGATATAGACTTGTCTCCATCATTTGTCATCTTCCTATCTACCAGAGACCCAACAGTAAGGAAGGAGACAAACCATGTATAAAAATATATCAGGTTTAAGGGTATTGTCAGTGAATACAAGGCAGAATGTATTCCATTGTCTCTTTAATAGGTTGAATTCCCACCAGATCTTTGTTCCCGTGTGACATTTGTGAACTTCACAGTAACCCGAAGCAGTTTACAAAGCCAGTGTCTGAATGAGGTTCTCAAAGCAGAAAGACCTGATGTGGATGAAAAACGTTCTGATCTCCTTAAACTTCAAGGTTTGTTTCTACATCTTAACAGTAAGCTAAAAAGGAAGTCTCAGAAAAATTGACAGAAGTTTATTCAGTGAAAATTAGAAGGCTAAGGAGGGGCAGCTAGGTGGCACAGTGGACAGAGCGCAGGGCCTGTAGTCAGAAGACCCATCTCCTAGAGTTCAAATCTGATGTCAGACACTTACTATCTGTGTGACCTTGGGCAAGCCACTCATCCTTGTTGGCCTCAGTTCCTCTTCTGTAAAATTAGAGGAGAGCGAAGTGGCAAACCACTCCAATATCAATGCCAAGAAAACCTCAAATGGGGTCACAAAGAGTCAGACACAACTGAAACGACTGAGGAAATTCGGTATTCCAGGTTTGTCACCCATTTCTAGGGGACTTTAATTTTGACAGAAGAAAAGGTAGATGGTCATATTCTGCAAGACCAAGGAGTGGGAGACAGGTCATGTAGTTCCTCCATCTGCTTCTCCCCTTGGCAGGGCTTGATTCTCATAGTAAGCTATAATCTGGATAGAGCAGTCATCCCCATCTGAGAATTGGCCAGTTGAGTACCAGCATGGAGATACACATGACAGCCTCTAGAGCGTGAGGCCCTTGGCCTTTCATTAAGGTTGCAATCCTACACCCTGGGGTGGTTTGCCTTCTGCTTTGGCCTATAGTAACTTAGTGATGCCTTCAAAGCGGTGGTTAGATGCTATGTAAGAATCCTCTGGAACATGTCATATATAATTAATGGATGCTTCAGTTCATCCTTATTTACTGCCTCTCTCAGAGAGGGAGGAGACCCCAAGGAAGGTTTGTATTTCCCTTTTAAGTAGCTGCAATCTTCTTTACCATGTTGTCATTGTCTGTGAAAATGAAGACAAATAGGACATGTGAGATTGCTTTCTTTTTAGCAGTAAGTGTTATCCATTGTATTTTGTACTAGAAATTGAGCTGATCTCTTTTGCCAGTAGCCACCTGTTTCTTTTGACTTTTCCCTTGGTCTGTCTAGTGAGTTATGACTCCCCATGTTGCCTTTACATTTATCTTTGTCCCGTATCATTTCAGGTCATCCTAGTTGTCAGGTCCACTTTTTCTCACATGCTTCCTCAATTCTGTCATTGATCCTTATGCCTCTCTCTGTGCCTGCCATTCTGGGCCAGTAGGATACTCCACTACTGTATACCGAAAAGATATTACAACTTTACCATGTCTAGAACTTGAAAAGCTGTCCCTTTTCCTAACATCTGTATTTCTATTGATGGTAACACTTGTTACTAAGATAGTGTTGTTAACATCATCCTTGATTCTTCTCACCCCCTATAACTAGTCAGTTGTCAAATTCTGTCAGCTCTACCTCCATGATCTTGCCATATTTGTTTCCTTTATTCTTTGACTATGCCACTCTAATTCAGTTCTTCATTTTGTCTTACTCGGACTATTGTTATAATTGTCTTGCCTACAAGTAACCTCTTCTCTAATTTTTAACAATATTGCCCGAGTTTTTGGTTATGTTTAATCCTCTGCTTAAAAAACAAACCAGGGGCCCACTAGGTGGCTCAGTGGATAGAGCACTGGCCCTGGAGTCAGGAGTACCTGAGTTCAAATCCAGCCTCAGACACTTAACACTTACTAGCTGTGGGACCCTGGGCAAGTCACTTAACCCTCATTGCTCCACAAAAAACCAAAACAAAACAAAAAAACCACTTTAGTGACTTATATTGACTATCAGAGTATAAATTTTTGAACTTGGTTTTCATCAGATAGCATCTCTATGAAGCCTTTCCTGACCCTCTTGAACAGAGTAGGTAAATGTTTGAATGACTGAATTTCACCACAGTAGCTAAAGTTGTTTGGTTTTTTTAAAAGGTGAATTCCAGTTGCGTCTGCGTCAGTTAGAAAAGTCTCTGCTGCAAGCCCTTAATGAAGTTAAGGGACGTATTTTAGATGATGACACCATCATTACTACCTTGGAGAATCTGAAGAAGGAAGCAGCCGAAGTCACTAGAAAAGTAGAAGAAACTGACATAGTCATGCAAGAAGTAGAAACTGTTTCCCAGCAATATCTACCCCTTTCTACTGCCTGTAGCAGCATTTACTTTACTATGGAATCATTGAAACAGGTAAAAAAAAAAAACCTACTGAGAGTCTTCCCTTGGTCTTAAAAAAAAGTTGGCTCATTAACGTTGTCAGAGTTGACGTAAATTAGGCCGTCAGATCTGAAGTCTTAAAAGTCAGTTGCTTTTTCCAAGCTTGGCTTGACTGGCTGTGTTCAGTCAATCACTCAGTAAGCATGTTTAGGCCCCTGATGTGTGCCCCAGGCACTGCGCATGGAAAGGTAGATAGACAAAAAAATTGAAAGGATTCCCACACTCAGGGAGATATGTACAGTTATACATGGGGACATAGAGTAGGAATCAGAAAGATATATGAGGTAGTTAGGGAGGAAAAGCACTGGGAGTCTTGGGGTTTAGGAAGAAGGTATAGTACTTGAGCTGTGTCTTGAAGGAAATGAAGGGTTCTCTGAAGCAGAGGTGAGGAGAACCTACATTCCAGACTTGGGACGGCCAGAGGAATAGAGAGGCCAGTTTGGCTAAAGATATAAATTGTGAGAAGGGGAATGACATGTGATGGGACTAGGGGCTCGCTGTGAAGGGTTTTAAAAGTCAAACAAAGGTTTATATTTGATCTTAGAGACAGTAAGGAACCATTAGATTTTATTGAGTAGGGGAGCGATGTTCTGTAAGGAAAATTATTTTGGTAGCTGTGAGGAGGATAGATTGGATTAGGGAGAGGCTTGAGGCAGGGAGGCCAACTAGGAAGCCTTTTGCAATAAGCTGGAGCAGGGAGGTGGGGGGCTCTAAGGGCTTGAACTAAGGTAGTGGCAAAGGGCTATGGGATGGATGCGAGTGATGCTGGGTAGAAAGTGACAGTTCCTTGTCAGCCACGATAAGGAGCGAGGGAGAGGGAGGAATAGTGCATATGTCTGAAGTTATTAACCTGTGAGACTGTAAGAATGGTGACCCTTTTGACAGAAATAAGGAAGTTTAAGAGAAGGGAGAAAACTGTTCCACTTGAGTGATGAGGTCAGAAGCTGATGTAGCATAAATCCAAATTGTTTTCCACAATGGTTGGACCAATTCACAGGTCTCCCAACATTATATGTCTTTACACAGCTTAGCAATTGCTTGACTGTTTCATCTTTACCAATTTACTAGGTATGAAGTGAAACCTCAGAATTCTTTTGCTTTGTATTCCTATTATTATTAGTGATTTGGTGCAATCTTTCATGTGGATAATACTTTGTAGTTCTTTCGAGAACTGGTTATTTATGTGCTTTTACCACTTATCTGTTATAAAATAGCTTTGCCAGTATATACACGTGCACACATATACTTTTATATCTTGAATATTAGAGCCTTGTAAGAGATAATGTAAAAATGTTTCTCCAGTGAGCAACTTCCCTTGTCCTAGTTGTGTTGATTTTGCACATGCAGAAGCATTTCAATTTTATGTAATTAAAATGATTTATTTTTTATGAATTCCTCTTTTTCTTGCTTACAAACACTCCCCTTATGTCTACAAAAGGTTCTCTCCTGGTTCTCCTAATTTTTTTAAATGGTGTGACTTTGAATATTTAGGTTATATATCCATTTTAAGCTTATTATGGTGTATGGTGTAAGTACTGCGGTAAAATTTCTGAGATGTGTAGTTATAGGACAATGGTAAGGTTACCAGAGTTATTATCTTCATGGACTAATTTGCTGGTAACCAGCTCCATTGTCAGGAAAAGCTGTTTTTGTTTCTGCTGTGTTCTCACTGTTATTTGGAAAGTGGAGGAAAGAAACATAGTCACTTGAGAGAAATTCTAGTTCAGAATTAGGTGGATTTTTTTTTTAACTTTCTAGTTACTTGTTTTACTTTTGTGTATAGATTTGGACAGTCTAACTTTGGCTTAATTCTTTCTTTTCAGATACACTTCTTATATCAATATTCCCTTCAGTTTTTCCTGGATATTTATCACAATGTCTTATATGAGAACCCTAACTTAAAAAGCATTACTGATCACACCCAGCGGCTCTCAATCATTACCAAGGATCTTTTCCAGGTAGAAGACAAGTTACCTATTTTTCATGCAAAATAGTTATAAGTTGCTTATAAAAATTGTTTACTTCAGTAGAAATAACTGATTCAATGATTTGTCTTTGAGACCATCAGCATCTGTCACTTCTGTCAACAGGTGGCTTTTAACAGAGTGGCCAGAGGCATGCTACATCAAGATCATATCACCTTTGCAATGCTTTTAGCAAGAATTAAACTGAAGGGCACTATTGGGTAAATTGATTTCTTTTCCTTATTGAAATTCACCATTGGGCAAAGAACTAGTCATCATGTTTTCATTTACTTAAATACTTATTGCAGGCCAACTATACTTGATCCCATGTTAGATAACCAAGTAGAAAATGTGGCTGGAAGCTCAAGACCCTTGTGAAGAAGGCTGATTAGAATGCACAGTCTTTTACAAAGGATTATAGGAGTAAAAACAAAGGGAAATAACCTTGTATTTTTCCTATGTTAATTTGTTGAATTTCTGCTTTTGAATTTTTATTTATTCCATGACCAAGTGTTATATTGGTCCTGTTACTTTTAATGATGGTGAATATGAAAATGAGAAACCTAAGTTAAAGAGATGTTTCATGTACAGGGAGCCTACCTATGATGCTGAATTCCAACACTTCTTGAGAGGGAAAGAAATAGTACTTAGCACTGGCGTTGTTCCCAAAATTAATGGATTGACTGTAGAACAGACGGAAGCAATGATGAGACTGAGCTGCCTTCCTGCATTTAAAGATCTAGTTGCAAAAGTTCAAGCTGATGAGGTAAGTGCTTTAATTAACAGTTATTATGAAAAAGCCTGGCCTTGTCCCAGAAAACTGGATGTAAGGAATTGTGCCTGTAAAACAGCATAAATTGTACTTTTAGGGTCTTGACTCGGGCTTTCAATATGTGAGCCTCAAAATAGCTTATTACTTTTTAATGTGCTTTCTTTGCATAATGGTGATGTGTTAAATGTTTCCATTACAGCAATTCTGCATTTGGTTGGACAGCAGCTCCCCAGAGCAGACTGTGCCGTACCTCTGGAGTGAAGAAAAACCTGCAAGTGAGTTTAGGCCCACTTTCCTCTTGGAATCATAACTCATTGATCCCTAGACTACAGTTGCCTTGATTTTTTCAGTCAAATTTAATCTTGTTTCTTGAAGAAACCTCAAAAAACTGAAGTTAGCTAATGACTAACAATTGTGTAAATTTCCCAGGCAAGAGCAAGTGGTGGGTGCCAGATTCTTTGGTATATAAGCTATCAAAGAATTAGCAGTGGGGGAACTTTAAGTTGAACAGATCACAGTTGTTAATGTGCTATCAGGATAAAGGGATTGTCAACTCCCTGGAGTTTTGCTCCAGCAGTTTTGCAGGGCAACAAGGGTTGATCCCAAGTGCTACTGGCAAGTGAGACAAAGGTCTCGGGATTTCATTCCAGTATACTTAAAGAAAAGGTGGGGGTTTACCATAACCCCTCAGCATGCATGGGATGGTTCGTTTTGGCTAAGACCTAGTAAACATCACCTGGTTTCAAAGTGCAGGCTCATCTTCCTCCTTTAAAAAAAAAAAAAAGAGACTCAAAGAACATCTCTCCTCATGTTGTCAAGGAGATGGGAGTGTCCTTAAAAGAACAGTAGGAAAGATTCACTGTGAAAACAAACGGGTTTTAAGAAAGGAGGCAGGTAGGCAGTAAGAAATCCTGACCTTATATGACACACAGGAGAGGAGAAAGAACCAGGGAATGCTTAGAAATAATAGAAATTAGGATCTTCCTGAAGGAGGGAGTTGGGCCATCTCAGGAGGAAGCTGTTATTTGTCCTTTAAAGAGTGGTGGCTAGACAGCAACTATCACGTCATTGAGTAAAGGCCAGAAGAGGAAGGGGTTAGGAGAGCAAATTGACTCCCTAATGATGACAGCTCTGTGTTAACCTGAAGTGACAATAGGAAGTCCCAGAACTTGTATTTAGAATGCAACAGAGAACTTCTTAATACGTGTCTGTCAGTCAGCGAGCATTTATTAAGCACCTCCTATATGCAGGGCTCTGAAAACACAAGTATAAAGCATGAAATTATCTCTGCCCTCAAGTATCTTACATCCTGATGGAGTAAATGAGTACATATATATATGGCATCAATAACAAAAATCAATCAGTATAAGGTAGTTAGAAACGAATAGTGAATCAAGTCAAGAAAAATTCCCACATTGACCATGTCCAAAAAATGTTTGTCTGTCTGATGGATCCTCTGGAATAGTGGTTAGTCATTGCATTTATCAGAGTTCTTAAGTCTTTTAAGTTGTCTGTTTTTATAATTTAGTATAAATTGTTCTCCTGCTTCTGTTAACTTCACCCTGTTGTCAGTTTGTACAAATCTTCCCAGGTATTTCTGACACCATGTCCTTCACCATTTCTTACAGCACAATAGTATTTCATCACATTCACATGGTATAATTTGTTCAGCTATTTTCCATTTGACAGTCACTCTCTTAAGTCGTCAGGTTTTTGCCACCACCAAAAGAACTGCTATAATATTTATATGTGTCCAGGTCCTTTTCCTCTTTCTTTGATCTCTTTAGAATTTTAACCTAGTAGCAGGATCCCAGCATCAGAGGATGTGCACAATTAAGCAGTTCCAAATTGTTGTCCAGAAAAACTGAACCCATTCACATCTCCACCATTAATGTGCATCAATGTGCCTATATTCTCAAAGCCCCTTTAACATTTATCATTTTCTGTCTTTTATCACTTGAACTTTATTTCTCTTACTGGTAAAATTGTAGACTATTATATGAATTATCATTGAATTTCAAAAACGGGACGTTCTGATCACAGAGAGCCAGCAGGGCTTCACTAGGAACCAGTTGTGTGTCTCTAGATAGGTAGGTAGGCTATAGGAATTCTTCAGTTATAAAAGTTAAACTAGATTTTGGAAAGTCATTTGTTAGTCTTTCATTCAGACAGATAATCTACCGTCTGGTAGTCTAGTGGGCAAAATAGAGGTCTCTGGGCTCAATAGTAGTTCTCTTATCTGGAATCAGAAAAGACGCATGGCTATACTCAAAGAGAAGTTGTTAATGGTTCACATCATTTTGAAGGGAAGTCGCTAGCCAAGTACCCCAGGGATCTTTCCTTGATACAAAATGTAAATCACAAGAGACCAGCGACTTTGATAAAGGCATACTTTTGAGATTTGCAGCTGACACAAGACTGGGAAGGAGAGCTAACACAGTTGGTTAGGACAGTGTCAGATTCCAAAACCATACTGACAATCAAATCAAATTTAAGAAGATGAAATATGAAAGGGACAGATGTTAAAGTCTTACTTGCATTTAGGAAATCAACTTTTCAGTGACAAAGTAGGATGGGGGTCCATGGATAGCTTTTATCTGAAAAAGATCAAGAGGCTTTGAATCATATATGTGATATGAAACACAGAAAAACTAATGCAACCATAGGCTACCCTAAGATAGGAACAGTATCCAAAATGAGGGAGGTGAGAAAGCCACTTTATTCCTCTTGAGTCAAAATGCACCTGGGTGCCACATTTTAAGAACATGAACATACTGGAGAGGATCTAGAAAGAGGGTAGCCTAAGGGGCATTTAGGTGGTATGGTGAATAAAGCACCAGCTCTGAATTCAGGAGGACCTGAGTTCAAATGTGGCCTCAGACACTCGATACTTACTAGCTGTGTGACCCTGGGCAAGTCACTTAACCCTTATTGCCTTGCCCAAAAAAAAGAGGGCAGTCTAGATGGTGAAGGCCTGGCCTGGCCTTCATGAGGATCAGTTGAAGAAACTTAGAATGTGTATCTTAGAGAAGAGAACACACGGAGGTAGGAAGGGTTGTTGGTATGGGAGAACCGTCTTCAAGAACTTGAAAAACTTATGTAAAAGAGGAATATGTTTGTTCTGAGTGGCGAGCAAAGATCAGCGGTTGGAAGTTGCAGAGGTGGATTTAGCAGAGGCAGAATGGACCACCTCATACCAGAAGTCTGCCCACAGCCTGCCTGCGGTGTTGCAGCTGGTTTCTTGGTAAAGTTCTGATTGGACTTTGTTGCCTCTTAGGTCTCTTCCAACTCTGAGATTCTGTGATATTCCACAGCAGTGCAAGGAAACAAATGCAAACTTCTGAGTCAAGTGGACTCAGTTACCAAATGTGAAAAACCAAAGGGAAGCTTGTAGGAAGGCAGATTCCTAATACGTTGAGTGAAATTGAGTTATTGGAGCTTTTGCGTCGTCTTAACGATCCCTCTTCATTTCAGCCCCCATTGGCCAGGCCATTCACCGCCTGCTGCTGATTCAGGCTTTCCGGCCGGACCGTCTTCTAGCCATGGCTCACATGTTTGTCTCCACAAACCTTGGTGAATCTTTCATGTCCATCATGGAACAGCCGTTAGACCTGACACACATTGTGGATACTGAGGTAATACAAAACAGGCTTATAAAATACAAAGTATTTGAGGGAAACATGAGGAAGCAGCACTTTTTCCTACTCCGAATTCAGACAGTAGTTGTCTCTCGTTTGGACAACAATGCAACCTGCAAAATACATTCGAATTAGTATATGAAATGGAGCAGCTAGATGGTGCCATAGTGCATAGAGTGCTGGGCCTAGAGTTCAAATCTGCCCTCAGACACTTACTAGCTGTGTTACTCTGGGCAAGTCACCTAACCCTGTTTGCCTCAGTTTCTCCTCTGTGAAATGAGCTAGCTATAAAGGGAAATGGGAAACCACTCCAGAATCTTTGCCAGGGAAACCCCAAATAGTATCACAAAGAGTCAGACACGGGGCAGCTAGGTGGCGCAGTGGATAGAGCACCGGCCCTGGATTCAGGAGGACCTGAGTTCAAATCCAGCCTCAGACACTTGACACTTACTAGCTGTGTGACCCTGGGCAAGTCACTTAACCCCAATTGCCTCACCAAAAGAAAAAAGAGTCAGACACAACTGAAATAACCAAACAACAACAAAAACAGAATGATTGGAGTTATAGTCCCTTTCAATTCTGCCTTCAGCCCTATCTATTTTGACCTCTTATCCAATTCTGGGCACATGAAGGACAAGGAAAGTGCAGCGGAGAGTGACTAGGATCATAAGGGAACTTAAGGCTGTATGAGAAAGATCTGTTGAAGGAACTGGAGATGCTCAGGTCAGGAGAAGAGAAAACTTGGGAGAGAGCACAGGTTTGATAAGTTGTCGCCTGTGTCACCTGACTTTGATCAAGGGCCAGTTGGTGGCAGTTGCAGGGAGGCATATTTCAGTAAGTGAGATCTCTCCAACACTGGTATGGGCTGCCCCGAGGGCTAGAGATGGAACTCCTGCCCTCAGCAGAGGCTGGATGGGAGAGGGGAAATTGGTGCTTTAGGGTCAAACAGTAACGTCCGGAAGCTCCCTTCGGCCCTGATTCAGTGCTTCTTTGGCTTTGGGTATTTGGCCTCTTGTGCATTCTGAGTAAGTGTGGCAGTCAAGGTGATCCCTACAGGCCTTTAGTAAAACCTGTCTGGGGCCCATTCTGAGATCACTTTCATTTCTGATGAAGAATTACTGTATATTCTAGCTCACAGTATTCACCTTCTTCTCCCATCCCCACATGTTTGAGCATATATGGAAAGGTAGGTGCAGTTTCAGATTTTATCTGGATTTTTATTGTACAGGATACATCTTTCTTTATAGGTGAAGCCAAACACTCCTGTCTTGATGTGCTCTGTGCCTGGTTATGATGCCAGTGGGCATGTGGAGGATCTTGCAGCTGAACAGAACACACAGATTACATCCATTGCGATTGGTAAGCACGGATGACTCTCTTCTCAAGAAGTCGTAGCACTGCATAGGGACTGGAAATTGAGGATCCTCTTCTGGTTTTTGTCTGTTTGTAGGTTCTGCTGAAGGCTTTAATCAAGCAGATAAGGCAATAAACACAGCAGTCAAGTCTGGCAGGTAGAGGGTCATTTATTTTTTTCCCCAGTGAAAATCTTACAGGTCAGACACTGGGAGTCATGGTGTGAGATGTGACGAGTGCCTCCTCTTGCTTTCTCTAGGTGGGTGATGCTGAAAAACGTCCATCTGGCCCCAGGCTGGCTGATGCAGCTGGAGAAGAAGCTTCATTCTCTGCAGCCCCATGCTTGTTTCAGACTCTTCCTCACAATGGAGATTAATCCTAAGGTAAAGAGTGAAAGTCCTGCCTTGGCATGCTCCTCTTACATGCTGGTTGAATACAGACACCCGGGTTTGGGGCTTATGTGCATTGGACTTTCACTGCCATCAGTTGGCTCTACACAAGGAAACATGACAGCTGATACATGGGCCACATTTTTCCTCAGGTGCCTGTGAACTTGCTTCGTGCTGGACGCATCTTTGTATTTGAGCCTCCTCCCGGTGTGAAAGCCAACATGCTGAGGACCTTCAGCAGCATTCCCGTGTCAAGAATATGCAAGGTAAATACAGTGCACACTACTCTCCTCTGTCTCCCACCATAAGCCATTAAACCACAGGCCTTCCCCAACTTAGCAACAAGTTGTGTGCCCAAAGTTCATTTCTTAAGTTGATTATTCTCCTTAGAAATAGTGCTATAGGGGGCAGCTAGGTGGCGCAGTGGATAAAGCACCAGCCCTGGATTCAGGAGTACCTGAGTTCAAATCCGGCCTTAGACACTTGACACTTACTAGCTGTGTGACCCTGGGCAAGTCACTTAACCCCAATTGCCCTGCCAAAAAAAAAAAGAATAGATATCTCCTCAACTGTGATAGACTTAGCTCCTCTCAGCAGTACAGTGATCCAAGACACTTCCAAAAGACTTATAATGGGGAATGCTCTTCACATCCAGAAAAAGAACTATGCAGATTGAATCATACTATTTTCACTTATTTTTTTTTATTTTCTTTCTTGAGGTTTTTCCCTTTTGTTCTGATTCTTCTTTCACAACATGACTAATGTGGAAATGTGTTTAATGTGATTAATACATATATAACCTATATCAGAATGGTTGCTGTCTTGGGGAGGGAGGGAGCGAGGGAAAAAAATTTGGAATTCAAAATCTTACAAAAACAAATGTTGAAAACTATCTTTACGTGGTAATTGAAAAAATGTAAAATACTATTAAGATTGGGGAAAACAACAACAGAATAGGCATCTCCAGATAAAGCAGATCCCCCTCCCTGTGCAGGAAGGCACTTTCTCTGTAATTTAAAGTCTTAGAGAGTTGCCTAGAACCCTGGAAGATTAAGTGATTTGCCCAGGGTCATTTAGCAGCTCCCATAAATGTGTCAGAGAGGGGATTGGGACCTAGATCTTCTTGGTCCTGAGGCTCCCCCTCTGTACATAAATCCTCCTTTTCAGTAACTTCAAACACATCATTATGCCTTCTGTATACTTCTGTATTCTCCTACTGTTAGTGGCCAGGTTCCTAAATGTGTCATTGGACCTCATCCCTTTCTCTCTCTCTCTCTCTCTCTCTCTCTCTCTCTCTCTCTCTTTCCTTCTGCACTGTGTACCCTACCCCCCATGGAATGATTAGAAATATATTGTCCTGAGTAAGGGAGGTGATAGTCTAATCCCACTGTACTCTGCCCTGGTATACTCTGGGCACCACATTGTAAGAGGGACCTTGCAACATATGAGCAGATCCACAGGAAGGTAATTAGGATGGTTAAAGCACTTGAAACTGCCTTATAGCAATAATACTTGCCTTCATATAGTGTTTTTAAGTTTACAGAGCACTTTGTATATATCATTTTATCTTTACAACAACCCTGGGAGATAAGTGCTTGTTATTATCCCCATTTTACAGATGAGAGAACTGAGGCAGACAGAGGTTAAGTGACTTGCCCAGGGGTACTGTTATTAGTTGTCTACAGTTGGATTTGAATCCAAGTCTTCCTGATTTCAGGTCTAGCATTCTGTTTACTGCCACCTAAGGTGTTTTATAAGGACTAGTTAAAGGAGCTGGAAAACATTTATCCTAGAGAAGAGAAAACTTGGCAGAAACACATGCTCATTTTTTTCACTGAGTTACTGGAAGATTTTTGTGAAATAGAATGGCTAGACTTAATATGTGCTACAATAAAGGAGATAGTAGAAATGACAGCTTTTCCCTTAATATAAGGAAGATCCACCCCAGAAGGGAATGGGCTACCCAGTAAAGGTAGAGACTGACTCATCATTAGAGTTTAAGCCAGAACCTGGGATGAATTGATTTTAGGGATTATTATGAAGGAGACACATGCATTAGGCAGGGGTCTGCAATAGCTCAGAGGTGTCAGACTTGCTTCTCAAGCTAATTAAAATTGGGGAAATGTCTGGCAAAATAAGTAAAAATGAATTTCAAAATAAAGCATAGAAAAAACCAGTTTGTGGTTTTCTAAGTCAATATATATGGCCTGTAAGGAACTCATTCTATTTGAGTTTGACATCACTGCAGTAGGTGACTGTTAACTGTTTAGAAGGAGGAGCTACTTTATGATATTTTTTTCTTCTTGGTGACTTCTCTAGTCTCCCAATGAGCGTGCCCGCTTGTATTTCCTGCTGGCCTGGTTCCATGCAATCATCCAAGAACGCTTGCGATACGCACCCCTGGGCTGGTCAAAGAAGTACGAATTTGGAGAATCTGATTTACGCTCTGCCTGTGATACGGTGGATACGTGGCTTGATGATACAGCAAAGGCAAGTTGGCTCAGTGTTTCCTCTTAATCACCTGTTTCCTTGGGAAACATTTAGATTAGTAAGAAGTTACAACGCTAGAGGGACGTATTCTGAATCCTAGAAATGAGCTGCCAGTCAGTAGTAACCAAAAGCCAGCAGGGGCACCTTTCTGGGCTTCCTTAGACTTGAAATCCATCCTTTGTTCCCGCATCAGTGACACAACTCATTCTCTCTCCTTAGGGCCGACAGAACATTTCTCCCGATAAAATCCCATGGTCAGCTCTGAAGACCCTGATGGCACAGTCTATTTATGGAGGACGTGTTGATAATGAATTTGACCAGCGTTTACTGAATACTTTCCTGGAGCGTTTATTTACAACTAAAAGCTTTGACAGTGAATTTAAACTGGCCTGCAAGGTCGATGGGCACAAAGACATTCAAATGCCAGATGGTATCAGGTATTCAAATGCTTTCATTTGGACGTCATTTGTAGCAGGGATTACTTGCCTTTTGAGGTAGTTCAGTTTGTGTGGGGTGGGGCAGGGGGTGCATCTTTGCCTTTAGCTATGCAAGATATCTCAGTTTTCGTAAGATACTTGTCACATAGTCTGTGATGATGCTTCTGAACTTGGTCTATATGTGTTTTGTTGTGTTTTTCCCCCCAGACGAGAAGAATTCGTACAGTGGGTTGAATTGCTTCCAGATACCCAGACACCTTCGTGGCTTGGCTTACCAAACAATGCCGAGAGAGTCCTCCTCACCACTCAGGGTACCTTGTCTCTTTGGTTGAAGGATTTTTCTGTTCCTTGCTTCTTTTCTTCTTCCTACTTTTGAGTTTGCTCAGCAGCACCTCTGATAGCAAGTAAACAGGAGGAAGAAAACAGTTGAAAATAGCAAATGTTGGTGTCATGCTCATAGCTGCATAAAAGGTCTGGTAGGAGAATCAGTTGTAGTTACTGGTAATGCTTCTTTGCAGAGTTTGTACAACTGGAAAGGATCTTCAGAATCATGGAGTCCAAAACCTTCATTTGCAGGATCAGTAGCTTATCTGGAATTGGGACCTGTGTAAACTTACTCTCTGTTTATTTATATACATAATAAATTTTTGGTCATCTTTTTCCACTTGTGAGAATAAAGATGAAATGAATTACTCAGGGAACTAGGAATCTTAATGATGCTGCAGGATGTGAAGTGCTATAGAAATGACTTTGTTTTGATTGATGAAAGCTAATTAGCACGATAAGATAAAACTTCCTATCGGGTAAAGATAGTTTTTTAAAAGTGTCAGTATCAGGGGCAGCTAGGTGGCGCAGTAGATAAAGCACCGGCCCTGGAGTCAGGAGGACCTGAGTTCAAGTCCGGCCTCAGACACTTAACACTTACTAGCTGTGTGACCCTGGGCAAGTCACTTAACCCCAATTGCCTCACCAAAAAAACCCAAAAACCTGTCAGTATCTCTCAGATGTGGCCCTTCTTTCTCTTTAGAACTGTTTCTCTTCCTTGATCACTTCAGAGATTCCTTGTGGAAAGCTACCCAATCTTCTGGCCTTTCTTTCAAATGCTGCCTGTCTTTCCTTTCTCTAAATGAAACTGCTTTCCAGAAATCAAAAGTGATTTTAGTCCTCACTTTCCTTATCACAAATTCCAGAATGAAATTTGTCCCTCCTTCCCACCTTCCCTGCCCTTTCTGGTGAGAATGAGCTCGGGAAGAACAGTTTTCCTCTTGGGAGGCAGGATGGAAAGGACTGGGGGCATTTACAGTCAGAAGAGCCGGGTTTGCATTGACTCTCTAGGTGACTCAGGCAAGTCACTTGTTTCCGTAAAATGATGGGTTGGGTGAGATGGCCTCCTAAGGCCTCTTCTAGATCTCAGTCTTGGATCCTTTGGAAGGATGAAATGATCAACCATTGTGCTTTCAGCAGATGTCTACATAAATCAAGTTCCCCATCACTCCCATATTATACTTCCATGCTAGTTTTGTCAGCTGGTTCCCACACAGGTGTTTCTTCTTTATGTCTCTGTGGCATATTATGTTTTCTTTGATCTTTACCCAAAATGTTCTCCACATGCTTCCTGTACTCTGGTTCCTAGATTTCCTTCCAGAATGATATTGTCTCAATATTTGATGCTATTCTGCTCCCTTTTCTTTTTACCTGTCCTCTTCCTTTGAATTGTGGTCATGAGTCCAGTCCTGTCTAGTGTCAATAGTACCTCATGGAGTCAAATTTACCTTCTTGTCATTTAGAATCTGTAATTTGGGGCAGCTAGGTGGCACAGTGGATTAAGCACCGGCCTGGGATTCAGGAGGACCTGAGTTCAAATCTGGACTCAGACACTTGACACTTACTAGCTGTGTGACTTTGGGCAAGTCATTTAACCCTCCTGCGTGTGTGCGCCCCCCCCCCCAAAAAAAAAAGAATCTCTGCTTCATTTTTCTTGTTAGCCATGTATTATTGCTCATTTCTACGTGGAAATCCCCAGACCAGTGGAATTTTTACTGGCTCCTTTTGTTAGATTTCTGCTTCTTGGGGGCAGCTAGGTGGTGCAGTAGATAAAGCACTGGCCCTGGATTCAGGAGGACCTGAGTTCAAATCTGGCCTCAGACACTTGACATTTAATAGCTGTGTGACCCTGGGCAAGTCACTTAACCCTCACTGCCCCGCCATGCATCCACCCCCTCCCCCCCCACCCCCCCAAAAAAAGGATTTCTGCTTCTTGTGAATTTCTGGGTAGTACTACTGTGATTCTTCTTAGATGGTCACTACTTTCTATGGTTCCCAGCTAAATAAATTTCCCCCTTCCTTTTCAGTTTAAAACTGTTTTGATAAGATTTTTAGGACCCAAAGTAATTACATTTTGGGGGGCAGGGCAATGAGGGTTAGTGACTTGCCCAGGGTCACACAGCTAATAAGTGTCAAGTGTCTGAGGTCGGATTTGAACTCAGGTACTCCTGAATCCAGGGCCAGTGCTTTATCCATTGCGCCACCTAGCTGCCCCCCCGTAAATACATTCTTACCAGTCATTTTTAAAGAGCCTGTCGTTCCTTCATTTTAATCCATGGTCCAGAAATGAATTCTTTTCTCTTTAACCAGCTTTTTACTTGCCAAATCTACTGTTTTTCTGAATGGACCACACCAACTCTGTGCCAAAGTTCTTCAATTTCTTGTCTCATGCTTTATTCACCTCAGACATTCTTTCTCCATTCCTTTTGAAAGTGCAGTTTGTAGCCATGTGACTCACCAGAAGTGGTTACTTGTCACCATGCCCAACCGATCTGAGAAGTTTTCTGTCCTGGTTTGGATACATGCCTCTGGAAGGCAGCCAACCTTGCACTCATTTAGTATATGATCTATTACGGGGGAAAGGGACATATAAATAATTGATACAAAAGAGATTGTGATAAAGGAAAAGGAGAGGTCCAAGCCTCTCTTTTATTTATTTCCTAGTGAAAAGTACATCTTTTTGAGTGATGAGATCAGATATAAAATTCAAAGCATTCGGGGCAGCTAGATGGCGCAGTGGATAGAGCACCGGCCCTGGAGTCAGGAGTACCTGAGTTCAAATCCAGCCTCAGATATTTGACACTTACTAGCTGTGTGACTCTGGGCAAGTCACTTAACCCCAATTGCCTCACAAAAACAAAAACAAAAAAATTCAAAGCATTCCTCTTACATAAAAGTGACAGTTTCTTTCTTCCTTACTGAAACTATTCCATTTAGGTTTAGAATTAACCTAGCTTCAGATTTCTTTTTTAAAGTAAACATGTTTTAGACAGTTCACATTCAGTTTTTTCCAACTCCTTCCTACCTTTAAATTGTATGTATCTTTGGCTTAGGCATTGACATGATCAGTAAGATGCTGAAGATGCAGATGTTGGAGGATGAAGATGACCTGGCTTATGCAGAAACAGAAAAGAAGACTCGGACAGATTCCACTTCTGATGGCCGCCCAGCTTGGATGAGAACTCTCCATACCACTGCATCCAACTGGCTGCATCTCATACCACTGACCCTGAATCACCTGAAGCGAACTGTAGAAAACATTAAGGCATGTTCTTTTTTCTTTTTTTTAAAAAAAGATTTATCATTTTATTTCCCGCCCAATTACATATAAAAACACTTAATACTTTTTTTTTTTAATTTTGAGGTCCAAATTCTCTCCCTTCCCTCAATGAGAAGGCAAACAATGAACAAGTCATGGGACAGATGATTTGGTTCATTCATGGCACATAAATAACAAAAAAGCAGTTATATGCTTTAAAAGAAGACTGTACATCTTACATAAGAAAGGGCAATGTATATTCTAAGAAGTGCAACAAGAGCTTCCTATATTTCTTTAGGTAAAGACACCTGATTATAGACACCTTTACAAGCTCTTGTCTAATTTATGCTGTCTCTTTTCAGAAACTCACTTTTCCAGGTTTTATATGGATATGTATGTACAGTTACTTCATTTAACAAGTAGAGTGTGCAAAAGACTATTCTTTGTGCACCAAGACAGTGAACATTTCTCCTCCCTACATCTGTACTTGCTTGTTCAACAAACTCGGCTGGTGGTCATTCCATACTCTACCCAGCTTTGTAAAACCGATCTATCCTAACAGACAAATTCCTCTAAGCTCTCTGGTTTGGTGATTTCCTCCTGCCCAGGGGGAGTCAGTTCTCAATGGCCCAGCCATGCTGAGAGGAGAGTGCTTCAAGTACATGGTCCAGTGGCAGGCACCAGTTTAGGCAATGAGTGTACAAGAGAAAAAAAACTGTCCTTACCCCCCAAAAATATAAACATATAAATGAGACGTACATGTAAGGTCAATGCAAAGTAATTCCTGGGATCCATGTAACCTTGTGGGGCTCTGAGTGCTGATTTTGCTTTAGTTGTGGAAGAAAGCTGCTTTTCCCTTCAATTCATCCTTAATTTCACTTTAAATGTAGGACCCTCTGTTTAGATTCTTTGAAAGAGAAGTGAAAATGGGTGCCAAGTTACTCCAAGATGTCCGCCAGGATCTTGCTGATGTGGTTCAAGTGTGTGAAGGAAAAAAGAAGCAAACCAACTATCTACGGACGCTTATAAATGAACTGGTGAAAGGTATTGTGGTTTTTGCTTCTTTCTTATGTAATGGTCTCACTAGCCAGGGTGTCTGTCATGGAATCATGAAGGCAACAGTCAGATTGATTGGGGATTAATGGACTTAATTAATCTTCATGTTATTGAAGTGCTCTACAAATGAATAATAAGTACTAATGGGCCCAGTAGCTTGGCCAGCATAAAATGTTTTGAAATGAGCTTTATCTTCAAAATGATATATTTCGGGGCAGCTAGATGGCACAGTGGTTAAAGCGCTGGCCCTGGATTCAGGAGTACCTGAGTTCAAATCCAGCCTCAGACACTTAACACTTACTAGCTGTGTGACCCTGGGCAAGTCACTTAACCCCCATTGCCCCGCAAAACCAAAACAAAACAAAATGATATATTTCACCATGCAAGGTAGTCAGTCCTTCTGGGTGCAGATCAGTGTGGATTCCTGCTCCCAAGGAAAGAGAGCTCATACCTTCCCTTGGGTTAGACATGCTGTCCAAGGGAATCTTAGGTTCTTTTTTTCATAATAAGCAATTCATTGTCCATGGTAACTGCAAATCTACCCTAATGTTATAAAAGCTGAGTGTTAAAGATGCTGGCCAATTTATATTCGCTTTTCTTAAATGTCTACTTTGAGGCAGCAAGATGGCACAGTGGATAAAGCAATGGACTTGGAGTTAGCAAGACTGAGTTCAAATCCTATCTTAGATGTTTACTAGCTTTGTGATCCTGAGCAAGTCATTTAACTTCTCTGAACCTCAATTTACTCATGGGAGTAATGGGAACAATAATTGCACTTCTTAGAGTTATTGTGAGGATCAAATGAGATGTGTAAAGCACTTTGCAAACTTCTAAAGTTCTCTGTAATGGTATCTGTTATCACTATGTACAGAATGCTACTCTGAGCTCTGGAAGTACAAATACAAAATGAGGACAGTCTTTTGAGGGATATCACATTGATGCAGAAGTGGAAATAGAAGATAATTGAGGAGGGAAATAGGAGAATCTGAAAAGGCTTCTTGTTGCAGGTGGTGCATGAGCCGACCCTCCAAGAAGGGTCTAATATAGGATCCTAAATCCTGGTTTGACTCTCTGAGGTAGAGGTTAACAATTCAACAGCTAATTTTCCTTACAAAAGTCAGATCCACTTAGGAGTTTGTGTTATACACATTTGTAAGCAACTTGAGTTTTTCTGCAGCAGCAGGGTGTGGTGAGGTCTTCTTTAAACCTTAATGGCTGCAAAGACTTTCCTAATCTAAGACCACAGATAACTATAGCCAGATAGCTATTCGACATCCCTTCTTTTTTTTTTTTTTTTTTTTGTCACTTGAATTTATTTATTTAACTTTTCTCAATTACTTGTAAAGATGTTTTTTGAGTTCCAAATTTTTCTCCCACCCTCCCTTCCCTCCTTGCTCCTGAAGCCAGTAAGCAGTTTGATATAGGTTATACATTACAATCATGTTAAACATATTTCCACATTAATCAGAACAAAAGGGAAAAAAAAACAAGAAAAAATAAATAAGAACAATATAACAAAAAAGCAACAAAAAAAGTGAAAATAGTATGCTTCATTCTGCATTCAGACTCCATAGTTCTTTTTCTGAATGTAGAGAGCATTTTCCACCATAAGTCTTTTGGCATTGTCTTGGATTATTGCATTGCTGGGAAGAGGCAAGTCCATCAGTTGATCATCACACAGTGTTGTTGATACTGTGTGCAATGTTCTCTTGGTTCTGCTCATTTCACTCAGCATCGGTTCATGTAAGTCTTTCTAAGTTTTTCTGAAATCCATCTGCTTATTGTTTTTTATAGCAAAATAGTATCCCATTATATTCATATACCACAACTTGTCCAATTCTTTGCTATCACAAAAGAGCAGCTATAAATATTTTTGTACATGTGGGTCCTTTTCATTTTTCCATGGTCTCTTTGGGATACAAACCTAGTAGTGCTGTTGCTGGGTCAAAGGGTATGCAGAGTTTTTAAAGCCTTTTAGGCATGGTTCCAAATTGTTCTCCAGAATGGTTGGACCAGTTTACAGCTCCACCAACAGTGCATTAGTGTCCCAATTTTTCCACATCTTCTCCAACATTTATTATTCTCCTTTTTTGTCATTTTAGCCAATTGGAGAGGTATGAGGTATGGTACCTCACAGTAGTTTTAATTTGCATTTCTCTAATCAGTGACATCTCTTCTGTTCTGCTGAATGGTGTGAGAGGGAGTCGTGGGCTAGTCGATGGCATAATTAAGTGGATTGTGAACTAGTTGAATGACTGAGCAGAAAGACTAAATGTTGAGAGCAGCAGCAGCTTGGAGGGGGAGATATTGAGTGGACCGCCACAGAGATTTGTCTGAGGTTTCCTTAAATCACTGATGAAGTTAGACACATCAGATTTGCAGAGAACACAAAATTGAGAATAATAGCTAATGTGCTGGGTGGCAGCCAGATCCAAAAACCTATCAGCAGGCTAGAACAATGGGAAGAGTGTCATTTAACGGGATCCTGTAAATTCTCCATAAATACAGGCTATGCTTCACATAAGGAAAACTTATATAATAATGAAGATTGGTCCAAAAATGGAATGAGGCTGCCTTCGTGAGAGAGGCATTTAAGCAAATCCTAGACGAAAACTTATTTGTGATGTGATAGAGAGGGTTCTTTGACTTAGGTCAGACTCGATGGCCTCCGGAGGCCTGTCTGGCTCTGAGGTGGTAGGAAATAGCTCCCTGGCCCGAAACAGGACTTCAGAGGAGAGGGGATAAGGATTGTCTGGCCTTCTCCCAGTGTAAGCCAATGCCCAAAAGAATTCTCTTTCTTGAACTGTCTCCATCTATCACACCAAAACTCATTAGTCCATCTGCTCCCCTTTCTGCTGTCCTAGTTCCTTCTCAGGGCTGGCCTCCTTCCAACCCTCTGACAGGTTTTTTGTTTTGTTTTGTTTTTTTTAATTAGCCATGCTAATCATAAGTATTAGTGGGGTCTTTGTATGCAAAGAACTGAAGGAAAATGCATGTCCATTTGAGAGGAAAATGGTCTAGGTCTAGATTTTAAAACATCTTATCTGTCTTCCTCCACCAAAGTCCATCATAGCTGGAGGTGACTCTTGTGCCACGGGAGCACAAGGTCTGTGGCAGGTAATGCAAAACTGGGAAGGGTTCAGGTCAAAGCCCTGTGACAGACCGTGTGAGGGCCAGACTGGCTAAGTCAGAATCTCAGCAGAGGATGAAGTTGCCAGATGATCTCATGAAGACTATGGTAGAGAGGGGTTGGTGGGGTCTACATTAGGGAAGGAAAAGTATTGGTGAAATCACAGGACCTTGAAGTGTCTCCACTGGGAACAGTGTCTTTTTTTACATAATGTAGAATGGAAAAGGGTTGGTTTTTGGTTGGTTATGTTGGGGAGAGCAAGATGGAAGGCAGGGAAAGAAAGATAAGATGAGAATACGAATACATTTTTGAAACATCCAAATCAATCCTCTCCTTTGTGGAATATGCCATCACTGAACTTCCAGCCAGCAAATGACCACTGATTTCAATTGCTTTGGGAACAGGATTCCTTAAAGAAGAATAATACAAGATAATTAAAATCATTCGTCTCTATGCCTGGTGTTTAAAAATGTGTCCGGAAAACACTGAATTTGGTTCCCGGAATCGAATATATTCTGGCTCCAGGCATCCATTCCAGGAACTTTTGGATAAATCTGTCAGCCAGTTCAAAATATTTGTAAATGGTTATGGTTTGGTGACTTTAAAAATGCTACTTATTTTGACTGAAAATAGTTGGAACGGAACCTACACAAGTGAGGGGAAAAGATTTTTACAAAAATATGTCCAATTTTTTCAAGTGGCCTGGTGTTGGACACTGTCCTGAATACCCACATTCTCCTTTTGCAGGTATCTTGCCTCGAAGCTGGTCCCACTACACAGTGCCTGCTGGTATGACGGTTATTCAGTGGGTGTCAGATTTCAGTGAACGAATTAAACAGCTTCAGAATATTTCACTGGCAGCTGCATCTGGTGGAGCAAAGGAACTAAAGGTACTTCTTATGTCTAACACATTAGAACAGTTTCCATTGGAAATCCAGTTAGCAGCAGCTCTGGGTTGTGCGGCTGTTAAGGGAGGAATCAGACTCTATCAGGGAACCTAGTCTGGCTGAGTGCCAAGCGGACATTAAATGTAGTCTCTTAGGATCAAGAGGTTGGCTTGGCTTTTAATTGTGAGGCAGATGCAAAATGTGCTTGCAGAAAATCTGATATCACCTCAGCCTGCATGCAGAGAGACCTTGGGCTTGAGAAGAGAAAAATTCCCATTATCACATAAATGACCTAAAAACTGCTTTTTCTTTTGGGGGACAGAATATCCATGTGTGCCTGGGTGGCCTGTTTGTCCCAGAGGCTTATATTACAGCTACCAGACAGTATGTAGCCCAAGCAAACAGCTGGTCCCTGGAGGAGCTTTGCCTGGAAGTCAATGTCACGACGGCCCAGAATGCTGTGTTGGATGCCTGCAGTTTTGGGGTCACAGGTGAGCTGAGGGAAAGAGCTCCGCCCACTCCTGCCTGTTTTGGGTCCAGATTAAGGGCTTGGTGTGGGCACAGTTGTAATTGAGAGCCTCTGTGACTCTCGGATCGCTAAGTGTGGAGGTGCGTATTTATCCAACTTATGTGCTAATTAAGTGGGCTCAGGTTTCTAGGCATTTTGCCCCCTTTTCATGTTTAACAGTCTGAAAAGTCTCAGGGGAGGGTACGTGTTACTGTATGAGATTCTCTTGGTGCTTTACTTTTAAAATGTGTTTAATATGCTTCTTGTAGGTTTGAAGCTTCAGGGAGCCACGTGCAACAATAACAAATTGTCTCTCTCTAATGCAATTTCAACCATACTACCTATAACCCAGCTTCGTTGGATCAAGCAGACAAATGCAGAGAAAAAAGCGAATGTGGTGAGTTAACCTTGGCCCATGCTACCAGGGCTTTTTTCATCTCTGTGATTGATGCTTCTGCTCCTTCCTTTAGTTTGCAGATGTGTTTGGTTTTTGTTTGTTTGTTTGCAGGTGTTTTTCCAGAGAAATTCACACTCCTCTGTCCTGTAAACACACGGTGCTTCCCAAATTCCATAGGGCTCCTCCTCCTCCCCATGGGCTTCTACCTGAGTCCATGCAGTTACTTTTTGGTGGGAAGTGCAGTTGTGCACAGCAGAGCTGGGGCAGGGGTGGGCAATAGTGCTTTGGGATTGTGGTGATGAGTATGTATTTGGCTTACTGACTCAGAAGAAGAAATGGAGCAGCTGCTGATTCTGGGCCTCAGCTGCTGATTTTCAGCTTTGTTAACCAATCTTGTGATGAACCACTCATTCTCCCATTGCTCAGTTCTGCTAGTTTGGTTGTAACATTTTACCCTGAGCACTGAGCTCTTTTTTGTGTACTTGCTCTCTCTTCTGCAGGTCACCTTACCTGTCTATCTGAACTTCACCCGAGCAGATCTCATCTTTACTGTGGACTTTGAAATTGCTACAAAAGAAGACCCTCGGAGCTTCTATGAGCGTGGGGTGGCAGTCCTGTGCACTGAGTGACCTCCTGTTGGTCTCTCACTCATTACTTGTGTCCTGATCAGCACTTAAAATACTGTTTTTCATGCTTAAATTGTGTTCAGAGGGTTAGGAATTGTATGAAGAGGGATTTGTGCAAGTAGGTAGAATGAGAGATTGGAAGTTGAGCATGTTTGACGTATAGAAGTGACAGTAAAAAGGTAGAAGGAAACTGGTTTGGAAATGCAGTTTTTCTATTGTGAAATAAAAGTTTTCAAGCATGGCTGTGAGTCAGTCCTGTTCCTTGACATCCTTGCACCAGCTTTAGCACCTGTTTGGAGCAGATGAAAATGCTAAAAGTTATGGGCAGAAGGAACAGCCAGCTCCTGTTCTGCACCAGCCTGTGGGGTTGGGGCTATTACACTTTTGAATACATAGTTAAGCTGATAAGAAATGAGGTGCATATGATACAGGTGTGCGTCAGAGCTGGAAGGTACCCAAAGTCACATGGTAGAAAAGAGCATTGGCTTTGGAGTCAGAGGCACTGGGTTCAGATCCTGCTGCTGCCATGAGTGAGGTTAAGTACTCTCAAGAGTCCTTCCAGCTCTCTTGTCCCAGAGCCTTTAATCCATGATTGATGTCTAGTCCAATCATCTATTGCAGTATTCCTGAGGGGCTCTTTGAGAAAATGCCATCCTGGGGCAGCTAGATGGCGTAGTGGATAGAGCACCAGCCCTGGATTCAGGAGTACCTGAGTTCAAATCCGGCCTCAGACACTTGACACTTACTACCTGTGTGACCCTGGGCCGGTCACTTAAAAAAAAAAGAGAGAGAGAAAACGCCGTCCTGAAATTGCAGTTATGTTAATGTGCCAACACTGATACAAAGAATCAGGGAGAGAAATCATATATGAAGAACTTAACTACAGCTTCTAAATAAAGATATATTTTAATGCTCCCTTGGTGACTTCAATACAAAGGTATACACAAGAGCACAGCAAATATATATATATATATATATATATATATATATATATATATATATATATATATATATATATATATATAAAATAATAAGTTTGGGGGAAATATCTTTGGGTTAAGATAGGAGGAAGGCAAAAGACTTGTGGAAGAAACAGAAGTGTCCTGTCAAAGGTGGGGGGGGGCAGCTAGATGGCGCAGTGGATAAAGCACCGGCCCTGGATTCAGGAGTACCTGAGTTCAAATCCGGCCTCAGACACTTGACACTTACTAGCTGTGTGACCCTGGGCAAGTCGCTTAACCCTCATTGCCCCGCAAAAAAAAAAAAAAAAGTGGGGGGGGGTAGATGTGACAAGCATCGCTAACATCACAAAAAAAGGAAACCCCTCCACTGACAACATACAGTCATTTATGACTGTAGGAATGTCTGGGTACGGTCAGATCAATGCCTCATTAGAGCTAACAACTGAATCAGTACCAACCTACTTTTCCCAACCTTTAAAATCCTTACCCTTGCATTAACCCCTACCATCTTTGACTTCCCTGCTTCTGGGCCAGGGCTTCTGAGAATCCACATAGGAGGGCATGAAGTCTTGAGGATTTCACACGTGGACCCTCGCTCTAGCTTAACAACCCCACTCTGCAATTACCGACTCCTTATCTCATTCCCCTGGCATCTGATCCACATCTAGTAGGACCCTATGAAATGCAGCAGGTCCCACACTAGAGCCAAATGTCCAGCAACAGTAGTCAAGGGGAGAAGGGGTGGAGAGATGCTGGACATAGCCATCATACTAGGTGACCCCCCCCCCCCCAGCAGACCCATAGGAGCATTCCTTTACCATACAGGTCCCTGGGAGAGTGGCCTCAAGCTTCACTAATACACAGCATTATCCCATCAAGTTCACTTCTAAATTCAGCATAGCCAATGGACAGAGTCACTCCCTTGCTTGTAGGACCTGACATTTTGTCTCGGGACAATCCACTCACTTGGAATCATTTCTGTTACTCCTCAGGGCTGTGCTGGTGGATCAAAAATTCTGGCTTGTCCCCTGGCGTCCTGGTGGCTTGCTCTGCTGACCTTCAAAGCTCACGAGATCACAGCCTAATCTGTTTCATTCCAAGTCCTGTTGATTCTGCCTTTGCAACGTCCCCCATATATGCCTCCTCCTCTCCTGTGACCACGCTGCTGCCCTAGTTCAGGCCCTCATCACCTCCCTCCTGAACTATTGCAAAAGTCTGCTGGTTGGTTTCTGCCCCACAAGTCTTCCCCATTCTGGTCTATCCTCCACTCAGCCATCAAAAATATCTTCCCAAAGTGCAAGTCTGACCATGTCACTCCCCTATTCAGTAAACTCCAGTGGCTCCCTATTACCAAAAATTTTCTCTAGCTTTTAAACCCTTCATAAAACCTGGTCCCTTCCTACCTTTCAGTCTTAGACCTTACTCACCTCTACACTCTCTATGCAATCCCCAACACTGCCCTTCTGGTTGGTTCCCCCTGATTTATTTAGGGCTGTCCCGCATGCCTGCAGTGCTCCCCTCATCTCAGCCTTCTGGCTCTCCTGGCTTCCTTCAAGTCTCAGCTCAAATTTCATCTTGTTCAAGAAGTCTTTGCAGGTCCCTTTTAATTCTAGTACCTTCCCTCTGAGATTATCTCCATTTATCCTGTATATATGTCGTTTGTACATAGTAGTTTATGTGCTGTCTTCCCCTTAAGACTGTGACCTTGAGGGCAGGGGCTGTCTTTTACCTTCCTTTGTATTTCCAACACTTAGGCCAGTGCCAGGCAGCACATAGTCGGCTCTTAATAAATGCTTGTTGATTTGACTTCCATCCCCAATACTCCACCTTTCTGAGTAACAGCAGGGCTATATACTCATGGCTCCCCCACAAGAAGCTCCAAGCAGCTTGGCCTCTGTATACTAGAGCAAGAAAAAAGGTCAAGTTATCTCCATGGGAGTCTTTTCTTATCCATTCTTGGTTCCAACTGGAGAGCCAGAAGTCCGTTTCTTCACCCTGTGATTGGCAGACTAGAAACAAAGTCAGAAACAAGCCCCTTCGTTCTACATCATCAGGATCACGAAATGCACATGCTCCCAGGGCTAAGCAATCAATTATTTGTTGGTTTCCCACTGCCCCCTATACCAGCAAGCTGAAGATGCAGCATAAATACAACAAAATTCCACTACAGTGAAAAGGCTTGGAGATTCTGATGGCACCTTCTACTTTCTGTTGTCCAAGGTGGGGGATCACAGCATATGTCAGTTCCATGGTTGGGGGGGGGGTCTTTCCCCCAGTACATAGGACTAGCGGCTGCTTCCCTGGATCACCTGTAACAAACACTTCAAACAACAAACAAGTTAGTGGTTCATAGACAACCCACTTTTTTCTCTCTTTATACTGAAATGTTTATATATGGGTTTGATTATTAAGTTAATAATTTTTTAAAAAATGCAATAAATAATAAATTACAAAATTAGCTACTGCTTGGGAAAGGTCAGCATCACATTCAAACTACATGTGAATCATTTTCCTCTTTGAGATTTACAATAAGACATGTATCCTAAATTCCAGATGATTTTAATAGTCTTTCCCATGGAGACTATAAATATAACCATATCTTTAAAAGTTAAAGGAACCGGGGCAGCTAGATGGTGCAGTGGTTAAACCGCTGGCCTTGGATTCAGGAGGACCTGAGTTCAAAGCCAGCCTCAGACACTTGACACTTACTAGCTGTGTGACCCTGGGCAAGTCACTTAACCCCCATTGCCCCACAAAAAAAAACAAAAACAAACAAACAAAAAAGTTAAAGGAACCGGGGCAGCTAGGTGGCGCAGTGGATAAACACCAGCCCTGGATTCAGGAGGACCTGAGTTCAAATTTGGCCCCAGACACTTGACTTACTAGCTGTGTGACTCTGGGCAAGTCACTTAACCCCCATTGCCCTGCAAAAAAAAGTTAAAGGAACCAAATAATCTGGAACTATGCCCATAAACTCACCAAATTGCATTCACCCACTAACCTGGCTATACAGTAATGGGCACCCCAAAGGAATCAAAGAAAGAGCAAAAGTCTCTCTTTTGTGGAAGTAAAAAACTAGAAAATAAAGGGGTGTCCCATTGGGGAATAAGTAAATTATGGCCTATAAATGGAATAGAATATCATTGTGCCAAAAGAAATGATGAAAGGGATAATTTCAGAGGAAACAAGGAAGACCTTTGCAAACTGATATAGAGAGAAGTTAGCAGAATAGGAGGACAATTTATACAGAGATAACATTATAGAGGAAAACAACTTCAAAAGACTAAAACTGTGATCAATGAAATGCTAAACCATGAGTGCAAAAGATCAAAGGTTATGCATCACCTCTCAGCTCCCAGGAGGTGATGATGAACTTAAAAGTGACCTACATTTTGGATGTGGCCAATACAGGAATTTACTTTGCCAAACTATCAAAGCTATGTATTGAGGGCTCTATTTTATTTTTTAAAATTTACTTATTGAGAGATATAGGGAAATGGTCCTCCTACATGTCTTTTGGGATTGGAAGTTTCAGGTGTGTGTTCCTAATTTGATATTACTAAATTGTATTAAGATTTATTTTGTAAAAGGTATATAACAGGAAACAGTCCTATGATGAACTATCTTCAGAGCTGCCATTGACTGAGACCAACTCCAAGATGAGACCATGAGAAGTTGTTTCCAGGGACCATGTTAATACCCCAAACATCTGAAACTCAACTGGAGATTAAATGGACATTTGGGAATGAACTACTATGGTACAATCACTGTATTACCCGGAAGACATGTAGATTCTACCTTTCCCATGTGTCATTTTTTCTGAAGGGGACTTCCCCCAATGGATTTTGTCAACAACCACAGAGAACAAGACTAGCACCAAAGAACTCCTAAGTTACAGGAATATTCATGAATAACCATCACAACCTACAGATGGAGAAGGCATGAGAGACATATCACCTTTTGTTGGGCCATTTGTAAGAGTCAACCAGTACCAGTAATATTCAAACCTCTCATAGCTGGCCTTGTTGAACCTTGTTAATTATTGCTTTCCATTGCCTCATTACTAATTTAATCCCAATGGAACCTGATCATATCAATTTGGTTTATAGATGGTGATTCAATGGAGATATGGCTCCATAGAATCAAGGGGGGGGAGGAATGTGAAATTGATTATTGATTATTAATCAATATTAATCAAAGAGTTTTAGTAATTGCTACAACTAGTTTCTAGTGCTTATATTTGGATTTATTTTGCATAGGTCTTGGTAGAAAAATTTGGAAGAGACTATGTAGGAGATTGTGTGCATAACTGAGATATTTCTCTGACACTGGGTCTCTCTGATGAAGGGGGCATATTTATTTGGGGACTTGCCAAAAGATATTCAACTCTGTGTTTTCCTTGTTGCTATGGATTCTGGAGACCCCCTCTTGCAAGTCAGCGTAATTATGGACCAATCATAGTCCCAGTTTAGTTGGCACCAGTAAATCTTATGTAATGAACTTATGTAACCAAACTATATAAAAGGCTCCTCTAATTATAGAGGAGGAGGTGATGGGGTTCATCACTGAGGGGCCACTAACTTCTATCACTGATAATTACTAAGTTAGGTTATGTTCAGACTTTTGTGCCTCAGTTTCTCTTCATTGCAGATTTTTATTGTGATATAGGTAAGAACCTAACAAGGGTAGAAGCAATAAGTTCCTAGTTGTGGAGAGGTATGTAAGAGATGTTGTGAAAGTAGAAGCTCAGGGGCAGCTAGAGGGCGCAGTGGATAAAGCATCAGCCCTGGATTCAGGAGGACCTGAGTTCAGATCCGACCTCAGACACTTAACACTTACTAGCTGTGTGACTCTGGGCAAGTCACATAACCCTCATTGCCCTGCCAAAACAAAGAAGGAAAGAAAGAAAGAAGGAAAGAGGGGCAGCTAGGTGGCGCAGTGGATAGAGCGCCAGCCCTGGAGTCAGGAGTACCTGAGTTCAAATCCGGCCTCAGACACTTAACACTTACTAAGCTGTGTGATCCTGGGCAAGTCACTTAACCCCAATTGCCTCACTAAAAAAAAAAAAAGAAGAAAGAAAGAAGGAAAGAGAAGGAAGGAAAGAAAGAAAGGAAAGAAGGAAAGAAAGAAAGAAGCCCAGAATTTTAGACTTGGAAAGACTACTTAAGTCAATCAATTACTTAACAGAAATCCTCTTTACAACATCCCCAAGTAGACATCTAACTTCCCCTTGAAAGCCTTCTGTGAGAGATAACCTTTATCTCCCAAGGCAGCCCATTGTACTTTTGAACAAACACAATACAAAATCCTCTTTCCTTTAAGACACTTCATAATAGCTCTGACCTGCCTTTCTGGACTTAATACATTTTATTCCCTTTACAAAGTATTTGCTCTAACCGAACTGACCTTCCTGCTGTTCTCACACCATGTATCCTATCTCCCATCTCCATATGCTTCGCCAGGCCGTCCTCCATTCCTAAAATGGCTCCTTCCTCACCTTTGCCTCTTGGACTCTTGTGTTTCTTTTAAATCTATATGAAGTCATCTTCCATAGAGTCTTGTCATAGTGTCTCCCTCCCCAAAAGGAAATTGCCTTGTAGGGGCAGAGCCAAGATGGTGGATTAAGGTAAGCATTTTTACTAAGATTTCTTAACCAACTCCCCCTCCCCCCCCCCAACCAACTTTAAGAAGCCTGTCAAACTGAATTCTGAGTGAGATAATCAATACTAATGATGGTGGCACTGAAAGCACTCAACCTCCAGGGATGGAAAGGGGACTGAACACTGGGTCAGAAAGAGATTATAGTAGATCCCTGAGCCAAGACTTGGCACAGAACTGACCATTTGTCAACAATATCACCTAACACACAGTTCAATGTCAAAGTTCCAGAGCAGATTGGGGCAGTTATAATTGTGGTCATGAGGGAGTAGGGGCCCTACCTGGGTAATGATCAGAGTGCAGACCAGGAGGGTAGTGACCAGACCAGACCCAGGATCATACCACTCTGGAAGCATAAAAAAAAAATGTCCCCCCAACCTAGCTGGAAAAACAGCAGAACACAAAAGCCTGAAGCCCAGGTCTATTACTACCACTACCCACCCTCCTCAGAGGTAAGCAGAGACCAACTCTATCAAAGTCAAAAGTCAAGAAATAGTTTGGAAAAATGAATAAATAATAACAACCAAAAAAGAACCTAACCATAAAAAGCTACTATGGTGACAGGGAAGCTCAAGATACTGTGAGAAATAATTATTAACAATTAATATCATGAGGGACCCATTGATTGATCTCCCCCCTTTTTTTTTTGTGGGGCAATGAGGGTTAATGATTTGCCCAGGGTAGCACAGCTAGTAAGTGTCAAGTGTCTGAGGCCGGATTTGAACTCAGGTCCTCCTGAATCCAGGGCCGGTGCCTTATCCACTGCGCCACATAGCTGCCCCCTCCCCTTCTTTCTTAGTCCTCTCTTCCTTCCTACCCTCCCACCAAAGGCAAACTCCTATCAAATCTCCTCATCTGGGTCAAGCCCAAACCAAGCTTACAAAGTATACTTGGATGGAAATAGATTCATTTGTCTAGATAAACTGAAGGTGTGGCCTATAAAGCCACACCTAGATAGAAAATATTTTGGGTGAAGGATGTAGGGGCCAAATTCCAATTGGGGAGTGGTAGCTAGGTGGCTTGCCACAATATTGAGGCAAGGAAGGAGAACATTAGCCTTCCTCAAAAACAGAACAGGGTTTGTTAACAAGAGCAACCTTAAAAACACAAGCAAGATCAGTAGAATTAAGGGAAAGGAAAAAAAAAGAATGGGGGAAGGAAAACAATACAACCTGAATCACACCACTGCCCAGGGCTCAGAAGAACACATCCTGCCTTTTTCCAGCTCCACACCAGAATGGCAAAACTCCTCCCTTCTCCTTCCCAGCAAGACCCCAGGCTGTCCACACACACACAGCCCCAAGCTAATTGGCTGGCAGCCCTGACTGAGTCACATGACTGCCCTCACTGGGCTTCCAGTCATTATAATTTTGCCAGGCCCATGTAGGCATCGGAAAGTGGTGATGACATGAGGTGCCAGTGCCATGGCGACGGCTACAACCAGTAGGTGGAGCACCGTGCCATTGGGGTGGGGGGATCATAAAAACCTCAAATCACAATTCTTTACAAGGGGTCTATATTCTTTCTCTGCTGTCATATTGAGTGATCTAAATTATGTATTCCTGAACTTCATTTTAATATAACCTACCTCCAATCATGTCAACCAATTAGATTTGAATGCTATGTGATGAACCTCCTACAGTTGGAAGGACATATGAACCAAGACCCCATTGTCATTAGGGGTCTTTGGTCTGAGAGAGATAGCCAATGGACCTCCTTTTATTAATGATCCAATGGCCTATTAAAAAATGATTCAATTACCCAGAAACTGTGTCTTTCATATTTAATGTCACAAGACAAACTCAAAAGACAATCATTTGAAAACATCTACAAGTAAAGTCTTAAAGGAAAATACAGATTGGACACAAGCCTAAAAAGAGTTCCTAGAAGAGATTGAAAAGCAAAAAAAAATTATTTTAATCAAATGAGTGGCAGAGGAAAAATTGGGGAAAGAGATGAAAACTATGCATGAAAATTATGAAGAGAATTAACAGCTCAGTAAAAGAGGTACAAAAAGTACTGAAGAAAATAACTCCTTAAAAACCAGGATTGTAGAGATACTCACTGAACAAAATAATTCCTTAAAAATTAGAATTAGTTTAGTGGAAGCTAATGACTCATGAGACATCAAGAAGTAATAAAACAATGTCACAAGACTGAAAAAAATAGAAGAAAATGTGAAATGTCACATAGGAAAAACAACTGAGTAGAAAATAGATTGAGGGGAGGTCATTTAAGAATTCTTAGATTATCTGAAATCTATGATCAAAAAGATTGTCTACACATCATATTTCAAGAAATTATAGAGGAAAATTGCCAAGATAGCTTAGAACCATAATATGCACTAATCCTGGAAAAGTACTTGATCTCTGGTTCTCATTTTCTTCATCTATTAACTGGAAACTGTTTCTCTCAGAGTCTTAGAGCAAGGATCAGATTAGATGCCAATCTCAGTTACCCTATCTTGTCATTTTGGTAATTCTTGAATAAAAACATCAGAATCTCTACACGAGACCATGCCCTTCCACCTCCACTCTACCCAGCTCCTTAAGAAATTCACATAGGACTCATTTTCATTGGCTTCATTTTATTGGCACTTCTTGAGAAGTTGTTTGTTCTTGAAACCAGTAAAAGGCTGAAGTCATTGAACTCAGTGATGAAAACTTGAGTCCCAGCTGCAGCTGTGGAAGGAGACAAAACACTCACCTTACTGCCCAGGCTACCACAAGCTTGCTTACCATTGTAAATGGGGGGAAAATGTTACACACACTTTCAGGTGGGGAGAAATATGGGGGGAGGGGAAAGAGGAGAAGAGATGATAAAAGCATATTATTTCAGGTTTTACTAATTAACAATATATAACCCAGACTAGTTGGGCTGAAAGTTTATTTTTTTGTCTAACAAACACACTACATAAAGCAGCATAAATTAAATTATTGGAGAATTAAAAAAAAAATAAGCACAGGGTTCTTTCTCATTAAAAGTTAATTACAGGGGCAGCTAGATGGCGCAGTGGTTAAAGCATTGGCCTTGGATTCAGGAGTACCTGAGTTCAAATCTGGCCTCAGACAGTTGACACTTACTAGCTGTGTGACCCTGGGCAAGTCACTTAACCCCCATTGCCTCACTAAAAAAAAAAAAAAAAAAAAGTTAATTACATTGGGGCAGCTAGGTGGCGCAGTGGATAGAGCACCGGCTCTGGAGTCAGGAGGACCTAAGTTCAAATCCAGCCTCAGACACTTGACACAGTGTCACTAGCTGTGTGACCTTGGGCAAGTCACTTAACCCTCATTGCCCTGCAAAAACATTTTTTAAATAATTTAAAAAAGTTAATTACATTAACATTCTTATCCATGGTTTAAGATTCATATCTATTCTTAACCATAGAGACTGATACTAATCTCTATTAACTTTGCTACTAAATATACTAAAATATTTTTATTCTTTTAAAATGTTGCATTACTTGAACTTGTCACTAGACTAGCTCTGACAGTCTGTACTGTCTTACAAAGGAGTAAACTGAGGCCCCAGAGAAGGTTGTCCAGTCACACAGAATCAAGATTTTAGCTCAAGCCCTCTGACTTTAGATCCAGTACCCTTTCCACTGAACACGCCTACATATATTTAATTTTTTTTTTAAATGAGGCAATTGGGGTCAAGTGACTTGCCCAGGGTCACACAGCTAGTAAGTGTTAAGTGTCTGAGGCCGGATTTGAACCCAGGTACTCCTGACTCCAGAGCCAGTGCTTTATCCACTGCGCCACCTAGCTGCCCCACGCCTACATATATTCATAACAAGTAGCATCTCATATTTACACATAGGAATGGGGACAAAGCCCCATTATATTACACAAGGAACTCCTGGATAAAGAATTCCTCTACCAATGCAGGATTGCACCCTTCTCTGCAACATATTAATCTCAAAGAGGTGTCTACCAACCATTGAGATGTTAAGTGATTTGTCCAGGGTCCCACAGCCAGTATATATGAGAGACTAGACTCAAACTCAGATTAATGTATTAAGTCCTAGCTGCCCCAAGCCAAATGAAAATGAATCCATGGGGAATTATCACAACATGGATTTAAAAGTCATGCTAAAGAGAGCAGCTAGGTGGCACAGTGGATAAAGCACCGGCCCTGGATTCAGGACTACCTAAATTCAAATCCAGCCTCAGACGCTTGACACTTACTAGCTGTGTGACCCTGGGCAAGTCACTTAACCCCCATTGTCCTCAAAAAAAAAAAAAAAGTAAGAAAGAAAAAGTCATGCTAAAGACTCAAACAAAGCATGTTAAGTCCATGAAACTTGGAACAGTTAACTGCTTCAGTGACTTTTTTTTTTGGGGGGGTGGGTGGGGCTAGAACAATGAGGGTTAACTGACTTGCTCGGGGTCATACAGCTAGTAAGTGTCAAGTGTCTGAGGCTGGATTTGAACTCAGGTCCTCCTGAATCCAGGACTGGTGCTTTATCCACTGTGCCACCTAGCTGCCCCAGCTTCAGTGACTTTCTGAAAGAACCAGATGTGAATCATGTAATCATGTTTCCCTATCTGCTTTAGAATTCACTGAATGAGATAAAGCAACTTACCTTAGCTTATGCCATATGCTGTTTCTTTCTTTTAATTTTTTCGCACTCTGAATGTGGTAGTTCCAGTTTTCTCTTGAACAGTGATGGTTTATACAACTTAATGTCCTTATCATTCATGAGTCTGGCAGGCTGCAAGGGCACTCTTGCTATGTTTTCCAAGTGTCTTACAGGTTTAGGAGGATCAATATTCATAAACCAGGAATGTTCTAACCTTGGCCCTTGCACCTCAGTAATTACTCTAGAATCCACAGACAATTCAGATGGCTCTGAAAGTCTCTCTGAACAATCTCTCACCTCTTGACTGATGATCTCTATTGGCAATTTCAATTCACTCAATGGCTGCATGTATACATCATTTGTTTCTAATGCTGGAGAGGCCCAGCCGGTAGATTTGGCATGTTCTGGACTTTTCAGAAAGGTGGAATCTTCAATAGCAACCTCTTCCGAGACACGCGAGTTCAGTGAATTTGAAACCCCACTGCAGCTCACGTCTCCAAGGGAACAATTATTCAAACCATAGTCTGAAAGATTTGGTATATCTTCAGAGTCACCATCATAAGGATCTAAAAACTATGACAAAATTATTTTAAGAGGTTAGTAATTTCTAATCATGTCAAAAAATTTTAATGAAATTACCCATAGTTACTCCCTATAGTTTCTTCCACCAATTTATTGACTTGGTCAACTTTTTGCATCAGTCTTGCCCATGTGGTTAAAAATTGCATTAGAGGGGCAGCTGGGTGGCGCAGTGAATAGAGCACTGGCCCTGGAGTCAGGAGTACCTGAGTTCAAATCTGACCTCAGACACTTAACACTTACTAGCTATGTGATATTGGGCAAGTCACTTAACCCCAATTGCCTCACCAAAAAAAAAAAAAAAAATTGCATTAGATCAAAACTGAACATCACCAGGGAAGCTTGAATGATCTGACTATAGCTGGCATAACTTAACCTGTACCAGGGTCAAGTAAACCCATGCATCTGTCTCTCACTGCATCAGTTCAAATCAGGTCACACATGTCAAGTCAATGTGTCCACCATCTTTTGATGGAGATGGGACACCTACGATTTCTCATAACTTGTTTCCTTCACAGATGTAGGGGGAAACAGTTATAAGAAGAGCCACTTTCATATTACATCATAGAAGGAAGATAAATCAAGCAAAAACCAAGTGTTTAAAAGAGTTGAAATGGTAATAAATGTTCAACTAACAAATGTCTAACATTTATTGTCAGGTTAGCAGATTGTGCCTGTGATCTACTCTTAGATTTAATGACTTAGATTTAATGATTTGCTTTGTGCCCTTTGCCTGAATTCAGGAATTAAGCTGTTGAGAAAGTAAATGAATGAGACCCATATTCAGGATCATTTTTTTTTTAAATCTCCTTCCCACTCCTAACCAGAAGATGGCACTATAATACGACTTCATGGGCCAGTAGAGACTGTATGATGCTAATTGCTGTCTTTTTCCTTTTCCTTTACTTTCACGATAAGTATTGTATTTTCTCTTTATTCTTCCTTACCTTTTCTCTACCTGGCTCATACTGTGTTGTATTATTATACAGTTTGATATACAGGAGGATTCACAAGAAACACCACATCCCATGTGACAGGCTGATTGGTTAATTTTGCTCACAAATGTCACACACAAAAATGGCCTTTTATTGAGCTTCCAAGCATTATATTATATTAACATCTGTTCCCAAGGCTATCTGTTGAAATTTTTAAGAATACCGTTTTGATATGATAAGAGCCACCCCCCATGAAGAAAAAGAAACAAACCAACAGGTTTAGTGCCACAGCATCGACAGAGACCATAACTTATATGTATATCATATATTAAGTTCCAGCTATCTGTCAACCTACATGTACACCTACCTATGGATAGATGAATTTGTAGAGCTTCAATAATGTATTACATTCAAAGTAGACAAAATGGAAATGTCTTTAAACATAATTAAACCATTGACAAGTTCAAAACCTAGGATTGGTTGAATTAATCTAAGGTGATATAGAATGGTGTCTAAAGTCATCTTCCTGAAAAACAAATATAGACCATCAAAAACCTACAGGTCCAGTGAAGTCTAGAAACTGGTCACACGTGAATAGCACTGTTTTAACTCAACATGGGAAAGGAAGGGATTTTTAATACAGAGGCATCTGAAAAACCAATTCATTCATTGGGTTATGGTCATATAAACAAGTACTTATACCCAATCTTGTAATTCAGAATTTTACATCTTCTCACATTATAGTATTTGATATTTTATTTTTCCCGAGTACCTGAACTAATTCTTAATCTACACACCTGTATCTTCTGTACATTCTGAATTTCAACATACCAAATGGGCTATGTTTTAAAACAACAACAACAAAAAAACAAAAAACCCTGTGTGCTTGACTATTTCCCCAAATGATATTTCTTCAAGATATATCAAAAATGCTAGGATCATCAGAGCATCAGTCTGATGCCCTAAAAGCAGTTTCCATAGCAACCAAGTGTAGAGGTAGAAAAAAAGTTCTATTCCACCTCTGGTTGCCAAAGCACATGTAATACATGCGGGGGTGGCTAGGTGGTACAGTAGATAAAGCACTGGCCCTGGATTCAGGAGGACCTGAGTTCAAATACGACCTCAGACACTTGACACTTACTAGCTGTGTGACCCTGGGCAAGTCACTTAACCCCCATTGCCCCACAAAAAACAAACAAAACAACAACAAAAAAACATATAATACATAAGACTATTTATCATACCCTTGAGTGTATCCTCCCCATATACCTGCAGAAAGTAAACATTCTGGGACCTTTCAGAGACAAGCAAAGGTAGGACTTTTGTGAAAGCTACAGCCAGAGAACGGAAGTCTTGGCAAGTATCTCCCAGTTGGGGAAAGAAGGCTGTCAAAAAGTCCTGTGAGGGCTCATTAGTGAGGAAGGAGAGGGGCAGCTTATGTGGGGCAGTGAATAGAGCACCAGCCCTGGAGTCAGGAGGACCCGAGTTCAAATCCAGCCTCAGACGCTTGACACTTACTAGCTGTGTGACCCTGGGCAAGTCACTTAACCTCAATTGCTTAAAAAAAAAAAAAAGACAAGGCCCAAACCCAGGATGCCTTCCTGGGATCCTAACTGACCCCAAGTGAGGCAGCTTGTTGTCAGGTCCAGAGGTCTGGAAACAAAACTGTGGTGATTCTGATGTACTATGCATGAAAATGTCTTGTTCTGGTTTTGACTCCTAACACCTCCAGGTTCTCCTACCTTTGCTTTGCCCTTCTGGCTAGGAGTCTCACAGCACTGAGATATTTGGAAAGTGTTTCATTGAAATAGAAATGGAGGACCTAGCTACAAGAGACAAGATGCTCAGAAAAGGGAGAAGGAAACAGATGATGGGGGCATAAATCTTGAGCTAGAAAAGTCATAAGATTTTAGAACTCAAAGAACTCCTCTAGTCCAAGACCCTCATTTTACAGATGAGAAAACTCAGGCCCAGAGAAAGTCTTCAGCACCCCCTACAGGTAAAACCTTGCCCTGTCTTTACCTAGGGCTTCCAAACCTATATTCCAAACACCAGATTAAGTTCCTCCAAAGTGTGCCTAGGATGACAAGGGGAAGAAACCATTAAGGAAAGCAAAATTATATTTTCCATTAATATTGCTACTTCTTATTCAGTTATGTGTCTAATGGTCTCAAATTAACATAGGCTAAAACTACACCATTTAACTACTACTTAAACAGAGTAAATACCTTAAGATGCTGTCAGTTTTTTTAGATCTAAGTCAACCTACCTCTCTTATGATACCTTCTCCAAATTCCATGCAATTCTTTTTGTGATCGCCCTGGAAAAAAGGAGGCTTGAACACTCTTTACTATCAAGAAAGGCAACCAGCACCTTAGCACTCAAAATACTTCAGCACAAGCCAGGACCCATGAAAGGAGAGGGAAATTAGGAAATGGCTATCACTCATACAATTCCCTGGGGTGCTTAGGGACCCACAAAAGATGGGGGCAACTCAGGGTAATTAGAGAAAAGCATCTTAGGAACTTGTGAGCCCTAGGGGAAGGAGGGAAATCTTTGACAAAGCATTTCCTAGAGATCCAGAAATTTAAACCTAAGTGCTATATATGTCAATCTTAGGTGGGAGCATTATTGAATATGGAAACAAATATCTACTTGACACTTTGAAGCGATTTAAAAATAAGTATCTATTCTATACTAAAGCTGGACAGGATTCTATTCTAGGAAGGAGCACATTGTGGTCTGATCTCATCTCAATTATCAGAGAATCTTAGAATTCTAAGAATCATAGACTTTTAGAGCCAGAAGTCGCTTTGGAGATAACCCAGTTCAACCTCCTTAAAGGTGAGGACCCAGAGGCACAAAGACAATATTTGATTTGGTCAAGGTCACTCGGCAGGGTAAGGAAGAGAACTCAGGTCTCAACTAGTAATCCAGTGTTCTTTTTACTATATCACTGTCAAGAAGTCTAGATTCTTTTTTTTTTTTTCTTCTTTTTCTTTTTATAATAAGGAGGTAAGGGAATTACAAGTCACAAGGAAGGAATTCCATCATAAGCACTTGGGACTGGAAATCCTCACAAGAGATTTTGAAAGAGGGGGAAAATATATGTGTATGTATATAGATATACAGATATAATCTATATCAGATTACCTGCTGTCTAGGGGAGGGGGGAGGGAGGGGAGGGAGAAAAATCTGAAATTGTAAAGCTTGTATGAACAAAAGTTGAGAACTATCTTTACATGTAACGGAAAAAATAAAATACCTTATATGTAAAAAAAAAAAAAAAAAAGAGGGGGGAAAAAAAAAACCTGTGAAGAAGGAACCAAAAGCTACCTGGGGCAATGCTTCCAGGAAGACTCAAAATTTAGGGGTTTCTAGTTCCAGTTGCACATCTCCATTCTCATATACCAGTGCCCCCCCAAACTCCAACCCTAGCCACACAGAACCCCACTTTTACCAAGAGAGAAAAGGATTTTAAGCAGTAGGAGCAGCACCTTAAAACGATGGATCATTTTTCTTTGCCTCCTCTTGATGCCAACCCTGGTGTTGGTAATACTGAATGCTTCTCGGATGCAGTTACGCCTGTCCTGCCTTTGATCAGCCATGGTTCAGGAAGGTGGATTTTTATTTTTTTTTTACTTCATTAAAAATATTGTCAAAAAGAAAACACCACAAGGTAGCTTTATAATAAAGCATTAGAAAAGTGGCTTAATTGAGATCTCCTAAGGGTAAGGTTCTCTGGGTAGAGACGCTCCCCATTGTCCATATTTTTGGGACTTCACATTTAAAATCAAAGAATCTCAGAGTTGGAATGGGTCTCAAATGTTGTCTAATCCAAAATTTTATCTGAAACAGGAAACGTCCTGCCTATGTCACCCCTGGAAAGTAGTCATCTAGCCTCCAATTAGACATTACCAGTGACAGGGAGTTCACTGTCTCAGAAGGCTGCGTTTATTGTTGTTGAACAATCCTAATTGGTAGGAAGTTATTCTTCAAGTTGAAATCTTAGCAATGTTCACCCATTGTTTCTAGTTTTGTCCTCTGAGGTCAAGTAGAACAGGTGCCTCTTCTTCGTGGCAGCCCTTCAGTCGTTCGAAAACAGTCAATATATCCCCCTTCAACGCTCCCTCCCCAAGTTTCCTCTGCTTCAATCTAGTATCTATGGGTCTTTCAACCAATCCTTTATATGACATGGTTTTGGGTTCTCTCATCATCCTAGTTACTTCCTCCAGACATGCTCCTTCATGCCAGTGACTTTCCCACATTATGATATCATATAATACTGGGCTCTACCCAGAATAGAGTAGAAGGATCATAACCTCCCCTGTTCTGGGAACCATGATTCCGTTACTGGTTGCCATGTCACCCACAGGATTTTAATTCATATTGAGAGAAAACTAAGGTCTTTTTTCACCTGAACAGCTGTCTACCCAAAACATCCCCATTCTGCACCAGGGTGGATGGCTTCATGAACCCAAGTATAGGACTTTACATTTATCCCTATTAAATGTTATCTTCTTAGATTCATTCCACTGTTATACACTGTCAAGATCTTTCTAGATACCCAGTCTGTCATCTAACACATTGGCAGTATCTGTATGTGTGTTGTCACATGAAAATATCATGGGGTTTTTTTCCCCAAGAACAAATTAGAGGTAAGGACATGCCTGGGAGATCCTCTACTCCAGGACCTCTTTCCAGTTTAACAGAGATCCATTAATCTCCACTGTTTGGGTCCGTTCAACCAGGGGGACCCAGAACAGGTACGTCATTGTTACTAAGACACATGGGTACAAGAACACAAACATACACAGAGGAAGGGGAATGGGAACCAGTAGGAACAAAACTTTATCCCCAACACAAACCTACTTGAAGTTTCATGTCACTTGCTTTTTTAAGGAATCCTCGTGTGAAGGTAGCCTGTAGGAAAAAGCTCCAATTACAAATGTACTCCACAGTTTATATCTTTTTTAAACATGTTTTCCATTGATACATTGCATTTCAAGCACTCTTATCATCTGAGAAAATTTCTAGATGGGAAGAAAATGTATTTTTATTTATCTTGAATGCTCTAAAACTGACTCCCAGACTTATACCAAAGAAAAAGGTCAGGGGCAGCTAGATGGCACAGTGACGAGAACATCGGTCCTGGAGTCAAGAGGACCTGAGTTTAAAGCCAGCCTCAGATACTTGACACTTACTAGCTGTGTGACCCTGGGCAAGTCACTTAACCCCAATTGCCTCACCAAAAAAAAAAAAAAAAAAGTCATCAAATACCTTTAGAATTAGTTATCCCTTCCATATCACGACTTTCCCCATTGAGGTTTCAATATCTCTCAGGTCAACATAAGAAATTAAATGGGGGGGCGGCTAGGTGGCATAGTGGATAAAGCACCAGCCTTGGATTCAGGAGTACCGGAGTTCAAATCCGGCCTCAGACACTTGACTTACTAGCTGTGTGACCCTGGGCAAGTCACTTAACCCCCATTGCCCAGCAAAAAAAAAAAAAATTAAATGGGAATTCTGGGGGGGGGGGGGCGGGGTTTGCAGAAGCTACAGATGACACATGAAAGCCCAGCAGATGACACAGAAAAGGTTTAGAAACTCAGAAATGACTAAAACATATTGTTTTGTATAATATCAACATATAAACACTCCGTTAAAAAAAAAAAAAGAAAAAATTCAGACATCCTCTCTGCTACAAAGGGAGGGCAAAAAAAAGTTAAGTGAATTTTCCAGATTGTGTGGGGGCACCACCACACCCCCAATCCCCACCATGTGGAAGAACTGTACAATTATTTATGAACAAGAAAGTATACAGAGATGAGGAAACTTGATATTCACTCAGCTCATTCTTGTTTCTCTTGTGTGATACCATTTCTAACGTTCACTAGATATGGATCATGCCACACTATTTTCTCTGGTAATAAAATGAGGAAAGAGACTGGAGAAGGGGTTTCACTGATATCAGGAATTCCCAGGTGAGAAAATTCCCTCTACTGCTATAGGCTGTCAACTTTGCAGCAACCTATTAGTCTTATAGCATTGCCTAAACATCAAAGAGGTTGAGTGATCTGCCCGTAGTCACATGGTCAGTATGAGCAATAGGCAAGATTTAAACCCAGATCTTTCTGGCTTTGGAGCCAGTTTTCCCTAGTAATAAAATAACTGTGCAAGATTAGTGAATCTTGGGGGCAGATAGGTGGCGCAGTGGATAAAGCACCAGCCCTGGATTCAGAAGTAACTGAGTTCAAATCCGGCCTCAGACACTTGACACTTACTAGCTGTGTGACCCTGGGCAAGTCACTGAAACCTCATTTCCCTGCCCCCCCAAAAATAAATGAATGGTGCAAAAATAAAAGAGAACAATATTAGTGAAGCTTGTGATGGAATAGTGGAAAGGACATTGTATTAGAGTTAGGGCATCTGGGACTCATGCTCTGTGCTCCATAGAATGCTTTGTCTTATACTCCTGAAACAAAAGAACAAAGTTCTCATAGGACTTTTTTATGAGGCCAGTGATTCTCCCTATATGAATGTTCTTTTAAATTTTTTTTAAAAAATTCTTATTTATTTCCATTTCATTATCAAAAAGAAGAAATATATATTTCAATATGCTTCCTGTTTACGTGGTGAGAGATGCAAAGAAATATTTTAACTACTTAATGCTATCATTTGTTCGGTTATTATGTTTACTTGGTCTTTCACTAGGTACTGAAAGTATAAAGCTAATTTAATTAATTCACTTTAGGTACAAAGAATTTCAATCAACCCCAATTTTTTTTTTGGTGGGGGGGCAGGGCAATGAGGGTTAAGTGACTTGCCCAGGGTCACACAGCTAGTAAGTGCCAAGTGTCTGAGGCCGTACTTGAACTAAGGTCCTCCTGAATCCAGGGCCAGTGCTTGATGGATCCACTGTGCCACCTAGCTGCCCCCTAATCAACCCCAATTTAACCTAAAGCTATGCTCTGAGACTCACCTCAAAGGGCCTTCATAACAATAGTGATGATCATCATAACTGACATTTTATCCTAGAGACAATCAGAAGCTGCTAAAAATTTTGAAGAGACTAGCATAGTCAGACCTGTCTGTTCCTTAGGAAGATGATTTTAGCAGTTGTGCAAAAAAAAAAGTACTGAAGAGGGGAGAGTCTGGAAGCAAGGAAGCTGGAAGCCATTGGAAGAGTCTAGGGAGGTGGTAATAATGCTTGAAGGAGGGTGCTGACAGTATGAACAGAAAGAAATAACCATACTCGAGAGGCACAGTGTGGAGACAGAACAGGATGTGACAGCACCTGATTGGTTATGGAGAGGAGGAGGGAGAAGGAGGAATACAAGATGCCTCTGAAGTTAAAAAACGAACACTTTAGTGAATAGGAAGGTGGTAGCAAAAAATAAAAAGAGAGAGAGACAGGAGACAGAGACACAAAGAGCAGAGACAGAAAGAGAGAGGGAGAGAGAGACAGAGAGACAGAGAGAAAAAGAGAGAGAAAGAGACAGAATAAATCCAAAAGATTTAAAAAAATTAAAGAAACTGTAAGGTGTATGCTATCAAGTATAACTGACTGGCAAAACAGGTCAAGAGAGTGTGTGTGTGTGTGTGTGTGTGTGTGTGTGTGTGTAAAATCACTTGAATCTTAGAAAACAATTTTTTTTAAAAAGCATGGACATTATATTCCAAGAAATCATAAATAAAAACTGCCTTGATATATCAGAGCCAGAAGGCAAAGTGAAATTAGAAAAGAACGCATCAATCACCTTCTAAAATAAACTCCAAAAACAAAATTCCCAATAATGTCATAGCCAAAATCCAGAGATTCTACATTAGAGAAAAATAGTGTAGGCAGTGAAAAAGAAAGAGTTCAACTACCAAGCAACCATGGTCAGGACCACACAAAGACTTGGTGGCTCCTACTAAAACAAGAGGAGATGTAGGAATACAATATCCCAAAAGTTTTTTGGGGTTTTTTTTTTGTTTGTTTTTCGCAGGGTAATGGGGGTTAAGTGACTTGCCCAGGGTCACACAGCTAGTAAGTGTCAACTGTCTGAGGCCGGATTTGAACTCAGGTACTCCTGAATCCAGGGCCAGTGCTTTATCCACTGTGCCACCTAGCTGCCCCCAGTTTTTTAATAGGCTTATAATAGAAAATAACTTGTTCTGTAACACTGAGTATAAGTCTACAGGGGTAAATGGATCTTTAATGAAATAGAACTGCAAGCTGCCAAAAACAAAGAATTCAAGTACTGTGGAGCCCCAGTGAGGATAGCACAAGATCTAGCAGCTTCTACATTAAAGGACCAGAGGGCATGGAATATGATATTCCAGAGGGCAAAGGAATTGGGATTACAACCAAGAATCATCTACCCAGCAAAAATGATCATAATCTTTCAGAGGAAAAAATGGGACTTTAATGAAAAAGAGGACTTTCAGGTATTCATGATGAAAAGACCTGAAGTGAATGGCAAATTTGACTTTCAAATACAAGACCCTAGAGAACCATAAAAAATTGGAGTTGGGGGACATACCTGAGGTCATACAGTGGGTGACTGTCTTGTGTCTGAGAATGGGTTTGGGCTGGGATCCCCTTGGGTCCAGGGTGGATGCTTTGTCCACTGTGTCACCTAGCTGCCCCATGACAACATCATTAGGGTTAAATTGAGGGGTGAGGAGAATGCACTGGGGGAGGGGGAAGGGCAGAGGTGAAATCCTACATGAAAGAAACAGGAAAAGGCTTATGGAGTGGGGGAAGAGATGGGGGAGGAGTGGGGCAGTAAATGAATTTTACACTCATCAGAAAAGGCTCAAAGACCTTAATCTCATTAGAATTGGCTCAAGGAGGGAATAATGTACACACTCAATTGGGTGGAGTAATCTCTCTAGCCCTGCAGGAAAATAGGAGGGGAAGGGGATAAAGAGAGAGGGGCAAAAGAAGGAAGGGCAGAGTGGGGGAGAGGATAGACAGAAACAAATCCCTTTTGAAGAGGGATAGAATGAAAGAAGATGGATAATAGAATAAATATCATAGGGAAGGGAATAGGATGGAAGGGAAACAGTTAACAATAGTAAGCATGAAAAAGAGAAAAGGGGGAAAATTGTACAAAAAATATTTATAGCAACTCTTTGTGGTGGCTAAGAATTGAGAATCAAGGGAATATCCATCAATTGAGGAATGATGGAAGAAGCTGTACTATATGATTGTGGTGGAATGGTTTTGTGCTATAGAAAATGACAAACAGGATGATACCAGAAAAACCTGGACTCATGAACTGATGTATAGTAAAGTGAGCAGAGCTGGGAGGACATTGTGCATAGTGACAGCAGTATTGATCAATGAGCAGTTGTGAATGACTTAACTATTCTCAGCAATACAATGATCCAAGACAATCCCAAGGGACTAATGAGGAAGCTTACTATCCACCCCCATAGAAAGAACTGATAAAAAGAGCACTTGTGGATTGTACATATATAACCTCATTGTGATCTTGTGGAGGGGGGAGGAAAGAGAGGGAGGGAGGGACAAAAATTTGGAACTCTAAATCTTATGAAAATGAATGTTGAAAATATCCTTACATGTAACTGGAAAAAATAAAATAAATGTTTGTTGTTAATGAAATAGAACACATTATTTGTTCAGTCATTTTTCTGTCATGTCTGACTCTATGACCCCATTTGGAGTTTTCCTGCCAAAGATACTGAGTGGTTTGCCCCTTCCTTCTCCAGTTCATTTACAGATGAGGAACTGAGGCAGGCAGAGGTTAAAGTGACTTGCCCAGATAAAAAGACTAGAGTTTTTATAGGACCTTTGAAATGCAAACACGAGGCTCAATAGAAACCTAGAGAGGTAAATTTATCTGAGCAACTGGAAGATATTGTATGATGTTGAAGAGCAAAAATTCAAATGGAGGAGAAAAAAACCAAGCATTTCTTCAAAGCCTTAATGACTTCAAAAGGAAAACAGAAGATGAAAGTAGATATGTTCTGTTCTTAGGGTTTTAACATAGGTAAAAGGAGTACCCTAGTATAGAAAGAAGGAAGAAGCGGGTAGAACTTTATCTCTTATAATTGGGGTGTCTGAAAAAGAGAATATACAAACATGAAGGAAGAGGTGTGAAAAAGAGGCTTCAAATGAACCTCACTCTTCTCCGAAATGGACAAAGGAAGGTTGCATAACACACCTACGCATGGTTTAACATGGAAATCTATCAAACTTAACAGAGAAATAGGCTAGGGACAGAAAAGGAGGGAGGGGTTAAAAGGGAGGTGAGAGAATCGTTGAAGGAGAAGGAAGAATTAAAAGGAAAAAAAAGAACTGGAAACTAGAGTACATGCCTACCAATTGTGGAATAGCTGAATAAATTGTGTCACATGAATATAATGGAACATTATTATGCCATAAGAAATGAAGAGAGAATTGCAGAGATTCCTGGAAGTAGGAACAAAGTGAAATGAACAGAACCAAAAGAACAACGTATATAAAGACATCAACACTGTAAAGAGGAGGCAGCTAGGTGGTGCAGTAGATAAAGCACCAGCCTTGGATTCAGGAGGACCTGGGCTCAAATTTGGCCTCAGACACTTGACACTTACTAGCTGTGTGACCTTGGGCAAGTCACTTAACCCTCATTGCTCCTGAACCCTCAAAAAAAAAATGTAAAGAAAAACAACTTTGAAAGACTTAAGAATTCTGATCAAACCACCTTTTCAGAAAATGTACAAAAAAAAAAATGTCAGAGTATGTAGTCCACCTCCTAATAGAGAGGCAATGGATTCAAGGTGTAAAGGGAAAAATACATTTTTTGACATGACTACTCTATGAATAGTTTATGTGACTATGCTTATTTGTTACAAGGGGTTTCCCCCCCCACTTCTGTTTTGTTTTTGGTTTTTTTTGTGGGGCAATGTGGGTTAAGTGACTTGCCCAGGGTCACACAGCTAGTAAGTGTCAAGTGTCTGAGGCCGGATTTGAACTCAGGTTCTCCTGAATCCAGGGTCGGTGCTTTATCCACTGTGCCACCTAGCCGCCCCCCCCCTTCTGTTTTTTAAAGATGGAATGGTTAGAAGTGTGGGGGTGGGCGTGGATAGGAGGACAATAGCAATGATGATGCCAAAAGAAAGAGGAAGAGAAAAAAGAGAAGGGCCATTGAAATATTTTTAAAGGTGCAGAGGAATGAAGAAAGAAGTTTAGAAGTAAGTACAGACAAGCAGGGTTGTTTGGAAAGTAAGGGGTTGAATTTATCAGATGTTTGGTTTTGCGAGGGGGGTGGGTGTTGCTTGTTTTAGTAGAATGAAATAAGAGATTATTCATGGTTTCATATACAATTCTCTTATGTTTTGTTGCGTAAATGAGCTTTTTTTGGAGGTATTTGTTCAGAATTTTTTAAAAGATAAAAGTTAATTGAGTCTATTTGCTGAATGTTAATGGAAAGCACAACAGTGGGGGCTCAGAAGCTATAATGTTAAGAGTATTTAGGGGGCAGCTAGGTGGTGCAGTGGATAAAACACTGGCCCTGAATTCAGGAGGATCTGAGTTCCAATCCAGCCTCAGACACTTGACACTTACTAGCTGTGTGACCATGGGCAAATCACTTAACAACGTCATTACCCTGCCAAAAAAAAAAAAAAAAGAAACTAAAAAATGTTTAAGGTTTGGGCAAAAAATTAACTCATTTGTATAACATGTAGATGTTTTCAAAGCAATTTCAAAGAATAATGAACATTTTCCTTTATTTCTAAGTAAAATTCTGGATACTAATATTTCTATTTTAAATATAATATATAATATAAAAGAAAACCAATTATATCAAAATACCCATACCCTCTTCCCTCACACAAAAAAGGAGAAAGTGAGGGGTAAAAGAGGGTAAACTATACTAATCCAACAAATGACTGAAGTTAGGACCATCTTCACTTAGTTTACACATCCCTCAGACCTCCCCAAACCTGTGAGTCCCTATGCAATTACACCTTAACAATAGGAATTATATATGCTAAACTTGCATGCATGAGTAGACATGTTCTAGCCTTGCCTTCCTCTCACCTCCACCTACAAAAAAACAGTAGGTTTATTGGAACTCTGGAAGCTTGACTCAGTCATGTGTAACTGGTTTCCTTTTCCATAGAAGCTCTTTATACACATGAAGACTCAACCACAGCCTGTACATGAATGGTCCATAATCTGTTCATGAAAATATTACTATGTGAATTAATTTCTGAAGTGGGATTTAGGGAACCTCTAGGGATTTACCACGTAGATCATCCTCATTCAGGGAATAGTTAAATCACAGGTGATGTCCTTAAGAATATACACTTTCTGGGAGAAAAAATGGAACAAGTCACTTGACCTCTTGTTGCTCCAGGCAACTAAAACAGAGTTTCAGAACAGTTGCAGAACTACTATGATAAGTAGCAAGCTGTGTGAAAGAAACCACACGTCCACCGAAAAGCAAAAACAAAAATAAGATTGGGAGAGGGCGGGGCTTCTATATACCTATGAAGAGAAAGGAAACTACATAATAGATCATAAGAAAAGCTAAGAGGAAGGAGGAGATAGGGATTAACGTTTATTTGCAAAAGTAGAAAAATAAAAAGGGATGTATGACATTTAATTTAAATATCAGAGCACTAGAAGCAGAAAAAAATAAATTGAGAATCATTCTGCTTCTTTACATGTTGAGAAAGAGGAGAAATTAGAGAGTCAGAAAAATCTTCTGGCCATGATAATACAAAAAACAGAAAAGAGCTGTGAGCAAGACAGGGAAGACAAGGACATTACCTCTGTGTTGGTCTCGGATTCAGAATCAGTACTTGACTCGATTTTGCATTTTTGCTTTGAAAGAAAAAGAGAAGTTTATAAAATTCAAACTAAAACTTAAACACTTGATTTAACAATCTGTCTATGATAGACCAGATCAGGGGTTTGTCACACCTTGTTGGTGTCACGGTTCTCTCTGGTAGTCTGGTGAACTCTACAGACCCCCTTTTCAGAATATTTTTAAATGTATAAAATAAAAAGGAAACCAATTAAATCGAAATACCCATACTCTCCCTCACCAAAAAAAAAAAAGTTTGTGGACCCCAGGTTGAGACCCCCTGGACTAGACATACTTTCTTTTAGGTTTCCCAATAATCATGGAAATAATGAATTTTGCTTTTCATTAAAATGGCTTCCAAAGCACGAATTTGGTTGAAACACTGTAGTACTAAGTTGCTTCTTTGTGTTTTCAATAGTTGGTATTAAAAATGGTCTTTTCAAAGGTGGCTGCATGTTTATAACTTCTCACTTTAAAATAAAATCTAGTGAATACAATTTCATTTTTCCTGGGCAAAATCAGAACCAAGCATGAACCCTCAGACTTTAAATGGGGCTGGGCTGTGTGTTGGAGAAATTTATTTTCAACATTCATTTTCTTAAGATTTAGAGTTCCAAACTACACCACCACCACCCCACCACCCCCCCCCACCCCCACCACCCCCCCCCCACCACCCCCCCCCCCCCCCCCCCCCCCCCCCCCGGCCCCAAGATCGCAACCAGGTTATACATGTACAATCCACAAGTGTTCTTTTCATCAGTTCTTTCTATAGGGGTGCATAGTAAGCTTCCTCATTAGTTCCTTGGGATTGTCTTGGATCATTGCACTGCTGAGAGTAGTTAAGTCATTCACAATTGCTCTTTAATATATTTTTTATTTTGTTTTTATGGAGAAATTTATAACAACAAACACAACTAGAAATCAGTATGTCTAAACTGGGTCAGGTGACCAGTTCTCCAAATGGAATTATGCAAGTCTTCAAAATAATTTAGGGAGGGGGATGATTCATATTTGCAATAGAGTTGACCCCCATTTTAAAGCCCAGCAGAGGAAGGAAATATTTCCAAGATCATGATTCAAATCCCACCTCCAATGCTTACAAGCTGTGTGATTCTGGGCAAGTCACTTAACCCCTCTGAACCCATTTCCTTTAATGTTCCTTTCAACTCTACACCAGTGATCCTACAATTATATAAAGACTGGCATTGACACCAAAAAACCTCCTACCACTTCAGAAAACAATGTTTTTACCTTATATTTGTGAGCCAATTTCTCCACAAAATCTGGGTTTTTATCTGAATCCATCAGATCTCGTATGTCTGCCAATGGAAAAAACAAAAACAAAACAAAAATATAGCAAAAAGCACAAGCGCACTTCCCAGATAGAGCAGAGCTGGTGAAGGGTGTCTAAAACACTATCCAGATCTGCGAGCAAGACACTTATTATTGACTTTATTATGGTAGCTAATACTGAATTGAAAATTTCCCAAAACTAGAAGGAATAATCCCTTTGACAGCTGTGAAGTAACCTTACATAAAGGTTACTTGCACACCTTGAGACAGTCAACTGGTTGATTAGAGAGTGGGTATTGGGAGGGAGCTATTGGTTCACCTGGTTTGTTGGGGGGAGGGGAAGATCATACAGCACTTGAGTTATTTTCAGGAGAAAAGCAGAGTTTGCCTCTGTTCAGTCAGACAAACACATACACATACATACATTCAGATGACCTGGAGATAGAAGGGGACCTCAAAGATCACCTGGCATGTAAGGGAGAATTTCTTCTCTCAGTGTAAGCCGAGAATCTCCTCGAACTGGAAAACTGAGTTCAAGCCTTCTCCCACCTCTCCCGCCCCTCCCAAATTGGGAAGGAGGGGATAAAAGGAGGTTTCCATTGATATCTAACCCTTGGAACAAGGGGAAGTGAGGGAGGGAACATGGCTTTGCCCAGGTAAATGCCTCACCCCTCCAAGCTCAGCTACCTGGACCTGGAAGCCTACAGCCCCTCCTGTAGCATCCTGGTCTCCTCTTCTTTCTCCTGCCCTCAGCTGCCCCCTCCATCACTGGGGCCAGGATGTAGGGATACAATCCTACTACCTTCCTCCTTTTTCTTCTCCTCTCCCTCTTCTAGTCTCTCCTCCTTTCTCCCTCTCTTCTTTCTCACCTTTCTTCTTCTTCTCCCTTACTCCTCTCCCTCCCCCAGAAGAGAACAGGTGGGACAGATAATAGGAAAGATAATGGGAGGATAAGAAGGACCAGGTGTGAGAGCCCAGCCCAGGCTTAGCAGTCCCACCCAACAAGCATCTTAATCAGTCTTGTTGTGAGCCAGGCACTAACTAGGGTTACAAAGGCTAAGAAAAGGGCCTGTCTGCGCTGCTCTGGAGTTTACCTTCTACTGGGGAAGGGTGGGAGGGGGCTGGGAGAACAATAAATAGATTAAGCCTTTCCAGATTCGATTTCTCCCGTTGCTTGTCTTCTTCCTCCCAAACTGCCTTGTTTTTTAACTACTTGGTATTAAGTTTTAAAATATTTCTTCTAGGGGTAGCTAGGTGGCACAGTGGATTAAAAAAAAAGCACTGGCCCTGGATTCAGGAGGATCTGAGTTCAAATCCGACCTCAGACACTTGACTAGCTGTGTGACCCTGGGCAAGTCACTTAACCCTCATTTACCCCCCCCAAATTCTTCTATATATACTTAACATATTTAATTATTTTATGCCCCTTTAGAATGTAAAACTCTTGAGAATATGGATTATTGCCTTGTTTGAATCTATATCCCCAGGGTCTAGAATGGTGCTTGGTATATTTTATGAGCTCAATAGATACTTATCGATCATTTAAGGTGGAAACTGGGAGGCAACAGAATACAGTGGTAGGAGAAAACTTGAAACCTCTCTGGGTCTCTGTGAAATGAGAGGTTCAACCAAGTGTCCCTCCAGGGCTCTTCCAGCTTCAGATCTGTGATGCTATGAAAAGCTTCTTGTACGAGGTGTTTCATGAATTGAACTTTAATATGTTTTGCATGACCATACATCTATAACCTTGACCACACTGCTTGCCTTCTCAATTTAGGAGAGGGCAGAGAGGGTGGGATAATTTGGAACTCAAATTGTAAAAAAAAATGAAAGTTTAAAAATTATTTCTACATGTAATTGGATAAAATAAAATATTAATGAGTTAAGCCTTGAAGTCAAGGATTCTGGATACACACACTCACTGATTTAAAATCAATTGAATCAGTTATATATTATTTTGACAATATAAAATATTTTCAATATATATTGATTTCATGTGTAAAATTGATAAATTGTGGGGCAGCTAGGTGGCGCAGTGGATAGAGCACCAGCCCTGGAGTCAGGAGTACCTGAGTTCAAATCCGGTCTCAGACACTTAACGCTTACTAGCTGTGTGACCCTGGGCAAGTCACTTAACCCTAAGTGCCTCACTAAAAAAAAAAAAAAGATAAATTGCTTGCCTTCTTGGGCAGGGGTGAGTTGGAGGTAGACAATTTGGAACTCAAAATTTAAAAAAAAAATTTTAAATAAATAATACATTTGAAAAAAAATTCTTGATATAAAGAAAAATTTCTTTACACCCAGAGCTATTCCAAAATAGAAAATGCTGCCTTGGAAGGCAGCTGAACTCTGCATCTACTCTAAGTACCTGAGATCAGAGAGTTTTTATAGCTGTAAGGGACCCTTAAAGATCATTTAGTCCAGCATTCTTTTATAGGGGAAGAAACTTGGGTACACAGAGAAGATCTCAAATAGCAAAGATAGTAGACCAGCATTAGTTCTTACCTCCTTTGACTCCAAATCTAGCCCTTTTTCCACTACTCCACACTACCTTCCTTCAGGTTAATGAGAAAGACATTCTTAACATTCCCCACAGCCACCCCTTAGACTGAAAGCTCTTGGAAGACAGGGACTCTTTTATATTTCATCTTTACATTGACAGCAGAACTTAGTGCCTTGTATACAGTGGGGCCTTAACATTTAATTGAATTTCCAGTTAGAGCTGTCCCAAAATGGAATAAGATTCCTCAAGAAATAGTGAATGAGGGGCAGCTAGGTGGCACAGTGGATAGAGCACAGGTCTTGGAGTCAGGAGTACCTGAGTTCAAATCTGGCCTCAGAAACTTAACACTTACTAGCTGTGTGATCCTGGGCAAGTCACTTAACCCCAATTGCCTCACTAAAAAAAAAAAAAAGAAAAAAAAAGAAATAGTGAATGAGGGGCAGCTAGGTGGCACAGTGGATAGAGCACCAGCCCTGGAGTCAGGAGGACCTGAGTTCAAATGTGACCTCAGACACTAGACACTTACTACCTGTGTGACCCTGGGCAAGTCACTTAACCCCAATTGCCAGAAAGGAAGAAAGAAAGAAAGAAAGAAAGAAAGAAAGAAAGAAAGAAAGAAAGAAAGAAAGAAAGAAAGAAAGAAAGAAAGAAAGCGAGAAAGCGAGAAAGCAAGCAAGAAAGAAAGAGAAAGAAAGAAAGCGAGAAAGCAAGCAAGAAAGAAAGAAATAGTGAAGGAAAGTCCAAGTTTGGGCAGGATGGTGCCTTAGTCAAGATTTTGTTGCCTTCTACTCATTACAAGCTCTTTGACATTTTTCCACTTCTGAGATTCATGGACGGGTGGAGATTTGCCTCAGGTGGTCGAATAGGTCAAGGAGGAAGAATCACAAATTTAATGAAGTCTCTCCCCCTCCAAGAAGTTACAATCTAGTAGAGGCTGAGAGGAGGCATTTTTGCCCAGAGGGAAGTATCTTGATTGTTATGGGAATCTTATAAATCCTGGTGGGGGGCGGGGAGGAGGATTGTTTGGTTTTGGGTTTTTTGCGTTGCTTATAGGTTCCTTTGAGTTCTTAGTGGGTTCCTACTGCCAGTCCATACTTTCCAAATGGGAAAATAAAGACTGCCTTGTTACCAGTAAATAAATAAATATATGAAAAGAATTATGCACATATGAGTAAATTTTCTTTTTTTTAAATAAAATATTATTGGTATCGTTTTTTATAAGTGGGTAGATTTTAAAGTTTTTTATGTGATATTTTTATTGATTTTTTTTTTGTAAGCTGGGTAAACTTTCCTAGGAAAATGAGACAGAATAATAGAGGACTGAAATGAAACCACTGGGTGATGTACATCTGGGTAAATTTTCTTTTTTAAAAATAAAATTTTATTAATAAAAGAAAAATTTTCAGCAGCTCCTTTTGCAGTAGCCAACCCTCCCCTCCTCCCCCCCCAAAAAAACCTGGGGAGAAAGCAAGTGCTCACTAATTGGGGAATGACCAAATTGTGGCACGTGAATGAAATGGAATATTATTACATCAAAACAAGCAAGAAATATGAGAAATCTGGACAAACATGGAAAGACTTGTAAAAAGTGATGCACGTGAAGATAGCAGAACCAAGAAGACATTTTTAATAATGGTTGCATTAATGGAGATGAAAACATGACTAAAAGGCAGCCTAACTTTGATTATACTGAATGGTCTTGGCTCCAGAGAACAGGAGGTGCAAACAGCCCTCCTCTGAATAGAGAGATGGGGTACTACAGGTGCAAAATGTCAAATTTTGTTGCTTTATGTGGTTTTTTGTTGTTGTAGTTTGTTTTTGTTTTTTGTTATATGGGAGGAAGTTCAAAGACTGGGATGGGGAGTATATAAGGAAATAATTTTGATGTTTAAAAACATCACAAAAAGGAATTCATTTTTTAAGTAGAAAAAAAATGAAGACTTACAAAAGGCAGCATTTTTCTTCATTTTAGTCCTCAATGACTCAAATGAGTCAGTCTGTTATTTATGCAGGGAAGACCTAATGTATGCCCAGCCCTACACTGCTTTCTTGGCAAAAGACTAGGAAATACTCTTGGGCTAAAAAACTTTATATTGGGAATTGGGAATTTAGCCTTTTGGAACATAAATAAACTATTTCTTTTTCAAAGAAAATTCATAGTCACGGGGACTCTTTCCCCCTCCAATTACAGGAGCCATGTGTCCATTTTGTTAGGAATGAATCAGATCACAATTTATACATAAAGCAGAACAAATTGGAAAAAAGAAGCTGAGAATAAAATTTTGTTTCCCAGAAACTGTTCTAATGACCAGCCAGCTCTTATTATATAATGGCTCTAGGCTTACCTTCTGAATATGACCTCCATTTTATTTCCCAGAGCTGGTTCAATGTATTAATGAGGGCTTGTTATTTTTACAGTGTACTCAGAAGTCTAGTTTGCCTGCCTGATGTCATATTATTACTATGACAACAGATTATGATGCTGCAAATTATCATGTAACATCTTGTCTGGGGTAAGAAAATGCCTTGATCATGAAAGGAACTGGATTTTTATTTCAGCAACAAGTCGTGTTTAAGTGAGCTAGGGGTGTCTGCCTGGCCCCTGTTCCTTTTTTTAACAAGGTATAAATGTCTATAACTGACCCGTAGTTCATTACTGCTGCAAAAAAAGCAACTCTGGGTTTACATGGACCAGGTCCAGGCATGGAGACTTGTCAAACAATCTCTTTGGCTGATGCTCCCACACAGTGCTCCTCCTGGGAACCGTAAAACTTGGCTCTTGTTTAGGTCTCCAAAACACACACACACACACACACACACACACACACACACACACACACACACACACAGAGAAAAGGTCCTTTAGCTCCCACACTCAAGATCCCAAAAATATTATGTCTCTGATAGATTTTATTTCATTCAACAGAGAAGGCCTTGAGGATAATCAAAACAATTCCCCTTCTCTTGAGAGTGGCCATCCATCCTCAGGGACCTTCCAGAGAATTCTATGATACCACCCTGGGTGACAACTCTCCCCTCACCCTTACCTCACCACCCTCAGAAAAAGAAGTTTGGGATTTCTAGGAAATCAAGTATCTCACCTCTAAAGTGAACCATACCTTTTCCAGAGGTCTATGTACTTCAGATTTCTGGCCACCATTCTAGGATGTAGGTTCTTCCTTCCCAAAGCTGGAAAAGACCTTGGAAATTAATGACTAGAAAGCCCTCACTCAGCCCCCAGGGCATTGTACTGTTGCTACCCAAGCAGGCTCTCTGGTTGCCTTTTCTTTCTTTCTTTCTTTTTTTTTTTTTTTAGTGAGGCAATAGGGGTTAAGTGACTTGCCCAGGGTCACACAGCTAGTAAGTGTTAAGTGTCTGAGGCCGGATTTGAACTCAGGTACTCTTGACTCCAGGGCCAGTGCTCTATCCACTGGTTGCCTTTTCTATTCTGACCCATTTGTATACAAATCTCCCCTTCCTTTAACTCACCAAAGGACACAGTTTTATTTGTTTGGGAAGGAGTTTTAATTTGGGAGAAAGTATAATAAAATGAGAAAAGATCTGTAACCCAAGTGCCCCTGGGACAAAGTTGAGGTTCCTAAGGTTAAAGGTTGAATCCGGGCCTCCAGGATTGTGAATTGGAAGAATGAGGAACAGGACTGGGGGGAGGGTGAGAGGAAGGACACTGAGGGAAAATAGTGGGGTACAGGGTTTAGAGGGAGAAGGAACCATGGCTGCTTGGTGGCAGATTGGGAATAACAGTTGGAGAAAGAGAGACATGGTCCCACAGGTGTTTTAAATGGATCAATGTGGTTAGAACTGTCCTGACTCTCAGATCTGACTATTCAAATCCACAGAGAAAGGATTTGGCTGGAACAACTGGAACTGACATCAGCTAAAGGACAGAGAAGGTTTAATTCCTGCCCTCCCACCTCATGCCCAACCCTCTGTCAGCAGCTGGCCAGCATTTTCTACAGTTTTTCTTTCTTTGAGTTGTTCATAATTTCTGGTTTTCATAGTAAATTATGACCTGTCATCACTGGTTGGTGATTTGAGTAGGTCTTTATTTGTGACCAGGAGGGGTGCCAGTTGGGGTGAGGGGGAGGGCAGTGAATGGCTTATAAGAGATAAACAGGACAGAGTTTCTAAATCTTGGTCTGAGATCACACTAGGGTTTTGTCCCTAGCTGGGACTCAGCCAAAGAGAAAAGAATTGCAATAATTCTTGATTCATAATTTTGGTATAAAAGATTCAAAACAGGGTAAATGGGATATGGGATTTTCCTTCTGCTGCTCAGACTAAAAAGAGCTGCTGAGGGGCAGCTAGGTGGCGCAGTGGATAGAGCACCAGCCCTGGATTCAGGAGGACCTGAGTTCAAATCCAGCATCAGACACTTAACACTTACTAGCTGTGGGGGCAGCTAGGTGGTGCAGTGGATAAAGCACTGGTCTTGGATTCAGGAGGACCTGAGTTCAAATTCAGCCTTAGACACTTGACACTTACTAGCCGTGTGACCCTGGGCAAGTCACTTAACCCTCAATGCCCTGCAAGAAAAACCCAAAAAACAAAAAACAGCAACAACAACAACAAAACCACTTACTGGCTGTGTGACCCTGGGCAAGTCACTTTACCCCAATTGCCTCACCAAAAAAAAAAAAAAGAGCTGCTGAGTTGTCCAGGAGAGAGATGGGAGGTTGGGAGCTGGGAAGCAAAGATCTCCACAATTACACTCCCAAATCCCTCTGAACTGGGTCCCCAGAGAATTGCTACCATGTCTTTTCTGAGGATTCTAGGGGACCCAAAGGGGCTGGAGAGTGTCTTTCTGATGCTTGAGAGTCCGACCCAGCAGTATTATTTTCTCCCCCGCACAACTCCGCATTATGACCTCCTCACCCTTACATGAGATGAGCATGCTCAATGGATAAGTAAGTGTAGTGACTGAAGAGGAGCTCCATTCAATGGGAGAGAAAGGCACCAATTGATTGGGAAGAATTGCCATTACCTATAGGGCAGGCTGGGATTAAGTGGTGTAGTCAGAACATATTTTTTTCTTTTTGAAGTAGGGACAGGCATGGCACCAACCCTCAGGTTTCTTGAGGTTTTTCTCTTTTCCTTGTCTAAGACTAGCTCACTTAGACAACTTGTACCTTTGTTGGCATCTCCAGGTGTTTCCCCAGAGGGGTGGCTCAACTAGTACAACTCACTCTCAGGGTTTTAATAACACGATCTAGGGGGAATACATGTACATGCATTCACTACTGAAGCTCCTGGGTCCCCAGGGGGTGCTTTCCATTTATACAAATCAGTCACAATGATACCATTAACTCTCAGACATGAAATATTTCCTAAACAAGATGGCAAAAATAATAACAGGGGCAGCTAGGTGGCGCAGTGGATAAAGCACTGGCCCTGGATTCAGGAGGACCTGAGTTCAAATCCAACCTCAGACACTTGACACTTACTTGCTGTGTGACCCTGGGCAAGTCACTTAACCCCCATTGCCCTGCAAAAAAAAAAAAAAAAGAAAGAAGGGAGGAGAGTGGAGGGCTTCTTCCAGAACCTCCATTTAAGAAAGGCCCTCAAGCCAGCCATTTCATTTCCTGTGGCTGGATTCATCTGAGCTCATCATGCTTTTCCTCTGGGTCCCTTCTCTCCCACCCTTGCTTTTCAGGTTCATTTTATGTGTTGTCTTCCTCCATTAGACTTCTTGAGGGCAAATACTGTCTTTTGCCTTTCTTTGTATTCTGAGAGCTTAGCATACATAGTGCCTATCACATGGTAGTTGCTTTAATAAATGTTTATTGACTAACAATGAATACAGAGAAGCAAGGAAATATCATATGAATTGATGCATAAAGTAAAGTAAGCAGAGTCAGGAAAACAATATATACAGTGACTCCAAAGATGTAAATGAAAGAACAACAACAAAGAACTGAAATGGAACATTATGAAATAATGATCAAGTATGGCTTTAAAGAAGACGTAACAAGCTATTTCCCCAAGTCCCTGGCAGAAGTGTGTGTGTGGGAGTCCATGGATATGTAATATTGCATGTAAATGTAATGTTATCAGTTGAATTTTGTTCTCTTCTTTCTCTTTTATGTTTTTTTGTTTTGTTTTGTTGGGTTTTTTTGGTAAGGCAATTGGGGTTGTGATTTGCCTAGGGTCTCACAGCTAGTAATTGTTAAGTGTCTGAGGCCGGATTTAAACTCAGGTCCTCCTGAATCCAGGGCCGGTGCTCTATCCACTGTGCCACCTAGCTGCCCCCTCTTTTATGTTTTTTGCTATAAGGGTTAGCTTTCTGGGAAGTGAAAGGAATAAAGGAATAAGCATTTTTGTGTGTGTGTGTGGCAATTGGGGTTAAGTGACTCGCTCAGGGTCACACAGCTAGCAAGTGTTAAGCATCTGAGGGCAGATTTGAACTCAGGTCCTCCTGAATCCAGGGCTGGTGCTCTACCCACTGTGCCATCTAGCTGCCCAAAGTGGAAGGAATAAAGAAAGGGAAGGGGAAGGGGGAGAAAATACAGTGGAAAATGTGAGGTTAAAATACCAATAAAAATCTATTTAAAAAACCATAACAGGGGCAGTTAGGTGGTGCAGTGGATAGAGCACTGGCCCTGGAGTCAGGAGGACCTGAGTTCAAATCTGGCCTCAGACACTTAACACTTACTAGCTGCCTGACCCTAGGCAAGTCACTTAACCCCAATTGTCTCACAAAAAAACAAAATAACAACCAAAAAAACCCATAACAGTCCACCTATAATCTGGGTCCCATTCTCTCCCAGGATACAGTGTCCATGGCAGAGAGAGTAAACACAAACTTATAGAGACCTCTTGATGTAGGATGGATTTAATTGATCAGATTGATTGTGAGGTGTCCCAAAGAATTACAAGACTCAGTGACTCAGTTTCCCAAGTTTTATTGAAATACTGTGCTGACCACAGGGAGAATCACCCAAAGGATAAAGGTGTCTTGAATTGGGAGAGGAAAAATGGTTATATTTATAATGAGAAAAAGTAGGTTATCTCCTCATTATCTTAATCTCCTCCTTGTGGGAGGTTCAGGGTATGTCTTATCCTAATTTGGACTTCTTGGGGTCCTAAGACAACCTCCAAGGTGGGCACCTTTGTCCCTGGAGGTATGTTCTTAGGGTTTACCCGTCATAAGGGGAACCTAAGGACACAATTGGCCTTTTCTGCACATGTTCCTAAAGACCTGCTTAAACTTGTCAGACCCAGAGGGTCTCTGTGTTTATGATATCTCTTAAGATATGTTTTCTAGGTGTCTTGTCATCTAGGAATATTAATGGCTATTAATGGTTAATAGTCCCTAGTTACAGTCTCTGTTGATGGTGAGGGTTGATAGGGACAACCTTCTTGGTTACTGTAAGAACACAAACCTTAGTTGCTCTGTTAACTGTTTTAGGTACTATTGATAGCTACTATTGATAGGTTACCTGTTAACCCCTTTTAGGTACAATTGATTATCTGTTAACCCTTTCAGCCTCCTCCATCACTCTCATTGAAGCATTTAAGTAGGAAAAGCCATGTTGCCCAAGATTTCCTGGGGCAACTCATGACCTAGACTGCAGGTCTGTCTGCATGTCTATGGACTCTTTAGGGGACAGTCTATGCCTTATGTTACTGCTGCAGTGTGACTACCCTTTTATCTGGGCCTTCCTGGTTCTTTTTACTTCTGTGCTATTCTTGAGCTGCTCAAGCAATGGGAAGTTCTTTTAGCTAATCACAGCTATACACCTAGGATGTGCAGAGTTTCCCTGATCTGCTCCCTTAGTGAGGCGCAAAAGCAAAATGATATCATTTCAGCAAAAAGAAGTGTAAGATTGGGCAGCTAGGGGCACAGTGATAGCTCACACTAGCCCTGAAGTTAGGGAACTATGTTCAAATCCAGCCTCAGATGCACGAGGTGTGTCACCCTGGGCAAGTCACTTAACCCCAATTTCCACAAAAACATAAAAGCTGTGTGAGACTAGCAAAGCTTTTGAGGGTGGCTTTCTGTAGGCTTTGAGGAGATTTCCGTTCTTGACCACCAAGAGCAGTAAAAGTCAATCAGAGGGGCAGCTAGGTGGTGCAGTGGGTAGAGCACCGGCCCTGGATTCAGGAGGACCTGAGTTCAAATCCAGCCTCAGACACTTAACACTTACTAGCTGTGTGACCCTGGGCAAGTCACTTAACCCCAATTGCCTCACTAAAAAAAAAAAAGTCAGTCAGGCAATAGAGATTTATTAAGTACTTATTATGTGCCAAACACTGTGCTAAGTGCTGGGGATATAAAAGGAGACAAAAGATAGTCCCTGCCCTCAAAATCTCACAATCTAATAAGAGAGAGAACAAGCAAACCAAAAACCTATAGATAGGAAAAATAAGAAACATCTGGAGAGTTTCCTCTCTCAAGCTGTAGGTGGCACTGGAGAGCAAGATAATTTTTCCATCAACTAGCTCTTCCAACAACATAGGATGCTGCCTTCTCTAATCAGCTTCCAGTATCAAAATTTCCCCCCAATCAGATCAACTCTTGGAGTTGAGTTTATGTGCATTTATTCAGTTGGTCTCTGCTATGCTCAGCTTTTCAGCTCTATTGGTTTCTGCATTTCATCCTTTGTCTTCTCTCTTCAGAAATCTTGTCTTTAACAGCTTCGCTCTTCAGCTTCTCATGCCTCAGATCAGGGCCTTATGTATAGTGCAAATGGAGGCAAACCTCTCTTAAATGGAATTTAGATCTCTCTCATTCCCCAAAGGGGAAGACCAGAGAACACAAAGGCCAGTTCTCCAGAGAAAGCAAGGCAAGTTATTGAGATTTAAATCCCTGTCTTCCTAAAAGGGAAGGAAAACCAGAGAAAGACAATACCTGTAAAAATTAAAAGGGGGGCAGCTAGGTGGTGCAGTGGATAGAGCACCAGCCCGGGAGTCAGGAGTACCTGAGTTCAAGTCTGGCCTCAGACACTTGATACCTAATTGTGTGATCCTGGGCAAATCACTTAACCCCAATTGCCTCACAAAAAAACAAAAAACAAACAAACAAAAAAACTTAAAGGAAAGGTTTTATTTAACAGGAAAGAAAGTCTAATATCATCATGGATGCTATTCAGCCTATTGCCAAATAGGACACTATGCGATGGATTGCAAGGGTTTTTATACAGTTTAAACAAAGGAAGGCAAGAACTTTGGAGGAAAGGTGGGCTTAAAAAGGCCCACTCCCTGGGGGCGGCTAGGTGGCACAGTGGATAAAGCACCGGCCCTGGATTCAGGAATTCCTGAGTTCAAATCCGGCCTCAGACACTTGACACTTACTAGCTGTGTGACCTTGGGCAAGTCACTTAACCCCCACTGCCCCGCAAAAAAAAAAAACAAAAACAAAAAAGGCCCACTCCCAAAGAGAGGGGAAGTGTATGAGAAATTCCAGGGGTGCAGAATGTGACCTTTGAAACATAATCAGAAGTCATTCTTGGTGATAGGCAGTTCAATTCAAGGCTTGATTAGGCAGATTTCTTCAAAAAGAAAGGATTGTCCCAAAGTTAGAGAATATCTGAAGACAAGTCACATATCCTGTAGCTGGTTAAGTCTTTGATGCATATCCTGCAGTCAGATAAGTCTTTGATTGGTTTCAGGGTTACTGATTCCCTACAGGTCCAGCTGGGTTTATTCTTGGTCATTCAAAGGGCAAAGGATCATGAGTGAAGACAGTTGTTCTGGTTACGCTGATAATTGGGGTGGGGGGCCTCAGGCAAATCCATTTTCACAATAGGAACCTACTTCTATTTTGCATTGAGAGATCCAAAATCTACATTTCTTTCACATATGACGCAAAGTCAATAAACGATAGTGCTATAATCCTCTAACAGTTCTTTGATTCAGTTGCCCAGCTAGAAACTTCTAAATTCTAAATATATATAAATTTGCTTCTGGGAAACAAAGCACTGTAGTCATTTTTATAATTAGTCCTTTTATTTGTATCTCCCGTGCTTAATACAGCGCCTGGCACAGATTAGATGCTTTATTAATGTTAATGGAATTTTTAAAATTGAATTTTGCCTCTGAGGAGAATGCTCTCACTATGGTCCTCTCAGAACTTTGCGTCTCTCCTCAAGCACATTTATCAGCTCTTCTTTCAAATTCCTTTAGAAACGTTTGTGTTTCTCTTTAATTTGTTCTTTTCTCCTACATATAAAATGTCCTTGTTCTGTCTCTTTCAGCAAATAAAAAAATCCATGTAAGAAAGAGAAAGTATTTTTACACTTTCAGTTTTGCTTTCCTCCTTAAATTTGCAAACACTGCTAGACAGCATGAACTCTTGGTCCAGAACTGAAGAGTTTAGGGAGTATAGAAAGATTATCTTGGCTATCAATTAAGTTAAAAATAATATTAAGCATCTACTATGGGCCAGGTTGTAGGGATATAAACCCAAAAGGAAAACAGTCCCTGCCCTCAGGAGCTAACATTCTCCTGGGGGTAGGAAGAGTAAAATGTGTTCACAGATAAATATAAACATGATTATTTGAGGAAGGAGAAAGCACTAAAAAGTTGGGGGATCTGAAGAGAATTTGAATGAATGAATGAAAGAAATGGAGAAGTTTTTATTAGTGCTTGCTACTATGCCTAGGACTGTGCTGAGCCCTGGAGATACAAATATCTAAAAAAATAAAAAAAAGGTTTTTGTCCTCAAGAGCTTACACTTTTTTTTTTAAATAATAAACGTTTTTATTTATAGTTTTGAGTTCCAATTTTTATCTCTCCTTCCCTACCTCCCCTCCTCCCTCCCTGAGGAGGCAAGCAATCAGATATGTACAATTATGTAAAACATTACTATATTAGTCATTTTGTACAATAAAATTTAAATAAAAGGAAAAAAAATGAAAGAAAGTGAAAAACAGCATGCTTTAGTCTGTGTTCCATAAATATCAGTTCTTTCTTTGGAGGTGGATAGTATGCTTTATCATTAGTCATTTGGGACTAATCGTATTGCTTGGACCATGGTATTGCTGAGAAGAGTTGAGTCATTCACAGTTCTTCATCAAACAATATTGCTGTCTCTGTGCACAATGTTCTCTTGCTTCCACTCATTTAGCTATTCATCAGTCCATACAAGTCTTTCCAGGCCTTTCTGAAATCATCCTGCTTGTCATTTCTTTTTTTTTTCCTTTTCCTTTTTTTTTTTTTGAGGGGCAATGAAGGTTAAGTGACTTGCCCAGGGTCACACAGCTAGTAAGTGTCAAGTGTCTAAGGACGGATTTGAACTCAGGTCCTCCTGAATCCAGGGCCAGTACTTTATCCACTGAGCCACTTAGCTGCCCCCCAATAAATACATTTTAAAAGCAGGGCATCATTAAAGGTTGAAAACCATTAGAGACGGGGTGGCTAGGTGGTGCAGTGGATAAAGCATAGGCCCTGGATTCAGGAAGACCTGAATTCAAATCCAGCCTCAGACACTTGACACTTACTAGCTATGTGACCCTGCCTCACCCCCCAAAGAAAATTAATAAAATTTTGAGTTCCAAATTCTCTCCCTCTCTATCCACCTCCCTCATTGAGAAGGCAAGAAATTTGATATAGGTTATACATGTTCACACCCTTTCTAGAAGCAATTGGTAGTATTGATTTGATAACTGTTTAGGAAGCAAGAGGTATTTTTTTTTTAATTTTTTTTATTTTTAGTGAGGCGATTGGGTTTAAGTGACTTGCCCAGGGTCACACAACTAGTAAGTGTTAAGTGTCTGAGGCCGGATTTGAACTCAGGTACTCCTGAATCCAGGGCCCGTGCTTTATCCACTGCACCACCTAGCCACCCCCTCTCTAATGGTTTTCAACCTTTAATGATGCCCTGCTTTTAAAATGTATTTATTGGGGGGCAGCTAAGTGGCTCAGTGGATAAAGCACAGGCCCTGGATTCAGGAAGACCTGAGTTCAAATCCGGCCTCAGACACTTGACACTTACTAGCTATGTGACCCTGCCTCACCCCCCAAAGAAAATTAATAAAATTTTGAGTTCCAAATTCTCTCCCTCTCTATCCACCTCCCTTATTGAGAAGGCAAGAAATTTGATATAGGTTATACATGGTCACACCCTTTCTAGAAGCAATTGGTAGTATTGATTTGATAACTGTTTAGGAAGCAAGAGGTATTTTTATTTCATTTTTATTTTATTTTTTTAATTTTTAGTGAGGCAATTGGGTTTAAGTGACTTGCCCAGGGTCACACAGCTAGTAAGTGTTAAGTATCTGAGGCCGGATTTGAACTCAGGTACTCCTGAATCCAGGGCCAGTGCTTTATCCACTGTGCCACCTAGCTGCCCCAGCAAGAGGTATTTTTAATCTCTTTCCTTTCTACTCTATCCTCCACATGGCTTCCAAATTGATATTGCTAAAGCCCAGGTCTGACCATATACTCCTCTTTTTTTTTCTTCCTTTTTTTGCAGGGCAATGAGGGTTAAGTGACTTGCCCAGGGTCACACAGCTAGTTAGTGTCAAGTATCTGAGGCCAGATTTGAACTCAGGTCCTCCTGAATCCAGGGCCAGTGCTTTATACACTGTGCCACCTAGCTGCCCCCCATATACTCCTCTTTAAGAAGCTTCCCTCTCATTCCTGTTGGATAAAATGCAAGTTCTCTTTAGCATTTAAAGCCCTTTACAAACTGGCTCCAGCCTATTGTTTTACCTTGTAACAATTGGAGTGATGCCACCTGCTGGAGAGTTACTGTAGGAAAGCTCTGCCATGAGGAGAAGGCGTCTGAGGGCAAGCCATGTGGTTTGCAAGGTCAGTTCCTTGGCGTCAGGAAGTGACGTTTGCTCATGGGTACTGTCTGTCAAAGCTACCAGCCAATTAGCTTGGAGCTGTGTGCGCATGTGGATGGGATGTTCCCAGCTCCACAGGAGGCTTGTGGGATGAAGAAGGGTGAGGCTCATTCTCTCTCTCTTTTGTCAGGACTTTCGTGGAGAGTGGAGCAGAACTGTAGCTCCCTGAGATAGATAGCTGAATCTAGGCCTCTTTCTCTCTCTCTTCACCGAATTCTTATTCTCCTTAATGAATGCTTAGAAGTCTAAACTCTTGCTAAAGCTTATAATTTATTGGCAACTACTCATTAAATATTTTAGACAGTATAGCTAGATAGCAACTTTACAACCTCCCTATTTTCACACTACTCTACATTCCAGCCATGTTGGCCTTCTCATTGTTCTTCATACATGACATTCATTCTGCCTCCTATTTCCAATCCATGATAGGAGCAATATTCTAAGGCCATATTCTCAGGCTAGTTTTCCATTAAAAGGTATTTGAATGGCTGAGATGACAGAGCAAAGACAGGGATTTGCCTGAGCTCTCCCAAATTACCCTCCAAACATTAAAATAACACCTAAAAATTAATTCCAAAGCAACAGAAACAACAAAAGGAAGGGAAGAAACAATTTTCCTACCTAATGCAACTTTAGTTCATTTAGTTTAGGTCAATAGGAAAGATCTGTCTCACTGGAATGAGAATAAAGCACAGTCCAATACAGACTGAACCTGGCAAGCCAGTAGCAGATCTTAGAAGTGACTGAATTGGTAAAAGCAGTTTCTAAAGCTCTCAGCCCACAGACAATAATGGGGTTGGACAACTGGTCAGAAGGACCTTTGCTGGCACTGGAAGCAGGACTCTGTTGCATTGCCCATACTAGGTTCCAAGTTGTAGTCCCAGGATAAGGAGGAGTACTAGCAGGAGAAGGGACCCCAGACACAATTCCAAGAGGGGAAAGAATACTTGTTTTTGATCACATACTGTGCTTACATACCAGAGCACAGGCTAGGAGAGCAGTGACTACACCTCCCCTTAGATCATACCACCATGGAAGAACTGAAAACTTACAGATCCCTAGAACTACCACTGAAAACAGCAGCACAAAAAACCTAAAGCTTAGTACAGTACCCCGTGGACCCTGGGACCAAACCCAATTTTAACATAAAAAGTTAAAGTCAAGGGGCAGCTAGGTGGCGCAGTGGATAAAGCACCAGCCCTGGAGTCAGGAGTACCTGAGTTCAAATCCAGCCTCAGACACTCAACACTTAAAAAAAAAAAAAGTTAAAGTCAAGAAAGAAATGGGCTGGGGAAATGAGCAACCAATGAAAAAAAGAACCTGACCATAGAAAATTACTATAGTGACAGGGAAAGTCAAAACACAAACTCAAAAGAAGACAACAATGACAAAACTGCTATACAAAGCCTCAAAGAAAAATGTGACTTGGCTGCAGACCCAAAAAAATTCCTGGAAGATCTCAAAAAGGACTTTGAAAAGCAAATAAGAGAGATAGAGCGGAAATGAGGAAAAGAAATGAAAGTAATGCAAGGAAATCATGAAAAAAGAGTCAACAGTTTGGTAAAGGAGGCACAAAAAATACTGAAGAAAATAAGACCTTAAAAAATGTAATAGGCCAAATGGTAAAAAAAAAAAAAAAAAAAATCCGGGGCAGCTAGATGGCGCAGTGGATAGAGCACTGGCCCCGGAGTCAGGAGTACCTGAGTTCAAATGCAGCCTCAGACACTTAACACTTAACTAGCTGTGTGACCCTAGGCAAGTCACTTAACCCCAATTGCCTCACTAAAAAAAAAAAATCCACTGGGGGGCAGCTAGGTGGTACAGTGGATAAAGCATCAGCCCTGGATTCAGGAGGACCTGAGTTCAAATCCAGCCTCAGACACTTGACACTTACTAGCTGTGTGACCCTGGGCAAGTCATTTAACCTTCATTGCCCCACAAAAACAACAAAAACAAAAAAATCCACTGAAGAGAACTCCTTAAAAATCAGAATTGGTCAAATGGAAAAAGATATTTTTAAAATCACTGAAGAAAAGAAATACATAAAAGCAGAATTAACCAAATGGAAAAGGAGATACAAAAGAAAATAATTCCTTAAAAAATAGAATTGGGCAAGTAGAAGCTAATGATGCTATGAGACATCAAAAAAGAATCAAACAAATTCAAATGAATGAAAAATAGAAGACAATGGGAAATATATCATTGGAAAAACAATTGACCTGAAAAATGGATCCAGAATAGATAATTTAAGAATTACTAGACTATTTGAAAGTCATGATTTTAAAAAAAGGTCTAGATATTATCTTTCAAGAAATTATCACAGAAAACTGCCCTGATATTATAGAACCAGAGGGAAAATAGAAATTGAAACAATCCACTGATCATTTCCTGAAAATTCCCAAAATGAAAACTCCTAGGAATATTATAGCCAAATCCCAGAGTTCCCAGGTCAAGGAGAAAATATTGCAAGCATACAGAAAGAAACAATTCAAATATTGTGGATCCATAGTCAGAATAGCAATATTTAGCAATTTCCACATTAAAGGATCAGAGGGCCTGAAATATGATATTCCAGAGACCAAAGGAACTAGAATTACAACCAAGAATCACCTACCTAGAAAAACTGAATATAATGCTTCAGGGGGGGAAATGTATATTTAATGAAATAGAGGACTTTCAAGCATTCTAGATGAAAAGACCAAAGTTGTATAAAAGTCTGACTTTTGAAACAAGAATTGAGAAAAGTATAAAAAGGTAATAAGGAAAAAGAAATCATAAGGGATTCAATAAGGTTAAACTGTTTACATTCCTACACAGGAAGATGATACTTGTAACTCCTAAGAATTTTATCATTATTAGGGAAATTAGAAGGAGTATATATAGACAAAGGGCATGGGAGTAAGTTGACTATGATGGGATGATATCCCCCCCAAAAAAAATATTAAGGGTTGAAAAAGAGGGTTTGACTGGGAGAAGGGGTTAGGGAGACATAGAATAGGTAGAATATCACATAAAAGAGACACAAAAGACTTTTACAGTGGAGGGAAAGATAGGATGGGTGGCAGGTGACACTTGAACTTTATTCTCATTGGAATTGGATCCAAGAGCTGGATATAGAAATATATCTTACCCTACAGGGAAGTAGGATGGAAAGGGGACAAGAGAAAGGGGGAAGGGAAGACAGATTGAGGGAGGCGGTGGTCAAAGCAAAATAGTTTTGAGGAGGGACAGGGTAAAAGGAGAGAGAGACAAGGATAAATTGCAGGGGTGGGGGGCGTGGGAATACAATGAAGAAAATTACACAATTAGTAACCATAACTGTGAATCTGAATGGGATGAACTCATCCATAAAATGGAAGTGGATAGCAGAGTGGATGATATGATCTAGACATAAAGGGCGATACTATTAACAAATTAGGGGAGTATGCAATAGTTTACCTGTCAGATGTATGGATAAGGGGAAAATTTATGACCAATCAAGAGATAAAGAGCATTACAGGATGTAAAATTGATAATTTTGATTTCATTAAATTAAAAAGGGTTTGCACAAACAAAACCAGTGCAACCAAGATTAGAAGGAAAGCAAAAGACCGGGGGAAATTTTTTACAGCAAGTTTCTCTGATAAAGGCCTCATTTCTCAAATATATAGAGAACCGAGTCAAATTTAGAAGAATACAAGTCATTCCCCAGTTGATAAATGGTCAAAGATATGAACAGACAGTTTTCAAATGAAGAAATTAAAGCTATCTATAGTCATATAAAAAATGCTCTAAATCACTACTGATTAGAGAAATGCAAATTAAAACAACTCTGATGTACTACCTCATACCTATTAGATTGGCTAGTATGACAGAAAGGGAATATAACAAAAGTTGGAGGGAATATGGGAAAATTTGGACATTAACGCAATGTGTGAAGTGTGAGTTGTGAAGTGATCCAATCATTCTGGAGAACAATTTGGAACTATGCTCAAAGGGCTATAAAACTGTGCATACCCTTACCCTTTGACCCAGCAAGACCACCACAATGTCTGTATTACAAAGAGAATTAAAAAAGGAAAAGGAACTATATGTATAAAAACATTTATAATAGCTCTTTTTATGGGGGCAAATAATTGGAAATTGAGGGGAAGCCCATCAATTGGAGAATGGTTGAACAAGTTGTGATATATGATCATGATGGAATATTATAAGAAATGATCAACAGGAAGTTTTCAGAAACACCTGGAAAACTTATATGAACTGATGCAAAGTGAACAGCAAATTGTTTGATGATCAACTGTGAATGACTTAGCTATTCTCAGCAATAAAATGATCTAAGACAATTTTGAAGGATTTATGATGAAAAAAGCTATCCACCTCCAGAGAACTAATATAGCCTAAATGTAGATTGAAGCATACTGTTTTCATTTCCTTTATTTTATTTTATGTGGTTTTTTTTCTTTTTGGTCTTTTTGATCTGAATGCAGATCAAGGCATACTTTTTTAACTTTTTATTTCTTGGGGTTTTTTTGGGGGGGTTCATGTTTTCTTTTACAACATGACTAATATAGAAATATGTTTTGCATGACTGAATAAGAATAACATATCAAATTGCTTGCCTTCTCAATAAGAGGGGAGTGGAAGAAAGGAAGGAGAGAATTTGAAACTCAAAATTTTCTAAAATGAATGGAAAAGGGGGCAGCTAGGTGGCGCAGTGGATAAAGCCCCGGCCCTGAATTCAGAAGGACCTGAGTTCAAATCCAGCCTCAGATACTTGACACTTATTAGCTGTGTGACCCTGGGCAAGTCACTTAACCCTCATTGCCCTGCAAAAAACAAAACAAAAACAAAAATGAATGGAAAAAAATTGTTTTTACGTGTAATTAGAAAAAACTTAAAAAAAAATTTTAAGTATTGAAACCATCCTCATTTCATCCCAGTCTCAATTCTGAACTATCAGACTGGCCTGAGTCAGTCCTGGCCTATAATACAAGACTTCTTCGCAGCCTATCCCACATGCTTGGAATTCATTTCTTCTTTACCTCTACATCTTGACATCATCCCTACTTTTTATTAAGGCTCAGCTCCACTGCTCCTTGCTACATGAACTATTTCTATGATTCTTTTATTTGATAGTTTTCTCTCTTGCCCCACCAAAATTAATTTGTGTATGTTTTGTAAATGCTTAAATACATACATGTCATTTTCTCCCAGTACAATGAAATCTTCTTGAAGGGAGGGTCTGTTTTCATTTTTGTTTAAATATCTCCAGCCTAACACAAGGGCTGGTAATTAGTAGACCCTTAATAAGTGCTAATTGAATTACACTAGCCACTGATAATTTTTGATCAAGAGAGTGATACAATCAGACCTGCACCTTAGGAAGAATCATTTGAGAGTTTCATGGAGGATGGATTAGAGAGGAGAGGAGTGATTGGGACCAGGGAAACCAGTATAGGATTCACAGTCCAGGGGAGGTGAGGAAAACGCCTGAACTACTGTGGTGGTTGCTTGAGTGGAGAGGATGGATTGGAAAGATTGTGTCAAAGCAGATGACAGGACTTGACAAATGATTGGCAATGGGGAGCAAAGGAGATAGATGTCTGAAATGACTTTTATCTCTCTATAGACTGGTTTGGCTGGCATAGATGAGGGGAGAGTCTTCTCTCCATATTTGTTCTTCTCCTCAACCCTGTCCCTCCAGGTGGGAGATGATTAGGACTTACCTGGCTCCAAAGATTCTTTCCCTGGGCTTCCAGAACATCTGAACCTGGAATTTGCAGGCTTTTTTGATAGAAATGCCCCAGTGGTTCTCCTTAGCTATGCCCTTGGAAAGTCTTCAGAAGCTGGATAGTCAGCACTGTCAAACTCAAAGTAAATTGGTCCAGAGCATCCAGAAACTAGAGATGGAGCTCTTAACTTTCAAATATCATACAAGGAAGGACAAGGGACAGCTAATAGAACTGGTGGTCTGGCATTAGTGGCCTTCACAAAGAGGTGGCAATTATGCCAGAAGCTCCCATCTAAGCCCTAGAACCCTGCTTCTTCTGCTATTCCACGGGTCCCCACCTTTAAGAACACAGCTTCTGAGGAATAATGTTTGCCCTGGTTTGCGGATGGCTTCAGCCACTACAAGGTAAAAGTCCTCTCAGTGGGAAGAGCCCCAGGCTGAATGGCTAGCATACAGAAAAAGCCTGGAGGGATGGGGCAGAGATCTTTATCTAATCTATGCTGATTCCTTGGTGATGGCCATAAATCTAGCCAAGTGGTATAGATCTTCAGAGCACAGAACTGGACAATCAAAGGCTAATTTTGCTGATGCTTCTCTCTGCATACCATTGCTTTCAGGGCACATCAGCACCCACTAGAAACATCATAGATTAAACAATCATGTTGGGTTCATTACAAGAAAAGCAGAGGTTGGGGCGTATCCATTGCCAATATGGCATTAGAGTGGTAAGCACATATTATGTTAGGCACAGGACCATATGATATCCCTAACTAAGGACAAGGCAGCTATTCCTGCCCAGCTGGGCTTCTTGCACCAGCTGCAGCCCTCACCTAATCCAAATTGCCCTCAACCTGTCATCAAATGGAAAAATTCTACTTTCCCATCTCTGGGCCAGGGATTTGTTGTCCATACTAATTGACAATTACATTATTATGCACATGACCGCCTAGATCAGGTAGGTGTTCAACCTCCCTCTCAGAAACGATTTCCGTGACAAATCAAGAGCATCCCAGGAAGAGAAAGGACTCTCCAGTTCAATTGTTTCTGGGATCCAGTCTCCCGGAAGACTTAAGATAACAAGAAATGGGGGGCAGCTAGGTGGCGCAGTGGATAGAGCACCAGCCCTGGAGTCAGGAGTACCTGAGTTCAGGTCCGGCCTCAGACACTTAACACTTACTAGCTGTGTGACTCTGGGCAAGTCACTTAACCCCAATTGCCTCACTAAAAAAAAAAACAAAACACAAAAAAAAAGATAACAAGAAATGGACTGTTTCTGGCTTAGTCTCTCACTCTTCCTTATTTCTTCCACAATGCAGAGCTGCCGTAGTTCTCAAGGCCCTTGCTCCCTTTGCACTCTGAGAAATAATTCAAGTCCCTCCCAATTGGCAAACTTCCTTTCTTCTGGGATAATTTGGACAACTCCTTCCCAGAAAGGTCTTTAGGGACCAAGGAGTGCTATTTTTGAGAGGTACCTTGATTTTTAATAGCATGAGGGAAATAAAATTATCACTATATACCTATGGTAGATGCCTTTATTTGGAAGAAAGGGAACCCTCTTGATGATTTGGGAGTCATTTTGAGTCCCTAGAGGTGGAGTGTTTTTATTTGGCTCTAGCCCTTCTGAAAATGGGCAAAAATAGGGGCAGCTAGGTGGCGCAATGGGTAAAGCACCGGCCCTGGATTCAGGAGGACCTGAGTTCAAATCCAGCCTCAGACACTTGACACTTACTAGCTGTGTGACCCTGGGCAAGTCACTTAACCCTCATTGCCCTGCAAAAATAAAAACAAAAAACGAAAATGGGCAAAAATTTCTTATCACTTCCTTGACCTGGCTCTCAGGGAAGGGGAGGTTTTTTGGTGGGTGAACCATGGAATACTGAGTAGGTTATGGTCCTGGGAGAACCTCAGTACTAACATATTACTTTGCATGCAAGAGTCTTATGAACTCAGTCATTTTACTAGAGATGCACCTAATGAATGATTAAGAATTGTTGACTGTTCTGAAAACGTCATCATCTATGCTGTGTCCCTGCTATTCCTGGTAAGGCTGTGACTCATCATTACTACCTTGCATTTGGCAACCCATTGTAAACTGTTTTGGCATCACCTATCACCTGGACCAGATTACTGAGACTCGGTCCTTCTGAATGGGAGAGGAAAAAACAACTAGGATTTCTGGCTTATGTCCTCTTCCACATTTTTCATCTTTTTCTTTATTATTATTTTGGATAAACGTATATTTCCCCCCCTTTTCCCCTGGATACTACCTATGCCAGGGAGGTTATCCAAGTAAAAACTCTAAAAGCATTTAAACTGTAGAAAGTCTTCTAGACAGAGATGTCAAAAAATATGCCTGGGTGTGCCCCAAACCAGATTAAAATATAATTGGGGGGGGGCGGCTAGGTGGCGCAGTGGATAAAGCACCGACCCTGGATTCAGGAGTTCCTGAGTTCAAATCCGGCCTCAGACACTTGACACTTACTGGCTGTGTGACCCTGGGCAAGTCACTTAACCCCCATTGCCCCGCAAAAAAAAAATTAAATAAAAATAAATAAATTAAAAAAAAATATATATATATATATATATATAATTGGGGGGCAGCTAGGTGGCGCAGTGGATAAAGCACCGGCCCTGGATTCAGGAGGACCTGAGTTCAAATCCAGCTTCAGACACTTGACACTTACTAGCTGTGTGACCTTGGGCAAGTCACTCAACCCCCATTGCCTTGCCAAAAAAAAGGAAAAGAAAAAAGAAAAAATATATAATTGGGAAATATTTAACAAAATAAATACAAATATTTTAAAATCCATAGATTATATTAATATGTGGGTTTCTAAGTCAATATAGGGCCTACAGGGATCCTTATGTATGGTTTAGTAGCCCTCGTTTCTATTTGAGTTTGATACTCTAGAAGGACCTTGCCACCAGAGGGGTGGTATGTGATAGGACCCTACTCACTTCCTACCCCATAGCATGGGTTGGGGAAAGGCAACAAAGGCAAGACTTCATTGATCCAGGGGTAGGGCAAGACTCAAACTGTAAGCTTGAGGCCTTGATGCAGCTTCTTGGTGGCCTTTAGTTGCAAATTATATAACTTCAATTGGGCCCTCACTGCTGCTAGGCAATCCTACAATACCTCCAATATCAACTCACTATACCACTCTCCATGGTGGTTCTTCTAAACCTTTTCACAGCCCTTCAAACCTCTCATGGCTGCCCCTCCTCTATTCTCTCAGTTTGTCTTATATTTTACAGAAAAAACTGAGGCCATCCACAAAAACTCTCTCTTTTCCCCTCTTCCCCATCCCCTATCGCTCAGGCACCTTATGGAATTTCTCCTCCTTTACCTGTCTCATGATGAAGTAGCCTTTTTCCAAACCTAAGCCCTCCTTCTTCAAATGATCCCATCCATCCTGTCTTCTCCAACATATTGCCCCTTCTGTCATCTCTCCTCTTTCATTTATTTTTGTTTATATGTTTTTTGGTGAGGCAATTGGGGTTAAGTGACTTGCCCAGGGTCATACAGCTAGTAAGTGTTAAGTGTCTGAGGCCATATTTGAACTCAGGTCCTCCTGACTCCAGGGCCGGTGCTCTATCCTCTGAGCCACCTAGCTGCCCCTCTTTCATTTATTTTTGAATTACCCCCTTTCTACTGGCTCATTTCCTACTGACTACAAACAGGCCTTTATCTCCATCATCCTGAACCCAGCCCCCCAACTCTCATCCTATCTGTCTTCTGCCCTCAAAAAGGCCACCAACCACAGGTGAATCTGCTTTCTCTCCCCTCATTCTCTTTTTAACCCCTTTGGCCTTGGTCCTTACCATTCCACTGAGATTACTCTCTCCACAGTTACTAATTGTACCAGTTGCCAAACCCAACAGCCTATTCTCAATCCTCACTCTCCCCGACCTCTCTGCAGCCTTTGACACTGTTGCTCACTCTCTCCTCCTCCATCCTCTTTTCTCTTTAGGTTTTCAGGACCCCACTCTCTCCTGCCTATCTGTCTTCTCCTTCTTTGTCTCCTTTGCTGGATGTTCCTCCAGATCATGCCCTCTAATTGTAGGTGTCCCTCGTGGTTCTAACCTGGGCCTTCTCTTCTCTCTCTCTTGTGTGTGTGTGTGTGTGTGTGTGTGTGTGTCATTTGGGGTTAAGTGACTTGCCCAGGGTCACACAGCTAGTAAGTGTCTAGTGTCTGAAGCTGGATTTGAAGTCGGGTCCTCCTGAATCCAGGGCCAGTGCTCTATCCATTGTGCCACCTAGCTGCCCCCTTCTCTCTCTATTGGACTTCATTTGGTGACCTCGTCAGCTCCCATGGATTTAATTACCATCTCTACACTGATGATTCTCAAATCTACCTTTCCTGCCCCAAACTTCTCTGCTGACCTCCAATCTCATATATTCAACTACCTTTCAGGAATTTCAAGCTGGATGTCCAATAGACATCTTAAATCCCATATGTCCAAAAACAGAACTCATTTTTCCCCATACTCTCCTCACCTCCTACCTTCCCTATAGAGGGCAGCACCCAGTCCCTCAGGTTCCCAACCTAGGAGTCATCCTGGATTCCTTAATAGCTCTCACTCCGTATATCTAAGCTATTGCCAAGGCCCTCCAATTTTACCTCTACAACATCTCTCAAATATATACCCCCCTCCTCTGACAAACACTCTAGTGTAGATCCTTACCACCTCACATCTTGATTGTTGCAGTAGCCTGTTGATGAGTCTGCCTCAAGTTTCTCCTCATTCCAATCCATTCTCCATTCAACCACTAAAGTGGTTTTCCCAAAACCTAAGTCTGATCATGTCACCTCCCCTACCCAATGAACTCCAGTGGCTCCCTATTACATCCAGGAGAAATTACAAAATGGTTCTGTTTAGCATTCAAAGCTCTTCCTAAACTAACCCCCTCCTACATTTCCAATCTCCTTACACCTTACTCTCTAACACATTTTTTTTTTTTTGCACGGCAATGAGGGTTAAATGACTTGCCCAGGGTGGTCACACAGCTAGTAAGTGTCAAGTGTCTGAGGCTGGATTTGAACTCAGGTCCTCCTGAATCCAGGGCCAGTGCTTTATCCACTGCGCCACCTAGCTGCCCTAACACATATCTTTTGATTCAGTGATACTGGCTTCCTGGTTGTTCCACTCATAAGACACTCTATCTCTTGGTTCCGGACATTATCTCTGGCTGTCTTCCATATCTGGAATGCTTTCCTTCCACCACTCCAACTATTGACCTCCTTGGTTTCCTTTAAATCCCAACTAAAATCCTATCTCCTACAGGAAGCCTTCCCCAATCCCTCTTAATCCCATTGCCTTCTCTCTACTAATTATTTCTTATTTATCCTGTATATAGCTTGTTTTGTATGTATTTGTTTGCATGTTGTTGCTCCCATTAGATTGTAAGCTCCTTGGGGGTAAGGACTCTTTTGCCTCTTTTCACATCCCTCTTTTCATAGCACAGTGCCTGGAATACATTGTTTAGTTTCATCTAACTCTTCCTAACCCCATGGATGCACCATGGGCCTTCTTCCACTTTCTCTCCAAGCCTGTCCAAGTTCATGTTCAACATTTCCATGACACTAGTAGACATTTAATGTTTATGGAATTGAATGGAGCGCCACTCAAGTAACCACATCCTGCCAGATGTGTTTCTATATAGGGACTGGGGTGTATGGGGGGATTAGTCTTTAGAAGCTAAGTATCACTGTTTTCATGTTTTATATCTTTGCTATATTAGGACTAAATCCTCTTGTTAACTGTTCAGTGATTTATGAGTGCCTCATTTCATCCCAATATTGAACCTGAACTAACAGGGTACCAGCATCAGACCAGTCCCTAACAACTTGGTGGTCACCTAATAAATGGTAAATGAGTTTAATTACTAAAGAATCTGTACTTCATTCAGAGGAGCTGGAAACTCTTCAGTTACTATCACTTGGGGACAGACAGGTAAGAGGAAAGTATATTATTATACCTGTTACCATAGTTGGGCTGGGACACCAGTTGAAGTGTGGGGCAAGTCAGCAAGGCAGAAGCTAATGCTACTGGTCACAATGAGGGTATTGGCTTCACTCCATGAAAATTTTTGTCTATAGGTAATAGATAACAGAAGGGAGAGCCTGAACCCCTAACCTTGTGTTTGCAATAGGCTGGTAGGTTATATGGAAGTGGCAAAATGGTTGACCTTGGGAGGAGTGAGAAAATGGAGAGAGATAGAGAGACAGAGACAGAGAGAGCCAATTAAAGACTTCCATGGCAGAGTAGTATGACTCTAAGGATCTTGTTCCCCCTATGTGTTTCTGGGTTAACTCTGTAATATGTCCCTTGGAAGTTTTTATGTCTTGGGAACAGAAAATACTAGAATGGTTGGAATTGTGTAAACTTTGTGTCATATCACCAGTGACAGCTATGGCTTCAACAATACTCCTGAGTCCTGTTATCTCAGCAAGTCCTGTGCCAGAAGTTAAGGGATCATGGCAAATAGGATAGTAACATTTCCCCAAACTCCATATCCCTAACCTTCTCTTTCCAAATGCTAATAGTCATTTAAGCCAAAATATTAGATCACTTAGGAAATTGTAATGTATTGTCCTTTCACAAAAATTAGACAATTTCCTGCAAAACCGGATTAGCTCTATAACAAATGGGTAAAAACATTTCAGATTGGTACTTCCACTTATCAAAGCAGCACAAAGCATTGAAAAATGTAGGTCATTGCTCTTTAAGTGAGAGGAAAAATAATACCCTTGGAATTACACAATCCAGTGCAAATATTTTCAATGGGCCTCTTATCTTACTTTATCCAGGTCAATTCTTTTTTCAAAGCTAGCTTTAATCAACAAAATCAGAGAATCTCAGTTATCAGGGATGTCAGAGGGCATTTTGTCCAACCTATACCTGAAGCAGGAATCCCCACTATAACTTCTCCAAAGTCTCCTCAAATATTTCCAAGTGATGGTGAATTCATTACCTCCTGACACAGCCCATTTCATTTTTATAAAACCAATTGTTGGGATATTATTGATTGCTAATAATGGGGTGATTGATTTACTCAACCCCACTCAAGAGTGCAATGGTTAATGTTTAACATCTAGACAAATATATTTGTCAGCAGTAGTCACTCTATCAGATATGTGACTCCAAGAAACTGTAGCATAATCAGTAGCCACACCCCAGTAAACCATTTTAGCAGATGTGCTAAACCAGGCTGAGAGTAACCAACAGGTCTCAAACCTGTAGGTAAGTTAAAGGGATATCTACCCGAACTATGTGAAGACATCCCCAAGCAGAATGGACAGATGAGAAGAATTTGTTCCAAAGGCCATGAAGATAGATGTAGCAGCTATGGAGTCCTTAGAGCTTAGTCAGACATCAAAGACTCTAGGTCATCCATTGTATCCAACTTGCCATGGCCAGTTGTCCTGACTTTTGTCCTGCCACTGGACTTCAATGACTCTGGAAGAGAGAATGAGGCTGATGACTTTGCACAACTCTGCCTCCTGTAAATTCAATTCACTTGCAAGTCAAGACATCACCCATGATTGGTCCTCTTTGAAAAGGAAAAACAACCCCAAAATGAAGGAACAACAACAGGATGGGGGGAAGAAGGGGGAGGGGATTGTACTTATGACGCTTTTTTTTTTTTGTGGGGCAATGGGGGTTAAGTGACTTGCCCAGGGTTACACAACTAGTACGTGTCAAGTGTCTGAGACTGGATTTGAACTCAGGTCCTCCTGAATCCAGGGCCAGTGCTGCACCACCTAGCTGCCCCTATGACACATTTTTAAGTTAAAATATTTTCTCTTTCACTTTCTTTTTTTTAAATTCTTTTTTTTGTGTGGGGGGCAATGAGGGTTAAGTGACTTGCCCAAGGTGACACAGCTAGTAAGTGTCAAGTGTCTTAAATCTAGACAATCGGGGGCAGCTAGGTGGCACAGTGGATAAAGCACTGGCCCTGGATTCAGGAGGACCTGAGTTCAAATATGGCCTCAGACACTTGACACTTACTAGCTATGTGACCCTGGGCAAGTCACTTAACCCTCATTGCCCCACCCCCAAAATAATTTTAATTAAAAATTAAATCTAGACAATCAACAAAATAAATCAAGCCCTGATTTGTAGCCTTTGCTGATTTCTGAGGTGTAAATACTCAAACTGAAAATTTGATAATCAGCTCCAACTCACCTCTGACCTTACCCTACTTAAAGTAAGTAATAAGATAGATATTAAATCAATTAGTTCATTCATAGACCTTAGACTAAGTGGGAAAGAGCCTTGTTCAGATAGGCAGAGAAACCTATCTGTGCCCCAGGGATCAATTATAAATTACCAAGTAAATTGAGTAGGAATTCATTGCAGAACTTGAAGCAAATGGACTTTTATCCCCCAATTCCCCCACTCCCCTATCCCTTTGGTTAGAAGAGAAATTTGTAAGCATGGAATAGTGTAGAGGATCTTGAGCTTCCCATATTCCTAATAGTGTCCTAGCTGCATCCCCAGGTCAGCTGATGGCCACCATGTCTGCATCAGGAACCAAGGACAAATGGATGCACATTCAAAATGCTTGATTAGAATTTTGATCATTCCCAGGAATGGGAGAAAAGGACTTCCAGCAACTAGACTTGGGGTACTCCTTTGCCACATGTGGTCTCAAAGCTTGAGCCCACTTTCCCTTGGAACTCTGTAGGTACTTGTCAGAGTGTATCATGGACTTTGGGGGTGGGGAGGGATGTTTTGTATTCACTATTCTTATTGTATCATTAGTAAAAACCCCTTAAGACTGTCTGAACAAAATATTCTCAGTAGATAATCTTGAGAGAAAACACTTGGAATGGGGGCTTCATCAAATAAAGAAAGACGGGGAGGGTGAAGTCTTGGTCCTTGATGGGGAGATGTAGCTAAGTTCTCAGGACCTTACTCATCAATGAGAGTGAGAGTCAAAATCAAGATCTCCACAACTTACATGGGCTACAGATTATTGATATATTGAAAGATTGAGCCAAGAATTAAGTATGGGCTTTAACTTCTACTGGTAGCTAGGTAAGCACCTTGGATTGAATGCCAGGCATGAAGTCAGGAAGACTCATCTTCATGAATTCAAATCTGGCCTCACGGGGGCAGCTAGGTGGCACCGGCCCTGGAGTCAGGAGTACCTGAGTTCAAATCCGGCCTCAGACACTTGACACTTACTAGCTGTGTGACCCTGGGCAAGTCACTTAACCCCCATTGCCCTGCAAATAAAAAAAAATCTGGCCTCAGACACTTAACACTTACTAGCTGTGTGACCCTGGTCAAGTCACTTAACCCCAATTGCCTCACTAAAAAAAATTATCAAATCTGGCCTCAGACACTTACTAGCTATGTGACCTTGGACAAGTCACTTAACTCTGCATGCCTGTTTCCTCATCTGTAAAATGAGCTGGAGAAGGATATCGTAAACCACTCCAGTATCTTTTTGAAGAAAACCCCAAACAGGGTCATGAAGAGTTAGACAAGACTGAAAAACAACTGAAACAACAACAGATTAACTTATACTCACAATATTTAAATGAGAAAATATATCCTGCCTGCTTCCTAAATATACTTGAGGGTATTTTGTTTTTGCCCATCCTATTTTGTTGGGAAGGGGTGGAGCAGTTAAGTGATTTGCCCAGGGTTCCACAGCTAGTAAGTGTCAAGTGTCTGAGACCGGATTTGAACTCAGGTACTCCTGAATCCAAGGCCGGTGCTTTATCCACTGTGCCACCTAGCTGATCCCTCCATCCTATTTTTAAAGAGACCTGATACCTGAATGAAACTGTCTGGGAAGACAAGTTCCCTTGACTCTGATGAAGGAGGGGACATAGGACACATTGACAAAAATACCTAAAATAATTGATAAGCAAGGGAAAATGCCTCCACTAAGCACTAAATGAACTTTCCAGGATGTCATATGCATCTTTATACTTCCATGCTCACAGTTGGTAGTATAGCATTAATGGGTGTAACAATTGGAATGATGCCACCTGCTGGAGACTTACTGTAGAAAAGCTCCACCATGAAAGGAAGGTCTTCGAGGGCAAGACGATGCATCTTTTCTTTGGTGTCAGGAAATGATGTTGGCTGGTGGGAGGAGGAAGGGGGAGCCCGGCGCTCTGTCTCTTTCTCTTTTTCCTGAGGACTCTGGTGGAAAAGGGAGCAAGAAATGCGCTCTCCCTTTAATAGATAGGAATCTAGACCTTTCTCTTTCTCTTTTCCAAATTCTTATTCTCCTTAATAAATGCTTAAAAGTCTAATTCTTGCTAAAGCTTATAATTTATTGGCGACCACTCATTAGATATTTTAGACAGTTTAGCTAGAATTTTATCTTTAACATGGGCTCTCCTTCTACTCAAGCCTCTTCCTTTTTCTTTCCTTTTTCTTCCCTTTTTCTGTAAAGGATACCACCATTCTTCTAGTAACTCAAGTTTGCAACCTTACAGTCATTTCAGCTCCTCAATCTCTGGTATCCTACAAATTCAATCAATGGCCAGGTTTTGTCAATTCCACCTTCACATTTCCCACACCTGCCCCTTTATCTTCATGCACATCACCACAATCCTAGTTCAGTCCCTCTAGACTCAATGTAGTGTTTCAATCCTTCCTTCACAAAGATGCTAATGATGTTAATAAATTCCAGGTCTGATTATGTTACTCCCCTGGTCAATAAACTTCAGTGGCTCCCTATTACTTCTAATATCAAATAAAAACTCCTCTGTTTGAGAAGCAATGCATCCAAAATTGGAAGGGAGGCAGAAAGCTGGGAAACAATTTTTGAGGCCAGTGCTTCTGATAAAGGCCTCATCTCTAAAATATATAGGGAATTAAATCAAATTTATAAGAATCCAAGTCATTCCCCAATTGAGAAATGGTCAAAGGATATGAACAGGCAGTTTTCTGATGAAGAAACTAAAGCTATCTATTCCCATATGAAAAAATGCTCTAAATCTCTAATGATTAGAGAGATGCAAATTAAAACAACTCTGAGGTACCACCTGACACCTATCAGATTGGCTAAAATGACAAAAAAGGAAGATAATAAATGTTGGAGAGGCTGTGGGAAAATTGGAACACTAATGCACTGTTGGTGGAGCTGTGAGCTGATCCAACCATTCTGGAGAGCAATTTGGAATTATGCCCAAAGGGCGATAAAGCTCTGCATACCCTTTGACCCAGCAATCCCACTTTTAGGTCTGTTGCCCAAAGAAATCATGGAAGGGGGAAAGGGACCCACATGTACAAAAATATTTATAGCTGCTCTTTACGTGGTAGCAAGGAATTGGAAATTGAGAGGGTGCCCATCAGCTGGGGAATGGCTGGACAAGTTGTGGTATATGAATACAATGGAATACTATTGTGCTGTAAGAAATGATGAGCAGGAAGAGTTCAGAGAAACCTGGAGGGTCTTTCGTGAGCTGATGATGAGTGAGATGAGCAGAACCAGAAGAACATTGTACACAGTATCATCAACATTGAGTGTTGACCTACTGTGATGGACTATATTCTTCTCACCAATGCAGTGGTACAGAAGAGTTCCAGGGAACTCATGATAGAAGAGGATCTCCAACAACAAGAGAAAAAAAAAGAAAGAAAGAACTGTGGAGTATAGATGCTGATTGAACCATATTATTTCTTTTGTTTTGGGTGCTGTTGGGTTTTTTTTCTATTTTGAGGTTTTGCATCACTGCTCTGATTCTTTCTCTTGTAACAGGATTAATGCAGAAATAGGATTAATGTTATTATGTGTATATATATATATATATGTGTGTGTGTGTATATATATCTATCTATATGTATATGTATAGAGATATATAGATATAACCTATATCGGATTGCCTGCTGTCTGGGGGAGGGGGGAGGGAGGGAGAAAAATCTGAAATTGTAAAGCTTGTATAAACAAAAGTTGAGAACTATCTTTGCATGTAACGGAAAAAATAAAATACCTCATACATTAAAAAAAAAACAACTCCTCTGTTTGGCATTCGATACTTTTCACAATCTGACTAGTTGTTTCAACATTGTCTCCTCCATTAAAATGTATGCTGCATAAGGGCAAGAAATAGATTCTTTGCTTTTCTTTGTATATCCATTGTTTAGCATTGTGCCTGGCACATAGTAAGTGCTTGATGACTAATTACTTTTCCAGCCTGACTATATTATTCTATGGTCCAGCCAAACTGGACTTTTTGCTGGTCCTCAGATTCCATCTACCAACATTCTGCCTTTGAACAGGATGCCTCAGTGGAGAGAAGACTCACATCAGTGGGTCTTCCTTCAGAAGCAGCATCTCTTAATTCATGTTAGGAATTGTTTCTTTTTGATCTATCTTTCACAAGCTAATATGATTTCTCCTTTTCTGTGATAACAAATTGTCAATTGCCTTGGACTTAAGAGTGCTTTCCTAAAAAAATCCATGAATGCTACAAGTAGTCAAGTGATGTACTTTGCAGACAATAAATACTGTAGCTGGTTGGCTCTGAAATAACAGAATCAAATCCTTGTTAGACTTTTGATGTTGCTATTAATACCCTATGACACATAAAAGCATTGCTTCCTGAGCCATACTTCCTAGCTATGTTAAGAAATAGCCCCTCCTAAATAAAATGGGAAAGCAATCACATTTTCAAACATTTTCTGACCTTGAAGGCTAGAGGAGGGAACAAAAGCTTTCTAAATTACAGCAAATAATTTTAAACAAATTTCTCTTCCCACAGAAAGAAAAGAAAAATCAATCTCGCCTGGCTGATGGCAATAAGTTCAGCTGAAGGTTAAGAAAAATTGCCTAATTGGCATTTGCTCTATGCCTATAATGAGAAGCAATACTGGATGTAAAGTGTTTCTCTCTGCTTATAACATACCTTGACTTCTTAGGAAAGGACTTTGAGTCCATGACACTCTGCAAATTAATTTTCACACAGGTCATAGTTTGCAGAATAAGGACGATGATAGTTTAATTTTCCCTTTGCCCATTTGGAGTAGTGTGTTCAGTTCCAGGTGCCACGTTTTGGGAAGGGCATTTAGAAACTGAAGGGGAATTAAGAGGAAGAGAACCAGGGCAAGGGAAGGGGAAAGAAGCATTTATAATGCCTCCTAATTATGTGCTGGCACTGGGCTAAGTGCTTTTTACAAATATTATCTCATGTGTTCTCACAACAACCCTTCAAGGTAGGTGCTATTCTTATCCTCATTTTAGAGTTGAGAAAACTAAGGCAAACTGAGGATAAGTGACTTGTCCAGGGTCACACAGCTAGTCAATGTCTGAAATCACATTTGAACTCGGGTCTTCCTGACTTTAGGCCTAGCACTCTATCCATGGGGATACCAGCTGCCATTAAACAGGAATAGATTTGTGCTATGAGAATAAGGAGTTCATTGGGGAGCCCCTCCCCCATTTAGTGGACTGGAACATTATCCCTGGAGCTAAGCATGCACCCATGCCCCTTCCAGTGGGCAGGGCATCTTGCTGAAGGATAGTCACAATCAGAGACTGCTGGTTGGTCTTCCTCAACCAACCTGGGAAGGGGATGGAGAGAAAGGAGGGAGGAGGCTGTATCCAAGAAGATTCAGCAGCCCATTCAGTAGCTTTTTTTTTTTTAAGTGAGGCAATTGGGGTTAAGTGACTTGCCCAGGGTCATACAGCTAGTAAGTGTTAAGTGTCTGAGGTCAGATGTGAACTCAAGTACTCCTGACTCCAGGGTCGGTGCTCTATCCACTGTGCCACCTAGCTGCCCCCTATTCAGTAGCTTTTAAAGAGAGAGACAACTTGCCCATTCTCTTTTGAGGTGTGACTAGGGAGTCCAATAGCTCTTTCTTTTTGTTTTTTGGGGTTTTTTTAGGGGCAATGAGGGTTAAGTGACTTGCCCAGGGTCACACAGCTAGTAAGTTTCAAGTGTCTGAGGTTGGATTTGAACTCAGGTCCTCCTGAATCCAAGGCCAGTGCTTTATCCACTGTACTACCTAGCTGCCCCCCCCAATAGCTCTTTCTTGAACTGTTTTGGGGACGGGGAAAGGGATTTCTTCTCCCTCCCTTCCCCTCTTCCTCCCCCGATCCAATGGTCTAGATGAGTCAGAGTCTTGGCCATCAATCCCTGGCTACCTCTTCAATTTCTTGTTTCTTTCCCCAGCACAGGTGACCAAATATCTTGAGCGATGGATAGTTTGAGCCTAGTGGCTACATCAGGAGTTCCTGAGTTCCTCAATCAGAGCCATCTTCTTTTAAAAAATGACCTTTGAAACAACCTCTTAAGGGTGAATATGACCCCTTTGAGAAGATGCAATGCAGAGAAGATGCAATGCAAAGAAGATGCAATGCAAAGATGGTATGAACCTTGACTGAGCTGTTTAGAAAGGACAAAGCCAAAGTGAAGGTGAAAACTTGTGAACAGAGCTCAGAACCCTTAGTGGGAGAAACCCACTCCTGGACCAGTGGCTTTTTCACATGGAGGATCATTTGAAAGAGTTGGTGATATGTAGTCCAAAGAAGAGGAGAATTAGGGGAAGCATGCTAGCTGACTTCAAGTATGTAGAGAGTGTCTTGTGAAAAAAGAATTCAATTCATTTTTCCCAGGTCTGAGAGGGGAGAACTGGGAGCACTGGGTGGGCTTCTGTTGTAGGCTGGGCCTAACTACTCAGGCTGTCTCCTGGGAGTTTAGGTTCAGTCCTGGAACAAAGCAAGACTCCCTTAAGCCATTCAACGGTTAACAAAAAGAGATTTATTTAGCCATAACAAGAGAAGGATGTTTAACAATGGTAGACACTAGAGACACTTTGAGTTGACTTTTTTTTTTCTTGCAGGCCAATGAGGGTTGAGTGACTTGCCTGGGGTCACACAGCTAGTAAGTGTCAAGTGTCTGAGGTCAGATTTGAACTCAGATCCTCCTGAATCCAGGTCCGGTGCTCTATCCACTGTGCCACCTAGCTGCCCCCGACACTTTGAGTTGATTAAAGCTCCCTTGCTCTGACATCCATTGGATGTCACATTGCCACACCTAGTCCATTCCACTTTGGGTGATCATTGTGATCAACCAGCCAAACATCAGAGAGCACCTGGCATTCACTGTGGCTGCTTTGAACTCAAGGGATGAGGAGGTGTTGTCAACAGTTGGCGTCTTTAGTACCTGAGCCAACCAGGTCTCAAGGAAGATCTCAATACCTTTTAAGAAGAAACTAGCCAAATTTTCATGGGGAGAAGAACCCTATTACAAAGGCTGATTCTAATTCCAGGTAAAGACTGTTCGATTGTTGTCTTTCTAGAATCTCTTACCTAGTGCAGTTTCTGGCATATAGTAGCTACTTAATAAACGTTTGTAGAATTGATTAAAATTCTATTCTTAACAAGGAAGGCAGTTTCATGGTAGAATGGGCTGTCTAGAAGTGGTCTCTCCCTCATTGGCTGTCTTCAAGCTGAGCTATTTCTTCGGAATAATGTAGGGGGCACTTGTGTTCAGGTAAGGTTGGACCTTTGAGCTACCTACTCCTTTTTAATATTTTGGGATCTTGGGATAATAGGCTGCCTCCCAGAGACAGTGAACCATTAGACCACGTTTCTAATGTGGGGACCAATTTTTACTTGGGGAGTGCTAGCTAAGCAGCTCACCACAATATTGGGGCAAGGAAGGAGACCAGCAGCCTCCCTTAAAACAGAACAAGATTTATTTTAACAAGAACAAACTTAAAAAAAAAAACACAAACAGCATCAGTAGGATCAAGGGAAAGGAAATAAAATGAGGAAAGGGAAATTATAATACCTGAAAAAATACCACCACCCAGGAATCAACTGAAAATACGCAGCAGAATGCCTGTCGCTTTCCAGCTTCCACCTAGAATGCCCAATTCTTCTCCCCCAAACCTAGAAACACCCCACACAGCCCCGGCCAATGGGATGGCCGCTCTGACAGTCACATGATTGCCCTCACTAGGCTTCCAATCATTATAATTTTGCCAGGCCCATGTAGGCCTCAGTGAGTGGTGATGACGTAAGGTACCAGAGCCCTGGCAATGGCTACAACCAGTGGGTGGAGCACCATGCAGTTTGGGGAGCCCCAGGCCAGTGCCTGCCGTGGCATAAAAACCTCAAATAATTAATTCTTTACATTAACATCCTGGTTCTGTTTTCTTTGGGGTAAGTGATTTCTCAAGGACCAACAGCTATCAACAGGAAGGCTGCTGCACCATGCAAGTTCAGCCCTTTTCTTTATTTGAATACACAGGGCCATGAACATAGTAGGTGCTTCATATATATTTATTTATTTGAAGTAAATTATATTAACATCCCATTCCCTTTATGAAATCATTTCCATCTAGTAAATCAGATAACTCACTCACATGTCTATAATGTCAAAGGCTTAAAAAGTACTTCCCCTAGGGCTAGGTGGCGCAGTGGATAGAGCACCAGCCCTGGAGTCAGAAGGACCTGAATTCAAATCTGACCTCAGACACTTGACACTTACTAGCTGTGTGACCCTGGGCAAGTCACTTAACCCCAATTGCCTCACCAAAAAAAAAAAAAAAGTACTTCCCCTATCACATTCTTTTAAGGTAGGTAGTACAAGTACCAGGATCCCCATCGTACAGATAAAACAACTAAGGTGGAGGCAACATGGGACAGTGGGAAGGGAACTGACTCTGGAACCAGAATGTGTGACTTTGGGCAAGTCATAACCTGTTGGCCCCTCAGGCTCTTCATCTGAAAAATGGAGAGGGTGAATTAAGATGAGCTTTGAGATACCTTTTAGGTCTGTGTAGATAGATCTATGTTCCTATTACTAGGAGGTGCTAGTTAGCACAGCTAGGCCTGAAGACAGGAAGACCAGCCTTGGACACTTACTAGCTGTGTGACCTTGGGCTAGTCACTTATCTTCTCTCAGTCTCAGTTTTCTCATCTGTAAAAAAAAAGGGGGGGGATAATAATAGTACCTATCTCACTGGGTTGCTGTGATGATCAAATGAGATAACCTATGTAAAGTGCTTTGCAATCTTTAAAGTGATAAGTAAATGTCAGCTATCAACTATGATGAGCATTGGAAGCTGGTAAATCATTACACAGAAAAAGACCTTCTAGACTTCTTTTAATGTGTAAACTTGCCAGAAAAGAGCTTGTTACAAGGAATGGTTTTGCTGAGAATTTATAAGGTTGGTTATTGTATAGAAGTAATTTCTAATGATTGATCTTTACACCAGGAAAAGTTTATATCTGAGAAGAAGGAAAGAAAACCCAACCAACGTGTGTGTGTCCTGATAAATCTTTTTTGCTCATTGCAATTTCATGGGAGTAGAGGTTTGGTATTTAAGATAAAATATTTGGGGACTGTAATTTATAATATTGTTTTGAGTTTTGAATTCAAGTATAATTGTTTGGATGGTTAAGTCAGTAATCCAAGTACTGGAGAGAATGCCACAAGAGGGAATGTGCTGCTTACAGGTGGAGGTATCTGGGAAAAAGCCAAGAGGACAATTTCGGACTCAATCCGAGGTAGGCTCCTTTTGGCTCATTGAGTTCCTACTAAACAGGAAATGTTTCCCCACCTGGCTATCCCTGAATTTGGCTATTACTGTATGACCCGTGGTCACTTGTAACTTTCACCTGAAATCAAACAGAGCTAAGGATGTTTTATACTGGCCTTATAATCATGTCCCTGCTTCTTCTTTTTCTGGTTTTTTTTTTTTTTTTTTGGTAAGGCAATTGGGGTTAAGTGACTTGCCCAGGGTCACACAGCTAGTAAGTGTCAAGTGTCTGAGGCCGGATTTGAACTCAGGTCCTCCTGACTCCAGGGCCGGTGCTCTATCCACTGCGCCACCTAGCTGCCCCCCTGCTTTTTCTTTTTTTTTTTTTTAGTGAGGCAATTGGGGTTAAGTGACTTGCCCAGGGTCACACAGCTAGTAAGTGTCAAGTGGCTGAGGCCGGATTTGAACTCAGGTCCTCCTGACTCCAGAGCCGGTGCTCTATCCACTGTGCCACCTAGCTGCCCCCCTGCTTTTTCTTTTATAGCAGATTTCTATAATCAGAGCAAGTAGTCAGTAGAAGAAATGAGCACAGTGCAAGTATGTAAGATCTTACTCTTTTCAGTTTAAATGTGTGGTCATTTGATATGCCAAACAACAAGGTATATTAATATTCAGGTTTGTCATCTGCCGGCTAATGCTTACATGGTATTATGATAAGGTTAAATTAACTGGGTATTTTTCTGGTTTAGAAGAAAGCGAAATTCCTCCCCATTGCAGATGAGAGGGAGGATGGTAACTAGGAAACATAGTTATACATTTTAGGTTTTATCATAAATCTGCCCAGTCAGATCTCTGTTATGTGCTGCCAACAGCACCAAGCTACCAACTCCATACTACAAGGGAATCACAGGGCAGACCTTGCTGCTAGATTAGTTGCTAACTTCATTCACCGGTCAACCCTAGCCCTGGTCCCCTTGTACTCTATTGTGCCCCAAGGTATTTCCCCATCCTATAACAAGTTGGAGATTATAAATCTTTAGTGTTAACTACCAGCTACTTAAGCCCATATGTTATCTTGGACTATTTGGATTATAGAGTAAGAAAGCTACTGCCTCTTCTCATATTAAAGTCAGAAGAGGAACCTGGGATAATTTTCTCTGGTGGGTCTGGAAAACTGCTACCCTCACTATTCCTTTTGTTGGGTAACCTGAACATGAGGCTATACTTACAAATATAACATCGGTAATAGAATAAGTTTCTAATTTTACTGCATTAGGGTTACAAGAATTGGAAGAGTGCTTGTACTCCCTGGCAAATGTGGTCCTGGACTGAGGTGGAGTATGTATGGTTCGGAACACCTCCTGAAGGTTGAACTCCTTGTACAGAGATTACCTGGATGGTTGAAATTGTTCACAACTGCTTGCTTCATCCAGTTTTTCATGGAACTCTTAGATTTATTCTGTATTAGGGTTCCTGTTGTCCCTTGATCTGTTTGCAAATCAGTTGTGTTTTGTGTTGTGGTTCTTGCATTTGTAACTCTGATTCCTAGATTCCCCTTAATTCATAAAACTCCTGAGGGCCCCTACATCACCCCTACTCAGCAGGAAGCAGTAACAGAAGAGATGATTGTCATCCTTTTTCCTGGGGTATATGAAAAGAGGGGAATGATGTAGGAGGCAAAAAATGGGGTTAGCAGAAAAACCTAAGACCCAAGCTTTAATTCAGATATTAGCTCTAAAAGGGAGTCAAACCCCAGTTAATGGATAACTTACAAGTCAAGATGCTAGGTTCTCATACCCACATAAATCAGTACCCATAACGGGAACAAAGGGAGTTAGGCTGTGGAGGCCTGAAGACAATAAAGGAATTGACAGACTATAGAAACTTAGACCAGAAATAAATGAAAAATGAAGGTGTTTTGAAACCGGCCATGGGAATCAGAAAGAGACATGCGCAGAAAAGGCCAAATTTGTCCCCAGATTCACCTTATGACTTGTAAACCCCAAAAACACACCTCCACAGAAAAAGGTACCCGCCTTGGGGGCTGGTTTAGGACCCCAGGAACTCCAAATTAGGATAAGCCCTCCCCTGCACCTCCCAAAGGTGGAGATTATTATAATGAGACGGATAATCAATTTATCCATACTATAAGTATAACTGTCTTTCCTTTCACTATTCGAGAAAGATACCTAATCCACTATTCTGGTTCTCTTCCTGTGATCACTCACAGTATTGCAATAAAACTTGGGAAACTGAGTCACTGAGTCTTGTTCTTTTGGGACCACTCATGATCAATTTGACCCCAAATTCCACCAACATCAATGAGACTCTGTCTACTCATGAAAGAGTAGTGGAAAATATTGGCACAGTATTCTAAACGTGATGGTCCTGAACACATTGTCCTTGGAATTATAACTCATTATTTTCCCCAATTAATAAATTAGATCTGCTAGTATCTGTGTAAATACTTGATAAATGTTGACCAACCTATTCTAGTCCTAAGGTCTCTCCTGCTCAATTACTCTTATTTTTAAAAAAAATTCACTGGAATTATTCCTTTTTTTTTTTTTTGCAGGGCAATGAGGGTTAAGTGACTTGCCCAGGGTCACACAGCTAGTAAATAAATGTCAAGTGTCTGAGGTTGGATTTGAACTCAGGTCCTCCTAAAAGGAATTATTCTTAAGTAATGTCTTCCCCTTCCTGTAACCATAATTAAGGAGGCAAGGTAGTTGAACTGTGGGAGCAGGAAGCTAGCTGTTGCTCCTTCTACGCATAGTACAGATTGAAGCATACTTTTTAATGTACTCTTTTTTTTTTTTGGTGAGACAATTGGGGTTAAGTGACTTGCCCAGGGTCACACAGCTAGTACGTGTCAAGCGTCTGAGGTCGGATTTGAACTCAGGTCCTCCTGAATCCAGGGCCAGTGTTCTATCTACTGCACCACCTGGCTGCCCCTTGAAGCATACTTTTTAAAATTTTATTTTTCTTGGGTTGTTTTTTTTAATCTGTGTTTTCTTTCACATGGCTAATATGGAAATACATTTTGCATGACTGCACATGTATAATCTGTAATAAATTGCTTCCTAAAGGAAGGAGGGAGTGAGGTATAAAGTTTGTAATTCAAAATTTTAAAAAATGAATGTTAAACCCCACCCAAAAAAAAATGAATGAGGGGCAGCTAGGTGGCACAGTGGATAGAGCACAGGCCCTGGGGTCAGGAGTACCTGAGTTCAAATGTGGCCTCAGACACTTAACACTTACTAGCTATGTGACCCTGGACAAGTCACTTAACCCCAATTGCCTCACTAAAAAATAAATAAATTAATTAAATAAAAATGAATGTTAAAAATTGTTTTTACATGTATTTGGAAAAAAATAAATATAAAAATTTCACATTAAAAAAATGACCCAAGAAGGGCAATAGCTTTAGCTATAGGGCTGAGTGTATGATCAGAAAGATCAAGGTACCAGATAACATGGAATGCAGTAAGAGGCTGATAAGGATAGTTATCTGGGTGCTTTCCCTCTGTGAGCTTGTGTTTGTAATGCCCTGTGTTGTGTGTGTGTGTGTGTGTGTGTGTGTGTGTGTCCTTAGAAAAATGTGTGTACCAGGTTCAGCCACAAATGGCTGAAGCTTTAGGAGTGGTTACTCCAGAGAGCATAGTGACTGATGACCTTGTGTCACAAGGTCAGCCACAACAAGGACCTAGAAAACACCTTCTGAACTGGACCATATTCTTAAGCATCAGACCATGACACATACCACATATGGGCTGGTGAGCTTTTTGACTTTACATTTACTGAGTACATATGTGGTGCAGTGGATGGAGTGCTAGTTATGGAGTCTGAAAGATGTGAATTCAAATTCTGCCTCAGAAACTTACTAATTGTGCGATACTGGGCAAGTCACTCATCCTTCTGTATGCCTCAGTTTCCTTATCTATAAAATGGAGATAATAATACCTACCTCCCAGGGTTGTTGTGAGAATCAAATGAGATCATATTTGCAACATACTTTACAAACCTTAAAGTGCTGGTTATTATTATTATTATTGTTTGGTTGTTGTTGTTGTTGTTGTTGTTGTTTTGTAGGGCAATAAGGGTTAAGTGACTTGCCCAGGGTCACACAGCTAGTAAGTGTCATGTGTCTGAGGTTGGATTTGAACTCAGGTCCTCCTGAATCCAGGGCCGGTTCTCTATCCACTGCGCCACCTAGCTGCCCCCACTGGCTATTATTATTAAAGTCCTAGCAACCAATTTTTCTGTTTCTGTTTCTGTTCCCAAACTGCTGAACACAATTGAAGAAAAGGCATAAAATCAAACCAAATTCACCCATTACACATTTATGGTGCATTACTTCAGCTGTGTCATCCCTGCTGCTTGGGCATTCTTATACTCAAAGATTCAGAAAGATCTGTGATCTTATCAATGCAGATGTTCCTGACTTGCCAGTGATGTAGCTCAGAAGCCATGGCTAGGTGCACAGTGGATAGAGTACAGGGAATCAGGAAGACTTGAGTTCAAATTCAGCCTTAGGCACTTACCAGTTGTGTGACATTGGGTAAGTCACTTAACCTCTGTCTGCTTCAGTTTCTTATGCTGTAATAGCACCTATCTCCCATGGTTGTTGTGAAGATCAAATGAGATCATATTTATAAAGCACTTTAGCACAGTGACTGGCACATAGTAAGTGTTTAATAAATGCTTATTCCTTCCTTTCCTATAGGATTCTGTCCCATGCTCTCACAAAAGTTCATAACTGGAAATCTATACGACAGGCTGGAAGCCTTCTTAGCTTTCTCTGGACATTATGAGCACGTCAGTGGAGTCCTTGAAATCTGTCCATTGGTGATCCCTTTTTCATATTTTCTCTTTGGATTACACGTGATGATCATACATTAGAAAGCATTCTTTCTGTTTCATCATTCCTTATTCCTAATGTGTTATATAGCCTGCTCACGCCCACTGTACACCCTCTCCAATGCCCTCTGAATGGCATTAATGTTAAACTCTCTGGAGACTGCAGTCTTCCATGACTCACAGCCATACAGTGACAGGCAGAATATTGGCATTTTAAAAAGATAAGCTTTTGTTTCAGGGAGAAGTTTGGGGTCACTAAAAGAGTTTTGCAATTTCCCAAGGGCAAATTCTCGTATCCAACACTTAATGAGTCTATGGCTCATTTCTCCAGAATAACTGGATTTTTTTTTTTTACATCATTGTCGTTTCCCAGTACCCCTCCCCCACAAAACCTCTTGTAACAAAGAAATACAGTTATGCATTAACAAAAGCATGGATCCTGTGTCTCCTTCCACACCTACAGTCTGTCCTAGTCTGTCTCTAGTAAGTACACTATGTCATCATCAGTCCTCTGGAGTCACCCGTAAGGAATAAAGGTTCTAATCTTTTCCATCCCTTCTCTCAAGCCAGCAGCCCTGACAGCTCACAGCTAAGGTATCTACTTCACTGAGAAGATTACAGCAGTCCAATGAGGAGTCTTGGAATCACACGTACGGGGGCTTAACCATCTCCTGTTTAGGCTGGGGGTGGAGGGAGCAGGAAGAAAAGATCTCGATTGTGTCTCGATATCTGAAGATCTGTGACGTATCAATACAATTTTTTAAAGAAAGAAAATCTGTGTTGATTTTTTTAAAATCTCCATCTCTCACGCCCTAAGATGTCTGTGCCAAAAGCCTCCAATTCTTCTCCCCCCCCCCCTCCCTTTTGTAGACCTTTGGTGAAGCCTCAAAGTAATTAGAATTCTCCTGCCTGCCTTAAATGGGAGGTGTTGACACAGGGGAGAAACCTACCAAGTGGGTTTTGGGGGAGAGGGAAAGAAAATAGAATTGACTCCCTCCTAAATCTGCATAAAGCTGGAAACAGATGTATTTGAATAGCGCAGGAAGGGAACATTTTCCTAGCACTCTCCAGCCTAAGGGATCTTTTGGGTGGGAGGGCAGGGATTGTGGACCGTTGTGTACTGAAACAGGTATTAAAAGAATGGAGGCATTCTGGCCAGGAGGTCTATTTATGAGGTGTGGACAAGTCTAGCAAGAGGTGACAACTCTAGAATAATCTTTCCATAAGAGCCAGATGTTAGGTGACAAGTACCATTTGCTGGAGAGTGACAGATCCACGAAGATGGCCATCAAGCTGAGCCATAGGGAGTAAAGTCATCTATAGCAATGTTTGGAGCTGAGCTGTATGAGGTAGGATGATAAAGAAAATTGGTGCTGAGATGAGGGGAGTGGGACTGCAGAGGAGTGGGACCTCCATAGGAAGCTGAGTGAAGAATGACTGGAAGCAGTGGTTGGTGATTCCTGGAGAGAGTTGTTGTGGGGGAAAGCAACACAACAGAAACAAAAGGAGACACCAACATAGATGAGCAAACCCTAAACTTGTTCAAACCCCACTGAGAAGTGCTCTAAGTTATAGAGATCATACAGGTCTTTAGGAAGGAGGATAGAGCCCCAGAGGGGGAAGGAGGAGTGGATTGTCTCTCACCCTCTCCCAAGATATAACTCCTTTCTGAGTCTATTAATTTATTAAAAAACAAAACAAAAGAATTCTGTTTGAGCTTTGTAGCTTAAGTGCTTATAAAGGGAACTGGTGACTACCCTTGAGGGAAGGTGAGATATTCCAAGGTTCTACCTGGGTAAGGGCAATGACTCAGTGAAATGACACATTCCCAAAGGGTACCCAAGGCATTCATGTCATGAAGGAGCCCCCGACTTAAAGGTTGTACATATATAATTATGCTGTCTACTGCATATAGCATGCAGGTGTGGTTCAAAGGGTGGCAAAATAAGACATATCTAGTCTCTTCTGGGCCCCCTGCCCCGACCTCTCCCCATGGAAGACTTTAATTCCTGCCAAGAAGGGAAGCAGGAAGTTGGGGTTGGATGCCACTCTGCTCCCTTCAGAGAGATGGGGTACCAGGTCAGAATTATATCTATCTGCTCCCTTAAATATTATTAATCTAGAGGAAGTAGTTTTTAGGTTCAAGCTAAATTTCTGATGGTAGTTCATTAATGGAGAAAGGAAGATCTAAGCTTTAAATCCAAGGCTTGACTTCCTTACCAGCAAATACCAGTTTCACAATGAACATACATAGCAATTATCAAAGAAACTTATTTGCATTGAAATTATATTTTGTTATGGTCCCCATGACCACCCCAACAATTAGTAAAATAAATATAAAAGTGGCCAGTGTGAGGTAACACATCAGAAATAAGAACTAAGAATATAAGGAGGAATATAGAAACCACTGTCCAAAGCTGCCTCCTAAATGAATTAAAGCCCCATCCTGAGACTATGTGGGAAATTGAGGGAAGTCAGTTTAGGCCCCAATAAATGGCCCTCGGTCTGTGAGCTAGAGATAAGCACCAGAAGGTAAAACCAGAGAAACGTTATGCTAATAAGGCAATCCTAAGGTGGCATTGATAACTTTGAGATGACATTGTCATTCCTAATGAGTCAACCCTAAGACAGAAGGGATAAGATTTAGTAGAATGGGACCTCAAAACCCTGTCCCTGAGGCACTCCTCCAACTGCTCCAAGTCCATGATACCTGAGCGCTCCCAATGCCAATCTGAAATTACCCAGTGTCCCTAAGTGTCCCTCTCTCTGTGGTCTCTTTCTCAAGCTAATTGCCTCCTCCCACCCAGTTCCTTTTCCTGTGCTATCCTTGAACTGTCAGCCTCTTACTCTCTGTGCCTTATTAAATTGTGATTGATTCATTATTTTCTGCTTGCTGCCAGGGGGATCTTTCCAGCCAAGTATCCAAATAATTGGGCTTGTTTGCCTTGGCCCTGAACCAACCAGGACCCTTATATGGTCCTTTTCCTTAATTTGTCTGCAGCCATACCTCCTGTGGGTGAGCATGGTTCCATGAACTCAGAGGTAGAAAGGAAAGACAGACAAGGAAACCCTGTGCCTCTTGAGTTGGGAACTCCCCTCATGGTTGGGCTGAAGAGAACACCATTTATTCAAATCAATAGCAAAACAGAAATCAGAGGAGGTATACACAGGAGAAGATATACCAGACAATACAGAGTGAAACAGTTTTTTTCCATTGGGACTGACATAGCAACGAGAGACACAGAGACAGAGGGGGAGAGAGAGAGAGAGAGAGAAAGAGAGAGAGAGAGAGAGAGAGAGAGAGAGAGAGAAATGGAGTCGAAGATCTCGTTGTTGCTGTTGTTCAGTTATTTTCAGTTATTTCAGTCCTGTCAGGCTCTTCATGAGTTTCCTTGGCAGAGATACTGGAGTGATTTGCCATTTCCTTTTCCAGCTCATTTTACAGATGAAGAAACTGAGGCAAATAGAGTTAAGTGACTTGCCCTGGGTCACACAGCTATTAAGTGTCTCAGGCCAGATTTGAACTCAGGAAGATGAGTCTTCTTGACTCTGGGCCTGGCATTCTATCCACTGCACCACCTGGCTGCCCATGCTTGACACATAGTAAATACTTAATATTGGTTTATCTCTCTATGTATCTATCTGTTCTAGGTTCTAGGTTCTCTTAGAGTGGCCAAGAAAATTTCTCTACATCAGAACTTCTGTTCATCTCTGAATAAATTAGATTATAAACAATAATTGTTCCAAAACTTCATCACTCTTTTTAAGCTCCAATGAGATCTTCATACCCCTCACTCAGCAGATAATAATAATAATAGCTAACATTTATATAGTGCTTACTATATCCCAGGCACTGGGTTAAGTGTTTTATAATTATTATCTCATTTGATCCTCACAATAACCCTTAGTGGTAGGTGCTATTATTAACCCTGTTTTCCAAATGAGGAAACTGAGGCAGAAGTTGTAACTTGCTCAGGGTCACACAGCTAGTAAGTATATGAAGTCAGATTTGAGCTCAAATCTTCCTAATTCCAGACCCATTGCTCTATTCACAGTGCCATATAGCTGCCCAATTGTCTTGTCTACTACTTTACTGAGAAAATAAAGGACACTCTTCATGAGGCCCCTCATTTCTTTTTTTTTTTTTTTTGCGGGGTAATGGGGGTTAAGTGACTTGCCCAGGGTCACACAGCTAGTAAGTGTCAAGTGTCTGAGGCCGGATTTGAACTCAGGTACTCCTGAATCCAGGGCCGGTTATCCACTGCGCCACCTAGCCACCCCCTAGGCCCCTCATTTCTTGTACTCTACACTTCAAAACCTCCCTGCATTTTCACTCATAATCAGTCACAGAATCTCAGAGTTAGGAGGGACCTTAGAGCCTACTTATTCCAACTGATCAGGAATCATCTTGGTTATCCCTCAAGGGGATTATTCAACTTTCCCTTGGTAAGTGAAGCTTTTATTGGAGAGATTGTGGAAGTAGCCAGCACAAAGAGCCAGCAATGGCTCTATGGAGAAAAGATCATAGCATTCTAACCTCATTTCCTTTTTGACAGGGCTACTACTGTTGAACCAAAACATTCTTTTTAAACCCAATCATAGGATATTTACATTTGTCGCTATCAAATTTCATTCCTCAATTCATCTCATTTCCTCACTTCTCAGTATTATCTCCATTTTCTCCTTTCTTCCTGTCAAGGGGAAGAGATAACCAATATCATAGACTCCCAAGATTTAATAAGGACAACAGAAACCATCTAGTTCAACATGTGCTTGAAAAAGAATCCCCTCTACAACTTTTCTGAGAAATGATCTAGTTTCACCTCCTCTAGTAAGAAGGCTTCTTAATGCAGCCCATTCCAATTTTGGATAACTTATTATTAGGATTTTTTTCCCTTTATAAAACCTAATTATCTCTCTGCAATTTCCATCCATTGTTCTCTGATCTGCTCCCTAGGACCATGCAGATCAAATCTAATCCATTCTCCCATAAGACAATGTAGTGCCTATTTTGATTGCCCACAATTTATCCTATCTATATCTTGGGGTTTTTTTGCATCATGTCTCTGTTGTTAGACTGTGAGCTCCTTGAAAGCAAGGATTGTCTTTTGCCTTTTTTTGTAGCTCCAGTGCTTAGAACAGTGTCTATCTAGCAGGCACTTAATAAATGCTTTTTTAAACTAATTGACTATGCCATCATTCTCTCACTTAAATATTCCCTTCTCCAAACTAAATATCCCCATTTTCTGTGAATGAGCCTCACATGGTTTGACTATGAGGCAATTCACCATTGTAGTTATACTCCCTTGACAGAATATTCAGTGCAACTATCATCTCTATCACTCTGGACATGATTCCTCTCATAATGTAGCCCAAGAACATATAGGTTTATTTTGATCACCACATCATAAAACTGGCATCTTATATGGATCTTGTAATCTTTTTTGGTTTTTTGTGGGTTTTTTTTGGCAGGGCAATGAAGGTTAAGTGACCTGCCCAAGGCCACACAGCTAGTCAAGTATCTGAGGCCAAATTTGAACTCAGGCCCTCCTGAATCCAGGGCTGGTGCTTTATCCACTATGTCACCTAGCTGCCCCCCATGGAGCTTGTAATCTTTACCATATTGCTGCTGGGTTTTTTTGTCCTTCATTTTCTAAGAGGACCAATGACATCACAGGTGATATCTTGACTCATAGGTGAACTAGATTTAAGCAAGGCAAAGTTGCACAAAGTCATCAGCTTTACTCTGTCTTCCAGTCATCAAAGTTCAGTGGCAAGAAAAAACATGGCCCAGGATGCCATGGATGACCTTGGCTTCTTCTACAATGTCTGACCAATTTGCTTCCTTTTGTGGATGTTCATTATCTCTAAAAACACTTTTTTAGAATTTTGCAGGGCAGCTAGGTGGCGCAGTGGATAGAGCACTGGCCCTGGAGTCAGAAGTACCTGAGTTCAAATCGGACCTCGGACACTTTTAACACTTACTAGCTGCGTGACCCTGGGCAAGTCACTTAACCCCAATTGCCTCACTAAAAAAAAAAAAAATTTGCTAGGAACTGAAGTCAAGTTCACTCATTCCCCATTACTTTGTCCTAGTCTTGGAGTATGAGATGAGCAGAGAATGAAGATAAGGTGTGTTCTTAATTTCATGCCTTCCCAGAAGCTTGACCCACTGATTGTCTCTCCTTTATCAATCTCTTCCTAATGACTTTTCAGAACCACCTACAAACATACATAGACCTTCCCATATTTAAGAACAATAACCTTTCCCTTGACCCTGCTTTCCCTTTAAGCTATTGTTCTGTACTTTTTAGTGCTAAACTTTGAGGAAGACTCAGCTATTTCCACTTCCTCTCCACCCACTCACCCCTCAGTCTTCTGAATTTGGCTTCAGACAATTACTTTATGGAAACTTCTCTCTCAGAGTTTCCCAGTGATCTCTTATTTGCAAATCCAATAGCCTTTTCTTAGTAATCTTCCTTTCTGCAGGTTTTGACATTTACTGGCCACCTCATCTTTCTAGATACTGTACCCTTCCCCCCATCAGTTTCTTTGAACGTGCTCTCTATACCCTCTCATCACTCTCCCATGGTTCAATGCTCACTTCTTTGCAGCTGACTCAAATCCTAGTCCTAATATTTTCCTTGAACTATCATTACCTGACTGCTAAATATTTTTACTTTCAAATGGCACCTGAAACTAAAAACATCCCATATTAAACTCAATCATCTTTTCCCCTAAACCAGACCCTCTTTCCTATTTTTGTTGACACCACTTTTAGCTACCATGGTTTTTAACTTCAGAATCTTATGTAGCTCTTCCCTTGCCATAGCTTCCTCCCACCTCCTATTCCAATCAGTTAAGCCCTTTACATTCTATCACCATTCAACCTCTTCATATCTCTTTCTACCTCTCCCCTATTTGCACAGGTGCCAAAACAATTTTCCTAAAGAAAAAATAATTTTTACCATATTAAGAACCTGCTAAAGCTCACTATTGCTTCTAGAATAAAGTACTAATATCTTCACTTGACATTTAAAGCTCTCTACAATTTGGTTCCAACTTACCTTTCCTGATTTATTTCATATCACTTATTTAATTTCCATCCAGTCAAGCAAGACTACCAGCTACTCTTCAAAATCAACACCCCCCATGCACTGAAACAAATGAATCCCAGGAATGTACACCCTCATTTCTGTAATTTTCTTTGAAGTCTCAGTTCACCTGTCACCTCTTCAGTAAAGCCCTTCACTGTTAGCCCGTTTTTTAGCCTTCTCTCCTTCCTCCAATATGCTACAAGACTATCTGATCATGCCTTTGCCCGCTTTCCTGTCTACTTAAATATTTGTGGTGACCCCCCTCTCTTAATGGCCCAAACCAGTAGAATGTAAATTCCTTAAGTGGATGGATTCTTGTTTTGTATCTTCTACCTATCAGTATCTTGTAAATGGAAGATGATGTTAGCTTTTTGGCTATTGGCTCATGAGCTTGTAGCCTACTAAAATGCTCAATCTTTTTTTTTATATATGTGTATTTTAATCCCAGAAACCAAGAGCTGAAATAGACTTCAATGGCTTGTAAAAGTGATTTTTTAAACCCAATCGTTGAATATTTACATTTATCTCTATTAAATTCCATTCCTCAATTCACCTGTTCTACTCACTGCTTCTGTTTTATTTCCATTCTTTCTTCCTCTTCTGTGAAGGGCAAGCAATAATTAGTCACAGAATTTCAAAGAGTTAATAGGGACCACAGAAGCCATCTACTTGAACCTGTAGTTGAAAAAGAATCTCCTCTACAACTTACCTGAAAAATGATCCAGCGATATGTTTAATATGATTGTACATAAATAACCTATATCAGATTGCTTGCCATCTTGGGGAGGGGAGAAAAATTTGGAACTCAAAATCTTATAAAAATGAATTTTCGGGGGCGGCTAGGTGGCACAGTGGATAAAGCACTGGCCCTGGATTCAGGAGTACCTGAGTTCAAATCCGGCCTCAGACACTTGACACTTAGTAGCTGTGTGACCTTGGGCAAGTCACTTAACCCCCATTGCCCCACCAAAAAAAAATTTTTTTTAAAAATGAATTTTCAAAACTATCTTTACATGTAATTGGAAAAAATACTATTAAGATTTTTTGGGGGGTGGAGCAATGAGGGTTAAGTGACTTGCCCAGGGTCACATAACTAGTGTCAAGTGTCTGAGGCTGGATTTGAACTCGGGCCCTTCTGAATCCAGGGCTGGTGCTTTATCCACTGTGCCACCTAGTTGCCCTAAGATTTTTTTTAAAAAGAAAAAAAATGAATCAGTTTCTATGGCAGGACTATTAATAATGGACCCAAGGCAACCCATTCTTTTAGGGAATCAAAATCTGCTTCTCTGTAGCTTCCTAGTTCTATTATCCTTTTCTGGTTTGGTTTTTTTGGGGAGGGGAGGGGGGAGGCAATGAGGGTTAAATGACTTGCCCAGGGTCACACACCTAGTGTCAAATGTCTGAGGTCACATTTGAACTCAGGTCCTCCTGAATCCAGGGCTGGTGCTTTATCCACTGCACCACCTAGCTGCTCCCTTCACTAGTGTTTTTTTTTTTTTTAATCTCCTTTTCTAAAAGATAGTGTGGTAAAATAAGGGGAGAGTCAGAGCCAGAAGAAGCTCTCAATCCCATCACAAAATAAATTATGTGTCCTTGAGGGAAGTCATTTTAACATCTCTGATCCTGTTTCCTTAACAAATAACAATCCTTACATTTCCTTCTCTGGGTTCTGAGTATCAAGTGTTGGTATATATAGACTTCAAAGAAAAAAAAAATTAAGTTCATTACTAAACTAGTAAATAATCCCCTTTTTTGAGATCATATACCTTACGGTGAAGAACATTGGCTTGGACCAGCATGAACTGTGACTAAGAAAAATACAATAATTTTATCTCTCTACTGAAATCTTTGGCCACTCAAATTACTTGATCAAATTGTAAGGTCATTCAACCTCTTAGAAAGGGGTTTTTTGCAACTACCCCCATGAAAGGATTTATCCTTGATTTGATATAAATAAAAATTAGAGGGAAGCTATTCAAACCCAGAACACCTTTAAATTACCTTGCCTTTTGTGCCTCATTCACTAGGTCATTGGGCACTGCTATTTTTTTTCCTTTTTGGCAGGCAATGGGGGTTAAGTGACTTGCCCAGGGTCACAGGACTAGTGTCAAGTGTCTAAAGCCACATTTGAACCCAGGTACTCCTGAATCCAGGGCCAGTGCTTTAACCACTGCACCATCTAGCCACCCCTAATGAACTTAATTTTACTCAGGAGCCAAATGGACAGATGTAGGATTTAAAGCCAGGCTGTTTAAGTTTAGTGCTATTTATAAAGTCAAAATTCTAGTGTAAATTACCCAAAATGTGGATCATACTGTATTTCTGCATTTGTTATCATCACCTCTATACCTAGAACTATCAAAACCCATACCATGTAGCCACCAGAACACCACTTGTCTACAAGGTTAAAGTGAGCTCAGATTAATAAAACCACCTAAAAAAGGCCTAAATAAGCCATTGTTACTTACTCCAATCTTTAAAACAATCTGACTACTTTCTATTCACAAGTATATCCCTATTTTTATCAATGAAATTTTTGGGGCAACAAGGGTTAAGTGATTTGCCCAGGGTCACATAGCTACTAAGTGTCAAGTGTCTAAGATCATATTTGAACTCAGGTCCTCCTGAATTCAGGTATGGTGCTTTATCCACTGCACCACCTAGCTGCCCCAAATGAAATGTTTAATAAATGTAATTGCACAGTATTATCTGTTCAACTGTAGCATAATAAAATAAATGTACTTATTCAACTCTGGCTTTTGAAAACTAAGGCTACTCCCACAGTTTCTTGGTGTTAACACTTTATTTTCCTAGACTTCAGGGTTTATACATGCAAAAATGAATGGAATAGAACGGAACTCAATTCTTTTACGTATATAAAAGAAAGATAGTTTTATAAACATTTTAAGATACCTCAAAACAGTGTATTTTAGAGACCAAGGAGTATTTCCATTATTCAGCTTTCTGATAGCTATATACTGTTACCAGACCACAAGAGTGTTAGTGAGCTAACATTAGATTACAATGTTGGACATATATTAAGGATATTATTTCTCCCTCCCTAAAATAAAACCAAAGTTAAACTACAATGATTACTAGTTCTTGCTTGAATGTCTAAGGTATCACAGTACTGATTATACTCAGAAGGGGAAAGAAACCTAAACTTCCCCATAAATAGCAAGTTCATGCCATACATTTTTTTAAAAAGTGATTTAACAAAAATAAAGAAACATATCTGAAAATATACATCAGAGGGAATGAAGACATCAAGTATTTTCTCAACACCTTATACAAAATAACTTATTCGGACTAGTCTAGGAAACATGCTATAGTTCCATGTATTGGAATGCTTTAGTCCACTTCTTCCATGCGCGATGTGTCATCATCTCCTTCAAGAGGAGGCATTTCCTCAGTAATAGCTGCATTGGTTTCTTCAGTAGTTGAATCATCTTCATCAATTCCTAGTTAAAGACCAAAAAAAGCCACAATTTTATAACTTGTTAGCCTAGTTCAAATATAGCTTTTAAACATTTTAAACTTTTTCTTTTAAAATGTTTCATAATCCATTCCCCCTCAAGCCTTATCAACCTACCAAGACCAAGCTTGATCATCCTGTAGATCCGGTTGGCATGTGTCTGGGGATCTTCCAAACTGAACCCAGAAGACAGCAGTGCAGTCTCATACAATAAGATGACCAGATCTTTGACTGATTTATCATTCTTGTCAGCCTCTGCCTTTTGCCGTAGAGTTTCAATAATGGAATGGTCAGGGTTTATCTCCAAATGTTTCTTTGCTGCCATGTAACCCATCGTTGAGTTGTCTCTTAGTGCCTGAGCCTTCATTATTCTTTCCATGTTTGCCGTCCAGCCATATGTGCTTGTGACAATGCAGCATGGGGAAGTAACCAACCGGTTTGATACAACTACCTGAAGGTAAATTTGTTTTTATTAAAAAAAAGCAAAAAAAAAAACAAAAAAAAACAACCCCACATTAATAGGTTGGTTTTAATGATTGATTACATTACACAATTTATGACTCGATTTAAGTTCTTCCAACAATCTTCTCAAAAGTTAAGGTGATGGCCCCAAAACACAGAAAACCATACCTTTTCAACTTTCTTTTCTAGGATATCTTTCATAATTTTGCAAAGATTTTCAAACTTTGCCTTTTTTTCCTCCTGTTTCTTTTTTTCATCTTCATCTTCTGGAAGTTCCAAACCTTCTTTGGTTACAGACACTAAAGTCTTGCCCTCAAATTCCTTTAGCTGTTGCACACAATATTCATCAATAGGTTCAATCATATATATCACTTCTAAACCATGCTTCCGAAGACGCTCAACAAAAGCTGAATTAGCCACTTGGTCCTTGGTTTCACCTGAAAAAGCAAATTTATAAGTAACACAACATTCTCTCCCATGGATGTATTTATTTCATTGCCCATGTTCTAATTTTTTTTTACAATCTCAAAATTTCAAGACCTCGTTAAGGCATCCAAACTTTCTCAAAGAGATCCTCCTCCCCTACTAGCCTTTAATTTTAGTCCAAACTGTCTTAATCCCAATCTAGCATATCAGTAATGCTCATTAAGGTTACAGCATTTAGATTTAAGAATGTCTTTAAAATCAGTCCAAAAATTGAATTGTACAGTATTCTTATTCAATGCAATGTTCAAATGAAGACAATCTCTTTTCCAAAGCCACTCAAGTGAAAAAGAATTTACTGGGAGTGAATGTTGCCAAAGCATTAATTATGAAGGCAAATATGAAGTTATTTTATAGTAACATTAATATGAATTACCAGTAATATAATAGATATGCTTCTGGTTCTCCTTCATCCTCGTGCAATAATCCTTAAGAGAAACCATCTCATCACCAGAAGCAGAAGTATAGTATCTCAGCAATTCTGAAAGTTTCTTTCGGTTCTGGGAGTCTTCATGTATTCCAAGCTGGAAAAAAAGCAAAAAGTACTTGAGAATCTTCCAAGTTTAACAGCAGAAAGAATAAGTTGATCAAAACTTAACCAACCTTAATGTTTTTAGAAAACTGCTCATAAAACTTTTTGTAATTCTCTTTATCCTCTGCTAGTTCAGTGAAGAGTTCCAAGCACTTTTTGACCAAATTCTTCCTAATCACTTTCAGAATCTTGCTTTGCTGCAGCATTTCACGTGAAATATTCAGAGGAAGATCTTCAGAATCCACCACACCTCTGATGAAATCTGAAAACAATTTGAAATGGACTTTAAATACAAAGTACTGAGTTCGATAAACACATGAAAAGATGTCCTTTAAACATGTGGAAGAGCTACCTCTCCTCCCTTATTTAAAATGAGGAAAAGTAGCTAGCACAATAAAACACTGGGCCTGTAGTCAGAAAACCTCAAATCCAATGTCAGATATTTTAGAGACTCCAAGGCAAGTAACTACCTTGGATCTGCCTCACAGTGTCTTTAATTGTCCTAGGTGGTTAATCTACCTCACAGGGTTGTTATGAGGATCAAATGAGATTTTTATAAAGTGCACACCAACTGGTACCAGGCAAGCATTATTTAAATGTTTCTTTCCTTCCCCCTCCTACTTACTCAGATATTCAGGGATCAGCTCTTCACAGTTATCCATGATGAAAACCCTGCGCACATACAATTTGATGTTATTCTTTTTCTTCCTATTTTCAAACAGGTCAAAGGGGGCACGTCTTGGAACAAAGAGAAGGGCTCGGAATTCCAACTGTCCTTCCACTGAGAAGTGCTGTAATAAAAAGCTTCATTAAAATCTATACGCGAGCAGATTAAGACAAAGATCTTTCAAAGCTAATTTCTCCATTGCTCTTTGTAGTGTAAACAAAGATGTTAACTTGATTGAATCTTAAGATGTAGCCAACTGAATTTTCAAAATCCAAAATACTATATACAAACTATTCACTGTATACAAAAGGCAATAGTAATTAAAAAAAAAACCACCAAGTGCCTATTACACTTCCTCCTGGTACAAATTTACTACGTGAAACTTACTTTCACAGCTAAATGATCTTCCCAGTCATTGGTCAAGCTCTTATAGAATTCGCCATATTCTTCATTAGTGATATCATCAGGATTTCTGGTCCAAATTGGCTTTGTTTTGTTAAGCTCTTCTTGATCAATGTATTTTTCTTTAATCTTCTTCTTTTTCTTCTTGTCACCATCCTTCTTTTCTTCTTCTTCATCGGAGCCAACATCTTCTATCTCTGGCTTATCCTCAGACTCCTTTTCTTCTTTTTCCTTCTCCTGTTTCTCTTCTTTTTCCTCTGCTTCATCATCACTGACTTCTTTATCCCGTTCTTTTTCCACCTTCAAAAAGAAAGTACAAGTCATTTCAAAGCTTGTATTAAAAAATGAATACAGCATTTAGGGAGCTTGTCAATCAAATACAGAAATAAAGTGGCTCAACACTTGCATTATAAATTTTTAATAAATCTATTTTCTAACAGCCCCAGGTCCATTTACAGATGTTATCTGAACACACTATAGCCTAAGGACAAATTAGCTACAAGACTCAATAAGAGTTTTAAAAAGAGCTACCATATTATGTAAATATTACAATAGTTCTAGCTATTTCTTATACATGTAGCCATCAAAATAATTTTTAACAAAATACATCTCCCTTCCCAACTTCTGCATTAGCTAGCAACAATCTAGGCATATAGTTAAGAGGATGAGCTCAGTTCAGAATCACAGGATTTTCCACTTACAAAAAGCGTAATTGGATAGCCAATAAATTGAGAGTGCTTCTTCACAATTTCCTTTATTCTTCTTTCCTCCAAGTACTCAGTTTGGTCCTCTTTCAGATGCAGAATCACCTTTGTTCCACGGCCCATTGGTTCACCTTGAAGAGAATACATGTGGGGGGGATGTGTTAAAACTTTATCGAATAACTACAAAATTTCTAATAAAGGTTTCCTCCTCAATTTATATTTATAATGATAAGCAGCAATGCCACATTTACAATAAAGTACTGTAAAGTTCTTTTTTTAAATTTTATTTTTTAGCAAGGCAATTGGGGTTAAGTGACTTGCCCAGGGTCACACAGCTAGTGTTAAGTGTCTGAGGCCGGTTTGAACTCAGGTACTCCTGACTCCAGGGCCCGTGCTCTATCCACTGCGCCATCTAGCTGCCCCTAGGTAGTTCTTTTAAGAGTAATTATACTTGTCATTGTTGGGCATATAGCCAATCCTTTCACATTATCCAACTACCCTGGTTTTATTTCTATGGCCACCATTCATAGGAGCCAGAAAGAAATTTCAAAATATACCTGGTCCAACCAAGCCCCTCATATCACAGATGAAAATAACAAGATCCAGAAAATTTGCCCATGGTCATAATTAAAGGTAGGATTCTGATCCCCTCTTTCCACTGTTACCAAAATGCTTTCCCTCTGCATAAAGAGAATCTGACCTGTTTTGAAATTGCCTTAATTTTACAAAATAAAAATGAACTTTCATCAAGTACATACCTACATCAGTCCTAACCGTGAATGACCCTCCGGCTGAAGACTCCCAGGCATACTGCTCATCATCATTATGTTTAGTGATCACGGTCACCTTCTCAGCAACCAGATAGGCAGAATAAAAGCCAACACCAAACTGACCAATCATAGAGATATCTGCACCGGCCTGTAATGCTTCCATAAAAGCTTTGGTTCCAGACTTTGCTATTGTACCAAGATTGTTGATTAAATCAGCTTTGGTCATTCCAATACCAGTATCCACAATGGTAAGGGTGCGATCATCTTTGTTTGGAATGATGCTAATGTTCAGCTCTTTCCCAGAGTCTAGTTTACTTGGATCTGTCAGACTCTCATATCTAATTTTGTCCAGAGCCTATCAAGAAAAACATGTTTAAAAATTTAAACTTTTAATTTAAATAGCTATGCTGGAACTAAATCTAATTTCAATAATAGAAAAGAAAAAAAAAACTTACATCAGATGAATTTGAAATTAGCTCTCTCAGAAAGATCTCTTTATTAGAGTAGAACGTATTAATGATTAAAGACATCAACTGAGCAATTTCTGCCTGAAAGGCAAAAGTCTCCACTTCCTCCTCCTCCATTGGTTGGTCCTGGGTCTGCGTTTCCTCAGGCATCTATAAAACATTATTATCAAACATTACCAATATCTATGTTTATTAAAGAATTGTAAATTCAGTAACAGATTAATGTTATTAAAAACAGGACCATGGTAGAAAATAAAATGAGACCAATTCATTTGGAGTCAAGTCATTATGAGCCTTAATTCATGCTTCAAGGGGAACATTTTAAAACAGGGGACACAGCCCGATCCAATTGCATCTCATCCTTTAATTATTTAAGAGACTGCCACCTCTCCAGCCAGATTAACGCTAGGAGGCTCAACTCATTAAGAGGATAACCCGTCCTCTACAAAGGAAGCTAGGGCAAAGGAATAAGACAGAAACCTTGCATTTTCAAATGATGGTAAAGAATTCACTGCAATTCAATTCCTACACATTAAGTGCCTAATGCACTTGTTAATTAGGCTCTGGGGATAGATAGGAAAAGGTTAACACTAAGTTCCACCATTTCATAAAGCTTACATTATATGGGGGTGGGGGCGAAGAAATGAGAAAGCAAATACGTAAAAAAAAAAAAATCATTAAAAAGAAGACCAGCACACCTCCCACAAAGATTTTCTTATCTTTTCTATGGTCCCTCTCCTTAGGTCATTACCAAGGAAATCAAAAGGGGGAGGGGGCAAATCCGCAGTAAAGGTCTCAAATCCCTTATCAACTTATAAAAAGATTGAATTTAGGGGCATTCTCAGCGCCCCCCTCCCCCGCCGGGCTCAGACGCAGGTGCCCCGCCCGACGAGCAGGAGGCCCGCGGGCGGGGGCGGTGACGCGCGCCCCAGCCCCCCCCAACCCCGGGCATCCTCCTCGGGATTTTGGGGAGGGGGGCACCATCCCCACCATTATTCCCCAGGATTTTACTGGGGCGCTCCCCTCCACCTCACGGAAGATAAATGCGGCGGGGAAGGGGGGGGTCAAATGAGATCGGAAGGAAAGGGGGTCCCCAAGACCTGGCCCCGGGGCCCTCCAGCCCAGGAGGAAAGGAAGGGGCCAGGGAGCCGCCTCTCTCCCACCCTCGGCGGCCCCGACCCCAACCTCGCGGCCGGGGCCGCTTTCTGCCGCCTCCTCCCCGAGCCCGAGCCCCGGCTGCAGGATGGGCGAATGTGCCCACGCCCAGGTCCATGTTCTGAGAGCTGAGGCCCGCAGGGGTTTTACCTTGGCAGAGAGAGCGGGAGCCCGAAGGCTTCAGCTGGCAGCAAGACGAAAGAAGAGCAAACTGGCGCGCGGCCGCCCCCGCCCGCCCCTTATATAGAGTCGGGCACTCCCCGCCTCAGCAGCGCCTTTTCCAGAAGCCTCCGGAACCTTCCGGAAGAGAGTTCTCGAGCCCTCCCCAACCGCCGCGGCCCTGCGCGTGCGCACAAGCGCGCGGCCCCCGCCCCGCAGGGAGGTTCCACCTTTTCTCCGCCCAGACCCTAGTTCTTTCTATCTCCTCCTTCTCCCTCTCCCTCTCCCGCTCCCTTTTCCTCTTCCCTCCCCTCCCCCACTGCGGGCTACGGAGGAGGAGGTGAAGGGATGCTGGGCTGGAGTGGGGGTGGGGGGTGCGCAGGCTTAGCGTGATCCCATTCCAGCCCCCCCCACCTCGTTCTCTGCGGCCCACTCAACCAACCCCCAACTGACTGCACGCTGGCGCGAGGACCGCTGCCCGGCCACGGGGAGGGGGGCAGGGGCGCGTGTGCGCGCGTGGCGAGCGGGGGCGAGCAACGGCCTCCTTCCTGAGACTGCCACTGCCTTAGTCGGGCCCCCAGCTGGGGTCTTACGCCGTTGCCATGGCCTCCCAGCAAATCGTCTTGCCTTTTTCCCCCTACCTCTCCAGCGCTGGTGTCAGATTAATCTTCCTCCTACGCAGCTAGTCTTGGTCCCGCCTCAGCTCACAAATTGTTAATAGATTCAAAGCTGGAAAGAACCTTGGATGTTTGGCCTCTAGGCTCCTCCTCCCCGCCCCCACCCCATTTTACAGAGGAAGAAACTGAGGCCTAGAAAAAGGAATTCACTTACCCAAGGCTATCTGGTTTTAAACCCCAAGTCCGCGGTCTCAAATCCAGTGTTTTTCGCACAGCACCAATATATATATACAATTGAAATCCTTCTGTCTCCTTTTGCTCACTCTTCTTCCTCCTCCCCTCCTTTAAACATGGGTGTTGCACAGGGTTGTATCTCGATACACTCTCAGGGAGTATCTGACCCACTCCCGGGCCTTCAATTATCACCTTCATGCAGTTGACCTCCCAAGTTTATATGTCCACCCCCATCTTTCCCCAGAACCCCATTTCCAGCAGATGAATATTTCCACTTGGATGCCTGGCTGGCATCTCAAACAACATGTCTAATTTTTTATAAACACAAATCATTTTTTAAAAATTATTTTAAATATTCTTCTGAGTTCCAGATTCTCTCCCTCCCTACCTCCACCCATTGAGAAGGCACATTATATCAATTGTTCATATGAAATGATGTAAAATATTTCCATATTAACCATATCGAAAAAAAAAGCAAGAAAGTTATACTTCAATTTGCTCTCAGTTTATCAATTCCCTCTCTGGAGGTGCATAGCATTTTTTCATCATGAGTTCTTTGGAATTGTCTTGGTTCATAGTATTGATCAGAGTAGGCAAATATTTCACAGTTGATCATCGTTACAACATTGCTCTTACTGTGGACAATGATTTCCCAGTTCTTCATTTTGCATCAGTTCACTTAGGTCTTGCCATGTTTTTCTGAAACCATTTCTCACAACACAATAGTATTTCATCACAATCATAAACCACAATTTGTTCAGTGGAGCGTCCCCCTAATTTCCAATTCTCTGTCACTACGAAAAGAGCTACTATAATTTTTGTACATACAGGTCTTTTTCCTTCTTTGATCTCTTTGAGATCCAGACCTAGTAGTGGTATTGCTAGATTAAAAAGTATGGGCAGTTTTATAGCCCTTTGGGCATAGTTCCAGATTGTTCTCCAGAATGGTTGGACCAGCTCAGCACTCTACCAACTGTTCATTAATTTACCTAATTTCCCTCAGGCCCTCCAGCATTTGTCATTTCTGATAGGTATGAAATGGTACCACAGAGTTGTTTTAATTAGTATTTTTCTAATCAATAGTGATTTAAAACATTTTTATATGGCTATAGATCTGATTTCTTCTTCTGAAAACAGCTTTTTCATGTCCTTTGACCGGTTATCAATTGGGTAATGGCTCAGTTCTCTTTATATTTCTTTATCAAAGAAACTTGATATAAATTGTTTTGCTATCACTTCATTGTTTATAGTACCTTTTAGCAAAATGAAGTTTCCCTGATTATTTCTTTTAATTAGGTCTATTTTGCTTTTGTTTTAAGATCATGATTGCTACCCCTTCCTTATTTACTTCAATTAAAGCATAAAAAATTCTGTTCCAGCCCTCTATTTTGAATATGTGTCTTTCTGTTTCAACTGTGTCTCTTGTACACAATATAATGTTGGATACTGCTCTCTGGTCCATTTGGCTATCAGTTTTGTTTTATGGGTTAGCTCATCCCATTCACATTCACAGTTATGATCACTGTGTATTTTCCTCCATCCTATTTCCTTCTGTTTATCCTTTTCTTTCTTTTTATCATGTCCTTTCTCAAGTCTGTTTTGTTTCTGACCACTGCCTCCCTTAATCTGCCCTCCTTTTTTATCATCCCCTTTCCCATATGTCTTATCCCCTTCCTCTCCTATTTCCCTATTGGATAAGTTATATTTATATATACAATTGAGTGTGTGTGTGTACACACATATATGCAATATATGTATATACACACTATATATATTCTATCTATCATCTTCCCTCTTTGAACCAATTCTGATGAGAGTGAGGTTCAGGTATTCCCCACCCCCTAATTTTCCCCTGCATTATAAAAGGTCTTCCTTGTGCCCCTTTTATGTAAATTTTCCCCATCCTACTTCTTCCTTCTCCATTCTCTCTGTGCATCCCTCTTTCTCACCCCTACCTTTTTTTAATTGAAATTCACCCCAGCTTAAGATTCACACCCAAGGGGCAGCTAGGTGGCACAGTGGATAAAGCACTGGCCCTGGATTCAGGAGGACCTGAGTTCAAATCCAGCCTCAGACACTTAACACTTACTAGCTGTGTGACCCTGGGCAAGTCACTTAACCCTCATTGCCCTGCAAAAAAAAAAAAAAAAGATTCATACCCATGCCCTCTGTCTATGTAGATTCTAACTGCTCTAATAATGATAAGTTCTTAGGAGTTACATGTATCATTTTCTCATATGGGAATGTAAACAGTTTAACTTTATTGGGTCTCTTGTAATTACTCTCTCATTCAGTGTCTAAAATTAAACTTGTCTTCAGCCTATCGTTGCTTCCCTCCTCAAATTTTCCGAGGGTGCCTGTTCCAAATCAGATACCAAATGCTTTCCCCACCCCCAGTAATGCCTCATCAATTAGGTTACAGCCTCTATGTCATTCTTTGCTCTTCCTCAGTCCCCTGATTTTCCATCAGTTTCCAAGTATACCTCCAAAATATCTCCTGAATTTCTGTCCTTCTTTCGATTTAAAGGGGTACCCTTCCAGTTGAGGCCCTTATCAAGTATAGCCTGAACTACTGCAATTGTTTCCCGATAGTTTTGCTGATTCGACTGTCTCTCCTTTCCATCTTCCAGACAGCTGCCAAATTGATATTCCTAAAGCACAAGTCTGACCATGTCCCTTCCCTGCTCAGGAGGCTTTGGTGACTCATTTTGCCTTCGGGATAAAATATAGACACGTCTGTTTTGGCATTTAAATTCCTTCACACTTGGTTTCCAACCTTTTTCCACACTGATATCCCCATATTTCCTCTATTCACATTGGGCTGCAGCCAAACTGGCATACTTGGTGACATCATCTCCCACTATCTCCTTTACTTCAGTCTCTGATGAGGAGGGTACCCTTCTGCTTCCAAAGGCCAACTCCAAAATATGTACCCCAGATTCAGGGGAAGGCCAATTGTTAAATTTCCAGTGAGGGAAGTTTAACCTCAGAAATCAGCCTTATTGCTTTGTTCATTATTTAGGCTTCAGAAAGTGATGGAGAAGATGGAGTAAATGATAACAAGGCAGATTAAATTTAAATTTTCAGAAAGCTTGATTGTTAAACCAGTGGCTTCTTACCACCTTCAGGATGAAATATAAAATCTCTCTCTCTCTCTCTCTCTCTCTCTCTCTCTCACACACACACACACACACACACACACACACACACACACACAACCATGTACTCTACAATCCAATGGCATTGGCCTCTTTCCTGTTCCTTTAACAAAACATTCCATCCCTGCACTCTGGGCATTTTCACTGACTGTCCTACATGCCTGGAATGTTCTCCCTCCTCATCTCTGCCTCTTGCCTGCCCTGGCTTCCTTCAAGTCAGCTAAAATCCTAAAAAGGCTTTAACAAGAAGACTTTCCCAGTCCCTCTTAATTCCAGTGTCTTTCCTCTGTCTGTTGTTGTTCAGTTGTGTCCAACTCCTCATGAAGATACAGAAGTGGTTTGCCATTTTCTTCTTCAATGGATTAAGACAAACTCAGGATAAGTGACTTGCCCAGGGTCACACAGGTAGTGATTGTCTGAGGCTGAATCTGAAGTCAGGTCTTCTGACTCCAGGCCACAATACTCCAACCCCAGAACCAACTAGCTCCCTCTTGATTACTCCCCCCTCTCCCCCCCCCCCGCCCCGCCCCAAATACTATGAGCACCTCTGGGGAGGAATTGTCTTTTGCTTTTATGCATTGCTTCTCGGGGATTTCAAGACTCTAGTCTCCCTGGTTTCACCTACCAGTCAGACTACTTCTCCGTAGGATCTCCTTCCAGGTCACACCCACTGACTATGGGTTTTCCCCCAGGCTCTATCTTGGCCTCTTTACTCTTTTCTCTTTCTCAAGTCTCTCATGTGGCGATCCCTAGCGGTCTCATTAGTTCAATTACCATCTCTTTGCCAAAGATGTCTGGATCTATTTATCTGGTCTTAGTCTCTCCCGTCCCACACCCCAGCTGCCCATTGAGCATTTTGAACTGTAGGTCCCATAGGTATCTTAAACTCAATATAACCTAAGCAGAACTCATGACCACCACCTCTCTCCCCTCACCCCCTGGTTTATTCTGAATTTCTCTTTTGTATTGTTAAGGGTACCACTCAATGTCATCTTCAACTCCTCTCACTCTACATATTCAGTTAGATTTTGTCATTTCTTTATCTACAATATCTTTTCATCCCTTCTCTCTACTCAGATAGCCACCACAACTACTTTTGGGCCTTTCAATTGTATCTTTGCAGCAGCCACTTAATTGATCTTCCTTCCTCATCTCTCTTCAATCCACCCTCCCCACAGATCCCAAAATGATTGTCCTAAAGCAGAAATCAGACCCTATCACTTCTTTGCTCTACTCAACAAGCTCCAGCAACTCCAGATTATCTCTAGAATAAAATATGCTGTTTAGAATTCAAAACTCTCCACAACCTGAGCCTTTCCAATTTTCTTTCATTTTACTCCACTTCATGTATTCTACTGTTTAGCCAAACTGGCCTTCTTTCTCTTCCGCCGATTTGACACTCCCATCTACGGTCTCCATGCCTTTGCATTGACTATTCTCCATGACCGGAATGCTCTCCCTTCCAAACTTCTGCTTCTTAGAATGCTTGTCCCCCTTTAAGACTTTGTCTCATCTCACTAGTTATCCTCCACTCCACTGTTTAAATTGAGCTTCCTAAAGCCAAGGTTTGGCCCTGTTATCTCCTCTCTAATCAATAAATTCCAGTAGCTCTCTATCACCTCCAAGATCAAATGTAAACTCTTATTTGGCTTTAAAGCCCTTTGGAACTGGCTCCTTCCTAACTTTCCAGATTTCTTAAACCATATTTCCCTCCAGGTACTCTGTAATCCAGTAACACTGGAATCCTTACTGTTCCTCAAATGAGACACCTAACACCCCTGACATTTTTCACCTGACATTTTCACTGACTCCCCTTTTTTGAACTTTGATACCAACTGAACTGCCTTTCACTCTGGGACTTCCATCAGTGCCTGGGTTCTTTTTACCCTGGAACATCCCTCCACCATGCTGGCCCCCTTTTTCATTGGTGAGTCCCTTGGTTAAAGGAATGGTATTCTGCTGTATTTGGAGGATGGGCCCAGACTATCCAGTCTTAATTCTTCTCCCAGCTAAACTTGTGACTCTCCAAATTTTGCCATCATTCCTCACTCAGATGTTTTCACCTTTCCCACCTCCCCCTTTTATGTGTTGTGTTAGGGTGTAAGCTTCTTGAGAGGAGGGATTGCCTTTTTGTTCAGTGGTACAATGGATAGAGCACTAAATTTCTTTTCTTTTTTTTTTCTTTTTTTGCGGGGCAATGAGGGTTAAGTGACTTGCCGAGGGTCACACAGCTAAGTGTCAAGTGTCTGAGGCCGGCTTTGAACTCAGGTCCTCCTGAATGCAGGGCCAGTGCTTTATCCACTGTGCCACCTAGCTGCCCCCAGCACTAGATTTAAAGTTAGGAAGATCTGAATTCAAATGGGGCCTCAGACACACTAGCATTACCCTGGGTAACAGGGTCTGCCTCAGTTCCCTCATCTGTAAAATGAGGATTATAATTGCAACTACTTCCTTGGCCTGTTGTGAGGATCAAATGAGATAATATTTGTAAAATGCTCTGCAAACCTGAAAGAACTATAATATACTAGGTATTATTATTTTTTTTTATCCCCAGCACTTAGCATAGTGCCTGGCCCATAGTAATTGCTTAATAAATACTTGTTGCTTGACCCATGCCTGGAATTCTCTCCCTCCTCACCTCTGTCTCTTGGTTTCCCCGGCTTCCTTCCAGTCCCAGCTAAAATCTTGCTTTCTCTAAGAAGCCTTTCCTGTTCCCCCTTAATGCTAGTGCCTTCCCTCTACTGATTATCTCTAATTTAGCCCCTATATATCTTGTTTATACATAGTTATTTGCATATGTCTCCCCCATTAGACTGTGAGCTCCTTAAGGGCAGAGATTATTTTCTGCTATGCTTAGCACAGTGACTGGCACATAGTATGCTTAACAAATTATTGTTTATTTGAATTGACTCCAACACAACCTCCTTCAGAAGGCCTTTCCTTCCACTTCCTACTACCACTCCCTCTAAGGCTATCTTTCATCTTTGCTGAATTTGTCTTGTATGTTCTGATTTGTATGTGATGTCTCTCCTATTACTCCCTGAGGCCAAGTACTACTTGATTTTTCTTTGTATCCTTAGCACCCAACATGGTTCCTGGCACAAAGTAACCTTTTCATGCTATTAATTGATTGATTACTGTTCCCCATACATTATATTATGCCTCCCAACTCTATGCTTTTGAACAGGTAGACTTCCTCTCCTTGTAGATTTTTCCTCTTCACTTCAAGCTCTTGAAATCTCTAGCTCTCTTCAAAATTCACCCCAGCTGCTAGTGTTCCCTGCCAAAATTTTTTGTATATGTATCTTTATTGGGAGCAACTTATAGCCTTAGAGAGTTGATGGGGACACTCAGAGGTTAAGTGACTTGTCTTCCATCACCAGCCATTATGTGGCCAAAGCAGAATTTGAACCCAGGTCATCCCAATTTCTGTCTACTTTTCTAACCACTACCACATGCTGCCCCTCATCTTACACAGAGAAGGCACTTAATAAATGCTTGTTAAATTGAATCATACTGTAACTTGTATTAAGTCTTGTATAATACTTTGTATTAGCTCCTTCATTTTCATCTTGTTTCTCTTGCTCCTAGCACAGTACCTTGCACATAGTAGGCACTTAATATTTGTTGAACTGAATTTCATTAAACTTTATTTAACTCGATTATACTGTCCTCCAAGCCTGTCAGACCCTATACCTTGGGAATATTCTTTGTCCCCTTCCTCTGCTTCGTGTCCCACATTCACTATTACCAAGCCTTGTTTCTAAGTAGAAACAAGTCCTCCATATTTCTCCAACCACTCTGTTTCATAACATTGTCTCTTTTTACCCAGTCTCCTGTATTATTATCTTATCTGGTCCTCCTACTTCTAGTCTATCGCCTTTAATACTGCTGCCCAATTAATCTTTCTAGTGCAATACTATGTTTGTGGTTTTCTTGACAAAGATACTGGAGTGGCTTACAGATGAAGAAACTAAGGCAAACAGGGTTAAGTGACTTGCCCAGAGTCACACAGTGACTAAGTGTCTAAGGCTAGAATTGAACTCATGAAGATGAGTCTTCCTGATTACGAGCCCAGTGCTCTATCTACTGTACTACCTATCTGCCCTTTTGTATTTATACTTCATATAATCTCTTATATTTAGTTTCTTAGAAACTGGGGCCTCCTGGGACAGCTAGGTGGCACAGTGGATAAAGCACTGGCCCTGGATTCAGGAGGACCTGAGTTCAAATCTGGCCTCGGACACTTGACACTTACTAGCTGTGTGACTCTGAGCAAGTCACTTAACCCTCATTGCCTGTCCAAAAACAAACAAAAAACAATAAAATGAAAATTATTACTTAGCACATAGTAAATGCTTAATTAACATTTAATTCCTCCCTCCCTCCCTTCCTTCCTTATTTCCTAATAAATGTTGAATTGCATAATTTCCTAACATTTCCCTTTTTCCTCTGTAAGGGAGTTTGAACAGGGTAATTCTCTGATTAAGTTGATAAGTTCTCTGATCAATATGTTAAGATGAAATATTATGAATCTTTGATTGGGACACCTAATGGGTACCTCCCTATGGAGACTGTCTCCTGGGGCCTTGCTGAAAGGTCAGGGGACAGTTCCTAAATAAGGTGTTTTTTTACATTCTTTAAAAAAAAATTTTTTTTAAGTTTCCATAAAAGTATTTTGTTATTTTCCAGATTCATGTACAGATAGTTTTCAACATTTGTTTTTATAAGATTTCTAGTTTCAAATTTTTCTCCCTCTCTCTCCTTCCTCTACCCTCCCCAAGACAGCAAGCCATCTGATATAGGTTATATATGTACAATCACATTAAACATATTTCTGCATTAGTCATTGTGAGGGAAAATCAATCCTCTTCTCAATAATTCTCAGGAACTCAGCAGGGATGTGACAAAGGCTCTTTTATTTCCTTCTAGTGAAAAGGAGGCACCCTAGTGTGCAGCTAGTGGGTGCCCAAAGGCCCTGTTTTATACCTTAGTCCCTAACACGAATGGACCCTCCCCTTTTTCATCATTGGTCTGATTACTCAAGGGTTACATCTACGCACAAAAACTAGCTAATTGGAATGCAGTATTCCCATCCCTCTTCCTTGTATAACTTGTATAACTCAGGAGTGGACCTTATGCTTCCTTATATGGACACAACTCTGGAACAGACATTATTGAGAACAGGGCTCCTTGAACCATGTGATTTTGTTAGCCCAAGGGGGAGGAGGGGATCTGAGACCTCTGTCTTACAAACAGGTCTGGAGGAGTATGGTCATTGAGAGGAGACAACTACCCATTTTTTCACAGTCTTGTTGTGCAAGAAGAATCAGAGCAAAAAGGAAAAACCTCAAAAAAGAAAAGCCAAAAAAATAGAAATAGTATGGTTCAATCTGCATCTAGATTCCATAGTTATTTTTTTCTGGATTTGGAGAGCATTTCCATCATGAGTCCTTTGGAACTATCTTGGACCATTACACTGCTGAGAAGAGTCAAGTCTATCACAGTTGATCAACACACAATGTTGTTGATACTGTGTACAATGTTCTCCTGGTTCTGCTCATCTCACTCAGCATCAGTTCATGTAAGTCCTTCGAGGTTACTCTGAAATCCGCTGGCTCATCGTTTCTTACAGCACAATAGTATTCCATTAATTCACATACCACAACTTGTTCAACCATTCCCCAATTGATGGGCAGCCCCTCAATTTCCAATTCCTTGCCACCACAAAAAGAGCAGCTATAAATATTTTTGTACATATGGGTCCTTTTCCCTTTTTTATGATCTCTTTGGGAAAAAGACCTAATAGTGGTATTGCTGGGTCAAAGGGTATGCACATCTTTATAGCCCTTTGGGTATAGTTCCAAATTGCTCTCTAGAATGGTTGGATCAGTTCACAACTCTACCAACAATGTATTAGTGTTCCAATTTTTCCACAGCTTCTCCAACATTTATTATATCCCTTTTTTGTCAAATTAGCCAATCTGATAGGTGTCAGGTGGTACCTCAGAATTGTTTTAATTTGCATTTTTCTAATCAATAGGATTTAGAGCATTTTTTCATATGGCAATAGATAGCTTTGATTTCTTCAACAGAAAACTGCCTGTTCATATCCTTTGACCATTTCTCCTAAATGAGTTTTAGAGACTGGAGCTGACCTGACCCTAGGGTGGTTGTCTAGAATACTAAGAAGAGTGTATTCTTTTATTTATTTTTTTTGCAGGGCACTGGGGGTTAAGTGACTTTCCCAGGGTCACACAGCTACTAAGTGTTTAGTGTCTGAGGCTGGATTTGAACTCAGGTCCTCCTGAATCCAGGGCCAGTGCTTTATACACTGTGCCACCTAGCTGCCCCTAGAAGGGTGTATTCTTAAGGGAGGAACCATTCTTTTGTGCTGGACTATAAAGATGAGCTGAGTGACTTCCTGAGCTGTTTTCTCTTTTTTTGCCATTTCCTTGTTCTTCAGATAGATGGAGAGGGTAGCCTGTGGATGCTCTGTTTCCTTCCCCCAAAACTTTAATGGTTACCTTGGGTTAGAAACACATGGGGAGGGGCAGCTAGGTGGCGCAGTGAATAGAGCACCAGCCCTGGAGTCAGGAGTACCTGAGTTCAAATCCAGCCTCAGACACTAAACACTTAGTAGCTGTGTGACCCTGGGCAAGTCACTTAACCCCAATTGCCTCACTAAAAAAAAGAAAAGAAAAGAAAAAAGAAACACATAGGAATTGAATGCATTTTTTCAGTTTTCTTGCCCTCTTAGTTTGGGAGAACAGTTCCTGATAGTGTGTTCTCCTAACATAGAAGATCCAGCAATCAGAGCAGTGACAGAGTTCCTGCAAAAGCATATAGCAGAAACAAATGTGTGCTTGCTTCCTCAGGAAGGAAGTTCTTAGACAATATTCCTAAACCTCAACCTGCTGGAGGAACAAAGGATTTTGACTTTCTAGGCAGTAAAAACTGAGAACATAGCAATTAGCTAAGAAAAGTGATTTCTTAGGCAGAACCAGTATTGGGAATTGCCTTGAATATAGCTCCATGTTTGAGAGTTTGAGTACTAGACCTTAGCTAGGGTTCTTATTGTATATGTCATATATCCTTTTGGCAGTCTGCTGAACCCTAAAGATCCTATCTGAGAATAAGGTTTATAAACAAATAAAATAAAATACATAGAATTACAGGGGAAACCAATTATATTGGCATACAATTATCGAAATATTAAGAAACAACTCCATAGATCCCAGATTAATAACTCTTGTTCTAGAGAGAAAAAAGGATTTCCTGAGCAGCATGCTTTTTGGAGAAAGAAGAGGATTTCTCATATTACCCTTGTAGTTGAAACGAAGAGCCATAATGTAGACAACATGGTCAGGAAGAAGGGCAGGGTAGGGATTTTGCCACCCCTCCCTCTACCACTTCATTATGTCTATATTTACTGTTGTGTCTGAGATCATGAGTGCTACTCTTTTTTCTCCTGAAGCATAAAAAATTTGTTCTAGTCCCTTATTTAACATTATATGAATCCTAATGTTTCAGATGGGCTTCTTGTAAACAGTATATTGTTGCATTTGGCTTTCTGATCCATTCTGCTTTTTAAGGGTCGGTTTATATGATTTATACTCATGGTTATTATAGTTAATTGTATATTTCTTTTCATCCAATCCTCCTTTTGCCCTCTACTCTTGTCTTTCCAAAGAAGGCTGGCAAAGGGAAGCATGTGCTGACCACTAGTGATCTGTAATGGAAGCAATCTGTTTCCATTCCATTGGACCTTTTCCCTTCCCCTAACCTAGATTACAATCACAGATTCTTATCTTTACTTTCTTTCCTTTTAATTCCACCCTTCATAAACTACCTGAAGTTTGTTTTTTGCTTTTGCATAATCTCTCACCAATTTTACCCTCCTTTAAAAAATACTATTTTTTTCAATTACATGTAAAGATACTTTTAGAAAATAATTTTTAAAAATCTAAGTTCCAAATTTTCTCCCTTCTTCCCCAACCCTCCCTAAAACAGTAAGCAATTTGATATAGGTGATGTATATGCAATCATGTAAAGCATATTTCCGTATTAGTCATGTTGTGAAAGAAACAGACCAAAAGGAAAAATAACAAAAACCACACACACACAAAGTAAAAATAGTATGCTTTAATCTGCATTTTATCAATTCTTTTTCTGGGTGTGGATAGCATTTTTCATCATGAGTCCTTTGAAATTACTGTATTGCTGAGAAGAGCTAAGTCAGTCAGTTGATCATCATATAATATTGCTGTTAATATGTATATTCTTTTCTTGGTTCTGTGCACTTCACTTTGCATGAGTTCATGTAAGTCTTCCAGGGCTTTTCTGAAATCCTCCTGTTTGTCATTTCTTTTTTTTTCCATAAAAGTATTTTATTATTTTCCAGTTACATGCAGAGATAGTTTTCAACATTTGTTTCCATAAGATTTCCAGTTTCAAATCTTTCTCCCTCCCCTCCCTCTCTTCCCTCCCCCCTCCCCAAGACAGCAAGCAATCTGATATAGGTTATTTATGTACAATCACATTAAACATATTTCTGCATTAGTCATGCTGTGAAAGAAGAATCAGAGCAAAAAGGAAAAACCTCAAAAAAGAAAAACAACAACAAAAACAATAGAGATAGTATGGTTCAATCTGCATCTAGATTCCATAGTTCTTTTTTTTTTTCTTTTCTGGATTTGGAGAGCATTTTCCATCATGAGTCCTTTGCAACTATCTTGGACCATTGTATTGCTGAGAAGAATCAAGTCTATTACAGTTGATCAACACATAATGTTGTTGATACTGTATACAATGTTCTCCTGGTTCTGCTCATCTCACTCAGCATCAGTTCATGTAAGTCCTTTCAGGTTACTCTGAAATCTGCTTGCTTGTCATTTTGTACAGCACGAGAGTATTCCATTATATTCATATACCACAACTTTTTATGACTATAGATAGCTTTGTTTTCTTTGTCTGAAAACTGTTCATATCCTTTGATCGTTTATCAATTGGGGAATGATTTGTATTCTTATAAATTTGACTCAATTCTCTATATATTTGAGAAACAAGACCTTTATCAGAGACACTTGCTGTAAAAATTGTTTCCCCACTTTCTGCTCTCCTTTTAATCTTAGTTGCATTGGTCTTGTTTGTGCAAAACATTTTAAATTTAACACAATCAAAATTATCCATTTTATATCTTGTAATATCTTCTATGTCTTATTTGGGTAAAAATTCTTCCCTTCTCTATAGATCTGACAGGTAAACCATTCCTTGCCTTCCTAAATTGCTTATGGTATCACTCTATATCTACATTATGTACCCACTTTGATCTTATCTTTTTATTCTACTCCTTAAACCATTCTACCTTCCTTTTCCTTGTTCCCACCAATTTGTTCATTGAATTTAATGTATTTTAACATCAAACTGTGTGTGTGTGTGTGTGTGTGTGTGTGTGTGTGTGTGTGTGTGTGTGTGTGCATTCAACCTTCCTTTGTCAGACTGAAATGAAAGTGAGGTTCACAAGACACCTGCTCCATTCACCCTTTCCTCTATGTTTGTATAGCCTACTTCTTATGTAATACTCCCTTCTTCCTCATCTCTTTCTACTATATTCCTTTCCCTCTCTCTCTTTCTTCTCTCAAAACCATAAAAATAAAACAAAAACATCCCATAGGCCTTTTGTCAATCAATCATCAAACATTTATTATGAAATTACTATGTGCAAAGCAGTGTGCTAAGTATTAGGATACAAAAACTGCAAAAACGTGATCCCCTTTCTCAAGGAACTCACATTCTAATTTGTAAAACAACAATGTACATAGAAGATCTACACAGTGTAATTGGGAAGTAATCTTAGAGGGAAGGTACTAGCAGGCAGGAATGTAGGGGAAACCAGGAAAAGTCTTTTGAAGAAAGTGAGATTTGAGCTGAATCTTGAAAAAAACTGGGAGGCAGAAGGGTAGCAGGAAAGCAGTTCAGGTATGGGAGCCAGTTAGTGAAAAGGCATGAAGCTGAGAGATGGGACCAGTCTCCAGAGGTCAATCTATGACCCTTGATGACATTAAGGTTTTGAAAGGACTCAAGTTTCTTCTCTCTCATTAGAATATAAGCGTTTTATCACCATATAGTCCCTTCTAATTGCTCAGCTGAATTCAGTTTTCTGAGATTCTCTTGACTACTGTGTTTATATTTCAAAGTTTGTATTTAACTCTGACCTTTTGCTCAAAAATGCTTGGAAATCATCTGCTCCATTATAGGTCATCCCTCCCCCCCCCCCGCCCCCCCTAGGATAAAATTCATTTTTACAGTGAAAATATTTTTGATTGTAGGATTTTATTTTGCCTTTGGGGATGTTGTGTTTTAACCTTTTCTGTCTACAGTGGTAGCTACTAGTGATGTGGGCTGGAATTTGGGGTCAAATTGATCGTGAGTCATCCCAAAAGAATGACAAGACTCAGTGACTCAGTTTCCCAAGTTTTATTGCAATACTGTGGGTGACCACAGGGAGAGAACCAGAATATTGGAAAGGTATCTCTCGAATAGTGAAAGAAAAGACAGTTATATTTATAGTATAGATAAATTGATTATCAGTCTCATTATAATAATCTCCACCTTGGGAAGGTACAAGGGAGGGCCTGTCCTACTCATTATAATATTCTCCACCTAGGGGTGTTACAGGGGAGGGCTAATCCGCGAGGCAGGTACATTTTTCAGTGGAAGTGTGTTTTGGGGGTTTACACAATATAAGGTGAATCTGGGGACAAATTTGGCCTTTTCTGCTCATGTCTCTTTCTGATTCCCATGGCTAGTTTCAAAATATAATAATTTTTCTTTAGAATTTCTATAGCCTTGGGGCCTCTAGGTGGCCCAGTGGATAGAGCACCTGCCCTGGAGTCAGGAGTTCAAATCCAGCCTCAGACACTTAACACTTACTAGCTGTGTGACCCTGGACAAGTCACTTAACCCCAATTGCCTCACTAAAAAAATAAATAAATAAAATTTCTATAGCCTTGTTTTTTCCTTTATTGTTATTTTGACCTGACCTGTTTTGGTCCGTTATGGATGCTGATCACTGTGGATACAAGAACCTAGCATTTTGACTTGTAAATTAACCATTAACTGGGTTCTAACTCCCTTTTGGAGCTAATATCTGAATTAGAGCTTGGATCTTAGGTTTTTATATTAACCCTTTTTTCACCTCCTATATCATTATGTCTTATATCATCATGACTGTAGATCCTTGGTATTTGGATTATATCTTTATGACTACTTGCAATTTCTTTTATTTAACCTGAAAGCTCTGGATTTGGGTTATGGCATTCTGGGAGTTTTCATTTTGTGGTTTCTTTTAGGAGGTGATCTGTGGATTCTTTCTATTTTTAATTTGCTCAAAATATTTAGGATGTTTTTCAGTTATGGTTTTGGGTATGTAGGGTTTTTTGTTGTTGTTATGGCTTTCAGGTAGTTGAATGATTCTTTTAAAAAATTATTTCACAAAAATCTTTTGTTTTAAATTTCTCCCTATACCTCTCTCCTTTGTTGATGAGAATATATATATATTTTTTTTTAATTAAATTTTTTTTGCAGGGCAATGAAGGTTAAGTGATTTGCCCAAGGTCACACAGCTATTAAGTATCAAGTGTCTGAGGCCAGATTTGAACTCAGGACCTCCTGAATCCAGGGCCAGTGCTTTATCTACTGTGCCACCTAGCTGCCCCTATGAGAAAACATTAGTATTAATATTATACTCTATGTTTTTAGGCTCAAGTTGTCCAGAACTAATTTTATTTGATTTGTCATTAATCTATATCCAAATCATTCTACCTTAAAGAGAGGTGTCTAAAGTGACATCGACTTTTATGTCCTCCAACATGACTCTCTGCCCCAAGACAATTTTAAGAAATATTTATAGGAATCTTTAACAAGGAAAAGATTATAATATATTAAAATATGGGTTCAGGGTTAACCTTCTAGAATATGAACCACTTTGTTTCTTATGGTACCACACTCCTTAAAGAATGAAAAGAGTTCCTTTTTGTGATCATTATCTTAACCTTGGATGCAAAATAGCACACTGCCCTTAGGTGGGTCATTTCATTTGGGTGGAGTTTGATTACCTTCTTAATTCATTTCCCTAGGAAAAGCTTTAGCTTTTGTTCTACCCACTTTCCTAAAGGCAGTAGTCTGAAAAGGGTTTTAGGCTAGAGAAATATTATTTCTCTATGTTTCTAGAGAAAATAAAAAGTAGATTTTTTTATATGCTTCCACGAACTCTCCTCCCTCTTGGAGAGCCATACCATATAACAAAGAATGTTCATGTGTGTGTGCGCACACGCGTGTGAAAAGACAGAGCCCAAGAAAAGAAAAAATGGCAGAACAAATCAATACATTAAAAAAAAGAATTTGAAAATAAATGAAATGATTCTTTCTTTCTTTTATTTTGCAGGGTGATGAGGGTTAAGTGACTTGCCCAGGGTCACACAGCTAGTAAATGTCAAGTGTTTGAAGTCAGATTTGAACTCAGGTCCTACTGAATCCAGGGTCGGTGCTCTATCCACTGTGTCACCTAGCTGCCCCCTGGAATGATTTACTCCCATGATCCTCTTACTTCTGCAAAAGAGGGGGAGAAAGTGTCTTCTTATATTTTTTTCTTTGGAACTATGCTTCTTCTTTGTAATTTTGCAACATTAATTTTCAGTGGTTTTGTGGTGGCTCTTTTTATTTACATTGTTGTAATCATTGCATATACTATTTTCTTGGCCCTGCTTGCTTACCTCTGCATGAGTTCATCTAAGTCTTTGTATGCTTCTCTGAATTCATCATATTTGTAAGTAGTAGTCAATCAATCAATATTTATCAAGTGCCTACTATGTGCCAGGCACACTGCCAAGTGCTAAGGAAACAAAAAGAGGCAAAAGATAGTCCTCGAGGACCTTACAATCTAATGGGGGAGACACACACACATATAGAGCAAGCTATATACAGGATAAATAGGAAGTAATTAACAGAGAGAAAATAGGAGAATTAAGAGGGATTGGGGAAGGCTTCCTGTAGAAGGTGGGATTTTAGTTGAGACTTAAAAGGAAGCCAGGGAGGTCAGTTTTCTAAGTGAAGGAGAATATTCCAGGCATGAAGGACAGCCAGAGAAAATTCCTGGAGCCAAGAGATGGGGTATCTTGTTTATGGAATGGCCAGGAAACCTGTGTCATTGGATTGAAAAGTATTCATCAGAGAAAAAGGTGTAAGATGACTAGAAAAGTGGGAAGGGTTATTAATGAATACGCCATTACATTCTTGTGTAACAGTGACTATTCTGGCTCCCACTGCCTGAGAGCAAGTTCTATTACACTTCACCTCTCCCCCAGAGTTTTCTAGTACTCTTTTTTTTTTTTTAAGTGAGGCAATTGGGGTCAAGTGACTTGCCCAGGGTCACACAGCTAGTAAGTGTTAAGTGTCTGAGGCCGGATTTGAACTCAGGTCCTCCTGACTCCAGGGCCGGTGCTCTATCCACTGCGCCACCTAGCTGCCCCATTTTCTAGTACTCTTAATGGGTTTCCCTTTAACCACTGAACAATCAGAGTAATTTTTGTTTTGTTTTGTTTTTTAAGTGAGGCAATTGGGGTTAAGTGACTTGCCCAGGGTCACACAGCTAGTAAGTGTTAAGTGTCTGAGGTTGGATTTGAACTCAGGTACTCCTGAATCCAGGGCCGGTTCTCTATCCACTGCGCCACCTAGCTGCCCCCCAGAGTAATTTTTACAAAGCAATATTCACTTCAAATGTATAGCAAGAACACACAAACAACCCTTTCTCCCCATACTGGAGGCATAATCCCCTCTCACCCAACCTCAGTCCATGAGGAAGGGAGGAGAATTAGATTCCTAGTTTAAGTGTTCTCATATAGGGTGATCCTAACAAGTTCCAAATGTAAAACCTACCTGGCTTTGTGTGCCAGCACCAGGAGGGCTTCCTTCCTGAGCTGGCAGCAACATCTGACCTGGGATCCTGCTTCAAGTTAAGCATGGCTTAAATTCCTAGGTCTGTGGACTCCATCACTTGTACCTAGAATTGAAAAGGACACATGAAACAGACCAAAACCCCAAGCCTGGTTCTCAGTGCTACAGGGCCTAAATGCAGCTTGTTTCATTGTACTTGTGCTATGAATAGGCAGAACCTTCTCCTCCTTGATACACCTGGAAAGCCAGAAAGGCCATCTCAGTCTGGTGGTTTTAAAGACTCAGTCTGTTCTACCTACGCCCCCAATGGAAAGAGGCTTCTCCCATTCACATGCTAGGGGAAACTCAGGATGTTTTCTCTCAGAAGCAAATTCCTGCTATCTCCCATGAGTGCCTCCATCTTAGGTGATTTAAACCTATGCAGCAAAGCCTTGCTACACACATATCACAGTTTGTTTAGCCATTCCTCGATCAATGGACATCTATTTTTTAAAGTTCTTTGCTACCACAAAAGAGTGGGGTGTAGGGTATGTTCAGGGAAGACTAGTATCTCTGGTGGGAGGGCTGCTGAGCCCTTGCCAGGGCTGTTCATCCACTTTTGGTGTCCACCTGATTCACTCAACACTCATCTGTGGCTCCAAGATCTGTATAATGCATAGTGGCTCCACCCCAGCAAACTGTTTAGGCAGCTTGAGTAAACCAGGTTAAGACCCATTGGTGAATTAGGGGGATTTCTATTCCAAGCATGTGAAGACTTCCCCACTGGAATGGGCAGATGAGAACAATTTGTTCCAATGCCCATGAAGATGCAACTCTGCCTTACTTAAGTCCAATTTATGTGCAAATCAAAGGACATCACTCAAACCATTTTACCATGTTTACCTATCTCAAAGTCCTATGGCAACAGGCAAGTGACAAAGCAGCAGGTGTGGCTACACTGGGAACTGTAGTCGCAAATCTGCACAAAGGCGGCCCAGGCCATAGGGTCATCTTCTCACTGAATTGAAGCAGCAATGGGATTTGGCAGTCCCCGGTATCTGAGCAGTCTTTTTTACAGACTGCACAGCTCACTGCCTGGCATAAGGAAGGGGATAGAAAAGGTGCCCTAAAAATTGTCTATTTCAGGGGCAGCTAGGTGACACAGTGCATAGAGTATCGGCCCTGGAGTCAGGAGTACCTGAGTTCAAATCCGGCCTCAGACACTTAACACTTACTAGCTGTGTGACCCTGGGCAAGTCACTTAACCCCAATTGCCTCACAAGAAAAAAAAGAAAGAAAAAAAAATTGTCTATTTCAGAAACACTGAACCTTGACCTCAACTTCTTTCTCTTTGTGAATGGACAGCCACCACCACCACCACCACAAGAAAAGTGCTGCTACAAATATTTTGTTGTATATGGGGACTTTATTTTGTCAATGACCTCCTTGGGTCATAGGGTTATGGACTTTTTAGACACCTTTTTTGCATAATTACAAATTGTTTTCCGAAATGGTTCTACATATCCACAGATGCAACAAAAATGCAATAAGTGCTTCTAACCGAAACTACTTCAAAGTTATTTATTTCCATCTTTTGTCATTTTTGCCAATTTCCTGGGTATAAGGTGAAGCCTTAAGGTTGTTTTGATTTGCATTTCTCTTATTATTTGTGATTTGGAGCATTATTTTATAATGTTCAGTCATTTCAGTTGTGTCTGACTCTTCATCACCCCATCTGAGTTTTCTTGACAAAGGTACTAACTGAAGTGGTTTGCCATATCTTTCTCCAGCTTGTTTTATAGATGAGGAAACTGAGGCAAACAGGGTTAAGTGACTGGCCTGGGGTCACACATCTACTAAGGCCAGATTTGAACTCAGGAAATGAGTCTTCCTGACTCCAGGCCTGATGCTCTATCCACTATGCCATCTAGCTCCCCTGTGGCTCCAAGAAGCTGTAGCATGTGAAGCGGCCACACTCTAGTGAAACCATTCTTGGCTGACAAGCTAAACTAGGTTGAGGGTAACCTATAGGCCTCAAACCTGTAGGTGAGTTTGGGAAAAGTCTACCTCAAGCGTATGAAGACCTAGCTCTGCCCCACTGGCAGAATGGACCAATGAGAACAATTTGTTCCAATGGCTATCAAGGTGGCTGAAGCAGTTCTGTGGAGCACTTAGAGCTTGGTCAGACATTAAAGATGCCAAGGTCATCTGCTGTCTCTTGGGCCATGGCCAGTTGTCCCAAGTTTTGTCTTACCAAGTAATGACATGACCCTGAGATGTTACTGGTCTTCTTCAAAAGGAAGGATGAACAACAACAATTTCTAACTTTTTAGAACCATTTGTTAAGACTCTCTGATCTCTTTTCTATTGGGAACAGCTTTTTTTTTTTTCACATACATGCCTGTTAGTTGTCTAAATATCTTAGATATATGACCCTTATTTAAGGATTTTGACATAAATTTTTCCCATTGGATCACTTACCTTCTTTTTGTAAATGCATTAATTTTCTTTATGTAGGTTTCAATTTCATGTAACCAAAATTATTTATCACATCTTTGTAATTGCCTCTATCCTTTTTTTGGTTAAAAATATATCTTTTAGGGGTGGCTACGTGGTGCAGTGGATAGAGCACCAGCCCTGGATTCAGGAGTGCCTGAGTTCAAATCCGGCCTCAAACACTTGACATTTACTGGCTGTGTGACCCTGGGCAAGTCACTTAACCCCCATCGCCCTACAAACAAACAAACAAACAAACAAAAATATATATATATATATATCTTTTATCCATAGTTGTGAAAGGTCTGCTTCTCTTCCAGTTTTGTGTGATATGATCTTTACTATTCAAGTCATACATTCTTTTTTGAATTTATTGTAGAATATGATATAAATTTTTTATCTAAGCCTCATTTCTGCCAGACTGCTTTCCAGTTTCCCCAGAAATTCTCATAATATAGGAAATTCTTTCCTAAATTATTTATATTTGGACATTTATTGAGTTTATTTGTTTCTCCCTTTTCTACTCTGTTTTATTGAGCTACCTCTCTTATTTTTTAACAAATACCAAAGAGTTTTGATAATTACTGCTTTATACTATAGATTGAGGTCTGGAAGTGCTATGTCTCTTTCATTTCTACCTCTTTTCATAATTTCTTTTTATATTCTAGATCTTTTGTTCCTCCAAATGAATTTTGTTATTATTGTATTGAATTCTGTAAAATATCCCTTTGATGGTTTAATTTGTGAGGGAAAACAATCCTCTTCTCAATAATTCTCAGGAACTCAGCAGTGATGTGACAAAGGCTCTTTTATTTCCTTCTCATGAAAAGGGGGCACCCTAGTGTGCAGCTAGTGGGTGCAAAGAAAGGGGGCTCGCAGGCCCTGTTTTAAACCCTAGTCCCTAATGCAAATGGACCTTCCCCTTTTCTATCATAGGTCCAATTAATCAAGGGTTACAGTCTACACACAAAAACTAGCTAATTGGAATGCAGTATTCCCATCCCTCTTCCTTATATGTACACAACTGAGGAGCAGACCTTATTGAGACCAGGGCTCCTTGAACCATGTGATTTTGTTAGCCAGAGGGGGAGGAGGGGATCTGAGACCTTTGTCCTAAAAACAGGTCAGGGGGAATATGATTGACTGTTATATCTTCATTGAGAGGAGACAACTACCCATTTTCTCACAGACTGATATAGCATGAAAAGTATAAATTAACTTGGGTTGCATTGTCATTTTTATTACATTAGCACAGCACAGCCATATGCAAAGAATATTCTTTCAGCTATTTAGTTATTCTTTGTTTTCTTAAGGAGCAATCTGTAATTGAATCTGTACAACTATTGGGTGTGCTTTGGCACCAGTCCAGTGATTCTCAAGTGATTACTCTGTGATATTTCCATGTCAGTTGTTTTTGACAGTAGCTGACTTATATTTTCTCCTATTTTTTTCTATCTTTGGCTTTATATTTAGTTTTTTTCATCTTATGGAGCCATTTCTCTGATCTATTTGAATCTTCAGGGAATCTGTAACTTGGATAAAGTTTACAAACTCTTATACTCCAGTATTTTTTTTCCTTCCCATTCTTTCCTTTTAAATTCTTATTTCATTTATAATATCATTTTTGTGTGTGTGAGGCAACTGGGGTTAACTGACTTGCCCAGGGTCACACAGCTAGAGTTAAGTGTCTGAGGCCAGGTTTGAACTCAGGTCCTCCTGAATCCAAGACCAGTGCTCTTTCCACTGCACCACCTAGCTGCCCCCTATAATATCATTTTTGAACTTTTGCTTCCTTTCTTTCAGGAATTTAGTTAAATCTTGTGGCCAAGCTTCATTTTTGTGTGAAGTATGGCTTTTAGTTGTTGTGAAATTTTAGTCTCTTCTTCTGGGTTTATGTTTTTAGCATCCCTAGATCATTAATATTTCTTTATCATTGATATCTTTTTTTGTTTACTTATTTTTCTAGCTTTACTTCGAAATTGGGACTTTGTATCACAGCCATGTTCTAAACACCTCAAAAAAAAAAAGAGTAGGGCCTTGTTTGGTCCTCATCTCTGTTAACTATGGACTTGCAACTGCTTCTTCTGAGTACTGAACACTGTTTTCAAGGGTGTCAAGGGCAGCTCAGGTCAGCCAGCAGCAAACTTTCATAATACAAGGATGTGATATGATCTAGTACACAATTTGATTGCTGTCCCTGTGACATGCAGGCTCTCAACCTGAGTTTGGGGTCAAAACAATATAGCTATAGGCTTCAGGTATTCTACATTAGAAGGCTTCCATGCACTGCCCTCTTGGTCTAGGGCTTTTCTGGCTGGATCCCTTTCATAATGTTCACCTCTGGTGCTGAATGTACTTTCTCTTTGGATTGCTTGATCATTACTCAGTATCATAGTACTTGAAAAGAAAAAAAAAGTTTTCCTGGAGTAGTAGGAGCTGGGCTGTTCTGATGATTCCATCATCTTAGCTAGAAAAAAAGTAAATTATTCAGGTCTGCTAGGAATGAGGGTGCTGATCTAGCAACCCAACGGTATATTTGCCTTTCAAGGAAAGTTCAAACCCCATGGGACATTTATGAGTCTGGGGGAAGCTCTATAGGACTCTGCCATAGAACTTTGGATTCATCAGAATCCAAATGTTGACCTAAAGTCTGCTCTAAGCTCAGCTCCTTCTTCGAGGAACTAAAATGAATACTTTATATGTTTTTTGTGTCTCCTTATGGATTCTTGTGAGTCCTTTACATCTTTTACATTTACTATGGGGGTGAAATATAAAAAAGCTCTCTTAGAATTTGTAGAAACTAAGACATGAACTATATTTGAAGATTGTCCTGAGTAAACTCTGGGTAGGACAATGTACTTGTGAGCCCTGAGCCATGGGCTACACAGGTATTGTCTTCCTATCAGTCTTTTGAGGTTCAACTCAGAAGATACTTCTTCTAAGAAATCCTCCCTACTTTGCCCCAGCTGGTAATGATCTTCATTCATATTTCAGACCTCAAATAACACATCTCTAATGTACAATATGATAAAATATTTGGTATTGTAGCCATCTTTCTTGACATGTTTTCACCTTATTAGGCTATAAACTCCTTGAGAGTATGTGTGGGGGGTGTTATCTTATTTAAACATTTTATTTCCCCAGCACCTAGCATAATGCTCTGAATCCAGTACTTAATAGCTATATGATAAATACTTATTGCTTTGCTTTATAGATATGTAGGCAAGTAGAATAGGCACCGCATGTGTATTGAGCTCTATGTATTCAGGGCTGTTGTGTGGCTGGAAGAAAGGCAGAATAGACATCTGTATCCTCTTTCCCACCTACTTTTCTCCAAGGAAGGGAAGCAGGAAGTTGGGGTCAGAGGTCACTTTGCTCTCCTCAGGGAGAGGTGGGTACTGGGCTAGAAATAAATCTTCTGCTCCCTTAAATATTGTTCTTCTAGGGGATACGATCAGGTTTGAGTTAACTTCTGATCTCTTTGTCATTGCTGGGGGGAAGAAGAACCCTAAACTCTATAACCTAAGGCTTGATCCCAATCCCACCAAATACCAGTTTCACAATGAACACACATCGAGATTAGCAAAGAAATTCTTTTATCCAAATCATAGCAAAACAAAAATCAGAGAAGGCATACATAGGAGACAATACAGAATGAAGGAGCTCTCTCATTGAGAATGAAGTAAATCTGCTCAGCCAAAAAAGACTGTTCTGGATTTCACCTAAGGGAAAACTTCTTGAAGTCTCCAGAGTGGTAAGCAGGGGATAGGGACATAATGATTTCCTGTTCCCTGTGTCTTCCCAGAATTTCTTCCTTCAGCAACCTGAAGTGGAGCTGGCCTCTTCCATCTTCTCTCTTGCAGCTAGAAGCCAGAAGCTCCCAAAGCCAGAGCCTGAGAACTGTCCCTCTGTGCCAGAACCCCCGCAAACGAAAAGCATCAAGGCCTCCCAGCTCTCAACACTTTAGACTTTAGGGGATTTCTCCTTTTGATGAGATCTGAAATTCTCTTGGTTCAGTTGAGTTACCTTGCTCCCAATGGGAGAGCGCTGTCATTTTGTATTATCTGGTATATATTCTTCTATATATACTTCCTCTGATTTTTGTTTGTTTGTTATTAACATGGATAAATAGGTTTCTTTGTTACCCACTATGTGTATTTATTGTGGAACTGGTATTTGATGGTAAGGGAGTAAAAGCTTGGATAGAAAACTTGAGTCCTTTTTCCATTACTGAACAGCACCCAGAAGTTTATCTTGAACCTGAAAAACACATTCCTTTAACTAATGGGGGAATTGAGGGGATGAGGAGAGCAAGTAGTTAATTGTGGGAATTGAGTGAACCACACTGACTCCATCTTGTGACTCAATTCTGGAACTAGCTCAGTTCTTTTTCTATTTAATTATGGGTCTAGTTCAAATTCTGTCCTGTGAAAAAATTGTATTCAACTGTGGGAATTGAGAGAGAACCTTATTGTGTAGCTGGGAAACTGGACCACCTCTACCTGCTGTTTAGAGACCCTTAACTAAGGACCTAGGTCATGTGACCAGAAACGCAGTCAGATACAAAGATTGATGTGAGTTTTCTAACAATTGCATATCTCGAGCAATCTGCGGTTTTTTCTGAAAACTGGCACCATATTGATCAATCAGTTATTATTTCCATGTTCTTTTGATTGTTTACAGATACTTGGGGTGAAGGGAAGGGGAGTAAGACATCTTTTTCTCAGTTACGGGAATTGCATCTGTTCAGTCTCCCCCTTCTAACTTGGAAAGTCCCTAATCTTTCCTCCAATTAGAAATCAGATTACCTAATGTTGTATTGTTTTCCTTTTAATTAATTGGCCTTATCTGATGATTTGATTTCTTTCTTTCTTTCTTTCTTTTTTTTTTTGTGCTGGGCAATGAGAGTTAAGTGACTTGCCCAGGGTCACACAGCTAGTAAGTGTCAAGTGTCTGAGGCCGGATTTGAACTCAGGTACCCCTGAATCCAGGGCTGGTGCTTTATCCACTGTGCCACCTAGCTGCCCAATGATTTGATTTTGTCATGGGAGGATTATGGGCCCCGGTCACCCCAACAATTCTCTGGGGGGTTCAAGGAACCTTTTCCTTGAAACCTCAGGGGTTTTCCCTTGAAATCAAGTAGGCCTCTCCTTGAACACAATCAAGGACACACACACTCACCTAACAGAGATAAGCGGCACAGATTGAACTGAGCATGCTCCAGGACCATCACCCCACATTCCAGTCCTCCTAAGCATCTGGATGAGGTAATCCAGGAGAAGACCACCTGGAACCGCCCATCAGCAGACTGCTTAGACCCATCAGGACAAAGTTGACACCCACCACCAGATCTCTCACGAGGGATTCTTCCTACCACAGCGCAACACGGGAAGACCACCAGCCCCTCACCCAATAAGAGACTCTTACCCACCCCCCATCGAAACCCTATAAAATGGCACCCCACAAGTCAGTTGGGGGGAAGCGTTTTGTTCTGGCAAAACCTTCCTCCTGGCCGGTTTCTCTTGTACCCCAATAAACCTGTTCTCTTATTCCTGATTAGGTCTTGTGCGAGAGTGTAATTCTTTACAGAGGAATCCTAAGGACCCACGTGCTTTCTCCTATCGCTTTCCCCATATCAATTTCAATATATTAAAAAAGTATGTTGTTCCTATTTCCTCCACCCTGTATTTGAGGTCTAGCCCTAAGCTGAGGAAGGGGCCTGGTCCCTATTTGTTGGGCAATTGGCTTTCATTGTTTAATAAATTGATATTCTCAGAAGATGGAGCCTTTGTTTTCCTCAGTCATTTCATCTTTCACCTGCCACAGTAACAAAATTTAAGGGAGCAGATAGATATAATTCTAACCTTCTCTCTGAGGAGAACAGAGTGGCCAAGATCCTTGTCCTACCCTCCTTATAGGAATCAAAGTCTCTTTTTGAGGTGAAGGGAAGTTAAAGAAGAGGCTAAAGATGTCTATTCTGCCTCCCTTCAAGCCACACCATGATACGCTCATGCTACGCATGAGGGACAGCCTCACTACACCACCATTTTACAGATGTCGATATTAAAGCTCAAAAAAATAACAATTTGATAGATTTGCCAGATCAATTTTTAAAGCATTTATCTCAAAAGCAAAAAAAAAAAATTAAAATGAGCCTTAGACAATATAGATATGTTGTGGGGCAAATGGTGTAGGGGTTTGGGATAGGGGTAGGGGTTTGGGGTTCTTAGGAATTCCTCTTTAAAGAATTATACCTTCTTGCACACAAAACCAATAGAATAAGATAATAGTTTATTTAGGGACTGGGGAAGGGAAGCCAAGAGAGAAATCCTTGGACTTCTTCTCATGGGGAGAAGGCATGGCACAGAGCATGGCTCTGAGATACCAATCTCCTCGAGCAGGAGACAGGCAGATACTTTTATAGAGGACTGATGGGAGTGACCTTCTGACTGGAAAGTTCCCTTATTGAGGGAGGACCATCCCCCACTGGTGGTGGCTGGAGGAGTTGGGTGAGGGATTGGTTGCAGATCTCTCTAGCCATCTCCTCAGGATACAAAGGAAGCAGCCACACCTAATCTTATCTCCCCAGGGATAAGGGAAACTGGAATGAAGAGTGGTGGTCCCAGTGCTAACTCAGTTGCCATCTGGTTCCACTTATCTCTTTAGGTGTGTCTGTCCTTTGGTTTAGTTTCTCAAGGAGAAGGTTCTTTGATGTACCCCAGAGAACTTCTGGGGTGCTAGGCCCTATAACAGATACATATTATGAGTAATATGTAGAAGTAAAATTGAGTTTAATAGAATTTGAGGAAAGGAAGTAAAGGTTAACTAATCTGTAAGACTTCCTCTTCATTGTTTCCCTGCCTGTAAAATGGCCAGGTTGAAAGAGATGATATTTGGGGGCAGCTAGGTGGCACAGTGGATAAAGCACTGGCCTTGGATTCAGGAGGACCTGAGGTCAAATCCAGCCTCAGACACTCCACACTTAACTAGCTGTGTGACCCTGGGCAAGTCACTTAATCCTCATTGCCCTGCAAAAACAAAAACAAAAAAAGAAAGAGATGATATCTAAGGGCTCTTCCAGTTCTTTTTTGTGTTAATATATTTGAAGAAGCTGAGTGAAATAAGAGAAAATGCTAAGGCTCTGAATACTATGATAATACACAAGTGAATTTTAATTGCTACCCACAGAAAAAGCAATTAAACTTGTTCCCTATGTAAAAATCCTAGGTGCCTGGCAATGCTTAAAGTGAAAACTCCTTCAAGGGCACCTGAATGTATTTGCATAAAATTGGGCACATAGATTGTATTCTAAATAGACCTCACATTCTATTCTCAAGCAATTTTCAAGCTTAATTTGTGTTTTTGTTCTCTTCTGCCTGCCAGCTTCTGAGTGTGTGTGGGGGAAGGGGATTTCAGGTGCAGATCTTTGAGTTTCCCCATACCCATCTTCCAATTAAAAAACATTTATACCTTATCTTGAATCACCCAGATTCTGAGTGTTTTCTCAAAGTAGCTTCAAAAATGAAAGGAGACATCTTGAAAGTGCAAAAAAGGGAAGTGTACTGCTTGGTAATTATTTAATTGAAGTGAATTAAACTGAATTGAATAGTGATGCACCTATCACTGCTCAGAAAGTTTTTGGTAGTAGCCTGTAGGGCTTTAAGGCCCCTAGTTCAATCTCTTACCAATTCAGCAACAGTATCTGACTGTGTGTTAAGCTTGGTGCTTAGAAGAAACACAAAGTACAAGGATTTAGATAAAACAGGATTCCTGGCCTCATGGAGCTTATAGTCTAGAAGAGAGAACAAAATATAGGAAGAGACAGCTATAATATATAATGAAGCATAATAAGTGAATCAGAAGAGCAGAACAAAGTGCAGTATGAAATCCAAAGGGAAGAGTAATTAGTTGACCAGGGAGGATTTCCTGGAGGGAGTAGCATTTGGGTTGGACTGCTGCTGCCAGAAATTTCCCATTAGATCCACTGTTCAAATATCCTATTACCCTGAAGGTAGTCCTACTTTGCATACAATCTATGGAATAGATTGGCATTGTTTTATCCCTGCTTTGTAGAGAAGAGCACTGAGTCACAATATCGAATGATATGATTTGTCAAATTATAATGAAATCTTATAACCTTGAAGTTATACTAAGAGAGTCTATAAAATGCATTTAAATCTTTCTTGAATCTGACAGATTTTTTTGTGATGATGCTGTTTGAACAAAACTAAATCGGCAAAAAGCTTTATAGTACTTTGTATTCATCCTGTGAAATGGCTTGGTGTTATTAAGCTCTATTTTGCAGAGGAGGAAACCGAGTCATAATTTAGACTTGTCAGACTATAATTATATCTCACAGTTTTGCAGTTATATAAGAACATCTATGAATTTTATCAAATCCTTCTGGAATCTTTTTATATTTCCAATTTGTACAGCCTCTTGAGACAGTGAATTTCATCTTTTAACTACCTACTGGAAAATGTATTATGTCTTTTTTTCTTTGTCCTAAAACATAATCTTTCAAACATCAAAGGGTGTTCCCAGTTATAGTATTTTGGGATTTGGAGAATGAGTCTCTGTTTACCTCTATTGGTGGCTGACATTTATACACTTGCTTATATACATTTAGTTGATCCTCATAACAACCCTATAAAATAGCTGCTATTATTATCCCCACTTCATAGAAGAGGAAACTGAAGCTCAGAGGGTTAGTTACTTGCCCCAAATCACACAGCTAGTTAGTACTAGAGGTGAGACTGAAACCAGTCTGATTCCAAATTCAGCACACTATCTACAATGATATGCTGCATTTCTACTTTCTATTCAATCCCACCCATCCCCAATCTATTCTGGGCAGGGTCTCAAAAATTATCAAAGGCATAAGAAAGAGAAAGGTGTGGAGAGTAGAGGCTACCATAAAAATGCAAACAGACAAAAAAAAATGGCAGGACATAACTGGGAAGGGGTTGAACAATCCTATGGCAGAGAAAGAATGGGCAATCGATCAACAAGCATTTATTAAGTGCCTGCTATTTGCCAGGCACTGTGTTAAGCTACTGGGAATATAAAGACAAAAATGAATCAGTTCCTGACCTCAAGGAGTAGGGAAGTCTTCTCCAAAATGGATTTATGGGGTCTCTTCTGGAAAAGATACTCAGTGTACAAAGTAGGTATCAGTTAAAGGAGAGCTATTCATTTCCTCTACCACTGGGGGAAAATACTTAACACAAAAAAGACTTAAAAGTGCTCATTGGAAAATCCCCTTCCCCACTTTTGTTGGAAGTTCACAGGAGAACTTTGTGTCCCAAACCAGGCCAAGTATAAAAGAGAGGGAGTCAGGTCTTTTGTAAAGCTCTTATAGTCTACTGAAGAGGATGGCTTTTCCTGGCTCAGCTTTTGATAATTTTGCAAACAACGCTGAGTCATAGGGGCATTTGAAATCTAACCAGGAGCCACTGGTTGAGCATACCCTTTAGGAAGTGGCTCACCTGGAAGGGACTTAACTCACGATGGGCATCTTGAGATGTGCAGATTAATGGGTGTTCCCAAATTATCTCTATTTCAATAATAATAATACCTTTTATTTGCATGCTTTCATTTATCTAGCACTTTCTCATTCATTGTTTGTTTGTTGGAGATTATTATATTTACTTCACAGCTGAGGCTTAGGGAAGTCACTTAATTTACTCCTATTTATATGGATAAGCAAGTGGCAGAGCCACTAATGCAGAGCTCTGTCCATTATGCCAAGCTTTGGTAAAAGTAGTGAAGAAACTATAAAACTAGAAAAGTTAGAGGGGTGGAGTGAAGGAAGGATCGACTTTAGGAGAACTTTTTTTTTTTTTAATTTTTGCAGGGCAATGAGGATTAAGTGACTTGCCCAGGGTCACACAGCTAGTAAGTGTCAAGTGTCTGAGGCCGCATTTGAACTCAGGTCCTTCTGAATCCAGGGCCAGTGCTTTAGCCACTGCGCCACCTAGCTGCTCCCCTTAGGAGAACTTTTGATGGACTTAGGATGGACTTTTGGACTGGAGGGTGCTCTTTGGATATTGGGACTTTTCAGGTCAGAAATGACATTTACCCAAGAATATCTTTAGTCCTTGAGAGACTAGGGTGGGCCACAGAGGACAGGAAGGGAAATAGCTCCTTAGGGTTTACTCTGGGCTCTCCCATCAATGGTTAGTACAGTTATGGAATATCCATAGACTTTACACTCTAAGTCGCTTTCCATATATGTTCTCATGATTCTCCCAAAAGTAAGCATCCTTCACCTACTTCTTGTCCTCTGTGCCCCAGCCTAGTCTCTCAATGACTAAAGATATTCTTGGGTAAAAGTCATTTCTGACCTGAAAAGTCCCAATATCCAAAGGGCACCCAGGTAAGGGAAATGTCATCTCCTTTGTGGGCAACTTTTTTTTAAAAAATAAAACACAATTATTTTATTGATTTATTGCAATCAAATACTGCCAACTAGCATTACTTCCACTCATGCACCATTCAAAACAAAGGAATAATTCCTTGGGCATTTCTTAAATGATGCCTAACATTTTAATACCGCAAACAGAAAGTTAAAACTTAGGATGCACCCTGATTAATTATGTAAACTGATAAATTTTTTAAAAAGCATAACTAATAATTGGGTTCCTTTCTTCATAAGTGGAAATTTAAACATTTCTCCTGATAGTCTTGAGGTTATCATCATGTTAGGAGTCATGCAAAGTGCGGCCCCTGTAGGATCATCTAGGAAGATGTGTAGCTGACATGCCTTATTAGAATTAATAAATTGTGCATAACAAAATGCATGCAGCCAATGCATGATAGAAGCATCTTCCCAATACAAGGCTGCCCGTGGGCTCCTGTATGAATTAGATTCTACATTATCCTTTATGGCATTGTAGATTAATTATTACATATAGCATAACCCTGAAGTTAAGAGAAGGAAAGTAACCGCTGCTACCGTCACATTTGGTTTAAATCACAGGCCCTCGAGGTGCTCACTGGGCACCTCCAGCCTGCTCAGTGCTGGCTAGTTCCTCGGCTGTGCTGGCTGCTTCACCGTGACCATTCTCTAAGTCCTGGCCAAGCCTCTTCCTTTGTGGGCAACTTTTTTTTTAATTAATAAAGTATTTTATTTTTTTCCATTACATGTAAAGATAGTTCTCAACTTTTGTTTATACATGCTTTACAATTTCAGATTTTTCTCCCTCCCTCCCCCCTCCCCTAGACAGCAGGTAATCTGATATAGGTTATATATATATATATATATATACACACATATATACGTATACACATAATAACATTAATCCCATTTCTGCATTAGTCATGTTATAGGAGAAAAAATCAGAGCAATGATGAAAAACCTCAAAATAGAAAAAAACAACAGCACCAAAACCAAAAGAAATAGTATGGTTCATTCAGCATCTATACTCTGCAGTTCTTTTTTTTCCCCTTGGATTTGGAGATCCTCTTCTATCATGAGTTCCCTGGAACTCTTCTGTACCATTGCATTGGTGAGAAGAATATAGTCCATCACAGTAGATCAACACTCAATGTTGATGATACTGTGTACAATGTTCTTCTGGTTCTGCTCATCTCACTCATCATCAATGTGGGCAACTTTTAATGACATTTCTATCCTCAGTTCTGCTCACAATAGGCATATGAAAAATGTCTAGTCTCGTATGGAAGCCAATCAGGGGAGAGGAAATGTCACTAGAGCTAGCCATATGATTAACTTTCAATAAATATCTGTAATTCTCTTTTAGGGGGATAGGAGACTCCATGGTATGGAACTCTCTCTGACAATCAACAATCTTTTTCTAACTTCTACCCTCACCTGGGGGATTGGTGGTAGACCAAGTGATGGCTAATTTCACAGTGCTAATATGTGACTGAGGAGAGACTTGAACACAGGTCTTCCTAATTCTAAAACCAGTCCTAGATCCACTAGACTATGCTACCTCTCTATTAACAAGAGCTTATATTTTCTCACAAGGCTATGAGGTAGGAGGTGCAAGGTTTGTTATCCTCATTTACCAGCTGTGGAAATTGAAACTCACTTAGGAGAAGTTACTTGCCCAGAATCAGAGCTAGGTTTTGTTTTTTGTTTTTTGGGTTTTTTTTGGTGAGGCAATTGGGGTTAAGTGACTTGCCCAGGGTCACACAGCTAGTAAGTGTTAAGTGTCTGAGGCCGGATTTGAACTCAGGTACTCCTGAATCCAGGGCCGGTGCTCTATCCACTGCACCATCTAGCTGCCCCAGAGCTAGTATTTTTTGATTCTTAGATTCTTTTGGTTTTTATTAAAGAGGTGCCACAGTGAGCATAGCAGGATCATGTTGCAACAAATTTCAAAATGTAATGATACAGAAAGAGATAGAGAAGTCTCCTTCATCCTTCATATTGTATATAGTGGAGTCCATCTGGTGCCTGCACAGACCCCATCGACTTGTTTGGCTGATGCAACCTTTCAATGTGGAGGATGCTTACTTTTGGGAGAATCATGGGAACATATGTGGGAAGTGACTTAGAGTGTAAAGTCTATGGATATTACATAACTGTTCTGGTCAGCTAAGCATGAAGGGGAGGCTCTTTGATTGGCTTAGGCATCATTAAAAAGGTCACATGGTTAATAGGTATCTAATTGGCACAGTGAACAGAGCATCAGGCATGGAGTCAGGAAGACAGTTCAAATCTGACTTCAGACACTTATTGGCTGAGTCACCTGGGCAAGTCAATTATCCTTGTTTGCCTCAGTTTCCTTATCTGTAAAAATCAGCTGGAGAAGGAAATGGCAAACCATTCCAGTATCTTTGCCAAGAAAACCCCAAATGGCGTCACAGAGTCAGACATAACTGAACATGTTCCTCTTTTGTCTCCTCTTGGGGGATCTTAAAAACTCTTTTGTTCATGTTATTTGGTTTTTGTTTTGTTTTTTGAGGCAATTGGGGTTAAGTGACTTGCCCAGGGTCACACAGCTAGTAAGTGTAAAGTGTCTGAGGCTGGATTTGAACTCAGGTCCTCCTGACTCCAGGGCCGGTGCTCTATCCACTGCGTCACCTAGCTGCCCCAGTCATGTCATTTGGTGAGAGACTGTGTGGTAAGGGTAACTTTAAGGACTTCTCCCCACTGAGGTCATGCAGACTTAAGAAACAGGTCTTTATCCTTGCAGAGGCATTTATTCTTTTCCATTCTAGGTCAAGGGGGTAGAGCCTTTGTGACCTTCTTTGGTATCCTGGCATTTCAGGGTATATTTTTCTTTCTTTCTTTCTTTCTTTCTTTCTTTTTTTTTTTTTTTGGTGAGGCAGTTGGGGTTAAGTGACTTGCCCAGAGTCACACAGCTAGTAAATGTCAAGTGTCAGAGACTGGATTTGAACTCAGGTCCTCCTGACTCCAGGGCCAGTGCTCTATCCACTGTGCCACCTAGCTGTCCCCAGGGTATATTTTTTATCCAGTCTCACACCAATATCCCAAAGAGCATGGAGTGATTTCTGAATCCATGCCAGTGAGAGTTTAAATGAAGACTCATTAGGTGATAGGATTAATGTTATATAAAACTAAACTAAATTATAAACCTAATCCTCCCTTTCCTCAGTATAGTAGAGATTATGTCCTCAAAATGTTAGGGGGAGGGGCACCTAGGTGGCGCAGTGGATAGAGCACTGGCCCTGGAGTCAGGAGTACCTGAGTTCAAATCCGGCTTCAGACACTTAACACTTACTGGCTGTGTGACCCTGGGCAAGTCACTTAACCCCAATTGCCTCACTAAAAAAAAAATGTTAGGGGGAATGTTTATGCTTTGTTCTTGCTCTGCCTTCAAAATAAAAATCTCTTTGTAAAGGCTAATTGATGTTAAGTGGTTATATGGAAAAAGAATGCTAGTCACAGGCCTCTTAAAATTCAGCTACAATCCTTATAAGAAGAGGAATTGTGTTTGCTATCTTTCTTTTAGCTTAGAGGATAGGGACTAAGCTTCAGCTCTTTTAAAAAAGCAGTACTCTTGCAATTCAGTCATGAAAGAAACAAATCTTAGCTGCTTTCTCTCAATTAGGAGAGGGATCCATTAAAGACCAGAGTCTTTATCTTAAGGGACAAGGCATTTTTGGAATAAAAAACTGCCAGTGAGCTAATTAGAACCCACAGACTTATAGTCTGTCTTTTGAATTATGACCACCTGCTAGCAGGATCAACATCTTTGCACTTGATCTACTGTCTGATTTAGGATTAGAAAGTCCTCTTTAACTACCATCATTTCCTGGTTATCAATGTGTAAATTATAGGAAGCTTTACTTGATCCCTCTTAATTCTAGTGCCTTTCCTCAGTTATTTCCTATTTATCCTGAATATAGCTTGTTTGTACGTATGTGTTGTGTATATGTTCTCTTTCTCATTAGACTGTGATCGCTTCAAGAGCAAAAAACTGTCTTTTGCTTTTCTTTGCATACATAAAGCTTAGCGCAGTGGCTGGCACATAGTAGGTAATTAATACATTTTTTTTTTTGGTGAGGTAATTAGGGTTAAGTGACTTGCCTAGGGTTCACACAGCTAGTAAGTATCAAGTGTCTAAGGCCGCATTTGAACTCAGGTCCTCCTGAATCCAGGGTCGGTGCTTTATCCACTGCGCCACCTAGCTGCCCACTTAATACATTTTTTGACTGACTAGCTGATTAATAAACAGTCCTTAAATGCAAAGCACTGCACTTGGAGTTGGTGAAGATGCCAAGTTTATATATGACAAGGCCAATGTCCTTATAAACTGATAGGAAGAAGTGACATACACAGAACTATAAAGAACGATAGATTCAGAAGGAGGGTAACTCTTGGTTCAAATCCGGGAGTCTGCTACTTATTAACTTTGTGATCTTGGGCAATTAATTTTGTCCTTCTGGGCCTCAATTTGCTTATTTATATGTAGTGGGGGAGTTGGATTGGAGCACTTCCCTTGGAGCTATAGATGATGATAGCGAACAAGACAGCATTTCCAAAACCAACAGAGGATTTTGCTTTCTCTAATCAGCTCCCACAGTCAGAACTTTTTTTCCAATTAGGTTATCTCCCTGCATCAGCTGCAAAACTTGTATCTAGTCAGATGGTCTTAGTTGGACATATATCAAAATAGCTTTAGTGCATTTTGTTTGTATCGCTCTATACTTACCACGTTTATGTTGTATAAAGGTCATTAGATTTATCTTGGAAGGAATCAGAAAGAGAAAAATAAAGTCTATCACACTAATACCTTGTTTAGGTTTGATCTTCAGATGAAATGAGGGTCACAAATAGTTTACTCTGAAAGATGGAAAAACAATTTTACAAGGATAAAGAATAGATCTTTAATGGAATATAGAATTTTCAAAGCATTCCTGATGAAATTCCTGGTGAAGATCCCAGAGCAGATAAAAAAAAAAACCACAACACAATGCTGAAATGAAAACGTAGGAGTTAAGAAGTACCTAGAAATATAAATCAATCTGATCTCTTGGAAGGGATCAGAAGTAGCCAGAGTAGTTCTTAGGAGGAAATTTATATCAATAAACACTTTTATTAAGCAAAGAGAAAGCAACAGTTCAATGAATTTGGGCATGCAATAAAAAAAAAACAACCTAGAAAATAAAAAACCTCCAACCAAATACAAAAATAGAAAATCTAAAAAAAACAATAAAGGGGAATGGCTGGACAAGTTGTGGTATATGAATACAATGGAATACTATTGTGCTGTAAGAAATGATGAGCAGGAAGAGTTCAGAGAAACCTGGAGGGTCCTACGTGAGCTGATGATGAGTGAGATGAGCAGAACCAGAAGAACATTGTACACAGTATCATCAACATTGAGTGTTGACCTACTGTGACGGACTATATTCTTCTCACTAATGCAATGGTACAGAAGAGTTCCAGGGAACTCATGATAGAAGAGGATCTCCAAATCCAAGAAAAAAAAAGAAAGAAAGAACTGTGGAGTATAGATGCTGATTGAACCATATTATTTCTTTTGTTTTGGGTGCTGTAGTTTTTTTTTTCTATTTTGAGGTTTTTCATCATTGCTCTTATTCTTTCTCTTGTAACAGGATTAATGCAGAAATAGGATTAATGTTATTATGTGTATATATATGTGTGTGTATATATATCTATATGTATATGTATAGAGATATATAGATATAACCTATATCAGATTACCTGCTGTCTAGGGGAGGGGGGAGGGAGGGGAGGGAGGGAGAAAAATCTGAAATTGTAAAGCATGTATAAACAAAAGTTGAGAACTATCTTTACATGTAATGGAAAAAATAAAATATCTCATAAAAAAACAATAAAATATAAAATTGAAAGCAAACCCCCCATAAAATGAATAGATAAAACTAGGATCTAATTTTTTGGAAAAGTTAATAAAATAGATTAACTGATGGAAAATATGATTTTTTTTAAAAGAGGGGAGGTAGGGAATAATCATTTATTACTAAAATGATTTTTCCTAAAATGTATCTCCAAATCATACCCCCACCCCCACCCCTACTCAATATACTCTTGCTTTCAGGAGCAAAAATAAAGCGCTCTTCTTTGGCATTCAAATCTCTTCATAACCTAGCCCTTCTACCTCTCCAGTCTTCTTATACCTTACTCCCCACCATGTATTCTTTGATCCAGTGACATTAGCCTCCTGGCTGTTCCTTGAAGAAGACATTCCATCTCTCAGCTATGGGCATTCTCTCTGGCCTAGAATACTCTCCCCCACTTCTGCTACTGACCTCTCTGGCTTCCTTAAATTCCAACTGAAATTTCGTCTTCTTTGGGAACCCTTCTCCAAACCTTATTTATTTATCTATTCATTTATTTATTCATTCATTCATTCATTCATTCATTCATTCATTTATTTATTTTTAGTGAAGCAATTAGGGTTAAGTGACTTGCTCAGGGTCACACAGCTAGTAAGTGTTAAGTGTCTGAGGCTGGATTTGAACTCAGGTACTCCTGACTCCAGGGCCAGTGCTCTATCCTCTCCAAACCTTTTTAATTCCAGTGCCTTTCCTTTGTTAATCACTTCCTTTTTGACCTGTATATAGCTTGCTTTATATATATTTCTTCTCATGTTACCTTCCCTATTAGATAGTAAGTTTCTTGAGGACAGGCACTGTCTTTTACCTCTCTCTCTTTTTTTTTATCCCCAGTGCTTAGCATAATGCCTGGCAAATAGTACATACTTAATATATGTTTATTGATTTTTTTAAAAGTACCTACTATATGCCAGATGCTTTTCAAATATTGCTTCATTGTTATCTTATATTGAAAGCAGTGTATTGGACTTGGAGTCAGGAAGACCTAAGTTTGATCAAGACTCAGACACTTCCTAGCTATGTGAGTTTGGACAAGTTACATTTAACCTCTATGTGCCTCAGTTTCCTCATCTGCAAAATGGGATTAATAGCACTTACTTCCCAGGGTTTTTAAGAGGATCAAATGAAATAATATTTGCAAAGTTCTTTGCAAACCTTAAAATGCTTTATAAGCGCTAGTTGCTATTATTATAATACTGAGAACAGTTCCTGGCATATAATAAGTGCTTGACAAATGATATTAATTGATTGGTTGAAATTACTAATGAACATCAGTGCAAAAATATTTTTAAATGTGTTAGCAATGTGTCTATAACAATATATTGTCATATACTATGGCCAGGATGGGTTTATAGCAGGAATGAAGGGTTAGTTCAATATTTGGAAAAGTACAGACATAATCAACCACATTAATAACAAAACAACAATCAATAAATAATAAAATAATAATCATCACATTATTATGTCAGTAAATGCATAAAAAGCTTTTGATAAAATAACAATTTCAGGTTTTGTTTGTTTTTTTGTGGGGCAATGGGGGTTAAGTGACTTGCCCAGGGTCACACAGCTAGTAAGTGTCAAGTGTCTGAGGCCAGATTTGAACTCAGGTACTCCTGAATCCAGGGCCAGTGCTTTATCCACTGTTCCACCTAGCTGCCCCAAAGGTCGAGAATGTTAAATGAACTAACTGGGGGGAAGGGGAGTGGGAAAGAAGGAGGCATAGGAGTACAACATCTCAAATTAGTCTGCTGAGAAGTAATCATCAAAATTAATTGGTACTGGCTGAAAAATAGAAAAGTTGATCAATGGGGCAGGTTGGGAACATGTATTTCCAAAGCAAATTAATATGGTAACGTAGTATTTGATTAACCCAAAGACCCCAACTACGGAGGTAAAGATTCACCATTCAACAAAAACTTCTGAGAAAACTGGAAAGCAATCAGGTAGAAATTAAGTTAAGACTAACATCTTACACTATATATCACAATAAACTTCAAATGGATACATGCTCTAGATAGTTCACAGGATGAATAAATCAGAGGAGAATGGACACATTCTTAAAATGATGGACAGAGGAAAACTTAATAAAACAAGGGATAGAGATGTTAGAATATATAAACAAATTTGATTATTATTATTAGCCTTAAATTTTTTTCTTCCAGAGCTCATTTCAATTTCAATTTCATTTTTTATCTCCTGATCTCATTTCTTCTACATATTCTTGTGGTTAAGCAATTTGTTTTCTGTAGCTCCACTAATAGTTATTATGGAATCGCTATATTCATCATTAATTACCTTTTCTGGCTCTTTTAATCTAAGCTGTTTCTTCACTGTTCGGTATTTTCTTTTGTTTACTTATAATTTCCCTGGTGTGAATCATTTTTCAGTGCCCATAGGCATGGCTATTTCTAGCTACCCTGGTTAAGGATCCTCTTCCAGCCTCTGCTTGGTTGTAGACATATTTTTATTTAGTTCTTGAGTGGTTGGTGGAACTTATTTCTATTGCTCTTTGGTTTTCTTCTGCTGCAGTATGTGTGAGAGAGCTGAGTTCTTCTACAATCTTTCTGTTGCTATTTTAGCCCTAAATATAAGATGAGGTAGCAGGAAGTGGATCGCTCAGTCTTCATCTCAAGAAGTGCTGGATTCATCATTGCTGGGAGCTCCTCTCAAAGTGCAGCCAGAGATGACTGTACTAAGGACTCAAAAACTCTCCAATTCACCAGGTTCTCCCCAAGGCTGGAAACATATGGTTCAAGTTCACTACTTGGTCACCTAAACTTAAAAAAGAAACAAATCAAAAGAGGCATCCCCAGACCCAGGCTTGGGCTTGCCTAGGCAGGACATATGCCCTCTGCTATATTCTTACAGCCAACATGGTGCACCTTTCACACCCCTCACAGGAATGGGCTTGAAGAGTCTTGACATGATCTGAAGACAAGATTTCTTTTTAAAATTTCTTTTATTTTCCTCCAGTTATATGAAAAGACAATTTTTTAACATCCATTTAAAATTTTTTTTCAGTTCCAAATTGTCTCTTTCCCTCCCTCACTTCCCTGAGTCTGTAAGGAATTTGATATAGGTTATACATGGACAAGATTTCTTATTTGTATCCCCAGCACTTAGATCAGCACCTGGCTCATAGCAGATGCTTAATAAGTGTTTATTAGCTATTGTCAGTGTGGAATTATTCCCTTTAAAGTCTTCTGAGGGGTTCCAATCCTCTTGGCTTAACAGCTAATCCTTTTAATGCAGACAACCCTTACTACTATCATGGGACCAAGGAACAAATAACATTTGGGGTGTTCAGCATCCCAAAGCACTCAAGTCTTTCAGTTCTGAGACACACAGGGGAGGTTGGAAGAGGTGAGGGCTGCTCAGCATATGCTCTACAGGGTAGCCCAGTACTCAATATAGTTGCACTATTTACTTTCATTGCCTTGTATCTCTTTCTTCCTAAAGGTCTCCCTATCTGTACATTCTTGTTTTCCAATGAAAATTATTTTTAAAAATTATGCATCAAGTATAAGTTCAATTCAAGAAACATTAAGTATCTATTAAGCATGACACTATTAGGTACAGAGGAAATAAAGATGAAGACCAATTATTTCCTGCCCTCAAAGAACTTAGATATTTTGGGGTAACAATAAAAACAATAATAGTGTACCTGAGTCCCAAAGCCCATTGGTATGAAACTCTCTCCTCATTGTTAGAAAAAAGTGTCCCATCATTTCATGAAGGGAGGCACAGAGTTGGCAGGAGGGGGAGAGAGAGGACAGTTAGTCTCTTCAATCTCCTTGGGTCTCTCAAGTGTCTCTAGGTTTGTTGTTGTTGTTTTTTTTAATTATAAAAGTATTTTATTATTTTCCACTTACATGTAGAGATAGTCTTCAACATTTGTTTCCACAAGATTTCTAGTTTCAAATTTTTTTCCCTCCCTCTCCTCCCTCCCCCTTCCCCAAGACAGCAAGTAATCTGATATAGGTTATATATGTACAATAACGTTAAAAATATTTCTGCATTAGTCATGTTATAAGAGAAGAATCAGAGCAAAATGAAAAAATCTCAAAAAAAAGAAAAACAACAGCACCAAAAACAAAAGAAATAGTATGGTTCAATATGCATCCATATTCCACAGTTCTTTTTTTTTTTTTCTTCTGGATTTGGAGAGCCTTTTCCATCATGTGTCCTTTGGAACTATCTTGTACCATTGTATTGCTGAGAAGAATCAAGTCTATCGCAGTTGATCAACAAGTAATGTTGATGATACTGTGTACAATGTTCTCCTGGTTCTGCTCATCTCATTCAGCATCAGTTCATGCAAGTCTTTCCAGGTTTTTCTGAAATCCACCTGCTCATCATTTCTTACAGCACAATAGAATTCCATTATATTCATATACCACAACTTATTTAGCCATTACCCAATTGATGGTCAGCCCCTCAATTTCCAATTCCTTGCCACCACAAAAAGAGCAGCTATAAATATTTTTGTACATGTGAGTCCTTTTCCCTTTTTTATGATCTCTTTGGGAAAAAGACCTAATAGTGGTATTGCTGGGTCAAGGGGTATGCATAACTTTATAGCCCTTTGGGCATAATTCTAAATTTCTCTCCAGAATGGTTGGATCAGTTCATAGCTCCACCAACAATGCATTAGTGTTCCAATTTTCCCACAGCTTCTCCAACATTCATTATTTTCCTTTTTTGTCATATTAGCCAATCTGATAGGTGTCAGGTGGTACCTCAGAGTTGTTTTAATTTGTATCTCTCTAATCAGTAGTGATTTAGAGCATTTTTTTTCATATGGCAATAGATAGCTTTGGTTTCTTCACCAGAAAACTGCCCGTTCATATCCTTTGACCATTTCTCAATTGGGGAATGACTTGGATTCTTATAAATTTGATTTAGTTCCTGATATATTTTAGAAATGAGGCCTTTATCAGAAATACTGGCTATAAAAATTGTTTCCCAGTTTTCTGCCTCCTTTCTAATTTTGGATGCATTGCTTCTGTTTGTACAAACCCTTTTTAATTTAATATACTTAAAATAATCAATTTTGCATTTCATAATATTCTCTCTCTCTTGTTTGATCATAAACTGTTCTCCTTTCCAAAGATCTGAAAGGTAAACCATTCCTTCCTCTCCTAATTTACCATCAGCAAGCATTATATGTAATGGAGATAAATTAGAGGCATTCCCAATAAGATCAGGGGTGAAACAGGGACATCCATTATCACTTCTATTATTTAGTATTGTACTAGAAATATTAGCTTTAGCAATCAGAGAAGAAAAAGGAATTAAAGGAATTAGAATAGGCAAGGAGGAAACAGAACTATTACTCTTTGCAGATGATATGATGGTATACTTAAAGAATTCTAGAGAATCAACTCAAAATTACTTGAAACAATTAACAACTTTAGCAAAGTAGCAGGATATAAAATAAATCCACATAAAACATCAGCATTTCTATACATGACCAACAAAGTCTAGCAGCAAGAGATAGAGAAATTCCATTTAAAGTAACAGTAGACAATATAAAATACTTGGGTGTCTACTTGCCAAGACAAACCCAGAAACTCGATGAACACAATTACAAAACACTTTTCACACAAATCAAATCAGATCTAAATAATTGGGAAAATATCAATTGTTCATGGATAGGCTGAGCTAATAGAATAAAAATGACAATTCTACCTAAATTAATTTACCTATTCAGTGCCATACCAATCAGACTACCTAAAAATTATTTTATACAGCTAGAAAAAATAATAACAAAATTCATCTGGAAAAACAAAAGGTCAAGAATATCAAGGGAAATAATGAAAAAAAATGCACAGGAAGGTGGGCTAGCTGTACCAAATCTGAAACTCTATCATAAAGCGGCAGTCATAAAATCTTTTTGGTATTGGCTAAGAAATAGAGAGGAGGATCAATGGAATAAGTTAGGTATAGGAGACACAGTAGTAAATGACTTTAGTAATGTACTGTTTGATAAACCCAAAGACTCCAGCTTCTGGGATAGGAAGGAACTCAGTATCTGACAAAAACTGCTGGGAAAACTGGAAGATAGCATGGCAGAAATTAGGCATAGACCAACATCTTACACCTAAAATAAGGTCAGAATGGGTACACAATTTAGACATAAAAGGTGATGTCTGTAGGTTTTTTAATCCTTTCAGATGCTTTTGGTTTCCAGATTCAAGAGAGAAGATGAACTATACCAACCTCATTTCCTATTTCTAAAAGGTGACCAAGACTCTGGAAAGAAATCAACATGAGAAGAGTAGGCAGTCTCCATCATGTCCTTATCTTCAGTTTGCAACACTAGAGACTTTAAGGGAATTTCCCCTTGGGTAAGATCCAATGAGAGAGCTCTTTGACACTATATTTTCTGGTATATATTTTCCTAAGTATACTTTCTCTATTTCTATTTATTTATTTATTCATCCATCCATCCATCCATCCATTTATTTATTTATTTATTTATTTATTTATTAGCACATTGTTTTTTTTAATGAGGCAATTGGGGTTAAGTGACTTGCCCAGGGTCACATAGCTAGTAAGTGTTAAGTGTCTGAGGCCGGATTTGAACTCAGGTCCTCCTGACTCCAGGGCCAGTGCTCTATCCACTGCGCCACCTAGCTGCCCCTATTTTTTTTATCACTTTTTTTTTTTTTTGCGGGACAATTGGGGTTAAGTGACTTGCCCAGGGTCACACAGCTAGTAAGTGTTAAGTGTCTGAGGCTGGATTTGAACTCAGGTACTCCTGAATCCAGGGCCAGTACTCTATCCACTGCATCACCTAGCTGCCCTATTTTTTTATTTAAAAAATTTTTTTTGCTATTGACTTGGATAGATGGGTTTCTCTGCTACTTGCTATGTGCATTCATTCTGGAACTTGTATTTGATTGGAAGGTGGTCAAGGCACAGTGGATAGATTGCTGGGCCTGGAGTCAGAGAAGACTCAGCTTCCTAAGTTTGACTCTGAGCAAGTAATTTAACCCTGTTTGCCCCAGTTTCCTCATCTGTAAAATAGGATGGAGAAGGAAATGGCAAACCACTTGCCAAGAAACATTTTGCCAAGAAAACCCCAAATGAGGTGTCAGATACAACTGAAAAAAAAATGACTTCAAAGTTAAGCCTTGGATATAAAGCTTGAGTCCTCCTTTCCTATTAATAAATAGCAACCAGGGGCAGCTAGGTAGCGCAGTGGATAGAGCACCAGCCCTGGAGTCAGGAGTACCTGAGTTCAAATCTGGCCTCAGACACTTAACACTTACTAGCTGTGTGACCCTGGGCAAGTCACTTAACCCCAATTGCCTCACTAAAAATAAATAAATAAAAAAAAAATAGCAACCAGAAGGTTAGCTTGAACTTGAAAACTACATCCTATAGACTAACAATATTCAATAGAGCAGATAAATATAATTCTAGCCTGGTACCTCTTACCTCTCTCTTAGGAGAACAGAGTACCAAGCTTCTGGTTTTTGTTGGTTTGGGATTTTTTTTGGTTTTTTTAGGACAATGAGGGTTAAGTGACTTGCCCAGGGTCACACAGCTAGTAAGTGTCAAGTGTCTGAGATGGGATTTGAACTCAGGTCCTTCTGAATCCAGGGCTGGTGCTTTATCCACTGTGCCATCTAGCTGCCCCTGAGTACTAAGCTTCTAGCTCCAAACTTCTGCTTTCCTTCATGGAAGGATTTAAAGTCTCCCTTGAAGAAAAGTAGGGGAGAAGAGGCCAGAGATGTCTAGTCTGTCTTCCTTTAAGCTATACAATGACACCCTATGCTACCATGGAGGGGGCCACTCTTGTTGCAGTAGCAATTCACTTTTTTTTGGGGGGGGGGGCAGGGCAATGAGGGTTAAGTGACTTGCCCAGGGTCACACAGCTAGTTAAGTGTCAAGTGTCTGAGGCCGGATTTGAACTCAGGGAGTCCTGAATCCAGGGTCAGTGTTTTATCCACTGCACCACCTAGCTGCCCCCAGCAATTCACTTTTATATAGCACTTTCAGTTTTATAAAACACTTTCTCCAGATTATTATATTAGATAAGGAGTGCCAGAATTATTATCCCTGTTTTTCAGATGAAAAGATTGAGGCTGAGACAGATTAAGTGGTTTGTCCAAGTGACAAAGCTATTAAGTATCAGAGAACTCAGCATCTGGGTGAAAAGTCTCATTTTAATTCTATGAAAGATGCTTTGTTTCAATGGTGGCCCTTTAACTGATGAAAGAGTGCCTTAGAAATGTTATTAAATAAATGTTATTGTGTCATTGTAAAATGTTCCCTCTCAGTGCTTTATACCATGAACTTTTCTCTATAGATTATGGTTTGAATTGCATTAACACTAGGCAAAATTATTAAATAGTTGGTTTGTCTTTGACACATGCTTCAGTCTAGGTCCTTAGAGCCTACCTCTTCTGTGATCTGTTCACCTATGTTCTCAAACTTTGCCCCATCCAAACTTATCTATCCCATGTGCCATTTCCTTAGGACTTCTTTCCTAGATAATCTGATAAATTGATTCATGTTGCTAATCTCTCATTCATTTATTTATTTTACATTTATTTTTTCTTTTTCAATTTTTAAACATTTTTATTTAAAGTTTTAAGTTCCAAATTCTACACCTCTCTTCCTCCCTAACCTCCTACCTCCCAGAGAGGGTAAGCAGTCAGATTTGGTTATACATTCGCAATCATATAAAACATTTCCATATTAGTTTTTTTTTTTATAAGAAGACTTGAATAAAAGAAAAAATATGAAAGAAAGTAAGTGAAGAATAGCATGCTTCAGTCTGTATTCAAACAATATCAGTTCTTTCTCTGGAGGTGGATAGTATATTCTGTCATTAGTCCTTTAGGATTGTTTTATATTGCTGAGAATAGCTAAGTCATTCACAATTCTTCATCAAACAATATTGCTATTACTGTGTACAATGTTCTCCTGGTTCTGTTCACTTCACTATGCATCAGTTCATATAAGTCTTTTCAGGTTTTTCTAAAATCATCCTGCTTGTCATTTCTTATAGCAGACCTAGAAGTGGTATTGCTGGATCAAAGGGTTTACAGTTTTATAGCACTTTGAGCACAGTTCCAAATTGCTTTTCAGAATGGTTGGATCAGTTCCACCAACAATGCATTAGTGTCCCAATTTTCCCAAATTTCCTCCAAGATGCAACATTTTCCATTTTTGTCATATTATCAATCTGATGGGCATGAGGTGGTACCTCAGAGTTATTTGAATTTGCATTTCTCTAATCAATAGTGATTTAGAGCATTTTTTCATATTACTATAGATAGCTTTGATTTCTTTGTCTAAAAACTGCCTGTTCATATCCTTTGACCATTTATCAACTGGGGAATGACTTGTACTTTTATAAATTTGACTCAGATCTCTATATATCTGAGAAATGAGGCCTTTATCTGAGATATCTCTTACAAAATCTGCCCCCCCCCTTTTCTGATTTTTGGTTGCATTGGTTTTATTTGTACAAAACCTTTTTAATTTTATATAATCAAAATTATCTAGTTTACATTTTGTAATACTCTTTATGTCTTCTTTGAGCCTAAATTCTTCCCTTATCCATAAATCTGACAAACTATTCCTTCTTCTCTTAATTTGCTTATGGTATCATCCTTTATGTGTAAATCATGGTGTAAGATGTTGGTCTATATCTAGTTTCTGCCATAAACATTTTATAAACAAAACTGTTTTCCAGTCTTCCCAGCAGTTTTTGTCAAATAATGAGTTTTTGTTCCAAAAACTTGGATCTTTGGGTTTATCATATACTATATTACTATGGTCATTTACTATAATTCAATATATTCCACTGATCTATCACTCTATTTCTTAGCCAGTACCAGATTGTTTTGATAATTTTTTTTTAAGTGAGGCAATTGGGGTTAAGTGACTTGCCCAGGGTCACACAGCTAGTAAGTGTTAAGTGTCTGAGGCCAGATTTGAACTCAGGTACTCCTGACTCCAGGACTGGTGCTCTATCCACTGTGCCACCTAGCTACCCCTGTTTTGATAATTTTTATAACTTTATAATACAGTTTGAGATCTGGTATGGCCAGACCACATTCTTTTGTATTTTATTTTCATTGGTTTCTTTGATATCCTTGAGCTTTTGTTTTTCCAGATGAATTTTGTTATTATTTTTTCTGGCTCTATAAAATGATTTTTTGATAGTTTGATTGGTATGGCACTGAATAAATAGCTTAATTTAGGTAGAATTGTCATTTTTATTATATTGGCTTGGCCTACCCATGATTAATAGCTTTCCAGTTATTTAGATCTGATTTTATTTGTGTGGAGTTTTATAGTTATGTTCATATAGTTCCTGGGTTTGTCTTGGCAGGTAGACTCCCAAGTATTTTATATTGTCTACAGTTATTTTAAATGGAATTCCTCTTTTTATCTCTTGCTACAAACACTTAATTCATGTTGTTGAGACCTAGATGGAGATTAAATGATAAATAAGACCAGTCACTGTCTAACATTTTGAACATCATGTTCACCTTCTACCACAACTTCTTTCTTCAATAAACATTTATTTTCATAACCAGGGAACACAAATGGAGGGGATCCCAATAGAGAATTTATGTGGGTAGAGCAAATGTGGCTAGAACAACTCATACTCTTTTTGGGAGGGGGGGAGGGCAGGGCAGTGAGGGTTAAGAGACTTGCTCAAGGTCTGAGGCCAGATTTGAACTCAGGTCCTCCTGAATCCAGGGCCAATGCTTTATCCACTGCACCACCTAGCTGCTCCCACCAATAAACATTTATTTTCAAAGTCTGTTATGCATAAGGCCCCATATTATGTTCTTGAGAAACAAAAATTAATAACAGCATCTATTCTTTTTTCATTAATAGAGTATTTTATTTTTTCCTGTTACATGTAAAGATAGTTCTCAACTTTTGTTTATACAGGCTTTCCAATTTCAGATTTTTCTCCCTCCCTCCCCTCCCTCCCCCCTCCCCTAGACAGCAGGTAATCTGATATAGGTTATTTATATATATATATATATATACACACACACACACATACACACAATAACATTAAACATATTTCTGCATTAGTCATGTTATAAGAGAAAAATCAGAGCAATGACGAAAAACCTCAAAATAGAAAAACAACAGCACTAAAAAAAAAAGAAATACTATGGTTCATTCAGCATCTATACTCCACAGTTCTCTTTTTTTTGTTTTTCCTGGATTTGGAGATCCTCTTCTATCATGAGTTCCCTGGAACTCTTCTGTACCATTGCATTGGTGAGAAGAATATAGTCCATCACAGTAGATCAACACACAATGTTGATGATACTGTGTACAATGTTCTTCTGGTTCTGCTCATCTTATTCATCATCAGCCCATGCAAGACCCTCCAGGTTTCTCTGAACTCCTGCTCATCGTTTCTTACAGCACGATAGTATTCCATTGTATTCATATACTACAACTTGTCCAGCCATTCCCCAACTGATGGGCACCCCCTCAACTTCCAATTCCTTGCCACCACGTAAAGAGCAACTATAAATATTTTTGTACATGTGGGTCCCTTTCCCCCTTCCATGATTTCTTTGGGAAAAAGACCCAAAAGTGGTATTGCTGTGTCAAAGGGTATGGAGAGCTTTATCGCCCTTTGGGCATAATTCCAAATTGCTCTCCAGAATGGTTGGATCAGTTCATAGCTCCACCAACAATGCATTAGTGTTCCAATTTTCCCACAGCTTCTCCAACATTTATTATTTTCCTTTTTTGTCATTTTAGCCAATCTGATAGGTGTCAGGTGGTACCTCAGAGTTGTTTTAATTTGCATCTCTCTAATCATTAGAGATTTAGAGCATTTTTTCATATGGGAATAGATAGCTTTGGTTTCTTCACCAGAAAACTGCCTGTTCATATCCTTTGACCATTTCTCAATTGGGGAATGACTTGGATTCTTATAAATTTGATTTAGTTCCCTATATATTTTAGAGATGAGGCCTTTATCATAAGTACTGGCCATAAAAATTGTTTCTCAGCTTTCTGCCTCCAACAGCACCTATTCTTAAGGAATTTAAAACCTGCTGAGGGATAGGATATACTCACAAATAAGTAAAACACAAGGCAACGTGTGAGAGGGGCAAAGGAGAGATCCACACAGATTGCTTTGCTAGGGTGATGTCAAACTCAAATAGAAACAAAGCCACTAACCTGTACATAAAGATCCTGTAGCAGCATATTCACTTAATTTAAAAATATGTTTCCTGTGGTTTATTGTATTTTTATTTATTTTGTCAACTATTTTCCAATTACTTTTTCATCTGCTTTGGGCTACACTTGGGGGAGTATTGTGAGTTCCATGTGACCTGCAGGTGTGCATTCAACATCTCTGCTCTTATGAACTACCTAGTACATTTCAGGCATGGGGGGATGGTTTGTGGGAAGATATATTGATTTTCTGTGGAACACTTCAAGTTTCTGAGCCTCTGTTTCCTCATCTCAACCAGGGCTGTCATTTCAACCTGAGCTGTGCTGGTATATAGGACTCATTTTTTAACTTTGATCTGAGTTATTAATACTTTCTTAAGCCTGAACTCTAGCCAATCAACAGAATGATGAATCTAGCCCTGATTTGTACCTTAGATTTCTGAGGGCTGATTCAAGCTGGCTTCAGCACACCCCATATGACTTGGGGATTTAAGTAAAGGTTTTTGGGTAAGTATTAACACGTTGTATAAGGCGATAGAGCCCTGGTAGCAAAAGCCTCAAAAAGGAGGGGCTCAGGGGTGGCTAGGTGGCACAGTGGATAAAGCACCAGTCCTGGATTCAGGAGTTCCTGAGTTCAAATCCGGCCTCAGACACTTGACACTTACTAGCTGTGTGACCTTGGGCAAGTCACTTAAGCCCCATTGCCCTGCAAAAAAAAAAAGGAGGGGCTCATACCCCTAAAAGCATGAAGTTAGAGTGGCCTTAGACATAAAAATACATTCTTGGCATCCTTTACATCCACACTTAAATTACCCTGCATTCCTAGGAATGCTAGTTATATCTTGAGCTAGCTCTGAATTTCAGTATCTCAGAGTACTTTATTTTGTACCTCTCCAATACACTATCTATATAAATTAAGTATAATAATCACTTATATTTGTACTGCATACCTTTACTCAACTGAAGTCCATGAAGGCAAGCACCACCTTTTATCTCTCTCATCATACACACACAAGTAGGGACAGAATAAATGACTGTTCCATGAGTGACTAAATGAATGAATATGCCAAAGTACCATCTTGATTGCCCTCTCCGATCTATGATAGGATTACTCAGGAACAGGAGAAGGATAATTACAACTCTCCAAAGAAAACAGAGAAGAGAAAAGAGTGTGAATTCTTTCATCAGAAAATACACGAACAAGAAAAGGATATTTGTTCTTTTGTAAATGAATGGCACAGGTTTGGACTGGATTGTTGGACATCGCCACTGAATATTCCTAACAAATGCTAAACATTTGGTGCCACCTGCTGGTGTGTTACTTCAAATTCAACAAAATCAACAAACTGGAGCTTCTGTCATTCTGTAAAACCCTGGGTTGGAAGTTCTGAGGAATACAAAGATGAACTAATAACAGCAATGGCAGCTTATGTTTCTGTAGCACTTGTAGGTTTTAAAAAGGACATTCTTCACAATAATCCTAGCAGTCATGTGGTGCAAATATGATTAATCCCATTCTATAGCTGAGGAAATAGGTTCACAGCACTTATGCACATAAATAACTGTATTTATTGCACACAGTAAACACTTATTCAATTCAATTCAAATTCAATTCAACCATTTAGTTGCCCATTACATCCAAGGCATTATGCTTAGTTTGGAAATATAATGATAGATATAGCACAGTCCCTGCCCTCAAGGATATGCCAGTCTAATGTAGTGGAATAGATATGAACATAAATAAATGCTTCCTGGGGTCTACCTTGTAATGGAGCAAAGGAGAGATCCATAAAAACATTCTCTCTGTAAATCTGAGCACAAATCCCTCCATGCTATGCAGGAAGTAGACCTAAACTGTCTCTTGAAGAGAAATTTCAAGAGGTAGAATTAAGGAGAGATTGTGTTCTAGGCATGGGGGTAGGAATAGCTAATCAATTAATTTGACTGGATAGTAGAATACTTGAAGGGAAGTGGTGTTAAATAAGGTGCAATGAATATTTTTTGATTGAATATGTGAACATAAAATTAACAAACATATAAAACAGAAGATAAAGGATGCATGAGAAGTACAGGAAAAGTGCTACCATGAAAGTCCAGTGGCAGTAGTCACTTCTTGATTGGGAAAAACTTCACAGAGAAGATAGCATTTGAGGTGAAACTTAAAGGATAATAGGATTTTTACTAATAATTCACTAATTTTTATTAATGAAACTCAAATAGGAACAAAGCCATTAACATGTATATAAAGATCCTGCAGCAGCAAATTCACTTAATTGTAAAATATAATGTTTTTCTGTGGTTTACTGTATTTTTTTTTATTTTGTTAACTATTTTCCAATTACTTTTTTTTTTTAAGTGAGGCAATTGGGGTTAAGTTGACTTTCCCAGGGTCACACAGCTAGTAAGTGTTAAGTGTCTGAAGCCGGATTTGAACTCAGGTACTCCTGACTTCAGGGCCGGTGCTTTATCCACTGCGCCACCTAGCCGCCCCCCAATTACTTTTTTTGTTTTGTTTTGTTTTTTTGTTTTTTTGTTTTGTTTTTTTTAGGCAATGGGGGTTAAGTGACTTGCCCATGGTCACACAGCTAGTAAGTGTCAAGTGTCTGAGGCCGGATCTGAACTCAGGTACTCCTGAATCCAGGGCCGGTGCTTTAACCACTGCGCCATCTAGCTGCCCCCTCCAATTACTTTTTAATCTGGTTTGGGACACACTTGAGAGTGTTGTTATAGGAGCAGACAAATGGTGAGAGATGAATGTGATGAGCTGAGAGATCATAGCCCACAGTTTGCCTATGAAAACTAAGTACTTGGGGCAGTTAGGTGGCGCAGTGGATAGAGCACCGGCCCTGGAGTCAGGAGTACCTGAGTTCAAATCCGACCTCAGACACTTAACACTTACTAGCTGTGTGACCCTGGGCAAGTCACTTAACCCCAATTGCCTCACTAAAAAAAAACCAAAAACCAAAAAAAACTAAGTACTTGAGGAACAATCTCTTATCAATATGAAATTTAGAATTAATAAATAAATGAAGTATTTATTAAATGTTTACTATGTGCAAAACATTGTGCCAAGTGCCAGGGATACAAAAAAAAAAGGAAATAATCCCTATTCTCAAGGAGCTCATGGAGGAAACAATACAGATGAAAGGTTCCATGGTTCATAAGGGTCAATGGTATATCTAAGGAGCAACAGATAAAGAATCCTGAGTGTGGAGAGTTGAGATTTTTATACTCTGCCTAGGAGAGGCCCCCTATTCTGTAATTCTAATGTATCTTGTTCATTTCAATTCTGATTTAGTAAATGTATTTTAACTATATACCAGTGAGTAATCTTTTTAGAGTCATATGAAGTTGGTAAAGGGAGTAGAAGATCCATTGATGGGGATCAAGCCGTGAAAGATTTGTGAGTTATTATTCGATTTGTTAACATTCTTAGAAAGAACACCAGGGGGGCAGCTAGATGGCGCAGTGGATAGAGCACTGGCCCTGGAGTCAGGAGTACCTGAGTTCGGATCCGTCCTCAGACACTTAACACTTACTGGCTGTGTGACCCTGGGCAAGTCACTTAACCCCAATTGCCTAACCAAAAAACAAAACAAAACAAAACAAAACAAAACAGAAAGAACACCAGGGGAAACACTGAGAAAAGACAAAGCTCTAAAAAACTGTTATTTCACCAGTGGGCTAGGAGAGGAGGCTGACTAGCTCAAGCTTCAAGTGACATCTAGTGGCTCAATCAAATATAGCAACCTACCGGGAAGGCTGTTTCCCTGGGGCATCCACCTTGTATCAAGTTATAGCTCTAATATTAGCCATCTTAAGCTATGACTCTTGATTAATGAAACACTGCTCCTGCCTTTGTTAAATGAAAGTGTGTTTTTTGGAATCAGGAAGTCTTAAGTTTGAATCCTGCCTCAGAAATTAACTGTGTGACTCTGGGCAAAACATTTGGCATCTCTCAAACTTAGTTTTCTCATCTTTAAAAAAGGGTCAATAAGAGTACTTACTTTAAAAGCTGTTATGAGGATTAGATGAGATAATATGTATATAGCACTTTGAAAATTTTAAAGTCCTATGTAAATGTTTGCTGTTATTATTGACATACCATTTCAATAACCCCGCCAGTCATTTTTTAGTGCAATATTATTTCTAAGTAGGAGATAGTGCTATCCCTTCCAAGATTACCTTCCAATCACTATTTTTGTTTTTGGTGGGTCAGTGAGGGTTAAGTGACTTGCCCAGGGTCCCACAGCTAGTAAGTGTCAAGTGTCTGAGGCCGGATTTGAACTCAGATCCTCCTGAATCCAGGGCTGGTGCTTTAGCCACTGCACCACCTCGCTGCACCCTAAGATTACCTTACACCTACTCTATTTTGCATGTGTGGATTTATTCTGTTACCACTATTAGAATATAAGTTCCTTGAAGGCCAGGACTGCTTTTGTTTTTCTTTTATCCTTAGCACAGTGCAGGGCATATAGTAAGCACTTAATTAATAAACTTGTTGGTGAATTGATTTTGCACCTGGAAAAATTCACCATCTTGAAAGAATCCCACTTCTATTTAAACCTTGTGCAAGATATCCTTCATGACAGTGGTGAAAACTTTGGACAAGCATACATCTTCATGTTTATTCCTCATTTGACATTGGCAAGGAACAACAGAATATCAATGGAAGGTTGACTGCTTAGTGTCAGCAGGCTGAAGCATTGTATCAGTGATGACTTCTGTGCAAAGAGTTGTGTGAAGGACATTATCAAGAACATGAATGGACAGAAAAAGAGGTGGACTCCTCATATAGCAAGAATGAGAGGGTAGATGGACAGCTCAAGGGCCACATTCATCTCTGAGAATATTAAAAGAGCTAGAGAAAAACATCCACCCTGTTGAGTAGATTTTCTAAGAACTTGCATAAAGATATGGTTAAGAATTACACAGGCTATGGAGAGTTGGGGATATGCATTGTTAGAAAGAGGAGTCCCGGGACAGCTAGGTAGCACAGTGGATAGAGCACCAGCCCTGGAGTCAGGAGGACCTGAGTTCAAATCCGGCCTCAGACGCTTAACACTTGCTAGCTGTGTGACCCTGGGCAAGTCATTTAACTCCAATTGCCTCACCAAAAAAAAAAAGAGAAAGAGGAGTCCCAGTGGTCTAAAGATGGTTTCATTGACTAAGTACCACAGGGCAACTTTATAGGTGTTCCACTTTCAAGAGACATGTCCTTTAAAAACATGCATACCCCTCATCTCTCATTTGCATGCTCCTGTGGTTTATACTTAGATATGCCCTCTTGGTACTAAAATTAGAAAGGATTGGAAGGAAATACATGGAAGTCTGAAAAGAACAGGAATCATCTAAAAGGTTGTTAATTGTTGTGCTGAGGGGAATATGGATGGGCCATGATCTGTGTGGTTGAAGGAAACACCCAAATCTGTGGGATCCCAGATCCATTTGAGAATTTATTTTTAGTTTTCATTTGTGTACATGTTGTATCTCTCCAGTAGAATGTATAAGCTACTTGAAGGCAGAGATGGTTTTATTTTTGGTGCTGTATTCCCAGTGCTTTGCATATATACAGAACTGAATAAATGCTTGTGGAATTCAACTCAACCATTGCAAACCTACAAGCACAACTGAGGAAGCTCCAAATTCTGACAGCCAAAACATTGTATTTTTAAATTTATTTACCCACTCATTTATTCATTCATTCATTCATTCATTCATTCATTCATTCATTCATTCATTCATTTATCCATTTATTTATCTATCTATCAATTTACTTATTCATTCATTCATTCATTTATTAATTAATTAATTCATCTATTCATTTGTGTATTTTTGTATGTATGTATTTGTCTGTCTATCTCTCTATCCATTTATTTATTTATTCATTTATCTATCTATCGATTTGGAATTTTCCCCAAGTTACATGCATAAACAAATTTACACATTGATTTTTTTTTTTTGCAGGGCAGTGAGGGTTAAGTGACTTGTGCAGGGTCACACAGCTAGTGTCAAGTGTCTGAGGCTGGATTTGAACTCAGGTCCTCTTGAATCCAGGGCCAGTGCTTTATCCACTGCACCACCTAACTGCCCCCTTACACATTGATTTTTAAAACTTTATATTCCAAATTCTCTTCCTCCCTCCCTCCCCACCCCCCCTTAAGAACTCAAGCAATTTGGGGGCAGCTAGGTGGCGCAGTGGATAAAGCACCGGCCCTGGATTCAGGAGTACCTGAGTTCAAATCTGGCCCCAGACACTTGACACTTACTAGCTGTGTGACCCTGGGCAAATCACTCAACCCCCATTGCCCCGCAAAAAAACAAAACAAAACAAAAGAACTCAAGCAATTCAATATAAGTTATACATGTGAATTCATGCAAAACATTTCCACATTAGTCAAGTTGTGAAAGGAAACAGACAAAAAACTTTAGAAAGAGGAACTAAAAGAAAATATACTTCAATCTGTATTCAGATATCATCAGTTCTTTCTCTGTAGATGGATTGACTTTTTCTTTCTTTTTCTTTTTTTTGGCAGGGCAATGAGTGTTAAGTGACTTGCCCAGGGTCACATAGCTAGTAAGTGTCAAGTGTTTGAGGCTGGATTTGAACTCAGGTCCTCCTGAATCCAGGGCAGGTGCTTTATTCACTGCACCACCTAGCTGCCCCCTGGACTGCATTTTTCCTAAGTCCTTCTGATAGCATCCTGCTCATCATTTCTTACAGCACAACAGTGTTCCATCCTAATCTCATCCCACAATTTGTTCAGCCATTCCCCAATTGATGGGCATCACCCCAATTTCGAATTCATCTTTTAAAAAATCTCTTTCAGGATACCAACCTAGTAGTGGTATTGCTAGGTCAAAGAGTATACATTGTTTTATAGCCTCTTGTCCATAGTTCCAAATTGCTCTAAAGAATGTTTGAATCAGTGTACAACTTTACCAAGAGTGTATTAATGTCTCATTTGCCCCATATCCCCCACAACATTTATCATTTTCCTCTGCTGTCCTATTATCCAATCCAATAGGTATGAGGTAGTAACCAGAATTGTTTTGACCTGAATCTCTCCAATCAATAGGGAGTTAGAGCATTTTTTTCATATGGCTATAGGTAGCTTTGATTATTTCATCTGAAAATTTCATGTCTTTTGATTATCAATTCAGCCAAAACACTGTAGCAGCAAAGTTGTCTGACTCAGGTCTGTTTCTCTAGTTAGTTGTAGATGTTCTGCTGGGGCAGGACCTTTCAACTGGTGTTTAGGGGTGGATGACCTTTGACTGTGGTATTCAAGGGGACAGGGATGCCACCTAATGTTCAGAATGCAGCTCTGCATGTTGGGGGAGGCAGGGAGCTGACTTATACACGTTTGAAAGTCGATTAGTAAATTTTCAGTGTGAGCATCTACACCTCAGAAATCAGCAAATGCTACAAAAAAAGGGCTTGATTTATTCTTTTGTTTTTTTCTAGACCAGGAATCAACAAACCACAGACCCCAACATGACCAGCTTCCTGTTTTTAAACTTCCCACAGCCAAAGAATGGTTTTTACATTTAAAAAATACAGTAAAATTTTACTTACAAATGTAAAAATCATTCTTATCTTGTAGGCCATAGAAAAACTACAAAAGGAGACAGTAGATTCTCATCCCTTCCAACCCCTAAAAGTTTGCAGAACCTTGGTCTAGACTTAAGAAAGTGATGAAGAAAATGTTAATGCAGATTGAACTTTAAAATGGGAGGGGGCAATTAGGTGGCACAGTGGATAGAGCACCGGCCCTGGAGTCAGGAGTACCTGAGTTCAAATCCGGCCTCAGACACTTAACACTTACTAGCTGTGTGACCCTGGGCACACTTAACCCCAATTGCCTCACTTAAAAAAAAAAAGACAGAGAAAAAAATGCATTGGAGGGCAGCTAGGTGGCACAATGGATAAAGCACTGGTCCTGGATTCAGGAGGACCTGAGTTCAAATGTGGCCTCAGACACTTGACACTTGACACTTACTAGCTGTGTGACCCTGGTCAAGTTGCTTAACCCTCATTGCCCTGGAAAAAAAAAATGTATTGGGTGTATACATTTATGATGAGCTAGTTGTTAAACATTTATATGATGTTTCTTTCAATTGCTACAAAATTATTAGGAAGTTAGAATTATAGGGAATGTTTAGATCTGTAAGGAATACAGTAACCTCCCTGAAAGAAGAAACCCTAAAGAGGCTCAAAACTTCCAAGTCACCCTGTCATAGTAAGTCCTGCAGTAACAACTGAAGTCCCCTTTTCCTGATAACAGGGAGTTTGAATATAAACTAGCCACCAATTCCCCCAGCATTCCCACCTCCCAATAAATCAGCATCAGTGCTTAACCATGAACTTCATCCCAGGCCCAAGAACCTGGTTCCTCCAATGCTTGGTTCTATTTCACTAAGATAAGAACCCACTTCACCTGCATTGGGTATTTAACTCTGTCTGGGGCCCCAACAGATGGTCCTATATCCATCATTCCTGACCACCACTTTGTTTTGTGAGTATCTCCCCCCGATAAAGTTGGCTTGCTTTACTTTCTGTCCTCTCCTGTACTGTGCTACACTTTGTCTGGTGGTGCTTTGCATCCCAGGAATACCAATTGTCTCCTTGGAATGATCAGCTGTTGTCCAGGGTTGTGACTAAACATCTCAGCAGCCTGCATTATGTCTTTGATTTAGGGAAAGTAGAATGCAAGGGCTGGATCTGAAACTCCACACTCAGATGGCAGCTGCCTCCTACTCTTCCTTATATTATTATTATTGTGGGGATTTTTGGTGAGGCAGTTGGGGTTAAGTGACTTGCCCAGGGTCACACAGCTAGTAAGTGTCAAGTATCTGAGGCCAGATTTGAACTCAGGTCCTCCTGAATCCAAGGCTGGTGCTTTATCCACTGCACCACCTAGCTGCCCTCTCTTCCTTATATTAGGACTGTGACCAGGTCACCTGTCTAAAAATGAATGTCCCTTGGGCTTTTCTCCCTCAGAATAGAAGTGGCAGATAAGGGAGATTGCTGCCTCTGCTAGACCTTGGTATCCCAAACTTCTCTAAGTGCATTAAGACAAAATCGTATCCACTTTTTCATTTTCTTTTTTCAATTTTAGTGAGGCAATTGGCGTTAAGTGACTTGCCCAGGGTCACACAGCTCATAAGCATTAAGTGTCTGAGGTCAGATTTGAACTCAGGTACTCCTGACTCCAGGGCCGGTGCTTTATCCACTGAGCCACCTAGCTGCCCCTCACTTTTTCATTTTCAACTTACTTACCATCTCTTCACTTCTCAGTAATTTCCCAGGCTGTTGCCCTTTCAGTCATCCTACTTTCCTTCTTTCTCATTCTTGACCCTTTGATAAACTCTATGCTATCTTCAATTTAAGAACTGAATCCCTTGGATTCATTAAGGAATTGGAAGTTTATTAAGGAATTTTTATGGACAGTTCTTGAGACATAATTAAGACAGTGAAGTTTACAGTTTCAGAGTTCTGAGTTACCACAAGCACATGAGATTTCCTCATTCATGTTTCCCTGCCAGGACTTTGTAAGTGCATGTCCATTCTTCCTCACAGATATCGAGTATATTGGTGGGCTAGTGAGAACGAATGGACTGCATTTAATGTGTAAGTTTATATGTGGACCGTGGTGTATTTGTTATTTTTGCATTTGCTTTGTATGAGTAGCTGTGATTATAATAATAATAATAATAATAATAATAGTTTTCATTTTATTGTTTTTTGTTTGTTTTGGGAGGAGTAATGAGGGTTAAGTGACTTACCCAAGGTCACACAGCTAGTAAGTGTCAAGAGTCTGAGGCCAGATTTGAACTCAGGTCCTCCTGAATCCAAGGCCAGTGCTTTATCCACTGCACTACCTAGCTGCCCCCCCACCTTTGTGTGTGTGAGGCAATTGGGGTTAAGTGACTTTCCCAGGGTCACACAGCTAGTAAGTGTTAAGTGTCTGAGGCCAGATTTGAACTCAGGTACTCCTGACTCCAGGGCCAGTGCTCTATCCACTGCGCCACCTAGCTGCCCCATAGCTGCCCCCTTTTCATTTTATTGTTAAGCAAATGGTAATGTTTATAATCTAATGAGCCATCCTACTGAGTGACTGGATTTGTGTAAATGGAAGACCATCACTTGGGACTTGAGGCCTGTAGTAGGTGAGTAGGTAATGTATATTTTACCACAAGAGGGTTAACACTGGGACACAGAGAAGTGGAGTGTGGCCATGTGATGGTGGTCCTTTTCTAGGAGCCTAGACCTGCTTGTGTGGGGAATACCTCATTTAGGTGTTATACAGAAGAGAGTGGCTACAGAAGCAGTGCCATCAGGAAGGAGCCAGGTCTCAGTAAGTGCCAGGAAATAGAATGAATGAGGAAAAAGATTTAAGATGAGAAGAAGTTTGCTAATTAGGGAGTGGGTATTGTGGTAAAATAATGGAATTTGGCAGATGCCCAGGGTTCCGACTTGATTGATTTAGTAGTGTTTGAATTGGGTGTGAATGAGAAACTACTAAGTACCCACTTAAGGTGATTAGATTTTGAGCCACACCTGGCTGCCCTGTTAAACCTAGTTTAACTTGGCCAACCCTGAGAAGGAGTGTCCTCAGAGGCTGTAGACTGCATCATCAATAGAGGACCAGTCTCAGCCACACAACTTGAAGGACCTCCCCTTTGGGGGAGGAAGAAAAAAGTAGAAAAAGGGACCCCAACAGGAAGTAGCTCTCTCTCTGGCCTTGGAGGAGCTTTCAGAGCAGACTGGAGACTGGCCGCCATAGAAATTACAGACCCCTGGTGGTGAATTAATAAAATCCAGCTCTTTGAATTAGCTGAGCTGAAAGTGAGTTTGGGTTTTGAGACAGCCTTTGCTAGAGCCGTGGAGATTATCCATTTTCCTCTTTCCCTATTCCCTTGTCATTGGCTTAATTAATTTCATTTTTGCTCTGTATTTTATTCCCATTAATAAAACCTGATTTGTTTGTGGAAAAGAGGCTGTTGATCCCCTTCTTCTGTGGGTTTTACTGCTCTAGGCATTGTCCTATGTAATTATTTGGATGTTTTTTGGAGCAATTGTATCATGAATTTGAGAGCTCACAGCCTTTCCTCTACCATCTTGGCTCCACCCTGGAAGTCATCTCTGCTAATGCATCATAAGACTGAGACAGAAGCCAGGGTATGTGGTAGAAGGTGAGGCCTAATTACTCCATCCAGAATGGAAACAGCAACAGCATTTAGAATACAGAGGCAAAGGGAACAAACACAGACTGACCAAACTATGTAAGAGTCCCAGAGGGGTCAGAGTTTGGGCCTGCCACAAAGTCCCACACTATGAGGCTGAAAATGTGAGTAAACAGAAGAAAACACTGGATGTGATAGAAAAGTATCATGGATTAAAAGGAGTCCAAGAGGTAAGAGCAACCCAACATCAAGTACAAACAGAACCTCATAAAAAAGAGAAAAATAATGATAAAAAGTGAGAATGAAGTGAACTTACCTGTACCAGATTTCAAAATATCTTTCAAAGTATTGATCATCAAAACTATTTGACACTAGTTAAAAAATTTTAAAGTTGACAAAGTAAACATTTATCAATTAGGCAATAGGTAAACAAATTGTGATAAATGAATGTAATGGAATATTACTATGCTGTGAAAAATTCTGAATATATAGAAGATGGAAAAAAAGACATGAACTGAGGCAGAATGAAGTAAGCTGAGCAGACAAAACAATATACACAATAACTACCACAATGTAAAATGGAAAGAACAACAAACACAAAGTCATTGAAAATGAATGTTACTTCTGGAGAGCAATTTGGAATTATGCCCAAAGGTCTATAAAACTATACATACCCTTTGACCCAGCAATACCTCTATTAGGTCTTTTCCCCAAAGAGATCATAAAAAAGGGAAAAGGACCCACATATACAAAAATATTTATAGCTGCTCTTTTTGTGGTGGCAAGGAATTGGAAATTGAGGGGTTGCCCATCAATTGGGGAATGGCTGAACAAGCTGTGGTATATGAATGTAATGGAATACTATTGTTCTGTAAGAAACGATGAGCAGGCAGATTTCAGAGAAACCTGGAAGGATTTACATGAACTGATGTTTAGTGAGATGAGCAGAACCAGGAGAACATTGTACACAGTATCATCAACATTACTTGTTGATCAACTGTAATAGACTTGATTCTTCTTGGCAATACAATGGTCCTAGATAGTTCCAAAGGACTCATTATGGAAAATGCCCTCCAAATCCAGAAAAAGAAAGAACTGTGGAACCTAGATGCAGATTGAACCATACTTTTTCTTTTTTCTTTTTTGAGGTTTTTCCTTTTTGCTCTGATTCTTCTTGCATAGCATGACTATTGCAGAAATACATTTGGGGCAGCTAGGTGGTACAGTGGATAGAGCACCAGCCCTGGATTCAGGAGCATCTGAGTTCAAATCTGGCCTCAGACACTTGATACTTGCTAGCTCTGTGACCCTGGGCAAGTCACTTAACCCCAATTGCCTCACCAAAAAAAAAAAAAAAAAAGAAATACGTTTAATGTGATTGTACACATATAACCTATATCAGATTACTTGCTGTCTTGGGGAGGGAGGAGGGTGGGGAGGGAGGGAGAAAAATTTGAAACTAGAAATCTTATAAAAACAAATGTTGAAAACTATCTCTACATGTAACTGGAAAATAATAAAATACTTTTATGGAAAAAAAAAGAAAGAAAGTGAATGTCACAAAATAACAAAGAACAAGCATGGAACTAAAGGAAAGATATGAGAGGACCCTCCCCCACTCCTCACTCTTTTGTAGAGTTTGCAGGTCCAGGGGTATGGAATACCAAATATATTTTCAGAATCTTTCAATATTATTATCAATTTTGCTTATTTTTTTCCTTTTTTCTTTTTTCTTTACATATATTGTCATATAGGATGGCTATGAGGAATAGGAAGAAAAATACAGGGAGAAATTTAGGTAATATAAAAACAAAAGTTACTAATATTTATTTTAGAAAATAGAAAAGTCAATTAATGGAATCAGTTAAGTACATGAGGTCCTGGAGCAATTGAACATACTTAGCATAGTGTTCTATAGACTCTAGGACTCCAGGTACTGGGGTAATCACTCACTATTTTATAAAAATACTGAGAATGCTGGAAGATAATCTAACAGAAATTAGTTTTAGATCAACATTCATATCATGTATCACAATAAATTTGGAATAGATATGAGACCTATCTACAAAAGGTCATAACAGAAATAAAATAAAAGATTAGGAGAAGAGATACCTGCCACAACTATGGAAAGGAAAAAAAGTTCTTGTCCAAACAAGTGAGAGAGAATCACCGGACATAATACAGACAATTTTGATTACATAAAATTGATGTTTTTGCTTGAACAAAATCAATGCAGTTAAAATTAGACAGGAAACACTTAATTGGAAAAACTCTTTATAGTAAATTTATCTTATAAAAATCTGACACCCAAGATATATAAGGATTTAATACAACTATAGAAGAGAAAAAGCAATTTCTCAATAGATGAATTGTCAAGGAATATGAAGAGGCAGTTCCTAAAAGAAGAAATACAAGTTATCAATAACCGTATGAAAAAATGCTCCAAAATAAAAAATAATTTCTATCTCATGCCCATTAGATTGGCAAGCAAAACGATCATTATTGGAGGGATGGTGGGAAGTCATGTATAGCTTTTTTTTTCCCCCGGGGCAATGGGAGTTAAGTGACTTGCCCAGGGTCACACAGCTAGTAAGTGTCAAGTGTCTGAGGCCGGATTTGAACTCAGGTCCTCCTGAATTCAGAGCCAGTGCTTTATCCACTGCGCCACCTAGCTGCCCCATCATGTATGGCTTTTAAAAAATATCTTATTTTCTTCCCAATTACATGTAAAAACAAATTTTAACACGTTTACAATTTTTTTGAATTCAAAATCCTTTTCCTCCTTGCCTCTCCTGGCCCTTTCCTGAAAGAGTAAGCAATTTGAAAGAGATTATACATGTACAATCATGCAAAACATATTTCCATATTAGTCACATTGTTAAAAACAAACAAAAAAACCAGACCAATCCCCCTTCCCCCCACCAAAATAAAGTGAAAAATAATACACTTCAATCTGCATTCAGAATTCATTAGTTCCTTCTCTGCATGTGGATAGCATTTTTCATCTTATATCCTTTTGTAAGGGGCTAAAATTCTAGCTATACTATCTAAAATCTAATGAGTGTTGCCAATAAATTATAAGCTTTAGCAAGGGTATTTAAGTGTTTATTAAAGAGCATTAGGATCAGAGAGAAAGGTAAAAATCTAACTATTTCTAAGAGACCCCATCATCCAACCCGCCATGGCAAGGTCAGGAACCAAAAAAGGAAGAAGCCCTCTGCCAGCATCCACTTCCTACTTTGTGTCCTCTTCCCAGAAATGGGAGGCTCCTCAAGTTGATTGGCTGGTAGCCTTGATAGACAGTACCCACTAGCAAACGTCACTTCCTGACGCCAAGGACCTTGACCACATGGCTTGCCCTCAGAAGCTTTCTCCTTATGGTGGAGCTTTCCTACAGTAGCTCTCCAGCAGGTGGTGTCATTCCAATTGTTACACTATGGAATTGTCTTGGATCATTGTTTTGCTGAGAATAACTAAGCCATTCACAGTTGATCATTGTACAATATTGCTGTTACTGTGTATAATGTTCTCCTGGTTTTGCTCACTTTGCTCATATAAGTCTTTCCAGCTTTTTCTGAAATCATTCTTCTCATCATTTCTTATGGCACAATAGTTCATTACAATCATATATCACAACTTGTTCAGTCATGCCCCAGTTGATGGACATCCCCTCAATTCCCAATTCCTTGCCACCACAAAAGAGTTGCTATAAATTTTTTTTTGTACAAGTAGATCCTTCTCTTCTCCCCACCATTTTTAAAAATCCCTTTGGGATATAGACCTAATAGTGGTATTGCTAGATCAAATACTTTGGGCATAGTTTTTTTTTTTTTTTGTGAGGCAATTGGGGTTAAGTGACTTGCCCAAGGTCACACAGCTAGTAAGTGTTAAGTGTCTGAGGCCGGATTTGAACTCAGGTACTCCTGATTCCAGGGCCAGTGCTCTATCCACTGCGCCACCTAGCTGCCCCTGGGCATAGTTTTAAATTGCTCTCTAGAATGGTTGAATCAGTTCACAACTCCACCAACAATGCATTAATGTTCCAATTTTCCCACATCCCCTTCAAATTTTATCATATTTCTTTTCTGTCATATTAGTCAATCTGATAGGTATGAGGTAGTATCTCAGAGTTGTTTTAATTTGCATTTCTCTAATCAATAGTGATTTAGAGCATTTTTAATATAACTATAGATAGCTTTGATTTCTTCATCTGAAAACTGCCTGTTCATATTCTTTGACCATTTATCAGCTGGGAAATTACAAGTATCCTTATGAATTTGACTCAGTTCTCTATATATTTGAGAAACAAGGCCTTTATCAGAGATACTTACTGTAAAAATTATTTCCTAGCTTTCTGCTTTCTTCTAATATTCATTGCATTGGTTTTGCCTGTGTAAAAACCTTTTAATTTAATATAATCAAAATTATCCATTTTATATCTTCTAATGCTCTCTTTATCTTCTTTTGTCATAAATTCTTTTTTTAATCCATAGGTCTGACAAGTAAACTATTCCATATTTCCCTAATTTGAATAAGGTATCACCTTTTATTTCTAAATCATGTACCCATTTTGACCATATCTTGGTATATGGTATAAGATGTTGGTCTATACCTAGTTTCTGCTATGCTGTTTTCCAGTTTTCCCAGCAGTTTTTGTCAAATAGTAAGTTCTTGTCTCAAAAACTTGGGTTTAAATTACTATGGTCATTTATTACTGTGTACCTAATTTATTCCACTGACCCATCATTCTATTTTTTTTTGGAGGGCAATGAGGGTTAAGTGACTTGCCCAGGGTCATACAGCTAGTAAGTGTCAAGTGTCTGAGGCCAGATTTGAATTCAGGTCCTCCTGAATCCAGGGCCAGTGCTTTAGACACTGCACCATCTAGCTGCCCCCATAATTCTATTTCTTGGTCAGTACCAGATTGTTTTGATGATTACCATTTTAAAATAGTTTGAATTCTGGTACTTTGAGGCCACCTTCCTTTGCTTTTTTTCCCCATCAATTCCCTTGATATTATTTATCTTTTGTTCTTCTAGAGGAATTTTGTTATTATTTTTTCTAGATCTATAAAATAATTCTTTGGTGGAAGTCACATATGTTTATGTACATGCAAATTTGTTCAACCACTCTGGAAAGCAACTTGAAACCATACCCCAAAGTCACTAAAATATGCATACCTTTTAGCCAAGTGATAGCATTTCTAAGTGTAGCCATGAAGGAGACTGAAGAAAGAAAGAAAAGATACATATGCCCAACAATATTTATGACAGCACTATTTTTTTTATGTAGCAAAGAACTGGAAACAAAGGGAGTGGCAATTAATTGGGGAATGATTGAACAAAGTGTAGAATATAAAAGGAAGAAAATATTGTTGCACCTGAAGAAATAATAAAGATGACAGATTCAGAAAAACACGGGAGGATTCATATGAACTGTTATAAAGTAAAATTAGCAGATCAATTTACATGCTAAAACTGTAATGGAAAAGAACCATGAATGTTTAAGAACTAGGATAAACACAATGACTAATCATAATGCCAGTGATGAATGGTGATGAATCATACTTTCCACTTCTTGCCAGAGAGATGATGGACTAAAGGTGAAGAACAAGACATACATTTTCAGACACGGCCAATGTATGGGTTTGGTTTTTGTTACTACTTATTTGTTATGAGGTGGGTGGAGCCAAGATGGCAGAGGAAAGGCTGTGGTTCTCTCCACTCCCAACAAACCCGTTATTAAGGGCTAAAATTCTAGCTAAACTGCCTAAAATATCTAATGAGTGGTCGCCAATAAATTATAAGCTTTAGCAAGAGTTAGACTTTTAAGCATTTATTAAGGAGAATAAGAATTTGGTAAAGAGAGAGAAAAAAGGCCTAGATTCCTATCTATTAAAGGGAGAGCACATTTCTAGCTCCGCTCTCCACCAGAGTCCAAAGGAAAGAGAGCGAGACTGAGCGCCAGTCTCTTCCTTCCTCCTCCCACTAGCCCGCGTCACTTCCTGACGCCAAAGAAAAGACTCTTGGTCTTGCGCTCAAAGACCTTCACTTCATGGGTGGAACTCTTCTATAGTAAGTCTCCAGCAGGCGGCGTTATTCCAATCATTACACCGTCCACACACTCCAAAAATAATACCATAAGACAACTCCTGGAGCAGAGTGACTAGGATCACCTGCTATTCAGGCTGAGAGAGGAGCGCAGTGCATGGCACAGAATCAGCCCTGGGAAGGCCATGCTTCCTGAGCCTCAGAATCTTTAGCAGCTTCTGTTGAAACTTGGCTCGTGGACTACTGAGGAGGTCCAGTGGTTGGGGGGAATAGCTGTGGTTTCTGCTGAAACTGGGACAGGGTGCCCATGTTCTGAACCAGCAAGCAAATTTGAGTGGCAGCCACCCATTTGGGGAGGGGCACAGGCATGCCAAGCTTCCAACCATAGAGAATCAGATTTTAATCAGACATCTGCTTCTGGGTCAAAGAGAAAGTGAGCCATGGTTATTTACAGACCAGGCAGGCTGAGAACAAGCCTAATTACCCCCTGAGACAAGCTGTGGCTTGGGAAAGTGCATCCTGGAAGAAGCACCACATGTTAAGAAGGAGTTAAAAGCCAAGAAATAGGTGGTCAAGATGAGTAGGCAGAGAAAGCAACAGACCATAGAAAGCTGCTTTAGGGGCAAAGTAGACCAGAAAACACCCTCAGATGAAGATAATAAAAAAGTTAAAGCTCCTGCACCCAAAGCTTCCAAGAAAAATATAAATTGGTCTTAGGCCATGGAAGTGTTCAAAAAGGATTTTGAAGAGAAAGTAAGAGAGATAGAAGGAAGATTTAGAGAGGTAGAGGAAAAAATGGAAAGAGAAATGAGAGTGATGCAGGAAAGTCATGAAAAAAAGTCAACATCTTGAAAAGCCAAATGGAAAAGGAGATACAAAAGCTCTCTGAAGAAAATAATTGCCTAAGAATTAGGATTGAACAAATGGAAGCTAGTGACTTTATGAGAAACCAAGGCACAATAAAGCAAATCCAAATGAATAAAAAAATAGAGGGCAATATGAAATATCTCCTTGGAAACACAGCTGACCTGGAAAATAGATCCAGGAGAGATCATTTAAAAATCAATGGACTACCTGAAAACCATGATCAAAATGAGTTTAGACATGATCTTCCAAGAAATTGTCAGGGAAAAATTGCCCTGATATTCTAGAAGCAGAAGGTAAAATAGAAATGGAAAGAATCCTCTGATCACATCCAGAAAGCGACCCCAAAAGGAAAACTTCCAGGAATATTATAGCCAAATTCCAAAGATGCCAGATCAAAGAGAAAATATTGCAAGCAGGTAGAAAAAAGGAATTCCAATACTGTGGAGGTACAGTAAAGATAACACAAGACCTAGCAGTTTCTACATTAAAAGACTGAAGGGCATGGAATATGATATTCTGGAGGATAAAGGAACTGGGACTCAACTATTTATTTGTTACAAAGAAATTCACTTTTTGTGGGATGAGGGCAAGAGAAAACTAGAGGAGGAGTAAGGGGATGGCAATAATGTCATTTAAAATAAACATAAAAGGGTAGAAGGAAGATGAGATGACAGACAAGGAGAACAGTGTTGGAACTAACATGTTAAATTTAAAATATTTTTAAAAACCCAGACTACCCCCAAATGTATATAGTACATGTCTATAGTATCATATAATTCTATTTTTCTGTACTTCTTTGTGTAAGGAAATGTTCACATTTGTTGATGATATTTTACCAAGTTCATAATAACAAAAACATATTTAAAAGATAGATTTTATCTTAAGAAGCAGACAGAGACCATTGAAAGCAAGGCAGAATTTCCCAAGTGCTGATCTTCTTCCTATTTTCTTCTGGGCCCAGCTCATTGTCCATTTGCTATATCAAAGATATAGGGAGTGATGGACGACTTCTATGGGCTGTTTGCTAAGCTGCATGTCATAGTCTGCACAGCAGACATTCTTTTGTTTTTTTATAATTTTCTTTTTAAAAATGTTCTGAATTTGGGGCAGCTAGGTGGCGCAGTGGATAGAGCACTGGCCCTGGAGTCAGGAGTACCTGGAGTCAGGAGTTCAAATTTGGCCTCAGACACTTAACACTTACTAGCTGTGTGACCCTGGGCAAGTCACTTAACCCCAATTGCCTCGCTAAAAAAAACAAAAACAAAAACAAAATGTTCTGAATTTAATCACCAATGCAAACATTTGTACATATAAAGAACAAAAAAACCCCTCATATATTAAACTGTTAACTGTTTGTTTTAAAAGAAGTAGATATCCAAATTGAATAAGTTAGTAACAAAATGTTCCAGATGTCTCTGAACCTTTCTGTTTTCTGAACCTTTTTGTTTTCTCTTGGGTATTGTTCTACTGATAAGCTTTTATTTTTTAATTTTATGTCACTGTCATTTCACACTAACTCATCTAGGCCCTCTACCATCCACCATCACTACCACCATCTCCCTCCTCCCCCAAACCCCACCTCGCTGCCCTAGAGTTCTCCCTTGTAACAAATAAATATTGTCAAGCAAAACAAATCATCAAGTTGGCTGGGTCTGAAAATGACTATCTCATTTCACATCCTTACTTCATCATTTTTCTGCCAAGAAATGGGAAGCATTTCAGCATTTGTCAATTGAAGTCATAATTAGTCTAATCAGGATTGTGAAAGCTTTCAAAGTTGTTTTCCTTTTACATTATTGGGGTCATGGTATAAATTGTTTACCTACCTAGTTTTACTTATTTTGCTCCACATCAGTTCATACAGGGTTTTCCTAGTTTCTCTGAATTCTTTGCATGTCAGTTCTTATGGAACAGTAATATTTCATCATATGCATATACCATAACAATTCCATAATTGATGGCCTCTCACTTTGTTTCCATTTCTTTACTACTAGGAAAAGTGCTATTATAAAACTTTTGATACATATGGGTCCTTTTGCTCTGTATTTGATCAGAGGGAATTGAAATACGTCCTAGTAGTGACATTTCTAGATCAAAAGACATGTACAGTTTGGTGACTTTTAGGGTATAGTTTCAAATTATTTTCTAGAATCCTTAGTTCAATTCACAATTCCACAAACAGTACATTAGTGTGCCTGTCCTTCCACAGCCCCTCCACCATGATGAAAGACACCCTTCATCCACTTGATTTTTCCTGTAATGTATAGTTAGGCTAAACTATTTTTATTAATTATGGATCTCATTCAGAAGGCTCTGCAGTGGTCTGGAGCTTTATTCATTCAGCACAATGTCATCCATAAACAGGAGCATCGGTATGACATTGCCATTTAATGGGATTTTCTATAGAATTTTACAATGGTAGCATAGATTAGAGGAGGAAGAATGTGGAGTTGGGAAGATAAACTGAGAGCCTTTTGCAATAGTCCACAGGGATGGTAATGAAGATCTGAACTTGGGTTGGTGGCCATGTACATGGACAGGAGACAGGGATTTGAGACATATTCTGGAGGCAAAATTGACAACACTTGGCAACTGATGTTTTGAACCAGTTAAAATTGAATGTTTCTATCTAGAAATATATACTATATTCATGGAAATAATTTCTTTCCTTTCCTTCCTCTTTTCATTCTAAAAATGGAAGAATGAAGGGGGAATTTAATGAGCATCTAAATTCTAGTCACCATCAGCTTCAACAACTTTCACAAAATCTTTAAAAAATTTAAAAATTTTTTTTCATATAATCATATATGTCAAATGCAGAGTTATAAAACAATTAGTGGAAGTTTCTTCCAATTCTTAAGGACCTAGAACACAGAGACTGATGTAAAGTAAGCTGCCTGTGTTTGTGAGAGGAACAAAAAAAGGAAGGAGGTAATTTTCTTTTTTTAAAAATTAATTAATATATTTTTTTCAGGAGGTAAATTTCACATAATTAAAGCATGTAAAGAAAATGTCTTAAATTTAACATAACCTTTCCTTTCAAGTTTCAAGTCTAGGACTTAAACACCTTTGGTCCAAGAGAAGGATCAGGTAATTACAACTCAATCTTGATACTTTTGCAGAGGTCTGGAGATGCACCGGGAGACCTCTAATCCTATTCTCCCAACCAAAAGAAGATAGGAAGAAGGCAGAGATAACAAGTTGGGGTGGTTAGAGGCATCTGGGTCAGGGCAAAGAAGTGAGAACTGAATAGCTCTTCCCATGTCAGCCAGTGGCAGGCAAGAAGCCAGATGCTATTTTAATCAAATCCTTTGTTTTCTCTGTCAAGGACAAAGAGCATTCTGCCCAGAGAAACCTCTGTTGGTACTATTGTTACTGTTTCAATGCAGGAAAAATAGTAGTGGGGAGAAATTGTGTGAGGAAAACAATTTTTCTAATTTTCTTCTTGAAATAGGAGAGAACAGTAAATAAGCAAATATGTACAAGAATAGATGACAGACCTCCAAAATTACCCAATAAGGATCTTAAGAATTTGAGCTACAGCCAGAGGGGAAAAGATATATCCTAATATGGATTTAGAGAAGTTGGGTAGTAAATGTGTCCTGAAAGTGGGGGGCTGCTCCTTCTCTACTAAGTAATACATAGACTTCTTTTCTTCTTAAAAACAACCTGATTTATATACTGTGACTTCCCAAATGGGATCCATGATGGGAAAGGGCTTGCGGCTTTCTTTTTTTGGGGGGTGGGGGGCAACGAGGGTTAAGTGACTTGCCCAGGGTCACACAGGTAGTAAGTGTCAAGTGTCTGAGGTCAGATTTGAACTCAGGTCCTCCTGAATCCAGGGCCAGTGCTTTATCCACTGTGCCACCTAGCTGCCCCCTTGCCTTTTTATCCCCAGAATGTAGCATGATGCCTGAAGTGGCACAGTGGATAGAGCATTGGATTGGGAGTTAAGAAAAGATGAGTTCAGACCCAGCCTTAAATACTGATTAGCTTTGTGACCCTGGGCAAGTCACTCAACTTCTGTCTGCCTCAGTTTCCTCATTTGTAAGATGAGGATAATAAGAGCATCTACTCTGCAGGGTTATTTTGAGGATAAAATGAAATATTTGATTATTTTTTTTAAAATGAGATATTTGAAAAGCATAATTTTAAAGTGCCATATGATAGCTATTATTTCAATAGGTCTTAATAAATTCTTGTTTGCTGTTTAATTCATTTTTAGCCTCTTGACCAAATGATATTTGACATTTGACATAAGAATGGTAGCCAAAAATGAGTCTAGAAGCCTCAGGTAATGGAAAGAACATTGAATTAAGAGCAAAGAAAGCCTGTATTCTAAATAATTCTGGTCCTGTCACTGATTAGATTAGATTAGTTGAGCTTTTAAACAAACAAACAAAAAGATTAGTTGAGCTTGTTTTTATGGGGGAAAGGTTTTATTCATTCATGTTGTTTTTATATCAGGGCCATTTCCCTTTAAAATGCTCCTCCCTGTCCCCTATGCACAAGCACACACACACACACACACACACACACACACACACACACACACTAAACCCTTCTCTTTAACAACAACAGCAGCAACAAAAACAAAACATTTAAGCAAAGCCAACATTTTTTGTTTGTTTTTGTGGGGCAATGAGGGTTAAGTGACTTGCCCAGGGTCACACAGCTAGTAAGTGTCAAGTGTCTGAGGCCAGATTTGAATTCAGGTCCTCCTGAATCCAGGGACAGTGCTTTATCCACTGCGCCACCTAGCTGCCCCACAAAACTAACATTTGCAAGGACTCTGAGAGCTATGCCTTAACTGATCTATGAGGAGTCTTCTGTCTCTAATATTCTATGATTTTTAAACCTTGGACAAATTACTCCACCTTGTTGAGTCTTTGTTTCCTCATCTGTAAATTGAGGATAATAGTTGCATCACCTATCTCATGAGAGGCAACATTGCAAAGTGGATAGAGAGCTTACCTTAGAAGACCTGAGTTCAAGGTCTGCCTTTGACACATACTGACTTCGAGATCCTGGACCACTCACAGGACCATAAGTTGCAGAACTGTCTGCTGAACCACACAGGAGTTTGTCCTGCTGGGAGTGCCCTCCCTCTTCCTCTCTGTCTCTCTAAAACTCACCTATTTTTCACACCCCCACCCCCACCCCCGTTCTTCCACAAAGCTCTCTCTGATGAAGTACTTCAACCTACCATGATCTCTCTTCATAGACGCTCATACAGTCTCTTTGTTGGAAAGGACCCAGCAAGTCATAGCTAATCCAGTTTGATAATTGACACCTACTAGAGCAGTGACAATAAGTGGCCATTCAGCCTCCATGAGTGCATCAAGTGACAGGGAACTTCACTACCTAATAAAACTTTCTATTCTGATTTCCTGATGCATCTAATATAAAATGTACACCCTTCTGCTTTTCATTTAAATCTCACCCCTCAATCTGGCTATACCCCCATCTTTTAAAAATTTTTAATTTAATTTTTTGTGTGTGTATGTGTGTGTGTGTGGGGGGGCAATGAGGGTTAAGTGACTTGCCCATGGTTACATAGCTAGTAAGTGTTAAGTGTCTGAGGTCAGATTTGAACTCAAGTCTTCCTAAATCCAGGGCCAGTGCTTTATCCACTGTACCTCCTAGCTGCCCCCTATACCCCCATCTTCGAGATAGGATTTATACCTGTATTGGTTTAGAGAATACTACATACCAGTGGAATAACAGAACTCAATATAAACAAACAAAACCCCTTTGCTGTACGGGGTTATAGAGAAAACACTTTCCAAATTCTAGCATGATGGAAATATGATCAATGCTGATGGGTCTACGATCTTGAGCAAGTCACTTTCTCTTTCCAGGTTTCAGTTTCCTTCTCTGTAAAATGAAGGTGTTAGACTAAATAGTCTAAAACCATCCTTCCATTCCATAATTTTATGATTCCTTGATGCTAGACTAGTCACTTCCCTTCTATAACCTTGGGTATAGAGGTAAGGAACTCTGATGTCCCTTTTCAGTTCTAGTGTTCATTTTTAAGGATCTGAATGTAATATCTCCAATATAATAAAGACATTTCTTAAGAGCCCAAGACAAGATTTTTCTTTCACAACATGGTTAATGCAGAAATATGTTTAATGTGATTGTACATAGATAACCTATATCAGACTGCTTTCTGTCTTGGGGAGGGGAGAGGGAAGGGAAGGAGGGAGAAAAGTTTGGAACTAGAAATCTTATAAAAACAGATATTGAGAGGCAGCAGCTAGGTGGCACAGTGGATAAAGCACTGGCCCATGATTCAGGAGTACCTGTGTTCAAATCCAGACTCAGACACTTGACATTTACTAGCTGTGTGACCCTGGGCAAGTCACTTAACCCTCATTGCCTCGCCAAAAAAAACCCCAAACAAACAAACAAACAAGAACAGAAAAAAACCAGATATTGAAAACTCTCTACATGTAACTGGAAAATAATAAAACACTTTTATGATTAAAAAAAAACAACCCAAGACAACTGATCTTTAGATTTAAAGCTGAGTCACCTTGGGTTCCCTTGATTTTTGAACACCTGAACACCCTGTCCCTTCCCTGCAGTTAGAATGATAGCCTGACTGGCATTATGCCAACATTTTGCCTGCTTAAGTGGGTCATAATGAAGGTGTGATGGGAAATTATAATGTTTAGTTTATTCTTCGGTTTTTTTAGAACAAGGCTAATTTGATCTCTAACTAATTCATAACTCAGCATTCTGAGTAGCACTTCAGACAGCCCAGTTGGCTAAATGCTGCTCACACAGTCACAAATCCTTTGTATGCTTAGTAACTATTTGTTTTTTAAATGACAAGCACAGTGCAAGCAAATCTTAGGTGGGATGTCTGAGCCAACACTCAACCTTGTCAGTACAGTGAGAGCCAGTGATGCTGGACAGTTCAGATGCTTAGACTGAGGACTGGGTATTGAATAAAACACCCACTCTCTACCTTTCCCCTTCCCTTTTGCCCTTTGGAATATCATTCCACTTTGATGTTAACAAACTGTCCTTTATATCAGATCTGTGCAATCACTCAATCAGTGAACATTTATTAAGGGTCTAATATGTGTCAGGAACCAGGCCAAGCTCTCAGGATATAAAAAGAGGCAAAAGACAGTTGCTCTCAAGGATCTTATAATCTAATGGGGGAGATAACATGCAAACAAATATATACAAAGGGGGGCAGCTATATGGTGCAGTGGTAAAAGCACCGGCCCTGGATTCAGGAGTACCTGAGTTCAGATCCTGCCTCATACGCTTGACACTTACTGGCTGTGTGACCCTGGGCAAGTCACTTAACCCTCATTGCCCTGCAAAAACAAAACAAACAAACAAAAACAAACAACCAAACAAAAACAACCAACAACAACAAAAACAAAAAAACCCCAAATATATACAAAGCAAACTATATATAAGATAAATAGGAAATACTTTAAATAGGGAAAGCACTGGAGGGGTTAGGGAAGGCTTCCTGTAGAAGATAGATTTCAGTTGGGACTTAAAGGAAGCTAGGGAGGTCAGTAGTTGGAGTGAAGGAAGGGGAACATTCCAGACATGGGAGACAGCCAGAGATAATGACCAGAGCCAAGAGATGGAGTGTCTTAGTGAAACAGCCAGGAGGCCAGTGTCACTGAATCAAAGAGTATAAATAAAGGAGTAAGGCATAAAAAGATTGGAAAGGTAGGAGGGGGCTAGGTTATTAAGACCTCTGAATGACAAATAGAGGATTTTGTATTTACTTCTGGAGGTAATAGGAAGCCACTGGAATTGATCCAGTAGGGGGTGGTGACATGATTGGACCTATATTTTCGGAAACACAGCGGCTGAATGGAGGATGTATTGGAGTGGGGTTAGACTTGAGGTAGGCAGATGCATCAGTAAGCTATTACAGTAATTAAGATATGAGGTGATGAGGGCCTGTGCTGGAGTGGTGGCAGTCAGTGTCAGAGGAGAGAAAGGAGCATATAGGAGAGATGTTGTAGAAGTAAAACTGACAGGCTTTAGTTTGGATATGGGGGCGGGGTAAGAGGTAGTGGGGAATGAAGGATGACTCCTAGGTTGCAAGCCTGAGGGACTGGGAGAATGGTGTCCTCTACAGTAATAGGGAAGGTAAGAGGTGGGAAGGGTTTGGGGGAAAGATAATGAGTTCTGTTTTGGACATATTGAATTTAAGATGTCTGTTTAGCATCTGGTTCAAGAGGTCTGAAAGGCAGCTGGAGATGTGAGATCGGAGGTCAGCAGAAAGGATGGGGCAAGAAAGGTAGATTTGAGAATCATCAGCATAGAGATAGTAATTAAATTCATGGGAAGTTGACCCAAGACTGAACACTGAGGACACCTATAGTTAGGGGGCGTGATCTGGAGGAGTATTCAGCAAAAGAGAGAGAAAAGGAGAAGGCAGATAGGCAGGAGGAGAGCCAGGAGGACCTGAAAACCTAGAGAGAAGAAAGGATAGAGGAGGAGTGATCAACAGTGTCAAAGGCTGCAGAGAGGTCAGGGAGAGTGAGGATTATTGAGAAAAACTCATTGTTGGTAACTTTGGAGAGGGCTATTTCATTGGACTGATAAGGTCTAAAGAAAGATTATAAGGAGTTAAGAAGAGAGTGAGAAGAGAGAAAGTAGAGGCACTCCTCACAATTACTTTGGATATATCTTGCATTTCATGGTCTCTGTACATGTTGTTTCTTGACAATAGTATTAACCTCCTTGAAGTCAGGCTCTATTTAATTTTTTTTTTTTGTGGGGCAATGGGGGTTAAGTGACTTGCCCAGGGTCACACACACAGCTAGTAAGTGTCAAGTGTCTGAGGCCGGATTTGAACTCAGGTACTCCTGAATCCAGGGCCGGTACTTTATCCACTGCACCACCTAGCCGCCCCCAGGCTCTATTTAATTTAATTTAAATTTTTTTATTTTTGTGGGGCAATGAGGATTAAGTGACTTGCCCAGGGTCACACAGCTAGTGTCAAGTGTCTGAGATGGGATTTGAACTCAGGTCCTCCTGACTCCTGAGCCAGTACTCCATCCACTGTGCCACCTAACTGCCCCTCTAATACATAGATTTATTATTTTTTTTTGGCAGGGCAATGAATGTTAAGTGATTTGCCCAGGGTCACACAGCTAGTAAGTGTCAAGTGTCTGAGGCCGGATTTGAACTCAGGTCCTCCTAAATTTTTTTTGCACATATATATATATATTTTTTTTTAGTGAGGCAATTGGGGTTAAGTGACTTGCCCAGGGTCACACAGTTAGTAAGTGTTAAGTGTCTGAGGTCGGATTTGAACTCAGGTACTCCTGACTCCAGGGCCGGTACTCTATCCACTGAGCCACCTAGCTGCCCTGCACATAGATTTTTAAAAAAAATTTTTATTTTTTTGGTGAGGTAATTGGGGTTAAGCGACTTGGCCAGGGTCACACAGCTAGTAAGTGTCAAGTGTCTGAGGCTGGATTTGAATTCAGGTCCTCCTGAATCCAGGGTCAGTGCTCTATCCACTGTGCTACCTAGCTGCCCCATGCACATAGATTTTTTTTTTTTTAGTGAGGCAATTGGGGTTAAGTGACTTGTCCAGGGTCACACAGCTAGTAAGTGTTAAGTGTCTGAGTCCGGATTTGAACTCAGGTCCTCCTGACTCCAGGGCAGGTGCTCTATCCACTGCGCCACCTAGCTGCCCCTGCACATAGATTTTTAATCAATCAGCTATTAATCCCTAACTCCAGACCCAGCTCTCTATCCACTGAGCCATCTAGCTGCCCATAGATAGAATAAATGTAGTTAATAAATACACTCATATATGTATATGCATATATACCTATATCTGTGTATACAAAAGGTAATTGGTGAGGGAGGGCTCTAGCAATGGGGGGGGGTAAGGGCTGAAGAGGGAATCAAGAAAGGCTTGGGGAAGAAAATGGTATGATAGCTGTATCCTACAGGAAGAGAAGGACTCTGAGGCAGAGGTTAGGAGGAAGGGCATTCCTGGAATGGACCATGGACCATCTGTAAAAGCACAGAAATGGAGATGGAGCATTGTGTGTTGATTAACAGAAATAGGCCCAGTTTGGCTGGATTGCTAGGTTGAGGAGGAGGAATGAAGCCAGAAAGGCAGAAAATATATATTGATATTTTTTCCTATAAGCAATCGATTGGTTGATTTTACTTATCTTTGTATTTATGTTATATCCCACCCACCAATCCCCTCCCTTAGTAGAATATACTCTCCTTAAGAAGGTTACTAGTTAATTTTTGTCTTTTGTGAGAAAATAATGGGGTTTTGGGGACTCGGAGACTCCCCACACACATATGCACAGGAACTCTGGCTGATTTTGCAGGGCCAGCCCAGAGTCAGGAGAATTTCTTTCTTTCTTTCTTTCTTTTTTGTTTTGTTATTTTGCTGGGCAATGAGGGTTAAGTGACTTGCCCAGGGTCACACAGCTAGTAAGTGTCAAGTGTCTGAGGCCAGATTTGAATTCAGGTACTCCTGAATCCAGGGCCAGTGCTCTATCCACTGCGCCACCTAGTTGCCACCTAGCTGCCCCCTAGGAGAATTTCAAAGGAAAAGTAGATGGACCTTTCTAACTAACTAAAGTTAACTAACTTAAAAGTCAAGGCAATCAATGGACTTGAATGTTACCAGCCAATTAGCTTGGATCAAGGTGGAGTGACCCACCTCTACCTGAGACAGGTTAAAAACCCTGGAAAGGTCTCTCTCTCTCTCTCTCTGAAAGCTCTTCCCTCTCCCCGCTGCTCTTTCTTTCCCCTCTATCCTAGGTATGTAAGGCTTCTTAACTTTCTGAGCCATGTGCTCTATCTCTTTACTAATATTTGATATACTTTAATAAATGCTTACTGCCCCCAAACTGTTGCAGTAACCTCTAATTTCTAAGTAACAAATATAATATAAATCCCAGCTAAATTCCCTAACACTTGGGACAATTATAGGGCAACCACATAAAATTTTATTTGCCACACTTTGTATGTCTATGACTATACCTGGCATACAATAAGAGCTCAATAAATGCCTCTTGCATTGTATTGAATCTGTATTTTTTTGGGGGGGGTTGGGCAATGAGGGTTAAGTGACTTGCCCAGGGTCACACAGCTAGTAGGTGTCAGAGGCCAGATTTGAACTCAGGTCCTCCTGAATCCAGGGCCCGTGCTTTATCTACTACACTACCTAGCTGCCCCGAATCTGTATTTTTAATGTCACGAAGCCTGCTCCTTCAAATGCTCTCTTGAACACAATTTTGTGATGTGGCCAGCCTCCTCTAAACCATAGCTACATTTGTGTGCAGCAGTTATCAATTTAATATAATTAGAGTAAACTTTATAGATTAAAATGAGTAATCTGGCTAAATAATAGTAAATATTTGGAAAGCAGTTCGGAACTATGCCCAAAGGGCTATAAAGCTGTGCATACCCTTTGACCCAGCAATACCTCTATTAGGTCTTTTTCCCAGAGAGATCATTAAAAAAAGGGAAAAGGACCCACATGTACAAAAATATTTATAGCTGCTCTTTTTGTGGTGGCAAGGAATTAGAAATTGAAGGGATGCCCATCAATTGGGGAATAGATGAACAAGTTGTGGTATATGAATGTAATGGAATACTATTGTGCTGTAAGAAACAATGAGCAGGCAGATTTCAGAGAAAACTGGAAGGACTTACATGAGCTGAGTGAGATGAGCAGAGCCAGGAGAACATTGTACACAGTATCAACAACATTGTGTGTTGATCAACTGTGACGGACTTGATTCTTCTCAGCAATACAATGGTCCAAGATAACTCCAAAGGACTCATGATGGAAAATGCTCTCCAAATCCAGAAAAAAAAAAAACTCAACTATGGAATCTAGATGTAGATTGAACCATACTATCTCTATTTTTCTTTTGTTTTTCTTTTTTGAGGTTTTTCCTTTTTCACTCTGATTCTTCTTGCACAGCATGACTAATGCAGAAATATGTTTAATGTGATTGTACATATATATAAAACCTATATCGGATTGCTTGCTGGCTTGGGAAGAGGGGAGGGAGGGGAAGGAGGGAGAAAAAATTGAAACTAGAAATCTTACAAAAACAAATGTTGAAAACTATCTAACTGGAAAATAATAAAATACTTCTATGGAAAAAATAATAATAGTAAATATTAACTTCTTTCTAATCCCTATTATGACTTGGTTTAAAGATGTCCTGGAAATAATTTTAACTTCACAAATGTTGACATAAAGTGATATTTTCAATGCCAAATGTTTCTCAAACAAAATGAGTTAAAAAGTTACAGTTCTGGTCTAGTTAGATCAGGCAGAACTGTTAAAACTAATTTTTCATATCCCCTCCTTATTCTTGTGAGAAGTGATATTGTATAGTGGATAGAGAGCTGACCTTGGAGTCAGGAAGACTTGGGTTCAAATCTTGCCTCTGACACATATTGTTGTTTGTGGGCAAGTTATTTTACTCATCAGGACTACAGGCAACTATCTGAGAATATAAGTTATACAACAGTTGCTCATCTATATATTGGTAGAAGGAGTTTCCTCACCAAGACGAAAAAGAGTAGAAGGTTCCCTACACAGTGAAATCAGTCAATTAGGGGTTTAATCAACAAGCCTTTATTAAGTGCTTGCTGTGTGCCATGCACTCTGCTAAGTATTTAGGATACAAAGACAAAAACTCAGTATTTGTCCCCGAGGAGCTCATATTCCAATGGGGGAGACAACATATAAACATCTGTGTACATACAACTTGAAATGGAAAAGTCTCCAGGGGAAGGCACTAAGGAGGAGAGGAGGCATAGCAAAGGCCTCTTGCAGAAAGTGGCATTTGAGTTAAATCTTGAAGGAAGCCAGGGAAAATAAGAGACAGAAGGGAGAGAATTCCAACCCTGGGGGACAGTCAGTGAAAAGGCCAGAATTCGAACATAGAGCTTCCTGTTTGAAAACCAGTAAGAAGGCCAGGAGGGCTAATCCAGGAGGTCCCATGACAACTTTTGGCGGCCACCCAAGACAATCCTTTATAACTACTGTTGGCTGCTATGACTAACAGTGCTCCTATTTCTCCCCCTACTTCCATCTTCCACAAGGAAGAAGAAAATAAGGGCTTCTTTCTTCTCCCTCCATGTAGTTGTGGGTCACCTCAATTAATCAAATATTCATTTATTTATTTATTTTGTTTTTTAGTGAGGCAATTAGGGTTAAGTGACTTGCCCAGGTCACACAGCTAGTAAGTGTTAAGTGTCTGAGGCCGGATTTGAACTCAGGTACTCCTGACTCCAAGGCCGGTGGTCTATCCACTGTACCACCTAGCTGCCAATCAAATATTTATTAATCACCTACTGGGGGAAGGCACTGTCCTGGATGCTGGTACACTGAAGACATAGGGGCTTGACAAATGAATTGGTCATTCCTCAGTAGAATGCCAAAGTTTAGTTTTCCATTCAATTAAGTTCAACAGAATTTATGGAGTACCTGCTAGGTTCTGGGCTAGATATATTACGTATATTATCTCATTTTATCTTCCCCCAAATCCTCATAAGTAGGTGTTATTACTATCCCCATTTTATAGATAAGGAAACCAAGGCTGAGAGAGATCAAGTGACTTTCCAAAGGTCACACAGCTAATTAAGTGTCTGAGGCAGGATTTGAATTGAGGTTTTTCCCTGACCCCAGTCTAGTGCTCTATCCATTGTACCCCCTAACCACCCTGAGGAAGCTTATAGTCACATATCTTAAATAGCTATAATACATAATAAGTGAATGAGAACAAAGTCTTAAGTGATATTTATGGTGGAGAAAGGTTTTGGAGGGGAAGAAAGAAACCTCTGGGTAGGAATTCAATAGACAGGAAGGGAGGAGAAAGTATTATAGGTGTAGGGAACAACTTGAGCCAAGATACAAAGGTGGGCTCTTCCCCAGGCCATAAAAATGAGGAGTTCTATGAAATAAGGTTAGCAAGGTAGGTTGACCAGCTTCTGGAAGGCCTTGGTTGTCAAGATGAGGAGTTTAAACTTTATTCAACAGGGAGCTACTGAAGGCTTTTGAGCATAAGAGTGACAACCAAATGCATAAAGAAAATATCTGGCAGCACGTGAATATTATTTTGGGAGAAAGTAGAGGATGGAATGGGGAAAACCTATTAGGAGGCAGAGTTGAAGGACAAGGTTTGGTAAAAGGACTTTCTGGACACTAGATACAGAATAGGAAAAGATACTAAGCCAGAAGAGCATGATTCAGGACCTGCTTATGGAATAGCAAGTAAACTTCTTTGGCTTGAGCATACAGTATTGTAACGATTTTGGCAGAGCCATAATTAGGAATTTTTGGTCCTGGGACAAATATCACAAACTAGACTCAGGACAATTGATACAAAGTATACCTTCATTTGGATAGAGGGGAAGCAGGGCTCATTCTAGTCCACAAGGTGATAGTTTCCTTTCTGACTAATTATTCTTGCTAACTAGATGCTAAGCTCTTGATTCTACACTGCTAAAGTGTGAGTGCTGTCAACACCCACTAAATTTGGCACCTTCTAAATTCAGAACCCTGGGAAAAATCCCCAATTGCCTCATCCTAGTTAAAGCGCTGAATCTGGGCAGGTGTTAATGTTTCCATAATAGCACTGAAGTCCCCAAATCTGAAAGTTTGAACAAAAAGAAATGCAGAAAGCTTGCAAAGTAGTTTCCAGAATGAGTCTGGAAATGGTAGATTCAGATTCAGACACATTCATTTGTCCCTTGTAATAACTGATACATTTCAATGCTTTATTTTGTACTAGTTGTCAACAATACTGCCAAGAAGGCAAACGAGGTTGCCTAGATAAATAAACAAAGAACAATGGAGGCATTAAACAATCAGCCAGAGAGACTGTGAAAGAACTGTGTGTAGTTAGGGCCATAGAGGACCACTTTGATTTGAGAGAGTAAGCCCCACATCTTAAGGTGCAGTGGAATGATCCCTTTATTCTGACTCAGGGACCTTGAGTTCAAACTCTACTTGTGCTACTTACTTTTAAGACCTTAGGCAAATCCCTTCCCTTCCCTGTATCTAAGTTTCTTTATCTATAAAAGAAGGACACTGGATTATATGGCCTTTAGAATCCCTTCCAGACAGACCAAAGCACAGGCTGGGGGAGTGGAGAACCTGCTTCTCCTTAAATCTTACCACCTTGGACCCCCTGAAGCTTGGGACAGTGCATCCTGGAGGCAGTGCCCCACTTTAAGAAGGAGTTAAAAGTCCAGAAATAGGCTAGAAAAATAAACAGACAGAAAAAAACGCGGACCATAGAAAGTTTCTTTGGTGACAAGGAAGATCAAAATACACCCTCAGAAGAGGATAACAGTTAAAGCTCCTACATCCAGAGTTTCCAGGAAAAATATGAATTGGTCTTAGGCCATAGAAATGCTCACAAAGGACTTTGAAGATAAAGTAAGAGAGGTAGAGGAAAAAATGGAAAGAGAAATGAGAGTGAGGCAAGAAAGTCATGAAAAAAAGTCAGCAGCTTGAAAAGTCAAATGGAAAAGCTCTATGAAGAAAATAATTACTTAAGAATTAGGATTGAACAAATGGAAGCTAATGACTTTATGAGAAATCAAGACACAATAAAGCAAATCCAAATAAATGAAAAATAGAGGGCAATGTAAAATATCTCCTTGGAAAAACAGCTGATCTGGAAAATAGATCTAGGAGAGATCATTTGAAAATTATTGGACTACCTGAAAACCATGATCAAAAAAATAGCTTAGACATCATCTTCCAAGAAATTATCAGGGAAACCTGCTCTGATATTTTAGAAACAGAAGGTAAAATAGTAATTGAAAGAATTCACCAATTACCTCTTGAAAGAGATCACAAAATGAAAACTTCTAGAGTCCCTCAGCTCTAAATTCCATAACTCATAACAGCTGGGACTTTGTGAAAGAAGAAGGAAAGTATCAGAGAAATCTGTCCCACAGAGTAACATAGACAAGCATAGTGGTGGAAGGATTAAGTTGGTCAAATTCTTCCTGTAATGTGTGGATAGTTGAAAGTGTACTCTAGGGGCAGCTAGGTGGTGCAGTGGATAGAGCACCGGCCCTGGAGTCAGGAATACCTGAGTTCAAATCCGGCCTCAGACACTTAACACTTACTAGTTGTGTGACCCTGGGCAAGTCACTTAACCCCAACTGCCTCACTAAAATAAAAAAAGTGTACTCTACAATGCTTTCACACAAATCTCATTTATTCTGATAATAGAACATCTCCTTAGAGAAGGAGATCACACCTTCATTAAAGTTCTAGCTGATGTCTTAGCATAGTGATGAACATAACCATGGGTTCTTGAAGGCAAGCTATGGTAGGCTCTGTCGAGCTGAACTAGATTGAGTGCAATTCCCACAGAAGATTGTGTCTGCAGTCTGAAGCTTAGTCTAGGGAAGTTTGAAGAGCCTCCTAACCAGCATGGCTTCAATATAATGAATTTTTTAGCCACAGTAGTTCACAAAGACTCTGACTCCTGACTCCAAGTATTTGCACTGGTTGTTCCCCATGCCTCAGCTCCACCCTTAGCTTCCATCAAGTTTCAGCTCCAATCCCACCTTCTGCAGGAAGCTTCTCCCAGTCCTCCATGATGCCTTCCCTCTGAGACTATTCACAATTTGTCCAATTTCTTGTTTGTGCCCCATTATTTTTATCCCCCCACAGCCCCGACTAGACTGTGGTCTCCTTAAGGGCAAGGACTATTTTTTGCCTTTCTTTGTAGCCCTAGAGTTTAGCACAAGGTTCCTGGCACATAATAGGCATTTATTTTGTTTTGTTTTTGTTTGTTTTTGTGGGACAATTAGGGTTAAGTGACTTGCTCAGGGTCACACAGCTAGTGTCAAGTGTCTGAGGCTGGATTTGAACTCAGGTCCTCCTGAATCCACGGCCAGTGCTTTATCCACTGCGCCACCTAGCCGCCCCAGTAGGCATTTAATAAACGCTAGTTGACTGATTGATTTGCCTCCTAAGTTTAGAGGGTCATGATCTACATTAGGTGGGAAAGTACCTACACTTATGAACCAACAGACCCTTAAAATATTGAACAATTATCTTCTTAGACAAGTCAAAAACTGAGAAGCCAAGTCCTCATAGAAAACTGTTTACAGGAATCTTTATGATGATTGTATCTACATGGATTGGTAGAGACAATGCTGGAGTTAGGGTCAGGAAGGCCTAAGTTTAAATCTCACCTCTAATCTCACACTAGCTATGTGGTCTTGGGTGACTCTTTTAATTTCTGAGCCCCCAAGGAGATAATGCATGTAGAGAACTTTGTAGACTTTCAAATGCTCTATAAATGTCAGTTATAATTATGATGACTTTTATCTGATTATTACACATAAGCTCCATTTAAAGCTCTAAAGATCACGAGTAATTGAATAACATATTCTCAGAAGGATCAGAATTGCAGGTGACCAGTTGGCAATGGAAATAGGACTGAGCTGAACAAATTGTAATATATGAATGTAATAGAATATTATTACAGAAATGACAAATTTGAAGAACTCAGAGCAACTTAGGGAGATGGGTATGAATTGGTGCAGAGGGATAGGAATAGAACTGGGAGGACAATTTATAGGATGACCACAATGTAGAGGAAAACAACTTTGAAAGACTTTGGAACTCTGATCAATGCAGCAAGGACTTTGGAGGACTGAGGATGAAGCATGCCTCCTGCCTCTTGGCAGAGAATCAATGAACTAGAGATATAGAAGGAGACATATATTTTCAGACAGGACCAATGTGTGTTGCTTTGTTTTGCTGGGCTATATTTATTTATTACTGAGGAGAGGGTCTATTGGAGCATGAGTGAGTTGTTAGGTAATAACAATAACAAGGATGCAAAAAAAAAAGAGAAAGAAAATGCATCAATAAAACATTAAAAATACATATGGGAGGGGCAGCTAAGTGGTGCAGTGGATAGAGCACTGGCCCTGGAGTCAGGAGGACCTGAGTTCAAATCTGACCTCAGACACTTAACACTTACTAGCTGTGTGACACTGGGCAAATCATTTAACCCCAATTGTCTCAAAAAAATACATATAGGAAAACAAAAAGTTCAGAATAGAATACTAACAGGACAATTTTTTTTATTACTTCATTAAATTTAGGGGGTAGCTAGATGGAGCAATGGATAAAGCACTGGTCCTGGATTCAGGAGGACCTGAGTTCAAATCCGGCCTCAGACACTTGACATTTACTAGCCATGTGACCCTGGGCAAGTCACTTAACCCTCATTGCCCCACCAAAAAAAAAAAAAGGCAATTTATTATATTGGTATAACTATTAGGTGAAATAGCTGGGATTCAAAGATACTCTCCTTAGGCAGTTTTTGAAGGACCTCCCCTTTTCAGGGAGGAAGATTAAATGCTTGCTGAGGAGAGCTTGCTGCCCTTCCAGAGTTAACTCTCCTCCCAGTGGCATGAGCAGCAGCAGCAGGAGCAAATGAATCCTTCAGGCCTGACTGTAAGCTCTTCTTTCCATAGAAGCTATAAGCCCCAGGTGGCGAGTTAAAATATGAACTCTGCTCTTTTGAATAGACTTAGGTTAGAGCTAGGAGGATTATCCATATTTCTTTTCCCCTATTCCCTTGTCTTTGATTTTATTAATTTCACCTTTGCTGTTTGCTTTATTCTCATTAATAAGACCTGATTCATTTGTGGAACAGAGGCTGTTAGGCTCCTTTCTTTTTGGTCTAGGAGAAATATCTAAAAAGGCAGTTCAGAAGGGAGGGAGCGTTGAACCTAGAGGTCCCTCATTATTTCCGGGACCCCAATATTACAGCAAGCCACTTAACTCTCCATATATTAAATTTGGCCCCCACAGTTTTAAGTGTCTGAGGTCGGATTTGAACTCAGGTCTTCTTAACTCCAGAGCTGGTGTTCTATCCACTCTGCCACCTAGCTGCCCCTTTAAATAGTTTTATTAGGGGAAGGAACTAAGTCTAAGTACCTATTATATGCTAGGCACTGTGTTAAGTGTTTTTCAAATATTATCTAGGTTGATCCTCACAACAACCTTGGGAGGTAGATGCTGTTATTATTTCCATTTTACAGTTGAGTAAACTGAGGTCAAGTTACTTGCTCAGGATCACACAGCTAGTTAAGTGTCTGAAGCCAATTTTGAACTCAAGTCTTCCTGACCCCAGGCCTAGCGCTCTATCCACTATACCACCTAGCTGCTTCTATTAGGAAGTTTTTTCTTATGTGAGTCACTTAGGTTCATAGCCTCATAAGTCCAAATTAAAAGGCTCTAAATATGTAGTAATTCTGCCTTTGGAAAAGTAGCTATTAAAAATATGATAGTCAGGGCAGCTAGGTGGCACAGTGGATAAGGTGCCAGCCCTGGATTCAGGAAGACCCGAGTTCAAATCTGGCCTCAGAAACTTGACACTTACTAGCTGTGTGGCTCTGGGCAAGTCACTTAACCCTCATTGCCCTGCCCCCCCCCCTCACCAAAATGATAGTCTCATGATCATGCTCCCAGTTAGGGACCAGAACCTAACAATGGGCTGAAGGAGACAGAGTGTGGAAGATTCCATCCCTGAGCTAGGAAAGTTCACTCTCTCCTGTGTGACTGTCCCACTCTTGGGATGCCACCAACAAAGGAAATAAGAGAATGCAAAGCACAGGGTCGATGACAGGTGGTTATGAGAAATAAGATTGGTTCAGTCAGTGGAAGCCTTTCACAGAACAAAAGGACATGATTGGAAAACAGATAAAGGACCTATATAGTTTTTCCATGCCCTTTGCCCCTCAGACACCAGAGTGAGTACCCACAATTCAAACCAAAGGAGACTAAACAGTCTTATACCTTGTCATAGTTTTTACCTGTTGGAGATTCTCTTCCAGGTTTGCTTTTTTTTTTTTTTTTTTGCGGGGCAATAGGGGTTAAGTGACTTGCCCAGGGTCACACAGCTAGTATGTGTCAAGTGTCTGAGGCCGAATTTGAACTCAGGTACTCCTGAATCCAGGGTTGGTGCTCTATCCACTGCGCCACCTAGCTGCCCCCCAGGTTTTCTTTTGAGGAAGGCCACTGAACACGTCACTGCCACTGGCCGTGGTTGTTCTGCAGCTCTGTAAGTTCTGAGGAAGCCCTGCCACTTCCCTACTCTCCATGCATCCTCTTGATGAAGAGATCCTTTAAGGACTCCTGCAGTGGGGGGAAACAAAACCATATCCTCCAAACATGACCTGGTATTAGCTGCTTCTCCTCTCACAGAGGGAAGAAATCTAATTTTCAGGGTCTTTGGTGACTCAGGTCCCCTTTTCATCAGCCAGTCCAGAAGTCAGCATTGTCAGAAGGACTATTAACACTTAAATGAAGCCTAACCCTTCCTCTCAACAACTTCCATTAAACGTTTCTCATTCTACTCAAGGATATCTTTCAACTTGAACTTAATTTTATAATTCTATGAAGGGTAGGGAATAAGCATTTATATGGTATCTACATTATGTTCCAAGAACATTTTCTTTTTTCTTTTTTTTTTTTTTTTTAGTGAGGCAATTGGGGTTAAGTGACTTGCCCAGGGTCACACAGCTAGTAAGTGTTAAGTGTCTGAGGTCAGATTTGAACTCAGGTCCTCCTGACTCCAGGGCAGGTGCTCTATCCACTGTGCCACCTAGCTGCCCCTTCCAAGAACATTTTCTTAAACCAAATATTATCTCATTTGAAACAACAGCCTAGATTTTATTATGTTATAGATGTTATGCTCCCCATTTTACAACTGAGAAAACAGGCAAATGAGGGTTAAGTGACTTTCCCAGGGTTACACAATTAGTGAGCTTTGGATTTGAACACAGGTCTTCTTAACTCTAGGCTCAGTACTCGGTTCTCTGTACCACCAATTGCCTCTTATAATGGCTCTGCTATGATTTATTTTATGGAGAAATTATATTTTATATTTCATGTTTTATCTAGGTATCTTATAATGCCTCTTGTTATAATTCTGCAATGTGACAACTTTAAATATTTCTGTAGCAGAAAGAGCACTAAGTTAGACTTAGAAGTCCTGAGTTTGGAGGTCATTAGGAAAAAAAAAAAAGAAAGGTCTTTGAAAAGATATACATTCAAATATTTATAGCAGCACTTTTTGTGGTATCAGGGAACTGGAGACAAAGTAAACGTCCATCGATTGGGAATGGTCAAACAAATTGTGGTACACTAATATAATGGAATATTACTGTGCTGTAAAAAATGATGAAAATGCTAAATAATAGAGGCATGGGAAGATTTATATGAACTGATGCAGAGTGAAGGAAGTAGAGGCAAGAGAACAATATACACCATGACAACAACAAGGTAAATGAAAAGAACAACCACCACAAAACAATTGAAAATGAATGATGGGGGGCAGCTAGGTGGTACAGTGGATAAAGCACTGGCCCTGGATTCAGGAGGACCTGAGTTTAAATCTGGCCTCAGGCACTTGACACTTACTAGCTGTGTGACCCTGGGCAAGTCATTTAACCCTCATTGACCTGCAAAAAAAGAAGGGGAAATAAAAGGAATGATGCCTGGAAAGGAAGACCTGAGAAGACAGAGTTCCTGGTCCTTGAGCTCAAGCTTGGATTTGGACTTAGAACTTGGGACTGTATTCTATAGGAAATGAGCTTACCTATGAACCTAATCCTCTTCTTCTCCCCAAAGACTGAGGAGGCATAGGTGGGTGGGGAGTGTAGAAATTATGCCTCCTATTATGGAGTATGTTTGCATATTCATTTTTATACCCATTTTAAGTAAATTTCCTAAATTTTGTATTCAAAATACAAAATATTTTGTGAAGCCTGTCTGATTGTTAGTGGCTAAATGGAACTGGGGTGTAGGGAACCCAGGGCTGCAATTGGTGGAATGCCTTTGGTGGAGGCTGCAGCTAATGGCAGAGAGCCTAGATACCCCAAATCCTCTTAAGGGTACCAGAGACCTGGGAGAGGAGTAAAATGTAACATATCTAGCCTTCAGGCAGTGGGGGCCAAGGTAGTAAGTATTAAAATAATTTTAGCCATGAGTAATGAACACTTTTAAAATGATTTAAATGTGTATTTATATAAAGACTATTTAATAGTTGTAGTCATATATGTCCTGAAAGGTAGATTCCCCAATATTTTATACATCGTGAAGTAAATTTCTTTTACAGGCTCTGCCTTTTAGGTTTTGTTGTTAATATGCAAGAGGGTTAATGATTTATATGGGTTTATTTTATATACTGTTATTTTGCTGCTTATTTCAATTAATTTTTTGATCAACCCTTTAGGATTCTCTAAGTAAAGAAACATCATATGCAAAAAGCAATCATTTTGTTTTCTCTTTGCCTGCATTTATTCCTTTAATTGTTTTAAACTCTCTTATTGCTATAGCTAGTATTTTTAGAATTATACCAAATAATAGGGGTATTAATGGACATACTTGTTTTACCCCTGATTTTACTGCAAAAGCCTCTAGCATTTTTTCATTACAAATAATACTGATTCTTGGTCTTAAAGATATACTATTTACCACATTAAAAGAATGATTTGTGTATTTCTATGTTTTTAAATATGAAGTATTTTTCTAAAAGCTTCGTCAGCATCTATTGGTATAATTGAAGTGGTCTGTTCCTACTTCTTTGCTCCTCCTCTCTTTACCAAGCTCTGAATTTAATGTCTAAACTCTAAAAAGAGTGTTTTTATACTCTTAAAAAACCTCTGCTGGAGTTGACATTTATGTGTGTGTGATTCTCTCCCTGACTCTACTTAAACTGCCCTCCCTATCCTCTTTAAACTGCCCTTTATCATCTCCTTTTCCCTGTTACCCTATTGAGTTAATGCATTTCCACACCAAATTCTTTGTGTGTAGACTCCACTGTTCAGATTAGATGAGAGTGAGGGAAGCTAGGTGGCACTGTGGATAAAGCCTGGGCCCTGGATTCAAGAGGACCTGAGTTCAAATCCGACCTCAGACACTTGACACTTGTTAGCTGTGTGACCCTGGGGAAGTAACTTAACCCTCATTGCCCCACAAAAACAAAATACCCCCCACATAACACCAAAAAACAAACCAAAAAAACCCAGATTAAATGAGAGTGAGGGAGAGAGAGGTTATGGTATAAACTACAAATTAGAAAATCCAACTCAATGTGTGCATTTTTTTCTTGAGGGGCAATGGGGGTTAAGTGACTTGCCCAGGGTCACACAGTTAGCAAGTGTCAAGTGTCTGAGGCTGGATTTGAATTCAGGTCCTCCTGAATCCAAGACCAGTGCTTTATCCATTGTGCCACCTAGCTGCCCCATACATTTTTTTAAAAAGAGGGCAACTGATATAAACCTGCACACACTTAGAAAGACCAAAGTATCTCTCCCCACTCCAGTCCATTCTCCATTCAGCTATCAACATGATCTTCCTAAAGGGCAGGTCTGACCATGTCACCCCTTTCTGTTGACTCCTATTGCTTCCAGGATCAAATGGAAAATCCTCTGTTTGGCATTCAAAACCCTCCATAACCTGCACTGCTACCTTGTCAGTGTTCTTAACACCTTGCAATCCTACTCCATTTCATGTACTCTTTGATCCAGTGACACTGGTGGTTCCATGCAAGACACTCAATCTCTTGGTTCCAGACATTTTTGTCTCCCATGCTTGGAATGCTCTTCCTCTTTATCTCTGCCTCCTATTTTCCTTCAATTCTCAGCTAAAATCTTTCCTTTCCCAGAAAGCCTTTCCTGATTCCCCTAAATTCTAGTGCCTTCCTGCTGTTGATTATTTCCTATTTATCCTCTTTATAGATTATTTTGCCTTTCTTTGTACCTCCAGCACTTAGCACAGTGCCTGTCACATTGTAGGTGCTTAATAAATATTTATTGACTGACTAAAATAAGTGTGAGAGGAATTGTGAGTGTACTGCGAAAGACTACAACTAAAAGTAACAAAATTAAACTTACAACATAGTACAACCAAAAAAGAGGCAAGGTATCTGGTCTTGAGTGCAGACCCTGCCACCCCCTTTCTAGTTGTGTGATCATAGAAAAGTAATTTTTAATTCCCTGTGTTTCAGTTTACTCACATGTAAGAAATAATGGAGACAATAATTCCTCCCAGGACTGTAATGAGGAAAACACTCATAAATTTTGAAGTGCTATAAACTTCTGAGCTATTATAATGGGAGGTCTGGCACATGGCCAGATGACCTAAGATATCATTATCTGGGGATCTGTTTCTGGGAGAGTTGTGAAGACTAGAACATGGGGCAGCTAGGTGGTGCAGTGGATAAAGCATGGCCCTGGATTCAGGAAGACCTGAGTTCAAATTCGACCTCAGATACTTAACACTTTCTAGCTGTGTGAACCTGGGCAAGTCACTTAATCCCAATTGCCTCACAAAAAAGAAAAAAAAAGACTAGAACATGCTGGGCTTTTAGCATTAGTGTACCTCATGGTGGGAAGAACCTTTTTCCATTGGCTACAAAGTCAGAATTGTTGGTGTCTTGAAAGGGCCAGTCAGCACTGGTTGGTCATTAATTCATTCACACCATGGGGGAGGCCCTTAGGCCCTCCCTCTTCTACCTCTCTTAGGCCATCTTTGATATCCTATGTACAGGGAGTATAGTCTCATGATCCTACCCAGACTCTCTTTCTTTATTTTTTTTGCAGGGCAATGGGGGGTTAAGTGACTTGCCCAGGGTCACACAGCTAGTAAACATCAAGTGTCTGAGGCCATATTTGAACTCAGGTCCTCCTGAATCCAGGGCCGGTGCTTTATCCACTTTATCCACTTTATCCACCTAGCTGCCCCCTACCCAGACTCTCAAGCTAGATAGGTCAGTCTGGAAGTCCAGTGATGCAGGCCAGGTAGTCTAGCCAGTCCAGAAAGGCACTGAGGAGCAAGAGGAAACCAGCCCAGTAGAAGGAAGGCTTATGTTGTTCTGGATTTGAACTTGGTGGGACAAGGCTATGTAGGAAATAAATGACCTAAGGTATGAGCATGCTCTTGCTACATCTTTGAAGTAAATATCCTTTAGTAAAAGCTAATCCAATGTTAAGTAGTTAAGTGGAACTGGTGTGCTAGTTACTGGATCCCTAAATTGGGAACAGTGTGGGCTGTGAGTTGGAATTCCTCCAGATGCTATATCAGTATGTACCAATGGTCTGTGTGGCAGCTAAGTCATGCAGTGGATAAAGCATTGGCCCTGTAGTCATGAGGACCTGAGTTCAAATCTCACCTCAGGGGCAGCTAGGTGGCACAGTGGATAAAGCACCAGCCCTGGATTCAGGAGTACCTGAGTTCAAATCCGGCCTCAGACACTTGACACTTACTAGCTGTGTGACCCTGGGCAAGTCACTTAACCCCCTTTGCCCAACAAATCCCGCCCCCCAAAACCCAAAAAAACCCAAAACCAAATCTCACCTCAGACACTTACTAGTTGTGGAACCTGGGCAAGTTACTTAAGCCCAATTGCCTTAAACATCCTGGGCCATTTCCAGTCATCCTGATGTATATCTTGCCATTGGACCCAGATGACTCTAGAGGAGAGAGTGAGGTTGGTGACCTTGCATAGCCCTTCCTGACTTAAATTCAATTTGTGCAAATCATGACATTTGTCATGGTCCTCTTCAGGAATGAAGGACAAACAACCACTACCACCAATGATCTGTATATTTGTTTGTGAAGGACCTTGTTACCACAAGTCAGGGCAGTTCATTTGTGGAGCACAAAGGCATCATTAGTTGCCAATAAATCTGATGAGGAGATCAGTCTGCCTTGTCCTCTGAAATTCCTTGTAGTCACTTATTGTTGGGTTTTTTTTGCAGGGCAATAGGGGTTAAGTGACTTGCCCAGGGTCACACAGCTAGTAAATGTTAAGTGTCTGAGGCTGGATTTGAACTCAGGTACTCCTGAATCCAGGGCTGGTGCTTTATCCACTGTGCCACCTAGCTGCCCCTGTAGTCACTTGTCAAAGCACAACTAGCCCAAGCTTCTTGGCTAATGTTTTAAACCTGCCCTTATTTATTGCAAATAAGATCCCATTGACAAGAAGGAGAGCAGGATAGCTGGGTAAAAATGCTTCATAGCAGAATAGTATGACTTTGGGGTTTCTGATCACCTGACTCCCTTTTACTAAGTGTCTATAGGTATTCCTATGTGTTGTTATTGTCCTCTCTCCCTCCCTCCCTCCCTCCTTCCTTCATTCCTTCCTTTTTTCCTTCCAGTCCTTGTGAGTAATATCTATGTCAAATAGATGGAGGTGTTAAAGCACAAGCCAAAGGGCTGGGCAGTAATGACTCTGTGTCACAAGGTTAGTAATGACTTCCTTATTCTTTCAGGTATTATTGTATGAAAGTCATAAGAACATGGCAACCAAAAGTCATGGAAATAAAATAGTCATAGGTGGGGTTGGGGCAACTAGGGCAAAGAGGAAATGAGAAGGACCAAGTTCTAGAATGTGACCCAAGGAAGGGAAAAAAATATTTCCATTTTTTTTCATTTCTTCATTCAGCAATTACTGAATGTGTTCTCTCTCTGTCTCTGTCTCTGTCTCTCATTCTGTGTGTGTGTGTGTGTGTGTGTGTGTGTGTGTGTGTGTGTGTGTGTAAAGCCCTGTGGTAGGTACTATGACACCAGAAAAGAGACCAGAGTCTTGGACAGAATGCAGAGTGCACTTTGCTATTTCATCTAGGCAGCCTGCAAGTATTTCAAAAATTTGAAAGTGGTATATACTATAACTTTATAGTATTTACAACATCCAAAAAAATCAATTTTAGCCCTTACTAAATCCACAAATTTCACCATTTTATTCCTCCTTACTCCCAAAGAAACCAAAAAAATTAAGTTTCTTTAATACAGCCAAACCAGTTTGTACAGAATTTTTCATTTGGCCTGCACTACCCTGCCAGTTGGCTGGTTCCAGGCTAGAGCTGATTGACAGGTGTGGCACCAACAATTAAAATGGAAATGCTATGCAAATAACTCCCCTTCAGCATGTCAATGTAAATGTAGTATTTGCGTTTGGCTCAGGTTTAGCATGACACTTAATTAATTTGAAAAATGCTTGCTTCTCTTCCTTCAAGAATCTGTGATTTCCCCAGTGATGCAGATCAGAAACCTTATATACTTTTAAGATAGTCTTTTTGATTTTCTGTGCCCCCCCAAATTCATCACCTTGTAGCCAATTGGTGAACTTAGTGAGGCAGGACCTTGGACAGCAGACACACAATCTATCACAGTTTCCTTGCTTGAAGCTTTTCAAGCTTGGAATAACCTCTTAGAGATTGTGCTCTTCTTACAGCCTTTGAGAACCCAAGGTCACATTCATGCCAAGACAGTGCATTTGGTTAGGACTGTAGTGGAGTCCTCATAATTTTTAAAAAGTAGTGAAAGGAATAATTTGTAGAATTGTGGAAGGGGGTAGTGGTGAATTGAGAATACTTATGAGAAAGATTTCCAACTACTCCAAATTTATTTCTCTAGCAGATCAGCTGATATATAATAATCGGTAAAGCTTCTGAGATTGAAAAAGTTTTTGTCTTGAGATCTGCTATTGAATATAATGCTTAGTGAGAGGAAGAGAGCACCGGACTTGGCATCAGGATATTTGAGTTCAAGTTCTAGCTTTGCCACCGTGTAATCTTAGGTGAATTTGACTCTCCCCTAAGTCATGGCTATGACAATTGGGCTGGAAACCAGTCTGGTAGTGGAAACTAGTCTGGTGGTTGGGGGCAACATACTGCTGTTCCCCATGCTCTTAGGCTCAGGATCCTGGGCTGTCTCCATCAGGGTATGAGGGGAGATGGTGGTCAAGTGTTTGGCACATGCTGCTTCCTATCTCTTCCTCAGGATGCCTTACTGTTTCAGTTAAGTTGATTTTCCTGACCTGTGTGTGGCAGTTAATGGGGATAAGTGGTCTCTTTCTTGTAGGAGTTGTTTCTCCAGATGATGGCTGTAAGAGCTGGGTTAGAAGCAGGACCAGTGTTCTGGAAGGGTGCATGTGTGTGTGTGTGTATGTGTGACACCTCTATTACCATTTATTACCTCTATGCCAATGATTCATATGTATGTGTATGAGTTTGCATATATCTATATATGCATCCTTTGTTTATGACACACATATTCTATACACAATATGGGGTACACAACACATATAGGAGATACATATATACATATGCATATAGGATAAACATACATATATGCATACTTGTGCACACACATAGATATGTACATATGTGTATTATTATATGTGCAAATATACACATACAATCCATTAACATAAAATTAATAATAGTAATAAGGTGTGAGGTGAGCATGGTTATTGATATCACCCTGATTTCTTCTTCTTTAAGTCCCACATTCCCAACTGCCACCTATACCTGGCATGTCCTGGTATTTCTTTTTTCTTTCTTTTTTTTTTTTTAGTGAGGCAATTGGGGTTAATGACTTGCCCAGGGTCACACAGCTAGTAAGTATTAAGTGTCTGAAGCCGGATTTGAACTCAGGTACTCCTGACTCCAGGGTCAGTACTCTATCCACTGTGCCACCTAGCTGCCCCTATGTCCTGGTATTTCTACCAGGATGACTTGGAAGTGCTTCAAATTGAACATGTCCAAAATTGTATTTATCATGAATTGTACTTTATAGCTAGAAAAGAACTTAGACCAGACTTAGACTTAGACCCAATCCCATAATTTTGCAGAAGAGGAAAATGAGATACAGAAGGGCTAAATGACTTGCTCAGAATCATAGAGATAGTAGAGGTGGTAAGCCAGGATTCAAATTTGGTTCTTGGACTCCGAATCCAGCCAGCCCTCTTTCTATTACCCCCCACTGATTCCTCAAACACACCCTTCAGCTCAACTTCCCTATTCCTATTCATGGTGCCTTCGAATCATCTTTTACTCTAATTTTCCACCCTTACATCCAATTACTTTCCAATTCTTTTCCATTCACACTCAATAACATTTTCTGCATCCAGCTTCTCCTCTTTGCTTATACTGCACCACACCACCCTGGTTCAGAACCTCATTTACTTTGCCTGGATTATTATAACAACCTCTTCATTGGTGTTACTATTTTCAGTCTCTATCCTCTTTACTTCACAGGATAAAACATACATTCTTCATTCTGACATTTGAGTTCCTTCACAATATAATGACAATTTATTCCTCTACTATTATTTCACACAATTTCCCTTAATGCACTCTTGTTGTGCAGTTGGGTCCAACTCTTCATCACCCCTTGGACCATATTGTTCATAAGTTGGTTTTTTGGCCAATATACTGGAGTGGTTCACCATTACCTTCTCCAGTGGATTAAGGCAAAGAGAGGTTAAGTGATTTGCCCAGGGTCAATCACACAGCTAGTAAGTGTCTAGGCTGCATTTGAATTCAGGTCTTCCTGATTCCAGGCCCAGCAATCTATATATACACTGAGCCCCACAACTGCCTCCCTAATGCATTCTACATTCCAATTAAACTGGCCTATTAGATGTTTCTGATCTCAAGTTGTATTCTCTTCACTCCATGCATTTATACAGGTTACCTTCTATGCCTGGAGAACATGTCCTTCCCATTAGTCCATTGAAATCTTTTTCTTCCTTGGAGGCTCAGCTCACATTCTCTTTCCTCCATGAATCCTTCATTGACTCTGTACTTGCTAAAAGGTATCTTTTCTTCCTCAAATTTTCCTAGATAATTTTTTTTCTGTATTTCTCTTTTGTCCTTCTTACATTTTACCTTGTATCATTCTTATTTAAGTAGTTGTCAAAACCACTCTGTTTGATTTTAAGCTCCTCAAGGACTATGTCATTTTTTTATACTTTTATTTCCAGAAGCTAAAACATTGCATTTCAGAGGATGCCACACATTTGGATGACAAATAACCAAGGTAGAAATAGAAGAATTATTTTTGTAAGAGCATACTACAGGGGCAGCTAGGTGGTACAGTAGATAGAGCACTGGCCCTGGATTCAGGAGGACTTGAGTTCAAATTTGGCCTCAGACACTTAACACTTACTAGCTGTGTGACCCTGGGCAAGTCACTTAACCCCCAATTGCCTCACTAAAAAAAACCCAAAAAAACAAACCAACAGCAACAACAAAAAAAGAGTATACTACAGCCCATAAAGACAGAAAGTGGCAATAGATGAAGTGTTTGGGGTGGGGATCATAAGTCAGGTACAGAGGATTGACATGGTAATAGTAGAAAACTTCAGTTATGTAGACAATCCTTGGAAGTTTCTTTGTCAAAAATTTCCAGGGGCTAATAATTGTTGTAGATAAGTTTTAAGAAATTTAGCATTCTATCAAAGTCTTTAATTTTTTATACTACAATAACTTCCCAAGTTGGGACCCTAACTTGTAATAAAGAAAATAAGTAAAACTAATGTAGCAACCATGTCTAATGGCAAATTAAAATTTCCACCCCCATGGCCTCCCATCTCTCTTCTGAGAGGAGGGAAGTATGCCCATTATCTTTCTTGTGGCACCAAGATTGACTAATGCATTTGAGTTTGGATGTATGTGGTCATTTTCCTGGTTCTGCTATCTTTGTAGTGCAGCTTATAATTTATCAGCTTAATGATGACCTCATTCTTCTATAGAGAATATCTCTCTGGGATCAGTGTCCCAGAGCCAGGCTGCTACAACTCCTCCCTCAGAGCTTTAGGGATGTTAAGGTATCTCTTCTCTAATTCTATTGACTTTAAGCCTCTCTGTGTTCCCCCTACTATTAACCACCAAGAAAGTGACCAGCATCCAAATTCTACTTAATCACTTAACATCAATTAGCTTTTATGAAATGATATTTACTTTAAATATATAGCAATAACTAATAACATAACAATAACAAAAGCATGAATACTTTCCCTAAAACCTTGGGCCATGCTCTTTCCTATAACACTTTGGTGTCTGAAGAGAGTGGACTCAGACTTTGCACAGTTTTCACACAACATTGGTCCACCTGTTTTATGTCCAAATGTGGCATTGCTGCAGAATAAGTCCTCATCTCAGTTATTGTTGGATTCTAAAGGTTGTTTCTCCTGCTCCTTGGAGTACTAATACTAAAATGATTGCAAAGCTCAGCACGGCATGGATTTGACTCCTATACTCCCCAAACTCCCAGATGCTTGGGCTCCCAGATTCTTGTACACCCAGATGATTTACTTCCTTAATCCTTTGAAATTTATAAGGTCATAGCAGCCAATTAATCTACATAAGTCAAAAGGACAAACTGTGAGGCAAAGGACAATTTTCATGGGACAATGTCTTAGCCTCAGAGATATAGGGCCACTATGCTTACAACAATGTCTCAGTGATCAAATGAGATATTTGTAAAGCACTTAGTACAGTTCCAGGCACCTAGTAGGTGCTTAATAAATGCTCATTTTGGGGGCAGCTAGGTAGCACAGTGGATAAAACACTGGCCCTGGATTCAGGAGGACCTGAGTTCAAATCTGGCCTCAGACACTTGACACTTGACACTTACTAGCTGTGTGACCCTGGGCAAGTCACTTAACCCTCATTGCCCTGCAAAACAAACAAACAAATAAATACTCATTTCCTTCCCTTCTCTCCCTTCTCATCAGATACTCTCAGTGAGGAGTAAAACCAAGAAAACAGATCCAAAGAGAAAGAAAGGAAGATACTGAGTCTGACTAAGACTTTTTTTGAAGGCTGCATAACCAAAAAAAAAGAGGCTGCTATCTACCACATAGTTAGCAGATCAGAATGAATTATAGAATGTCTACATGTGATTCAAAGTCTTTCCAAGACACTTCTATTGCATGTTATCATGCCTGTCTCAGAAGCAGGCTCTGTTGCCTCTTCTACCTGGGGGAAGAGCATCAGAGGCTCTCTGCACATGTGCCAGTTCCCCTTTACACTTCAAAAAGCAGAAGAATCAATAAGAGATACTGTCATTCTGCATTGAATGATCACTTATAAAGAGGTTCTGGTTGTTTGAGTGGAAATGATAGGAACCTTGAGAGGAGGTGACTGTCCACCTTAGAATTTGCTGAAGACAAAGAGAGAGAAGAGGGGGTGTATTCTGATATACACCTAGATTTGGGGAGAGAAAATTTAAAAGAGTTCAGAGAAAGGCCAGGCAAGATCCCATGACCTAAAATTCCACAGGGCAAGTCAGCTGAGGAAAGTTGGTAAGGCGTCAAGAATGAAATTCTGAAGGCGTAAATAAACAATTCCAATGCAGAAGAAAGGAGAAGTTATTTAAAGAGAATCATGTGTAAGAGCAGGGAATTCATTGATTAACTGAGATTTTTTTTCTGGCTTTATTATTGATGCTTTGGGGCGTTTTTGGTTTTTTTTTTTGCGGGGCAATGGGGGTTAATTGACTTACCCAGGGTCACACAGCTAGTAAGTGTCAAGTGTCTGAGGTCGGATTTGAACTCAGGTACTCCTGAATCCAGGGCCGGTGCTTTATCCACTGCGCCACCAAGCTGCCCTCGGGGTTTTTATATCATATTCATTTCCAAATATATTATCTTTCCCATTTCCCCACTGAGCAAGCCTTTTTACCTCGTAACAAAAATTTTAAATTTTTTTAAAGCTCAGCAGAACCAATCAACAGATAACTACATCTATTACATACTTTTATTCCTTCGCCTTTGAAATGGAAGGAGATACAGTTTTTCACTCATTTCTGGTGTCAAGCCCAGTCATTATAATTACATAGCATTCAGTTTTGTTTTATTATTCTCCAATTCACATTATAGTGAGCTATCTATATGTTTTTCTGGTTCTTCTTCCTTCACAATGCATTATTTCCTCTAAGCCCAAATATCTCTGTAATTTTCATATTCATTGTTTCTTATAGGATAGTAATATTCCATTGCATGCATGTACCACAATCTATTTAGCCATTCCCTAGTTAATGGGCATCTACATTTTTTCCACTTTTTTGCTACCACAAAAAGTATTGTAATGTTTTGGTATATATGTAAGCTCACATGATATTTGCGTTGTGGGCATAAGACTAGCAGTGGTATCTTTAGGTCATTTAGTCACTTTATTAGTATAATTCTGAGTGACAAATTTAAATTTTAAAAAGATAGTGCAAGGGGACAGCTAGGTGGCACAGTGGCTAAAATACCGGCTCTGGATTCAGGAGGTCCTAGTTTCAAATCTGACCTCAGACATTTGACACTTACAAGACTCAGTGACTCAGTTTCCTAAGTTTTATTGCAATACTGTGGGTGACCACAGGGAGAGAACCAGAATAGTGGAAAGGTATCTCTCAAATAAGGAAAGGAAAGACAGTTATATTTATAGTACGGATAAATTGATTATCAGTCTCATTATAATAATCTCCACCTTGGGGAGGTACTAGGGAGGGCCTGTCCTACTCATTATAATATTCTCCACCTAGGGGTGTTACAAGGGAGGGCTTATCCTAATTTGGAGTTCCTGGGGTCCTAAGCCAACCCCCAAGGCGGGTACCTTTTTCAGTGGAGGTGTGTTTTGGGGTTTACACATCATAAGGTGAATCTGGGGACAAATTTGGCCTTTTCTGCACATGTCTCTTTCTGATTCCCATGGCTAGTTTCAAAATATAATCATTTTTCATTAGAATTCTATAGGTTGTCTTTTTTCCTTTATTGTTATTTTGACCTGATCTGTTCTGGTCCATTATGGATGTTGATCACTATGGATGGGTATGAGAACCTAACATAAGTTATCCATTAACTGGGATCTGATTCCTTTTTAGAGCTAATATCTGTATTAGAGCTTGGGTCTTAGGTTTTTCTATTAACCCTTTTTTGCCTCCTACATCAATAGTTCTGTAAGAATAGTGTTAGGAATATTAAAGCTCAGAATGGGCTTAAACTGGCTATCACAGCTAAGGAAAATAAAAAGGATGGATTTGGGGGATTTGTTTGTTTTTGAGGCTGGTCTTGCTATTTAGCCCAGGCTGGAAGTGCAGTAGTCACTCAGAAGTCAACTGGCTCCACTGCTAACCATTGTATTGTAGAGAATAGTCAAGTCATTCACAGTTCTTCATCAAATTAATTATTATTAGTGGCAATACTAATAAGCACTTATAAAAAAATGAGAAAAATAAAACTCTTGTAAAACATATTTATAGTCAAGTAAAACAAATTTCCACATTGTCCATGACCAAACACATATACTGTGTCTCAAGATAAGTCTTATGTAAAGTTTCATATGAAATCTTAAGTACAATTCTATACTCAGACTTTTGGGACATCTTATCACCTCCCTGTTTCCAGTTCTTTGCCACTATAAAAAAGAGCTGCAGTAGTCACCTGGATAATTAAAATTAGTGATAAGTTTAAATGTGGTGAGACTGTCTGAAAGTACATATTAAGTACAGGTTAATTTGTTCTGAAACATCGTTTTCATCATGTTACTTTACTTGCTTTAAAAAATAATAATAAACATTTTTATTTATAGTTTTGGGTTTGAATTTTTATCCTTCTTTCCCTCCCTCCCCTGACCTTTCCCTGCAGTGGCAAGCAATCAGATATAGGTTATACATATATGATTATGCAAAACACTACCATATTTGTCATTTTGTACAAGGAAACTTGATTAAAAGAAACAAGAATGAAAGAAAGTGAAAAATAGCATGCTTCAGTCTGTTCCATCAATATCAGTTCTTTCTTTGGAGGTGGATAGTATGTTTCATCAGTAGTCCTTTGGGATTGTTTTCGATCACTGTATTGTTGTGAATTGTCAAGTCATTCACAGTTCTTTATCCTGCTCATCATTTCTTTTTTTTTTTTTAAATAAAAGTATTTTATTATTTTCCAGTTACATGTAGAGATAGTTTTCAACATTTGTTTATATAAGATTTCAAATTTCAAATTTTTCTCCCTCCCTCCCCTAGACAGCAGGTAATCTGATATAGGTGTTATATATATATATATATATATATATATACATACATATATATATATATATAATAACATTAAACACATTTCTCTATTAGTCATGTTATAAGAGAAGAATCAGAGCAATAAGGAAAAATCTCAAAAAAGAAAAACAACAACACCAAAAACATCCATATTCCACAGTTCTTTTTTTTTTCTTTCTGGATTTGGAGAGCCTTTTCCATCATGAGTCCTTTGGAACTTTCTTGTACCATTGTATTGGTGAGAAGAATCTAGTCTATCACAGTTGATCAACACATAATGTTGATGATACTGTGTATAATGTTCTTCTGGTTCTGCTCATCTCACTCATCATCAGTTCATGCAAGTCCTTCCAGGTTTCTCTGAACTCCTCCTGCTTATCGTTTCTTACAGCACAATAGAATTCCATTACATTCATATACCACAACTTATTCAGCCATTCCCCAATTGATGGGCATCCCCTTGATTTCCAATTCTTTGCCACCATAAAGAGAGCTACTATAAATATTTTTGTACATGTGGGTCCTTTTCCCATTTATATGATCTCTTTGGGATAAAGACCTAATAGTGGTATTGCTGGGTCAAAGGATATGCACAATCCCATAGCCCTTTGGGCATAGTTCCAAATTGCTCTCCAGAATGACAACTTACATTCTTTAAATAAATACTTTATTTTCCCTTACACAACACATCTTAAAAATTACCAAGTCTTGTCAATTCTGTCTCTATACCATCTCATCCCATTTCCCTTCTCTCTACTAACCCAACCACCACCATAGTTCAAGTTCTCATCATCTCTTCCCTGGACTATCACAACAGGTTGCAATTGGCTTCCCTATCTCAAATATCTCCCCTCTCCAATATATCTCCTACACAGCTGTCAAAGTGATATTTCTAAAGGACAGGTATAACCATGTCACTTCTCTGCTCAATAAACTCCAGAAGCTCTCCATTGCTTCTAAGATCAAGCACAAACTCATCTTTATGGAATTTTAAATTACCATGCCATTAATCAACAAGCATTTGTTAATTGCTTTCTTTGTGGCAGACATTGTAGGAGGCACTGGTCATGCAGACAAAAATGAAACAGTCCCCTATCCTCAAGGGATTTGCATTCTGTCAAGGGAAACAACATATATACAAAATATGTGAAAAGTAAAGACAACTTAATTGGGGAGCATTAGCAGTAGGGGTGGGGTGGGATGGGGTTTTTAAGAAAGACTTTAAGTAAGAGGAGGTACTTGAGCTGAAATTTGAAGGAAGCCAGGGATTCTAAGAGACAGAAGTGAGGAGGATAAACATTCCCAGAATGAGAGACATCCAGTGCCAAGTGAGAGAATGCCATGTGTGTGAGGAACAGCAAGATGACCAGTTCAGATCACATGGAAGGGAATAATTTTTCATCAATAAGCCCAAAAAGGTAGTTTGGAGCCAGTCTGTATAGTGTTTATGAGGCCAGGTAGGTGGCACAGTGGATGGAGCACTGGCCCTGGAGTCAGGAGGACCTGAGTTCAAATCCGGCCTCAGACACTTAATACTTACTAGCTGTGTGACCCTGGGCAAGTCACTTAACCCCAATTGCCTCACAAAAAAAACCCAAAAAACAAAAAAAGAAGGTGTTATATGGTACGAGTTAAAACACAAATATAGCTTACTCTGATGGCCATTAAAATATTTTTCTTGTCCTTCATACTTTCTTTTTTGTTGGATTTGAACTCAGGTCTTCTTGAATCCAGGGCCAGTACTCTATCCACTGTGCCGCCTAAGTTGCCCCGTCCTTTTTTTTTTTTTTTTGGTGAGGCAATTGGGGTTAAGTGACTTGCCCAGGGTCACACAGCTAGTAAGTGTTAAGTGTCTGAGGCCGGATTTGAACTCAGGTACTCCTGAATCCAAGGCCGGTGCTTTAACCACTGCGCCATCTAGCTGCCCCCTTCATACTTTCTTAAAGAAAAATCTTCTGTCTTTTGTCTTCACCTTGATAAATCTTCCATCAAATTTTTATCACTTACTGATATGGCAACACCTATTTTTAAGATGCAATATTCAAATGTAATGACATCCACCCATTTAATTTGCATTGCTGCTGATTTGCAAAATATATCAGGTTTAACAAGTCTAGGGAGGTTCTTTCACATCTCAAAAACAAACCTTGGGAGATAGCAGACTTCCCTATTATTGACAATTATGATCAGTAATTGCCTCAGTATACTTCAGTTAGTATTCACTAGCTGCCATTTCTTATACTTAGTCCTCTATCCATTTCTTTTTAAACATTTTTCATTAATTTATTTTATTTTTTCTCAATTACATGTAAAGATATTTCTTGAGTTCCAAATTTTTCTCCCACCCTCCCTTCTCTCCCCACTCCTGAAGCCAGTAAGCATTTTTGATATAGGTTATACATTACAATCATGTTGAATATACTGCCACATTAATCAGAACAAAAAGAAAGAAAAAACACAAGAAAAAATAAACAAGAATAATAACAAAAAAGCAACAACAAAAGTGAAAATAGTATGTTTCCATTCACATTCAGACTTCATAGTTCTTTTTCTGAATGTGGAGAACATTTTCCACCATAAGTCTTTTGGCATTGTCTTGGATCATTGCATTGCTAAGAAGAGCCAAGTCCATCACAGTTGCTCTATCCATTTCTGGTTGACTTCTGTCTGAAGCATGATATAGTAAAGTCAGGAAGATCTGGGTTAGAATCTTACCTCAGACACTTGTGTCATCTTGGTTAAGTCACTTAAGTTCTTTGAGACTATTTCTTCATTTGTAAATTGGAGATAATAATAGCGACCACATTACAGGATTATTGTGAGAATTAAATGAAATCATGTATGTAAAGTTCTCTGTATACTGTAAAGTGCTATATAAATATGGAGTATTATTATAAATCCAAATCATCAAAGATCCTTTCTTCATCAGGTATATTCTTGGTGTATACATAGACTATTCTCATACAGATCTTTATAGAAATGAAAAAAATAGGCATATAGGTCAACAGTTGTTGCTGCTTACTTGAGTACTTTTGAGTAAAAGTACCAATTATTATCTTTAAATTATTTTAAAGTTCATCTTATATAGAAAATTAATTCTTAAGTACTTCTAAAATTGTATCATGGTCACAATGATTTCTTTTGTGTGTATTTGATCAGGTTGAGAAATTCTTCTTGAGTTTACCTGTATTGAATACTGAGGTGATAGAATCAATGTGATTCCATTATTATTGCCACTGAGAATAAATTATTATAGAACTATTATTCTCTTCCATTCCATATTTATTTGTTGTAATTTAGGTTTAATCTACAAGCATTCTCAAGATGATTTGGCTTAGCAGGGTATCATACTCCCCTCTTTACAGGATTGTTTTCTCTTCAATTACCTTTTGCTGTTTTGTGTAATAAAGCCATTCACAATCTTCTGTGGCCCGTCTTTGTTTATTTTTAAAATAATAAACCTTTTTATTTATGGTTTTGAGTACAAGATTTTATTCCTCCTTCCCTCCCTCCTTTCCTCTATCCCAGAGGTGGTAAGCAATCAGATAAGGATTATACATGTTCAATTATGTAAAAAATTACCATATTAGTAATTTTGTACAAGAAAACTTGAATAAAAGAAAAAAATGAAAGAAAGTGAAAAATAGCATGCTTCAGTCTGTGTTCCATCAATATCAGTTCTTTCTTTGGAGGTAGATAGTATCAATAGTTATTTGGGATTGTCTTGGATGATTGTATTGTTAAGTCATTCACAGTTCTTCATCAAACAATATTGCTGTCTCTGTGTACAATGTTCTCCTGGTTCTGATCACTTCACTATACATCAGTTCATACATGGCTTTATAGGCCTTTCTGAAATCATCCTGCTTGTCTTTTCTTATAGCACAATAATATTCCATCAGCACCATATACTTAGTGTAAGGACCAAATTTATTATGGGAAGAGTTAATTGGGTGGCTCACCTTAATATTGAAGTAAGAAAAGAAACAGCCTCTTTCAAAAACAAAACAGGTTTATTAATGGGAACAAATTTAAAACAATCTGAATCACACAAGTGAGATTAATAGAACTAGAAATAATGTATAAACAATGTATAAATCTCTGGGGTAAAAAGGCCCCAGACACCTGAACCTGCTTCCAGCAGGCCTGAATCCAGGGCCAGAGCTTTATCCACTGGGCCACCTAGCTGTCCCCCTCTCAGAGGCTATTTAGTCTAAACCATATCTAAATCAACAACTTATTATTATCATAGGGGGAAAATCATCCATTTCATTTAATGGAAATAAGATATAAATGGTCCTGGAATAAGTCTCTATCCTGCTATTACCATTGCATACATGGATAAAATAATTGAATTTTATAGTTGAATAAAAGCATTAGGGAGCAGCTAGGTGGCACAATGGATAGAGCACTAACCCTGGATTCAGGAGGACCTGAGTTTAAATCTGGCCTCAGACACTTAACACTAACTAGCTATGTGACCCTGGGCAAGCCACTTAACCCCAATTGCATCACACACACACACACACACACACACACACACACACACACACACACACACACAAAATGTATCATAAAAGCATTAGGGGGCAGCTAGGTGGCACAGTGGATAGAGCACTGGCCCTGGATTCAGGAGTACCTGAGTTCAAATCCAGCCTCAGACACTTAACACTTACTAGCTGTGTGACCCTGGGCAAGTCACTTAACCTCAATTACCTCACTGAAAAAAGAAAAAAAAAAAGAAAAAAAAAGCATTAGGACAGAAGGCAGGAAGACACATTTTCCTGAGTTCAAATCTGACCTTAAACACTTACTAGCTGTGTGATCCTGGGCAAGTCACTTAACTTTGCCTCAGTTTCCTCATCTGTAAAAAAATGAACTGAAGAAGGAAATGGCAAACCACTTTGGTATTTTTGCCAAGAAAACCCCAAATAGTGTCATGAAGAGTCAGATGTAACTAAAACAACTGAACAACAACAAAAAGCATTAGAATATAAGCCTATCTTCTCTAGGTTCGCTTAAAACATTCTTGGCACAATTCCAGTAAATGATTTAATGAAGAAAATTATATGTACCTTGTCTTCTTCCCATATAATTTTGATTTATTTTTCTAAGTCTCTACTTATTGAAATTTTTTCATTTCACACATCTCAGAGATTATAAATATTTGGTATGATATTATCTACTAAAATACTGTATTAATTTTTTATGGGTCAATGTTACATCCAGAAAATTATAAGTCTGTGATAATGTTTTTGTCCCAGAGTTTATTGAGTCCTCGTGAACATTTTGAAGTATATATTTATGTATTGGAATTTGTCCTCTTATAGGCCTGGAAAGAGAGTGAGTTTCTGAGGTATAATTCTGATCAGCAGATTATAAAATTTGGTAGGTGCTACATTTTTACAATCTGTAGTGATATGTTGCATGATTTTTACCATTACTTTGCATAATTTGTATTGATCACTAAATATGGCCTCCTTAAGGATAGTTCTGTAATTTCTGATGACAATGATCTAGGCCAGAATTGCCATCATAAACATCTTCATTTCTAGAAACAAATCTGTATGAGTCAGTTATTGGTTTTACAATTTTTTGTCGATATATTATTTATTTATTTTTTAGGGCAATGAAGTTTAAGTGACTTGCCCAGGGTCACACAGGTAATAAGTGTCAAGTGTCTGAGGCCAGATTTGAACTCAGGTTTTCCTGAATCCAGGGCTGGTGCTTTATCCACTGTGCTACCCTAGCTGACCTATTGTCAATATATTATTGACTAGGTTCAGACAGATAGCATCTCCAAAGAGACTTTAAATTCTTAGCCATTTTAGATGTTTCAACCAGAAGAAAGCCAGTTTCAGTTACAGTCAACAAATGAAATGGCATAAACCTGCTATTGCTTGATGAAGTAATCTGCTTGTTCCAAAAGTATTTCTGTAGGTTTCTGGCATGAAAATCAGATGCTCTGAAATAGTTTATGAATCCTCTTCTTCTTTTTTGACAAAGAAGTATTATAGGTGCCTTGTAATTTTATCGTTATACAGGATTTTGTTATAATAGTCCAAATTTATTAGGGCCCTATCATACAGTTCCAAAAATATAAATGAAGACTGGTATTATATAGGTGCTAATTGTTTTAAATATGTCCTTTCCATTAAATTTTGATTTCAGGATGCCAGCAAGTCTCTCAACATATCTAGTCATAGCTTTCTCTTTGATAGCTAAATGCTTGATGTATTTTGCATGGGAGAGTTCAAGGTATTTGAAGGTATCACCTTTGGTATGAATCCATTATAATCCAATGGTAAAGATTCATTGGTTCAATTTGATGTCCAGATTCAAGCTTAAAGCCTTCAGTCTCTATCTTTCCTTGGTAAACAAGAAGAATTATATATTTATTGAGTTCAAATGAAATTTTGAGGTCATTACATTTGACTCATTGCATCTATGTACTGGTGTCAAACTCAAATACAGACAGACCTTTGTGGGCCATGTATTGATAACTACATACTACATGAGCTACACACCTGACATCTGTGTAGATTACTAAAATTTTCCACATTCTCCTTCAAAGGTTCTCACTCTTCTATTTCTTTGCTCCTTAATCCTTCAAAGTGAAGCAGCTGATTAATGTTGAATTATTTATTTTGTTCTTTGTATCAATTTAACCTTTTGACTTTCTCTTTCAATTGCTGATTAAAGGAATCTAGAATTTCTAATTTACTTTTATTTTATTTCATTTTGTGGGGCAATGAGGGTTAAGTGACTTGCCCAGGGTCACACCGCTAGTATGTGTCAAGAGTCTGAGGCCAGATTTGAACTCAGGTCCTTCTGAATCCCAGGCTGGTGCTTTATCCACTGCACCAGCTAGCTGCCCCTCCTTTTATTTTCTAGCTTCTCTTCTGCATATTTCTTTTTTGTTACCTTTAACTGGGCAATATTATTTTCTATGTTTTCTACTGTGCGTACCAGATAGATATGGATGGAGTCTTCCAATGCCTTTCTGCAGATCTTCCATAGTTCTCTCAAATTGCTTTTGCCATGATGGTGTTTGGCACCTATTTGTAGGCGCATTCCTTGGTAGCTCCATATATCCTTGTAGCTCTTGTCATGGCAATAACTACAACAAATAAGTCATGTGAAGGTCCTGAAATGTTTTTATATTTTCTATCAAATATTGCATGAGAATGCGTTCATTTATTGTGGTTAGAGCAAATTTATTATGGTCACGGTTGGTATGCTAACTGTATTCATAACATCAAATTTATAATTCAGGTCAAAATATGCCTGTCTCCTTTTCAAGATCATTTCAGACATCAGTATTGTTTTCTCATCCATTTCATTATTAGGTTTAATTTCTGGCTAAGGAAAAATGTTTATTCTTCCACTTTTTCTTTTCCATTTTTTAGCAGCTTTTCAATTTCATCTCTTATTTTCTTTTCTAATTGAGGCTTAGGGATAAAATTATTTCTTATCCTTATCCTTATCCTATTCAGCAATACATTGCTACGTGACTTGGAGTTGAGGGTACTGTTGACAAACTTTAGTAGCCTATAACTGGTAAGACTATTCCAATTTTTAAACGATATATATGTTAATAGCAATAGGACATTATGAAGGTATTTATATCATTCAGTTCACTTTCAGTCCACTTAAGGGTCACCTATAGTTTGTCTATTGTAATGGTTAGTGTTATCTTTACTGAAGCATTTCTAGGAGGTGGGATATTGCTATGTATTTCTGATCTGTTCTCCTGTTCCTTCTTATGGTAGGAGTGCCACTTGGTCTGCTCTGCTCTAGACCAAGCTGATCATCATAAAAGTTTTGAATAGGACAAGCTTGTCACTCTACAATATCTCAGCTCTTTCTTTAACTCTTAGGAACAGATACATCATACTGACCTGGGTGTTAACCCAAATAGTTATAGTGTCAGAGTCCAATTTGGCAGCACTCTGAGGTTCCTTCCAGGTCTTCACAGCTACCATGATGTTCCTGCTGAAAATCAATTTGGCTTACTATACTTTGTCATTGATGTCCTTCCATAACACAGATAATGGGTTAAACTTTGAGTTGTTATTGTCATTAGTATTTTTGTCATTTATAGTTAGCATGTATCCTATTGTTCATATTCTTATTTCTTCATTTGACATAATTTTCATCATTCTTGGTCTTATTCTATTTTTTAAAACATGATACTACAACTTTCTAGTATGTACAGCTTGCTTTCCTTTTAAAATATGTAAATAAAATATTTTTCAAAACCGAAGTAAATAATAAATCAACAAAAAAAGATAATTAAATGATAAAGATTTTATTTTAAAATATATAATATATAAGTTGAAAGGTATCATTTGTTTTCACACAACTCCTAGGTTTCTCTGAAACTATCCTTTTTAAAATTTCTTATACTACAACAATATTCTATTACATATGTGTGTGTGTATATATATTCTTTTTTAATCTCTTTGGTGTATAAGCCTAGCAATGGTATTTCTAGGTCAAAGGCTATGCACAATTTAGTGACTTTTTGGTCATGGTTCCAAATTGCTTTCTGGAATGGCTGGACCAATTCCCAGTTTCCCATATTCCCTTAAATTATTCATATCAATCAACAGACATTCATCAAGCTCTTAATTTGTGCCAACCACCATAGTAGGTGCTGGGGAAACAAGGACGGAAGATGAAATAGTCTTGGCTCTCAAAGAACTTCGTATGTGCCATTTCTTATGGCATGAGTACTCATATGTGACAGTGTGGGAAAGCTGTATAGAGAGTCAGCTTCAAATCCACCTTAGGAACATAGTGGCTATGAAATTTTGGGCAAGTCAACTAGATTCTCAATGCCCTAGGGAGCTCTCAAAGGGTACAAATTCCAAAGAAAATGTCAACCTGCACTGGTAAAGGAGGAATTTCTTGACCTTGGTGTTCTCCATATCAGTGAAATCACAGATCCAGTTCCTATTACTTGGGTACATGAAGGAGATTATGGTATAGTGAAAAGAGCATTGGATTTGGAGTCAGAGGACCTGGGTTTTTTATTTACTATCTGTGTGACCTTGATTGGGTCTTTTTGTTGTTTGGTTTTTTTCTAGTGAAGCAATTGGGGTTAAGTGACTTGCCCAGGGTCACACAGCTAGTAAGTGTTAAGTGTCTGAGACCGGATTTGAACTCAGGTCCTCCTGAATCCAGGGCCGGTGCTCTATCCACTGCACCACCTAGCCGCCCCTTGATTGGGTCTTAATCTCTATGGGCCAAGTTTTCTCATCTAAAAAATGTTCCTCTGAGGGTGCACCTCAGTCTTCCTTGTTACTGAAGAAACTTTCTATGGTCCTCACCTTTCTCTGTCTCCTCATCTTGCCTTTCTTTTACTTGACTTTTAGCTCCTTAAAGTGGGGCACTGTTTCCAGGCTGCAGTATCCCAAACCTAAGAAGTCCCAGGTGGTATGATTTAAGGAGGATCAAGTTCTTCACTTGCCTGGCCTGTTTCCTGGTCCATAGATGACCCCAGGCCAACTTGCTAATCAACCAGCTTTGTGTGTTGTGGTTGTTAGCTCCAACAAGCCTGTGCCCCTCCCTCACCTGGGCCACTGCTACTCAAGCCTATCTATTGGTTCCCAGCAGGGGTGAAAAATCCAAGTTCTTCCTCAGTACCAGCATAGACCCCTGTAGTCTCCCCCCTCCCAGGGCTCAGCCCTCTCACCAGACTGTGAGCTTAGTTCCAGATGACATTGGCATTGCAGCTGATTCAGAGGCTCTGGGGGGTTTCCCTCTCTGCTGAGGCCTTACTGGGACTGGATCTGTGTCAGGGTGACTGTGGGGTTGGACTCAACTCCTGTATCAGCACAGCAGCTCCTTCCTTCTGACCTTCCAAGCTGTTCTTGGTTAGAAGATGATTTCAGCACATTCTTCTGTGAGTTTTGCTGCTCCCAGCATTTTCCTATGGTGTTATTTGGATGTTTTTTGGAATGATCGTGTCATGAGTTTGAGAGCTCACTGCCTTTCCTCCACCATCTTGGCTCTGCCCCAGAAGTCCTCATCTAAAAAATGAAGGGTTAGGACAAAGTGATCTCTAAGGTGCTTTAAAATTCTAAATCCTGTGATTTCCATGTCTTTCTCTCCTGTTGGGTTATAAAAACGTTCCTTTAGATTATTTTTTTTATCCCAAGGGCCTGAGCACTGGGCCTTTGCATGTAATGCATGTTTAATGGACATTTGTTTAACTGTATTGAATTGAATTAAAAGGTTTTCAGGGGAATGGAGAAGGAAAATATAATGTTTCTTAATCAGCAATAGCATATAATTGTGGATACTGAACTCTTATTATCATTTGTATTGGAAAGCATGCCCCAAAGTGACCATAGGTTCTATATCGTCACTCATTCAATCAGTCAATAAGCAATGTGCTAATCCCTGGAAATAAAAAAGAGGCAAAAGACAATCCCCACATTAAAAGAGCTCACAATCTAATGGGGGAAACAACAAACAAGCAAATATTTACAAACAAGCCATATACAGGAAAAATTGGTAATAATTAAGAATAAAGAGACCATTCCAGGCATAAAGGACAGCCAGAGAAAATGCCTGGAGCCTAGAGATGGAGGGTCGTGTTCATGGAATAGTAAGGAGGTCAGTGGACCTAGATTGAAGAGAATGTGGGGCGCGATGGGGAGGGGGAGAACGCGAAGTATAGAAGGTTGAGGGGTGGGTGGGTAGGAGGAGAAGTTATGAAGTTTTGGTTTGGTTTGGTTTGGTTTTTTTGTGAGGCAGTTGGGGTTAAGTGACTTGCCCAGGGTTACACAGCTAGTAAGTGTTAAGTGTCTGAGGCCGGATTTGAACTCAGGTACTCCTGACTCCAGGGCCGGTGCTCTATCCACTGCGCCACCTAGCTGCCCCATTATGAAATTTTTTGAATGCCACATGGAATATTTTATGTTTGATCCTGGAAATGATAAGGTGCTACTAGAGTTTAAGGAGGGGGTGACATCATTGGACCTGTGCCTTAGAAAAATAACATTAATGGTTGAATGGAGGATAAATTATAGTGGAGAGATATTCGAGGCAGGCAGAGGCACCAGCAGGCTATTGCAATAGTCCAATCATGAGGTGATAAGGTACTGAACCAGGATGGAGCAGTGTCTGAGGAGATAAGGGGGAATATTTGAGAGATGCCCTATTTACCTATTTAACTGTCACAGGATGCTAATGAGCTTTTTTTTTTTTTAATTTATTGTTAGCTGCCTGGTCTACTGTCAGTGTGAAAGGCATAAAGGTCTTAGGTCTTTGAATGCTCCTGAATTTTATATACTGCTAGTACAACAGGGCCAAATACTTTTCAGCATTTGTTATTTAAGAGTACACTAAGAGGGGCAGGCACAGTGGATAGAGCACCGGCCCTGGAATCAGGAGTACCTGAGTTCAAATCCGGCCTCAGACACTTAACACTTACTAGCTGTGTGACCCTGGGCAAGTCACTTAACCCCAATTGCCTCACTAAAAAAAAAAAAGAGTACACTAAGTATATGAGCACTGAATTTAGAGGGGGAAAGAATCAGAGGGATTGTGTCAAGGTGGCAGGGCTAAATTATTGACTAAGAAAATTCTTCAAACCTGTTCATCCCTGTAAACAAGATGGGTTCTCTACTGTACACCATCAATAATAGCTAATGGAATTCAGGAGCCAGAATAACCTTCCTAGTCCAGTGATGGGGTGGTACAATATTGATACAAGGTTCATACTTTACATAAGTGCTCTCAAGGGGAGCCTCTTAATAAAGAAGCACTAAGAGTAGAGTGGGTGGAAGAAAATGCATACTTAATAACGCTATAAAATGCATAATAAAATCCTCAGGCAGATCAGGGTGCTGATTAAGAAGGCAGTTCAACACAATGTTCCTTTCTTACATAACAATATTCCTTTCTTCCAGTTAACAAAAAGAAATCACATACCAAAGAACACATATGTGGGGCTATCAAATCTCTTTGGGTCCAGCCTGAAGAAGCATTGCCCTAAAATTTCTTCCAGCAACAATAACATTTAATAAGACTCTGCTTAAGTCTGTTAAATATTTCTTTGTTAAAAATATTTTAAAAAGAAAATAGCACAGGATATTGGCTTTAGTGCCTAATTATTTCCCCATACAAATACAGACTAAACGCATTTCACAAAAGGAACTCACTCAAGTTGGAAATGCATCTCATTTGCATTGTGGTATTTTTAAAAATTGATATAATTATGTTGATTCTATGATTAATCAAAATGTATTATCTCAATATGCATTTATTAAGTACTTTTATGTAAGGCACTGTCCCAGGTACTCTACAGAGATCAAATAAAAAATAAGAAAAGAAAAGAATACCCAACATAACTTTTGTAACATCATCATAAGTGATATCAGAGAGAAAATATTTCATAGCTGGGGAGAAAGGCATGAGAGACAAGAAGAAAAGAGTAGAGAGCAATGAAAGAAAACTTGAGTTTACAATAAAGACAAAATGGCTTGAAACAAAGGATTGATGCAATTTTGTAACTGGAGCCACATTTGCTCTTAACTATAGACCAGAGGAATCACATGACTACTGCATAAACTAGAAAGTCCAATATTGATGTAATTTCTCTAAAGAAATTAAGTCTGAGCTGGAGGTGTCATATTTAAGAGCTGCAGTCTGAGTACCACTGTATGGTTTGGTTAAAAAGTGGACACATTTCAAAAGGTCTTGGATAAATGTATATTTAAGGAATTACTATGATTTTTTATACTTTACTAAAAAAAGGTGATAGATAACCATGTACAGTATAATGATCCTTCTTTTTTTTTAATAATAAAAGTATTTTGTTATTTTCCAATTACATGTAAAAATAGTTTCCAACATTTGTTTTCATAAGATTTTTAGGGCCAAATTTTTCTCTCTCTCTCCCCTCCCTCCGCCCTCCCCAAGACAGAAAGCAATCTGATAAAGGTTATATATATATATATATATATATATATATATATATATATATAATCACATTAAATATAGTTCTGCATTAGTCATGTTGTGAAAGAAGAATCAGAACAAAAGGGAAAAACTTCAAAAACACAAGTACAAACACTATGCATTCAGAATCCACAGTTCTTTTTTCTGGATGTGAAGAACATTTTCTATCATGAGTTCTTTGGAATTGTCTTGGATTATTGTATTGCTGAGAAGTGCTAAGTTTGTCACAGTTGATCATCACACAATGTTGCTGTTACTGTGTACAATGTTCTCCTGGTTTGGATCACTTCACTCAGCATCAGTCCACTTAAGTCTTTCCAGGTTTTTCTGAAATCTGCCTGCTCATCATTTCTTACAGCACAATAGTAGTATAATGATTTTTTTTTTGGTGGGGTAATGAGGGTTAAGTCCAGGGTCACATAGCTAGTGTCAAGTGTCTGAGGCCGGATTTGAACTCAGGTCCTCCTGAATCCAGGACCAGTGATTTATCCACTGTGCCACCTAGCTGCCCCTATAATGATCATTCTTTTTTTTTTTTTTTAGTGAGGCAATTGGGTTAAGTGACTTGCCCAGGGTCACACAACTAGTAAGTGTTAAGTGTCTGAGGCCAGATTTGAACTCAGGTCCTCCTGACTCCAGGCCTGGTGCTCTATCCACTGTGCCATCTAGCTGCCCCCTATAATGATCATTCTTAAAGGAAATTAATTTGATTGTGTTCATTCTTTTTTTGAAAACTAATTATTTCCACTATAGTTTTCTTGAATTTTTAAAATCAAAATTGTAGGTGACAAAAATAAAAATTTACAAAGAACAAGGCAAAGATGCATGGTGGGATGAGTAAGTTACAGTATATTACCAATCATGTGCTAAAAAGTGATGGAAAAGCCTTCATCAAGGATGTATTTAGTCATCAGGTAGTGCTGCTAGTCGTTCATTCAATCCTATTCAACAGGAAGGATCAAGTCTGAGGAAATTTCACACTCCCCCTGTTGCTTATGTGCTCCAACTCACAGAAGTGAATGTACTGGAGAAGTTTCAAGTTCTCTGTAGTCCTCAAAAAAGTGGATAACCTTCCATTCTCCAAAACTGCCTCTTTTGGGGTGGGAACAATGTTTTACTAATCTAGGGAAAGTACTTAATGAATATCCATACAAACAGAATTAGCTCTCAAGTCTCCATCCTGATGGCAAAACCTCAACTCTCCCCTGAACTTGCTGTTTTTCACTAAAAATCTAGTCACATGATTGAAGAATTATAGAGTCACTTTACCACAGGGATAAATAGAAGATGCTCAATTGCTATACAGTGCTTTATTCCTTGCATAGAATCAATAAAAGTGATAAAATAATACATAATAAAACATCTTCCACATTCTTTCCTACCCAATGCTTCTCCTTGAGCCTGGGAACCTTCTTTCTCACCCCCCTACCTGCCCCACCAGACAGCACATAGACCACTCTGAACTTAGGAATTTTAGGAAAGACATATTGTATTATTTAGTTTTCCAGGGAGCAAAGGAGGATAAATACAATGTAGTTCATTCAGTGAGGTTTAAAACATGCTTCCAGTAGGGCCAGCCATTAAACAGAATATAAAGAACCCAGGTCTCAGTTTCCCTCCATGGTCCAATACCCTTCTGATTAGCATTCTGTTTCTAGTATGGATTTCTAATTATTGGGGGGGGGTTGTTTGTTTGCTTCTTTCTACTTTAAAAAAAATGAATTTTTTAAAAAATTATCAAACATTTGTTCTTCCCCTCCCATGTTTTCCCCACTTGAAGAAGGAAGAAAAATGACCCTTGTAACAAATATGTATAGTCAAGAAAAACAAATTCTCATAGCAGCCATATCCAAAAAAGTTTCATTTTTTTATCCTGAGTCCATCAGCTTTTTGTTGGGAGGTGGTACAGAGGACAGAGCTCTGTACATAGAGTTAAGAAGAACTGTGTTCAAATCCAAAGCTTACTAGATGTGTGACCCTGGGCAAGTCACTGGATCTCTGTCTGGCTCAGTTTCCTCAACTGTAAAATGGAGATAATAGCACCTAACTCTCAGGACTGTTGTGAGGATCAAATAAGATAATATTGTAAAGTGCTTTGCAAACTTAAAGTTTTATATATATGCATGTATATATATATGTATAAAATATATACAAATGTGTCTATATATATAATGCATATACATATATGTACACACACACACACATATATATATATATGTATATATATATATACATGAGCTGCATACTATGTGTGCTAAGCACAGTGTCTGATACCAGATTTCAACTCAGGATTTTTTTTTTTTTTAGTGAGGCAATTGGGGTTAAGTGACTTGCCCAGGGTCACACAGCTAGTAAGTGTTAAGTGTCTGAGGCCAGATTTGAACTCAGGTACTCCTGAATCCAGGGCCGGTGCTCTATCCACTGAGCCACCTAGCTGCCCCAACTCAGGACTTTCTGACACTAGGTCCGATGTTTTATCCATTGCATCTCCTAGCTGCCCTCTGACATCATGGTTGATCATTGCACTGATTAGCATTTTTAAATCTTTCAAGGTTGTTTTTCTTTATAATGTTATTGTAGGAATTGTTCTCCTGGTTCTGCTCACTTCATTCTGCACGATTTCATAAAGGTCTTCTCAGGTTTTTCTGAAACTGTTCCTTTGAACATTTCTTCTGCCAAATTGTGTTACATTACATTCATATACCATAATTTATTCAGCCATTTCCCATCTAATGGGCAAGCCTTTAGTTTCCAGTCCTTCATCATGCAAAAGAGAGTTACTATATTTTTGTACATACAGGTCCTTTCCTCACATGTACATAGATCATTCTATCATATGTTTGGAGCCTCTAATTGCTTAACATTTTTCCTCAGGGAACAGGGGAAATGGTTCCAAGACTAAGCCTTAGCAAGGCAAGCCTGCTGCCTTTACCTTAGAATTTCTGACCTTGAAATTGTCTTTTCTGGTTTCTAATGATTGAGAAATATATCACATCTCTTCTGTCCTGGAATCTCCTTTGCCTCTTTATCTTTAATTGTACACATTCCTCTCACTCTTCAATCTTTTTTTTTCTCTTATTTTTTTTTCTTTTTTTTTTTTTATGGGGCAATGAGGGTTAAGTGACTTGCCCAGGGTCACACAGGTAGTAAGTATCAAGTGTTTGAGGTCAAATTTGAACTCAGGTACTCCTGAATCCAGGGCCAGTGCTTTATCCACTGCGCCACCTAGCTGCTCCCTCCTCTCACTATTCAACAGGTAACCCAACTTCTCACTGAAGGAAAGGAAGAAAATAATTAGAGGATTATTATACTTATGTGACCAAAAAAAAGAGGTAGGGGTAAGAGGGCAGGTGGACAGAACAAGTGTTGCATTGGTATATGTGAAACATAAAGGACAGCCTCTAGATTATGGGGTGGGTTTAGGGAAGGGCATAGGCTACAGATCCCAAGGTTGAGAAATATAAGTATTGATCTTCATGTACTAAAGAAGCTAAAAACCACATCAGTGAGATCACAGATACATCAATACGTCTTGATTGCTATCAAAGGGAACGTTTTATGGAAGAAGTGAGTTTTGAGCTGAATATAAAGGCAAGAAGGGATAGAGGAAATAAAAAGAGAGCATCCTAGTTAAGGCTGTTGAAATGTCCCATGATAAAGGTGACTTTGGAGTGAAAATTCACACTGAGGACTGAGCTAGTTGGTGAAGATGATTTAGGGATCCTTATCATTTAGTTGATCTAAAGTTCTATATAAAACATGTAGTTGAGAAAGCAAGTATATTCTTTATAATCAAATTCTCCTCTGAAACCCAGTGATTGGGTCATTACCCTTCTTAAATATGCCAAAATTCATTCTTAGAACTCATGAATAGTATCCTTTGATTGGTCTTACAGTCTCTAGACAGACGATACCAACTCAGAGCACTCACAATTTTGAGAATTCATAAAACCTGGGACAAAATTAAGATTTTCTGTTATGGCTATGAGAGAGAGAAAGAGAAGGAAACAAATATTTATTAAGCACCCAGGATATGCCAACCATTATGTAAATAGTTTAGAAATACTATATCTTTTTTTTTTTTTTTTTTTTTTTTTGGTGAGGCAATTGGGGTTAAGTGACTTGCCCAGGGTCACACAGCTAGTAAGTGTCAAGTGTCTGAGCCGGATTTGAACTCAGGTACTCCTGACTCCAGGGCCGGTGCTCTATCCAGTGCACCACCTAGCTGCCCCAATACTATATCTTTTGATGGTTAGTAAAACTACATACTTTCTCTGATGGGTAATCAGTACACTAATGAAAAATATAATTAACTTTTCTAAAGAATGAAATGGAAGTATACTTGGTTTTCTTAAAAATCTACTAACTCAGGGCAGCTAGGTGGTGCAGTGGATAGAGCACTGGCCCTGGAGTCAGGAGTACCTGAGTTCAAATCCGACCTCAGACACTTGACACTTACTAACTGTGTGACCCTGGGCAAGTCACTTAACCCCAATTGCCTCACTGAAAAAAAAATCTACTAACTCCCAATTTTGACTTAATTGGACTTTGGTGAAATATGGCTCCTTCCTATTGGTAATGGTAGATATAAAATAAAGAATGAGATACAAGTTGTAAAATATGGACAATGTGTCCATTTGTTTTGCTTAACTGTACTCTTTTGTTACAAATGAAAAGGAAAACTTTGGGATATGATAGCCTTGTTTTTAAAAAGAAAGTCAATTAAATAATTTTGAGACTACTCACTCCACATAGGTAACTGAATCTATTATCCTAGAGTTATTTTAAGACTTCCCTGAATAACTCTACCTAGCCTTGATCAGTCTTCAGTTCTGCATTCTTTTAGCATTCTTCTCTCTCAATTTGCATGATATTAATTTGCACATTTGACTTTGATGGATGCATTATTTAAGGAGTTTGGGTACTCTTTCTATACAATTCAATTCAACATGGACTTATTAAGCATTTATATGGGCAAAGTACTGTTTAAGGCTATGGGGATACATGGAAGAAAAATAAGTCTATTTTCAAGAGACTTACAATATAATAGGGAGGGTAAGACATATACCTAACTATGATACAAGCAGAATGTGATATAAGTTTAACTGCCTGGATTCTGTCAACAGTCAGAGTCCTAGACAATAAGGTTGTCCATCATTCAGTACTCTGTCTCCACTGAGATGGATGTCCTGGGCTCTGTCTACAAGTGTGTCCCAATCATGATCTTTAAGTCATAGTTCTGTACCCTCTCCTTACTGACCCTTCCTATTCCTATTTTTGTTTTTTTGTGGGACAGTGAGGGTTAAGTGACTTGCCCAGGGTCACACAGCTAGTGTCAAGTGTCTGAGGCCAGATTTGAACTCGGGTCCTCCTGAATACAGGGCTGGTGCTTTATCCACAGCACCTCCTAGCTGCCGCTGATGTATTTACTTTTACTAGGCAGCCTGAAGACACAATTCAAAGCAAAAACATTTAATGAAACAGTATAGTAAGAAAAGTAGTATAACATTTCCCTCTAAGACTTTCCTGGGACACACTCTCCCTTAAATGCCCATATTATACAGTGAGAAAGAGTAAGCCTATGTAAGTGAACACAAAGGCAATGCATAGTGTACCCATGTGTCCAGACAGAGAGGCATACTATATCTCCAAAAATGCAAGTTTGCTGTTGTCTTTTAGTGATGTCATTGTGCTATTCCTACTGAACACTGAGTCATAACTCCATTGCTCTCTTCTGCACCTGCTTCTCATTGGTCTTGTAGTCCCTGGTGGGTATATGTAGTCCCTGGTGGGTCTTGTAGTCCCTGGTGGTAGTCCCTGGTAGGTCTTGGCTTGGTCTTGCTACAATGGTTACTCCTGGTCATCTCTGCTCGGTGAATGGTTGTTAGTTTCTCTCTTCCACAGGCTTCAGGTCTTTAGCTGGAATTCTTAGCCAAGGAGCTACTTCCTCTGCAAAGAGAAATAGGTTCTGACATCTTTTCCCTTAGCTTGTAGCCAAGAAACTTAAACTTTTTCTTTCAGTGAGAATGTCAGGCCCTTCACATACCTAGTCATCAGACTGTGGGGAAGAAAAACCACACATCAGCCATATTCTTTTCATATGGAGAGGGACCTGTGGACACTTAGGTAACTTCTTTTTGGAAAATAGAACAACCAGCCAATTAATTAGAGTCCAGAGAATCTAATCAGTTTATAGACCTAATTCCTCTAACTAATTACATTTTTCAAAAGTCTAGAATCAGTTTTAAAAACTAATTCCACTAACTAATTCCACCTACAGGATGAATACCTATTTCAAGACTCTCTGAATTAGGGTCAGAAAATTACCTTTAACTACTATAAATTTCTGACTACCCATGGACATCCCCCTCAAACAAATTTAGGGACTTCATTCCAACAAACATAAAAGGCTATCTGGGTCTGAGGTAATTTCCCTCAGCGTCTCTCCCAATATTTCTGCCTCCTTTCAGATATCACCATATCACACAGTGGCTCAACAATCACACCTGCCACTTATTGCAGTACCCCAAGCTGTATTTCATCTGGGTTAGGCGACTTAAATTTATGAAGGGTTGTTGGGTACTCTCTCACTATATCCTTGTATATCAACTCCCTACTAATCATTTCTGTTCTGTCTTCTTTTCTCCAGAGATCATTCTCCTTCTGAAAGAGCAGGTTTGGACTCTTGTTATCATCAATTATCATCTCCTCCACCACAAACAGTGGTCCTGTTCTTTGATCCTCCTTTTTTTTCTTCGTTAAAAAATGAAGCAACTAGGTGGCTCAGTGGATAGAGTGCTGGGCCAGGAATTGGGAGACAAGTTCAAATCCAAATCAGATACTTGCTGTGTCATCCTGGGTTAACTCCAGTTTGCTTTACTTTTCCTCATCTCTGAAATGGGGATAATAATAGTACCTAACTCCTACGGTTATTGTGAGATAAAATGAAATAATAATTGTAAAACACAAAGCACTGTGACTGGTAGACAGTAAACACTATATAAATGTTAGCTAGTATTATTTTTTTAAAGGAACAATTCCTTAGTTTTTCTTACTAACAGCAGCTTATTCTGAGCTATCTTTACAGTGAAGGGCCACATTGAAAAAATGGAAACTATTTTTTTTTACAAGAAAATCTTCCTCAAAAATGACTTTATAAAGTAGGTTTCTCCAAAGTACATTTCCTATAACTTTGTCAGTATGGCACTAACAATGACTCTTTTTTATCAAAATTTTGTTGCCCATTCATTTGGCCTTTATTTACAGTGTTGTCATCACTGTGAACATTGTTCTTTTGGCAAATCTGTCAACGTTTCTCTGGATAATTCATGTTTGCTGTTCCTTAGTGTGACATCATGTTCAATTACACTAATATTCTATAGTTTGTTCACCTATTCCCAAACCATTGAACGTATATTTTATTTCTTCCTTTCTGTTAGTACTTTTGAAACCCTGCTAGGAATGTTTTACTGTGATCGGGTCATTTCTTGCTGTTAATAAACTCCTGAGGATACAGTCTTAATAGTAGGGTTTCCAGGTCAAAAGTATAAATAGTTAAGTCACTTTTCTTGAATAATTCCAAATAATTTTCCAAGATAGAATTGAATCAGGTAACAGCTCCACAGAATTGCTGAACCAATTCACAGTGATAAACTGAGGTGCTCACCTTCCTAAAGTCACTCTATCTTTTTGAATCCTTGCTAGCTTGATGGGTATGAGATGATATTCCTGGGTTGTTTTAATTTGTATCCTTATCATTTATTATTGCTGATTTTGAACATTTTTAGGTGCTTGATTTTTTCCCCCTCTGTTTTCTTTTTAAAATATTTGTTAGTGTATTTTGGCCACTTATCTATTAAGGTCATATATTTATGTAAGTTCCTTAAATACTTTGGATGTCAAACTTTTATCAGAGATATTAGGTGGAAATGCTTTAATTATTTAGGTTTCCTATTATTATTATTTTTGCAGGGCAATGGAGGTTAAGTGACTTGCCCAGGGTCACACAGCTAGTAAGTGTCAAGTGTCTGAGGTCGGATTTGAACTCAGGTACTCCTGACTCCAGGGCTGGTGCTCTATCCACTGCACCACCTAGCTGCCCCATATCACATAATTCTTGCATGTCTTGGTTAGTTAATTACCATATAGGTAGTGATGAAAAAATGAACGAAAAGCATTTATTGTTTACTAAATGCCTGGCGCTGTGCTAAATGCTGGTGTATACAAATACAAGGAAGCAAGATAATGTGTGTTCTCAAGAACTTTAGATTTTATGGGAGTGGAGGGTGGGATAACACACAAAGAAGATGAAGAAAATGGGACTTTGGGGCATATGGTTTGGAGAAGGCTAAGTTATGTAAAGTCCTGCTCGTAGGGGATATTAGGTGAAAGTTCATCTATCAGAGCCCATGGTGTTAGGGGACAGAGATCAGGTTCCAGTGAGAGGCTAACAAGGGAGATGGCCAGAGTACAGGTGGCATGGTTTAGAAATGCAGACAAAAGAATAATTTAATGGGTTTTGTTGTTGTCTTAAATAAAAATCATTAAATTGTTTAATGGATTTTATTGTTGTCTTAGATAGACTTCCTCTTCCTACCCCTTCTTTCTGCATTTATTAGTAATACAATAGTCTTTCTGGTAAGGCTGGACTGATGACCTTGCAAGGGGGACTAAGTTGCTAAACTCAGAATTGTATTTCTTTCTAGTACAAAGGAAAAGAACTCATCATGAAAGTTAGGAAAGTTGGAGTTTTCCTATAAAATAGCAGTTTAAAAAATCTCTTTGGAGAGAGTCAGAGGAGGACAATTAGAGAAAAAGATGCTAAACTAGGAGATGGAGGACCCCAACTGAGAGTATATTTTCCATATAGGTACTGTGGGCATTGAAATTAGCTTCAGGCTCCACAAGCAGAGCTTCCCCTCCCCCTCCGCTTCAGCTGCCTGAGGGGGGGCGGGGAAGGGGCGCTCTGAGCCGGGCTAAGAGGCGCTGGGGTTTGCTTCACCCACTCCCCAGCTTGGTCTGGGGAGCACGGCTCAGCTGACCCTGGGGGTTGACAGCCCCGAATTTCACCTGAGAGAGAGAGAGTTTAATAAAAAGGGGGCTGACAAGAGATAAGGGAAGGAACAGATATACAGGGGAGCTAGGGAGAGAGTGGAGGGGGATGCTGGAGGACTAGGAGGACGCAAGGAGGCCGGAAGAGTAAGAGAGCAGGAGACAGAGGGTACAAAGAGGTTGGAGAAAGTGAGAAAGGGCTATGATACAGAGATACTAGAGACGCCAGGGTGTTGGCAACAGAGGTGAGGACGCTAAGGGGCTTTTCAGGGGTGTCGACAAAGTGAAAGGGGCTTGGAGTTAGAAGAAAGCAGCTGAGCACTGAAAGCACAGGGAAGCTGGAGTGAAGGAGAAAAAGAATGAAAGTTGGAGAAAGCTGGAGCATATCCTAAGGCAAGAGGTGGCAATGGCCCTTATTATATTAAAAGCAGACAGGTAGTATAATTTGCATTTCTTAACCCTTATCTTTTACATTGATTTTTTTTTTTTTTAGTGAGGCAATTGGGATTAAGTGACTTGCCCAGGATCACACAGCTAGTAAGTGTTAAGTGTCTGAGGCCGGATTTGAACTCAGGTCCTCCTGACTCCAGGGCCGGTGCTCTATCCACTGTGCCACCTAGCTGCCCCTTACATTGATTTTTATAAATAAACTCTGCTTTGGTTATTTAATTAAGAGGCTGCTTAATCACTTGCTTATCAATTTGGGAGCAGTGTGGAGAAATTTTGTAAATGGCCCATATTAAATTAATAGCAGTCAGATAGCCAGCCAGTCAAAAGTCCCCAGATTAGTCCTCCAGTCACATTAGTCCCCCCAAATTAGGCCCAGCAAGTTAGTAAACATAATTCTTACATTTGAATGGCATCCCTGGGTGGTCTTATGGCCCAATTATAATTTTTCTAAACTTATAATTTTTCATATAATCGTAAATTTTCATATCAAAATAGTTATAATTTTTCAGATTTAGATTAGATATAGTTAATAATTTTTTACAGTACATTAGATTGCTTGCAACACCCTCCCTTTCCTACCCCTCCCTCCTAGATCTGACCAAATCACTCACTATATCTTGACCATTTTTTTCTTTTTTTAATCAGCCTTCCATAATGCTACCTTACCAGGGGCAGCTAGGTGGCACAGTGGATAAAGCACTGGCCCTGGAGTCAGGAGGACCTGAGTTCAAATGTGGCCTGACACTTGACACTTACTAACTGTGTGACCCTGGGCAAATCACTTAACCCCCATTGTCCCACCCCCCCAAAAATGTTTATTTTTTTAAAATGCTACCCTACCAATTAAATAACCTTTTCCTCCCTCTAACTCAGCCCAGTCATTTGTTTAAGTTTATTGTACTTCTACTACTATAATTTATTTTAGTGTTCCTTTTCCCAGGTCATATAAGAATTCAATTCCTGAAAGTTCTACTCCTTCCTATTCCCCATTTCTGTCAGATTGAAGTTCACCAACAGCCTCCAAATATAAGAAATACTAAGTTCTTCCCTCTTATTTCTACTTTCCTTTTCTAGCGTATTTTGTTATGGTGGTAGTTTATTTTTTGAATGTCCAGAGCTTGGTTCTCTCAATAACCTTTGGACTGGGTGGTACAACAGTGACAACTGTATTTTCTTAGACCTTTTTGAGCAATTCGAATGTTTATCTTTCTTAAGTTGCTTTCACCTGGTTCGCGTGCATTTCAAAGACTATTCAGTTCTGTTCTTTGTGCAGAATGCTCAGAAGTCATTGATTCTATTAAAAATCGCAGAATCTGAGATCTAGAACTGGGAAGAACCTTAGAATTCTTCCAGTCCATGTCCTTCATGTTACAGATGATGCTGAGGCCCAAAGAGTTTATAAGTGACTTGATCATTGTCTTTTTTGTTTTGGTTTGTTTGTTTGTTTGTTTGTTTTCAGGGCAATGGGGGTCAAGTGACTTGCCCAGGGTCACACAGCTAGTAAGTGTCAAGTGCCTCAGGCCGAATTTGAACTCAGGTACTACTGAATCCAGGTCCAGTGTTTTATCCACTGCGCCACCTAGCTGCCCCCTGAGACAGAATTTGAACTCAAGTCCTCCTGAATCCAGGGCTGGTGCTTTATCTACTGTGCCACCTAGCTGCCCCTTTCATCATGTCTTTCTACAAAGCCTCCAAGTTTTATATCTCAGGTCCAGCATTTTAGGTCTTGCTTTTTTATTGTAGATACCTCAAACGTTATTCCAGTTTTGCTGCCTTAACTTTTCTTTAATAGCTCTTATTGTACCATTGTATTTTTGAGTTATGAGTCCTTCATTTTTTTTTTCAAAGTGTCTACTGCTGGGGCAGCTAGGTGGTGCAGTGGATAGAGCACTGGCCCTGGAGTCAGGAGGACCTGAGTTCAAATCCAGCCTCAGACACTTAACACTTACTAGCTGTGTGACCCTGGGCAAGTCACTTAACCCCAACTGCCTCACCAAAAAACCCCACAAAAAACAAAGTGTCTACTGCTTTCATAAGATTTCCAAACTCCTCCTATTCTAAGGTCTTCTGAGTTTTCATTAAGAACTCAAATTTTTGCTCCTTAATTTTTCCTTTGGTTCTTTCTATCCCTTCTCAAGGTTATTGTGACATTTCATTCTGTTTTCAGGAATTCTAATTTTAATTATTGCCATTTTAATATTGGCATTTTCTTATACTGTAGTATGTTCACATTTTGTGGGGAGTTCTTCACTTGCTCATTTTCTCTGTCTGCTGCTTTTCCGTCCCCCCCCCCAACCCCTGTGTAGGTTTTTTTTTGGGGGGAGGGATATCTTTCTGATGGAGATGGCTGTATTAGCTGTTTTTTAAAAAGTAATTATGTGGGGGGGGGGGGCAGCTAGGAGGTACATTGGATAGAGCACCGGCCCAGGATTCAGGAGGACCTGAGTTCAAATCTGGCCTCAGACACTTGACACTTGCTAGCTGTGTGACCCTGGGCAAGTCACTTAACCCCAATTGCCTCACCCTCCCAAAAAAATAATTATGTTGATAAAGGCTCTCTTAATCTGTAAATTAACTCTTCAAATCCTACAAGGTTGAGAGCTGCAAGGCACCTAGAAGAATGAGTATATTGGTTATTGGTTATTGTAATTATTATATACAATCTTCAACATCTTGTGAATTATTTATTGAGAATTATTTAACTCCCTGAAAACATGCCACTCCCTGTCAGCATTAAGCCAAGTTCCTTAAGTGCCTCTGCCTGCCAGGGCTGCTGCAAAAGCAGGGGAAAGCCTGTACATTTTAACCCCAACTTGTTCTATGTAAAGTACAGGGCAAAAAACACATGCAAATAACCTAAGAATACCTAAATGGTAATTAATTGGTTTTGTTTAAGGTACTATGTTTCTTAGTTTTCTTATAGTGTATAATTTGGTTACTTTTTGTAACCTCTTATGAGTGTGTGTATCTCCTGGTAAACTTTTATTGCAACTCCATGAGAGCAGAAAAGAACTGTATCTAGCCCTAAGCTGTGATTGGTGAAAACTTGTTATTTATGATAAAAATTTTGGGAACTGTAATTGATATTGTTTTGAGTTTTGAATTCAGGTATAGTTGGGATCTCTTTCTGGAGGTGATCGGTGGATTCTTTCAATTTCTATTTTAACTCCTTCTTCTAGAATTTCAGGGCAATTTTCCCTGAGATTATCTTGGAAGATGGTGTCTAAGCTCTTTCTTTGATCTTGGTTTTCAGGTAGACCAATAATTTTCAAATTATCTCTCCTGGACCAATTTTCCAGGTCAGCAGTTTTTCCCAGAAGATATTTCACATTGCCCTCTATTTTTTTTTATTCATTTGGATTTGCTTTATTGTGTCTTGGTTTCTCATAAAGTCACTGGCTTCCATTTGTTCAATCCTAATTTTTAGGCAATTATTTTCATCAGAGAGCTTTTGTACCTCCTTTTCCATTTGGCCAATTTGACTTTTCAAGCTGTTGACTTTTTCTCATGTCTTTCCTGCATCACCCTCATTTCTCTTTCCATTTTTTCCTCTACCTCTCTAACTTTATCTTCAAAGTCCTTTTTGAGTACCTCTATGGCCTAAGAAAAATTGGTATTTTTCTTGGAAGTTTTAGATATAGGGGCCCTGATGTTGACATCTTCCTCTGAGGGTGCCCCATGGTCTTCCTTGTTACTGAAGAAACTTTCTATGGTCCTCACCTTTCTCTGTCTGCTCATCTTGCCTTTCTTTTACTTAACTTTTAGCTCCTTAGAGTGGGGCACTGTTTCCAGGCTGCAGTATCCCAAGCTTCAGAAGTCCCAGGTGGTATGATTTAAGGAAGATTAGGTTCTTCACTTGCCTGGCCTGTTTCCTGGTCCTAGATGACCCCAGACCAACTTGCTAATCAACCAGCTTTGTGTGTTGTTGTCAGCTCCTATGAGCCTGTGCCCCTCCCCCACCTGGGCCACTGCTACTCTAGCCTACCTCCTTGTTCCCAGCAGGGGTATAAAATCCAAGTTCTGCCTTAGCACCAGCATAGACCCCTGTAGTCTCTCCCCTGCCCAGGGCTCAGCGCACTCACCAGACTATGAGCTTAGTTCCAGACAACACTGGTGCTTCAGCTGATTCAGAGGCTCTGGGGGTCTCCTTCTCTGGTGAGGCCTTCCTGGGACTAGATCTGTGTCAGGGTAACTGTGGGGTTGGGTTCAATTCCTGTATCAGCACAGCAGCTCCCTCCTTCTGACCTTCCAAGTCCTTCTTGGTTAGAAGCTGATTTCAGCACATTGTTCTGGGAGTTTTGCTGCTCCAGGCATTTTCCTATGGTGTTATTTGGATGTTTTTTGGAGCGATCATGTCATGAGTTCAGGAGCTCACTAGAATTCAGGTATAGTTGTATGATGGATCATTAAGTCAGCAATTTACCACTCAAGAGAATGCCACAAGTTACTTAGAAGGAATGTGCTGTATCTGGGGAAAATCTGAGAGGACAATCTTGGTCTCATAGGATTCTTCTGACTCAGTTTCTTCATTGTGTTCCTGCTGAACAGGAAATGGTTCCCGCCTGGCTACTCCTGAGTCTGGCTATGAGGTGGAATTATTACTGCATGACTGGTTGTCACTTGTGACTCTTACCTGAAATCAAACAAGAGCTAAGCATGCTTTATTCTGCTATATATGTACCCTTAGGCTTAAGACTGAAGGATCAGTTTAATGCTGTTATAATCATGTCCCTTCTTTTTCTTTTATAGCAGATTTCTATAATCAGAGCAAGTAGTCAGTAGAAGATATGAGCACAATGCTAGTATGTAAGATCTTACTTTTTTCACTCTAAATGTGTGGTCACTCGATATGCCAGACATTAATACTCAGGTTTACCATCTAATGCTTACATGGTCTAAATTAACTGGGTATCTTCCTTTTTGATTTAGAAGAAACTGAAATTCTTCCCCATTGCAAACACATTTTTTATGAAGGGGGGGATGGTAACTAGAAACATTTATTTAGGTTAAAGATATTTATGCATTTCATGTTTTCCATTTGGAAAGAAAGAGGACTATTGACCTCAAAGAATTTTCCTGTGAAACTTGGAAAGGAGATTCTGGGCCTACTTGAGGCTGTAAATTTGCCCAGTCAGATCTCTATTATGCACTGCTGAGGGCAGCAAGCCAGCAACTCCTTCATAGCACAAGGGAATCACAGGGAAGACCTTGCTGCTAAATCAGCTGCCAGGTCCATTCACCCATCTTCCCTAGCCCCGACCCCTTGCACCCTACTGTGCCCCAAGGTATTTCCCCTTCCTATACCACGAAGGAGACTGAACAGGCTTCTGTTCCTGAGGATACAGGATGGTGGCACTCTTCCTCTGGTTTGCTGATTCTTCCCAGGAATATGATGTGGATCTTTGCAATAGGCGTCCACATTTCCACTCACCACTAAAGCTTGAGGGGCAGAATACATGGACTCATGTTTCTGGCATCAAACCCTTTGTCCCATCAAAATTCAAACAGTGGGAAAAAGGACATATAACCCTGTGAACTGGTGAAGGATGTCAAGTTTCTCTTCCTACAACAGATACCCTGGAATGAATATTCCTTCTCTCTTCTTTGTGCCCTCCTTAATTTTACTTTTTTTTTTTCTTAATTTTACTTTTGACCACACCTAATTTTTCTTCTGCTCCCACCTATGTCCATTCCCCTTGCTATCCTCTGGGCTCTCCCATACCTTTTGAATTCTCTGTTACCTGGAATGATAATGCCCTGATTCAATTAGGAGAAGTAGTGGCACTACTTGTTTATATCATACCTATAATTTTGACCACTGCATGCTGTTTGGACTTTGTATTTGTAATATTGTCACTTCTCTGGTTGCTCCTAGGATTAAAGCTTTCACTGATGCCACAGCAATGCCCTTGCAACCCTTGGACCTCATCCACAACAACTTTCACTCTCTTTATCCTTAATCGATAGGGACATCTCTGTGCCCCATTTTTTAGCCTTGAGGAAGCTACAGAAGACAGACATTCAACCCCTTTCTCTCCAGAAATAAGAGAGGGGGGAATATAGGACTCCAAGAAACCTAAAGACCCTTATCCCCAACGAATCCTTAAACTTTCCCAAAGGAAAAACAGCTCTGCCTCCCACCTCAGGAACATGGTGTGCCTGAGTGCACAGACCCTAGTCTTCAAGGAACAAAGATGATATATTGATATGTATGGGTGCTATTCATGCTCTAGGCATGCCTTCCCAGTTGTTTCCCTTCTCAGTGGCTTTGGCCCTTCCAGTTGCTTTGCATCCCCTCCCAGTTGTTTTGACAGCTTTGTTTGTAAACATATAAAAAGACCAGCTTTTCTCTTACTCATTGAGACAGTCTCCATAGTGACTATGTCCTGGCCATATATCTTTCTCTCCTAATAAATCTTTTTATTTTACAAGATTTCCAATGAGACTCCAATTCTTTGGGAGCTAGCCCTCCTGAGCCAGGTCAAAAGTCCCCTCAACAATGAGGACTTGAACTAGGGTAATTATTGTATGACTAGAAAGAAAGAAATAGATGAAACAGATGTTATGGATGGGAAAATGACCAGATTTGGAAACTGATTAGATATGTGGGGTGAGAGAAAATGAGAAGTAGAACATGCCAAGAAGATTGCCAACTTGAGTAAGTGGAACTTCTGAATGCAATAAACAAAGCACCAATCAAAGAATATGCAGATTACTTGGTGTGTGTGTGTGTGTGTGTGTGTGTGTGGAACAAACCTATAGAAAAAGAAATTCAAATAACATAAGACTATTCTGCATTTATGATAAACCAAAGGAGGGGATGAAATAATGCATTCCAAAGAACAAAGAAGCTCAAGATATAATCCAAGATGACATCCTACTGTTGTTATGGGCCTAGCACCCAACTTCTGGGGTACATCAAAGAACCTTCTCCTTGAGAAACTAAACCAAAGGACAGACACACCTAAAGAGATAAGCGGCACTGGATCAGGACTGAGCTAGCGCCAGGATCACCGCCCTTCATTCCAGTCTCCCCCACCCCTGGGGAGATATATTTGGGTGTGGCTGCTGCCTTTGTGTCCTGAGGAGAGAGTTGGCTTGAGAGATCTGCAGCCACCCCTCACCCAACTCCTCCAGCCACCACCAGTGGGGGATGGCCCTCCCTCACTAAGGGAACTTTCCACAGTCAGGTGGTCACCCCCATCAGTCCTCTATAAAAGTACCTGCTGGTCTCCTGCTCGAGGAGATAGGTATCTCAGAGCCACGCCTCTGTGCTATACCTTCTCCCCATGAGAAGAAGTCCAAGGATTTCTCTCTTGGTTTCCCTTCCCTAGTACCCTAAACAAACTATTAGCAAGAGAGTGTAATTCTTTAAAGAGGAATTCCTAAGGATCCTGTCATGGGGAAAATGGGGTAGGGGGTTAGGGATAGGGATAGGGGTAGGGGTTTGGGGTGCTTAGGAATTCCTCTTTAAAGAACTACACCCTCTTGCACACAAAAGCAGTTAGAATAAGATAGTAGTTTATTTAGAGGAAGGGGAAGGGAAGGGAAGCCACGAGAGAAATCCTTGGACTTCTCCTGGGGAGAAGGTATAGCACAGAGGCGTGGCTCTGAGATACCTATCTCCTCTAGCAGGAGACAGGCAGGTACTTTTAAAGAGGACTGATGGGGGTGATCATCTGACTGTGGAAAGTTCCCTTAGTGAGGGAGGGCCATCCCCCACTGGTGGTGGCTGGAGGAGTTGGGTGAGGGGTGGCTGCAGATCTCTCAAGCCATCTCTCTCCTCAGGACACAAAGGCAGCAGCCACACACAAATATATCTCCCCAGGGTTGAGGGAGCCAGCTCAGTCCCATCTGGTTCCACTTATCTCTCTAGGTGTGTCTGTCCTCTGGTTTAGTTTCTTAAGGAGAAGGTTCTTTGATGTGCCCCAGAGAATTTCTGGGGTGCTATGGGCCCATAACAGACCCCATACCCCTATCCTAAATTCCCACCTTTTCACCATAACACTACAAATCTGAGACTAATTATTAATGAAAAAAGCAGGTAAATAAAAATTTATTAAAAGTTCAATTTAAAAAGAGGGATTTGAAGCATTCCTACAAAGAAAACCAAACCTGAGCTGAGTATTTGCTTCGCAAACATCCCAAACAACAGAAGTACAAGAAAAGTAAACGAGTACACAACAATTTTCCTTTAGAAGCTCTGCTTGGTTTTGACTTCACTAACATCATGTTATCCCCAGACAACTAGGTGGCAGAGTGGATAGAGCACTGGCCCTGAAGGTGGGAGGAACTGAGTTCAAATCTCATCTCAGACACTCAGCTGTATGATCCTGGGCAAGTCACTTAACTCCAACTGCCTTAAACATCTGGGGCCATCTTCAGTTATCTTTATCTATATCTTGCCACTGGACCCAGATGGCTCTGGAGGAGAGGGTGAAGTTGGTGACCTTGCACAGCCCTCCCTCACTTAAATCCAATTCATGGTAAGTCATGACATGCAAGTCATGGTCCTCTTTAGAATGCAGGACAAAACAATAACAACCCCCAGAATAAGTTGATCATCAGAAATCTGAAATCTCATTACAATGCAAATTAACTCAGCTTTTGATACTCAACATCTTCTCAACTCCCTCAGTTGCCTCTCCCTTGACTGGATAACTAGAGGGCAAAGCAAAAAAATCTTTCCAAAGCTTTCTTTAATAGAGGGCTCATAACTTTCCAAGTGGCTTTTCATTTTCTATCAGCTGCTCTATTTGGTTTTGACTCTGTGGTAAAAAATGAAAGCTTTTAACTAACATTTAAGAGTTGGCTAAACAATAACTGAAGGACGCCAGTTTTTGAAGGACCGCCCTTTTGGGGAGGAGACCGTGACAAAGAGCTGTGCGCCTGCTGATACTCAGGAGAGTGTGACCGAGCACTCCACTTCCGGGGTGCGAGCTTAAAAGCAAGGACAGAACAGAAGTGGTCTCTCTCTCTCTTGCTCTCTTGCTCTCGCTCTGCACACACATGCTGACTCAGGTTTGATGGCGTGGTCCTTGGTGATCAGCCTGGTCCTCCATAATAGCATGTGCTTGACGCGGTTCTCAGCCTCAGAGGTGGCCTTGGGATTTGGTGAGTTTTATAAGGCATATAGACTAAGCTTAGATCTAAGACTATTTATTTGTATTTCTACTTTCCTATTTCTCTAATCAGCATCACCTTGTTTGTTGGCTAATTAATTCCCAAACAATAAAAGCTAAGTAATCCATCTCTAACTAAAGCTCGGAGTCTTCTTTCTCTTACTGGTCTGGGAGATATATAAGGGAAAGGTTAAAGGGGAGTTTAATGCTCTTATATCCAATTTTAAATCTCACAACTCCATGAATATATCATAAGCCCTAGAGTATCCTTCCCCCACCTTTTGCCTTCCTTTTGTGTATTGTCTTCACTCATAAGATTGTGAGTTCCATGAGGGCAAGGAATGCATTTCTTATTTGCATCCTGAGAGAATTGTGGGAATTGTGGGAACAGGATTTAGGTAAAGATAAAAACAGGAAGTGGTATATAAAAACTGAAATTTTCTAAAGTCTCAGGTGAATTATGGGTTCATTTGATGTTTTTCTTATAGCTCTGTTGTTAATAGGATTAACACTATAAGGATGGAACTAGTTTTCACCATATAAACTAGTTACAGGAAAACCAAATGTAGTAAGTTGTACTGTCATACTGAGTCTTGTTACTGAAAGATTTTAACAGAATTACCTAGGAATCTCTACAATTAATTTGGAACCAGAGAAGCGGAGGCTCCTTCAGAGCTGTCCTGAAAATTAGACCTATTCCAGAATGTCTCCTGGGACCAGACAACTATACAGGACATCTGGGACTCAAGACAAAAGGTGAGGATTAAATGGACATTGGGAATGGGTTACTAGGATACAAGGAGGCTTGATGTTATTTAATACTGATGATGATCTGTATTGTTTTGGCCTTTTGTTTCATGCTATTTATATTTGCTGAGTTTTCTTAGTTACCTTGGTGACATGTAAATCTCAACTCTCAAAATAAGCCCATTGTGAGCCCTCTAAGTAATTTGATCTGTAACCTTACTTAGTTTACCTATAGACTCTATTTAACAAGGTTTGTATTTCATCATTATTGTTCTTTGATTGTATTAGCTGTTGTACTAAGCTATGGAAAAAGATGATTCCAATTGGTCTTTTCTTGGTACATAATGTCAGTGATGAGCATGAGCACATTAAAAACCTTATACAATTGGCTTATAAATAAGTGATCTGTGGGGGAAATGAGCTGTCCCCCTACACCCATGAATCAAAAGGAGGAATTGTGGGAATTGAATGAACCATACTGACTTCATTTTTTGACTTAATTCTGGATCTAGTTCAATTCCCTTTCTATTCAATTATGGGTCTAAGCCAATTTCTGTTTTGTGAAAAAACTTTATTCAATTATGGAAATTTTGAGAAAACTTTATTGCATTGTTTGAATCTAGCCCTGAATGGCTGGGAAGCTGGACCACTTTCACCTGTCACTGAGAGACCAGATTTGTTTTATTTCTAACTACTGTCCTAGGTTATGTTAGCCAGAAACCTAGTCAAATTCAAAGATTGATGCAAGAATTTTTCTTACAGTTATACTTCTCAAGCAACCCATTTGTCTTATCTGAATCCTGGACCCATCCTGGTCAACTAGTTACTGTTTCCTTGTTCATTTGATTGAATACAGATACTTGGTGGGGAAAAAGGAGGGGAACACCAATTTTTCTCATTTCAGGGAATTGTACCTGTTTGCTCTTACCCTCCTAACTTGGAAATCCCTAGTCTTTCTTACAATTAGAAATCAGATTACTTAATTGTGTATCCTGGTTAATATCCTATTTGTTTTCTTTTAATGCATAAAAATCTGTCTCTCCCTGTATTTGGAATCCAGTACTGAACTGAGGAGGCCTGGTCCTGATTTGTTATGTAATTAGCATGCATTGCTTAATAAACCTTGCTTTCAGATTTTTCAGTTATTTCAGATTTTACCCATCACAATACCCAGTGCTTAGAATAATGACTGGCACATAGTAATTTAACAAATGTTTACTGAATTAAATGGAATTGAATAAATGCATAGGCAATGAAATAAACTACCATGGGGGAGAAAACCAAGTTTTTTTTTTAAAACTTAAAGAGATAGACATATAAGGGGTTAACAACAAATAAAAACAACAAAAACCTATCAAAGCAACAATAGAGGAATCATTAAGTGATTTTTTTTTTCTAAAAATACACAGGGAGACAAGAGTGTAAGCAAGAAAGTTAAACAGAAGAAGTGAGGGTGGAGAAACAGGATTAAAATATCATGGACAAGGGGCAGCTAGGTGGCGCAGTGGATAGAGCACTGGCCCTGGAGTCAGGAGTACCTGAGTTCAAATCCAACCTCAGATACTTAACACTTAATAGCTGTGTGACCCTGGGCAAGTCACTTAACCCCAACTACCTCACTAAACAAACAAACAAACAAACAAAAAACATCATGGACAGGACAGCTAGGTGGTATAGTGGATAGATCATCGGCCCTGGAGTCAGGAGGACCTGAGTTCAAAACCGGCCTCAGACACTTGACACTTACTAGCTGTGTAACCTTGTGCAAGTCACTTAACCCCCATTGCTCCACAAAAACAAAACAACAAAACAACAAATAACATCATGGACTATACCTCACAACACCCTGCCTACAGATGAATCATTACTGTTTCTATCACTAAATTACAGAATGGGAAGATGGATAAAATAGGATAACAGAGAAAGTATATATATTAGAATACATTATGTTCCCTAATCAAAATTAACAATAAAGCAAAGATCACTCCTGTAGTCTCTTAGGAAGAAGAGGGCTTATTACAAAATTTGTGAGGGAACAAGGGGAGGAATTTTAAACACAGGGAAACAAAGAAGGAAATCTTGTTTCAGTGGTAGAAGGGGGTCCAACTGAAGAAGACTTTTAATGGAGAAAGCAAAATATTCTATAATGGGAGATTAGGATCCTACAATGGGTATAATCTGAAGTGATTTGGTGCTTGGAGAGACTACTCATCCTGCCTCAGGAGAAAGGGAATCAGAGCTCCTGGTGGGAACTAATATCCAGAAAAACAGGAAGGCATGTAACCAGAGAGGAGACTTTGTGGCAAATGGGAAAAAATGATCATGGGGAGAGCAAAGGGTAGTAATGGATCATACAGTCAGGGACACAAGAAAATTTATACCCTGGATATTGTTTTTGTTTGTCCTTTGTTCTTGAAAGGGATGATGACATCAGAAGGTGATGTCATGACTTGCAGTGAACTGGATTTAAGTGATGTGAGGGAAAATCAATCCTCTTCTCAATAATTCTCAGGAACTCAGCATCGATGTGTCAAAGGCTCTTTATTTCCTTCTCATGAGAAAGAGGCACCCTAGTGTGCAGCTAGTAGATGCAAAGAAAGGGGGCTCTCAGGTCCTATTTTATACCCTAGTCTCAAATGTGCATGGACCCTCCCCTTTTTCATCATTGGTCTGATTACTCAAAGGTTACAATCTACACGCAAAAACTAGCTAATGGGAACACGGTATTCCCACCCCTCTTCCTTGTATGGGCATAACTCAGGAGTGGACCTTATACTTCCTCATATGGACACAACTCTGGAATGGACCTTATTGAGACCAGGGCTCCTTGAACCATGCGACCTTGCTAGCCTGAAGGGGAAGAGGGGATCCGAGACCTTTGTCCTACAGACAGGTCAGGAGGAGTATGACTGACTGTTATATCCACATTGAGAGGAGACAGCTACCCATTTTCTCATAAGTGAGACAGGGCTGTGCAAAGTCACCAGCCTTATTCTCTTCTCCAGAGCCATCTAAGTCCAGTGGAAAGACAGACATCAGGACAAAGTGGAGATGGCCCTGGATGTTTGAAGCAATCAGGTTAAGGTAGTAGTGTCAAGTGTCTGAAGCTGGATTAGAATTCTGGTCCTCCTGATTCCAAGGCCAGTGCTCTATCCACTGTGCCACCTAGCTGCCCTACCTGAGGTATAAATATATAGAACTGTGAGGTATAACAGAAAAAGTGTGTGAGGGGGTAAGATCTATAAGGCAATAAATATAGAAACTATTTAGAAGGTACCTTGGAAGTATTATGAGAATACAGAGGCTCATTTATTTGCTTATTTATTTATTTATAATTTTCCCCACCTTAGATGTAAAAACAAATTGTAACATTGATTTTTAAAACATTGTGTTCTAAATTCTCATCCTTCCACACCATCCACCCCTTAAGAACTCAAGCAATTCAATATAAGTTATACATGTGCAGTCATGCAAAACATACAAAATACACTTCCATCTGTATTCAGGTACCATCAGTTCTTTCTCGGTAGATGGATTGTATTTTTCATAAATTCTTCAGAGTTGTCTTGGATCATGGCATTGCTGAAAATAAGTCATTTGCAGCATATCATCTTACAATATTGCTGTTATTTTGTATACAGTACATTTCACTTTGCATTAGCTCATGTAAAAATCTTTCCAGATTTTTCTGATAGCATCTTACTCACCTTTTTTTTTTTAAGTAAACTACATTTATATAGTACTTTAAAGGGAGATTTCCTTACAAAACACCCATGAGGTTGATTATTGCAAGAACAATAATAGCTAACATATATATAGTACCTTATACCTGACATCTAATTTTTTTCACAATAGCCCAGCAAAGTAAGTACCATCATCATCATCTTACATTGCTCTTGCCTCTGCTTCTAATTTTTCTCCCAGTTTCTATTGCTAACTGTGTTTCCCTACATTCTATTCCCTCCCCTTGATATTTACTCTACTTTCTATCTTCTTTTACCCTATCCCTCCTCAAGTGTTTTGCTTCTGATTGCCCCTCCCCCAATCTGCCCTCCCTTCACCCCTCCCCCCTTATCCACTTCCTCTTCCCTGCAGGGCAAGATACATTACTATAGCCACTTGAGTTTGTATGTTATTCCCTCTTTGAGCCAATTCTGATGAGAGTAAGGCTGGAGAATACAGAGACTAAAGAAGGAATAAGGACTATAGAATCAAAGCCTAGAATAACCAGAAAGGGAAAAGAAATGATGAAAAGAATGAGAAAAACAAAGTCTTTTTAGAAAAAGGCTTAGGGAATAAAAGGAAAAACTAATAAACAAGTTGAAGAGTAAGAGAGGAAAGAGAATTTCTCTTAACCAGCAAAGGGGAAGAAAAGGGGGGGGGGAAAGGATTATGTAACTAGATAAAAGGAAGAAAGAAATATGAATTAATATATTAAGCAAAACTGTAAAACAAAGGAAAGGAGTAACAAGTGGGAGAGAAGATGGGTTTGAGTATGAAGAAAAGAGAACCTCTGGGAATACAGTTATCTTAAAATAGATTGAGTTAAAATAACTGTGTTTGGGACAAAATTGCCTCGGTTTACCCAAATAATTCGAGGAGACCACCAAGTCAAGCAGAGGCAGATTTATTACATTCTCATGAGAACAGGTGACCCCATGCAAAAGATGAGGAATGCAGTAATGGGCTCATGAGTTCGGTTTTTATAGAAGTTATTTTGGGGGGTGTTCCCTCATGCACAGGGTGAGCTCACAATCTAACATCCAATCCTGTCTCACCCAGGGTACATGATCAGCTTGTGATCAGGGTATGGATGCATGCTCAGCTATGTCCGAGAGCTAGGGGGAAAGGGGAGGGGGAATAGTCAAACCACAGGAGGGGTGAAACTACCCCAAACCCACTCTACCCAGGTAAGGAGGGGCAAGGGGGAGGGAGGGAGTGATGGTACCAGGATCTGGTGGGGGGGGGGTGGAGTTAGGACTTAGGAATGCAAAAAGGGAGAGGTAGTATCTGGATGGGGTCCACACAACCAAGAGACATCTTCTCCTGCCCGTTAGCAACAGCATAACTAACCCATAACAAGAACTGGGGTTTGGAATGTAGACAAGGCGTGGTGGAAAGGGGTACCAGGGTACATCAGGTTCAGTAAGGCAAAATACATGATTTCTGTTGTTAGCAATGGAATAAAACATGAACAGAATAATCTGACTATAACAGGAATTAGGGGCTGGGTACTTTCCAGACCCCATCCTCAGAATCTGAACTGACTCAAGTCCACCTATCCCACACAACTAGAAAGACAAAATACTGCTTTATGGAGGAAAAGAAAAATAAACCCAAATTTTTGGGAAAAATAAAACAATATCAAAGATAAACAGTAGAAAACAAACCTAACTCTTATAACTTTAAATTTGAATGGAGTAAACAATTCAATAAAATAAAAAAGAATGATGTCATGGGGCGCAGAGCACCCCAGAATTTCTCTGGGGCACACCGAGGAATCTTCTCCTTGAGAAACTAAACCAGAGGACAGATAACACCTAGAGAGATAAACTGAACCAAATCCGACTGAGCTAGCTTCGGATTCCTACCCTTCATTCCGGTCTCCCTTACCCTGGGGTGATAAATTTGGGTGTGGCTGCGGCCTTTGTGTTCTGAAGAGGGATCCATAGCCACCCCTCACCCAATTCCTTTAGTCACTACCAGTGGGGGATGGTCCTCCACTGCTCACCCAATTCCCCCAGCTACCACCAATGGGGGATGGTCCTCCCTCACTAAAGGAACTTTCCACAGGAAGATGGTCCACCCCCATCAGTCCTCTATAAAAGTACCTTCCGGTCTCCTGTTCCAGGAGATTTGGTACCTCTGAGCCATGTGCTTTATGCCAAATCTCCCCATGAAAAGTCCAAGGATTTCTTTCATGATTTCCCTCCCCCCACCCTTCCCTTCCCTTGCTCCTAAATAAACTATCACCTTATTCTAACTACGTTTTGTGTGCAAGAGGGTGTAATTCTTTAAAGAGGAATTCCCAAGAACCCCAACACCAACCCGTACCCATTTTCCCACCATATCAATGACAAATCAGATAAGAAAATAAAACTCCACAATCTGTTGCTTACAAGAAACACTTAAATACCAAAGAATCACAGAATAAAAATGAGGGGCTGAAACAACAACAATATTGACTATGAATCAAATGAATACCAAAAAAAGCAGAAATCACAATTGTGCTATTAGAAAAAACAAAACCAAAAATTCACAACAAAATCCTTTCTCTTTGGTAAGAGCTTTGTATCTATTTTTTAGCTCTAGGTGTTCAGCGGTCTGTCTTCCCATTTATCTTTTTGTCACATTTTTCCACCCTCCAACTTCCTGGCACAGGTAAGGATTTCCCTCTGCCTCTTCATATACTTTCTCTTCTTTGTTTTCACATTGAGGCTTTCTTCTATTTTTCTTTATTTAAAAAAATATATTTTATTTGTTTTAGTCAGCTAAAATCATCCTTCTCACCTTCCTACACAAACCTCCTCTCTCTTAGTTGAGAACATAAGCAAAACAAAATACATTATGAACATGTATGGTCAATCAAAACATCAGTCATGTCCAACAATAATACAGGAGAGTTCCAGGGGACTCATGATGGAAGGGGATCTCCAAATCCAGAAAAAAGAAAGAACTGTGGAGTATGGATGCTGATTGAACAATACTATTTCTTTTGTTTGGGGGACTGTTGTTTTTCTATTTTGAGGTTTTTCCTATAACATGACTAATGCAGAAATGTTTGTTATTTTATATATATATATATATATATATATATAACCTATATCTGATTACCTGCTGTCTAAGGGGAGGGGGGAGGGAGGGAGAAAAATTTGAAATTTGAAATCTTATATAAACAAATGTTAAAAACTATCTTTACATGTAAATGGAAAAAAATACTTTTATCAGAAAAAAAAGAGATACTTTAGGGTTTTTTTCAGTCTTTTGATTTTGTTGCAATATTTCTTGTGGCCTTATGGAGTCATTGGGCTTCTATTTGGTCCATTCTAATTTCCAGGGAGTTTGTTTTAAGGCATAGTTTTGTAACTCTTGTGCCAAGCTCTTAATTCCCTTTCCAATGCTTCGTTCCATAGCTCTTGCTTCTTTTCCATTCTCAAACACTCTCATTACATTTAAAATTCTTTTAAAAACTCTTGCTTCATCTCTTTCAGGCATTCTAACTGAGTTTGTGCCCAACTTGTGTTTTTCTTTGAGGTGTTGCTTGCAGATATTTTGGAGTCATTCTTTTCTTCTGGATTTGCATCTTGAACTTCCCATCCACCATAAATAGCTCTTTATGGTAGGATTCTTATTTTGTTTGCTCATTCTTCCAGCCGACTGCTTGACTACAAACTTGACATTAGGGCTAGACTCTGTAGCACTTCTGTAGAGAAGGTCTGGGCTAATCCTATTGCTGTTTTCTTTAGAGGTATTGAGCATTATTCCAGGACCTCAGGGATGGGCTGGGGATGGGGACCTGTAAGCTTTCAGTTCTCCTAAAGTGGTCTGATCCAGGGCAGTCTGATTGCTGCCACCCTTGGTTTGAGCTCTGAAAATTCTTGATGTTGGTTTGAATCTAAGCAATAGTAGACTCCTGCTGGACTGAATCCCTAACAACCAGCTGAAAAATTCTGTTGGTTCCAAGTGGCAGAACTGTAGGCTCCTCTTTGTCTTGGGATTGTGGCCCTGGTTATTCCTCTGAAGGCTGTGCTAGATGCCAGAAATGAGAACCTACTTTGTACCTGAGGTCTGAGCCATTCTGTGGCTATTGTTGATTTCTTAATTTTCTTCTTTCTAGGTTTATTACCCAGGACCTCCCTATGGGAGAACACTACCCCTTTGCACAAGTCCCACTCTCAGTCCCTCAGGGTCTGTGACTTGGAACTAAGTGACAAGCTGCCTATTTGTATGTCTCATCACAGTGCTCCAGTACGAGTCTCGGACTTCCTGTTGCCCTGGTGCAAACAGCCTCGCCCTGGGCACTGGAGTGCTCCAGGTGGCATGTTTCTAGCCTGACCTAATCCCCAGTGTCCCTGCACCTCCCTGTCTGTATATTTAAGATCTGCTACGGAGTGACAAAGCAGATCTAGGAGAGCAATGAACACAACAACAACATCACTATACAGAAAAACAACTTTGAAAGACTTCAGAACTCTGAGTAATAAAGTAATAAACCATAATTCCAGAGGACTAAAGATGAATTATACCATCCATATTCTGCAGAGAGGTGATGGACTTAAAGTCCAGCATGAGGCATACATTTCTGGATATGGCCAGTATAATAATTTGTTTTGCTGGAATATATGTTTATTGTGAAGGGTTTTTAAAAATTATTCAAATGGGGGGATTAGAAGGAGAGATAATAAATGTATAAAGAATGAATTAATTTTTAAAAAACGAGTAGAGAGTAATCCTGATATGCTTTGTTATGGTTAGACCATACATGGAGTAATGGGTTCAGTTATGGGTTTCATAGTTTAGGAAGGACATTGATAAGCTGGAAAGTATCCTAAGGATGGTAACCACAATGGTAAAGGGCCTCAACATCATGTCATATGAGGATCAGTTGAAGGAATTTGGAATTTTTAGCTTAGAAAAAAGCCTTGGGGAGTACATAATGGCTATCTTCAAATGGGCTGTCATGTGGAAGAGGGGTGAGCATTGTTCTGTTCAACCTCAAAGGGCAGAATCAGGAGCAATGGGTGAGATTCACAAAGAGATAAATTTAGGCTTGATGTCAGGAAAAACTTCTTAGTAATTAGAGCCATCCAAAAGTGGGATGGGCCACCTCAGGAGAAAGCGGGTTATCCTTCATTGGCAGTCTTTAAGCAAAGGCTGGGTGACCATTAATAGAGCATATTGTACAAAGGAATTATTATTCAGACTGTGTTGGAATAGATGGCAACTGAGATCCCGTCCAACTCTCTCTTTTTTTTTAATAATAAAGTATTTTATTTATTTTTTTTCCCATTACATGTAAAGATAGTTCTCAATTTTTGTTTATACAAGCTTTCCAACTTCAGATTTTTCTCCCTCCCTCCCTTCCCTCCCCCCTCCCCTAGACAGCAGGTAATCTGATATAGGTTTTATATATATATATATAATAACATTAAACATATTTCTGCATTAGTCATAAGAGAAAAATCAGAGAAATGAGGAAAAACCTCAAAGAGAATGTCTCTTGAAATACATTATTTCTTTTTCCATCTTTGCTGCTTGTGGCACTCTGATATTCTGATCTATATTTTTAAAAAACCAGTACTCATTTTATTTTCCATTAAAATATTTTCTTTTTACTAATTCCATGTAAAAACAATTTTGGTTTTGGGGTTTTTTGTTTTTTTTTAAGTGAGGCAATTGGGGTTAAGTGACTTGCCCAGGGTCACACAGCTAGTAAGTGTTAAGTGTCTGAGGCCAGATTTGAACTCAGGTACTCCTGACTCCAGGGCCGGTTCTCTATCCACTGCGCCATCTAGCTGCCCCGTAAAAACAATTTTAACATTTTTTTCAAAGTTTTGAGTTCTAAATTCTATTCCCCTCCTCTCTGAGATGGTTAGCAATCTGATATAGGTTTCACATGTACAATCACATAAAACATTTCCATATTTGTCATTTTGTACATGAAAACAGAAAGAAAAGGAAGCCTGGAAAGAAGGAAGAAATAGAGAAAGGAAGGAAGGAAAGAAGGGAGAAAAGAAGCAAGGAAGAGAAAGGAAAGGAAAGGAAGGAAGGAAGGAAGGAAAAGTATGTTTTAGTTTGTATTAAAATGACATCAGTTATTTCTCTGGAGGCAGGTAGCATTTTTCATCATAAGTCCTTTGCAATTGTCTTGGATCATTATATTGTTGAGAACAGCTAAATCATTCACAGCTCTTCATTGCTGTTACTATGTACAGTGTTCAACTGGTTCTACTCACTTCACTTTGTATCAGTTCATGTAAGTCCAGGTTTTTCTATAATCATACTACTTGTCATTTCTCATAGCACAATAATATTCTATTACAATCATATATCACAACTAGTTCAGCCATTCCCTAGTTGATGGGCAGCCCTTCAATTTCCAGTTCTTAGCCACAAAAAGAGCTGCTATAAATATTTTTGTACAAATAGGCTCTTTTCTATTTTTGGTGATTTTTTTCTTAAAGCCACTTTTTCCCCAGAGATGCTATAAAGGTTAAATTGACAAGATACAGAAATTGATTGGATATTTGGAATGAAGGAGAGTGAGCATTTCAGGATGACCTTGAGCTGAGAACCTGAGTGACTGCAATGTTGGTGGTGCCCTTAACAGAAATAAAGAAGTTTTATAATATTTTGGGGAAAATATAACGAGTTCTGTTTTAGATGTGTTGAGTTTGCCATACCTATGTGACATCAAGTGTGCTGTGGAAGTTAGTGAAATGGACATGTAAGGTCTAAAATTCTAGCCGTGATGTCTAAAATCTAATGAGTGGTCACTTTAAATTAGAAGCTTTAGCAAGAGTTTAGCCATTTAATTATTTATTAAAGTATATTAGAAGTTAGTGAAGAGGGGCAGCTAGGTGGCACAGTGGATAGAGCACTGGCCCTGGAGTCAGGAGGACCTGAGTTCAAATCCGGCCTCAGACATTTAACACTTACTAGCTGTGTGACCCTGGGCAAGTCACTTAACCCCAATTGCCTCACCAAAAAAACAAAAAAAAAGAAGTTAGTGAAGAGAGCGAGAGAGGAAAACAGATTCCTTATAGCATGGAAAATCCTAGCTTAGATCTATTTGGTATAGCCAGAGAGAAAAAAACCTTCCTTTCCTAGCAGCCCATGTGAAGTCCCCTACAACATACAGGCTTCTCCCAGAAGCCCCCACACAGCTCCAAGCTAATTGGCTGGTAGCACTGACATGACCCACAGGTGGTAGACATGACTGCCTGATGCCAATCTGACCTTCAAACCCCAGAAAGGTCACTTCTGAATGCCTAAGTCACATGGTTTCTTTTCAGGCCAGAGCCCACAATGTCCCTCCCAGCAGCAGGGGGTGTCATTCCAATTCTCACAGACATTATGCTCAGGAGAAAGACCAAGGTAGTATAGAACTGCATAAAGGTGATAACTGAAATCATGGAAGCTGATGAAATCACCTTGGGAAAAAACATAAAGAAAAAAGGGCCTGGGACAGAATCTTTGAATATACCCACAGTTAGAATTGGATGTTGATGATGATCCAGCAAAGAAGACTGAGATATAGTCAGAGATAGATGAATGGAGAACTAAAAGAAGGAGATGTGGTGGGAGAAACGTTTGATATATAAGATGGAATATATCTGAACCCAAAATAGTTGATTCGGCTCATCCAGAAGGGGGAAAAGCTCTGTCTTTGCTAGAAAGGAGGAGTGAATATATTCATTTCAATGAATATTTATTAGGTACTTACTGTGTTTAAATGTTGACTGGTGACAATCATTTTTTTTCTTTCTTTTTTTTTTTTGTGGGGCAATGGGGGTTAAGTGACTTGCCCAGGGTCACACAGCTAGTAAGTGTCTGAGGTCGGATTTGAACTCAGGTACTCCTGACTTCAGGGCCGGTGCTCTATCCACTCCACCATCTAGCTGCCCCTGGTGACAATCATTTTGATGAGTAGAGATCTAGTCCTTCAGGATGCATATATATGACAAATCTAATAAACAAGAGACTGGACATTACCAAACTCCTTCAGTCTCTTGCTGGGCTGGCACAATTAGAATTATGTCACTATGTCCCCGTCTCTCATTCCTTACTCCTTATTAAGCAATTTAAAAAATATCCTTACTTTATTGGTCTTAGACATGGTCTCAATGCAACTGTATTGGGAATTGCAATGGGAAACTTCCCATTGGTGTCATGTTGACTCTTTTTCTAAAATAAATATAAATATAATAGTTTGAACTGTATATAAACTTGAATTCTGGGGGACTCTAGGCCTTCATCTAACCCAGAGTGAGAATAGACTGGGGGCTGGAGGTGATGGGGCCTGGACATTGTGATTGTTTTCTATTGGTATCTGTCCTCCTCCTGTCCTTATGAGTAGTAATAAAATTTTGTCAACTGTTCTCCCTCTATAGCTCTGCTGCTTTTCATCCCAACTCTCCTGAAACAGGGTAAGGCATCATGCTAGGTGATAGATAAAACAAAGATTAAAAATGACATGGCCCTGTCCTCAAAAGCTTACAATATGTATGTGTGGTAAAAAGTGAAAGCTTTTAACTAAGATTTAAGAGTTGGTTAGCGATAAATGAAGGACGCCAGTTTTTGAAGGACCGCTCTTTCGGGGAGGAGACCATGACGAACAGCCGTGCGTCTGCTAAGTACTCCACTTCCGGGGTGCGAGCTTAAAAACGAGGAGAGAACGAAAGTGGTCTCTTGCCCTGCACACACACACGCTGACTCAGGTTCGACAGTGTGGTCCTTGGTGATCGGCCTGGTCCTCCGTAATAGCACGTGCTTGACGCAGTTCTCAGCCTCAGAGGTGGCTTTGGGATTTGGTGAGTTCTATATGGAATATAGACTAAGCTTAGATCTAAGACTATTTATTTGTATTTCTACTTTCCTATTTCTCTAATCAGCATCACCTTGTTTGTTGGCTAATTAATTCCCAAACAATAAAAGCTAAGTAATCCATTTCTTTTTTCTTTCTTTTCTTTTCTTTTTTTTTTTTTTTGCAGGACTATGGGGCTTAAGTGACTTGCCCAGGGTCACACAGCTAGTACATGTCAAGTGTCTGAAGCCGGATTTGAACTCAGGTACTCCTGAATTCAGGGCTGGTGCTTTATCCACTGCGCCACCTAGCTACCCCTAAGTAATCCATTTCTAACTAAAGCTCAGAGGTTTCTTTCTCTTACTGGTCTGGGAGATATATAAGGGAAAGGTTAAAGGGGAGTTTAATACTCTTATATCCAATTTTAAATCTCACATATGATGGATAAAAAAAAAAAAAAACAAGTATTGTAGAATGAAATGGGCCAGAGGAAAGATCATGATCAAGCAGTCTAGGGAAATCTCAGGAAGGAAAGCTCACTTTCACTGAGGGTGGTCCTGCTAAAGGCTAAAAGTCCTGCTAATCACCAATTCCACAAATTTGACAGGACTAATCACTTTTTAAAGTACCTGTTCTATGACCAGCATTATGAAGGATTAAAATAGATATAATAAGTATAAGATAGTGGTCACCAAACATACATGATATGTTTGGGATTGAGAACAATGAAGAATAGGAAATAATGAAATGCTAAATGGTCTGGATGACCAAGTCCTGCCTGCCTTCTGACTTTCTTTTTCCTTTTCTCAAAATAGGTCAGAGACTAGAGTTCTGGAAAATGGATTTTCTCAGTATTTGGGTTTACTTTGTAGCTAATATTGAGTTCCGGAGTTCCCAAGAGATGAGTTCTTGAATTCAAGCATTCAGTCACTGGACTCTTAGAGAAGGATAAGATAGCTAGGTGGCACAGTGGATAAAGTACCAGCCCTGGAGTCAGGAGTACCTGAGTTCAAATCTGGCCTCAGACACTTTCCACTTACTAGCTGTGTGACCCTGGGCAAGTCACTTAACTCCAATTGCCTTAAGACATCCAGGACCATCTCCAGTTGTCCTGATATAAATCTTGCCACTGAACCCCAATGCTCTGGAGGAGAGAGTAAGGTTGGTGACTTTGCACAGCCCTCCCTCACTTAAATACACTTTAAGATACATTATTCTGATGTCAGGGTCCTCTTAGGGAACAAAGGACAAACAACAACAACCTTCTTAGAAGAATAAGATTTCCTCAATAGCAAGTTCATTCTCCAAGGATCACAGCTAGAGTATTAGTACCAGTACTTTGTCTTCTCTTTATTTGTAGACAACGTAATGGTCTTAATTTTCATGTGAGGACATTAATACATTATTTGGGATAAAATGTCTGGCCCTTAAAAAATTGCTCTAGATACCAAGAAGTGTCAGAACTCCAAGATATTCACAGCATTGCTTATTGTCTTCATTTGGATTGGCTTTATTGTGTCTTGTTTTCTTATAAAGTCACTAGCTTCCATTTGTTCAATCCTAATTCTTAGGCAATTATTTTCTTCAGAGAGCTTTTGTATCTCCTTTTCCATTTGGCCAATTTGGCTTTTCAAGCTATTGACTTTTTTCTCATGTCTTTCCTGCATCACCCTCATTTCTCTTTCCATTTTGTCCTCTACCTCTGTTACTTTGTCTTCAAAGTCATTTTTTAGTACCTCTGTGGCCTGAGACCAATTCGTATTTTTCTTGGAAGCTTTGGATGTAGGGGCCCTGGCATTGCTATCCTCTTCTGAGGGTGTACCTTGATCTTGTCACTAAAGAAACTTTCTATGATTCTAAACTTTCTCTGCTTGCTCATCTTGCCCATCTTTTACTTGACTTTTAACTACCTCTTACAGTGGGGCCCTACTTCCAAGCTACACTGTCTCAAGCTTAAGAGAGTCCCAGGTGTCTCAGTTTAAGGAAGGTAAGGTTTTTCACTCACCTGGCCTGTTCTCTGGTCTGAAGATAACCTCAAGCCAACTTGCTAATTAACCAGACAGCAAAACTTTGTGTGCTGTGATTTTTAGCTCTGATGAACCTGCACCCCTCCCCCACCTGGGCCTCCAGCCACTCAGATTTCTTCCTGGCTCCCCGCTGGGGTGGGACAGTGCAATTCCTCCTTAGGTCCTGCAGACACTCCTGTATTTCCCCCCCAGGCCAGCCATTCAGCCCTCTCAACCAACCATAAGCTTAGTTCCAGAAGATGCCAGCACCGCAACTGATTTGGAGGCTTGGGGGTAAGTTTCTCTGGTGTAGCCTGCCTTGGTCTGATTCTGTGTCAGTGGGCTGGGTCTGTGTCTGCACGATTGCAGGGTTGGATTCCACTTCCAGTCCAGAACAGGGGCCCCCTCCAGTCGAGCTTCTAAGCTGTCTTTGGCTGGAAAATAATCTCAGCCCATCTTTCTGTGGGTTCTGATGCTCCAGGGGTTGTCTTATGGCTGTTTTTAGAGTAATTGTGTCAGGAGCTCTGAGCGTTTAATATCTTTGCTCCGCCAACTTGGCTCCACTCCACATTGCTTATTTTTTTAACCCATCCTCAATCCAAATAAAATCAAATATTTTCAACTGTCTGAAGTGAAAATTCAGTCTGACCTTGAAAGTTTTCCTAGTATTTAAACATTTTTCTCTCTTGATTTGATCATTTAAGTAAGCCAGCATGTTTCAGTTATAAGATACTTTTAAAAAAATCAATGCCCAGGAACATCCTTTGCAGAATGGAGCATATAATCAATAACAATGGTGTATTTCCAAAGGAGGAATGAGGACCAATATTGAATTATGCACAGGAGAGCCACCATGAAATTGAAAGAATTAACTTTTGTATAAGGTATTAAATGAGTATTATCAATTTACAACATAATCCTGTGGTCATAAATAAAGACCTCTCAACTATGACTGTGGAATAAGGAAAATTTAAGATAGTGGCTTTTTTTAGTACAGTATTTTACAGTGATAATGATGTATATGTGGATATATGAGCAAAATAATGTATAACACATTGCATATGTGATATATTTTATTGGAAAGAGGAGGGTTTGATCAAGAAAGCCCCAACTCAGTTTGATTAATCTTCTTTCTTCCTCTGTCCCCTCTGTGAACTTGACAATTTTTGAGATCACAGGACACTGACATTTGTCTGAAAGGCACTTCCCAAGAAGGTGGACATGGCTCAGCACTTTCTTGAGAGGGCAAAGGGAACTCCTTTGATTGGTTCTCAAAGTGTTAGGTGGGGGAGGGAGCAGACTTCTCAAAAGGGTCTCCCTTTTTCTTCAGTCTATAATCATGGCTCAGCTTTTTTCAGATGCATTTCTAGACTTTGGTGCAGTAAATGGGTTGAGAGGGCTATGTGGAGGAGAAAATAGGATATTTTTTCCCTTCCCATCACTCTAGGTACAGAAGATGTATGAGGTGAGCCTGAGAAAGGAGTTCCTGGATATTCCATTCTTGGCTGCCTTTTGCCTTTTTTTCCCTTTTCTCAACACATGTCAGAGACTGGAGTTAGGAAGAATGGATTTTCCCAGCCTTTGGGGTTACTTTGTAGGTAATACTGAGTTCCAGGGTTCCAGAGAGATTAGGAGCTCTTGAGATCAATTATTCAGACACTGGCCTCTTAGAAGGATAAGATTTCCTCAATAGCAAGTTCATTCTCCAAGGACCATAACTAGAAGACTAGGGCCATGACATGGGTATGCAGGCTAATCTCTTTCCTGCTATTGTAATGAGTGGTCAGAGTGCCAGTATAGGGAGAATGGGGGAGTATTTGTTCATCAGCTCTTCACTCATGCACAAAATATATTAAGCTTCTTGGTTGAAGAGGTATGAACTATTTGTGGGCTCAATATTTCTGAATTTTTTCATGGGCTCCTTTGAACTCTTTGTGCCTTATGTATTTGTATATAATGGGATCACTCCCCCAACTCACACTCATGGCATGGGGTTCCCAGTGTCCTAGGGGTAAGTAATCTTGAGAGACTAGGTTTTATACTGTTGCTTACAAGTCCTTCCTTATGAGCTCCCCATTAACAATTAGTCATATTCTGTTAGCCAATTTACTAAGAAGGTATTTAAAGAACAGTTGGCATGAAACATTATCACCCAAACTCAAGCTCTCTGGCCCACAGATACACCCAGAATCCATAGGAATGGTGGGCTCAAACTTAATAATGGTAGTGAGGAATAAGTGTAGAGAATACATGAAGCAAAGAGGTACCTTAGTACTTCTATCCCTGGAAGTCCTTTTCTTCTTTCATAGTGTTTGGGACAAACTGCCTCAGTTTACCCAAATAACTCGAGGAGACCACCAAGTCAAGCAGAGACAGATTTATTACATCCTCACGAGGATGGACAAAACCCAATTACACATTGAAGTCTTACAAAGATATGCCCAATCTTCTAGGTGTTTATAGTAATCTTAAAAAGGACTGTCCCCACATACACCTACAGTGGGTGAGCTCACAATCTAACATCCAATCCTGTCCCACCCAAGGTGCGTGCCCAGCTCATGATCCATGTATGGAGACATGTCCAAGAACAAAGGGGAGAAGGGGAAGGGGTACAAGTCTGAGGAATGTCAAAGAAAGAGGGAGGCAGAAATCACTCCCTTATCTGACTGCAATTAATCCATGACAAGGACTGGGGTTCTGACATGTGAGTGGGGAGTTTTTTATTACAGGCCATAAACTAAGGTGTAGCTGACATGTGGGAACTAAGCAGAAGTAAAGTAAATAGTGCTAATTGGTGGAACTATGACAAGTAATAAAACTTACTGGGGGACTGGATATCTCCCAGACCCCATTCCCAAAGTTTACAGAACTGTCCGAAGTCCATTATCTCAACAATAAAACTTAAAGGAGACAGTGAGGATTTATCAAGTAATTAACTTTTAGGCAAAGAAAGAGGCTAGCTATTCTGGGCGGGGCTAGGTATCTTTCATATTCCATCCTCAGAGTTTAATCTGACTCAAATCCATAATTGTCCCACACAATAGAATTCTGGTGAAGTTCACATTTGGTGTAGTTCTCTACTGAGTGGGCAGCCCAGTTGGGCCCCAAGGGTCCTACCTCTGTGGAGTCCTTAGCTACAATGGGGCTTACTCCTTGAAGTTGTCTTTCATTGGGTGACTATCACTCCGAATCTGTTTGTCAAAGTGTTTTTTCCATTCCTGTTACAGATTCTGGTTCTCCAGTGGTTGCCTTCACTAGCATTTAGCTCTAACCATAGTGGGATCTCTGGATCGACCAAACTCACATAGTCACTTGGACCCTCCAATCTTGGAATACTCATTCAGAAAAGAACACAAAGAGACAAAGGCAGCTCATGTGCTCATGGTTTGTGGCCAGGTTGGGGAAGGACACCCTCAATCTGACCCTACAGGCAGCTCAGAAGCTAAAATGAAGAGTACAATGCAGGGGAATGTTGTCCCTTTTATACATCCATTTGGTTCTGGCTCAGAGGTCAGTCAGAGAACTCTTCCTCATCACAGAATACAAACCCCTGAATCATCATGGCCAGAAAGGGGCTCATCTCAAGCTTCCACAAAGTCACTTGGGTAAGACCCACATAAAGAATACCTATACATGCTTCAAGGACTGGTTTTCATAGACCATTCCATCCACCCAAATTACATACTTTCTATGGTAGGTAAAGGCCTCCATGGAAATTGAGAAACCTATTACTCACATCTAGAGGAACCTAGATATAAGCATAACATAAGCTTTATTCAGGAGATTTTTTAGAATTCCAAGGCAAGGGTAAAGAGTCAATGAGACATAATGACCTCTTTCAGTCAGGCCCCTAGTATCAGTCAGTCAGTCAGTCAGTCAGATCAACAAGCATTTATTAAGCACTAATTATGAGCCAGGCACTGACACTGGTGATATAAAAAAGGGCAAAAATACTTTTTTTCCTCAAACCCCAGTTCATATGAGTCTAGAGTGCATGGGGGAAAAGGGTCTTGGGTCATAAATGACAAATATATTTGTAGTTTGTATTAATAAAATAGACTGTCATTTGAATGCCAATTCCTTAGGCTATTTATACTCAAAGAAGGGATTTTCCTGTCTTATCTGGGAAAAAGGTCAATAAGGAAATGCTGAGAAGCCCTTCTATATATGGGTCTAATTATTTGTAAATTAGAGTGTGGAGACAGCATGCTAATGGAGGGGGGGGGGAAGTAACTCTAGAGTCTTAGAGACTTAGGTTCAAGACTATCTTCCCTAGTATAATCCTACAATAGAAAATGGAACTTGAATAAAATAGAAGCATTTCAAATATTTCTGATAAAAAAAAAGTAGAGCCAAGTAGAAACTCTGAAAAGCAATCATAGGCAAAAAGAAAAATCTAGAAAAGTAAATACATTTGAGCAATTGGAAGGGGCTAAATGATGATGAAGTTAATAGTTTATGTAGTATTAACTACATAAATACCTTACATTTGAATAAGGGGAGAAAAGACAAATGTCTCTTTAGAATTCTATTATCTTTAACAGTCACAGAGGGAGTTAAGTAAGACAATAAGACAAACAGAAAGTCTGGGGATGGTTTTCTAAAGCCACTGAATTGATAAATAAAAAATTAAAACAAGTTTATATATATTCTCAGTAAATTTTCCTTGGTCAAAGGGATGTTAATTGGTCAATTGATATTGGGAAGATATTGTTTTTGTTTGTCTGTTTTTGTTTTTGGGGGGGCAAGGCAGTGAGGGTTAAGTGACTTGACCAAGGTCACAAAGCTAGTAAGTGTTAAGTGTCTGAGGCTGTATTTGAACTCAGGTCCTCCTGAATCCAGGGCCAATGCTTTATCCAATACGCCACCTAGCTGCCCCCCTTTTTTATGTCTTTTTTTTTTTTTTTTTTTGCTGCGGGGCAATGAGGGTTAAGTGATTTGCTTAGGGTCACACAGCTAGTAAGTAGTCTCAAGTGTCTGAGGCTGGATTTGAACTCAGGTCCTCCTGAATCTAGGGCCAGAGCTTTATCCACTGTGCCACCTAGCTGCCCCCTGTTGGGAAGGTATTGATTGGCCAAAATGACATTGGGGCAAAAATCAATGGTTGGATAATATTGATGAGATGGCAACTAGCTGATCAATATGGGAGATGGGGGTGGGGGTTATTAGTGAAAGTACTAGGAAATCCTCCAGACCCTGAGGGTCTTAGAACTTGAAGGGATAGGTATAGGAACCTTGCTTGGCAGGTTGGGAGCAAGGGAGTGGGAGGGAGGGAAGTTGCTAGGGTGAACTCAGAGCCTGTGTATTTCATTTAAAAGAAATTCTTTAAATTACTAGGAAATTGCTCTCTTCTTTGTATTTCTCATCACCCCTCTCTCTTTGTATTATGGCATCATATATATATATATGTGTGTGTGTGTGTGTGTGTGTGTGTATATATTCAATTTGACATATATGCGTATATATTTTAGTTCTCTAAAACAATAAAAAGTGCTGCTATAAATATTTTGGTGCATATGGGTTCTTTTTTTTTTTTTTTCTCTTTGATCTCTTTGGGGTATGTACCTAGTAAGTTGTATCACTTAATGTTCTGGTCTTGACTTGAGTCAAGCCAGTCCCTTGGTGGTTTATAATCAGTATTACAATGAAATGAGACACAGAAATCATTCAACAGTTAACAAAAGGAGATTTATTTAGCTGTAGAAGAAGGATATTCATTGAGGAAGCCTGAGTTGATTTAGCTGAACAAAACTACCTTGCTTGAGTTGCCAAGCATGGCCCACCAGCCAAGCATCAGAGAATACCTGCAACTCCCTGTGGCTGTTTTGCACTCAGGTGACCCAGAAGTGATATCAGCAGCCTGAGTCTTCAGATCCCTGATTACAAAAGAGTCACGAGGAGCCTTTGTTCCTCTAGATACATTTTTGTTTGTTTGTTTTTTTAATTTTTAGTGAGGCAATTGGGGTTAAGTGACTTGCCTAGGGTCATACAGCTAGTAAGTGTTAAGTGTCTGAGGCTGGATTTGAACTCAGGTACTCCTGACTCCAGGGCCAGTGCTTTATCCACTGTGTCACCTAGCTGCCTCCTCCAGTTACATTTTGATTCATTGAAAAGGCACTGAATGGGTACCTCAGTTAATTTGCATCCTCCATCCTACTTTCCAGAGAGGTGGGCCCAGACCTCAGACCGTATCTTTACAACCATGTAAGCCATGCATCTATATATCTATATATAGACAGACACACACACATAATTACTCTCAGTCAACAACTTCTTTTTTTTTTTTTTTTTGGCAGGGCAATGGGGGTTATGTGACTTGCCCAGGGTCACACAGCTAGTAAGTGTCAATTGTCTGAGGCCGGATTTGAACCCGGGTATGCCTGAATCCAAGGCCGGTGCTTTATCCACTGCGCCACCTAGCTGCCCCCAGTCAACAACTTCTTAAGCAGAGAATGCATTCTTTGTTCTTCTTTGGGTTTTATGAGGCTTATTTTGTTTCCCAGACATAACAACTATTCGTCTAGCATTGAAACAGTTTCCTCTCAGTTTCCTCTTTTCTGGCCTTATTGTATCCATTTCAATGAAATAAGATTTAGAAGGGGAAAAAAAGATGAAAAAGCATTAAACAATGGATAAAAGGCTTAAATAGTATAATTATGGATTTCATACTTTTAAAAATCTATTAATGGGGGCAGCTAGGTGGCACAGTGGATAGAGCACCAGCCCTGGATTCAGGAGGACATGAGTTCAAATATGACCTCAGACACTTAACACTCACTAGCTGTGTGACCCTGGGCAAGCCACTTAACCCCAATTGCCTCATCCCCCCCCCAAAAAAAATCTATTAATGCTCATATCTGTGGCTGCTCAAAAAAGATATTGTTTCCTTAGCTCTTTTAAGTAATTTAGCACCATAGCAGCTAAATAAACTTCTTAATCTTTTTATTAATGCCTCATATTTTTACCTCACATATATATATAATTCATATATATGTATATATATATCTCCCTTCCCTCTCCCTTACCTAATGAGTTATCCTTTGTCTTTTTTAAATAAAAGTATTTTATTATTTTCCAGTTACATGTAAAGATAGTTTTCAACATTTGTTTATATAAGATTTCCAATTTCAAATTTTTCTCTCTCCCTCCCCTTCCTCCCTCCCTCCCCTAGACAGCAGGTAATCTGATATAGGTTATATATATGCATTAGTCATGTTATAAGAGAAGAATCAGAGCAAAAAGGAAAATCCTCAAAAAAGAAAAACAGCACCAAAACCAAAAGAAATAGTATGGTCCAATCAGCATCCACATTCCACAGTTTTTTTTTCTTTTCTGGATTTGCAGAGCATTTTCCATTGTGCGTCCTTTGGAACTTTCTTGTACCGTTGGATTGGTGAGAAGAATCTAGTCTATCACAGTTGATCAACACATAATGTTGATGATATTGTGTATAATGTTCTTCTGGTTCTGCTCATCTCAATGAGTTATCCTTGTTACAAGATTTGAAAAGAAAGGGGGAAAATAAAGTAGATTAGTAAACCTAACCAATACATAAACTGTCTGATGATATGTGCGATATTCTACACACCTAGTAACCCATTTTTACAAATGGAGAGAGATAGATACATTTTTTTTTAGTGAGGCAATTGGGGTTAAGTGACTTGCCCAGGGTCACACAGCTAGTAAGTGTTAAGTGTCTGAGGCTGGATTTGAACTCAGGTACTCCTGACTCCAGGGCTGGTGCTCTATCCACTGTGCCACCTAGCTGCTCCAAGATAGATACATTTTTGCAACTATTCTCAGAGGTCATGTTTGGTCATTATAATTATATAGCATTCATCTAACTGATAAACTCCTCAGCAGTTAGTTCCTCTCTAGAGGATATGCTATAATTATTTGTTGTTGTTCAGTCTTTTCAGTCATGTCTGTCTCTTTGTGATCCAATTTGAGATTTTCTTGGCAAATATACTGCAGTAATTTGCCATTTTTTTTTCTCCAGCTCATTTTACAGATGAGGACATAGAAGCACACAGCATTAAGTGACTTGCCCAGGGTCACACAGCTAGTAAGTGTCTGAGGTCGAATTTTAACTCAGATCTTCCTGAGTCAATGCCTGGTGCTCTATCCACTGCACCACCTAGTTGCCCACAGCTCTCTAGTGCTACTGAATTTGGTAGCATTCTTTTCTGAACTATTCTTGCACAAGATCCTTTAAGGATCTGAATTGGTATTGGTTCAAGGTAGTCTATTACTAAGCTGCTAGGAAATTATCAAGAAATAGGGTAAAATCATGTTATCACAATTCCAGACAGAAGAAGGAGGGGCTATTGTTTCTAGAAGGGGATGCAAATAGTCTAAAGGAGTAAATGCTTCCAAAAGGCATTGTTTTGCACTGCATATTGTGAGAAAATAATGAGGTTCTGAGGGACCCAGAGGGCCCCCCACTTGAGGGAACCTTGCCTGACCTCTTTTAAGGCCAGCCCAGAGTCAGTAGAGTTGCAGCTCCGATTCTGAATAGAGACAACAGAGATTAGAACCACACTTACCTGAAAGCCTTTCCCCTCAGAGGGTCTGTCCTCTGGACTCTGACCTCAGCATGTACTGCTCATTTTAATATGGACCACCCTCAAGTCCAGTAAACCAATAGATTTGAATGATGCTAGCAAATTAGCTTTGAGCAGTGTGTAAGGGCCACCTCTCCTCTGGACCAGAGGGAGCTTACACTCTCTCACAAGCTCTCTTGGGCTGGGACGCTGGAGGAGGCAGCCACATGGCTGCCTTGCTCTCTCTCTATCCTAGGTAATGTAGGGCTGCTGGACTTTTGGAGCCATGTGCTCTCTCTTCACTAACATTTAATAAGCTTTAATAAATACTTAATGCCAAAGACTGGTGCTATAGCCTCTAATTTATAAGTAGCGATATATTAGAAACCCCAGCTAAGTTCCCTAAAACGGAGACAGGCACCCCCATATATTTTCAAATGACACAATATATAATGTGGTAAGAGAAGTATGAATGATCATTTGTCTGTTTAGGTGTGACTTTGAATGAAGTTCTTGTGAAAGTATAGTAGTATAGCAGGAGAATAGGGAGAAGGGGAAGAGGAAAGCAAGGAAAAGAGAGTAAAAAGGAGAGGAAACATGTTAGTTTAACTTGACAAGTTTGCATACTATGTAGAGATATCAAAGAAATATGAGACATGTTCCCTGGTTTTCAAGAGCTTACAGCGTTGTTGGTGAGTCAAAGGAAAAACAAAATGATTTCAAGGAAATCTTTTAAAGTATACTCTCTACCTCATCCTGACCTTCTAATATCCAAGGGGCTATTTTTGTCCCCTAAATGGTAGCTATTAAAATTAATTTCTAACTTAATGAGTCATCACTGCACCTGACTTCATGCCACATATCCCCAACTTCCATCGTCTTCCAATTCATAGCAGCTCGTAGCCAGAAATCACTCAGAAATTCTCTTAAACTGGTTACTTCTCCCAAATGTTTAAGATCTCCATCTTTACTCCATCTTGGGTACACACTGGAACAATCACACTCTTGATCTAACCATCACAAATAAAAATTCCATCATCATGATTCATAACTAAAATTTTTCTCTCTTCCTTTATACTCTTCTTGTCTTACTCTGCCCACACCTTCTTCAGTCTCTCCACTCCCAGCCTAACACCACTGTGATGACTTCACTTTCCTGCTATCACAGCCTGAACCCTATTTATGGTTAACCAGTTCAGTCATACACTATCAGCTACCCATAAGTAACTTTGTCTTTTTCCCAGTAATGCCTTGACAATCTATAACTGCATTGGTATCTGCCTTCTTCATTGCAACTGCTGCTGCAGAAGACTCCTGGAGAAAGACACATAATTGTATTGATCATCTTTTCTATATTTTTCCCCCTGGATCTGTGATTTTGGTCTAGAGAACTCCCTTTGATGGAATTTTGTCTATCAATACAGATTGGCAACTCTTTGGCAAATAGTAGTTTCCTTTTTTTTTTTGTGGAGGGAGACTAGACCAACCTATAGTTTTAGAGAACTACTTGGGGTGAAGAGAGGATAAGTGTATTGCTCAGTGTCACAAAGCTAGTACTTGTCAGAAATGGGACTTTCTTTTCAGACAAAGAAATCAAAGCTATCTATAGTCATATGAAAAAATGCTCCAGATCACTATTGATCAGAGAAATGCAAATTAACAACTCTGAGGTACCACTTCACACCTTTCAAAGTGGAAAATATCACAAAAAAGCAAAATATTGGATATTGGAGAAGATGTGGGAAAACTGGGACACTAACCCACTGTTGGTAAAGTTGTGAATGGATCCAATCATTCTGAAGAGCAATCTGGAATTATGTCCAAAGAGCTATAAAACTATGCATACCCTTTGATCCAGCAATACCTCTGCTAGGTTTATATCCCAAAGACATCCTAAAAAAGAGAAAAAAACCTATTTGTACAAAAATATTTATAGCAGCTCTTTTTGTGGTGGCTAAGAACTGGAAATCAAAGGAATGCCCATTAATTGGGGAATGGCTAAACAAGCTATGGTATATCATGGTAATGAAATATTATTGTGTTATAAGAAATGACAAGCAGGACGATTTCATAAAAAACTGGAAAGACTGGTATGAACTAATGTATAGCAAAGTGAGCACAACCAGGAGAACATTGTGCACAGAGACAGCAATTTTGTTTGATGAACAACTGTGAATGACTTAACTATTCTCAGCAATACAATGATCCAAGACAATCCCAAAGGACTACTGATGAAGCATACCTACTACCATTCACCTCCAAAGAAAGAACTGATATTGATGAAACACAAACTGAAGCATATTTTTCACTTTCTTTCATTTTTTCTTTTATTCAAGTTTTCTTATACAAAATGACTAATATGATAATGTTTTACATAATTGTACATGTATAACCTATATCTGATTGCTTACTGCCTCGGGAAGGGGGGAGGGGAGGAAGAGAATGAGGGATAGAATTTGAAATTCAAAACTTGAAATGAAAATGTTTATTATTATGAAAAAAAGGGAAAAAAGAAATAGGACTTCCAGCCCAGTTTGTCTTGACTCTGAGACTTTTATCCATTATGCTATGTTGCCTCAACTACAAATTTGTGTTACCCAATTTCAACTGTGGAAGCAATGTTAGATAGAGATAGAGAGCAGGTACTGGGTTTAAGAAGTACTGGGTTCTAGGGGCAGCTAGATGGCACAGTGGATAGAGCACCGGCCCTGGAGTCAGGAGTACCTGAGTTCAAATCCGGCCTCAGACACTTGACATTTACTAGCTGTGTGACCCTGGGCAAGTCACTTGACCCCAATTGCCTCACTTAAAAAAAAAAAAGAAATACTGGGTTCAAGTCCTGCCTCCAATACATATTAGCTAAGTGGTCCTGGACAAGCCCCCTAAGTTCATATTATCTCAGAGACTTTATAACTATAAATAGAAGAGTTGCAGATATACATTGGTAGAGAGGCCACCTCACTGGAAGTTCTATTCAGTGATGAAATCACAGCTTTGACCACACAAAAAAATTTCAATTACAGCTTCACTAACCACATGGCAATCCCATTCTTTTCTGATCCCTTATTCTTTCTTCCTTTGTTTCAGTATCTATGAAGAGATGGGCCTTCCCCTTGCCAAGAGCAAAATCTCTGCTTATATTTTTGATCTATCCCCTCCCTCTTTCTCTTGGATCTTAATCAAATTCCATCCTTTTTCTTGCTATGTTTTTTCTTATCTTCAATCTCTCCTTATCCTCAAGCTCCTCCACTGCTTACAAACATGCCCAAATCTTTCCTACCTTTAAAAAACTTCCTATTGACCTTCTTTCTCCTCCAAATATTGGTCTTTTTTTTTTTCACTTTTTTTTTTCAGGCCAATGAAGGTTAAGTGACTTGCCCAGGGCCACACATCTAGTAAGTGTCAAGGGTCTGAGGCCGGATTTGAACTCAGGTCCTTCTGAATCCAGGGTCAGTGCTTTATCCACTGTGCCACATAGCTGCCCCCAAAATATTGGTCTATAGTTCTCCTTCCTTCCACAAACTACTGCAACAGGTTGTCTGTCCTTGATATCTCCATTTCCTCACCTTCCATTCACTCATTAAACCCTTGTAATCTGGATCCAGGCCCCACCAATGGTCTCTCAATTGCCATTTCTCAGTCTTCATTTTACTATAAAACCTCTGTAGACTTTGACACTGTCAACCATATTCTCTTCTTGGACACTCTTCCTCTGGCTTCTGTAACATTGCTCTGTGGCAAAATAATGGAATTTGGCAGATTGATTGGGATGGGCCATACCTGGCCTGTCCTGAGTGATGTATGCTGCTGATGTCAGCAGGAGAAACCACTCTTCACAGGCAGTTTGAAGGACCTCCCCTTTTGGGGGAGGGAGAGTAAACACTTGCTGAGGGGAGCTCAGTCTCTTTCCAGAGTCACTTTCCTTCCAGTGGTGTGAGCTGCAGGAGCGGGCAGAAAGAAGTTTCTTCCTGGCAGTTTGTCCTGTGGGCCCTGACTGCAAAGCTGTTTCCCATTGAAGCTATGGACCCTAGGTGGTGAGTTAACATACAAGCCCTGCTCTTTTGAATTGGCTGAACTGGAAGCAAATTTGGGGATTGTACAGACTTAGGTTAGAGTTAGGGGAATTATCCATTTTTCTTTTTCCCTATTCCCTTGTCTTTGATTTTATTAATTCCACCTTTGCTGTTTATTTTATTCCCATTAATAAAACCTGATTTGTTTGTGGAAAAGAGGCTGTTAGGCTCCTTTTTTATTGGCCTGGGAGAAATATCTAAAAAGGCAGTTCAGAAGGGAGGGAGCTTTGGGCCTAGAGGTCCCTCATTATTTCCTAGACCCCAATATTATGGCAAGCCACTCAATTAATTCTCCCCATATCAAATTTGGCCCCAACAGTTCTCTCTTGGTTCTCCACTTACTTATCTAAGTACTCCTCATTATCTGAAGAATAATCATTATCCTGATACTCACTAAATGTGGGTACCTTACAGAACTTTGTCTTGGGCCCTCTTTTGTTTTCTCTATATACTCTTTCCCTCAGTGTGAATAGCAATACAGACATCTCCAAGCTATGTCATAGTCTGCTCTTCCCCCATCCCTTTTTTACTTCTTGCTCTGGGAATGTTGTGGTGTTTGTCCTTCATTTTTGAAGAGGACTGATGACACTATGGGTGATGTCTTGACTTGCACAAGAATTGGATTTAAGTGAGGCAGAGTCATCAGCCTCTCTTCCTGAGTCACCAGAGTCTAGTGGCAGGACAGAAGACTGGTGATGGCCCTGGATACAGTGAATGACCTTGGTGCCTTCAATGCCTGACCAAGCTCTAAGCACTCCATAGCAACTGATTCAGCCACTTTCATTGCCACTGGAATAAATTGTTCTCTTCTCCCATTCTGCTGGGGACTCTAGGAACAGTAATAAAATCAACCCTATCATTCCTGTAAAGGACTTGTCAATCAGTTGCTCAGTAACTCATTTATCATCTCTATGACTTTCCTACCAAAATACTCTTCCCTGGCCACCTCTCTCCTTTATGTATTATTATCTCCTATGAAAAGATAAGCTCTTTGAGGACAAAAAATGTTGTATTTGGGGCAGCTAGGTGGCACAGTGGATAGAGCACCGGCCCTGGAGTCAGGAGTACCTGAGTTCAGATCTGGCCTCAGACACTTAACACTTACTAGCTGTGTGACCCTGGGCAAGTCACTTAACCCCAATTGCCTCATTAAAAAAAAAAAAAAGAAATGTTGTATTTATATGTAGTGCTCAGCAAAGACTCATAGAAAGTACTAAGTAAATGCCTTTTTACTTGATGATCTCAACAACTTCCAGGCATTGAATTATGACCATTATGTCAAAAGAACCGAGATCTATGAACCTAGCCCTAATCTCTCTCCTAAACTCTAGCTCTGTATGACTGCATGCTTGACTTATTTACCTGAATGTCCCATAGATACCTCAAACACATGTCCAAAACAGAAATCATTATATTTTCCCCAAAATCTATCCCTCTCAGAGACTTTCCCTCTTCTACTCCTGGCATCAATATACTTTCAGTCACTTGGTTTGCAATCTTAGAGCAATCACTGATTTTACCTTCACAACATCCCTTGAAGTTGTTTCTCCCTACTCACATGCTCTCTATCCTAGTTCAGGCCATCATCATTGACTGGGCAAGTCACTTAACCATGTTTGCTTCCATTTCCTCATCTGTAAAAAGAGCTGGAGAAGGAAATGGCAAACCACTCCAGTATTTCTGACAAAAAAACCCACAAATGGGGTCACGAAGAGTCAGACATGACTAAAATGATTCAACAACAACAACAAACAACATAATAAATGCTTGCTAAATTGAATTTGATATTTCTTCTCACACTTTCAATTTTTTTCAATCTTAATAGCATTTTATTTTTTTTAGTTCCATGTGAAGATAGTTTTCAACATTTGTTTTTATAAGATTTTGAATTCCAAAATTTTCTCCCTCCTTTCCTTCTCTCCCTCCTCCCCAAGACAGAAAGCAATCTGATATAGGTTATATATGTACAATCACATTAAACATATTTCAACATTAGTCATGTTGTGAAAGAAGAATCAGAACAAAAGGTAAAAATCTGAAAAAAAAAAAACCAAGTAGAAATAGTATGGTTCAATTTGCATTCAGAATCCACAGTTCTTTTTTCTGGATGTGGAGAGCATTTTCCATCATGAATCCTTTGGGACTGTTTTGGATCATTGTATTGAGAAGAACTAAGTCTGACACAGTTGATTATTACAATATGTTGCTGTTATTGTGTACAATATTCTCCTGATTCTGCTCACTTTACTCAGCATCAGTCTACTTAAGTCTTTCCAGGTTTTTCTGAAATCTGCCTGCTCATCATTTCTTATAGCATAATAATATTATATTACATTCATATACCATAACTTACTTGTTCAGCCATTCCCCAAATGATGGACATCCCCATAATTTCCAATTCTTTGCCACCACAAAATGAGCTGTTATAAATATTTTTGTACATGTGGGCCATTTTCCCTTTTTTTTTAATGATCTCTTTGGGATACAGACCTAGTAAGGGTATTACTGGCTCAAAGGTTATACACAGTCCCATAGCCCTTTGAGCATAGTTCCAAATTGCTCTCCAGAATGGTTGGATCAATTCACAATTCCACCAACAATGCATTAGTCACACTCTCAATTTTAATCAAATTAGCTAGCTACCTGTTCTTCTTTTAGGACTTTCCATCTCTGTGCTTTTGCACAAGTGGTACCCTACATCTTCAACTTACTTCTTCCTTCTAGAAATTCTTTTGCTGTTCAGTTGTTTTTCAGTTGTGTCTGATTCTTTGTGACTACATTTGGGGTTTTCTTGCAAAGATACTGGAGTGGTTTGCTATTTTCTTCTCCAGATCATTTTACAGATGAAGAAACTAAGGCAAACAGGGTTAAGTGACTTACAGGTGAAGAACTGAAGGAAACAGGGTTAAGTGACTTGCCCAGGTCCACACAGCTATACGTGTCTGAGGCTGGATGTGAACTCAGGAAGATGAGTCTTCTTGACTCCAGACCCAGCACTCTATCCACAGTGCCACCTAGCTTCCCCTCTAGAATTCCTGACTTCCTTCAAATTACAGCTCAAGCACCATTTTTCCTGATATCCCTAGTCATTAGCTCTAGTACCCTATTGAAATTCATTTGTATATACCTCATATTTATTTACTTGTGTACAGATTGCATTCACTTAAGAGAATGTAAAGTCCTTGAAGACATGGTCTGTTCATTCTTGTTTTTGTATCCCTAGCACTTAACACAGTGCCTTGGATATAGAATGTATCTAATGAATGGTGTTTTTTTAAACTTTATTTATTTATTTAGCATTTTCCTCAAGTTACATGTAAAAACAAATTTTCACATCGATTTTTAAAAAACTTTGTGTTCCAAATTCTCCCTCTCCATCCCTCCTTAAGAACTCAAGCAATTCAATATAAGTTATACATGTGCAGTTGTGCAAAACATTTCCACACCAAAAAAATATATACTTCAATCTGTATTCAGATACCATCAGTTCTTTCTCTGTAGATGTTTTGCATTTTTCATAAGTCCTTCTGTTAGCATCCTGCTCATCATTTCTTATAGCACAACAATGTTCCATCCTAATTGCATCCTACAATTTGTTCAGTCATTCCCCAATTGATGGGTATCACCCCAATTTTGAATTAAACTTTTTTAAAAAATCTCTTTTAGGGTACCAACCTAGTAGTGGTATTGCTAGGTCGAAGTGTATGCATGATTTTATAGTCTTTTGGCCATAGTTCCAAATTGCTCTACAGAATGTTTGAATCAGTTTACAACTTTACCAAGAGTATATTAATGTCTCATTTTCCCCATATCCCCCACATTTGTAATTTCCCACTGCTGTCCTATTATCCAATACAATAGGTATGAGATAGTACCCAGAATTGTTTTGACCTGAATCTCTCCAATCAATGGTGAGTTAGAGCATAGTTGTTGGCTTTGATTATTTCACCTGAAAACTTCATGTCTTTTGATCATCTGTCAATTGGGGAATGGTTCTCTTGTGTTTGAGAACTGAGACCTATCAGACAAACTTGCTTCAAATCTTTTTTTTCAGTTACTATTGCTAACTGTATTGCCCTCCATCCTATTCCCTCCCCTTGATATTTAATCTATTTCCTATCTTCTTTCACCTTATCCCTCCTCAAAAGTGTTTTGCTTCTTACTGCCCCTCCCCCAATCTGCCCTTCCTTCACCCCTCCCTCCTTATCCCCTTCCCTTCCCACTTTCCCGCAGGGCAAGATATATTACTATACTAACTTGCATATGTATGTTAATCCCTCTTTGAGCCAATTCTGATGAGAGTAAGGCTCACTTATTCCCCTACTCCTCCCTCACCTTCCTCTCCTCTCCATAAGCTATTTCTTGTTTCTTTTATATGATACTTTACCCTATTCCAACTCTCCCTTTCCCTTTCTCCCAGTGCATTCCTCTCACTCCTTAATTTTATTTTAAAGATGTCATCATGGGGCAGCTAGGTGACACAGTGGACAAAGCACCAGCCCTGGACCCAGGAGGACCCGAGCCCAAATCCAGCCTCAGACATAAGACACCCATCAGCTGTGTGACCCTGGGCAAGCTACCCACCCCCAACTGTCCCACAAAACAAATAAGCAAATAAACAAACAAAAAATCCCAACAACACAACAACAAAAACCCAACAAAAAAATCCTGATAAAAAATAAATGAATACTTTACAGATATCATCCCTTTATATTCAATTCACACCTGTGCCCTTTGTCTAAATATATTTTATTCAACTGCCCTAATACCGAGAAAGTTCTTATGAGTTAGAAGTATCATCTTCCCATGTAGGAATGTAAACAATTTAACCTTTTAAGATCCTTCATGATTTCTTTTCCCTATTTCTCTTTTTATGCTTCTCTAGGGTTTTGTATTTGAGGGAGTCGACTTTTTTTTTTGTGGCAAGGCAATGGGGGTTAAGTGACTTGCCCAGGGTCACACAGTTAGTAAGTGTCAAGTGTCTGAGGCCAGATTTGAACTCAGGTCCTCCTGAATCCAGGGCTGGTGCTTAATCCACTGCGCAACCTAGCTGCCCCCTATAGGGTCTTGTATTTGAAAGTCAAATTTTCTATTCAGTTTAGGTCTGTTATGTATGAATGCCTGAAAGTCCTCTTTTTTATTGAGGTCCCATTTTTATCCTGAAAAATTATACTCAGTTTTGCTGGGTAGGTGATTCTTGGTTCTAATCCCAGTTCTTTTGCCCTCTGGAATATTCCATGCCCTCTGATCCTTTCATGTAGAAGCTGCTAGATCTTGTGCTATCCTGACTGTGGCTCCACAGTACTTGAATGGTTTCTTTCTGGCTGCTTGCGATATTTTCTCCTTGACCTGGGAGCTCTGGAATTTGGCTATAATATTCCTGGAAGTTTTCATTTTGGGATTTCTTTCAGGAGGTGGTTGTTTGATTCTTTCAATTTATATTTTATCTTATTTCTAGAATATCAGGGCAATTTTCCCTGACAATTTCTTGGAAGATGATGTCTAAGCTCTTTTTTTTTTTTGGTCATGGTTTTCAGGTAGTCCAATAATTTTAAAATTATCTCTCCCAGATCTATTATCCAGGTCAGCTGTTTTTCCAAGGAGATATTTCACATTGCCCTCTATTTTTTTCAATCATTTGGATTTGCTTTATTGTGTCTTGATTTCTCATAAAGTCATTAGCTTCCATTTACTCAATTCTAATTCTTAGGCAATTATCTTCAGAGAGCTTTTGTATCTCCTTTTCCATTTGGCCTTTGAAGCTGTTGACTTTTTATTTTACCATAACTTTCCTGCATCACTCTTATTTCTCTTTCCATTTTTTCCTCTACCTCTCTTACTTTATCTTCAAAGTCCTTTTTGAGTGCTTCTGTGGCCTGAGACCAATTCATATTTTTCTTGGAAGCTTTGGATGTAGGAGCTTTGACTTTGTTATCTTCTTTTGAGGGTGTATTTTGATCTTCTTTGTCACCAAAGAAACTTTCTATGGTCTGCATTTTTTTTCTGTCTTTTCATTTTCCTAGCCTATTTCTTGACTTTTAAGTCCTTCTTAAAGTGGGGCACTGCCTCCAGGATGCACTGTCCCAAGCTTAAGGGGGTCCCAGATGGTAGGATTTGAGGAGAGGCATGTTCTGCACTTCCCTGGCCAGTGCTCTGGTCTGTAAGTTACCTCAGGCCTGCTTGCTCTTTTTTTTTTTTTTGGTGAGGCAATTGGGGTTAAGTGACTTGCCCAGGGTCACACAGCTAGTAAGTGTTAAGTGTCTGAGCCGGATTTGAACTCAGTACTCCTGACTCCAGGGCCTGTGCTCTATCCACTGTGCCACCTAGCTGCCTGGCCTCCTTGCTCTTTAACCTGGGAACAGAAATATGGTTCACTGTGGTTACAAGCTTGGGCATGCCTGTGCTCCTCCCCTACCTGGGTGGCCACTCAAGACTGCTTCCTGGTTCTGAGAATGGGGAACACTACACTGTTCTGCCTCAGAGCCAGCAGAGACCCCTGTTATCTTCCCCTGGCCAACTGCTTAACCACCTCACCAGTCCATGGGCTGAGTTCCAGAAGTAGCCACCACTGCTTCTAGTGCAGCTTGCCTGGGGCTGGATCTACACAGTGCAGCGCAGCTGTGGTGCTGGGTTCCACTCTCACACCAGTACAACAGACCTTTCCTGCAGACCTTCTAATCCATCTTTGGCTGGAAAATGATCTCACCCCATCCTTTTGTGGGTTCTGCTGCTCCAGGAATTGTCTATGGCATTATTTAAAGCTATTTGTAGGGATTATATGGGGAGCTCCATGAAGAAAATGCCTTTCCTCTGCCATTTTGGCTTTGCCCCTCCATGAATGTTTTTAAAAATTGAATTCTTAAATAGCTCTGTAATGTTGAACATCCAGGACACTGGGCTAACCAACGAGTTATTCCTAGCAAACAGGAAACAGCAAACCATATACTTTCAACAAAATACAGCATTTGATATCCCTTCCCTTCTCTCCTTCTTTGTACCTTGACCTTGTTTATGACTTTTGGATTTAAAAGATAAATCAGAAATTGTTTCTGAAATCATTAAACTTTACTATTTCTGCTCTTGTCTAAAAAAAAAACTCAGTTAATGTTGATGATACTATTTTTAAATGCTGTCAGCACTTTATACAAATGGATTGAGAGTAGGGATGCCCAAGTATTAAAAAATCCCCCATTAAACACAATTCCTATAAAATGCATCTGAACACACATTGACACATTGTACAAGAAGTAATGACCTAATTTAGGGGTTGCTTCTAAGAGATAAATAATTCAGTTAATTGTGTGAGAGAAAAAAAATGTCAGTTTTGTGATAATTGATTCTTCCTTTCCCCCCATCCCACATACACTTTTCCTTGCTCATTTTGGGGGGAGGGCATCTTTCAGCCCCATCTCTAGAACTGCAAACAAATAGCATACAAACAAATAATACTGCTGATATTTTCTTATGTCAATCATAATTTTCTACCCAATCCAAATTATGAAGTCTATAATATACCAACCCTCAGGTCACTCCCTCTCCTTTCTCAAGTCTGGCACCTGGTTTGCCACCTTCTTCTATTCTCTACCTCCTGCCCTTATGGTAGGGGTTTTTAATGTCCACATAGAGGCTCCCTTAAACCACTTAACCTCCAAATTCCTCAGCCTTTTAAATCATCATGGCCTGCTCCTTCATCTCACCTCAGCCACATATATGTATTGTTACACATAAGAGCGTGCCAATAGCTATATGTGTTCCATTTTCCTAATTAGATAGTCTAATATTCCCCCTTAAAAGCAGCCAAATGGTGTAGTGGATAGAGTGCTAGGCCTGGAATCATGAAGATCTAAGTTCAAATCTGGCCTCAGACACTCAGTAGCTCTGTGACCCTGGACAAGTCACTTAACCTCTCTTTGCCTTAATCCACTGGAGAAGGAAATGGCAAACCACTCCTATATCTCTGCCAAGAAAACCTCATATGGGGTCATGAAGAGTGGGATACAACTGAACAACAATGACATTCCCCTATTATATCTCTTATTATTTCATCCTTCACCCTTCCTCATCCCATTATTTGCTGTCATTAAGACTTCTAATCCCTAGATCTGTCAGTACTTTCTTAGGCCATTAATCCTGCTCTGACTTTACTTTCCTCCTTCTCTCTAATTTTCAACCCAATAGTTAGCCATTTTCCTACTCTACAATATCCTCTGCCCTTAGCCCCTTGTTCTACTGTCTTTCTGTTCTTACCAAGCCTCAGTCATGGTATCTTTCTCCTTCCTTCCTACTCATGAACCATTAAACAAAGAAGTCCCATGATGATGTGACTGAAAACATTACAAATTCATATAATCAAATCCCAACTATGCTCTCATTATAGCAGGGTGGTTCTTTTATTCCTCATTAATTGATTCTCTATCTAACATCCCACAGAAGCTATTCCAAACCTTCCTATTCAAGGCTCCCAAACCTTCCCCTCCCTTGTCTCTAAGCTCTGGACCTTGCCTCTTACTTTACTGAGAAAATTGAGGAAATTCAACATGAGCTTCCTCTTCTATTCTCTTCATCTTGCAGTCCTTTGACATTATCTCTCTTCCTTTCTTCCAGCCTCTGACAAAGAGATGACCCTTCTGTTTCCTAATTCCATTCCCTCATGTCTTCTCCAATAGATTGCTAGAGGGGTATCTTCAATTTCTCTCTCTTGAATCTTCAGCCTCTCCCCTAGAAAATAGATTCTTCCTAAATGTTTTCAAAGACATTTAAGTCTCCCCCCCCCAACGCCTCCTTAAAAAACCTTCACTCTACCCTATGATGTCCATGAGTTGTCATTCTATATTTCTTTTCTTTTTCAGCCAAATTCCTTGAAAAAACTCTCTCTCTCTTTCTCTCTCTCTCTCTCTCTCTCTCTCTCTCTCTCTCTCTCTCTCTCTCTCTCTCTCTCTCTCTCTCTCTATATATATATATATATATATATATATATATATATATATATATCTTTTTTTATTTTTGGTGAGGCAATTGGGGTTAAGTAATTTGCCCAGAGTCACACAGCTAGTAAGTGTTAAGTGTCTGAAGCCGGATTTGAACTCAGGACCTCCTGACTCCAGGGCTGGTGCTCTATCCACTGCACCACTTAACTGCCCCCAAAACTATATATACTTGCTGTCTTCTCTTATTTTCTTCCCACTCACTCCTCTGTCTTTGGCAATGTAAAGAATTAATTGTTATTTGAGGTTTTTATGCCTAGGCTGCCCACTGGCCTGGGGCTCCGCAAACCGCATGGTGCTCCACCCACTGATTGTAGCCGTTGCCATGGTGCTGGCACCTCACATCATTACCACTCGCCAACACCTACATGGACCTGGCAAAATTATAATGATTGGAAGCCTAGTGAGGGCAGTCATGTCACTGTCAGAGCAGCCATCCCATTGGCTGGGGTTGTGTGGGGTTTTTCTGGGATTGGGGGAGGAGAATTGGGCATTCTAGCTGGATGCTGGGAGGCGACAGGAGTTCTGCTACGTATTCTCAGCTGATTCCTGGGCAGTGGTATCTTTTCAGGTTGTATAATTTCCATTTCCCCATTTTATATCCTTTCCTTTGAACCTACTGATCCTGTTTGTGGTTTTTTTTTTTAAAGTTCATTCTTGTTAAAATAAATCCTGTTCTGTTTTGAGGGAGGCTGCTGGTCTCCTTCCTTGCCCCAATATTGTGGTGAGCCGCTTAGCTAACACTCCCCAATTAAAAATTGGTCCCCACAGCAATTAGGCTTCAGACCTCATCACTCACCTGAAACTGCCCTTTCCAAAGTTATCAGTGATGTCTCAATCTTCAGATCTGATGGTATTTTCTCATTCCTTATATTTCTCTACTGCATTTGATTTTATTGCTCTCCCTTATCTCCTGGATACTCTCTTTTCTGGGTTTTTGGAGCATTACTCTCCTGCTTTTTCTCCTACCTATCTTGCAGTCTCTTCTTAGTCTTCTTTACTGGTTCATCATTCATATCATGACCCCTTACTCTAGGTGATCCTCATGGTTTTGTCTTGGGCTTTCTTCTCCTTTTGTATTTTGTACCCTGAAGTTGAACCCCTAGGGATGTTGATAATCCACAGGAACTCATTCTTCATGCCCCCCCCCATGCCCTATGCTCTCAGCCAAAGACCTTGCCTTATATTTGTCTGAAAACAATTTAAGCCATTCTCTATCTCCCTCTCTCTTCTCCTCTTCACTCTTCCTCCATGTCACTCAGATGCCACTATCTTTTCCTTCATCCTTGTCTCACATGAGGATGGGACCCTTTTCTTTGACAGCTAGCCACTCTATATGCAAAAGTGGTCTCATTCTGTCCTGTGTTTTCCCCCCCTCTATTATCCCTACTCGCTCACTAATCTGCAATTTCTTTCCATCTACTGGTTACATCCCCCCTGCCTACAAACATGCATGTGGCTCCCTTATCACAAAAAACCCTCACTTGATTCCCATCCCTTCTATCATCTCATATCTTTCCTCCCTTTTTGGCTAAATTCATTGAGAAAGCCATCTATGATAGGTATCTCCCCTTTCCTCCCCTTTCATTGTCTTCTTAACTTTCAATAGTCTGGCTTCCAACCTCATCTTCAACTCTTCCCTCTCCCTCCCTATATCTAACATATTGACAAATCCTGTCTCTTCTGCTTTTGTAACATCTCTCACATTCTCCCCCTTTTCTACTCTGACACTGCCGTTACTTGTTATAAGCTGTCATCACCTCATGTCTGGACTACTGTGATGACCTTCTGATAGGTCTACTTGCCTCACTTCTCCCCATTCCACTCCATCCTCCATTGAGTTTTCAAAATGAATTTTCTTAAGAGTGCAGTTTTGACCATATCACCTCCCTATTTTATAAATTCCAGTAGTTTCCTAAACCCACTGGGATCAAATATAAGATTCTCTGCTTGTCACCCAAAGTCCTTCATAACTTGGCTCCTTCCTACTTTTCTAGTCTTTTTATACCTTATCCCCACTTACTCTGCAAGCCAGTGACACTGATTTCCTCAGTGTTTCTTACACTGGTCCATCTCTAGACTCTGGTCATTTTTATTAGCTATCCCCCATGCCTGGAAAACTCTTCCTTCTCAAATCTGCCTAGCAACTTCTCTGGCTTCCTTTCAATTTGTTATACAACCTCAACCAGGCTCTCACTGCTGCTAGGCAATCCTTCTATACCTGCTTTATCAACTTACTATCCCACTCTATATAGCTCTTCCAAACCTTTTCATTTTTCTTCAACCTCCCATGACTCCCCTTTCTCCCATCCTCTCACCTAAGAACCTTGTTTCATATTTTATATACCGTTTTTTCTTGTTTCATGTTTAAAGGAAAAAATAGACCTAATTTTTATAGAAAGGAACCTCTGAGTTTCCACTTCTCTCTTTCTCATCTATCACTCAGATGCCTTCTGCACCATCTTCTCCTTCAACCTCTGTCCCACAGGAAGAGGGAGCTTTGCTCCTTAGCAAGGTTAACACCTCTACTGGTTCAAGTGATCCCATTCAATCCTGTCTCCTCCAACAGATTTCCCCCCTCTGTCATCCTCACTCTATCACTTATTTTCAATTTCTCCCTGAGTCCTGACTCATTTCCTAATGCCTACAAAAATTCCCATGCCTACCTCATCTTATGTTTTTGTTGTTGTTGTTGTTGTTTTGGGGTTGTTGTTTTTTTTGAGGGGTAACAAGGGTTAAGTGACTTGCCCAAGGTCACACAACCAGTAAATGTCAAGTGTCTGAGGCTGGATTTGAACTCAGGTCCTCCTGAATCCAGGGCTGGTGCTTTATCCACTACACCACCTAGCTGTCCCCATTTTCTACCTCACCCTGAAAAAACCCTCACTTAATCCTATCCCTGCTAACTATCTTCTAAATCCTCTAAAAGGCTGTCTAAAACAGGGACCTCCATTTTCTGTCCTCTTACTTTTCTTAATCCCTTACAGTCTAGTTTCTAAACTCTTCATTCAACCAAAACTATTCTCTCCAAACTTACCAATTATCTCTGTTACCAAATCCAATGATTTTTCGTTTATCCTCATTCTCAATGGCTTCTCTGCAGCCTTTGACACTTAATCAACTTCTCCTTGATACTCTTTTCTCTTGGTTTTTGGGATACCACTCTCTCATGGTTTTCCTCCCACCTATCAGATCACTGCTTCTCAATCTTCTTTGCTGGATGCTCCTCCAGATTGTGCCCTCTAATTGTAGGTGGCTCTTAGGGTTCTGCCTAGGGCCCTCTTCTCTTCTCCCTTTATACTATTTCATTTGGTGATCTCATCATCTCCTATGGCCTTAATTACCATCTCTAACCTACCTCTTCTGCCCCAATCTTTCTGTTGACCTCCAATTTCACATCTCCAACTGTCTTTCATACATCTCAAACTGGATGTCTGGTAGACATCTTAAACTCAACATGTTCAAAACTCATTATTTTTTTTCTCAAACCACCCCCTCACCACCTTCCCTATTACTGAAGAAGGCAACATCATCTTCTCAGTCCCTCAGGCTCACAACCTAGGAATCATCCTGGATTCCTCCCAATCTCTGACCTCCCATATCCAATCTGTTGCTAAATTCTGTTGATTTCACCTCTGCAACATATCTCAAATATACCCTGTTCTCTCCTTTGACTCCACTCTAGTGCAAACCCTCAACAATTCACATTTGGACTACTGAAATAGCCTGCTGGTAGGTCAGTTTGCCTTAAATTTTCTTTCCCCTACTCCAATCCATCTTCTACATAGCCACTAAAATGATTTTCCTAAAATGTAGGTCCAACTATGTTACCTCTCTACTCAATAAATTCAAACGGCTCTCAATTGCCTCCAGAATCAAATACAAAATGCTCTGTTTGGCATTCAAAACCCTTCCTAACCTAGCCTTTCCTACTTTTCCAGTTTTCTTACACCTTACTCCTCACCACATATTTTTGACCCAATAACACCAGCCTCTTTGCTGTACCATGAACAATATACCCCATTTCTTGCTTCCAGGCATCTTCTCTGGCTGTCTCCCATGCTTCAAACACTCTTCCTCCTCAACTCTGTCTACTGACTTACCTGGCTTCCTTTAATTTCACCTCAGACTCTTACAATTTGTGTGACCCTGAGCAAATCACTTAACCCCAATTGCCTCAAACATAAAGGGCCCTCTCCAGTCCTCCTGTTGTATATCTTGTCACTAGACCCAGATGGCTCTGGAGGAGAGAGTGAGGTTGGTGACCTTGCAATTCACTGCAAGTCATGACATCACCCTGATATCAAAGTCCGCTTTGAGAATGAAGGACAAACAAGTTCCAAAGGAAAACACATCTTTTACAGGAAACTTTCCCCCAAACCTCTTTTTTTTTCCAACAAACATTTATTTTATTTTTCCAGTTATATGTAAGGGTAGTTTCCAACATTCATTTTCATAAGATTTAGAGTTCCAAATTTTTCTCTCTCTCTTTCCTCTCCTCTCCATAAGACAGCAACCAGGTTATATATGTACAATCCACAAGTGCTCTTTTTATCAGTTCTTTCTATGGGGGTGGATAGTAAGCTTCCTAATTAGTCCCTTGGGATTGTCTTGGATCATTGCATTGCTGAGAGTAGTTAAGTCATTCACAATTGCCCATTGAACAATACTGCTGTCACTATGCACAATGTCCTCCCAGCTCTGCTCACTTCACTATACATGAGTTCATGAGTCTTTCCAGGTTTTTCTGGGATCATCCTGTTTGTCATTTCCTATAGCACAATACCATTCCACCACAATCATATACCACAGCTTCTTCCATCATTCCTCAATTGATGGACATTCCCTTGATTCTCAATTCTTAGCCACCACAAAGAGTTGCTATAAATATTTTTTGTACAATTTCCCCCCCTTTTCTCTTTTTCATGATTACTATTGCTAACTGTTTCCTTTACATCTTCTTCCCTTCCCCATGACATTTATTCTATTATCCATCTTCTTTCATCCCATCTCTCTTCAAAAGGGATTTGCTTCTGTCTGTCCCCTCCCCCAATCTTCCCTTCTTTCTTTTGCCCCTCTCTCTTTATCCCCTTCCCCTCCTATTTTCCTGCTGGGTTAGAGAGATTACTCCACCCAATTTAGTGCTTATGTTATTCCCTCCGTGAGTCAATGCTAATGAGATTGAGGTCTTTGAGCCAATTCTGATGAGTGTCAGGCTCATTTACTGCCCAGATTAAATAGATAACTCCACCCAGTTGGGTGTGTGTGTGTGTGTGTGTGTGTGTGTGTGTGTGTGTGTGTATGTGTGTGTTAATCCCTCCTTGAGGCAACTCTGATGAGTTTAAGGTGTTTGAGCCTTTTCAGATGAGTGTAAAATTCATTTACTGCCCTGCTCCTCCCCCATCTCTTCCCCTACTCCATAAGCTTTTTCTTGTTTTTTTCATGTAGGATTTCACCTCTGCCCTTCCCCCTCCCCCAGTGCATTCCCCTAACCCCTCAATTTAGCCCTAAAGATGTCATCATGGGGCAGCTAGGTGACACAGTGGACAAAGCATCCACCCTGGACCCAGGGGAATCCCAGCCAAAATCCAGCCTCGGACACAAGACAGTCACCCACTTCATGATCCCAGGTATGTCCCCCAACTGCAATTTTTTATGGTTCTCTAGGGTCTTGTATTTGAAAGTCAAATTTGCCATTCAGTTCAGGTCTTTTCATCATGAGTACCTGAAAGTCCTCTTTTTTTTTTTTTAAGTGAGGCAATTGGGGTTAAGTGACTTGCCCAGAGTCACATAGCTCGTAAGTGTTAAGTGTCTGAGACCGGATTTGAACCCAGGTACTCCTGACTCCAAGGCCAGTGCTCTATCCACTGCACCACCTAGTTGCCCCTCCTCTTTTTCATTAAAGTCCCACTTTTTCCTCTGAAAGATTATTATTAGTTTTGCTGGGTAGGTGATTCTTGGTTGTAATCCCAATTCCTTTGCCCTCTGGAATATCATATTCCATGCCCTCCAGTCCTTTAATGTAGAAGCTGCTAGATCTTGTGCTATCCTGACTGGGCTTCTACAGTACTTGAATTCTTTCTTTTTGGCAGCTTGCAATATTTTCTCCTTGACCTGAGAGCTCTGGAATTTGGCTATAATATTCCTAGGAGTTTTCCTTTGGGGATCTCTTTCTGGAGGTGATTGGTGGATTCTTTCAATTTCTGTTTTAGCTCCTTCTTCTAGACTTTCAGGGCAATTTTCCCTGAGAATATCTTGGAAGATGATATCTAAGCTCTTTCCTTGATCATGATTTTCAGGTAGACCAATAATTTTCAAATTATCTCTCCTGGACCAATTTTCCAGGTCAGCAGTTTTTCCCAGAAGATATTTCACATTGCCCTCTATTTTTTTTTATTCATTTGGATTTGCTTTATTGTGTCTTGGTTTCTCATAAAGTCACTAGCTTCCATTTGTTCAATCCTAATTCTTAGGCAATTATTTTCATCAGAGAACTTTTGTACCTCCTTTTCCATTTGGCCAATTTGACTTTTCAAGCTGTTGACTTTTTTCTCATGTCTTTCTTGCATCACCCTCATTTCTCTTTCCATTTTTTCCTCTACCTCTCTAACTTTATCTTCAAAGTCCTTTTTGAGCACCTCTATGGCCTGAGACCAATTCATATTTTTCTTGGAAGCTTTAGATATAGGGGCCCTGATGTTGACATCTTCCTCTGAGGGTGTACCTTGATCTTCCTTGTCACTGAAGAAACTTTCTATGTTCCTCACCTTTCTCTGTCTGCTCATCTTGCCTTTTTTAAACTTGACTATTAGCTCCTTAAAGTGGGGCACTGTTTCCAGGCTGCAGTATCCCAAGCTTCAGAAGTCCAGGGTGGTATGATTTAAGGAGGATTAGGTTCTTCACTTGCCTGGCCTGTTTCCTGGTCTGTAGATGACCCCAGACCAACTTGCTAATCAACCAGCTTTGTGTGTTGTTGTTGTTGTCAGCTCCTATGAGCCTGTGCCCCTCCCCCACCTGGGCCACTGCTACTCAAGCCTACCTCCTGGTTCCCAGCAGGGGTGAAAAACCCAAGTTCTGCCTCAGCACCAGCATAGACCCCTGTAGTCTCTCCCCTGCACAGGGCTCAGCCTACTCACCAGACTGTGAGCTTAGTTCCAGACAACACTGGTGCTTCAGCTGATTCAGAGGCTCTGGGGGTCTCCTTCTCTGGTGAGGCCTTCCTGGGACTGGATCTGTGTCAGGGTGACTGTGGGGTTGGGCTCCCCTCCTGTCTCAGCACAGCAGCTCCCTCCTTCTGACCTTCCAAGCCATTCTTGGTTAGAAGGTGATTTCAGCACATTCTTCTGTGAGTTTTGCTGCTCCAGGCATTGTCCTATGGCAGTATTTGGATGTTTTTTGGAATGATCGTGTCATGAGTTTGAGAGCTCATTGCCTTTCCTCTGCCATCTTGGCTCTGCCCTGGAAGTCTTCCCCCCCCCCCCCAAACCTCTTAATTCTACTGCCTTCTCTCTGTTAGTTCCTATTTATCCTGTGCATAACATGTTTGTTTATATTTGTTTGAATATCATCTCCCCCTTGTGAGTTCGAGGGCAGAAACTGTCTTTTGTCTCTTTTTGTATCTTGAGCACCTAGCACAGGGCATGGCACATATTCAGTGATTAATAATGTTTATTGATTGTTCTCCATCTCTTGCCCTCTGGAAAAAAAAACAACACTGATTCTATTATGTATCACTGACATTTTGTACAACTGCCTTAGTCATGTTTCTTTGTCTTTGAATTAAGTTCAGAAGTTCAATCTTCCTCTGAGTTAAGTTTAAAAGTTCATTTTCCCTGATCCAACCATTTTAGAGAGCAATTTGGAACTATGCCCAAAGAGATATAAAACTGTGCATACCCTTTGACCTAGCAATACTATTACTAGATTTGTATCCCAAAGAGATAAAAAAAAAAAAGGAAAAGGACTTACATGTACAAAAATATTTATAGCAGCTCTTTTTGTAGCAGCAAAGAACTGGGATGCCCATTAATTGAGGAATTGTTTAACAAGCTGTGTTATATGATTGTGATGGAATTCTATTGTGCCATAAGAAATGATGAGGATTGTTTTAGAAAAACTTGGGGAGACTTATATGAACTGATACAAAATGATGTGAGTAGTAGAGCCAGAAGATCATTGTAAACAGTAATAAAAGTATTGTATAATGATCAGTTGTGAATGATTTAGCTATTCTTAGAACTACAATGATACAAAACAATTCCAAAGGACTTATGATGAAAAATGCTATCCACCTCCAGAGAAAGAATTGATGGTGTCTGCATGCAAACTGAAGCCTGGTTTGTGTTCTCTTTTGCAACAAGTCTAAATCGGAAATATATATTGCATGACTACACATGTATAATCTATATCAAAGGGCTTGCCTTCTCAAGGATTGGGGAGGACAGGGGAAGGAGGAAGAGGATTAGAAACTTAAAAACTATAAAAAGTTACTGTTAACAATGGAACAATTGTTTTTCCATATAATTGAATAAAGCATGAAACATTTTTAAAAGTTGTTTACTTTAAATTTAATTACCCAGAGATTACTTTCTCAGCCCGTGCCCCCCCCCCCTCCAGAAAGTTGAAGTCTCCTTGAGAAACTTCATCAAATCTCATCTGGGACAAACCCAAGGGAACAAAATGAATGGAGATAGATACTTTTGTCTAAGACACACCTAGATAATGGACTTTGTCTTGAGTAACTTCAGTGAGGGTCTTTTACATTCTTTTCCCTGATGTCATTTCTAGAGTTTATTTTAATATAGACTGCAAGTCAACCAATGGAATTAAATAATGCTAACCAATTAGTTTTAATCAATTTATAATGGCCAAAAGAGGATAAAAACCCTTGGAAAACTCCACAAGGGTCTTCTAGGTCTTCTGGGTATTCTGGGACTTTTCTCCTGCTCATGCTAACTGGCATGCTGAAGCTCTCTCCCTGCTTTCTCACTTGAGACCATAAGAAGTTAGGGAGGTCAATCCTTTATTGGCATAATATTAATAAATTAATAATATGTTTACCCCAAACTTGGGTAAATAGCAATAGCAATAGAAAATTTAAAAAACACACACAGTTTAAAGAAACCTATTATTGCTATACCACTAGCTGTTTTTGTACAATTAGAAGAAATCTGCTATCTATATACCATTAGTTTTATTTGCAGGTGGATTAAATAAACCAGAATTTCCTAGTAGCAAGATGGAAGGAGTGTTTGTTGCCAGTCCTGCATTACCAATTTCTAGCCAATTATATTATTCCCTATGTCTATGATACTTTTGGCTTTGTAACCAGTCATATTTTCTTTCTCATCTATGATGCTACCTTCTATTTTTTGAATGCTCCTCCTTTTCTCTGTAAAAATGATTTCTGAGGATGGCTTCAGAAAAAACTGCAAAGACTTATATGAACTGATGCAAAGTGAAGTGAACAGAACCAGGAGAATGTTATACAGAGTTACAATAATACTGTATAATGAACTGTGAATGACTTGGGCGTTCCAAGCAATACAATGATCCAAGACAATCCTTAATGGCTAATGATGAAGCACACTCACTCTGCCTTTAGAGAAAAAACTGATCTTGTTTGAATACAGACTGAAGCATGCTATTCTTCATTTTCTTTTATATTTTTTTCTTTTATTCAAGTCTTATTGTACATAATTACAAATATGGAAATGTTTTACATGACTATACATGTATAACCTATATCTGATTGCTTATTTCTTTTTCTTTTTTTTTTTTAAAGTAAGGCAATTGGGGTTAAGTGACTTGCCCAGGGTCACACAGCTAGTAAGTGTTAAGTGTCTGAGGCTGGATTTGAACTCAGGTACTCCTGACTCCAGGGCCGGTGCTCTATCCACTGTGCCACCTAGTCGCCCCTCTGATTGCTTATTTCTCAGAGAGGGGGAAGGGCAGGGATAGAATTTGAAACTCAAAACTTTTTTTAAAATGTTAAAAATTGTTTTAATATGTAATTGGGGAAAATTATATTTTAAAAAATGATGTGACAGCTCTCACTTGGGGTCTTAGCTTGCTGAGACTAATACCCTGTTTACTGGCAAATTCATACTTTGCTAATAAATTGATTGTTCCTGGAGCTTGTGCCTCAGTTTGCCTTAATTCTAATACTGACAGTTGGCAACCACAGCAGTCTTGAGGAACAAAAGCCAATCCCTGGGACACCTTTTCAAGGAGACTTCTAGAGCCCTCAAGTGGAAATTTTTACCAAGGGCTTCTCCATAGAAGATTGCACTGAACTCTCCCCTCAGTCCCAACTCTTCTGAACCAAGGTAAAGTCTCGACACTGTTGGGGAAGTTGAAACTTTACTTGATGGTCTTGGTCTAGTGTTTTTGTATCTACTGTGTCCATTTGGTGATCTCCAAGGAAATCTCCCTTAGAGACTATGCCCTTGGAGAATTTTTTTTTCTTCAAGGACAGCTCCTGGTTCAAGCCAGAAGGAATCACAGGGCATGCATTGTCAATGCCCCTTCAGGGCAGTCATTACTAAAACCTTGGAGAAAAAAATTTTTTTCCTCAATGGGTGACAAGCAAATCTCCCCTCTCAAATTAGTCCTTGGTGAGTCTTCCAAAGAGTTTGAATATCTCACTTAAAATTGAGAAGTTGACTCAAGATACAAGTGAGTCCATCTCCTCCTTCCAGATTGAGGCAGATTCTATAGCTCAAATGGCTTTGCAAAACCACATGGTTTTAGCTATTTTTACTACAACTCAAGGAAAGGCATGTGCTATGATTAATCAATCTTGTTCTTACATTAACCATTCAGAAGAAATTGTGACAAGCCTACATAAGATCCAACAAGTTATAATAGAGACACAACTATGTACTCCAAGTGACCCTTGGTGGAATCCTTATTCTTGGCTCATTTGGCAACAGGTAAATGGGTCCTTATTACCCTCTGCCTTATAATCTTGTATTAATTTCTGGGATAACGCTTGTTCCAAACTTGTGCCAGAGAGGCTTGTTACTGTGCACTGCTGATAATGATTATATTAAAAATCTTACAGAATTAGCTTATAGATAAGTGACCCATGGGAAAAATGCCTCCCCCTGATCAAAGGGGGAAACTGAGAAAATCAGAACTGATTCTATTCTATATCACTGTTGACATTTTGTATAACTTGCCAAACTCATGTTTCATCTTTCAATTAAGTTCATAGTTCAGTCTTCCTCTCTGAGTTAAGTTTAAAGGTTCAGTTTCCCTGTAAATCACTTTAACTGAAAGAAACCTGTTACTTCTATACCATTAGCTGTCCTTGTACAATTAAAGGGAATCTGTTTTCTACATAGCACTAGTTATTGGGTTTTGTTTTTTTTTCCAGGGCAATGAGGGTTAAGTGACTTGCCCAGGGTCACACAGCTAGTGTCAAGTGTCTGAGGCCGGATTTGAACTCAGGTCTTCCTGAATCCAGGGTAGGTGCTTTATCCACTGCACCACCTAGCTGCCTCCCCCCTTTTTCTTTTTTTCTTTCTTTTTAGCACTAGTTATTCTTTTTTTCCCCATATAAGGATTTTATTATTTTCCAGTTACATGTAGAGATAGTTTGTAACATTTGCTTTTATAAGATTTCTAGTTTCAATTTTTTTCTCTCTCCCTCCCCTCTCCCTAAGACAGCAAGCAACCTGATATAGGTTATATATGTACAATCACATTAAACATATTTCTGCATTAGTCATACTGTGCAAGAAGAAAGAATCAGAGCAAAAAGGAAAAACCTCAAAAAAGAAAAAAAATAGAGATAGCATGGTTCAATCTGCATCTAGATTCCATAGGTTTTTTGTTTTTTGTTTTCTGGATTTGGAGAGCATTTTCCATCATGAGTCCTTTGGAACTATCTAGGACCATTGTTTGAAGAGTCAAGTCTTTCATAGTTGATCAACACACAATGTTGTTGATACTGTAGCACTAGTTATTCTTTTTTTTTGGTGAGGCAGTTGGGGTTAAGTGACTTGCCCAGCGTCACACAGCTAGGAAGTGTCAAGTGTCTGAAGCTGGATTTGAACTCAGGTCCTCCTGAATCCAGGGCCAGTGCTCTATCCACTGCGTCACCTAGCTGCCCCTAGCAATAGTTATTCTTGCAGGTAGACTCTATCAATCAGAATTTCCTAGTGGCAAGATGGAAGGAGGGGTTGTTGTTAGTCCCACATTCCTGATTTCCAACCAATCATATTGTTCCCCACCCCCATGATGCTTCTGACTTTGTAACCAATTATATTGTCTTCCTCATCTATGATGCTGCTATTTTTTGGATGCTCCTCCTTTTTTCTATAAAAATGATCTGTCAGCCCTCATGCTTGGAACTTGTACCTTAGTTTCAATCATGACACCTCCCTGGCTTCCATCAGGGTCCAGCTAAAATTCTTCTACAACAAACCTTTCCTAATTCCCTTGAATGCTAGTACCTTCACTGTGTTGTTCACCAACACAAATGTATTCTGTATATATCTAGTTTGTACTTAGTTTTTTGTGTATTGTCTCCCTTGGGCTGCAAGCTCCCTATCAGTTTTTTGTTTGTTTTTGCCTTTCTTTGTAAACCTAGTGAATGCCTATTCCGTAACAGGTGACTGACATACTCTTTCTTGGTAATCTCATTGGTTTCCATAGGCTTAACTACCTCTATGCAGATGACTCCCAGTGCTAGTAGTCTTTTCCCTGAGATTCAGTTTTGAATCACCAGTTGACTATTCTATTCTGGACACTGCAAAATGAATGTCCACAGGCATTTCAAACTCAAAATGTACCATACTAAACTCATTGTCTTTTCCCCAAAACCTTTCCATTTTCTAAACTTTCCCATGTTTTGGTCAAGAGCACTACTGTCCATGCAGTCTCAGATGGGCATAACTTCAGCATTATTCTTTAAACCTCACGTATCAGTTTGTTGCTAAATCTTGCTGTTTCTATCTTCACAACATGTCTTTGACCTCTTCTCCATTCACAGATACTTAGTTCAAGCCCTAGTTACTTCTTGCTTTGATTATTGTAATAGCCTCTTAATGGATTTCCCTACCACAAGTCTCTCACAATCCTATACTCTACACCACTCTCAAAGCAATTTTCTTTAAACACAGATCTGACCATGTGATTCTCCTAATCAATCAACTTATGACTTCCTGGTTCCTCTAGAATAAAAGATAAACTGATCCATTCAGTTTTTAATGTCCTTTTCAACCTAGCCCCAAATCACCTTTCTAGTTTCATTTGATATTACTACCTCACTTGCTCTCTTCAATCCAGCCAAACTGGCCTCTGTATTCCTCACAAACTTCTTTCTCTGCCTTTGCCCTGGAAGTCATATATGCCTGGAATGCCCTCTCTTCTTATATCTTTCTCAGAGTCCCTTTCTTCCTCAGCTCAAGTTTATTCACGAAGTCTTTTCTGATCCCAAACTTCTTTGTATAATTTATATTTATTCCCTACATGATATGTATTTGTGTGTGTATATATGTATAAAATGTGTGTATGTACATATATGCATATATCTGTATATGTTCTTGTTATCTCCCTTAGAACTTAAATGCCTTGAGGGTAGGGCTTGTTTTATTCTTTGTACTTGTATCCCCAATGCTTAGCACAAAACCCGGTACCTATTAGGTTGTAACGACTGGAGTGATACCACCTGCTGGAGAGTTACTGTAGGAAAGCTCTGTCATGAGGAGAAGGTGTCTGAGGGCAAGCCATGTGGTCAAGTTCCTTGGCATCAGGAAGTGACATTTGCTCGTGGGTACTGTCTATCAAAGCTACCAGCCAATCAACTTGAGGAGCCTCCCATTTCTGGGAGGAGAAGACAAAGTAGAAAGCAGATGCTGGCTGAGGACTTACTTCCTCTTTGGGTTAGAGACATCAGCTTGGTAGCAGGACTTCACTTGGGAGGTTAGGAAGGCTAGGATTTCCATGCTATAAGAAATTTGTTCTCAATCTTTCTCTCTCTTTACTTATATCTTTTAATAAACCCTTAAAAGCCTAAACTCTTGGTGAATTTATCAGTGATTTTAGCCAGTTTCCCCCCAAAACTGGGGGGGGGACAAATTAGAACCCACATTTAGATTTTTAAACAACAGAAGGTGCTTAATAAATGTTTGTTGAGTGGCTGATCCTGTCATTTGTTTTACCTACTGAAGATATTGTTATTATTTTGTTGTATTTATTTCTGTTTCTGAAAGTATAATAGAAGTAGTTTAGCATGTGATATTTCTCTGTAAATTAGAAGTACCATGGAGAGTAATATTACAAATAGACAATCTTCCTGTCCATGAAGAATGGATTTTAAATATAGATGTTTAGTGTATGGTAAGTGTTCTTACTCAAAAAACAACTATTCTTTCATTCCCAGAAGGGCTTGTTTACTTTTTTAAAGTAAGTTTTGATGTTTGGTTTTTTAAAATTACAGTCATTTCTGCAAATATTCTCTCCTTACTGTTCCAGAATTGAACATTTCCTTGTAATAAAGAAGAACATTTAAAGACACTATACAATGATCTCCTGTGAAAATACAAACAACATACTGCACCTTTATCTGTAGAAAGGACAGAAGTATATTCTATTATTTGTTCTCCCAGATAAGTATGCTTTGAGTTTGTTGTTACTCAATTTGGCTTCCTTTTAATGATATTTTCCTTTATGTTTATATTGTGGTCGTTGTATTTAGTATTTTTCTGGCTGGCTTTACTTTAGTTCACTCAAATTTGAAATGCTTATTTTCCAAAGAGAAAGGGATCTGTATTTTATTCATTCAATAAATGCTTATTGCGTGCCCATTATATACAAGGCACTGAAGATTATATGAAGAATTCAATGTAGTCCCTTCCATCCTAGAATCTGAAAAAGGTCTAGGTTTTAGAATACAGGTCATTAGATGGTGTAGCTATTTGGTAACCCTTGACAGGTCACAGATCTAGATCACAGATCCCTAACACTTAGTTCACAAGTTGCTATAACCCAAAATTTAATCAGATGATATAGATGGCCTGGTCTTTGGACAGCAAAATCTTTTCAGGTAGTTGGCTGAACCTGCCTGAATTTGTGCTCCATTAGCATAGCCTTTGAGAAGTCAGGATCACTTCCACACTATGGTAAAAATAACAAAGTTTAGGTGATTAGGAAAAAATTAGATGACTTCATGTGGTTTGAGTTTGGAATGTTTTTAGTTAACTAAGGATCCCTCTCTCCTCCCTGAACCTAGACCAGTAATTCTGGGATCAAGACTAATAAGGTCACTCTGGGGCCAAAGGATGAACATAAAGGTGTCTACAAAGATGGTGAATGATATTAGGCAAGTTAGATCATCAGTTTCTTTTTCTTCTGTAAAATAAGGGTATTAGATTTGTTGTGGTCTCATCTAACTCTAAAATTCTGTTTCTCTATGACTTATTCAAGATCCTGTATTCATTTAGCAAGTGATGATCCAATGAATTTAGAAAAACAATAAACATACCCCAACACTTACGAAGATGATGTGTTTTGAAGTGTTGCCAGATGTGTGGTGCAGCATTACAATACTGATGATCACAGAATCACAGATTTAGAACTGGAAAGGAGATTGGAGGTAATGTAGTTTAATCCCTCCATTTTATAGAGAAGGAAACAGGAGGCCAGAGAAGTGAGCTGACTTGTTCAGGATCATATCAGTAATGCATACACATCTCTCAAGTCTCTGGTGCTGGGAAGGCTGAAGCTGGTGGATCCCTTGATCACTGGGAGTTCTGTGCTATGGTGAGGCTAAAGCCAATAGAATATCCATACTTGATCTGGCCTCAACATGGTAAGTCCCTGGGAGCAGGGGATCACTTAGGGGTGCCTAAGGGGAGGTGAACTGACCCAGGTCAAAGTTTCCTTGCTGATCAGAGGTGAGGTTGGGCCTGTGAGTGACCAACGCACCTCCAACTTAGGAGAGATACAGAACACTGTCTCAAGTAAGCAAACAAAAAGATCATACAAGTTGTGACAGAAATAGGACTAGAATTCAGGTGCTGGGACCTCAAGTTCAGTGTTCTTTCCAAGTACCATGCTGCATGGTTTCCCATGCACTGAGTCATTAAGACAAAAAAAAAACAAACCTTTTTTGGATGTGTTTTGTATTTTACATCATCTTCAATTTCCAATATATTCCTCCTCCCAGCCTTCTCCAGAGAGCTATTCTTTATAAAAGAGAAGAAGAAAGAAGAAAAACCCAAACATGGTTCATTAAAACTAACCAACACATAACCAAGCCTGGCATTATTAGTGTTCCATACCTTGAATGACGTGAGTTCTGTAAAGAAAGGAGGACAATATATGCATTCCCACATCTCTGTGGCCAAGCTTGACCTTTATAATTCCCCACTGTTCAGTTTCAAGTTTTCTTTTCTTTTTTCTATTTACATTGTTGGAACACCTCTCTTTCTATAGCTTCATTTCTGCTCCATAGTTTCCACTAATGCAAATCCCAACTGCTTTTAGGTCTTAGTTGACAGTCTTCATGAGCTGTTGTGGCTAAAAAAACGCATCATTTGGTATCCGGTCTTGTGGTGATGAACCTTTCTGAGTCTGGGCTGGTCCTGAGATGGTAGACAAAGTTAGTTACTGGGTCTAAGCTTGGAGCTTTTCCAGCTGTGACCTGCCAGAGCTTGCTCTTTGCAGGCATAGGCTTTGAGAATATAGGTCACCTCTTTGCCACAATGAGGCTGAGGAGAATTTTATCTAGCCACTTAAAAAAAATTTCAGTTTTTTCCCTTATATTATAATAAATTAATAAAATTTCTTTTTTAAAAATACCATCAGTCTCTAAACATGGAATAAGGAATGTGTCCTAGACACCAATTTCCTTTATTAAACATCATCAACAAATATGCTAAGCACTTGAAACATACAAGGGAATGCTGACAGTCACTGGGGTTACGAGGAGATCCTTGTCTTCCAAAAGAGTACATTTTGCTGAGGATATAAGATAGGTACATGAAAAGATAAATGGAAAATACTATAAAACAAAAGAGCTTTGCCTTTATAGGCTAACTGCCAAATAAGTGCTACCTGCAATAAGAGTTACAGAGTCTAGAGGAGTATATGATCTTGTAGAATAGTAGGGTAAGGCTTTATGAAGAAGAAGAGACTGTTTAATGCCTCGAAATGTAGTCATTAGAAAAGGACAAAAGATAAATGTGATCACCACTGGAAGAGAAAATTAAGAGCCAAAAGTAGGAAAACCAGTCTATAATGTGGAAGAAAGAACAATGGATTACTATCTAGGTTCAAATTGGTAAAGCCACTTCATTTCTTGAACTTCTGTTTTTCTTCTGTAAAATGAGGATAATAATACTTGTATTTCACACCACATGGTCGTGAGCAAAGTGCTCTTAAAAATTGTATAATACATTAAAATATGAGCAGCTGCTATTTCACTTCATGAGTTTCTGTATGGGAGTAGCAGAAATTAAGACTGAAGAAGTAAAAGTAGACACTGTCTGCACCCAGAGAAAGAACTGATAAATAGAAGTATGTACAGAATGATTTTACATAGATATACACACATACATTTGTTTCTAGGGCAGGGTGGGGAGAAGAAGGAAAGAAAAAAAAGAAATTTATATGATAACATTATTATATATTTTATTTATTTAACTGTATTATAGATTTAAAAGGAATAGCAAGTTGTACATAATAGATTTGCAGTTTCATGTGCGACCATCTTTTAAACATTTTTACTGTTAGGAAAATACTTATTTTATTTCATAAATTAAAAATAAAATAAATACAATTTAAATTTTTTAAAGTAAAGGTCCAATTGTGGATGACCTTAATCATCAGGAGTGCTATTTTTGAAAGATTAATTTTCCCATCACCAGTAAAATGGATTACAAAGTACAAGATAAGGAAGATAGGAAGATGGCAGTAATAATGAATAAATAAGGTGATAAAGATATAGACTAGGACAGTTACAATAGGAAGGGCAAGGAAGAAACAGATGCCAGACACATAGTATGAATGAGACTTGGCGAATATGGTCTCCAAACCCTGGCACATACTATTCTACTAATATTAAGTACATTATGAAACACAAAGTAGAACTTAAAAGCTACAATTCTTACTAGTCAGTGCCCCAGTCAGACCCCCTAAATCTCAAGTCCCCAAGGGCATCTATTATATTGTAGCCATGAAGTATAGGGGTGTGTGGTGTGTGTGTTTTCCCAGTGGCACGTGAATAGTGGCTGCTGAGGTTGCCTGGGTAACAAACTATAACTGCTGAGGGGGAAGGTTGGGAGCCTGCACGTTAGATGGAGGAATATTGAAGAATAAGGCAAAGTTTTTGTTGGAGACAACTTCAGCACTGGCTATCATGGGGAGAGTGGGATGTGACACATCTTGCTACTCATCAAATGGCTGATCTCAAACCCACTGGGGTTAGATCATCACCATGTGCTTAGGAGACTACCACTGTGGAGCATGAATTACTGGGAAGAAGACACAGGTCTATACCTTAAAAAGCGATATTATTCCAGATGCATATTGGATGGTTGGTAAATTTACCAGTCACTGACAGAAAAAGGGAAATCCAGAGAAACTGGTTTTTATATGAAAATTTTTGTTTTACATGTGTTGAATTTGAGGTGCTAAGCAACTAATCAAGCTCAAATGAGAGGTCAAGGATTAAGATGCATATTTCAAAGTCATCCACATAGAAATAAATATCAAAACTATGAGAGGGGCTCTGCTTGGTTTGGACTCTAAAGAAGTTTATTGTGGGTGGGATAGAGTCAGTCTCATGAGATGAGAGGGCATGGATCAGTTTCAGTTGTTGCACTTATGACAGATCTTATTACATTAGTTCTCCCCCACCCACCTTGCAAATCTACTTCCTTATTTCTATCATGAACCACCTAGGCTAAGCTAATCACCTGAAATCTCATCCTTAATTTCTCAATTCCCTCAATTTCCTCTCCCCTCAGACTAAAGGGCTTGAGGGTAGAACATTAAACTCCCTCCAAAGTATTCCTTTATAGAGGATTAGGATCTGAACTTTCCATTAACGCTCCACTTTCATTAACAGCTCTACTGGGTTTAGACTCCAGGGAACATCATGCCCCTATGCCAAATACCCTCTTGTATCCCCTCCCCTTTTCCAGCTTCCTTTTGTATGTTGTCTTTCCCCATTAGATCGTAATCTCCTTGAGGGCAAGAACTGTCTTATTATTTGTATCCCCAGAGTTTAACACAGTATCTGGCAAATTGTAGGCACTTAATACATGTTTATTGAATTGAATCGAGTATATGAGATTTCACAGGGAAGAACTAAGAATAGATTATTAAGAAAGTTTTATAGGGGCAGGATGCAGGGCTTCAGTATCATAAATCTCTTTTGAGGGTTCTGAAAAATTGAATTCCTAGTTAACTAAGAGTTAATTGGAGAATCCTTTGTCAACTTTTGTTTTTGAAAAAATTATTTTATTACTACAATTTCCTGAACTAGTAAGAATATTATGAATATAACTGAATCCTTTTTAGATGATTCAAAATGTCAGTGTCTCATGATCATCATTCTAAATATGAATTATCATTGTGGAAGTCTACATACTGTCCACTTCACATCCATCTGACTGCAAAAGTAAGAAAAATAACAACTGTTGGAAGGAATGTGCACAAATGGAGGTATGCAAATGCACTGTTGTTAGCACTGGGAATTGGTACAGTCATTCTGGAAAGGAATTTGAAACTCCCTTAGTCACTCAATTATATCCTTGGACCCAACGGTATAGCTACTAGAGATATAAGAAAAAGGGAAAGGGACCATTTGTACAAAATTAATAGCAGCACTATCTGCTATAGCTAAAAGATGGAAACCAATAAGGTGCCCATTAACTAGGGAATGGAACAAGCTGAGGTATAGTACTATGATGGAATACTATTGCGCCATAAGAAATAATAAAAGGGACAGATTCATAGAAATATGGGACAACTTATATGAACTGATACACAGTAAACTGAGCAGAAATCAGAACAGTTTACATAATAACTATACATTGTAAAGAAAAACAACTTTAAAAGACTTAAAAATTCTGATCAATGCAATGACCAATCACAAATCTAGAAATCAAAGATAAAACAACCTTCCCACCTCTTGAACAGGAGATGATGGACTACAGGTGCAGAATAAGACATACTTTTTTTAGACATGGCCAATGTGAAGATTTGTATTGCTTAACAATGCTTAGTTATTATAAGGGAGAGTCTTTTTATATTAGGAGTGAAAAAAGGAGTGGTGGCATAGTGATAATGATGGAAAGAAGAAAAAGAAAATGGGAATAAAAAAGTCAATGGAGCATTTAAAAATATACAGATGCAAACTGAAGACAGTTCAAAAGGAAACTGACAAACAGGACAACTTTGGAACTAACAGGCTCAACTTACTGTATATATTAAAGAAAAAAGGGGTCAGGTATAAGTGATGGAGATTTGCAATGTTATGTGCAATTCTTTTTCTTTTCTTTGCATGGGGAAATGCTTATGTTTGTTGGTATTTGTCAAATTTAGAACATTAAAACAACATTTTAAAATGTTTAAATTATATCTGTAGCTGTAGGTGATTGGGCTAAAAAAATACAGTGATTCAAGAACACACTCTAAAATAATAAGTGCCAAGAATTTACTTGTTTCGTTGTCATTTCTTTTTTCTAAAACTAAAACATAATACAAAATTCCAGCTACCTGAGGAATCTGATTCAGAGGATCATAGTATTTTGGAGCTGGAATGAACCTTAGAGACCATTTATTCCAATCACTTGATTTTGCAAATAGGATTTTACTTGAGGGTTTTTCTTGTAGTATCCGCAACATGTTGGTCAAATACTGTGCATTATACAAACCACAATTTTCACTGGTACCTCTTTACTCTGGATTATGTCATGGTGGTTATGCTTTGAGCTTTTTAGAAATCATATCATTCACCCTACAATACTTGCTCAAAAAATCATAAAGAGAAAGCATTCATAGCATAACAGTATCTTTCTAGCACAATTATGAACTTATGTTCCATTTTTTGTTATAATTGTCATCATATTCATTTTATTAAGTCCCATTTTTAAAAGCCCCATGAGGGCAAAGGTCATTTATTTTTTCCTTTTATATTTTCCCTATAACTATAACCGTGCTCTGTATGTAGGCAAACTCAATTTAATCATGAAAGACTGATTTTTTTCATGAGAATTCTACTTGATTTCATTTCCAATTGTCTTCACTCTGGAAATTTACTAATTCCAAAGCAGAGCTACAAAGAAACAAAGATATGAATTTATATATTAATGGATTTTTAAAATCTTGACCTGTGATTTCATCAGTGTATGGAACTCTCTGTGAAGGAACACCTTCTATAGGTAAACATGATATTGATTATACATGAAGTCATGCAAAACATATTTCCATATTAGCCATGTTGAAAAAGAAAACACAAAAAACCCTAAGAAAAATAAAGAAAGTTTAAAAAAAGTATGCTTCAATCTGTATTCAGAGTTCATTCAATTCTCTCTCTGGAGGAGGATATATTTTTCATCATGGGTCTTTTGGAATTGCCTTGGAGTACTGAGTAGCTAAGTATTTTACAGTTTATTATCCTAACAATGGTTCTGCTCACTTCACTTCAAACTAGCTTTTCAAATAAATATTTTCCAATAACTATTGGCATTTTCTTCCATTCTGCACTACTTGAATCTTTCATAATTGCTCAGTAACAAAATCCAAGAAAACTAGCTAAAATAAAATGTTAATCACACTAAAAATAATTCAAAAAAATTTAAATGACTAAAGGATTGTAATTACAAATACTGAAATGACTATTTGTAATTGACCTTACTCATAAGTAAAATAGGTATATAGTGTTCTCTCTTTATACCTTCTATTCAACTGAAACTGCTCAGTCTAAAGTTACTAGTGATTTCTTAATTGACAAATCAAATGGCCTTTTCTTAATTGTCACCCTTCTGGAACTATCTGCAGCATATTACAATGCTAACCATCCCCTTCTCCTACGTACTCTCTCCCTTCTATTTTTTTGACACTACTCCTTGGTTCTCTTATCTACTACTTTTTGGTCTTTGCTGGATCATCATTCCCTCAGCCCCTTGACTCTGGATATTTTCCAAGGTTGTACTGGGCTCTCTTCATTTCTCAATTTAATTTCTGAGAACTCATCATCTCCCATTGATTCAATTGTTATATCTATACAGATGATTCCCAGATGTAATTTTTCTAGCTACAATCTCCTGAACTCCAGACCTGAACCATCAATAGGTTTTTGCATATTTTTTCCAAGTGGATATCCTACAGGCCTCTCAAATTCAATATATCCAAACTAGAAGTCATTATCTCCTCCCCCCACCAAACCCACTCTTTCAAACTTCTCTATTTCTGTTGAGTGTGTCACCATATTTCCAGTCACAAGCATTTGCAAACTCTGAGTCATCTCTGCCTCCTCACTGTTCTTTACCACACATATCCAACGAGTGGCCAAGTCTTGTCAATTCTATCTCTACATCTCTCCCATTTGTCCCCTTGTTTCCATTTACTCCACAACCACCCTACTTCAGGATCTCTCACTTAGACTATTGCATTTAAAATTGGTTTCCCTGTTCCTTTACAAGACTGCTAAAGTGACATTACTGAAGCAAGGTATGACTATGTTACTTCCTTGCTTGATAAACTCTAGTAGCTTCCTATTTCCCCTTGGATAAAAAAAAAATAAATTTGTTTGGTATTTAAAACCCTTTACAACCTGCCTCCAATCTACCTTTCCAGTCTTATTATACGTTAATATGTATATGAAGGGGAGCTCTGTGCACTCTATAGTCAAGCCAAATTGGCCTTGCTTTGAGCTCTTTTGCCCAAATACAACATTTCATCTTCTGACTCTGCTTTTGCATAGGTTGTTTCCCACCTGCATTCCTAGAATGCACTCCCTGCTCATCTCTTCCTCTAAGAATAGATCAGTTCAGGGGCAGCTAGGTGGCGCAGTGGATAGAGCACCAGCCCTGGATTCAGGAGGACCTGAGTTCAAATCCGGCCTTAGACACTTAAAACTTACTAGCTGTGTGACCCTGGGCAAGTCACTTAACCCTAATTGCCTCACCAAAAAAAAAAAAAAAAAGAATAGATCAGTTCAAATACCAGCACAGGAGGCCTTTCCTGATTCTCAGTCACTAGTCCTTTTCCTTCAAAATCACCTTGTATTTATTTGTGTGCATGTATGTGTGTGTGTGTGTGTGTATGTATGTATAGTTTATCTCCCTTTAGGGAATGTAAGCTCCTTAAGAATAAGGAGTATTTTATTTATGTCTTTGTATCCTCATCTCAGTCCTGGCACAGTAGGCATTTTTTGTTTTTATTTTTGCAGGGCAATGAGGGTTAAGTGATTTGCCTAGGGTCACAGAGCCAGTAAGTGTCAAGTGTTTGAGGCCGGATTTGAACTAAAGTCCTCCTGAATCCAGGGCTGGTGCTTTATCCGCTGTGCCACCTAGCTGCCCCCACAGTAGGCATTTAATAAATGCATACTAATTGATTACAGATTGGTAACTGCTAGGCAGTTTACAGGCTTAATTGCCTGGGGGGGCTTAGAGGTTAAGTCCAAGTTACCAAGCATGTGTATTAAAAACCTACTATATGGCAAGCACTGTGCTAAGTTTTGGGGATTTGAAGAAAGGCATAAGACAGTCCCTGCTCTCAAGGAGCTCACAATCTAATGTGGGAGATAGCATGGAAATATGCAGTAACTTGTTTAGGGTCACAAAGCCAACCTATATCAAAGCTGAACCCAGATCTTTTGGAGTCCCAAGGTTCTATTCAGTGTTGATGTCTCTACAATAGAAATCACTTTTTACATTTTAATGATAACATTCGTCATTATGGTTATATACATTTGTCTAGAAATAAAAGTATTTCTCCTTACTAACACTGAACAACTATTGGACAATCTAAAGCTTTATTTAAGGGTTTAATTCAAGTGACTACTTATTACCCATGGATAATAATAAAGCCTTCAGGAACTGAGCAATCAGTTCATTTTATTACCTTTCTCTAATGTGTTAACAAGTCTCTAATGTTTTAAGTTAAACCAACTTTCAGGTAGAAGGCAAAACTGTTAACTGAGTGATTCTCAATCAAATCTTCCATATACAGTCCAACCAATGAAGTTGGGAGGCAGGCAGAGTATGTTTTTCCTTAGATCTTTTGCTCTTGCTGGGTGACCTATCCACACCCTTTTATGGTCATACATTTCTCAGATAAAATTTATGCCATTTCTCAGTAATAATATGTACTCTAGTCAGGATCACCAAGAGCTTCACCATTTCCCTCTGGATGACCTTCAACTTTAATTCTTCTGAATATTTCATGCCTCACAACCAAAATAATGTTTATGTTAAAAAGATGGGCCTTTGTTTTCGGGAGTAGCTTGGGGTGGTTTAAAGAAAGCACTGAGTAATTTCCCAAATGCCATCTCTTCTCCTTTAAATAACTGAAGACAGCCATCTATTATGATCCACAAATTGTCTCCAGTCTATATATCCTTAATTGGTCCAACCATTCCTCTGACATTATTTGCAGTTCCTTTCTCATTTTACTTGCCCATTTTAAGATGAGAGCCAGCTTTTCAATGTCATTTCCTCAAATACAATGTCCAAACACTTAGGACATTAACGCCATATTACAGTTGAGATGACACGACTGTCATTTTCTTTTTTCCCAGAGGTTCTTAACTTGGGGCCCAAACTAATTTTTTTTTAATTGTTTTGCTAACTGTGACGTTTAAAATCTAATGTGTGGTCGCCTTATTCCTCTCCCAAATGTAGGGAAAACTAGCTAGGGTTTACTTATAAATTAGAAGCTTTAGCACCAAGTTTTGGCATTAAGCATTTATTAGTGAAAAAGAGAACATCTGGGTCAGAAAGTCAAGAAAAAGGCCAATCTAACCTAGAGTTCTCAAGGTCTCCCACCACCAGCCTGTTTCAGTAACCAACTGCCTTCAGCCTTCTTCCACTTCCTGGGGAGAGGCAGTCCTTCTACCCTGCTTCAAGCTAATTGGCTAGCAACACCCAAATCCATTGGTTCACTGGACTTGAGAGTGGTCCCATGTTGGGGTCAGAGTCCACAGCTTCTGAAAACAATAACCTCTTGAGGGCCAGGCAGGTGTAGTTTCAATTGAATTAACTTTAAGTATGTTAATCAGCAGTCAGCCAATCCAATCAATCTGGGGCCTTTGGGCATTGGCGAGGCCCATTATTTTCTTACATAACCAATATAATTGGTTTCATTTATTATCGTATGTATTTTATTTTATGCTCTAAAAAAATTCGAGGAAGGGTTCATAGGCATCATCCGGCTGTCAAAGGGGACTTTCACATAAAAAAAAACCACACCCTGTTCTAGAAAAGACTTGAGGAAACTAGATGTTGCAATGGATAGAGCCCTGTATCTGGAGTCAGGAAAACCTCAGTCCAAATCCTGCCTCAAACACTAGCTGCTTGACCTTAAGCAGGCCACAATCTTTGTGGGCTTCAGTTTCCCAATAAGATAGCATCTCCCTCCCAGGGCTGTGTGGATAAAATGAAATAATATATGTAAAGCACTTTGCAAACCTTAAAGATTGATATAAATGCCTTCTATTATTATCTGACACTTCTATTAACAGAATTTATAGGTCAAAAGGCAATTAGCAAGCAACAAGCACTTATTAAGTGCCTTCTATATGCCAGGTATATACAAAAGCAAGAAATGAAAAAAGGTTAAAAAAAGATCTGGGCTAAAGGGTCAGTTAGGTGGTGCAGTGGCTAAGCACCAGCCCTGGATTCCGGAGGATCCGAGTTCAAATTCTGGCTCAGACATTTGACACTTCCTAGCTGTGTGACCCCGGGCAAGTCACTTAACCCCCATTGCCCGGCAAAAGAAAAAAAGAAAAAAGATCTGGGCTTAAGTCCCTCTCTGACCCATACCAGCTGTGTGACCCTGGCCAAAAGTGACAATGCCACAGGGAACTATTTAATAAGTCACAGAAGAGTTGCAGATTCGCATAGGGAGAGGGAGTGTCCTCACCAGGAATTCTTTACGGCAATAAAATCATAGCCAGGTCCGGTCCAAAGGGGAAAAAAGGTTTTAAAAGGCTTGGAATTAAGCGAAGGGGGTTGGGCCGAGCGGTTTGAGGTGTCTTCCCTTAGAGAGCATCTCACCTGACCCAGACTGAAAAGTGACTGGGTCGTCAAGGTCACCCAAATACTACGTAGTGCGGGAGCTGCACCCCGGGGTTCTTGACTTCAAATCCAGGGCGCTCGCTTCTCTACCCGGGGGCAGCCAAAGAGCCCCCAAGGGCTCCATTCCGTTCAGGGGCCGGGCTCCGGCGGCCTCCTTCACTCCTGCCCCATCACGGCTTCCGTCCTCGCCGGCACGGGACCCCGCCCCCCGCCTCCCCCTGGCCTGTTTCGCGCAGAGGCGACAGCGGCGGTTCCCACACCCTGGGACGGCCCAGGACGGAGGACTTGGCCTCCCCGCCCAGGGCTCCTCACCTAGCCGGCGGCGGTCGCAGCGGCTCTCGGGGACCCGGATGCGGGGACCAGAGTCCGCGACTGAGCCTGGGACTGCCAGCGGATGTCTAGCAAAGCCCGGGAGGTGATCGCGCCTGCGCAGACAAGCTATAAACAAGCCCTCCCTCCTTCTCGTCGCCGCCGCACTCGGTTGGGAGCGACCGGAGTGGGAGGGTGGGAAGGAAGGCGGGGTGAAAGAGGAGGGGGGAGGGAGGTGGCCTCTGGGAAAGCAAGAGACGGCGCCTGCGCAGTGGGTGTGATCCGGGCACTTGGGGCAGGATGAACGCTGCTTTCCAAGATGGCGACGGAGGGAGGAGGGAAGGAGATGAACGAGATTAAGACCCAGTTCACCACCCGGGAAGGTCTTTACAAGCTGCTGCCACATTCGGAGTACAGTCGGCCCAACCGGGTTCCCTTCAACTCGCAGGGATCCAACCCCGTGCGCGTCTCCTTCGTCAACCTTAACGACCAGTCTGGCAACGGCGACCGCCTCTGCTTCAATGTGGGCCGGGAGCTCTACTTCTACATCTACAAGGGGGTCCGCAAGGTACCGACCCGGGCGGCGCCAGGACCCTCCGGGGGTGGGGGTAGGGACAGCGACATCGGGACGGGCGGCAAGGAACGGGACGGGACCGGGTGACGTGACCCGACCCCGGGAGGAGGCGGCGGCGGCGGCGGCTTCACTTCGGAGTGGGCCGGTAACTCCACTTGAGAGTTCTTCCCTTCAGCGCCAGAGCTGGGAGAAGGAGGGAGATAGAGGGGGCGTGTAGGGTAGGGGGTCAGGGGGTTTGACTCGGGGAGAGGAAGCCACGACTCGTCTGGAGAGGCTACCCCCCACCCCCTAGGTGGCTGCCTCTCCTCACCCCACCCTCCTCCGCCCCGGGTCTGTCAGGTTGGGTGACAAGCATGGAGCCGGGCCTGCGGAGTCCCTCGGAAAGGGACGAGGGGGCGGGGGCTGCGACTGCCCCAGCCCAACTGCGAGCTGGGGGGCTCCCCTGTCTCTAAGAGGAAAGGGACGAGGAGTGATTGCGGGAGGGTGATAAGTCAGGTGGGACCCGCGCTGAGGAACTGCAGGATTCTGCCCGTAGTGGGAAGGAGCTTCTCGGACGCGGGTGGGGGTTCAGCGAGGGGGCCTGATCCACCTGCTGCCGCACTTCCTAGGAGTCAGTCAGTGGCTCGGGTGTTAACACTTTTTATCTCCAAGTATTCAAGGGAGGGCAGCTGTCGCTGTCTCCAGCGATAGAATGCACGGGAGTGAATCTTTCCCTGAAAGATTGTATCTTTCTTGTTTCTAGTATGTGGATAGGCTAAGTTTTAAACTGAGGGACCGAGCTTACTTTTCCATTATTTTAAGTGGTGATGTGGGTTTGGCGTAAGAGTATCTGAACTAATCTTGTCAGAGAAGTTAGACCTAAATCATGAAAGTCTAAAAAGCTACTTCATGTGGTCCTCTCCTTTTAATGGCAGATAACACTAATTCTTTCGACCATGCGTTGTCCTCAAGCATGGTCTCTCTTTAAAAACAAACAAAAACTTGTTAGAGCTTTCATTTATGCTACTATATACTTGTTGACCTTTTGAAATAGATCTTTGCATTTACTATTAGCAGAGAGAAAATAGTGAACTCTCAACATGTAATCTGTGCGAGATTGTAAACAGGCAAATTCGATTTATGCTCATTTTAGTGTCTTAAAATACACAAATAATAAATAAGAAAGGACACAAATTTTCTACAAATAAACACATTATATACAAGTACAGTATTTTCATTCAATATTGTGGGGTCATGTAGTGTTCGTATGCTGAGCTTGTTTCCAAAGCAGTAATCTGAAATGTTTTTGCTAGTATTTCTGATTGTGGTCAGAATGTTATGGAAAATATTGAAACGAAACCACTTAATTTTTTTTTTCCTTTTAAAGTTGGGAAGAAAACATAACCTCCGTCCTGTTCCTCGTTTTGTCACTGACTTGTTGGATGACCTTTGCCAAGTTGGTTCACTTAGAACTCCTTTACCTTAAAAAAAAACTTGGTTGCTGCGAATGTGTTGTAAATGATGAATTAATAAGTGTAAAATACAGTGAAGTCTTCAAGACAATAAATGGAAAATAGTTACATATATAAAGAATGATAGTCAAACAAGAAACTTCCATCTTGATTTTGATATTAGGACTCTAAGGATGAACTTTGCAGTGAAATTAGTTTCAAAGTTTTAATAGCTAAAATGAATTTTTAGATACAACACCCAAACTCCAAATCTTAACTTTAACTTAAACTGATGCTAATTAAACTAGTTTGTTACTCTGTGTTAACCTTTTTTACTCTGAAAGTTTTCTTTTCAAAACTTTTTAATAGGAAACTTGATCTTCTCAGTCCAGGTTTACATCATAAAACAGGGCCCATGCCCAAGAATTATCTTTGCAATAGTGATTCTTATTAAGGGAGATAGTAACCATTCTTACAAAAGGTAATATACAGACATAGAGATTTGCAAAACTGCACTAAAAAGTTCTTCTAAATGACTTTTTTAAAAATAGGAGCTTCTTTTACAAAAAATAGAAGCAGCTGATGATATGGTGAATAGAGAGACATGGGCCTGGAGTCAGGAAGACCTGAGTTTAAATAGGGCCTAAGACATTTACTAGTTGTGTGACCCTGGATGAGTCACTTAATCTGTTAAGTTTGCCTCAGTTTCCTGAACTGTAAAAATGGGGATGCTGATAGCACTTCGTTTCAGGGTTGTTGTGAAGTTCTAATGAGATACTTGTTTTAAAAAAACACAACCATTTAGTTCTATGCCTGCCACATACTAAGCTTTATGTAAATGCCTATTCCCTTCCCCATCTCTCTCCCTTGCCTCCCTAGCCTTGATGCTAATTTATAGTATTTCCTTTTACTATTTAGCCCTATTTGTGCTACATTACAGGAATCCACTTCATATTTCTTCTATCCATCGTAAAATACTTGGATTTCTGTTTTTATTGTTTGAATATGCAGCTTATTTCATGTTTCTAATGTTCACATTTATGTAGTACTTAAAAGCTTGCAAAATGCTTTCCTCAGAACAACCCTGTGAGTTATAAAGTGTGAATAATACCCCTATTTTACAGATGAGGAAACAAGTTCTGAGCTATGGTGACTAGCCCCTGGCAATATCTGAGGCAAGATTTGAATCCTTGACTCTTGACTTCAGATCCAGCATACTTGCCATTGATCTACTCTTTCTTCTATCCTTGTCTATCTGTTTCTCATTCTAGTAGTAGTTATTTTTGTCAGTTTTAAAAAATTTGAAATAACTTGAAGAATATCTTTAAAAACTAGAAAATTGAAATTTCATTATTTTATCATTAAGCGATAATGATGGTTTTAAAATCTAATTTTGATGCTGTGGAATTTGGATAACCATCCTTTGTGTAGGGAATATAAAATGAACAGCATTTATTCAGATCTAAAATTTTCAATTTTGATACATTAATTCAACATATTGAGACAAATTTGTAGAATATATGGTTTTTTCGAACACTTAAAACATTGACTAATGAATAATAGAGTTTATGAAGATCTTGGTGGTGATATATTGCCACTCTTGTGGATAAGAAACTGGGATATGATGTATTGTGAGGAATTACTTTGGCCCATTTTTATGATTAACTGACCAAATAAAACCTTATGTTTAAACCAAGTCTAACTTTGTGTTAGTAATTGAGTGAAATATTAAAACATAGCTGAACTAAGGTATCATTTTCATGATGAGAAAGGATTGGTCATATTCTAATTTTACAAGTTTATAATAGTTCTTCAGTCTCTTCCTATTGACTTGTTTCCTTGAGCCCACAAACATGGCCAGGTTTTCCCCATTCCTAGAAAACTCCCACTACATCCAGCTGTTCCTATTAGCTATTGCCTTACATTTGTCTTCTCTTTCATAGCCAAATTCTTTGAAAAATCCATTTTGGTGCCTCCACTTACTCTCATCTCTCTTCTAGACCCTTTTCAGTCAGGTTTCTGACTTCATTACCCAACTAAAACTGATCTATGAAGTCACCAAAGATCCCTTAAAAATGAAATTTAATTGCTGCTTCTAATTCTTCTTGATCTCTCCACAGCATTTGATACTGTTGACTTCCTCTCCTTCTGGATGCTCTCTCCTTGCAATCCATCAGCAAGTATTTATTAACCACATTCTATGTACTAGATAATGTGCTAGGTGCTGCTGATACTCTCAATTTTCATGACACTACTCTTTCCTAGTTCTCTGGCCCTTCTCACCCTTCTTCCCTGGTTCATCATCCATTTTATGCACTCTAAATCTGGATGTTTTCCAAAGGCTCATTTCTCTATACGGTCTTTTGACAACCTTATTTACACCCATGGATTCAATTATTATCTCAATGCAGATGACTCCTAGAACTCAATATCCAGTCTTAGTTTGTCTCTTGAACTCTAGCCGTGCACCTCCAACTGTTTATCTTGTAGGTATCTCAAACTGTAGGTGTTCAAAACAGAACTCACCATCTTTACCCCCAAATCTATCCCTCTTCTGAACTATTACTGTTGAGAGTACCACTATGTTTCTAACATCCAGATTTGCAAGCTTGGAGTCATCTTTGACTCCACTCATCTTTGGTGCCCCCATATCCAAGCACTTGCCAGATCTTGTCATTTCTATCATTACAATATCTCTCTTGTTTTTCCCTGTTTTCCACTCACACAGGCATTCCCCTAATCCAAGTTTTCATCACCTCTAGTTTCCACTGCTTCAATATTATCTTATTTAGTTTCCCTACCTGAAGTCTCTCCTTCTGATTCATCATTTTCACAACCTCCAGAGTGATTTTTCTAATATGTAGATCTGACCATGTTACTCTCCTATTTAAATAAACTCTGGGGACTCCGATTGACCTCTTAGATCTATAAACTTTACTGTTTGGTAGTTAAAACTCTGCACAACATGACTCCTTCCTACTTTTCTAGCCTTCTTACATTTACTCCTCTTCCCTCACTTTCTAGTCTAGCTGTACTGTCTTCCTTGCTGTTTTCATAAAGCTTCCATCTTACTGACATTGCACTGACTGTCCTTCATGCCTAGAATTCACTCCTTCCTCATGTTGACCTTTGGGAATCCCTTATTTCCTTTGAGCCAAACATCACTTTCTACATAAAGCCTTTCTTCATCCACTCATCCATCCCAAGCTGCTTGTGTCTGCATTCCCACAACTGTCTTTGTATTTATTTTATACTTATTCTATATATGTTTTTATATATGTACATGTCTTCCTGTTTAACAGGGAATCTGGCACTTCTGTCTTAAGGTACCTATCACATACTGTGCACTACTTAATTAAATGCTTGTTGATTGGTAATATAAATCAGTCACTGATTTTAGATATCTGTGACTTTTATATGGATTTTTTTTTCTCTGTAAGTTACTAGTATTTGCATTAAAAATTGACAATTAAGTGAATTATTTTAAGCTCAGAAGTAGTGGGATAGAAGCAAATTTAATGATTGGTGTAACTAAAAGTGAAATCAAGAATTCCCCAAATTGTTTTGTTTAGGCCAAAAGCAAAGCATATTTATGGAAAATATGTCCCTGGAACAAGACCGTAGCCAGTGATAGGGTCTTTCATCTTAGTGTGTTGAGTTGAGCTCTAAAGTAGCTTCTTATTTCAGGATAAGTATTACATTAGCCACATTGATTAAAGACATTTTCTTTTATTAGCTATGTTTTAAGTTTTTAAAAATTGTATTTAGCATATTTACTTTTTGGTGTTCATTTGTGTTATCCCAGTTCAAAAAAAAAGTACTAAGACTGAGCATGATATTGGATCAGTGCCTAAAACAATTTAACATTATATATAATAACTTGTCTCATTGGCTTACTTTTTATAGTATTGATAGCTGGCAAATTGACTTTGAACTTGAAAGCTGTAGAGTAAGAGAAAATGAAATAATGGAATTTCATGAAAAGTAAATCAAATAGCGTCATAGACTAATTTTATATACTATTTCCTATCATATTTCCTACTGGATTAATATCGAAATGAATAGCTAATGGCACACCTTTGCAAATATTAGATTGGGAAAGTTTCTCTGGCTTAATTTTTATCTCTAAGCTTTAGATTTATGAGATTTGTGAGTAAAATAGGTTTATTAAATATGCTTACATTTTTGTACTGCTGCATTGTACTTTATTGAGGCATAAACTTTAAAAATAAGAGAGCAAAAGGAATGTGATAAGGGGACACAGACAAGCAGTATAGCATTGGAACTACAAGTTTAAATTTAAAATATGCACAAAACCTGCCAAACTGTAGTAGTAGGGATTCATGATGGCCTTTTCCCCCCCTTCTTTGTGTAGGGAAATGTTCATATTTGTTGATGTCTGTCATTCAGAATAATTAAAAGGAAAAATATTTAAATATACATTTTTACTAAAAAAAAAAAGATTTAAGCTTTAGAAAAAAGTATTAGTAAACTTTATGACCTTTTGTATTTACAAAAGTGTTGTAACAATTGGAGTGATGCCACCTGCTGGAAAGTTACTGTAGGAAAGCTGAGCCATGAGGAGAAGGCATCTGAGGGCAAGCCATGCGGCTTTTCCTTGGTGTCAGGAAGTGATGTTTGCTCGTGGGTACTGTCTATCAAAGCTACCAGCCAATTAGCTTGGAGCTGTGTGGATGTGGATGGGATGTTCCTAGTTTCACAGGAGGCTTGTGGGAGAAAGAAGGGGTGAGGCTGGTACTCTCGGTCTCTTTCATTAGGACTCTCTTGGAGAGTGGAGCAGAAATGCGAGCTTCCTGAGATAGATAGCTGAATCTAGGCCTCTTTCTCTCTTCACCAAATTCTTATTCTCCTTAATAAATGCTTAAAAGTCTTAACTCTTGCTAAAGCTTATAATTTATTGGCGACCACTCATTAGATATTTTAGACAGACCAGCTAGAATTTTAGCCCCTTATAGTGGCATACTTGGAACAGAACAATTAAACTTTGACTATTTTGTGCATTTAATATATGATGGTAAAACTAGCACATATTATGCAAATTAGCATAATGCCAACAGTGAAACTTCCTCTTTTCTGTTTTGAGCAGCATGAGGGAGCAGATAGAGAGCTGGCCTTAGAGTCAGAAAAATCTGGGTTCGAATGAGTTCATCTTGTCTATGACATAAATTGACTGTGTGACCCTGATCAACTCTCTAAAACTATAAAAATGCAGAGAACATCCTGACCTTCTGTAACGATTGGAATGACACCACCTGCTGGAGACTTACTGTAGAAGAGTTCCGCCCATGAAGCGAAGGTCTTTGAGGGCAATACCAGGAGTCTTTTCTTTGGCATCCTGACGCAGGCTAGTGGGAGGAAGAAGGAAGAGACTGGCGGCTCAGTCTCAAGCTCTTTCCTCTGGACTCTGGTGGAGAGTGGAGCTAGAAATGTGTTCTCCCTTTAATAGATTTGAATCTAGGCCTTTCTTCTCTCTTTATCAAATTCTTATTCTCCTTAATAAATGCTTAAAAGTCTAACTCTTGCTAAAGCTTATAATTTACTGGCGACCACTCACTAGATATTTTAGACAGTTTAGCTAGAATTTTAGCCCTTAACACTTCATTGATAGGGAATTTCCTCACACAGAAGTTCCTTATGCCAGTGAAATCAGGTACAAGTCCTATCCGTAATATTGTATTAATTATCCTAAGGAACATGAATGAGTGTTTTTGAAAGAGCCCTAGCTTAAACTGTGGGTTGTGATCACATCTGGTGTTGTGTAACTGAATATAGGAGTCGAGAAAAATTTTGCAACAGTAAAAGCTTATATATACCTATTTTCTATGCCTATATATTCTCCCGGCGTTGTGTAAAAATTTCTTGGGCAAAAAGGAATCACAAGTGGAAAAAGTTTAAGAAGCCCTGGCCTAGGCAATAGAGGTTTATTTTTTAGTGATTCCTGCTTTGTATGGGAAGTTTAACTGGACAATTTTTTAACTTTAAGACTCTTGTGACTCTGTTAGTAGGTGGAAAGAGTGCATAATTTGAAGTTAGGAAGACTTGAGTTTGAATTCTGCCTCAGACACAAACTAGTCTGGGCAAGTCACTTAATCTTTCTCAGCCTCAGTTTCCTCATCTATAAAATAGAGATCATAGCATACTTCTTCACAGGGTTGTTCTAAGGATCAAATGAGATAATGTGTAAAGTGCTTTGCAAACCTTAAAGTTCTTCAAAAGTTCTAACTTCTTATACTAGTCCACCATAAAAATAAGTTTATGATAGACATGTCCCATGTTTATCATAAACTTTCCTATTATTCTTTTTTGGTTTTTTTGGGGGAGGGGGGTGAGGCAATTGGGGTTAAGTGACTTGCCCAGAGTCACACAGCTAGTAAGTGTCAAGTGTCTGAGGCTGGATTTGAACTCAGGTCCTCTTGACTCCAGGGCCAGTGCTCAATCCACTGTGCCACCTAGCTGCCCCTTTACTTTTTTTTTTTTTTTGGTTTGGTTTTTTCCTATTGTTCTTTTTTAAAGACCTGATCCTATTCTCTATCTCTTCATGCTGGGAGTATGCTTTATGTGAGGAAGTGTGATTTTAGCTACTATATTGAAAGCAACTTCACATTTAGCCCCCCAAGGTCAATTCCAGGGTCAGAAGGATAGTGAATAGACAGCAACAGTAACACTCTCACAGTTGATGTTGTCCCCAGAATAGATGTGACTTCCTTGTTTAGTTAGTAAGCTTCTTTTCATTGGAAGTGTTGAAACAGAGATGACATGGTCACCTTACCTGTTTAGGGATGTTGTTGAGGAATTACTTCTTTGGGTGAGACTAGGTAACCTCCAAGGTCCCTCTAGGATTCTGTCATTCTAAGACAGCGAGGGATACTGTTGAAAACTTAAGTACTAGGATTGCCTTTTCTCCCACACACTTTTTACATGATATGTATGATTTATTCCTTAATAAATTGTGAAATTCTTTATATTGGGTTGCAAAATGAGGGAACCTCTCCTGTTTTCTTTCTTTCTTTTTTTTTTTTCACTTTACTAAATGTCCCCAAACTTTTGATGCAAAGATGTTTTGTTTCAATACTAGCAGATGTCTGAGGCAGGATCATTGTATCATTTAAATCAGGCTTAGAAAAAATAAAATTTAAGCTTTCTTGGGTTCTTTGACCTTGGATATATGACTGTGTGGGGGACGTGGGGGGTGGGGAGATCAATTGATCAATCTCCTAGGGTTCTTAGTAGCTAGGAGGCAAACAAGAGTAAATGATGTAACTTTCCTAAATGTATCAGCCAGTTTTGTTGGGTTTAGGAGTATGAAGACTTTAACTCCACCTTAAATTTTTTTATTGTGAAATTAATTTAGGAAATTGCTATTTATTCTTGTGTCTTGATCAAAGCCTTAGACAAGGGTCAGAATTTATTAGCCAATTTTGGGGAGGCTGGTGATCACTTACTACCTTATTAATTTTTTAGGAAGTATAAAATTCAGATTGCTTGGAATGGAAAATAGGTGATGGAGGTATTGGATTATTTTCTGCAGTTTATATTTCAATACATTTAATGAGTAGTTGGTATTTTTTGGAAAATGCTTACTCTTATTTTGTGCATTGCTTGTTAGTACTGAAAGTATTGTCACATCTGATCATTATTTCCTGTCTTAGCTCTCTTTCTATTTCACTCCTAAACCTCTTCATCCTCACTAACCTCATCTCTGCCTCCCTTTCCTTTATTCAATCATGATCTTGTAGTTGACCAACCAGTTTAACTATATACTGTCGTCTATCTATGACTCCCTTTTCAGTCAACAGTCAACAAATATTTATTAAGTCCTTATTACATACCAGGCAGTGTGCTGGAAAGACATGGGGGAGACAACAGGGGAACAACTATGCTCATGCAAGGTAACAGACTAAACAAATTAGAAGTGATCTTAGAAGAAAGGCACTGGCTTTTTAAAGGGGACCCAGAAAGGACTTAAAGAAAAAAAAATAAACATTTTTATTTAAAGTTTTGAGTTCCAAATTCCATCCGCCTTTCCCTCTCTCACCACCCCCACCCCCCAGGCGGCTAGCAATCAGATATAGGTTATACATGTGCAGTTATGTAAAACATTACCATATTGATAATTTTATATAAGAAAACTTGAATAAAAGAAAAAATTAAAAATAGCATGCTTCAGTTTGTGTTTAATCAATATCAATTCTTTTTTTTTTTTTGAGGTGGATAGTATGCTTTATCTTAATCCTTTGGGATTGTCTTGGATCATTGTATTGCTGAGAATAGTTAAGTCATTCACAGTTCTTCATCAAACAATATTGCTGTCACCGTGCACAGTGTTTTCCTGGTTCTGTTCATTTCACTATATATCAGTTCATAGAAGTCTTTCCGGGTTTTTCTGAAATCTTCCTGTTTGTCATTTCACAATATTCCATCACCGTCATATACCACAGTTTGTTTAGCCATTCCCCAGTTGATGGGCATTCCTTTGATTTCTAATTCTTAGCCACCACGAAAAGAATTGCTATAAATATTTTTGTACAATGGGTCTTTTTCTCCGTTTTGGGATGTCTTTGAGATATAAACTTAGCAGTAGTGTTGCTGGATCAGAGGGTACGCAGAGTTTTATAGCCCTTTGAGCATAGTTTCAAATCACTCTCTGAAATGGTTGAATCCGTTCATAACTCTATAAAGAGTGGATTAGCATCTCAGTTTTCCCACATCCCCTCCAACATTCAATATTTTTTGTTATATTTGCCACTCTAAGTGTGTGGTGACCTCAGAGTTGTTTTAATTTGCATTTCTCTGATCAATAGTGATTTAGAGCATTTTTTATATGACTATAGATAGCTTTGATTTCTTTATCTGAAAACTGCCTATTCATATCCTTTGATTTCCATATCCTTTATCAATTGAGGAATGATTTGTATTTTTATAAATTTGACTCAGTTCTCTATATATTTGAGAAATGAGGCCTTTATCAGAGTTACTTGTTTTAAAAATTCTTTCCAAGTTTTCTTCTTTCCTTATAATGTTTGTTACATAAGTTTTGCTTGTGTAAAAGCTTTTAAGTTTTGTGTAATCAAAATTACCTATTTTACATTTTGTATTGCTCTTCTCTAAATCTTCTTTGGTCCTAAGTTCTTCCTCTGCCTATAAATTTGACTGATAAACTATTCTGTGCTCTCTTAATTTGCTTATGGTATCAGCTTTTATGTGTAAATCATGTACCCATTTTGACCTCATTTTAGTATATGGTGTTAGATGTTTGTTTATACCTAGTTTCTGCCAAACTGTTTTCCAGTTTTCCCAGCATTTTTTGTCAAATAATGAGTTTTTTGTTCCAAAAGCTTGAATCTTTGGGTTTATCATATACTAGATTACTACAGTCATTTACTATAGTGTAATTTGTACTTATTGTGTTCCACTGATCCACCTCTCTATTCCTTAGCCAGTACCAGATTGTTTCGATAATTATTGCTTTATAATACAGTTTGAGATCTGACATTTGTTTTTTTGTTTGTTGTTGTTTTTTGTTTTTGGTGAAGCATTTGGGTTAAGTGACTTGCCCAGGGTCACAGAGCTAGTAAGTGTCAAGTGTCTGAGGCCGGATGGTGCTCTATCCACTGCACCACCTAGCTTCCCTGAGATCTGGGACTGCTAGACCACCTTCTTTAAGTTGCATTTCTTTTCATTGATTCCCTTGATATCCTTGATCTTTTATTCTTCCAGTTGAATTTTGTTATTATTTTTTCTAGATCTATAAATTTTTTTTTTTTTTTTGCTGGGCAATGGGGGTTAAATGACTTGCCCGGGGTCACACAGCTAGTAAGTGTCAAGTGTCTGAGGCCATATTTGAACTCAGGTACTCCTGAATCCAGGGCCAGTGGTTTATCCACTGCACCACCTAGCTGCCCCTAAAATATTTTCTTGATAGTTTGATTGGTATGGCATTAAATAAATATACTAACTTAGGTAGGATTGTCATTTTTATTATATTGGCTCGGCTTACCCATGAGCAATTACTATTTCTCCAGTTGTTTAGATCTGTAAAAAGTGTTTTATAGTTCTGTTCAGGTAGTTCCTGGATTTGTCTTGGCAGGTAGACTCCCAAGTATTTTATATTGTCTACAGTTTTTTTTTGTTTTGTTTTTGTTTTTTAATGAGACATTTGGGGTTAAGTAACTTTCCCAGGGTCACACAGCTAGTAAGTGTTAAGTGTCTGAGGCCAAATTTGAACTCAGGTACTCCTGACTCCAGGGACGGTGCTCTATCCACTGCTCTGTCTACAGTTATTTTGAATGGAATCAGGAAAGGATTTTTGCAGGAGTTGGAATTTTAGTTGAAACTTGAAGAAAGCCAGGAATTAGAGGAGGAGGAAGAAAAACATTCCAGACATGGGGGACAGACAGCCATTCAAAATACACAAAATTGGGGCAGCTAGGTGGAGCAGTGGATAAAGCACTGGCCTTGGATTCAGGAGGACCTGAATTCAAATCCAACCTCAGACACTTGACACTTACTAGCTGTGTGACTCTGGGCAAGTCACTTAACCTCAACTGCCTCACCGGAAAAAAAAAAAAAAGAAAAGAAAATACGCAAAATCAGGAGACAGAGAAACAGCAAATGGGCTAGTGTGTACTGGATTGTAGAATGCTGGGAAGAGAGTAAAGTGTAAGAAGATTGAAAAGATTGGAAGGAGTTCTTTTTCCTGACAATCCTCAACCCTGGATCATTTCCACAGTGCACCTTACTCATTCCTGTTCCTACAGCTAAAAGGAGGGAATGTCATCACTATGTGACCAGTTCCACTACAGACTCAATGTTTTCTAATCTCAAATAGGCCTTCTTACATTTAGCAAGATGGTTCAGTGGATAGAGTCTGAGTTTGGAGATAGGAAGGTAGAATTAAAATGTAGCCTCAGACATTAGCCAAATGATTTTGGCCAAGTCCCTTCAAGGAAGACTTGAGTCAAATAGGGCCTTAGACACTTACTACCTATGTGACCCTGGACACTTAGTCTCTGCCTGCCTCAGTTTCTTTAAATGTAAAATGGGCATAATAATAGCACCTACCTCACAGGATTGTTTTCAAGATCAAATGAGATATTTGTAAAGTACCTGGCACATTGTAAGCACATAATAAATGCTCATTCCTTCCCCTCTGCTCTCCCCCCAACCTCGTTCTTACTGCAGGAGAAAACTCTTATTCTTTCTTGATTCTTTCTCAGTGATTCCAGCAGCCATTCTATACTATTTCATAAGGGGCTCCCAGTGCCTCTACTACCTTCCTTTTCAGGAAACCCAAAGGTTTAGTAGAGCTGAAAGAGAATTGAGAGATCATCTAGTCCAAACATCTCATTTTAGAGATGAAGAAACTGAGACCCAAAGATATTGACTCATTCCCATCATACAGGTAGTACATGGCATTGTTAGGATTTGAACCCAGGTTCTCTGATAACAAATCCAGTGTTTTTTCCTTTGCATCATGGATTTTGAACTCCTCATTATCTTCATCCTTTCTCCTTTATTATTTTCCCTAAGAGTCTTACCAAGTCCAACCTCTATGATCTATCCTTGATCCTAGCCTCTCTTCCTCCAGGAGTTTGTCTATTTATCACCGTTAGTTCTTTCTCTTTACTTACAAATATATTAAAGTTTTCAGTGCCCGTGCCATACCCTCAAGATATTGTCTTTTACTCTTCAAGCCAAACTATTGTAATGGCTCCATTTCCTGTGCTACTCAATCACATCTCAATCCCGTTCGGTCTAGCTTCCTACTTAAACACTAAGCTAAAATTGTTCTGTCTCTGAAACAAACTCTTTAACTGTTAAATCCAGTGGCCTTTTCTCAGCCTTCAAACTCCTTAACATTTCTGCAGCTTTCTCTTGATCACCTCTTCTTTCTGGACATTCACTTCAACCACCCTTCCTTAGTCTTCTTTGCTGGGTGGTAGCCATAGGACTCTGTCTTGGTCTTTCATTTTTACTTTGGCTGAAGCATAGTAGATTTTGCCCTGGTAACTTATTTTAACTCCCTGTGCATCTTGCTATGGGTAAGTTCATCCTATTCACCACACCCACATTATAATTTTTTATTGTATATTTCCATCCATCATATAATTTTCCTTTGTTTTCCACTCCCTTTGAGTTTGTTCTTCCTTTAATCAGTCCTTTCTCTTATTCCTTCCTTTCCCCTTTCCCCTTTCCCTTTCTGTTTTTTTGTTCAGTGAAGTGTATTTTTATACCCAATTGTGTGCCTATTCTTCCCTTCTTTGGCCAGTTTAGATTTCCTTCTTGTTTGAGGCTTCTACTTTTATACCCTTATTATGTGAGATAATTTTCCCTATCCTTCCCTTTCTTTCTGACCTCTATGTACTGCTCCTTTGCCTTCCCTTTGCATTCTTCTTCTGTCATCAAATCATAGCAAAACTACACCTAGCCCCTCTGTCTAATAGACTCCTTCTGTGACCCATCATGATGCTATAATTCTAAGCCAATACATGAAACTTCTCCCAATTTTAGGTTGTAAACATTTTATCTTTTTTAGTCCCTTGTGATTGCTTGTTCATGTTTACATTCTCATGTTTCTCCTTTGTATTTCCAAGTTTCTATTTAGCTCTGGTCTTTTCATCAGGAATGCTTGGAAGTCTTTCATTTAACAGGTTTGGTTTTTTTGTTGTTGTTAGAATTATATTCAGTTTTACTGGCCACATTATTCGTGTGTGTGTGTATGTGTGTATATATATATATATATTATATATATATATATATACACATATATATATACATACTTCAACTTTCTAGAATCTCATTCTAAGTTCCTTTATAGTGACAGCTGCTGAATCATTTATTATTCTGATTGTGGCTTCTCAGCATTTGGGTTTTGTTTTTTTTCTTTCTGGCTGCTTGTTTTTTTCCCCCTCCTCTTCTAATATGGAAGTCCTGAATTTTGGCTATAATGTTCCTGGGAATTTTCATTTGGGGAGAAGGATATTCTTTCAGAAGGTGACTCATGGATTTTTTGAATTTCTACTTTCCCTCTTGTTCTAAGAGCAGTTTTAAGATTTCTTGAAATATGGTATCATCTTTTGGTTATGGTTTTTAGCCAGTAAAATTATGTGGTTTTTAAATTTTTGTTTTATTTTTAGTTTCATATTCTGTCCCTCTTCCCTCTCTCTACATTCTCACCCTTAGAGAAGGCAAGAAAAACAAAATCCATTACAAATATGTATTGTCATGTAAAACAAATTCTTGCACTAGCCATGTCCAAAAAAAGAAAGAAGAAAGAAGGAAATATGCTTCAGTCTACTCTTTGAGGCCAGTAGCTCTCTATCTGGAAGAGGATAGTGTATTATATCATGAGTTATTTGTAGTGATTGGTCATGTTGATCAGCCAGGTCTTCAAAGTTGATTTCCTTTACATTATTGCTGGTACTGTATAAATTGATCTCTTGGTTCTGCCCACTTCACTTTATTCATATGACTTTTCCCAGATTTTTGAGAAACCATCCCCTTCATAATTCTTACAGCACAATAGTATTCTAATCCCATTCATACACCATAATTTGTTCAGCCATTTGATTGGCATCTCCTTAGTTTCCAATTCTTTGCCACCAGGAAAAGAGCTGCTATAAATATTTTTGTACGTATGAGTCCTTTTCCTCTGTCTTTGAATACTTTGTAGTATCAGACCTAGTATCAATATTGCTGAGTCAAAGGGTATGCGCAGTATAATAGCTTTTGGGGCATAATTCCAAATTGCTTTTCGCAAAGGTTGGACTACTTCACAGCTTCACCAATAGTGCATTAGTGTAACTGTTTTCACACAGCTCCACCAGCATTTGTCATTTTTTTTGGTCAACTTAGCCAATCTGATGGGTGTGAGGTGGTACCTCAGAGTTGTTTTAATTTACATTTCTCTAATTATTAGTGATTTAGATTGTGTTTTCATATGGCTATTGATAGGCAGTTTTCAGAGGATAAAATCCAAGCTATTCATATCTTTCAGCCATTTATCAATTGGATAATAGCTGTTATTCTGGTAAATTTGACTAATTTCTCTCTGTATCTTAAAAATAAGATTTTTCTCAGAGAACCTTCCTGCAAGGATTTTTTTGTTTTGTTTCCTTCTTTTCTGATATTAGCTATGTTTGTTCTGTTTGTGCAAAATGTTTAATTTTTGTAATGAAAATGATTTATTTTACCTCCCATGAATCTCTGTCTCTTGCTTGGTCATCCATAGATCTGACAGGTAATTTTTTCCATGCGACATGAGCTGTCTTATAATGTCACCATTTATATCTAAATCATGAATCCATTTTGAACTTATCTTGGTATACAGTATGAGATGTAAATCTACGCCTAGTTTTTGTGAAGCTGCTTTCTAGTATTCCCAGAAGTTTTTGTCAAATAGTGAATTCTTGTCCGAGTAGTGGAAATCTTTGGGTTTTTAAAGCTCAAGGTTTTTGTGCTTATTTGCTTTTTTTTTTTGGTGGGGCACTTGTGGTTAAGTGACTTGCCCAGGGTCACACAGCTAGTGTCAAGTGTCTGGGGATGGATTTGTACTCAGGTCCTCCTGAATCCAGGGCCAGTGCTTTATCCACCGCGCCACCCAGCTACCCCTTATTTGCTTCTTTCTTTCTTTCTTTCTTTCTTTCTTTCTTTCTTTCTTTCTTTCTTTCTTTCTTTCTTTCTTTCTTTCTTTCTTTCTTTCTTTCTTTCTTTCTTTCTTTCTTTCTTTCTTTCGAGGCAGTTGGGGTTAAGTGACTTGCCCAGGGTCACACAGCTAATAAGTGTTAAGTGTCTGAGGCCAGATTTGAACTCAGGTACTCCTGACTCCAGGGCCGGCGCTCTATCCACTGCGCCACCTAGCTGTCCCTAGCTGCCCCTAGTATTGTCATTTTTATAATATATGTGTGTGTGTGTGTGTGTGTTATCAGCCTACTTATGAGCAATAGTTTTCCTTTTATTTAGATGTATTTATTTGTAAGAAGACTATCTTGTAATTGTGTTCATATAGTTCCTGTGTGTGTCTTAGCATACTTCCAAGTATTTTCTACTGTCTGTAGTTATTTTTAAAATATTTTCTTTATTTAGTATTTTATTTTTCCCCCAGTTACATGTAAAAACAATTTTAACATCTGTTTTTAAAACTTTGAGTTTCAAATTTTCTCCCCCTTTGAGAAGGCAAGCAATTCGATATAGGTTATACATGTGTAGTCATGTAAAACATTTCCATATTAGTCATGTTGTAAAAGAAAACAGACAAAAAACTTCAAGAAAAATAAAGTAAAAAAAAATTATGGGGCAGCTAGGTGGCACAGTGGATAAAGCATTGGCCCTGGATTTAGGAGCACCTGAGTTCAAATCCGACCTTTGGCAATTACTAGCTATGTGACCCTGGGCAAGTCACTTAACCCCTCATTGCCCTGCCCCCTCCCCCCCAAAATTATGCTTCAATCTGTATTCAGCCACCATCGGTTCTTTTTCTGGGGATGGATAGTATTTTTCATCATAAGTCCTTCAGAGTTGTCTTGGATCATTGTATTTCTGAGAATGGCTAAGTCTTTCACAGCTGATCATCTCACAGTATTGCTGTTACTTTGTATACAGTACACTTTGTATCAGCTCACATAAGTCTTTCTGGGTTTTTCTGAAAGCATTCTGCTCATCATTTCTTATAGCACAATAGTATTCTATCATAATCACATAACACAATTTGTTCAGCCATTCCCTGTAGTTATTTTAATTTTCTCTTTCTGTTTCTTCCTGCAGAACTTTGTTAGTAATATATAGAAATGCTGATTTAGATAGGTTTATTTTATATCCTGCAATTTTCGCTGAAGTTGTTAACTTTCAGCTAGTTTTTTTAGTTGATTTTCTAAGTATATCCTTATATTGTCTGCAAAGAATGATAGGTTTGTTTCCTCATTGACTGTTCTAATTCCTTCTGTTTCTTTTTCTTATTGTTATAACTAGCATTTCTAGTATAGTATTGAATAATAGTGATGATAACGAGCATCCTTGCTTCAGTCCTGATCTTATCCCCATTATTAGATAATGCTTGCTCTTAGTTTTAGATAGCTGCTGCTTATTTCTAGGAAAGCTCCATTTATTCTTGTGCTTTCTGGGGAAAGGAAAGGGCATGATATTGATGCATCTATTGAAATAATCATAACATTTTTTTGTTAATATGGCCAATTATGCTTACAGTTTTCCTGATAGCAAACCAGCCCTACATTAGTAGAAAAATTCTAGCCTGGTCATAGTGTTTGATCTTTGTGACATATTGATGTAATCTCCTTGCTAGTATTTTATTTAAAATTTTTCAAATGAATATTTATTAAAATTAATATTCAATAGGAGGATTTATCCATTGTTTTCTTTCTCTGTTTTGACCCTCCCTAGTTTTATAAGTATCGATACCATATTTTGTCAAAGAAGGAATTTGGTAGGACTTTTTTATCTAGTTTCTGAAACAGTTTATATAACATTAGAATTAATTTTTAACTGATGGAATTTACTTGTAAAACCATCTGCTACTGGATTGTTGTTGTTTTTTTTTCCTTAAGGAATTCATGTATCATATGTTTAATTTCTTTTCCTAAAATGTAGTTATTTAAGTATTCTATTTCTTATTCTATTAATCTGGGTAATTTATATTTTTGTAACTATTCATCCATTTTATTTAGATTGCCAATTTTATTGACAGATAGTTGGGCAAAATAGCTCCTAATGATTGCTTTTATTTCTTCTTCTTTGGTTATGAATTTACCTTTTTCATTTTATTTAGTAATTTTATTTTATTTTTATTTGGTAATTTAGTTTTCTTTTTAAAAATCAAATTAGCCTGTGGCTTATTTATTTTTTCCCCCCAAATCTTGCTCCTACTTTTATTTATTAGTTTAATGTTTATTTCTTTATTTTCAGTTTTGTTACTCTCCTTTGATTTTTCAGGATTTCTATTTTGGTGTTTAATTATGAGTTTTTAATTTGTTGGTTTTCTAGATTGTTGTTGGGTTGGTTTTTTTAGTGGTACACCATATCTGTTGATCTGCTCTTTCTTTTATTGATTTAAGCATTTAGAGAGAAATTTTTCCCTACTACATAGAGTTTCCGTAGCATCCCACAAATTTTGGTATGTTGTCTCAATGTTCTAATTATCTTTAATAAAATTATTATTTCTATAATTTATTATTGGACTTATTCTTTGGGATTAAGTTATTTAGTTTCCAGTTAATTTTCAATCTATGCTTCAAAGACTCTTTATTGGATGTAATTTTTATTGTACTATGGTCAATAAAAGATGCATTTAATATTTCTGTTGTTCAGTCATGTTCGACTCTTTGTGACCCCACGGACCATAGCACACCAGTGCTCTCCATGGGTTTTTTGTTTGTTTGTTTGTTTTGGTGGGGCAATGGGGGTTAAGTGACTTGCCCAGGGTCACACAGCTAGTAAGTGTCAAGTGTCTGAGGCCGGATTTGAACCCAGGTACTCCTGAATCCAGGGCCGGTGCTTTATCCACTGCGCCACCTAGACACCCCCCTCCATGGGGTTTTGTTGGCAAAGATACTAGAGTGGTTTACCATTTTCTTCTCCAGTGGATTAAGGCTAACAGAGGTAAAGTGACTTACCCAGGGTCACACAGCAATTCGATTAAGTTTTTGGACCCCTTATCAGAATAATGTTTTTAAATACATAAAATATGTATGATTACAAAGGAAGCCATTTAAAAAAATTAGTTATAAACATTTTTTAAATGTACTGATCTCAGGTCAAGAATACCTGATCTATGTAATAGATCATCTGTGCCCTTGATCTCCCCTCCATTTTGCTAACTTCATCTTGGTTACTCCTTTGCTCACTATCGTTGTCAATAACGGGGCCACAAAGGATTTGCCACACCTGGGCTATATCCATTTCCACATAGATTGGTCTGTCTAAAAAAATTTTTTTTTTGCTTCCCTGATTTCAATCTTAGAAGTCAAGTCTTTCCTTACTTTTAGTAATCATAACTCAGCTTTCATTCATTAATTTACCCAAGTGCCTTTTGGGGGGCATGTGGGGGGGTACAATGAGGGTTAAGTGACTTGTCCAGGGTCACACAGGTAGTAAGTGTCAAGTGTCTGAGGCCATATTTGAACTCAGGTCTTCCTGAATCCAGAGCCAGTGCTTTATCCACTGTGCCACCTAGCTGCCCCCTCCCCCACCTCCGCCAAGTATTTTTAAGAAGTTTTTTTATTTGTTTGTTTTTTGTTTTGCTTAGATCTCCCATCTCTTGTGGAGATGGATAGCTAGGTAGGTAGCTCAGTGGATATATTGGACCTAGAGTCAGGAAGACCAGAGTTCAAATCCAGCCCAAGACACTCACTAGCTCTGTGATCCTGGACAAGTCACTCAACCTCTCTTTGCCATAATTCATTGGAGAAGCCACTCCAGTATCTTTGCCAAGAAAACCCCATACTGGGCTACAAAGAACCAGACATAACTGCAGTACTGAACAACAATGACTGACCACCTTTTGTGGCACTGAACTGTAAAATTATTCTTACTTCTCTTAAACTTACTTTGTGCAAATTGAAAAATGTGTTTCACCGTCAGATTATCATGAGATTTGATTCATTTTATTTAAGGTTTGTGAAAAGTTTTATGAATTTTGCTTATATACATTCTCAGTCTGTGCTTTTTCAGTCTGAAAAAACATTTATTTTTCTCTTCTTAGTCTTTCTCTGTATATAACTCTTCCATCTCTCACCTGCTCCAAATCACCCACTCTGAGGTGTAGATTCACCATAATTTTAATTTTAAGTTTTCTTTTTATGTTCAGTATTCTCAGTGATGTACAACATACTGTTAGCTTTTTAAATGTGGGAGAAAGGAGATTTGTGGATTGACCTAGCATCTTATTTAAATATAAGCTAATTTTTTTTAAGCCAGACTGGGTAGAAAACTCAAATAATTTTTCTACTTGTTAGTAGGACAAAACTAACTAAACTAGCCATTAAAACTTGGAGATATGTATTTATAGCAGCTCTTTTTGTGGTGGCTAAGTATTGGAAGTCAAGGGATTGCCCATCAATTGGGGAATGGCTAAACAAACTCTGGTATATGATAGTGATGGAATATTATTGACAAGTAGGATGATTTCAGAAAAACCTGGAAAGACTTGTATTAACTGATGTATAGTGAAGTTAGCAGAACCAAGAGAACATTGTACAGAGAGACAGCAATATAGTTTGATGAAGACTGTGAATGACTTAACTATTTTTAATTTTAATTTTTTTTTTTTAGTGAGGCAATTGGGGTTAAGTGACTTGCCCAGGGTCACACAGCTAGTAAGTGTTAAGTGTCTGAGGCTGGATTTGAACTCAGGTACTCCTGACTCCAGTCCGGTGCTCTATCCATTGCACCATCTAGCTGCCCCCTTCACTATTTTAAAAAAAATTTTATTCTTAATTTATGAAATAACACAAGCATTCCTATAACATAATAGAATAAAAAGATGATTGCACATGAAACTGCATATCTATTATGTACAACTTACTCTTTCTTTTAAATATATAATAAAGTTCTCATATAGTTTTTTTCTTTGTCTTCCCTCCCCATCCCTTGTCCTACAGATGGCTACCATTAGACACAAACATATCTTTCTGTCTATCTGACTTAACTGAGCACTAAACATGATATTTAGATGTCCCTGGGGGGCATCTGAAGCATCTCATGCCAAGCCCTTACAGTGGCTGTATCAACAGCATCTCCTAAAGAAAGAATCAGGGCACAAAAGATGTGACTTAACCAGAGTCACAAAATGAGTCCGTTGCAGACATGGGAATAAAAAACCATCTCTCCGTCTTATTTTTCAATTATGAAGCCCGAACAATTTCCCTTTGATTTGCTCCATGCTGGAGTCACATCTTAACAATACAATGATCCAAGACAATCCCAAAGTACTATTGATGAAACATACTATCCACCTCCAAAGAAAGAACTGATACTGATGGAACACAGACTGAAGCATGCTATTTTTCACTTTCATTTTTTCTTTTTATCAAGTTTTCTTGTACAAAATTACTAATATGGTAAAGTTTTACATGATCATACATGTGTAACTCATATGTGATTGCTTACCGCCTCAGTGAGGGGGGAGGGAAGGAGGGATAAAAATTGGAACTCAAAACTATAAATAAAAATGTTTATTACTTAAAAAAAAGACTTGGAGATATGTTTTAAATTTTGGTAAAGTGAACTTTGGGAATTATGTGTAGATAATCTCATACATAGTATAAAGTAAACTATAAATTGAATTAAATTCAGAACAAATGCTCATTTTATTAGATTTGTGAGCTGAGTAAAATTTATTTTAAATACTAGCTATTTTTCAAAAGCCAGCAACTAAATAGTTTTGCCAAAATCACATGAATACAATTTTATCTAGGTGGCTTAGTAAATAAATAGCCTGATATAATTCAAGAGAATTTAGAAAAATTGTGACATTTTACAGTTAAGATTCCTCATATGAAATCCAGTAAATTTTGGGTGGGGCTTGATATAGATTTATATAAAAATGTATAATGCCTCATTTATATGCTCATTAGACAGGAATAGAAACTGGACCTGTGATTTCCCTGAGCTAGTGAAGAAATTCTACCAGTACAAGTAAGCACCTCCTCTATATTTTATAGTCTCATAAAGAGTTGCTCAGCACTTACGAGGTTTAAATGACATAGCCACTGTGCCATATTACCTTGATGTACACTCAAAACATTGTATTTTCTAGGTACAATGAAAAAATGTGTGCGTGTGTATATATATATACATATACATATATATATTATATATACAGGTTAAAATTAAATACTAATTATAGTTTTTATAGCAATGTTTTAGGACAGAAGTTTTTAAAGTAATTTTTATTGATAGTTTTTGTTTTAATATTCTGCTTGGTAGTCCTAATCCTAGTGTTCTAGACCATACATAGTGTGGTGCCAATTTCTTATCTCAACCAAACTGTATTTGGTTGTATGCTTATGTTGTTCCTCATTCCTGGAATGGACTCTTCTCACCCCTCCGTTCCCACTTCTCTGCTGCTCCTCTTTCTTTAAGACATAACTCAGGTTCTACCTTCTCAAAGTCTTCTCCCAGATCTCCACACCTGCTCAAAGTGAATGCCTGTCTCAGGTTTCTTAGATCATTTTACCTAGACCCCCTACTTTACACTTTTATCATGCTCACTTTTTAAATCATAGGTATTTGAGTTTGTGTAATTCACTCTACCCATTAAACATAAACTTAGAGTAGTAACTGTACCATGTTCAATATTTTGCATATTTGAGTATTCTTTGTTCCATTTCTAAAAAATTTACTTGGTTTGAGCTGTACAAAAAGTGGAATGGGCTACACCTTGCTAACCTCATCACTGGAAACATCTAGAGGATCATAAATTTTGAGCTAGGGTAGGACCTTAGAAATAATTTAATCTAACTCCTAGATTTTACATATGAGGAAACTGAGGCCCATAGAGCTTAAAAGATTTGCAAAGGTTATACAGGTAGTGAGACAAACTGAATAATTAGTTGATGGAAATGTAGAGTAGATTTCTTATTGGTTGAATTCTGGGGCACCTTACACCTCTTGAGAATCTATGATATTACAACCATATTGTAGTTTTTAACCTATCCCTTTTGACACAGCTATTAAAATCTTAAATGTATTACATTTGAAAACCATCATCTATTGAATATAAACTGTATAGTAGTGTAACAAATATTTTACTAGTAATTTTACCTGGTTGATTAATTTTTGCTAGCTAATTGGGCTAATTAATTAGATCCTTAAAACTACAGAATTTTAGAACTAGAAAGGACCTGAGATTCACTCAAGTGTCCAGGGTATAATGCTGGGAATGGACCCCTTCATTTGCAAACCTTTCTCAGTCATTTAAAGTTTATTATGAAAAGTCAGGCATTCTTTTTACAGTGGGAAAGAATTGGAAATTATGGGGATACCCATGAATTGGGGAATGGCTGAATACGTTGTGGTATATAAATGTAATAGAATATTATTGTGCTGTAAGAAATGATGAGCAGGCAGATTTCAGAAAAATGTGGACAGACTTAGATGAACTAATGCTGGGTAAAGTGAGCAGAACCAGGAGAATATTATACACAGTAACAGCAACATCATGTGATGATCAGCTGTGATACTTAGTTCTTCTAAGAAATACAGTGATCCAAAACAATTGCAAAAGACTCAATATAGAAAATGCTATCCATATCCAGAGAAAGAACTATGGATTCTGAATGCAGATTGAAGCATACCATTTTCACTTTTGTTGTTGTTGTTCCTTCCTGTAGTTTTTCCTTTTTGTTCTGATTCTTCTTTCACAGCATGACTAATGTGGAAATATGTTTAATATGATTGTACATGTATAATCTATATCAGATTGCTTGCTGTCTTGGGGAGGGAAAGGAGAGAGGAGAAAAATTTAGAACTCAAAATCTTATAAAAATGAATGTTGAAAACCATCTTTACATGTAACTGGAAAAAATGAAATAAAATACTATTAGAAATTTTTAAAAAGTAAGGTATTCCTGTACAAAAGGTAGTGTGCTCTGTCATATTTACTGATAGATGTAGCAGAACTTAACAACTTTACTTTTTCTTTAAAATTTTCTTTTTAGTTATTTAGTCATGACTTGTGACTGACACAAATTTTTTTTAGAAATAGTATAATTAGCAGTAACATACTCAGTCCCAGGTGCTCTGTATAGCACTAATTAAGTACAACTTTTCATTGTCTTTCTGTTTATAGGAATTAATAATGCTTGAGTTATTATACCCAAATAGGGCACGCTATTTTTCCTGGAGTTAAGCTAGGTGTGGAAATAAAAATGACAACAATTGAGCCAAAGCAGTGTCAGCCTTTTGAAAAGAAAAAAAAAACATCTTGCTAATTGGTTCATGAGTATTTTTTTCTGATTCAGCACCCTTATTTTACAGATGTGGAGACTGAGGTACAGAAGGATTTGTTAATTTGCCCAGTCACAAGTAATGGCAGAAATAATGACTGATTTTTTTTTTAAACAATCATGTCCAAACTCATATATACAAAAGAGCACCTCCTTTATATAACATATTTTGGGAAACTTGTTATTCCAACATTGTTTCCTAAACTCAAAACCATTTTGGAGCTCTTTTATTTTTCAAAATGTGTCATAGTCTTTTTTTTTTTTTTTTTTTGCGGGGCAATGGGGGTTAAGTGACTTGCCCAGGGTCACACAGCCAGCAAGTGTCAAGTGTCTGAGGCCGGATTTGAACCCAGGCACTCCTGAATCCAGGGCCGGCGCTTTATCCACTGTGCCACCCAGCTGCCCCGTGTCATAGTCTTTTGAATATCCTCAGTGGTTATTAATTTTTTGTTCTTTAAAGATGGATTTGATTTTTTCAAACAGCCCGAAATCATTTGAAATCAACCATGGTAATCAAGATGACAGTACCATTTTTTATTTTTTAAAAAAGATATGACTTCAGGTAACTTATTTCATAATAAGGTAATTTATTTTATAGATTCATAGAATGCTAAATCTGGAAAGGACCTTTAAGATTATTTGATCCACCTCCTCCATTTTATAGATGACGAAACTGATGAGGGAGAAGAAATTACATGCTTCAGTCATTTAGCTGACATGAACCAGTCTTTTGACTCTTAGTTCAGAGCCCTTCCTATTATTAGACCATGTGTTTTCTTACATGACTTTGAATAGACTTTAAAGGCAGTACTGAAAATATTTTGAGTAGGGCAGCATTGTTGGAATGAATACAATGTATAGTCTCCCACAGTACCTACTCAGAATGACACCACTCATTTGACTGTGTAAGTTCTGGCATGTTTATAAGACCCCTCATTATTTTTTAGCTATGCTTAACCACTAGTGTTAATTAGAATAACATTTTAATAAACATTGAGAGTTCTTTTCCTTTCCTTATAATTAATAGAGAAATAAGTGGCTGTCTTTTCATCATATGCAGTACTTTTTAAGATTTTTAAAATTTTAAATTATTATAAATTTAATCCTAAACATCAAATGACCAATAGTTGTGGTACTTTAAGTAAATTAATTTAAACTCAAAATGTTCTATACATTTTTAGGCATTGCCTTTATGTTTACATTAGGACTTTTTGTCCATTTGTTCCCTTTTACTCTTCTTATTTGGATTTTTTTCCACTTTTTTTAGAAACATCTTTCTACTTGTTAAATATTCTTGTCAAGCTTAATTGCATTATGGCTTATTATTGCATTAATGTACTAGAGTTAATTTAACCATTCCCCTATTATTGGACATTTAGACCACTTCAGTTCTATGCAATTACAAGTAATAATCAGTAAATGCTGATAAAACTCTTTCCCTTTTTGTTTAAAAAATGTTTTATTAATGCAGTCTGTCTTTTTTTTTTTTTTTTAAGTAACACTTTCAGGGGTATTCCAATGGTGAAATTACTGGGTCTAGAGATTTTTTTTAAAGCTTTAAGGCCAGATTGCTTCTGAAAAGATTTTACTTGTTTGCAATTCCACAATTGAGGAGTAAGTCCATCAGTTTATAGCCCTGACATTTAATTTCATTGCTTTGAATTGTTTTTGTCAATTTGAGCATAGGGTGACACCTCATAGTTGTTTTAACTTACCTCTGATTATTATTGAGATGAAACATTTTTCAAGTAATTTTCAGCAGTTTGTATTTCTTTGAAAATTGTACATATCCTTTGATTATCCATTAATGACAGGGAGTTATTGCTGTAAATTTTTAACAGCTTCTCATATATTTTAGATGTCATTTTATCTGTCATATTTATGACAGATATTTTCTGCAGTCTACATTTTTGTTATACAGAACTTTATTTTAATGTAATCAAGAGTATCTTGTTAATACTCCTTTTATTTTATTCTTGACATAAACACATTCCATTTTCTCCCATCTTTTTAGATGACCATTAAGCTTTTTCATTTATAATCTTTTGTTTTTATCACATTCATTTACAAATATACCTGCCTTCCCTTATCCCGTGAGCCTTCCCTTGTAAGAGAATTGTCACACACACACACACACACTCTCTCTCTCTCCCCCCCTCCCTCCCTCTCCCTCCCCCCCCCAAACCACTCCCACAGTCAGCACATCGGTTGCATTTATCAGCATGTTACATTCTACATCTATATCTCTACACCTCTCCAAGGAAGGGAGGTGGGTGGTATATTGTCTCATTTCTTCTCAAGGTTAGCCTTAATCATTATAGCTATACAATATCTACTTTAGTTTGTTGTTTTTTGTTTTGTTGTTTTTGTTTTTGCCGTGCAATGAGGGTTAAGTGACTGGCCCAGGGTCACACAGCTAGTAAGTGTCTGACATTGGATTTGAACTCAGGTCCTCCTGAGTCCAGGGCCAGTGCTTTATCCACTGAGCCATCTAGCTGCCCCCTAGTTTGTTGTTTTTTTTCTGCTTATATTGTGGTCACTGTCATTTTCCCGTTTCTGTATCAGTTCACATGTCTTACCATGTTCATTGAATTCTTCATATTCCTTATTTCTTATGGTACAATACTGTGCCATCTTATCTTATACATATATGTGTATAAGTATGTAATAAGTATAAGTATGTATTACATATAATATATTTATATCTTATATATGTTTAAAATGGCAGAGTATTGTGACATAAAAAATGAAGAATTTGAAAAATCCCATAAACATGGGAAGGCTTATGAAATGCTGCAGAGAAAACACTGGGAAAACAGAAATGGGAAAACAGACACAGTGACTACAACAATAAAAGCAGAAAAAAATAAAATGAAACTAGATACTGTATGATTATGATTATGATTAAGGTTAGCCTGTAGAAGAATGAGACAATATACCTCCCTTCCTTGGAGAGATGGGGGACTTTGGATGTCGACTGTAAGACAGCTGACAAAACAGCTGATATGTTGATTGATTTTGTGGAAATGTTGGGTTTTGGGGTTTTTTTCTGTTTTGTTTTAATCATTTTACAAGGGAAGATCAGTGGGTAGGGTAGAAGAATGGTATACTTGGGGCAGCTAGGTGGCGCAGTGGATAGAGCACTGGCCCTGAATTCAGGAGGACCTAAGTTCAAATCTGGCCTCAGATCCTTGATACTTACTAGCTATGTGACTCTGGGCAAGTCATTTAACCCCAATTGCCTCACCAAAAAAAAAAAAAAAGAACGCTATGCTTGTAATGAATGTGATATAAAACTATTATTATATATGCATAAAATTAGTATTGTTCCTTAAGAAATTAATATGAATGTTTATATTACATGTAATATTTATATGTCCTGGAGTTCCATATTACCAGAGCTAGCTCAATGTTTTGGGAAGCTCTGAAAAAAAGTGTGGGAGATAAGAGGTAATAGGCTGCATACCAAACTGAAGCCCTACAAAGCTATTGTGCTGACTTCATTGTTGTATGCCTGTGAAACCTGGTTATTCTACCAGTGCCATGCGGAAAATTGAACTGCTTCCATTTGAATTGTCTTAGGAAGATTCTGAAGATTATCTGGCAAGATAAAGTACTAGACACTGAGGTCCTCACTCCAGCTGAACTATCAAACATTCAAACTCTATTGCTGACAGTGCAACTTTGCTGGGCTGGCCACATACCCTGAATGCCAAATGTACCTTTCCCTAAAAGACTGTTTTACGGAGAACTAGCACAAGGCAAGCACTCACATGGAGGTCAGAAGAATCAATACAAAGACTCTCAAGATCTCTCTGAAGAACTTTAGTATCAGTTGCAAGACATGGGAGACTGGCATAGGACTGCCGAGCATGGCATGCCTGCATCAAAGAATGCACTGTCCTCTCTGAGCAAAGTAGAATTGAGGTAGCACAAAGGAAATATGAGATGTGCAAATCTAAAGACATCTCCATTCCAAATGTTCAGAAGGACTATTTGTGTCCGACCCATGGTAGAGCCTTTTGAGTTCGTATTGTACTGATCAGCCACAGTTGAACACACTGTACCTTGTTACCAAATCATGATGTCATTAGTCCTTTTTGAGTACAAAGGATGAACAACAACATTTATATATAGATAAATATTTAGTTTGAATTTTATCATCTAGTTTCAATTCACTGAAGTATATGTGGTATGATGTAGGTCTGAATTATTTTCAGTTGTATTGTTGCCAAAATGCTGAAACAAGATAAAGAAATAATTAACAATAGTTAATATCAAAATATGTGATTCACACTAAAGAGCACAAAGCAAGCTTTTAATATATAGTTGTTTAATAAATGAAGAAGATATACCAGTATGACTAGAGTTGAAGTTCATATATTCAACTGTATTGAAACTATCTTTAAAAAGTAAATTTATCTCTAACACCAGATTATAGTGTAACTAGGATTATGCTCAATAAATACTTATTCATATCTCCTAAAGACCTTCAGGAAAGAACAGTCTGTAAATTTTACCTTGGTGAACCACTCCAGTGTTTGTCATTTGCTGCTAAAAGAATCTCCTATTGGAACTAAATCAAATTTATGAGAATGCGTGTCATTCCCCAATTGAGAAATATCAAAGGATATGAACAGGTAGTTTTCAGATGAAGAAATCAAAGCTTTCTATTGCCATATGAAAAAATGCTCTAAATCCTATTGATTAGAGAAATGAAAATTAGAACAACTCTGAGGTACCACCTTACACCTATCAGATTGGCTAATATGACAAAAGGAAAATAAGTCGGAGAAGCTGTGCTAAAACTGGAACACTAATGCATTGTTGGTGGAGAAGTGAACTGATCCAACCATTCTGGAGAGCAATTTGGAACTATGCCCAAAGGACTATGGGACTGCATACCCTTTGACCCAGTAATAACACTACTAGGTCTATATCCCAAAGAAATCATAAAAAAGGGAAAAGGACCCACATGTACAAAAATATAGCAGCTTTCTTTGGGGTGGCAAATGCCCATCAGTTGGGGAATGGCTGAACAAGTCTTGGTATGTGAATGTAATGGAATACTATTGTGTTGTAAGAAATTATGAGCAGGCAGATTTCAGAAAAACCTGGAAAGACTTAAGTAGACTGATGCTGAGTGAGGTGAACAGAACCAGGAGAACATTGTACACAGTAACAGCAACATTGTGTGATGATCAACTGTGATAGACTCAGCTTTTCTCAGCAGCACAATGATCCAAGACAATTCCAAAGAACTCAAGATGGCAAATGTTCTCCACATCCAGAAAAAAGAACTGAGGATTCTGAATGCAGATTGAACCATACTGTTTCTACTTTTGTTTTTTGTTTTTTGAGGTTTTTCCCTTTTAAAAATTCTTTCACAACATGACTAATGCAGAAATATATATTTTTAAATCATAAAAATATTTTATTATTTTCCAGTCATATGTAAAGAGTTTTCAGAAACATGTTTAATGTGATTGTACATATATAACCTATATCACATTGCTTTCTGTCTTGGCAAGGGCGGGGAGAAAAATTTGAAACTAAAAATCTTATGAAAACAAATGCTGAAAACTATCTTTACATGTAACTGGAAAATAATAAAATACTTTTATGATTAAAAAAAAAGAATCTCTTATCCCAAATGTCTTTAGGGTACATGACCAAGTATTCACTAAACATACTGTACTTTTTTACAGATGTTTTCCTGATCCCTTTAACAAATGCATTAATGGTCAATTTTTAGTTATCTTATTTCATGGAGGCTTGCCAACTCCTTTTTAGATAGGGTAAGAGTATTCCTTTGATGCTGATGTTGGCTGAACCTGATGCAAACCAGTCTGGTGCATCAGGTTCAAAACCAAAACAAAATGAGATGTTTGCAGACCATCAAACTATTAATAAAAAGTTTGTTTAGTCATAACATAGAAAGGCTACTCAGCAAGGATTTAGAAAAGTGCAGTTTCCCTGACTCTTTGTGGGCCAAGCATCGACTGGTCAGAAGCCTGAGGGAGGAGCTCCTGACTTGTTTATTGACTTTTGTTACTTAGACCTCCAGGAAGCAATGTCAGTGGCTCAAGCCTTGGCCAGTTAAGACTCATGGATGATTTCAATCTTTTAAGAAAAAATTAGCTTAGTTTTTATGGTAGAGATTGCTCCTTCTACCATGCATACTTACCTCTTTCAAAGCACAAAAATAGCATTGCCCTTTTACTTTCTCCCCCAAAATCTAGATGGTAGTATGCAAAGACCAGCCTGTGGGGGTTGCAGATAATTGAAAACAGTTGGGGGTTTTTCTTGTTGCCCCATCTGTGCCCAAATTCCATAAAGATTAGAGTGAGAAAGTAAATTTTAAAAGCAATTTAGAGGTTGAGGATATGAACTCACAGTATCTGTCCTCAAGAAACTTAAAATCTGGATGGAAAAAGAACATGAGTAACTGTAATGCACATTTGACAAAGTTCATAAAAGAGGTCAGACAGTGTGGCTTGAGTGATTTAGAGATAGGTAACTTCTTGTTTGGGGAACTTAAGAAAGGTTTCATGGAGTATTTATTATTTTTGAGCTGGACCTTGAAGGAAGAGAAGAATTAGTGTTGTTCAGTGGAATTATATTGAAAGGCAGTCTGCATGTTGAAAATCTCTCTTAGGTATTAATGTAACTTTAGACTATTCCTTCTCTTGAATTCAGTCTTATACCACCAATTGCCTTTTGGACATATTAAATTTTTGTTTTGTTTTTTTTTTTTTGTTTTTCTTGGTGAGGCAATTGGGATTAAGTGACTTGCCCAGGGTCACACAGTGTCAAGTGTCTGAGGCCAGATTTGAACTCAGGTCCTCCTGACTCCTGGGCTGGTGCTCTATCCACTGTGCCACCTAGATGCCCCTTGGACATATTAAATTGTGCAACCTATAAACATCTCAAACTACATCTCCTCCCCACCAAACCAACACCTTATTCTGAACATCCTTATTTTTTTCAAGGGCACTACCTATTCTTTCAATTACCCAGGTTTGTAATCTTCAATTCCTTACTACTTTCTGTGCCACATAACCAATATTTTATTAAGTTTTGTTTATTCCTCCACACTCTGACATTTTCCACTTTTCTCCAAAACCCTGCTTCAGAACCTCATCATCTTTTACCTGGACTCTTTCAGTATACTAATGGATTGTCTTGCCTCAAGTCTTACCCCACTCCCACCCATCTTCCATACAGTTGCTGAAGTGACTTTTCTTAAATCACATCACTGACCATGTCATTCCCTATTCAGTAAACTTCAATGACTTAATTCTGGGAACAGTTACTTCTCTGGCATTTTAAGCCCTTTACAACTATAAGCCCTAACATACTTTTCCATATTTCAGGAGGGGCTCCCCAGTGTTGCACTGTACCCCCCAAATCATTTTCTGGACTTCTTTCTCTCCTTCTTGCCAAATGCTTTGCCACCCTGGACAAATCAACAACTTAAAAGTCTCTTCTCTTGATTGGTGACTATCTGCCTGGAACATTTTCAGAAGGGATCCCAGCAAAATTTCACTCCACTCCTGACTCTACTCTCTGCACTTTTCCTCCTCCTGGCCAACTTCTTTGCTTCTGTTTGTCTACCCTTCTTTTCTCCTCCTTTCTCGCCCCAGCTTTTCTTTGTGCTGTCTTCCCCATTAAAATGTAAGGTCTTTGAAGGGGAGAGTCTTTGCCGTATTAGATCAACAATCCTTGACAGTGTTGAAGAAATGCTCTGTGTAATCCATGCCTTTGTGCTGGCTATCTTCTGTGGTTGAAATCTAACCTCCATATTTCTTTTACAATGCTTGTGCTTCATAGTTTTTCACTGATAATATTTTGCAGTCTACTTACCCATGATGTATTTTGCATCTTGTAACTGTTTCGCAGCCTAAAATGATGGACTTTTATTTCAGGGGAAGTCTTACATTCATTAAAAGTATGCTACTTTTCTCATTATTCTGGGTCTAGTTCATTTTACATCTAGCATCTTTGTGAGGCGTGTGTGTGCGTGTGCATGTGTGCATGTATAGGTTGTCCATCTAACTACTTGGCGTAGTGTGGACAATAGATATTGTTCATCTATTTGATTTTTCTTGTAGAGATAGAACAAATTCTTTTGATTTTAGATCTCATTTAAGAGGATCTACAGTATTTTGTGTTTGTTCGTTTGTTTTTTGGTGTGAGGCAATTGGGGTTAAGTGACTTGCCCAGGGTCACACAGCTAGTAAGTGTTAAATGTCTGAGGTCGGATTTGAAATCTGGTCTTCCTGAATCCAGGGCCAGTGCTCTATCCACTGTGCCACCTAGCTGCCCCGGCTCTACAGTATTTTTGAGCTTAATGGAATCAACATTTATTTTAAGCACCTGCTATGTACTAGTTACTGTGCCAGGTGCTGGGATACATGGAGCTCATATTCTAATGTGGAGACAAGTATATATGAATATATGTTTAATAAATAAAAGTAAATATGAGGTAGGGAGGGGAGAGCATTGTCAGTTACAGAGATGAGGAAAGGCTTTATGTTTAGGTTGAGTGTTTGAGTCTTTTTAAAGGAGAGGGATTCTGTGAGGTATAAGTGAAGAGAGAATACATTCCAAAATTGAAAGTTGACCAGTACAAAAGAATAGAGATGGGAAATGGAATGCCATGTGTCAGGAACAGAAAGAAAGCCAATTTAGCTGGATCACAGTGTGGGAGATGTGTAATGTGTTTCAAATACTCCTATTTGTAGATGACATCATCTACAGAGATCCTTCTTACATTTGGATTCTGTACTGGATGCCTTCCACAACAGTGGCAAACCCTCGTCACTATACAGTTCTTTTTTTTTTTTATACCTCACTTGATACTAGTTGTGGAACAAAGTTATTTGGTATCTTTAAAGAAACTTTACATAATTTTAACATGCATATAAAACATTGTTGAAGGAGAACCTATAAGGTAGCATTTTGCTCTACCAAATAATTTTCTTGGTACTTAATAAATAGCAAATATATAAATATGGAATCTCCATATTTTCCATACCTTTTACTGAGCTTATGACTGTAAGGATGAAACAGTTTGCTGTGAAATGTTTGTTTCTGAATATCTGGTGTTTCTTTCTCATACTGTTGATGTCAATACATGTGTAGTTATGCCAGAGATTTGTAGTGAAGTAAGGACATAGGGTGAAAGTTGTTGCTATTTTTTTTTATTAGCAACTATGTAATCTCCCCCCACCCCGGGCATTTGGTATTCTTCCCCTTCCCAGATAATCTTGAAATTCAAAACTCCTCAAAAATTCATTACCCAGAACCTAGGCTTTCTCATTGTATGTTTGGTTGGATGCAGCTTTCTTCCTGTCTTTGTCTTCTTTTAATGCTATTTCTTATTCTCATGCAGCATATCAGAGACTGATTTTAGAGTTCAAAAATGATGGTGCCACTGTTATTGATAGAGGAGATAATTTGTTATAAAAGTCTTGACTGATATAACTCTTTCTATTCTTTTTTTTTCTTTTTTTCTTTCATATTGTTTCCAATTTTATTCTTAAATGCTTTTGGGATGATTTGACTTCAGTTTCTCGTCATTTTCTGTTTTGTTTTTTCCTTCCACTGCTCATAATCTTCCATCATCTTCAAATGAGTTTATATTTTGAACTCAGGTTGCCTTTTTTTTTTTTTGAGGCAATTGGGGTTAAGTGACTTGCCCAGCGTCACACAGCTAGTGTGGGAAGTATCAAGTGTCTGTGGTCAGATTTGAACTCTGGTCCTCCTGACTCCAGGGCTACCTAGCTGCCTCCTCAGGTTGCTTTTTGATGCCTTTTCTACTTTCTATGGGGAAAGGCTTCTTATTGTGTTGACCAATTTATATCAGTTAAACTTCCTTAGAAAAGAATAACAGTCTACATCAGTATTCTTGTATTTTTTCCAGTATCAACAGCTTGTTTAAATAGATCATGTTGGAGTTGTTGCAAATTTAGTATTGATATTGCCCTTTATAGTCAGTGGTTTGACTGTACATAAAAATCTGATTCAGAAATTACCCCCCCCCCATCAGTAGCTTGGCATTTCTTGTTACAGTATAGTCAGTTTCATTTTTTGTGATTGTTGCTTGCCATGTCTAGTACCTGGCATGTATAAACAAGGTATGCACAGGATTCATTCTTATTAATTAATAGGAAATAATTAACAGAGGAAATATACTAGATAATGAATTCATTGTTGGCTATGTTGAGTTTAAGATGTCTACTGGATATATCTAGTTTGAAATATCTAAAAGGTAGTTGGAGAACTCTCCCCACTTGTAGGGATAGCAAAGATTGGAAACAAAGTAGTTGCCCATTAAATTGGGGAATGGCTAAACAAAGTAAGGTTAGGATGCTTACATTTACAGCAGAGCTTCTTAAATTTTTTTCCACTCTTGACCCTTTTTCACCCAAGAAATTTTTACTCGACCCTGGGTATATAGGTACATAAAAGAGGTACATTAAAAAATATAACCTTTTAGTGTTGCCAAATTTTTTGCAATCCCCACAGTGTTATGTTATGGTTTATGCTTAAACCCACAGTTTAAGAAGCTTTGCTCTAGAGTACCCGTTGTTACATTAGTGTTTGTAGATTATCTAAAAACTTTAGTCTAAAACCTTTTGCCCTTGTTGCTCTTGTACCACTTTGAATATAAATGTGGAAGGAAGCTTCACAGGCCAGAATTGTTGTATTACTTTTATTTGCTTTCTTTGAGATCTTTGCTAGCAAGGCAAATACAATCATCTTGTTTTATCGAGGATGGAAAGTAGCATAAAACCATCAAAAGGAAAACAATAATCAACAGCTCCCAGTGGAGAAAAACATAAGGGAAAAACTGCAACAAGGAGCTAGATGGGTAAATATAACCAAAGAAAGGCAAAGCTATAGGAGGGCAGACACTATAGGAGTTGAATAAGTTTTCTAATAATGGGAGGAAACAGGGATATAGAAATCAAAAAATTAGTTAATCATAAAGTAGTTTAGATATAGCTTTATCTTATGTTGGAGATAACTTTTCTAGACATTTATTTCCTAAGTAAAGGTTTAATCTGACAGTTTTACTTTCCATTCCCTAAGCATGTTGAGTTGTAAGCTCTTTCAGGTCAAGAATTTTCTTTGCTTTTATATTTGTCTATCCCATGTTTGGCCCTTAGTAAGCACTTAATACATTCTTTTTCATTCATTCATGCATTCAAGTGTGATAAGAGGAAGTCAGCCTAGAATTTAAAATATCTGCTTAATGAATAAAGCTTCATGTAGATGTTTGCCTATGTTTAGTAAAGAATTAGCTCGGGGCAGCTACGTGGTGCAGTGGATAGAGCACTGGCCCTGGAGTCAGGAGGACCTGAGTTCAAATTCCACCTCAGACACTTAACACTTACTAGCCATACAAATGACTCTGGGCCAAGTCACTTAACCCCAATTGACCTGTCAACTTTGGGATCACACAAGGAAGGATATTGTTGATTATTAACAGCTGTATTTCACAGAAGAATCTTGTCTTTCCTTTTGAGAAGTATTATCTCTTTTGTTTCCAGCTTAAAGCAGTTTTAGTATTGTATTCAGCACTAGCGTGTGCTAATTAATTTGTATTTTACTTAAGAAAGTAATTTCGAAAAATATTTGAAAATTAGACATTATGGGGCAGCTAGGTGGTGGTGCAGTGCATAGAGCACCGGCCCTGGACTCAGGAGGATGTGAGTTCAAATCCAGCCTCAGATACTTGACACTTATTAGCTGTGTGACCCTGGGCAAGTCACTTAACCCCAATTGCCTCCCCCCCAAAAAAATTAGAAGTTGAAATATTTCTAGGGAATTTCCCTGATTTGTTGTTCTTGGCCTGTCACTTTGCTCTTAGGAAGTTACTGGATATTGTTTGGAATTCAATCCATTCTAAGCTTTGTTTAAAAAAACAAAACAAAACATAGTACTTGCTGTTTTGAGATGGCAATACTTCCCAAGATTGGAAAAGTCTGCGTTTTAGTCCGGATTTTATTGATTTGGTGTGTAACAATGGATAGACTCTTTAACATCATCTAACACATGAAAAAATGTCTTTCACATCATAATAGTTACATATATTTTCTGTAGTGAAAGTGTTTTTTGTCATAATAGTGCTATAGCGTAAGCAAGGCAAGGATTGTTATTCCCATTTTACAAGTGAATAACCAAAGTCTCTGGGAACTTGTGACTTCTCTGTGGTCACAGAAGTATTAGACCAAAGATGGTAAGTTCCAAAATAACTATTTGTAGAACAAATTGCCATTTCTCTTTCCTTTTAAATTGTATATTAAATTGCCATTTCTCTTTCCTTTTAAATTGTATATTCGCATACTTGACCTTGTCAAGTGAAGTGTCATAAAACTCTAGAATTAGAAATGGCCATACAAATGACCAAAATCAAACCATTTGATAGATGGAGAAATCTATTCTTTGAAATTGTTAGAACCTTAAATTTATTTATTATAAAATATTTAAATCTATAATAGTTATTAATTGATTTATTTATAAATTTACATACTTCTATTTAATGCCTTTCAATTTATTTGAACCATGTTTAAGAACTCTCACTGTGGGGGTAGCTAGGTGGCGCAGTGGATAAAGCTCTGGCCCTGGATTCAGGAGGACCTGAGTTCAAATCTGGCTCAGACACTTGACACTTGCTAGTTGTGTGACCCTGGGCAAGTCACTTAACCCCCATTGCCCTGCAAAAAAAAAAAAAAAAGAACTCTCACTGTGAAAGTCTTCCTTAGTTCAGAGAAACTTGGAGGGTCTTGCGTGAGCTGATGATGAGTGAGATGAGCAGAACCAGAAGAACTTTGTACACAGTATCATCAACGTTGAGTGTTGATCTACTGTGATGGACTATATTCTTCTCACCACTGCAATGGCACAAAAGAGTTCCAGGGAACTTGTGATGGAAGAGGATCTCCAAATCCAAGAAAAAAAAAAAAAGAACTGCAGAGTATAGATGTTGAATGAACTGTACTATTTCTTTTGTTTTTGATGCTGTTGTTTTTTTCTATTTTGAGGTTTTTCATCATTGCTCTGATTTTTTTCTCCTATAACATGACTAATGCAGAAATAGGATTAATGTTATTATGTGTATACGTATATATGTGTGTATATATATATATATATATATATAACCTATATCAGATTACCTGCTGTCTAGGGGAGGGGGGAGGGAGGAGAGGGAGGGAGAAAAATCTGAAATTGTAAAGCTTGTATAAACAAAAATTGAGAACTATCTTTACATGTAAAGGAAAAAAAAATACTTTATTGATTAAAAAAAAAAGAAAGTCTTCCTTAAATCAAAATTCTAATGCTCCAATTTAAACCTACTACATCTCTGCATTTCAGTGATGATGAAAAACATTTAGTCACTACCTTGTTTACCTTCAGAGGATGGGCAGGTGCATTGTGGCATGTAATTATCTGAGCATGAGCATCTGGATCCTGAGCTACTTCTACCTTCAGCAATCCTCATTAATTTAGACCTCCTAGAATTTTCCCTTCCTTCAGCTGTTCTTTTTGCTTAGAGTAGAAAAACTGCTTGTTAAAGCTGCAAGAGCTGCATATATTTGAAAGAAAAGATGGAGATAATTTGTAAGTGATTTAAAAGATGTTTGACATGGCCATTTCAGAGCTATACTGTCTCCCCAGGGTGTGTAAATAATGTATGATAGAGGGGACATTCTAAAGCTTAACAGTTATAATAACTGCTACCTCTTCTGGTAATTCAGATGGGAAGGAATGATCCAACCAGATGAAACCTGGAAAGAATCTCTAGAGATTAGTGAAATCCTGGATGGGAAACTAAAGAATATAGGGGTACTTGTGTTATCCTTACTACTTCCAAATGAAAGTGGAGGAACATATGAAAATTGAACACCTGACTAAGAAAATGGTGTCAAAGGACAGAATTTAACTTTCTGCAATGTGACAGTATATTGGTAGGGCTTTTGTCCAGGGAAAGATTGTATCTAATGCAAGTTGAATCTAAGATGAAATTGAATAAAGATAGATGTGATGTATTGCTTTTGAGTTTGTTTTTTAAAAGTCTCATGCATAGGATCTGCATTTGTGCAAACTTATTTCTATTTTTTAAATTATATATAAATATATTTTAAATCAGCAAAACCCACTTTTTCTTCCCCTCCCTAAACTGAGAATGAAAGAAAAATAAATTTGCTGTTACCAATATGTATAGTTAAGCAAAACAAATTTTTGTATAGGTCATGTCCAAAAAAAAAAGTTTCATTCTGTACTTAGTCCTTCATCTCTCTATCTGGAAGTAGTTAGCATATTTCATCATTAATTCTCTAGAATCATGGTTAGGGATTACACTGATGCTCAGTTTCTAATTCTTTCAGAGATGTTTGTCTTTACCATATTATTATCATTGTATAAATTGTTTTTCTGGTTCTGTTCATTCACTCTGCATCAATTCATACAAGTCTTCCTAGGTTTCTCTGAAACTGTCTCCTTCATAATTTCTTAAAGCACAATAGTAGTCCATCATATTTATATTTATCTCTTGATCTGCCAAATCATGTGATCTTAATGTGACTTCTTAGTACTTGAATTCTTTCATTCTGGCTGCTTGCATTGTTTTTTCTTTGAACTGGTAACTGGATTTTGGCCATAACGTTGCTAAAAATTTCATTCAGGGGTTTCTTTCAGAAGGTGACTGATGGATTATTTTTTAATGTCCACTTTGCCCTCTGGTTCAAAAAGCTCTGGGCAGTTTTCTTTTACTATTTCTTGAAGTATGATATCTAGGCTTTTGCTTTGGTTGTGATATTTAGGTAGTCCGATGACTTTTTTTTTCTTTTTTCCCCCTGGGGCAATGAGGGTTAAGTGACTTGCCCAAGGTCACACAGCTAGTAAGTGTCAAGTGTCTGAGGTCGTATTTGAACTCAGGTCCTCCCAAATCCAGAGCCGGTGCTTTATTCACTGCGCCACCTAGCTGCCCTCAATCCGATGATTCTTAAATTTTTTTCTCCTTGATATTTTCCCAAGGCCAATTCTTTTTATTATGAGATACCTTACATAGAGACAGCTAGGTGGCACAGGGGATTAGAACTTTGGTTCTGAAGTCAGGAAGTCCTGAGTTCAAATCCAGCCTCAGATACTCAATTAGCTATGTGACCCTATGCAAGTCACTTAACCTTTGCTTCAGTTTTCTCAATTGTAAAATGGGGAGGAGGGTCTAATAACAACCAATTCACAGGGTTTTTTTGAGGATCAAAAGAAATAATCTTTGTAACATACTTAGCACAGTGCCTGGTGCATAGTTTAATAAATGCTAATTCCCTGGGGCAGCTAGGTGGTGCAGTGGATAGAGCACTGGCCCTGGAGTCAGGAGTACCTGAGTTCAAATCTGGCCTCAGACACTTAACACTTACTAGCTGTGTGGCCCTGGGCAAGTCACTTAACCCCAATTGCCTCACTAAAAAAAAAGAAATGCTAATTCCCTCTCTCCCTTATATTTTCTACCTTTTTTTTTTTAAGTCTTTCGACTTTGTTTTATTATTTCTTGTCTCAGGGAGTCTTTGGCTTCTATTTTGGTTCCTCCTAATTTTCAAGGAGTTTGTTGCTTGGGCAAGCTTTTACACCTCTTGTGCCAAACTGTTAATTTCCTTTCCAATTCTTTTCTAATTCTTTTCCTCTAGTGTACACATTTCATTGACAACATTTTAAACTCTTTTTATATTCTTGCTTCATTTCTTCCAGGAATTCTAGTTGAGTTTGTACTCATGCTGTGTTTTTCTTTAAGGCTTGCTTATAGATGTTTTGGGGTCATTTTCTTCTTTCAGGTGTGTATCTTGAGGAGCCCTTTTATCCTAAAGTCTTTTATGGTAGTATTATTTTTTTGTTAGACTTAATGTTGGGGTTGGGTTCTGTGCACTTCTTTCTGTATTGGTCCTCTTGCTGCTTTTTTGGATATTGAATGTTGTATTGTTTCATCTCGGGGACAGCTCAGACTAGGGACCTCTGCTAATCTTCAGCCCTCTCAAAGTAATCTGATCTAGGGTGAAGTCTCCCCTAGTCTGAGCTCTGCAAGTTCCTGACTTGGGTTTGGGTCTGGACAACAGTAGACTATTGTTGGACTCGGCCTCTATCAGTGCACTGGGTACCTCTGCTGATTCAGAGTGACAGAACTGCAGGTTTTTCATGGCTGTGGGATTGTTGCCCTGGTTATTCCCCTGTAGCCTTCAGAGACACACTGCTACTGCTTCTGAATCTGCTCTTTTTTTCTGTATATGGCCCAGGAGTTCCTTACCCAAGAACACCTGCAGATCCTCATGTCAGTTCACTCTAGATATGGAACCCAGAATTGTGTAATGGGTAACAAACTTCCACTTGGTCCCTATCTCCATCACGGCACCCTAATATATACCTGGGACCTTTTTTTGCCCTTTCCCTGGGTATTGGAGTGTTCCATTCCTAACCAGACACACCTCTCTGTTTTCATATGCCTTCCTGGGCTGGAAAAATGTTTCATTGTGACTTTGTCCTGTATTTCTCCATCAGGATTTCGTCTGGTGCGTTTTCTAGATCTGGGGTGGGGTGGGGTTTTTTTGGGGGGGAGCCCACTCTACTCTTTCCTCCTACTCTGCCATTGGTTCCATCTCCCAATCTATACTTTTTCGTGGGAAAAAAAAAAGTTTATGACAAAGACCTGAGTTTTTTTAGTGGACTGCACTGTAACAATACTATAAATTGGCAGCCAAAAAAATCTAAACATGATCCTAGGCTGCATTAAGGAGAAGTGTAGCATTCAGAAATAAGAAAATGCTGTACTCTAATCTCCCTTGATCAGACCATATCTAGAATATTGTTTACTTTTGAGTTATACATTTTAGGAATCACGTTGATGATTGAGGGGTGGAGGAGTATCCATAATAACCAGGATATTCTAATACCACCAATTCATGCTATATTAGTCGAAGGGGTTGGAGTCGTTTAACTTGGTGAAGAGACTTAAAAGACTTGGTACATGTTTTGACCTATTTGAAAAGTCGATTAGACTTGTTTTACCTGATCTCAGAAGACAGAAATAAGAACAGTTGCAGAGAGGCAACTTTAGGGTTCATATAAATAAAAATCTCCTAGCTATTACAGATGTACAAATTATAATGATCTACCTTAAGAGTTAGGGTTCCGGGGGCAACTAGGTGGCATAGTGGATAAAGCACCAGCCCTGGATTCAGGAGTACCTGAGTTCAAATCCGGCTTCAGACACTTGACACTTACTAGCTATGTAACCCTGGGCAAGTCACTTAACCTCCATTGCCCTGCCAAAAAAAAAAAAGTTAGAGTTCCCCCTTGATGGTGGTCTTTAACAGAGGCACAACATTTTAAGGATATTGTAGAAGGGGATTCTTGTTCTGGTGTAGGTTGGACTTTATATTGACAACATTTGGAGGGTCCCTTTCAGTGCATATTCTGTTATTCTCTGATCAAAGGAATTGAAGATGTGATGATTTGAGAAAAGGCTAAGTGTGGAACATGCTCTCTTCAAATATTTGACATGTAGAAGAGGGATTCGATTTAGTGCATTTGTTTTAAGAAGGAAGAACCAGGACTAGCCAATGGAAGCTAGTTAAGGGGAGGCATATTTAGCTTGAAATAACCTAACATAGTATCCAGAAATGGATTGGGCCTGCCTTAGGAGATACTTCCCTGACATTTCAAACAAAGAAAGTCTTCAAGGAGAGGCCAGATAACCACCTCTTCAGGATGTTTTAGAAATAAGTTGGATTTAATATAGTCTGAGGTGCCTTTTCTAATTTGCAAGAATGTATGATTATGGGGTTACTTTTCAAAGACAAAAAGGAAACAGTTCCTGCCCAAAGGAACTTTCAGTTTACTGGGAGGGAATATAACATGAACATAAATAAATGTAACAAAATATAAAATAACAGGGGCCAACAAGACCAGGTAAGTGATAAAGAAATATTTGAGGAAGGAAAAGAAGGAAGAGAGAACATAAATGTTCAGCCAAATCAGGGAAGGCTAAAAGAAGAAAGATAAGGATTTCAGAAGGTAGAGGTGAGTAAGGGACTACATTCCAGGCATGAGGGACAGTCTGTGCAAAAATGCATGACTACAGAATGTGGCTTATTGAGTTGGAGTAAAGCTAGTAGTCTAGTTTGACTGGAACATCAAGTGTGTGAAGGGGAATAATGTCAGATAAGGCTGGAATGGGACATTGTGCAGGCCCTTAAGTGCCAGGGTAAGATGTTTTGTTTTCATGCTGAAGGCAATAGGAAATCACTGTAAGTTTTTGAACAGGGAAGTAAGATGGTCAGATCTGTGCCTAAGACAGATTATTTTAACTGCTATATGAAAGGTTGATTGGAGAAGGGAGAAGATGGTAGTGAAATGACATCATTTATGAGGCTTTTATAATTCTCCAGGTGAATGGTGGCCTTATTAGCAGCAGCAAGTAGACAAACGTTTACCATAACAATCATTGCCTTTTTAAATTTTTATTTTTAATTTATGGAATAAAACAAGTATTTCTATAACATAGTACAAATAATAAAGATGTTTGTACATAAAACTGCAAATCTGTGCATAACTTGCTATTCCTTCCAAATAGACAACAAAATTATCGTGTAAATTTCTTTTTTTTCTTCTCCTCCCCCCAAAGATGGCTACCATTAGACACAAATAGGTGTGTGTGTGTGTGTGTGTGTATAAAATTATTCTATACATATTTCTATTTATCAGCTCTTTCTCTGGATGCAGATAGTCTCTTTTTTCATATGTCCTTTATAATTTTGGGTATATATCATAGACAAAATAACTTATTTGCTCAGAGTTCTTAAAATAATGTTTCTATTACTATACATAATCTTTTCCTGGTTTTGCACATTTCACTCTTTGTTTTTTTATGTAAATCTTTCCATGTTTTTAAAAAATCATTGAGCTCATCATTTCTTATAGCACAGTGGTATTCCATCACAATCATTATACCACAATTTGTTCAGCCATTCCCCAATTGGTATTGCTGGGTCAAAGGGTACAAGTAATTTAATATCTCTTCGGACATAATTCCAAATTGCTCTCCAAAAAGGACAAATCATTTTACAATTCCACCAACAATGAATTAGCGTCCCAATTTTTCCACATCCTCTCCAACGTTTGTCACTTTCCTCTTCTATCATTTTAGCCATTCTGGTAGGTATAAAACGATATCTCAGGGTTGTTTTAATCTTCATTTCACTATGACTGTAATTGATTTCTTCATTAGAAAACTGTCTGTTTATATCCTTTGGCAATTCATCAATTGGGGAATGACTCATGTTATAGATTTGACAAAATTCTTTATATATTTTAGATATGAGACTTTTATCTGATAAACTGTCTATAAAAATTGCCTTTTGTATAGTGTTTCCATTGGATTTCAAGTTCCTCCTCTCCCTGTTTTACTTTGTTTCCTATTGTAGCCAAACTAATGTGATTAGTATTCCCTTGCACTTTCCTGTTTCAATTTCTTTTCCAATTTTCTTTTTTTAATATTTAATTTAATTTTTTCTCAAAGTAACATTTTTATTGTATTTTTTTTGGTTTGTGTTTGTTTTTAGTGAGGCAGTTGGGGTTAAGTGACTTGCCCAAGATCACACAGCTAGTGTCAAGTGTCTGAGGTCGGATTTGGACTCGGGTCCTCCTGAATCCAGGACAGGTACTCTATCCACTGTGCCACCTAGCTGCCCTAAAGTAACATTTTTAACATTCTTTTTTAAAAAAAATCTTGAGTTCCAAATCCTCTTCCTCCCTCTCCCTTCCTTAAGAAGGCAAGCAGTTTGATACAGATTATACATTTTCAGTCATGTAAGACAGTTCCATCTTAGCAATGTTGCAAAAGAAAATGGAGACAAAAAATAAAGAAAATGAAAGGTATGCTTCAGTTTGCATTTAGACTCCTACTTCTTTCACTGGAGGTAGATAGATAGCATTTTTATTGTGTTGCAGAATTGTCTTAGGTTGTTTTATTAATGAGAATCGCTAAGTCATTCACAGTTGATCATTGTACAATATTGCTTTTACTGTATACAGTGTTCTGGATCTGCTCACTTCACTGTTATCACCTCATGTAAGTCTTCCTGTGTTTTTCTGAAAGCATTCTATGTAGTGATTTCTTATAGTACAGTAGTGTTCCATCAAAATTATATGTTATAGCTTGTTCAGCCATTCCCCATAATTTCCAATTCTTTGCCACCAAAAAGAGCTGCTATAAATATTTTTTATATTTATACACACACACACACACTGATCTCTTTAGGATACAGACCTAGTAGTGGTATTCCTAGGTCAAAGGGTATATACACAGTTTTATATAGCTCTTTTGGCATAGTTCAAAATTGCTTCCCAGAATGGTTGGATCAGTTCACAACTCCACCAACAATGCCTTAGTATCCCAGTTTTCCCACATCCCCTCCAACATTTGTCATTTTCTCTTTCTGTCATGTTAGCCAGTCCTGATAGATGTGAAGTGGTACCTCAGAGTTAATGTTTTAATTTGCATTTCTCTAATCAGTAGTAATTTAAAATATTTTTTTCATATGACTATAGATAGCTTTGATTTCTTCATCTGAAAACTGCTTGTTCATATCCTTTGACTATCAATAGAGGATTAACTCATTCTTATGTATTTGACTCAGTTTTCTTTATATTTGAGAAATATCAGAGAAATTTACTGTCAAAAATTTTTTCCAGTTTCCTGCTTTCCTTCTAATCTTGGCTGCATGGGTTTTGTTTGTGCAAAAACTTTTTAATCTACTGTAATCAAAATTGTCCATTTTATATCTAGCAGTGCTCTCTCTCTTCTTTAGTTATTAATTCCTCTCTTATCCATAGATCTGACAGATAAAATTACCATTCCTTTTTGTGGCCCATTCCTTCTACCAGAGTTGTCCTTTTGCCTAATTCAAAATTCACTTCTAAGCAACCTTTCTATTATAAATTAACCTAACATAACTGATCACTTTCATATTTTCTCCTCTCTTCTCTCAATCAAACTATACAATTCTGTCTTGTTCTCCCACTAACCCAGTAGCAGGGTTTTCCAAACTTTAGATCATAAGACCCTCTTAGACTAAGCAATCACTAAAATGATTGAATAGTTTATAGTACAACTCCTTATAAATAAATAGACTTGGGTTGTAAAGTGCTTAGTACGGTATCTGGCACATAGTAGGCATTATTTTTAAAAAGAAAGAAAGAAAGAAAGAAAGATACACAGAGAATTAGATTGATTTGAGCTATAACCCATAAAAGAAGAGTAAGACTTTTAGACCTTAGGAATCATTTAGTAAATTTCATAAATTCGAAAATTTTAGACCTAGAGAAAAGTGAAATGACTGCTATAAACCAAGTTATTGTTAGGGCTGGTATCCACTTTTCTTGATTCTTGGTCCTATGGCCTTCCACCATACTTTGACTATTTAATTCTGAGATGTACTTCTAATTTAATTCATATTTTTTCAGTAAATCAGAAACATATATATTATGTGATTGGAGCTTATGAACATGTTTTCTTGTTAACATCAACTTTTTTATGAGTTTGTGCATTCAGTGACACAATTCTTAGTTTAAAATTGTTTTATGAATTAGAAAATTATCAACAGATATGAACATTTCTGTATACAAAGAAGACTAGGAAAAAGGATTCTATGTGAAACCACATGTCTATTGCATATAGCTTTTTTTAAAAATTAAATTTAACACTATAGTACCACCATTACCCTACTTTTCTATATCCATGTCTGAGCTTCTTCACTCTTCTGTGTATGTTTAAATGATGCTTTGGGGGGGGGGTCATCACTATCATTGTTCATGTTCAGTCATTTTTCATTTGTGTCCAACTCATCATGACCCCATTTGGGGTTTTCTTGGCGAAAATACTGGAGTAGTTTGCCATTTCTTTCCCCTGTTCATTTTACAGATGAGGAACTGAGGCAAAGAAAGTTAAGTGACTTGCCCAGAGTCACACAGCTAGTAAATGTCTAAAGCCAGATTTGAACTGAGGAAGATGGGACTTGCCGACTCTAGGCCTGGCATTCTATCCACTGTGCCACCTAGCTACCGTGCCACTATCACTACCCCCCCAATTAAAAGTCCTCCCTTATAACAAGTATAGTAAAACAAAATTCTTTTGTAGTGTTCAATTATGAAAATGTATGTCAGATTTTTGTATTTATAGTCTCTACTAGGGAGTGGGAGTCATGCTTAGTTATCTAGAGTTGTAATTGATCTTTATATAAAAAACTCAAATTTATGTTATCAGAATTGTCCATTTTATCTCTTATACTTCCCATCTATAGTTTGTCAAAAATCCTTCCCATTTATAGTTGAAAAAGGGCCTTTCCTTGTACTGTTTTTTTTAATATGACATAACCATTTATCTCTAGATCTTATATTCATTTAGAGTTTATTGTGACATGATACGCGATATAGATCTAAGCAAAATTTTTCCAAACTGCTTTCTAGTGATGTTTTGGGTTTTTTTTTTTTTTGGTGGGGCAATGAGGGTTCGGTGACTTGCTCAGGGTCACACAGCTAGTGAGTGTCAAGTTTCTGAGGCCAGATTTGAACTCAGGTCCTCCTGAATCCAAAGCCGGTGCTTTATGTACTCTGCCACCTAGCTGCCCCTCCAAACTGCTTTCTAATTTTTTCAGCAGTTTTTCTTGAGTCCTTGTCCTAGTCAGTGTCTTTGGGTTTAACAGAACATACTGTGCTATTCTATTTAATTGATTCTGCGTCTTAAGTAATGAACCTGTTGCATTGATCAACTTTCTCTGTTTTTTAACCAATTGCAAGTTGTTTTGATGATTATTGCTTTGTAGTATAGTTTGAGATCTTGGACTGTTTAGGCCCCCTTTTTCTTTTCATGGTTTCCAATTTTTAACTTTTTGTTTCTCCAAATGAATTATATTATTTAGTTCTGTAAAATAATCTTTTGATAGTTTGGCTATGTCATTGGATCTACAAAATAATTTAATTTATATTTATTGCTGAGCTTAACTAAGTGATTAATATTTATCCAACTATTTGAGTCTGTTATTTCTGAGAAGAGGATTTTTAAAAAATGAGTTCATATATTTTCTTTGTGTGCTTTTTATACAAACAAAAAGAATTGTCATATAACCAACATACTTTTCACAAAAGAACCTGTAAATAATTTTCTTAGGACTGTTAGTCTTACTTTTGTTGAACTTTGTTTTTCATCAGAAAAAGTACAGGATTTGTACTTTTAAAATATCCAATAATTTTAGCTATTGCATTGCACTTGCCCCTTCTCCTTTCAAGAATCCTCTCAGTGCTATTTAAGGTGTGAGGCAGAGCTCTGCAGATCAGAAAATAGTATTGATTTAATAGATTCTCTAACTACATGTAATAGTTTTGACAGTTAATGTTCTTTATCCATTTATTTTTTTAGCTCTGTGGATTGCTAGACTGATCTCTCAAGTCACTGAATCTCACTTAAGAGATCCTCAGTGCAATTAACATATCATCCACCAATAGTAACATCTGAAAAATCTCATCTTCTATATATACTATATTACTTAATAGTATTTTATTTTTTTTCCAATTACATGTAAGGTTAGTTTTGTTTGTTTTTTAAATTTTTTTTTTACAGTGAGGCAATTGGGGTTAAGTGACTTGCCCAGGGTCACACAGCTAGTAAGTATTAAGTGTCCCAGGCCGGATTTGAACTCAGGTACTCCTGAATCCAGGGCCGGTGCTTTATCCATTGTGCCACCTAGCCGTCCCAGGTTAGTTTTTAACATTCATTTTTGTAAGATTTTTAAGTTCCAGATTTTTCTCTCTCCCTCCCCTCCCCCAAGATAGCAAGCAATCTGATATAGGTTATACATGTATAATCATATTAAACATATTTCCACAATAGTCATGTTATGAAAAAAGAATCAGAACAAAGGGGGAAAACCATGAGAAACAAAAAACAATAAAAAGGAAAAAATAGTATGCTTCAATATGTAGTTTAGACTCCACAGTTCTTTTTCTGGATGTGGATAGCATTTTTCGTCATGAGTCTTTTGGAAATGTTTTGGATTATTGTATTGCTAAGAGCTAAGTCTATCATAGTTGATTATCACACAGTGTTGCTGTTAACTTGTATAATCTTCTCTTGGTTCTGCTCACTTCACCCAGCATCAGCGCATGTAAGTCTTTACAGATTTTTCTGAAACCTGCCTGCTCATCATTTCTTATAGCACAATAGTATTCCATTACATTTCTATACCACAACTTGTTCAACAAATGATGGACATCCCCTTGCTTTCCAATTCTTTGCTACCAAAAAGACAGCTGCTATAAACATTTTTGTACATGTGGGTCCTTCTCCCTTTTTTATGATTTCTTTGGGATACAGACCTAGTAGTGGTATTATAGCAAGGATTCTTTTTTTTTTTTTTTTTTTGCAGGCAATAGGGGGTTAAGTGACTTGCCCAGGGTCACACAAGCTAGTAAGTGTCAAGTGTCTGAGGCCGGATTTGAACTCAGGTACTCCTGAATCCAGGGCCGGTGCTTTAACCACTGCGCCATCTAGCTGCCCCACATAGCAAGGATTCTTAAAACTGGCTGTGTGAACTTTTGTTTTCTGCTATTTATTACTGTGTGAACTTAGGCAAATCACTTAACCTTTGGAAGTCTCAATTTTTGTATCTATAAAAGAAGGCACTTCTCGGATTCTGTCCAACTCTGTAAAACTTTAATATGTAAACTGTTGTTCCCTTTGACTACCATGTTTCCCTCCTTGGCAAGGAAATTGAATATTTTCTAGGTTCTTTTTACCGCATCTTTGTGGCAATCTGAATAGTCATTGTAAAGGTTAATGCCTATACTTTTATTCATTTCCCATTTTTTCAGTGACAGCAGCTTCCTTGAATGTCTGGGTATAATTGTAACCATACTCAGCTTATTTATCCTTTCTAATTTGATGTCCATTTGCTTTAATGACTTCATAGTCTAACTGTACACTGGCTAGTAATTTAGAAATTAATCCCACATTAATAATAATTTCCTATCTGTTAAGATATAATCATGTTAATTTTTGTGATGTTTCATGTTCATTATGTCCATTGCCTTCTGACTGCAGTCATGATACACAGGTAGGAGGTTTCTGAAAACACTGCACTCTTATCCTCTTATTAATCTTTATTCATATTTTCCAACCTTTTTTTTTCCTGCCATGCTACTCTGAGATCACCTTTGCATTAAAGTCACCAAGAATCAGGCATATAAACAATTTACTACTTTAAAGAGCTATATGTTGTTACTATCATCAGCAACATATGAAATGATTTGGTTTGGAGGCTTTCATAGAGGATTTCTGTAAATGACTCATCATCCTATGCTACAGTATAATTGCTTTTATGATCGTCTTTTTACTTTGTTCATCATAAGCACTACAAGGTAAGATGATCGTGTGTCCAGTGAAATATTTCTTGTTGCCTTCGGTGCATTACGAAACCAACTCTCACAAGTCCCTATTTGAACTCTCCTAATGCAACTACGTTATACTTTTAGGTTTAATTTATGGGTCAGTATTGCTATAGTTTATTTCTTCTAATGGTATGTCAACTGGCTTATAGAATCAACAATTAAATTACTGTTCATAGCAGTCTAAAAATTTTATGATACTTGGTACTTTGTGTTCCATTTTCTGTTATTCTGCCACTTTGACCACAAAGGTCAAAGGAGGTCAGAGACATCTGAGGATCCAGTTGTGTTTTGTTTCATGGGTTTCTTTGGCCAAATAATTCATCATTTAGTCACCAACCTTCTCATAGATGATTCTCTTACTTAGGGATAATATTTGGCCAGCAGATAAAATCTGTCAGTTGGACCTTAACTTGGTTTTAACAGCTTGGTGTAAAATGTGCCAGAATTTATGTTCTACTGGAAGTTCTCCTATGTGTTGTCTTTCTCCATTAGAATGTGAGCTCCTTGAAATCAGGGACTGTCTTTTTGTATTTGTATTCCCAGCATTTAGCACATAGAAAGTGCTTCAAAATACTTCCTCTTTCATTCATTCATTAAGAGCAAAGGATAGGGGGCAGCTAGGTGGCACAGTGGATAAAGCACCAGCCCTGGATTCAGGAGGACCTGAGTTCAAATCCAGCCTCAGACACTTGGCACTTACTAGCTGTGTGACCCTGGGCAAGTCACTTAGCCCCCATTGCCCCGCCCCCCCCCAAAAAAGAGCAATGGGTAACATCACTATAATGAAAAGGCACAGTAAGATGTTTGTGAAGGATTACCACCATATAGCTCTTTTCATCATTTTCTCAAATGAGAATAATTTCATTTTAGATTCTGCTAGAACAATATCCTATGGAATGGAACTATTCATTCTTATGGGGAAGATAAGAGCAGTCATATTTTGGCAGTTCCTTGCTTATTAATAGGGGACAGTTGTGTGCCTAGTGGATAGAATGCTCGATAGAATGCTGGATTTGGCATCATAGTTCAAATCCTTCTTCAGATAATTAGTAACAGTATAATCCTGAACAAGTCATTTAACCTCTCAGCCTAAATGAGATATAAGTAATAGGAACAACATCTACCTCAGGGAAGACATGGAGATAAAATGAAATAACATTTGAAGTGCTTTATATAAAGCACAACATAAATGCTAGCCAATAGGCATTTAATAAATCCTAACTGAATTGTACTAGATTCCTCTACATATCTGAAAATCCTGCTAATTTTAACACTATCTGATACCTTGAAAAGTCAAGAGCATGTTTTATACATGTTCTACAAATCCTTTTATATATTTAACAGCAGTTTAAATTTTGAAAAATAATATTTTCATGTGAAGAACTGTGTTGACTGTAGTTTGGTTATTATAGAGGATTGTTTAAATGTCAGGAAGTATAACCATTAAAGCTTTGAGCTAGAACTCATTGCCTAGTAATGAACTTCATTTTACAAGTGTTTTTGCAGTGCATTTAAGCACCTGCTACATGCCAGACACTGTGCTAAGTTTTTTGAAATGTCATTTAAGGGAAAGTTTTATTAAAGTTATTTTCAGAGAAGTTAAAGTGCTTAGTATCTTTTACAGAGATCTCTTGCTTTTCCTTCCTTTAGAGCTTCTGCTTGTTTTTTTTATATATATATTTATATATATATATATATGCATACATATACACACATATATGCATACATACATCTATCTATCATCTATCTCTCATCATTAGATTGTGGGCTCCTTGAGGGTTGGGGCTATTTTTTGGCTTTATATTCCCAGAACTAGACAGAGAATAGCATTTAATAAATGCTTGTTGATTTGACCTCTCCCCATACTTAACCTATTTTTACTGAATCCTTCTGTTATTTGAATATGTCATCATTTTAATGTGATGGAATTTGTAGTTAGAACATGTAAAAATCTAATTTATCTAATGTTTATTATTAAACTGAATTTGTATTTTATCGAAATGAAACCACAAATTATAGTAATTATTAGTGATGTATATTGCACTGTTTTGTATATTGATATTAGGTCATTTTATTATAAAACAATATAACCAATACTGAAGAAATTACTGTTTTCAGATATAGTGAGGATGGGGAAAATGCTTTACCCTGTTGACATTTCAGAGTTGATAGAGATCTTAAAAACACATGATACAGATATCTATGATTATTTTATGACTTCTATATTTGACTTGATTGAAAACTTCGGATAACTGGGGGAGAAACGCACACACATATACATACTCACAATCCCAAATTAGTCATCTCAACTTGGGAGGAGAGTGTTCTTAATTTATTCTACAATGAACCTTCCCTATCTCCTTTGAGAATCCTATTTAAGGAAATACCAGGGAATTTTACTGCCTTTGTTGTTGTGAAAATTTTAGTAAATTGATTGTGCATATTTTATGTCTGTTCATTTCTTAATATTTAGTATGGCTTATAAAAAATCATGAAAGGTAGAGGGGCACCTTTTTGTGTGAAAAATTCAACTTCAAATATTCTGAGCACAATCTTTAAATAAAGGAACTACAGGGAAGAAGTAACCTGGTGTGACAGGTTTTATAGAATGAATGCCATTCCATAGGAAATCTATTTTGTTATATTTGATTTTTAGATGAGGTTAGAACAAGCCACTTTGTGCCTTAGTAGCTTTTTAGATTATGAAAAGGAATCTATAAGTAGGATCATAAGACTAAATTCCTAGCACTTTGAAAAGGACTTTGGAAGGGATCCTGACCATCTGAATGCACTTGGTAGAAAATATGCTGCAGGAACTTGTGGTCATGACATATAGTCTCTCTGGAATTTGGAGTTCTTGTGAAACAAGGATCCTCAAACCTTTTCTATATACATTTGGGTGTCTGATGAAGCCTATGGACCCCTTCTCAGAATACTGTTGTTGCTTTTTAAAGAGGCTAAACTTACTGTTTTTTTTTTATTTCTAAGAGCTTTTTTTTTGCAGTAAATAATACTCCTTTATTTAAAGTTTTGAGTTCAAAATTTTATCTCTCCCTCCTTCCCCCCCTCCCTGAAGCAGTAAGCAATCAGATATAGGTTATACATGTGCAGTTATGTAAAACATTTCCATATTAGTCATTTTGTAATAAGAAAACTTGAATAAAAGAAAAAAATGAAAGAAAGTGAAAAATAGCATGCTTCAGTCTGTGCTCCATCAATATCAGTTCTTTCTTTGGAGGTAGATAGTATGTTTCTTCTTTCTTTTTTTTTTTTTTTCAGTGAGGCAGTTGGGGTTAAGTGACTTGCCCAGGGTCACACAGCTAGTAAGTGTTAAGTGTCTGAGGCTGGATTTGAACTCAGGTACTCCTGCCTCCAGGGCCGGTGCTCTATCCACTGCACCACCTAGCTGCCCCGATAGTATGTTTCAGTAGTCCTTTGGGATTGTCTTGGATCATTGTATTGCTAAGAACAGTTGTCATTCATAGTTCTTCATCAATCCATATTGTTGTCACTGTGCACAACATTCTTTTGTTTCTGCTCACTTCACTATACATCAGTTCATACAAGTCTTTCCAGGCCTTTCTGAAATCATCTTGCTTGTTAGTCAGAGTAATGTTTTTAAATGTATAAAACTAAGTATGTAAGATTTCATAGGAAACAAATACTGAAACACAGTTATCAGAATTTTAAAAAGCAAGTTCAAGAGAACCAGGATAATTTTGTACTTAGAGCAATATTGTAATAATAATCAACTAAGATCAGTAGCTGATCAGTATCCACGATCCTCTGATCAGTGATCCACTTCAAGTACAGGAAGTAATGATAAATAAATGTACAAAGAAAACATAGTAAGCACTTAGGGTGAAGTTTTAGGACTCTTGTAGTATAATTTTAATATCATTCATCGTCCAAAATGTTTTCAGAAAGAGCACATTTTCAAAATTATGATGTCAGTTGGTGGGGAAAGTGATCCTATAGCTATAACAATTATATAATTCAACATTTTCTCTAGCTATGAATTATTATATATAGCTTTTTTTCTTTTTTTTTTCCTTTTCCATTTTCTTTTTCTTTTTTTGCGGGGCAGTGGGGGTTAAGTGACTTGACCAGGGTCACACATCTAGTAAGTGTCAAGTGTCTGAGGCCAGATTTGAACTCAGGTACTCCTCAATCCAGGGCCAGTGCTTTATCCACTGTACCACCTAGCCACCACACTAGCTATGAATTATTGCAGCAGCTAGGGGGCACAGTGGATGGACTTTTCGAGTTAGAATCCTGCGTTAGTCAATTAACTGTGTGACTGTGGACAAGTCATTTAACTTCTCACAGCCTGTTTCCTTACTTGTAAAAGGTGGATAATAATAGCACCTGCCTTACCAGGGTTGTGAGGATTAAATGAGATAGCACTTTAGCATAGTGCCTGACACATAATAAATACTATATGTGTGTGTGTATATATGTGTGTATGTATGTATGTATGTATATTTATTCCTTTCCCTTCTAGTTTCTTTTTTCAATTAATATTACAAAGTTACATTTAGCATTTATCACGTGGGTCAGAAGATTGATTCAGGTGTGCATTTCTTCTGTGACAGACTTGGAACAAGGCATTTATTAACACTAGGGAAAGTTTGAAATTGCATTCTCCCATTTCAGAATCGCATTTCTCATGCTATGAGGAGGCTCTTTGGAGGCCTTAAGTTACAATGAATGTGACTTAGAATCTTAAAATTATAAATTTTTAGAGCAAGAAGAAATCTTTAGTGGTGATTATGTACTAGATGACCTCTAAGGTTTCTTACAACAAAAAAAATGTGTTATGTAGTCCAATTCCCTCCTGGCACAGTAATAATATTCCATCACATTCATATGCCATAATTTTTCAGCCATTTCCCAGCTGATGGTTATTTCCTTAGATTCTGGTTCTTTCCTTTTTTTTTTCTTTTAATTCTCTTTTTAGCATCATGAACTTTATTTTGCTTGTGACTTTTCTCTCCCCACTAGTATCTTCCCTCTTAACACTGTCCCCCAACTCTGCTTGTTTCCCTGTTGAGTTTCATATGTTTCTACATCAAATTCTGTCTTCAGTACCATTTGAAGTCTGCTCAAACACCAGTGGCTTCCTATTGCCTTTAGGGTCAAATATAAAGCTTCTCTTTCTAGCTTGTATGCCCCTTCACAATCTTTGCCCAACTTATCTTTCTATCTTCATTGTACATTATTCCCTTTTCTCTACTCTTTGATCTAGCCAATTAACTGTTTTCTCTGTTCCCTACACATAACATCCTGCCTCAGAGAATCCCTCTTTTCCTTCAAGTTGCAACTCTGGCTCCATCTTCTGAATGAAAACCTTTCTTAATTGCTAGTGTCTTCCCTCTCCAAACTACCTTGTATAGAACTACTTTGTATTTATTTGTTTTTATTTTTTTTCTTCTTTCTATTTATTTACTTGTCTATAATCTCCCCCACCAACTCCCTTAGCATATAATAAGCCCCTTGAAAAGGGGGATTGTTTCATTCTCTGTACTTGTATTCCCAGTATCTGACACATAGTAGGTGCTTAATAGATACTTATCGATTAAATGAGTGGAGCAAAAGTTGTACAGTGGATAGAGTGCTAGACCTAGAATCAGGAAGACCTGCGTTCAGATTTGGCCCCAGATTCCTAATAGCTCTGTAACCATGGCAAATCATTTGACCTCTGTTTGCCTTGGTTTCCTAAATTGTAAAATGAGGATAATAATAATAATACCTACCTCAAAGGGTTGTTATGAGGATCAAATGAAATAATATTTGTAAAGTGCTTAGTAAAGTGCCTGGCATAAAAGGGCTCTATATAAATGCTCATTTTCTCCTTCCCTTCCCCTTTCCGAAAAATTGCTAAAACAGCCTTAAATTTTAAAAATAACTTGAAGCTTATCAAAGAATCTTTGAGGACTAGCATTGGAATTTCCAGGAGTTGTATTTTTTTCCTTTTCTAACTAAAAGCAGTCTTGAATCATATTTTCCAGTGTGTAATTAATTTTACATATTGAGATGGAAGCTCTTTCCTGATTATTGTCAAAGAAAAAATTTCATTCTTCTGATGAGTTTTCTTTAACATTACTCCTACCTTACAAATGAGAGAAACTCTGTGTAGGTGACAGGAATTGAGTCCAATTGCAAATCTTATCAGAAGTGTGATAAGTATTGTTTACTTTAGCAAAGACAGGGGCATGTCTGGTATGCCCAGTACAAGTTTGGGCTATGCATTGCATGTGAGAATGAAAAAACAGCAGAGAGCTCTTTTTATTAAACCTCTCATAAACATTACTGAAATGAAGATACTGTCTTTGGAAATTTCCTTTAAGGGGTTTAGGAGTATAGCCTCCCCATCCATACCTTACCTGGAGAGACAGTATGGTACTGGAAAGAGCTGGAATAGGACTCAGAAGATGTGGTTACTGTGCAAACCAATATAGAAATGTGAGTATTTTTGATGAATTTGGGTTTTATTACTAGCTTCTCCACTTTATGCAAACTTGGATAAATCTTTTCTCCTCTCTGGTCCTCATTTTCCTCTTCTATCAGATGATAGGTTTGGACTATCAGATCCTTAAGATCTCTACCAACTCTGACATCCTATTCTTCTGACTGTGATTCCAGAAAAAAAAAAAAAAAGATCTACTATTTGGTAATGGAACTCGGGCAGGAAAAGATGCTTTCTAGTGCTTTAGAACAAAATCTTGGAAGCAAAATTCCTGTTGTGGCTTTTGTCAAGTCTGTCTAAGGTAGGCTAAGGCTAAGTACTATGAAGTTTTTTCTAAATGAGTTCTGGAAATTACCGTTACTTTTGAAGATCATAATATCTTATATATGGTGTATTATAATTTATATAGCTCTCATCATCTCATGGATTTATCATCTCCATGTAGATGATTCCCAGATCTCTATATCCAGCCTTAGTTTCTCTCCTCAGCTCCAATTCCACATCTTCAACTACATTTTGGATATTTCACACTAGCCATGGACATCTAAGATTCATCATTCCCAAAATAATATTCATCTTTCACTCTCAAACCCACCCTTCTTCTGAACTACCTGATATTTGTTTAAGACACCATACCACTATATATTACTAGTTACCCAGGGTCACAGTTTTGGTGTCATTCCCCATTCTTCATACTTCGTAATTCTTATTTTGTTGTCAAAACTTGCTTTTTGCCTTCTTACCATCCTCATCATCCCTCATCTGCACTATTGCAACAGCCACATGATTTGATTTCCTGCCTCAGGTTTTCTCCAGATGTAGGTCAGTCAGTAAACATTTATTAAGCACCTACTGCGTGCCCAGGACTGTGATAAGCAGTGGAAATATAGAGAGAGACAAAAGACAGTTCTGTCCCTTAAGGAGCTCACAATCTAAAAGGAGAGAGAAGCAAATTTTTATAAGCAAACTATATAGAGGATTAAAAGAAATAATTAAGAGGGGAGGTAGTAGAATTAAGAAGGGTAGGAAAGGCTTCATGTAGAAGATAGGATTTTAGTAGAGACTTGAAGGAAGCCAGGAGGCAGAGATAAGGGGGAAGAACATTCTGGGCCTGGAGGACAAATGCCTGGAATGGAGAAGAGTATCTTGTTTGTGGAACAGCCAAGAGGTCAGTTTTGCTGAACCAGAGAATATGTGGAAGGGAGTAAATATAAGAAAACTGGAAAGGTGGGGAAGTGGGAAGGGAGGGTGAGTTATGATGGTTTTTGAACACTAAATGGATTTTATATTTGACCCTGGAGATGATAGGGAGCCACTCAAGTTTATTAAAGTGAAGGTAGATGGTATAGTGGATAGAGTACTGGACCTAGAGTCAGGAAGATTCATTTTCCTGAGTTCAAATCTGACCTCAGACACTCACTAGCTGTGTGACCCTGGGCAAGTCACTTAAGCCTGTTTGCTTCAGTTTCCTCATCTGTAAAATGATCAGGAGAAGGAAATGGCAAAACACTCCAGTATCTTTGCCAAGAAAACTCCTAATGGGGTCATGAAGGGTTGGATGCAACTGAAAAAAAACCAACTTAACAAAAAGTTTATTCAGGGAGTGGGGTGGGGCAATGGCTTGACTGAACCTACATTTTAGGAAAATCCTTTTGGTGGCTGAATGGAGAATGGATTGGAGTTGGGGGAGACATGAGACAAGCAGATCTACCAGCAGGCTATTTCAGTAGACTAGGTATGAGGTGGTGAGAGCCTGCACCAGTGATGACAGTATCAGAGGAAGGAAGGGGTTATATTTGAGAGAAGTTGCAAAGGTAAAATTGATAGACCGTGGCAGCAGACTGCATATGGGGGATGGGAGTGGGGTTGGGGTTGGGGAGAGGAGAGAGGAGATATGGTTAGGAGTCTAAGATGACACCTAGGTTGCAAGCCTGAGGGACTAGCAAGTTGGTGGTGCCCTGGGGAAGGGTTTAGGGGAAAAGATAATGAGTCTCAGTCTCATATACAATTTTTAACCTTTTGTGACATGTCTTTCTATAAGACTGTTACTATGTTATATCTCCTTTAGGGAATTTCTATAATTATGGAATAATTCTGCTTCTTAGTATACCAGCATATTTACCAGAGTTCATCATTCCCTCAACAGAGAATGACTTCCTGACCCACCAAAATTTAAAAATACCAAAAAAAAACATTTGGGGGAATTGTATTTTACAATCTTTTGAGGGGGGAAGATTTATAGGTTTACCCGGATCTTTTCTGACAACAATTTTAGTATAGCTTTGAATAAAAAATTGAGCATCAAATTTACCTTTTTCCAATTGTCAGTGCTCTAGTCTTTAGACTGGAAAAACAAGTGTTTTTCTTCACATCGATGGTTAGCAGCAGTTTTTAAAAATTTGTTATCTTGCTGTTCTTTCAACTTAAGTAAGCCTTCACCTCCTTATAGAGGAATCAGCAACAACCTTTCCAGTTGCTAGATTCCTCTGAATGTACTTTTTTTTTTCAGCAGTAGTTAGGTCTTAGTGCTATTTTTAATTTTTTACCATAGTTTTCTTTGATTCTATTTTATTTAGTAGGAAAACTTGACTTACCCAAACCAGTAGCTGCTACAGTATTTCTAATGGTCATTGAAGTGTACCACAAGTTTTACATGAATTAAAATTAAAAGCCCAATAATAAGCAAACAATAAAACAATTGTGTATAGCACAAAATACAGCACTCCATTGACAGAGAACTTATAACTGAGGAAAATCAACACAATCCACTTTTATTTATTCTAGATCAGACATTGTCAGCCTAACTGTCCATAGAAGTACACAACCATTGATGTCACAAAACGAAAGTATATCAAAATTATTATTTGGCCTAAGAAATTTACATACCACTGTAGATTCCTTGGTTTTCTTCAGTTCAAGTTCAAGCTTTGTATATTCTCCATGAAGCCTTTCCTCATTTCCCCACACCTAGCTGCTTGTGCCCTACTTCTTTGTACTTTAAAATTACCTTGTACTTATTTTGCATTTATTCTAAATATATCCTTGAATATGTACATCTGGTTTCCCTGTGTAGAATGTAAGGTCTTTGAAGACAAGAATGATTCCATTTTTTCCTTTGTATCTTTAGTGCCTAGTACTGAGCCTGGCAGGTTAAGTGATTAAATATTTGATGATTGATGATAAAACAACTGTGAAGTAGATGGGGATTATTCCCATTTTACAAATTAGACAGTCTGGCATATACAGTGGAAAGAGCACAGCATATCGATTCGGGGGGGGGGGGGGGACCTGCTTTCATGTTGTGTTGTGGTGCTTGTTGACTTTAGCAAACATAACATTGAGCTCCAGTTGCCTTATCCACAAACATGAGAATATAATACTTAATCTACCAACCTCACACAGTGGTTTTAAGGAAAATGCTCTTTACTATAAATTGCTATTAAAATGCCAGCTATTAAGTTACAGTAATGATAATAAAATGGAATCTTAGGGATATTAAATTAATTGTGCAAGGTCATATTGTTTATCAATGACAGGATCAGAACTTGAGCTCAAGACTTTTGACTCTCCATTTTGAATGCCTTTTTAGGAGACTAAGATATACAATAGAAAGAAAATTCAAGTTTATTTTTGTCAACAACAAAAAAAAGATTTTACTTGTGGATCAATACGTCCAGATTAGAACATAGAGCCCCTGGCAGTGTGATCAGTATGCTATAGACAAGAATCATAGGTTCTTATAGTTGGATCTTTTTTTAAAAGAAAAAAATAAAAAGGGGCAGCTAGGTGGCGCAGTGGATAGAGCACCGGCCCTGGATTCAGGAGGACCTGAGTTCAAATCCAACCCCAGACCCTTGACACGTAATAGCTGTGTGACCCTGGGCAAGTCACTTAACCCCAATTGCCTCACCAAAAAAGAAAAAGAAATCTTTGATGTAATTTTTTTTAATATATTACTTTAAGCCACATTCTGCTACATTTTTATGTGAAACTGAATCTACTATGTAAAGCTTGTGTTTTTGTAAAGTACATATTATGTTTAATATGATGGTTCCAATACTACCTTGCTTGTCTGTGTCTCTTTGAACATAATTTTTAAAAATGTTTCATGATACTTGCTCTTTTTTTGGTGTTTTTTGTTTTTGATTACCTATTACTACCTACTCTGTCTCTTCCCATACCTCTCTCCCTCTTGCTTCTACCCCTGAGAGGGGGAAAATCTTTTCTTATAACGTGGAAGAGATCTTAAAAACCAATTCAAGCTCAGTTTTTTATAGCATCTCTGAGAGTTCCACAAGGTCCTTGATCATCAGAAAAGCCTTTGTTATAATTTTATCAAATGTGATTTGTTCTAGGGCTTTTCTTGTTGCTTTTGCTTTACTTTTCTTTAATTCACAATGTGAAATGGTTTTCTTACTCTGTTATGTGAATCCCTATGCTTAGCCAGTATATCACACCTTAGATTTTTACAGATCCTGTATTTTTTATGCGTTAGCTTGTTTTAATTATAACTAATGGGGGCAGCTAGGTGGCACAGTGGATAGAGCACCGGCCCTGGATTCAGGAGGACCTGAGCTCAAATCCAGCCTCAGACGACACTTGACACTTACTAGCTGTGTGACCCTGGGCAAGTCACTTAACCCTAATTGCCTCACTTAAAAAAAATAAAAATTACTATGTCCTCTTCTAATTATAACTAATGCAAATTAAGAAAATTTTAGATGCAGCTATCTTGAACTGGAGAAAGTGAATGAGAAGGAATTGTGTGGATAGAACCAGCATAGGGTTAGAAATGTTCTCTTTCCATTTTAGAGGCAAATTCATCGGAGGACAGACTGCTAAACAGAGTGCCTTAGCAAGAACTCTTAACAGAAATCAATCCCTTTTCCTATACTAGAAGTATGGTCAACAGTGGTGCTAAAATCAAAATACAGATTTCTATGGTTTAAATCAACATTGTTCTATGCATCAATAACTTTTCTTTAAAATTCACTCTTGAATAATAAAATGTTGAGACCTGTTAAAAATGGGAGTGTGATGCGGTCAACACAATGTCATACATAAAAAGGAGTAAGTAGAAGATCCCACCATCCAAAGGGAATCTTGGACTCATCTCTGAATCTTCTCCATGTCAGTACTGCATTATTTGGCAAAAACACATATCTTTGTTTTTATGCCTTGCCTTATGTTTATTAGATCATTAAGGAGGAATTTTCTGGGAATCTCAACTGATTTTTATATATGGATGGGAGACATCTTGCTGAAAAATCTAATATTTTTTCATAATCAACAAATAAACACAATAGGATCTCTCCATCTTTCAGTTAATTTTGAGATAAAAAGATGTGATCTACTGTTGAATATTGATTGTGAAAACCTGTTTATTCTCTTCTCATACTTGCACAGAAGCTGTCCTCAATTCTTAAATAGTTGAGACAACTAAATATTTTGTATAGATGGGAGAGTAGACATAGGGGTTGGTAGTCAGTGCTCTCTGTGAGACACCTTTACCTTCGATAATTCAGTGCAAAAATTTCCCCATACCTTAGGTATCTTCATATCTTTTCATATACCTAATAAATTGATTGGTCTTTCCATGCCTTCACAGTTAGGTCAAGTCTAGCACAGATTTATCCTATATTTGGATATCAGATATATGTATATGTATACATATGTGTGTGTGTGTGTGTGTGTGTGTGTGTGTGTATATGGGGGGGTAAGTTTATGATGTCATTTTTTATATCACCATAATTTCCCCCCAGTATCCCATCATACCACAAGAGTCATTCCAAATAACAAATATTTTTAAATACAAAAAAGGGGGAAAAAATCTGTATAACTGATTAGTGTATTTTAAAAGTCTGAAAATACTTGTAGTATACCACATTTATTGACCTCCTACCTCTGCATAGGGATGTGGGGTTAGAAATGTCTTCTTAGATTTTTTCCTTTGGAGTTATGCTTGTTCTTTGTTATTTTGCCACATTCACTTTTAATTTTTTAATTGTAGTCCTTTCTGTTTATATTGTTGTAGTTATTGTGTCTATTGTGGGGTTTTTTGGGTCTACTTCAATTTGCATCAGGTTGTGTAGATCTTTCCATACTTCTATATGTTATTCATATTCATCATTTCTTACAATATGATATTCATGTACCACGATTTGTTTTGCCGTTCCCCAATCGTTGGGTATCTACTTGGTTTCCAGTTCTTTGCTATCACAAAAAATGCTGCTTTACATATTTTGGTGTATATGGGGGCTTATTTTCAGGGGGCTCTCCAGGTCTAAACCTAGTAGTAGAATCTCAGGATCAAAGTATATAGAATAGAGATTAGGGCAACTAGGTGGTGCCCCTGGATAGAGCACTGGCTCCAGAGTCAGGAGGACCAGAGTTCAAATCTAGTCTCAGACACAACAGTTACTAGCTGTGTGACCCTGGGCAAGTCACTTAACCCCAACTGCTTTGCCCCTGTTCCCCCCCCCCAAAAAAAAGGTATATAGACATTTTAATCATGTCATTTGAATAATTCCAAATTGCTTTTCTCAGTGTTTATATTGATTCAGAGTTCTACCAACAATGTACTGCTCTGGCTGTCTTCCCACAACCCTTCCAACATCTCATCTTTGCCGATTTTCAAGGTGTGTCATCCTTCAATTTTCATCAAGTATCCTTGGGGTGACTTTGCTTAGTTGGAGTTCCCAGGTTTCTTTAGACCATTTTTTAGCCATCACAACTTCTTTTTGCTTTGTGATGTAATACTGCTCATACTCATTTATAATACTTTCTTTTTTTGTTTTTGTTTTTGGTTTTTTTTTGGGGGGGGATATTTCCCAATTACATTTTGTTTGTTTGTTTTGTTTTGGGGGTTTTTTTGTGGGGCAATAGGGGTTAAGTGACTTGCCCAGGGTCACACAGCTAGTAAGTATCAAGTGTCTGAGGCCAGATTTGAACTCAGGTACTCCTGAATCCAGGGCCGGTGCTTTATCCACTGCACCACCTAGCTGCCCCGTGTTTTGTTTTGTTTTTAAACAATAGTAATTCATTATTAGCCAGTTCAATTTTTGATATTGGGTTACTTCCATGCATTGCTCTCAGGCCACTTCTTCTAGACCCACCTGACATTCCTTCTTCCTTTTCCTCACCCCAAGCTTTCTCTCCCACCATATGCATTCCTAGAGCACTTTGTCTCTTCATTTTGCATCATCAGTCACTCCCTAACTTGTAGGGTACTTATCTTTGTTATGGGCTTGTTCCTCTGTGTAGAATGTTAAGATCTCAGAAGGAGCCGAGTCCTTTTGGTCTCTGCATTCCCACTGCTGAGCATGGATCCTTGCTCATTGTCTTCTTTGAGTTTGATATACTTTAGTGGTGTTTGGGAGCCATGCTTTTTTTTTTTTTTATTGTTTTTGGTTTGCGGAGCAGTGAGGGTTAAGTGACTTGCCCAGGGTCATACAGCTACTGTCAAGTGTCTGAGGCCAGATTTGAACTCTGGTCCTCCTGAATCCAGGGTAGGTGCTTTATCCACTGTGCCACCTAGCTGCCCCTAAGTAGAGTATTTTGTTTTTGTTTTTGTTTTTGGTGAGGCAGTTGGGGTTAAGCGACTTGCCCAGGGTCACACAGCTAGTAAGTGTCAAGTGTCTGAGGCCATATTTGAACTCAGGTCCTCCTGACTCCAGAGCCAGTGCTCTATCCACTGCGCCACCTAGTTGCCCCTGAGCCATGCTTTTTTAAATGGTAGGTAGAAGATAGGTGATATAAGGCAGTAGTTAAATGTTAAAGCGAGTATTTGTTTCTCCACAGTAGTAAGGTTTTTTTTGGATAGAGACTATCATATTTCCTCTAGGGCTTGCACATAAGAAGGTGCTTAATAGATTTATTCATGCATTTATTAATGCAGACTACATTAATAGGCATGAAAGAAGGTACAACGGTAAGAGACTTCAGAGAGGATATTAGTTTAGTATTTGGTTAAGGAAGATATGACTGTACAAAATTGCAAAGTATATTAAAGAATCAAAGAACAAGTACTATAAGAGATCTTCAGGGTAGGAAGAACTTTATTGACCACTTCAATCAAGGAGGGCTTCATGGGAACACTAGATTTTTAGTAGGACTTTGAAAGATGGTTAAGATGAAAATAATGCATGCATGAGAGAATTAACTCATTAATGTTTGAATTAGTGAACAAAAAATTGCAACAATTTTACCTTAAGTATATTTTGCTTGGGTTAGTATTAAAATGAGTGTTCATTCCTTGAATACTCATTGACAAATGGTAGAGGAGCCAGCATAGTTTAAAATTTGCAGCAAATAATATTAGTTGATATTAAATGTTAATATTAAATATTAGTTGACTATTTTAACTTGACAGTTGCATTTCAATTTGATGTTTACCTTGTTTATTTTTCTTTGTCTTTCCCAGGCTGCTGACTTGAGTAAACCAATAGATAAAAGGATATACAAAGGAACACAGCCTACATGTCACGACTTCAACCACCTAACAGCCACAGCAGAAAGTGTCTCTCTACTGGTGGGCTTTTCTGCAGGCCAAGTCCAACTCATAGACCCAATCAAAAAAGAAACTAGCAAACTATTTAATGAGGAAGTAAGTAGTACTCTCTGCTTTGGCTTTTAAGAACACCTTAAACAAAACTCATTCCCTTTTTTCAAGGGGCCCTTCTTTACACTTCTTTGTGAGCTGATTTTTATTTACCATAGATATACCAAAATTTGTGTTTTAAATTACCTTCTTGAGTCTTGCCTATTTCTTGATTAGTGGTATTTTATTTGCTTTATGGTATACCCTTATGGACCTCTTGATTCAATAGAAAAATATTCATTAACCAAATATTCAAAATTCTTTTACTTTAGAAAATAATTCTTTAGAATATTGAAAGTTGGAATTATTCATATTCTTGGAAAATTTTATAGAATAATTTAAAGAATTTGATGACTTTTGCCTTAAGCCATTTAAATGCTGTACTTTTTTGTGTGTATTACACTGGCATTATTTGGCCCACTGTTCACATATTGCTTTTGGCAAGGTTAGAAATTCTGGCAATTTTAATTGGATCACATGACAGAGCTATTACTAACATTATGACAATATTTTAAATTGTATTTTGAAAAGAATTACATGTGCCTCTACAGACAATCCAAAAATATGTCTTAGGGCTCATGAATATAGTATGTTGAAGTTAGCAACCAGATTTACTAATAATAATCTACAGATTTTATGGAGGAGTTATTTCAACTATTCTTGTCTTACCCCATTAGAAAAAACTTATACCTCAGATAGAGACTCGACTAGGTGATCTCAAACTTCTGTCCAGTTCTGAGGTTCTATCAAATAACATAGTTATATATACTTTTTAATATATATATTTATATATAAAACTTTATATATAACTATGTATATGTGTTGTGTGTGTGTGTGTGTATTCTTTGCCATTTTTACCTACTTTCACTGTCAAATGAAAGTGATGAGTGATAGAAAACATTGAGGCTACTGATTTTTCCATTTCCTGTTTCTAATACTTATGAGGTGTGTACTGGGGAAGTCGCTTAATTTCATTATGTTTCATATTGCTTTTGGGATAATAAAAGGAGAGACAGTGACAATATATTTGCTTTGTAGATTTATAATTTAGACTCCTTGGAAGAAAAGCACATTATCAACTAAGCTTTTTTTTTTATCCTTGTATTTTTAATATATGCAAAATACATTGATACACACACATATAAATTGTGTTGCTCAGAATATATATTCCAGTTCCCCAAAAGTAAAACATGTGCATGCATGTACATGTATTTTAGGGAAGACAGCTTTCTTGTTTAGAAAAAAAATTCCAATAAAAATAGCCCTATCCTGAAATTTTTTTTCCTGCAGTTTTTGTGGTGTATGGTATTCAACAGTATTACAGCCCATTAATTAGCAATAAAGGACAATTTTATAGATGTATTTAGTTTTTGTAAAATGGCTTGGCCTAATAAAAGTAAGAAAGTTTCATTGCATGGTAAGAAAACATTGAATTAACATAGAAACTTAATCTTTCTGGAAGTGTGTAGAATGTAGACATTCTGTAGAGGCATTACAGGTATCATTTTGTTATGAATGCAAAGTTGTAACATGGTTTTGTATCTTGAATGCTTTGGGATTGGGGTGGAGGAAAGGAAGGACAGTGTTCATAAGGGTAAAATCAGTACGGGCAGTAGTGAATAGAAAGAACCTATGAAACTTTCTTGAACAATTTGGTGGTTGTTTCCTCAGTGGATTAAATAGTGTAACCCTTAGACAGAAAATAAAAGATTGGTGTAGTTGGGGATGGGACGCAGGAAGGTTTGAAGGGGGAAGAGATTAGATGAGTCTTGGTATAGTGACATATCCTTAAAGATTCATCAACAGGTACTTATCAAGCAGGCCCTTCCCTTGTCTGAAATATTTACTAAAGATTGTCTTTCAGTTTATGCATGTGATTTTGGGGGTGAGGGGATGGAGGTGGGATGGGGCAGTAAGGGTTAAGTGACTTGCCCAGGGTCACACAGATAGTAAGTGTCAAGTGTCTGAGGCCAGATTTGAACTCAGGTGCTCTTAAATCCAGGTCTAGTGCTTTATCCACTGTACCACCTATGCATGTGATTTTTTAAAAAATTATTTATTCATATTTTATTTCATAAAGGGCCTTTAGGAAGTAGACCTGTGCTTTCATTGATATAGAAAAAGTCCTGGATGAAAACTTCAAATGATGTGTTCAAATCTGGATCAGGAAGCTTCATCTACCAGTTCTGTACCTTCTCTGAAATTTATAGTTTTAGAGAATTGTATATAACACTGAGAGATTAGGTGATTTTCTGAGTCTTCTTCCAAGATTAGTATTCGCCACTTGCTACCTCTACTTAGGATGTAACTCTTAAAAATTCCAGGTCTCTCCCTGTGACTTAATGCCAGTCAAATTGGCATAACTTTAAATAAAAATTTGTTGACCTAGAAAACAACAAAAAATCTTTGGACTTTAATATTTTATTTAGCTTTTTTGACAATGAGTTACAGGGTCAGCAAAGTGTTTTAAGAATGCTAAGAAAACACTTTTGCATTTTTTAGAGCTAGATGGGACCTCCAGCCCCCTTAGAGAGGGGGAAATGATTTACCCAAGATCACTACCCACATAGTTAAGTAACAGATCTAGGTTCAAACTCAAGTCCTGTGACTCCAAGTCCAAGCCTTTCTATTTTTTCAAAGCATTTTAAAGTGTACATTATTTGATCCTCACAAGAATCTTATAAGGTTGGTAAAACAAATATACACATTATACAAAAGATGAACATGAGTTGGACATGAGGGAATGTCTTTTAATCTAGAGCTGTAACCCAGAAGGAAATAAAAAGCAAGACAGAAAATGAACGGTCTTCGCTAGAAGAACAGAGCTGAGTTTGTTACTCATTTATTAGTTCAGCTCCTGCTGATTGCTTCTTCTTCTCCTTTTTTTTTTTTTTGGTGAGGCAGTTGGGGTTAAGTGACTTGCCCAGGGTCACACAGCTAGTAAGTGTCAAGGGTCTGAGGCCGGATTTGAACTCAGGTCCTCCTGAATCCAGGGTCGGTGCTCTATCCACTGTACCACCTACCTGCCCCTGATTGCTTCTTTACTGCATTCAATGTAACTTGCCTAACTTAAATCTGTTGCACTTGCTTGCCTTTTTCTTCCCTAATAGGTATTCTTGATTAAACCTCTCATTTGCCTATGTTGCCTATTAGATCCCAGCTGGCAAGCCATCTAGTCCAGACTTACTCTGGCTAACTAGGTCCTGTTATCTCCTAAAGCACTAACAGAGTTTTTTATTTTCCTTATGTGAAAATCTCTTGCCACTACCCTAGTGGCATATTTATACAGTCTTTGTAGGGAAGGCTTTTGATCAGAGGTAAACCATAGACTTGTGAAACATGAAACCAGTTGCTACATTGGCCCATGTTCCCTGTGTATAGCCAGTAGATGTCAGCCTTATGTTGAACATCAGAGCAGACACTATTCTTTTCAATCAGTGGGGTTGGATAACGAGGTTTGAAACTTGCCGACAATTTGAGTCATAAAGCCAACAACCAAACCACAAGCAAAATTTTAAACTTAGTATCAAAGTGCACATGAGCGCGCGCGTGTGTGTGTGTGTGAGTGAGAGAGAGAGAGAGAGAGAGAGAGAGAATTGTAATTAAGGAATTATATGTTAGAATAAGGTTCATCTTTTCAGGAAAGATTTTTGCTCCAGAGTCAGGTTTCAGATGAATATCATTTCCCCCCAGAAAACAAAACAAACCTAAGTTATTGTCATTCATAATTACTAATCATGATCATAATCAAATTACAAATTTTGCAGTTTTTCACTTATGCCAAACCAAAGAAAATTCTAAGTACTTGATCCTTTCTAACCGTAGAAATGATTATACTCTGTTTTGGATATTTTGAGAATACATGAGAAATAGTGTGGTTTAATGAATAGAAAGCTATTTTTTAGGGTATGGAAAACTTGGTTTCAAGTCTTACTTTCTGTGTACTACTTCTCTGATCCTGGACAAGTCACTTCTCTCAGTGATTATAAACTACAGAGCAGGTACTAATCTAAATTAGTAGAGAGTTTCTTCACTATGATTTCCTTATACCAGTGAAATTAAAGGTACAATCCAAAAAAATACCCAGTTTTTACCTAAATTTTATTATATTCTCAACCTCTAGAAAAATATCTATTCAACTTTTTGCAACAGCACACTTCATTCTTTCTATAATGGAATTTAGGTTTCTATTGCTGGAAAAAGTAATTGACAGTCTTTGCCCAAGTATTACTGTTTATTATATCCCTGAAAGTGACTAAATGAACTTTACATAAAGAATGCTTTGTATATCATTTGTAAACACTTGCTGGGTACACTATGGAATGTAATTCCTTAAAAAGATTATCTTTTAGGGGCAGCTATTTGTGGTAAGTATTTATACTTTTATAACCCCTTTTTAAGGGGTTATTTAGCCCTTTGTAACTGACATTTGTTTATTCTGAGGTAAAAGCTATAATTTGCAAAAAAAAACCACAACACAATTGGTAAAATCTTCATCAACTGGCTTGTTAACTATAATATTTTATAGTAACTTAAATTAAATATAATTTTAGTTATATATAGTAACTATAGCATCTCATATTTTATTTTATGGTAACATTAAAAAAAAATTTTACTGAAGGTTTTTGTGTTTTATACCAATCATTTTCTGATTAACCTCCTCTACCCACAAAAGACCACTCCTTTTGACAACCATAGAAAAAATCCTAATATATTTCTAAGCTTAGACTAATAGTATAAAAATTAGCATAGGAAATTACAAACTATTAGCACCTAAATTAATAATTACAAGTTCATAGAATAATATTGTGATCTATTGCTACCTTTCACTTCAGCCTTTCAGAATTATTATTTTTTTATAGCTCAGCCCAGGTACCACCGCCTCTTTGACACTTGCCTATTTTTCCCTTTCTCCTCCCTCATTACCAGGGTTTTCTTGCTTGTTTTATATGCTTTTCTTTGTATGTGCTACCCCCTAGAATATAAATTCCATTAAGCCAGGGGTCCTTGTATTCCCAGCATCTAACCTAGTGCATTGCACATAGAATATTGGTCTTGGAATCAGGAAGATCTGAGACACTTATTAGTTGAGTGACCCTGTTTGCCTCTATTTCCTCAGTTGTAAAATGGGAATAGATAATAATTGCACCGACCTCATAGGGTTGTTGTGAGGATCAGATAAGATATTTGTAAAAAGTACTTACCACAATGCCTGGGACATAGTAGATGCTTTATAAATAAATGCTTATTTCCTTGCCTTTTCCTTTTCCCCTTCTTTTCATAAAATTAAGTTGAATTTTATACCTTTAGTAATTGTGAAGCTTAACCTAGAGCTATTCAGTTTAAAAAACATTTATTAAGCATCTACTTTGTATTATTGTAGACATTGGGTAACATAAGTATAGAGAAGATATGGTCTCTGCCTTCAAGGAAAATTCAATTTAATCTAGTTTAGGTATATAACAGAAATAATTAGATTATGAAATCATTAAGAAAAGAAGTGGGTTCTAGGAAGAAAATGTTGCCTACCAATATGCACCACAGCTAGGAGAAAGGTAAGCTTCAAATATAACCTTAAGTTGGAAGTAATAGAAATATATTTTGCAGGGAGAATTTCTAGATGAAGTAGCTTTTTTTTTTTTTAAGTGGGACAGTGAGGGCTAAGTGACTTGCCCAGGGTCACACAGCTACTAAGTGTCAAGTGTCTGAGGCCAGATCTGAACTCGGGTCCTCCTGAATCCAGGGCCAGTGCTTTATCTACTGTGCCACCTAGCTGCCCCTGAAGTAGCTTTTGATATGAGCTGTTAAGGCAGTGTAGGAATTCAATGGGAATAGGGGAGAGGGAGAAAATTTCAGACATAGAGAACAATGTGAGCAAGGCCCTGAAGTTTGAAACAGAAAGGATACATACAGATTAGCCTAAGTGCATAATGATATACAGACAAATTAATAATATAAAACTGAGGTGGGGCAAAATTTCAGAGGGCCTTGAATATCAGATAATAAGGAACTTTAGAAGATCTTTGAGAAGAGAAGCAGTATCATCCTTGTCATCCTGTTAGCTGGCATTTAAGCTAGCTTTAAGGTTTACAAAGCACTTTAAAAATATTATCTCATTTGATTCTCACAAGAGCTCTGGGAGGTAGGTTCTGTTATTCCTATTTTACAGATGAGGAAACTGAGGCAGACATTTAGGAGACTTGTCCCAGGGTCACACAGCTAGTGCTTTATCCACTGTGCCACCTAGCTGCCCTCAACCCCTTGGCTTTTTAAATCTTTTAAAAATGTCTTCTACTAAAAGATTTCAATGTAGTAAAGACCAATTGAACTTTGGTCCTATATAATTAAATCTAAAAATTCCAAGAGGAGTTCTAGATTAAGTACCATTTATTTTTCATATATTATTTTGGTATTTTATTTTTCTTGTCCCTTGAAAAATGAATGATGTGAATCCCGCTGTGCTGTTTTCAAATGTAATTTTCAATTTCTATCCTCAAAGTGTCACAGGTATTGAGCTAGCAGTATTTCCAGTCATGCATTTCAAGGTCATGCTTACTTGCCTCAATTTCCTCATCTGTAAAATAAAGGGTTTGAGTATTACACTTAGTGTCTTCCAGTTTTTTATATTCTACGAGTCATTTTTATTACTGCCTGTGTTGATGTGTATTCTAATTTCCATATTTCAAATTGAATGTTTGAACATTGTAGTTCAAACCCAATTTTGAAATTGTTTCATAACTCCAAACCACCTGTTGCTAGACAACTTGACATGTAGATTGTGGCTCTTCTAAGACTTTCTGCAGTTATGTATTGAATAAGTTTAGAAATCTGCCTTACCATAGCCCACTAATTACTTTTAATTTCTAAAAAGAACTATTGAACAAGAAGTTACATCTTCATCACAGTAAAAATGTAGACAGACATTTATTTTAAATGATCAAAAGAACTTTAGCTCTCAAGGATCACAGTGCTAACTTTATTCCAAGAACACAAGACTCCTGAGATGGCATTTGTGAAATTCCAGCAAGTCACGAGAATATGTGACTTAGAAATTGCTGGAGACCTGATCAAAATAGTTGACCATTCCAGTAAAGCAGTACATTTGAAGACTGGGTAATATTCTGGGGGAAAGTTTGAGGACATTGATAATTCTAAGTGATACCTTAAGATTGGATCATTTTAAGAATTAGTGGTACAAAAGAGACAATAACGTTTTTAGCAGTTACAGTGTGAAAGAACAAGATAAATCTTGTAGGCAGTAAGTAACGAATCTTCTACATCATTCCTTGTGTTTTTGGTGAACAATGGCTTTGGTTTGAACAATGGCTCCCTACCATATGATGCGAGTGAGTAAAGATGTCATTAAATCGTTCCATTTTATATATATTTGGTAGTACAAAGTAGAATGTTTAAATGAAGGATCTTAACCTAAGGAAAATGTTTCCCTAACTTAAAGAGGAAACCCAAGTCTCACATAATTCAGAGCATTCATATTATCAGAACATCTTAGATGCATTTTCTTAATAGATAGTTTTGAAATGTAAAATTTCCTCATTTTGACAGCCATTTGTTTTCTGCTTTATTTTCACAGAGACTAATAGACAAATCCAGAGTAACCTGTGTAAAATGGGTACCAGGTTCGGAAAGCCTTTTCCTAGTAGCTCATTCCAGTGGTAATATGTACTTATATAATGTGGAACACACTTGTGGTACCACAGCTCCACACTACCAGCTACTTAAGCAAGGAGAAAACTTTGCAGTCCACACTTGCAAGAGCAAGTCCACAAGAAACCCTCTCCTTAAGTGGACAGTGGGAGAAGGTGCCCTGAATGAGTTTGCTTTTTCCCCAGATGGGAAGTTCTTAGCATGTGTGAGCCAAGATGGCTTTCTGCGGGTATTTAACTTTGATTCAGTGGAGTTGCACGGTACAATGAAAAGCTACTTTGGAGGACTACTATGTGTTTGTTGGAGCCCAGATGGAAAATATATTGTAACAGGTGGAGAGGATGACTTGGTGACAGTTTGGTCTTTTGTGGATTGTAGAGTAATAGCTAGAGGCCATGGACATAAATCATGGGTCAGCGTTGTAGCATTTGACCCATATACCACTAGTGTAGAAGAAAGTGACCCAATGGAATTTAGTGGCAGCGATGAGGATTTCCAAGACCTCCTTCATTTTGGCAGAGATCGAGCAAATAGTACGCAATCTAGGTTATCAAAAAGGAACTCTACAGATAGTCGTCCAGTAAGCGTTACATATAGGTTTGGCTCAGTAGGCCAAGATACACAACTCTGTTTATGGGACCTTACAGAAGACATTCTTTTTCCCCACCAACCCCTCTCCAGAGCAAGGACACATACAAATGTCATGAATGCCACAAGTCCACCTGCAGGAAGTGGTGGAACCAACCCAGGAAGCAATGGAAACAGCATCACAATGCCTGGAAATTCTGTACCCCCGCCTCTTCCACGGTCCAACAGCCTTCCACACTCTGCAGTCTCAAATGCCGGCAGTAAAAGCAGCGTCCTGGATGGTGCCATTGCCTCTGGTGTCAGCAAATTCGCAACTCTCTCACTACATGACCGGAAAGAGAGACACCATGACAAAGATCACAAGCGAAATCATAGTATGGGACATATATCTAGCAAGAGTAGTGACAAACTGAACCTAGTTACTAAAACCAAAACGGACCCAGCTAAAACTTTGGGAACTTCTCTGTGCCCCCGAATGGAAGATGTTCCCTTATTAGAGCCTCTTATCTGTAAAAAGATAGCACATGAAAGACTGACTGTGTTAATTTTTCTTGAAGACTGTATAGTCACTGCTTGTCAGGAGGGATTTATTTGCACATGGGCAAGGCCTGGTAAAGTGGTAAGTTTTAATCCTTAATGCTGCATCAAGATCTAGAACTTGAATAGGTAGTGATTTTTTTCCCCCTTGTGGGAGGGATGGGGTATAAAATGAATGTTGAATGACACTTCTTTATGCTTAATGTAAAGCTAAATGCATCAGAGCCATAATTTTGGATACTGCATGCCATGTAATTCCGAATCATTTGACATCTCACCATAGTACATTAAAAAAAGGAAAATATATACAAATTACCAGCCAAGACAGTTATCCTGTTGGGAGTACATAGAGCCCTAAGGATCAGTTAGTGTTCCTATATTAGATTCTTGATTTTAGGAAAATCACAACAATGTGGAAAAACAGTGATTTTAAAATGCTAAATTGAAAGTTTCTGCTTTGACTGAAGTAGTTTTGCTTAAATTCACTGACTAGGCTATTATGCACTTAATGAGAGAATGTGTGTTCATTTCAAAGTCACTAATTGTCATTTATAGTCAAATTTTTTTCAACTTGATCTTGAATGTGGTTTATGAATCTATCTAAAATTTAACTTTAGGAACAAAGCATTGAGCAGTGTTGATATTCTTTTTACATTGTTATGGCAATCCATCCAAAGACAAGAGCCTTAATTTTTACAACCCATCTTAAGTCATTTTATGACAGAATTAAAGTTGTTTAATAAACATCTTTTCAAAGAAGCGGTTTGTAGCACTTTGCTTGAGATTCTGAATAGAATGGTGGTCTAAGTATGTATCCTGTACTACTTAAAGAGCCTGTAAGATGAAAGAAGTCATAGACTCAAGGAAGTCTTGGCAGTCATCAAAAGTGCCTCTTTGTCATATATAAGCCAAGATAATTTGTACCCAATACTCTGCTCTTTTGGGGGGTGGGGGGGGGGAGGTGCAACTGAGGACAAAGGGAGAAGCAAGTATTTTTGGTGAAGCTCCAGCTTAGACTTAGAGGCCTCAGGCAAGCTTCTTAGCTTTGTTTTTATAAAAAGTAATATACTCCCAAAGGCTTAAGAATACTGACTTTGAGTTTGTTTGGATTTACTTTTAAACCCAAAGGAAACGGGCAAAATTTTTGGTTCATTTGTGGCTTGTGGGTTTTTTTGTTTTGTTTTAAATTATTATATTTTATGATACCCAGATGAGTGTTAGACACTGGTGAATAGTTTAGCTCTCAGGACTCTCATTTTGATATTCTTTCTAAATAGAGAGCTACTGTTTTGGAGCTCGTAAGATTAATTGATTGATGGGTATCAAGGAGGGAATGTGGGTATCAAGGAGGAAAGAGTTGCTAAGTAGAGTTTTGTCATAAAAATTCTGATGCTCAAGTCAGTGGACCCAAGTATTGCTTTAATCTACAGTATTTGGTTGTAATTCATGATGTACCTTATCACTTGTTTAAAGCACTTCTCCAATCTTCAGAATGGTAAAATTGATTCTTTTGACTACATTTTGTCAAAATGCCAACTTCCTGCTTGATAATTTTTATTCTTGGCATTAAGGTTTGTAGTTATATTATGGTCTATTTCATTAAATCTCCAGATAATCAGAACATGTATCCAAAGTTAAAATAGTAAATGAAATTATAAGAAGTTAAAAATCTAATGATTTGTATCTCTTAATGAACAATTTAGTCAAAGGGTTAACTGAATGATGTGTTGTAGCCATTACACTGGTGCTGCCTGCAACTCTCAAAGAATTTGCTGGAATCATGTTTCATCCTGGCCTAGTTTTCTGCACATATAATGGCTGGATCCATTAACTTTATATTTATGAAACTCCTTAATGAAAAGTCTGTTTCTATTACCTTGTAATAGAAATAAAAATATATAATAAAATAAAAACAGTAAAAAACATTCTTTTGTATTAAAGCCACAAAGCACTTTTCAATTGTATTTTGTTTTATTACACATCCCAGAATATTTGTTCCTGGAAAGGGAGGAACATTAGTGCGCTATCTGATAAAATATGGTTCTTTGTTCCTAAATGTTAACTGATCCCCATAAGTAACTAAAGACAAACATTTTAGCAGGTCATTTCAACTTTAGGTCAGTCTAAATTTGGTTGTTAGAAAAGTAAATTAATAACTAATATCGTGTGTGCAGTTTTGTGCACAGACATTTTTAGAAATCCTGTTTCAAATGCTTCTGAGACATTGAGTATGCAGTTTCAAAATTCAAGATTGGGTATTTGTCCACTTTGGAAAGTGGTTAATCCCAGGTAAGTCATATTGATGCTGAAGTTATCCTGGTCTTTCAGATTCTAATATATTATTGCACATTGATATATAGTTTATTTTTAGCATAATTCAGCTAGATTACACTGACATTTAAGTAGACTGACATTTAAACATTTTTCCCCATTTCCCTGAAATGAAACTCAGTTTGATGGGCAAATAAACAGGATTTTTGCTGCTTGGGAATGAGGTGTTAGAGCAGGGACAAAGGTCTTTTTCCAAGAATATATGGCAGAAGGAACATGCTGATAATAAGTACTTAAAATTACAATTTATTAAGAATTTTCAAATATATAAAAAACATGGGAGTGTTTAGATTTGGGGCTGAGTTTTTACTTTATATTTACTGGCAAAAAGGGAAGAAAACTACATTCTTGTTTCAAAAACCTGTGTGTACTTTGTCACTTTAATTCTCCATCCCTCTCTCCCTCATTTGTGCTTGCTTTTTTAAGTAGTGAACTATATTGAAGGGTGAAAGAATAGGGATAGAGTGGGCCCTACTATGCTTAGATACAACTAACTCAGGAACATAGGCTCTAAATGGGTCATTCAGCAAGTATTTATTAAAACACTGTACCAGTCACTGTGCTGAGTGCTGGGGATACAAAGAAAAGCAGACATATCAGATAACATCATAAAAATGGTCCTCACCTAGCTCTCTGATGCATCGCCCCCTTTCATGGACAGGCATCAAAACACTTCTGATCAAGACAGAATGCAAGGTATTCTCCTGGACCAGAACTAATGTGTCTCTACAAATTACCCAAAAGAGAGTGGGATGGGATGCAAAAACAGTAGTATATCCTAAAATGTAGGGAGACAGGATGCTGTACAGCTCTCAGATCAGCAAATTTCAGAACTTTGTTGAATTTTTTATTAGTTTTTTAAACTTTGAGCTTCCTTACTGGGTATTTTTCCAAAGGCTTTTTTTGTTCATGTTCTATTAATGGGGTAGAACATCTCTTTTGATAGAAATTTAGAAATGAAAACAGCAGTTGACAAAGAGGAAGAAAATCAATTGAAAAGCATATTCAATTGTGGTGTTTTTTTCTGATTAGATTCTTAAATATAAAGAGGTAATAAACAGATAATTTAAATGAAATACAAAATTTAATTAAGGATAGGGTTTCCAACTTGTTTCCAAGTTGACAAAAGCACTACCCCCATGCTCAGTTTAAGAAAATTGCTTATTAGAGCAGTCTCTGACCTATAGTAGTAGTAGTAATATTAATTGGGCATTTCCCTTATCTTAACTTTTTGAGTCACTATTTCCATCGTCCAGTTTGATACTGATTTTTACCATGCACATAGGCAAGATTAATTCTTGGGGGTTGGGATGTGGGGTTGTATTATGTGAAATTAAAACTTAAACCATCTTCTTTGATTCTCATGTTGCAGAATGGGGAAATTAAAAGTCTCCAATCATCTTACCCCTCTCAGTTTGTTTTGAAAGCAAAATCAAAAGACTTTGGAAGGAAAAGCAAAATTGTATTTTGAAACATATATCTTTTGATTTCAACTTTCTTACAACTATTGGGAAAGTATTTTCATTTTCTTTCAGTGTTTTTTGTATATATATTTAGAACTTATATTTTTCAAAGGAGAGAAATGTTATGTAAATACTGCTCCTTGAAGCTTTTGGCTAGAACTAAGGATGCTGAAAAAAGATGGACAGGAGGAAACCATAACAAAGATTTCCCATACTTCTCACCTTAGAATAAAACTCAGATACCTTTGATAAATAGTGGGGGGGGGCAGAACTTTATGTATTTCATATATCTGTGGGTATACTGACACACATGTGTACTTACAATTCATACTTGGGAAATGTTTGAAATTCATTTTCTGTTGTCTAGCAGAAAATACCCTAGAGAATAACTAGTTCACTCACTTGAATAGACCTTGAAAATTTGCTGTCAAATTGATTATATTTATTTGTATTTATTTATTTAAAGTTGTTTTCTTCTATTCACAATTTCCTCTAACCTCTTGACTTTGAAGAAAAGTAGGCTTGGTTTCCACATTGGGGCAGGCTTCAAGTATCACTTAGAAAAATGCCAAAGGGCTAGTTAAGGCAGGCTGGCAACCTGCACAAATAAACTTTCTTTCAGAACTCTGTAAATGAAACTTAATAGTTGCTTGTCCAGGGGAGAACTTAGCAACCTTTTAAAAACAAGGTTTTTCAGATTCCAGATGCGTGTGGTACAGTATTGGGTTTTAGTCTAATAGAGATTTTGCTCAGAGCTTAAACAGACCTTATCCAAGTACCTCATGCTATAAATGTTGGTGAATGGGAAAGAGCAGTTTGTCTGTGTTTCTCTTGTAAAGGGCCATTTCTCTCTGACAAGTGATATTTTCAGTGTTGGTATTTCAGGATTCTCAGTTGTCATTTTTATTTCCCAACAATTTTCTGTATAAGCCTTGGGCATAATAGAGTTAAAATGAATCATTGTCATGCGATCTGAGTAACAAAGGTAAAAGTTGAAACTTCTGCACTCTTGTGTACATAATGGGGAGGGGGAAAGAAAGCCGATGCCTTCCTCACACACTTCATATCAGGCTAAATCAGGACTAATAATGATCATTTGTGACAAAGCAAAATGCTTGTTGCTTCAATTAACAAAGCCAAAAACACAACATGACCTTGTGGTATAATAAAGGATGCCTAAAGGTTAATAACCTCACTGGCTCTCAGCAATTATAGAATTTCCCTCTATATTCAACTATGACCTTTGAAACTTGGTTATCTGTTTTAAAACTATGATATGCCCCTGCTGTAGGAGAAAGTTATTAAATTGGTGTTACGAATATTTTACTCATTAATGAATATGTTACACAAAATCTAGGTCATCACTAAATTGCTATCTCACAACCTGAATGTGAATCTAATATACGAGATTTTACTTGTTTTTTTTTTTAATTTCTGTATTCTTGGGTTTGTTCAAGACTGCTAATGGTGATACTGTACAAAACCTGTATTAATATTTACCTTTAGTGAAAATCAAAAGTAAAATCAGATGTATTTCCTTTTTTTACAATTTCATCTAATTTCTTGAAAACTTGAATAAATTTCATAATGAGCCTTTCTAACATAAGATATTGGTAAATTAAGTTCTTAACTGTTGCAATAACTAATGAAGCTTTAATAATATCAGTGTTGTTGGGGTTTTTTAGTTTAAAAAAAAATCATGTTTCTGTTTCACACGGCTTTGTTTTTTAGCTGTTCAACTGTCTTTATTACAGCTAAAGAACCTTACTAAATACTTGATAATTGCAAAATACTTTGGGGTTGTCCACTGTATTATGACATTAAATAAAATGTGTGAATGAATTATAAATGTAGATAATTTTCAAGTCATTTTCTTCCCTGAGCTTGAAAATCTGAGTAAACCAAAAATTTTTTCACAGTGGGTATAATCAGGGCCCTTATTAGTTCAGTAGAAAAAAAAATAGCAACAAGCATCGTTAACACCACTTAGTTTCTGATTCAGAATTTTTAATAGATTAAACTGCATCAAAATTTTCTGTCCTTTATTAGTGCCAAATCAAATACAAAGAAAGCTGTTGATTTTAAATGTTTTCAACTGTTATATAAAGTTTAATTTTTATGATTATAGACTGAACTAACCTTGCATTCTAAGTTCAGTGATAATATATTTTGTTAAAATTTGACTTCACAAATTCAGACATGGATAATTGGGTTCTCTTCAGCCAAGCAAAAGCTGAAATGGAGACATTTTTTTATGGTTTTTTAACTCTGTAGGAGCTCTTTTCCTATGAGGGTTTCTTTCTATTTTCCTTCTCATAGCCTTGAACTAAATTTGCTTGACACCTTTTTCAAGATACACACTGTATTAGAAGTAGCTGCCTCCTAGAAAATCTAGAAAACATTTCTATTTTAAAAACTAATGTATAGATACGTAAGGAGAGAATGCCCGTTTTTGTGGTTTTAATAAGCTATAGACAGTTATTTCTGTTATCTTGCTATGAAATGTTATCCACTCACTCTCAACAGACATAATTGAAGTGGGCAGCGCCCTGGGACCTCCATCCCTGAATGCTTCAATGCAGGAGTTCCAGGCCTACACTCACACAAGTCACCATCAGAGGTACCACTGAGGTAAGGGAAGGCTAGCATGGAGAGAAGAATAACCTTTCATGGAAATGAAATGCCCACTTTATTTTCATTATTCAATTTCATAAAATTTCTGATAACACTGGGCCCAAACTTGGCAGTTGTAATCTCTCTCCTTTTTCTGTCTCAAGTCCCAAGTTTCTTTGGAAAAGTGGCAAAATACAAATTTGTTCTGTCCTCAAGGGTGAAATGTTTCTTTTTCCTTCTCTAAAACAATAGCATTTACCAGAAACTATATATCTGAGAAGCTCACATCTTCTTTAGCAACATACTCTTAAATAGCCAACCACGTAAGTGGCCCAGTTTCTATTGTGGCCCATGTCTTACTCTCTTCCTGGGAGATCTTAGACCAGAAAAGTATTCTCAGGTACATAGCTCCTACAAGTCTCTAGGTCTTACCGAATCTGTAGTTACTTTATTCGGTATAGCCCTTTAAGTCTGGTACCCTGATAGAGTCAAGCTCTGATATTCAAGTTCCCACATCTTTTCTTTCCACCATTTTAGTCATTGACAACGATGTTTTTGGTTGTCATATTGAGTCTAGAATAGCTGGCTTGTTGCCTGTATTTTTGAACATCCATCCCCCTACCTAATTCCCCCAATTGCACTTAACTGTCATAAGTTTAGTAGTTTAAGGATCTGTAACTTGTTTTGAATCTCCCCACTGACACCCCCATACCCTAGATATTGACTAATATATCTTGTTACTGGATCTTTAAGAGCTTCTATGGCCAAAAGACTCATCACCCTACAGCCAGCCTCATGAGGACGATCCAGGCTTAGCTGTTCCTCAGCAGATGCAGTTCACTACTAGACTTAATACTCAGTGCTTTCCTAATTTAAGACCTGAATTCCACTGCTCTAGTCTTTGAAAACATGATCACTCTGGTAGGACTGCAGTAAGCAAAGATCAAACCTGAACAAAATGCTTTAGAAATCTCTAAGACAATACTATCTGGAAATTGTTTGAAAAGATTTTATGAAATGACAGATTCTTCGCACCTACTTTAGCACTTATAGACTTCCTGATTAACAAAACAGCACTGGCTGTTCATATAAAGACTACCTAGCTAAGTATGAGGAGGCTAATCAAAGAGTTGACCATGGGGTAAAGAATTTTTTTAACCATAGTAGTTTACAGCAACTAAGGAAAACATTGAAGGAGTTCTAGTCTATATTAGTGAAGAGAACACCCATACAGATCGTTAAAGTTTGTAAAAAGGGGCTGGCAACTTTTATGTTCACTTTTATTTTCTGTTCAGAGGTAAGATTTGGGTGGTACTGAAGTTATGTTGACAAAACTTTTTTTAAGTAGGCTTCCAGTGGTGCTAGTTTATCACTGTCTCTGCTAAAAAGAAAAGTGTAATATTTAAGCAGTCGTTTAAGTAATTATCCCAATTTATTTCATTTGAGAGTGGAGACTTTTAACAATAGATGCAATCTGAACGGTTCCTTTATCTAGTAGGATTAGGTTAGGTATATGAAAGGCAAGGTGGGAAATAAGAATAGCACCAAATAAGAAGTCAGTCACTTTATTGAACGTCAGATTCCTCTTCTGTAAAATGAGAATATAGATACTACCTATTTTCCTAAGCTAATGTGAAGAAAGCATTTTGGAAAGCCCCACATTATTGTTGACTGACATTGGTTAGCTGTAAGGGGAAGGATCCTAGAGCTCACTGATTAGTCAGTAAATAGCTAATTAATTGCCCCTTTGCAAGCATTTCCTGTCCATAAACTTTTTGATTTTGGTATGGTGAACTATGTAACTTTGTACAGGTTCTAAATTTTTTCATTTATTTGCGATCTTGGAGAACCCAGCCTTCTATGTTCAGTTTAGTTTACTGGGTGACATGGAAACACAGAAGATAAGTAGAACTTAAAATCTAGAAGGCAGGAATAAACCATGTTCACAAATTAAAGCATGTTCTTATAAGGTAGATGTGATAAGGGTCATAAGAGGGATATAAAGTGCTACAATCAATAATAAACGTAGGATGCCTTGAGGAAGATGGGTCGGGACCATGGCAGGTAGTACTATGAATGGTAGGCTAAGTAGTTTGTGCTTTATTCTCTGGCTATGTCCAGGGAACACTGCGAATTCTAGCTCTCAGATTCTAGTTCTTACCTTCATGAAGTCTTTCCACATAAGCCCAGCCTGAAAGTAGATTTACCTTGAGCACTTTTCCTTAGTAGAGCTCTCCTTTCCTCAATCACGGTATAGTGTGTAACATTCATTCATACATGCATACATACGTGTGTATATACTTCTATAGATACCTGCCTCCTTCATTACAGTATAAGAGCAAGAACTGTACTTTATTGTTTTTGTGTCTATCCGAAAACCAGTAACCAAGGGGGTCTTGCATGTAATAGTCCTTTACCATATATTCAATTGAGGCATGTCATGATCAAAACTACCTTAATATTCAGATGTTTGTTCTGTTCAGGATTTCTTGTTTTATGACTGTCAGGTTTTATAAAAGCTTTTTTCCCTTTTTTTCTTCCTTTTTTTGGCTAAGTTCCAAGCAACTGGTTTTTATTTTTTGTTTTTTAATTAAGATCTTTTTTAAAAATAATTTGTAAGGGGCAGCTAGGTGGTGCAGTGGATAGAGCACCAGCCCTGGAGTCAGGAGTACCTGAGTTCAAATCCGTCCTCAGACAATTAACACTTACTAGCTGTGTGACCCCGGGCAAGTCACTTAATCCCAATTGCCTCACTAAAAAAAAAAAAATTAAAATAATAATAATAATTTGTATCAGTGCAGTGTAAAGGGTTATTTTTCTGTCCTTAAATGCAAGGTTGTGTCATTTTCTAAATGGCATCAGTTTTATCAGATTTGTACATATTTTAATATTGTTGATTCTAATCTAAATGTGAACAAATGGAACACTTACCCAAATTGAGAAACCTGGATTCTAGTTTAGCAAATCTCTTTCCCTCTCTGGATCCCACTTTCCCCGTCCATAAAGTAATAGGCTAGATAATACTTAAGGGTCTTGCATATTCTACAACTTAAATGGTTAAGATGCTGACAGTCTGAGAGCACTTAGGCACCCCTGATTTCAAAATAGACACACCATTTGCCAACATAGTGCAAATTCAATTAACCAGAATTCCCAAGCAGAGATCTTAGTCTACTTTTAGAGATAACAGAATGAGCACATATTTGTTTTTAAGCAAATACATTCCAGACTAGGACTCATAGCCTGTATAAATTCATCCTGATTTCTTATACTTTAACCACATAACAGTACAGTGAGCACTGCAGGTAGAATAGTGGTCCTCAAAGGACATTCCACAAGTTCTGCTAGTTGTCCAACTGTTCCTACCACACCATGCAATTTCTATAATCCCCAGCCTTAGCCCATCAAGCTGCAGTTTGCTACCCACTCTTCCCAGCTTGTGTGGGGAGGCACCAAGCCACTGCCTGCATTTTTAGTCCTGGGAAAGTCTAGAAAAAGCCTGAGGGGGTTAGAAGGGAGAAAAGCAGAGGAATCCCAAGTAGGGATACCCAACTCACTGGCACCTTTTGTTGCCAACTTAAACATTTGGGGGGGGGGCAATAAGGGTTAAGTGACTTACTCAAGGTCACACGGCCAGTAAGTGTCAAGTGTCTGAGGCCAGATCTGAACTCCTGAATCCAGGGTCGGTGCTTTATCCACTGCGCCACCTAGCTGCCCCTGCCAACTTAAACATTTAATGTGCCACACTGTCTCATGGCAAAGAATACTATCTTTGCCTTGAACTTAAAAAAACTTAAAGAACCACTGGTTTAGAATGATGACCTTGAAGTCCTATAAGATCCTTAAATATGCAAGAAATATTAACAGTACCATGTGGGACACTAGAGTTTCACAGGGATACATAATATAGTGGAATAAGCACTGAGCCATAAGGAGATGACTTCTAATATTGTTATTAACACATTAGAGGACACCAAGTGGGTGAGTGTTCCAATTTCTCTGGACCCCATGTTTCTCACCCCAAAGTGAGGATGTAGGACTAGATTCTCTAATGTTCTTTGAGCTAAGCATTTTCTCCTAAGGCATGAATGTGACTAACACATTTTTAAAAGGTTTTTAAGAAAGAAATTTTCTGCCTAACCTTCAATAACAAAGAACATCTCATTCCTGTAGCATTTTGATTGAGACTTTACTACATTAGCTTAACATCTTAAGTTATACGAATTTAGTAAAATTAATGGTTAGATCACAGTAGCATTTATTTTTAAATGAAATTTTTGGAGTGACTCAAAAGCTCCCTTAAGATACATTTACAATTCATTGTTAAGCTGCACTCATTACCTTAACAGAGTTCTGCAGGGAAAAGAAATCATACTGAATAGAAAAGGACCTCAATCATGGAATGGTAGAACTGGGAGAGACTAAGAAAGCATCTAGTCTTCATTTTTACAGATGAAGAAATTGAGGCCCAGGGGGCACTAAGTTAGGGGTGGAGCCAGTATGAGAACACAAATCTTTTGGTTTGTAGTCCAGAGCAACAGAAGGGGAAATGAAAACAAATTATGTCCAACCGTATTGGCAGCAAAGGCTATAAATACAGTCATGGAAATAGTAACTTTTGGAAAAATAGTTTGTTTGGTATTTTGGTCCTATTAGAATAGGATAATATAAATAAATAAAATCCTTAAGTGGATTTGTTACATAAGGCCCATTTCTAAGATTTAGTTCAATAAATCATGAAACTCGTTGATAGGACAACAGATGGTCAACTAAGAAATAAGCAAAACACATAGGGCCAAAGTTGTCCTCTGGAGCTCTCTAATTCTACCTTATATTCTTTAATTTAGAGGTATCAAATTCTCATGTAGCATTTGGTTGCTAATAATCGCCATGGCTAAGCATGCCTCTGTAACGATTGGAATGACGCCACCTGCTGGAGACTTACTGTAGAAGAGTTCCACCCGTGAAACGAAGGTCTTGGAGGGCAAGACCAGGAGTCTTTTCTTTGGCATCAGGAAGTGACGCTGGCTAGTGGGAGGAAGAAGGAAGAGACTGGCACTCGGTCTCGTGCTCTTTACTGGGAACACTGGTGGAGAAGACAGCTAGAAATGCGCTCTCCCTTTAATAGATAGAGGAATCTAGGCCTTTCTTCTCTCTTTACGAAATTCTTATTCTCCTTAATAAATGCTTAAAAGTCTTAACTCTTGCTAAAGCTTATAATTTATTGGCGACCACTCATTAGATTTTAGACAGTTTAGCCAGAATTTTAGCCCTTAACACCTCAAAGTCAAGTCTATTTTCACGCTGGTATAGTTAACTAAAACTGATCAAAAATGAAAAGTTTTGGAGCAGCTAGGTGGCACAGTGGATAGGTCCTCCTGACTCCAGGGCCGGTGCTCTGAGTTCAAATCCGGCCTCAGACACTTGAAACTTACTAGCTGTCTGGGCAATTCATAACCCCAATTGCCTCACCAAAAAAAAAAAAAAGTTTCTAGCATCTTTCCTACACTACTCCACACACCCCCCCCCCATTCAGCTATACAAACAGTAATAAAAATTGATATTATTATACAGTGCTTTAAAGACTTACAGATTACTTTAAAGGTTCTATGACAAATGTCTTCATTGGTTACTTTATTACCCAGCTAAACTGGCTGAATTTGTAATGAGTGCTTTGTATGCCTTACTTCTTAAGTCTTTTCTCCCAAAAGCCTTAGCTTTGCCTAACATTTTTAGTTTACAAAATTCATTCTCATTTGATCCTCACGATGGGGTGAGGAGGTAGTGATCAATAATCAGTGCTGGGGGGGGGGGGGCAGCTAGGTGGTGCAGTGGATAGAGCACCGGCCCTGGATTCAGGAGTACCTGAGTTCAAATCCGGCCTCAGACACTTAACACTTACTAGCTGTGTGACCCTGGGCAAGTCACTTAACCCCAATTGCCTCACTAAAAAAAAAAAAAAATCAGTGCTGGGGCAAGCCTGCAATTTAATTCTGGCTCCAAATCCACTGTGTGCTCTGTGCTATGCTGCTGTTGAGTTAATCAGCAAGCATTTGATCAGATGCCTGCCTACTATGTACCAGGCATTCAGCTAGACCCTGAGGTATGAAGACAAAAATTAAATAGTCCTTGCACCCAAGAATTGTGTACACATAAGCATATGTAGAATTATACATGTATGTGTATATGTTACTGGATCATGGCAAGGGTAATGAGGCAGGGCAGAAATCATTCCCAGGATCTCTATGGGGCACAGCAAGGTATTCCTTGTGGTACCTATGGGTTTCAAATGTAATAGACATGCAAAATAGGTTAAATAAATATATTTTAAAGCCTTGTATTTTATGGTTAAAATTTTCTTTTCTGCTTTTGTCAGCTATTTTTACCAATTCAATTTAATAACCTTTTATTAATCTCTAACTTGGTGCAGCTCATTATTAATCAGCAAGCATTTATTAAGGGTCCTTCATGTTCCAGGCACTGCTCTGTAAGTGCTGTAGAAACGAATACAAAAGTGAGAGAGTTCCTGGCCTGTAGGAACTTGGTCTGAGAGACACTATTGAGTTAGAAGCCTGGCCTTCTGACATAGAGCTTCCCTCCTTATGCATGCTGTAGATTGATGGCATTCTTTCTTGACTATATAGAGCCTATTCAGCCTTATCTACAACCCTCCCTTCATTCCCCAGGTCCTGAGCCTATACTTCATTTCACTTAAATAATATACATAATGTAACTGATGTTTATCGTGCAAATTATTCGTGTACCTACTTTAAGCATGCTCACCATCAGTTAAAATGCAAGCTTGAGACAAATGATAGGTTTATATATTTCTTCAGTTTTCTTCCCTACCCATCTTCAGGGGGAAATGTAATCTTGATAATCTGTCTTCAGTTTTATCATTGATTATAACCTTGAAATCATATTGAGGGTTCAATTTCAACATCAGGTCTTCATGGCCTTTCCCTATTAGGTAACATTTGTTTTCAACTGACACATTAAAATCCATTTACATTACTTGAGCATCAGGTGTAATTTTATCATTTTGAATTTGTTTTATTCGTTAGCGTTAGTATCATAAATAGTACAGGTGGTTTTATCGCAATTTCTCTGTGTATTTTCTTTTTATAGAATGTATGTATTTTTGGGGGGAATGCGATGGATGGATGGATATACATACACACTTATGTTACATAAATACATGCTGTGAGTAGGTATAAATACCACATATATATGTGACATCCTAAATTTCAAACTCATAAAATCTCAAAATTGGGGAGAACCTCAAAGGTCATCTAGTTCAACCTGAACCAAATGATTCCAGCTTCTATTTTGAAAACTTTCTTTTTTCTTTTTTTTTTTTTCCCCCTGGGCAATGGGGGTTAAGTGACTTGCCCAGGGTCACACAGCTAGTAAGTCAAGTGTCTGAGGCCGGATTTGAACTCAGGTACTCCTGAATCCAAGGCCGGTGCTTTATCCACTGTGCCACCTAGCCACCCCCGAAAACGTTCAATGAAAGGATACTCTTTGAAATACCAAATATATTGCCATTATGTGCATACTAAAAAGCATAATGTGGTGAGAAGAGTATTGGCTTTCGAGTCAAGTCTGTCTTCATGTCTTGGCAACGTCACTTACTAGATCTTTGACGGTGGACATCTAAACCTTTCTGGACCCATTTCCTCACTTGTTCAATAGGAATAGTAATAATACCTCATGATAATTGTGAGGATTAAATGAAATTATGGCTGTATAGTGCTTTGTAACCATAAAATGTGGACATACCCGTTATTATTCGTATAACGGTATAAACTTGAATGCTGTGACTGGTATAGGAGCCTGGAAGACCGGTGCACTGCCAGAGTGAGAGCCAGGAAGACCTTGATTCAGATTCCCATTTCAGACTACAGCTATGACCCTGAACAAGTCACTTAACCTCTCTAAGGTCTCAGTTGCCTCATCTGCAAAATTAGTTGGAACCAGTACCCCCTAAAGCCCTTCCCAACTCTAAATCTATAATCATGAAACCAGGTTATAAGCTTTACCTCTGAAACAGTGCCCCAGACAACCCTTTAAAGACTAATTAAGACAAATTGTTGATCTGGATCAATATTCATGAAAGTTGTTTATTTATGCATAGTTCCCACACAAATGAAATCCTAGGGCTGGACCAAAACTAGATAATATCAAAATGCTATCAAATTCTTCATTCTAAAACAGGAGAGGCACAATATCATTATTAGTATTATTTATTATTATTCTCAGTGTTTCATATATCCAGGGTCTTATTTTGGGTTTAGGAAAACTTCCCCTTAAGATCTTCTAAAATTGCAAATAAGTTTGTGTTTGTTTCTCTTTACCTACTCTCTAATAGAACCTTTTTGGATCTTTTCTATCTGTTAGGAAGAAAGTTGCCAATTGATAATCAAAGAATTCATTCATAATTTACAGGCTGTATCTTGGTATCCACATATTAAGTTCACTCTCTTGTACTTTTTACATTGAGTATTGCACTGCAAGGTTATTTTATTTGCACATGAAAATATATGGGTAAATTCTAAAAATGAAACACACTGCTACTTATTTAACAAGTTAAGCCTCAGTTATCCTGAAAATCTGGTTGATCAGAAAGCGCTCTCCTCTAATTGATGGTCAATTAAAGTTAAAATAGGAGAAGGGCCTGCTGGCTGGCTGCCATGCATTAAGTAATTAAATTAGCTAATGGCACCTTAAGAATAGTATGTATGGTTCAGAGAGTGCTCAGTGATCTTGGGCAAGGAATTTCATCTCTTTGCACCTCAGTTTCTCTCCTAAATAGGGACTAACTATCCTGTTCTTCCCTTCCTTCACAACATTGTTGGGGAAATTAAAAGAAAGGCACCTAGTGAACTTGATCAAGCATTATAAAAATACCTATTCAAGTAGGGAAGACAATGGATGTGGTAGAAATAACACTGGATTTGAAGTTAGGACACAGATGCCCTAGTTTTGTTCTGGGTTGTGGTCCTTTAGCTATCTGACCCTTGGCCATTATTGTCTTCCATCTGTAAAAGGAGTTAATACCACCGACCTCACTTAATTGTTGTGAGGATCAAATGACAGACTATGTATGTGTAAAGAACTTTGTAAAGCTGTATAAATGCTCTTGCCATCATCATCATCATCATCATCTCTGGAATACCTTTTGCAGTAACTCATTTCTGTAGTACTTTCCTCACAACTCTATGAAGTCAGATGTGAAATGGCATAGTGGTGGGAAATGAGGTTAAGAAAGGTTGAGGTCGGGGCAGCTAGGTGGTGAAGTTGATAGAACACCGGCCCTGGAGTCAGGAGTACCTGAGTTCAAATCCGGCCTCAGACACTTAACACTTACTAGCTGTGTGACCCTGGGCAACTCACTTAACCCCAATTGCCTCATTAAAAAAAAAAAAAAAGGTTGAGGTTAAGTAATTTGCTCATTGTTACACAAATAATGGAGGAAGAATTTAAACTTAGGTCTCCTCATTCCTAAGAGTGAGAGGGAACAATGTAGCCCATCCAGCAACTCACTGAGCTTGTCCTTCTGTAAAACAGGAATTTTTCTCTGAGCAGTAAGGATAAGTGACAAGGTATACAAAATACTTTCGTTTCTTAAGAGGAAGATGTCATATGCATTGAAGGTATAGACAAAACATGGCACCAAGAATGAAAGATCCTGGGTATGGCAATACTTCTGTCCTATAATGATAGGCTCCTAGTGGAGAATATTAACTCAATAGTATTCTTCTAATGTTGGATGGGCAGGTAGGTGGAACCTTTCTCCAACGACTTTTCTTCCTGAAGCACTCTTACAGACTTCACTTGCTTGGAGAAGGAATAATAATGAGGGAGTAAGTCAGGTGCAAGTACAACTCAAATACAGCTTGAGGAGGAAAGGTAAGAGCAGAAAGCTCTGTGTCATCATCACAGTGGTTCACTTTTCCTTTACAGGAGTCTCTGTTTTGACAGTTTGCTCATTTTTATTTCAAGAATGAGATTTAATTTTTTAGGTAGGTAAGTGGATAGTTTATACCTTTGAACCAAGCAACTTATCCAACAAACTCCCTTACCATATTCTGGGTAAATGAGTTAAATTCTCAAGAGATTCTCTAAGAACATGTCATTTGTTATTTCATTAAGGTATTCCTTATTCCACAGGCATTTTATTGTAGAAATTCTTGGCCAGACATATCTTTTGGAGCTTGTTTGTGCAAAATATGCAGTTCTTTGATTCAGTTGCACTGACCACTTAAACAATTTTTCCTCAGGCTTCTAATTTGACTAAGATGAACTGTAAAATACCTTCCAATTCTGAGATTCATATGAGAGATTGTATATATATATATATGTATAATATATACATGCATATTGTGTGTGTGTGTGTGTGTGTGTGTGTGTGTGTGTGTGTGTGTGTGTAAAATTCCTGTGGTTAGAATTCAGAAAGCTAAGTTCTTTGCATCACCTCTAGAAGCCAACTAACAACATTCTCTAGGCTTATATTTATATATAAACAGAAAATGCAGTTTTCTTTATCCACCTATCCCAATAGATTCTATCACATCTGACTTGGTGGATCTGAGTTAGCAGGAAAGAGTTTAGTTGGGCTAGGTTTTGAGACTCATTACCACCAATCCAGAAATGTGTTCTTTTGGTTTAGAAGTCAGAACAGGGTTCTTTCCTTTTCTCAGTAGTGGTTCCTGGGTTCTTGGATCTGAGAGGAAAAGAGCTCCTATAGATTCTGAAGAGGTGTCAAATCCTACATTCCAATTGGTATTTGCTTCCTGGTCTTGTCTAGATTAAAGGATCTAAGTTACAGGAACCTAACTTTAAGGTAAGAAATGATCTGTACATAAAATTACTTAAGTGGTAGCATAACTATAGTCCCACTGGTTACCTAGAACAAGGTGCATGTAACTTTGTCGATGAATGTTGTTCAGGTATATATAGATAGCCACTTTATCTGCTACAAATCCCAAATGTGAGAAATAATACTGTATCGGGCACACTTTTTTAGTATTAGCTTGTAAACAATAATTTAGTACTTTTCAGGCTGGCTTTAAGAATCATTGAGTTTATGTGCCTAAAATGGAAAATTTGCAACTTTGGTGTTATGCTCTTGTAAAAGTAAAATATTATATTCAGCGAAATGTAGAATTAAGATCTAACTGTACATATTCCAGAATATTGTAGTAGCCATTTATTTTGTAAAAGATTAAACATGCTTAAGTTTATGTAAAATGGCACCTACCCAAAGTTAAGAGAAATTTAATATGGGTCTCATTTTCTCCCTGCCATAAAGCAGCATGATTTATGTTGAACAGTTAGAGCAACTCACTCCCACTGGTATATGCAAGTGTTTCAGGCATCCTGTTAATGTTATTCCAAAAATCCCACCCTTCACTGGCTTTTGAACTAACTGTCCAATCTTCACATTCACCAAAGCCTCACTTATTTTACCCAAGAACAACCATTGGTTTGTTCTTCTGTAATTCAGCAAACCCTCTCTCTGCCTCCTTCCCACCTACCCCCAAACTCTAGTTACTTGCTATATACTTAAACATGCTTGAATGATAGTCTCTCTCTCATGAGAGAGAACAGTTACACTTAAATTATGTTTGGGATTGCCTCTATTCCATGTTACCCCATTCAGTTGTGCAGGTCACTTGTGAACTGTAACTCTCAAACATATCTCACTTCACTCACGGTCAGTTCACTGCTGGGGAGGAGGAAATAAATAGTTTATTTGGAGGATGAAAGCAGAGCAAATAGTCCTCCCATAGGACATCCATCTCTTTCAGAGGACTTATTCTAAGTACCTTCCAAAAAGATGAGCAATTTCTTTCCTTTTCCCCAGGGGTATTACATATAAAGTATTAGATATGCATGGATTTGGGGGCTCAATGAATTTTGCTTTGTGTTACTTAGTAATTATGAATTTAATGTCTGTGTAGGAGCATAACTTGATAGTAAAACAGTGCTTACCAAATAAAACTGACCTGTTGGTTAAGATGATGGAAATAACTGCTAGTGTAAATATGTTCTTAGATGTTGGGTTCTTTTGCTGGATTAATGTAAACTGCTTTGTTTGCAGGGTTTATTGTCATCCCAAAACCAGGCCAATTCTCCAAGTGGAACTGTAGTATAGTCATCCCACTACTGCGAACAAAACTCACCCCAGGACAAGGAGTAATGACAAGGGCACCAAGAGCTGCTCTCTTCAGCCACAGAGCATCGACCTTTCTAAAATGACCGAATGTAAACCTGGAATTCTGGGAATCATAGTGTGGTACAGAAGAGTAATATCATAGGTCCTTTTTTCCAGTGTTGTTTCCTTGGCTGCTTACCCAAAGAATTTTCTGTTTTAAAGTAATTCTTTTGGTGTTGCAGTTAAAATGAGAAACTAGGTTTTCTTGCTTTTTACTTTAAAGTTCAATGTAATTAACACATATATTATATATATATGCATATATGTATACATACATATATATATATACATAGTGTAAAATAAAATGTTACTTGGACAAAAATACCCTCAAGTTCGGTTGTTATAAAATAGTACTTAACCATTGTTTGTTTTTTGCACTGATTTTTTTATACTTGAGGTGGTAAGACAACCTAGGAATGCACTCAGAGAGTCATTTTTCTGACTTCAATATATAATTCAGGAAGATGGATGCTGCAATCATAGATTTGTTTTAAAATTGCACTTAAGATAGTTTAATGCTAGTAGAGTACTTTAAATATGGATAAATGGACTTCCCAGCAAATGCTAAGTTGTGGAGATAAGAAATCCTTTGTATCTATTAAAACTTTATTTTAATAATAATGTTTCTAATTGCAATCAACTCTGTATTATAATGTATAAATGTAATTCAGTGATTAGGGAAAATGGCTTTCACCTAGTAATTTTCATCATCATTTAAGAGTATTTCTAACTCCGAAAAACATTAATATTAAACTATTTTAAATATGCAGCTTGTTTATTTTCTGTTAAATTGGCTCAATTTCGATGTAATCAGTCTTTTGTTTAATTAAACGTTTGGTTAGTAATTATTTTATTCCTTGAACACCTTGTCCTCTTCGGGCCTTTAAATTTCAATTTTACTGCGGCTATTCATGAAAACGACTAATTCTGTACCGAGTTTATTCCCTAGAACTCAGTTTTCTACCTTTCTTCTGTTCTCTTCTACTAGGATGACTTTTTTTTTAAGGCTTTTGTGTGTTATGACATGGAATCTTCACAAAGTTCGTGTTTTTTAAGTTTACCATTCAGTTCCTTTGTCTGACAAAATTAATCCTTTTGAGCAAAGATCTATATTATAGCTAATTACATCTGTCTTCTGAGGTCAAAAATTAGATTTCAACCATAAAGTCAATTTGCATTTGAAAACCTTACAGAAATCTAAGCATGATTAAGGATTAAGCATAAAGGTGCTTTTCATACTAATCAAATGTAAGATGATCCAAGATGTCTAATTATTTCTCAGGTCTAATATTTTTTTCTTTCTTTTAAACCAATTAAGTTGCATACAAGTGACCCTTTTATCTCAGGTTCTCTCCAACCATATTTGTATAATAATCCTCCAGAAAAACTGTCACTCCAACAATTGCCAAGTAGAAAAATAATTCTCATTAAAAAAGTCATATGCAATTTTACCTTTTTGGGTGTTTATTTGTGAAAAACTAAACCATAAAGCAACAAAACCATATGAAATAAATATTTCATTTGATATTACTAGAATCATTTATGACCCTAAGTGAAAGTTTAAAATGCCTAGAAAAGATAAAGATTTCATGAATTAAAAGTATAGAATGCATGCTACATACTTTATTCCTTAAAATATGGAACGGGGCATAGGTCCATGTGATTCTTTAATTGGATTAGTGTCACACTTGGTCTTAAGGGTTTAGGAAGATGAATTGCAAGTCTACCTTTAACAACCAAGTACTCTAATGCTCTTGATGGATCAAAAAGCCAAAAATTGGACTAAATGTACAAACCAAAGAGTGGCTCAGAAAGCTCACCCTACCACTCTCCTCACCTGTGTAGATAAATGGGACTTCCCTTCCAGGATGGGTAAACTGGTTACTCTTAAAGGTCCTGTGATGTCTGCAAAAAGTAGACTATAGTCATCTTACTGAAGATCCAGATCTGAAAATCGAGATGGGTCTAGATTCTAGATAATCAAAACTTTAGCATCATCATTAACCAAACATCAGAATGAAGGCTACTTAAATATTTAAAGTATGTGGCATTTTTAGTCAAAGCACTGCAGGGTTTGTTTTACAGGTGAAGAAGCAATTACAGTTGCATCTGAGTATTACAATATTTACTGCACATTGTAGTAAAGAGCTACTATGAAAGACATAAGAGGAATGGAAGAATGTATGTCATGGTTATTTGGTTTTTCCTAGCCTGTACTCTATGACAAATCATCCTTGATTTTTTTTTGGGGGGGGGGGGCAATGAGTGTTAAGTGACTTGCCCAGGGTCACACAGCTATCAAGTATCTGAGGCTGGACTTGAACTCAGGTCGTCCTGAATCCACCAGGGTCAGTGCTTTATCCACTGCACCACCTAGCTGCCCCATCCTTGATGTCTTTTGACACAAGCACCACCACCATTTTAAGAAGAATAAAATTACCAATAATTTAAACAAAATCTTAAGTGTGTAAAACAAACAAACAAAAACTAGGCTCTTACTTAGAAACCTAACTTGAGTTTTTCCTACCGAGTATAGTGATGTCTTAGTTGGCTTTGGAATGCTGTGTCCTGTTCTGTGTATTTCCCATCCATTTGTATGAAACTACAGATGGAAAATTAAATTATATCCAGGACAACAGTCATGCATATTAAATACTAAAGAAACTTTTGGTTAGCTGACCTTGCAGTTTCGTGAACATTTAATTACTTAAACTATACACTGTGCTTGAGAGAACCATGTAGATTAGGGTATAATTGTGATCTATAGCAGTGGTGTCAAACTCAGAAACAGGGACCACTAATTCATACATAAGATTCCTACAGACTGCACACTGACTTAGTTTTAAAGTGTAATATCTTTGTTTCATTATATTTTTATGTATTTTGTTAAATATTTCCCAGTTACATTTTAATCTGTTTGAGCTGCACTTGGAAGTGCTGTGGCCAGCTGGCTATATGTTTAACACCTCTGGTGTACAGCATCACAACAACTATTATCTTCTATGACTCAAAGAATGTTAGTGCCAATGACCATATTAAAATATGTCTGTTAACTTTGGAAACAATTATCCCTAGTTCAAGCCTCTATTTTTCTAGTTCTTTTTTCATAAAACTGGTTCCTAGTCAAAGCTGCCATACACACGAGTAAAAACTTTAAAAGCAGCTCTCTGGAAATGATGTAAAGTGTTAGGCTATAAACATTTTGTATGTCCCAGTCTTTATTTTGACCATCATTAGACTCACCCTATTCCATTGTTGAATGTTTCTGACTGCTAGAAACTACTGAGCTAATATTTATATCCCAATAACTGCCACTCATATCCTCATAACTCCAATGTAGCAGGGGATAGTTCTAATTCTGTGCCCTGGTGCAAAACAAAATAGGTCTAATCCTAACCCTACTTAAATACAACCATTTAAATTTCTTGTATAGTATCTTCCTGATACTTATATCTTAAAATGGGAAGGGAATAAACATTCATTTAAGTACCTGCTATGCCTGGCACTCTCTATGCTAAGCTTTTTTCAAGTATTATCTCATTTGATTCTCACAACTAGCCTGGGAGGTAGGTGCCCATTTTACAGTTGAGAAAACTGAAACAGAAAGAGGTTAAGTGACTTGGTAGTCATAGCTAGTTAATATCTGAGACTGTATTGATGTCATGGCTTCTTGACTCCATGCCCAGTGCTCTACTGCACCACTGTATTTACAACAGCAGGACACTTGCCTGCAATATTAAATCTGACTCAAATTTTAGTCAGTTTAGGTACAGAGGTAAAAAGTAATTACTCTTGTTCATTAAAAGAATAAACATCCTTATAATTGTATTGCTCACATCTAGATATAGATAGAAATTAGAATGGGGGGATATAGGAAGAAAAGGCCCAAGGCTGATGAAAATATACCTATTTTTTGAGGGTTGGTAGAAACTTGGTGTAATTATTCTAAAATTTAAGGCTGTTCTTTTGATCATAGATCAAAAGGGATTTCAGGGATTCAAATTTGAGTTGCTTTGGAATAAAAGACATGCCTTTAGAATCTTGCTTGCTTTGGAAATATTTATAAATTATTAATAGTTAATTATTAATATTAATTTTGCACTTCCCAAGGGAAAAATTTCAGTGGTTTTTTTTTTAATTTATAACCTCTCCCCTTTAGAATTTGATGGAGACCCATTGATCTCACTGTAGAATCCTGGAATTGGATCCATTTCTGAAAATAGGTTAGGTGACTAGTGAGGGTAGGGGAATTGAGTAGAAAGGCAATGTAGTAGAAATAGCACTGCGTTCTGTTCCTGAACAGGTTATTCATTCTACCACTGCACTCCTAAAGAAGCCATTTCCCTTCTTTTCAACCTTTTCTACCTCTCAAGCGAAGGGGTAAAACAAAATGATTTCTAAGATTCTTGCCAGACTAACACATCATGAGTTTGAGGATCACTTTATTCCATAACTGAATCTGAGGCATTATATAATGAATGGAACAAGCACTACACTTCCTATCTGAGGACCCAGCTCAGCTACTACTCTAATTTATCTCACATCTCTAGCCCTTGTTGTCTTCCTGTCTGAGGGGTTAGTACTAGATTTTACTTCCATTTGTAAATCTGTGATCCTAAATCCATGCAAGGATTCATTACATTAAGCTACTCTAAAGGGACCAACAAAGTTTAGTGACAGGAGAATGGCAACACGTGTTTTGGTCTGGTCTGGGGTAGCCCACAGAATTCTGCTAACCATTGACGCTGTAGGTAGTTTCTGTTTGTTGCTGCAAATTAGATTGGAGGATGGACATACAGTTGGCAAGTGTCCAGGTCAGTTGTCAAACCAAAATGAGGAAAGAAACATCCACTTACCAAACACGTGCCAGAGGAGGGCTGCGTAAGTGCTGGTATTTTCACTGCTTCAGGCCATGAAGCATTTTGGAGCAGCATTTTATCATCAAAGACAGCCCTGACTTGGTAAGATACCTTTTGACAAGCAAACTACTGTTTACCTTCTACAGCTTTAAGAGTTTGCTTCCTGAAGGGAGTGGTTCTTGTACCTCCCTCTGCCATTTTCCCCCCCAAAACTGGTGGGAGGTTTATCTTTTGAAGGTGAAGGGTAGACCAGTTTCAGTCATGCCTGTTTCTTGGACACCAGCAGCATCTGCAAATTGACAACATTTTGATTTGATTTCTCTAACTGTACTATATATCTTTATGAAGGTTTTGTGCACCATTGCTTCTATCAGAGGTTCTTAACCTTTCTGTGTGTCATGGACCCCCGTGTTACAGTCTAGTGAAGCCAATGGTCATCTTCTCAGAATAATGTTTTTAAATAACTGAAGAAAATGTTGTTTCAGTTAGATAAAATTAACAGGTATTTTTCCCAACCATGTTCATGGACACCCTGTGGACCCCAGATTAAGAACCTCTTGTTTGTATATAAAGGATGAGAATTTTCTTAATTAAGCACCTCCCACATGCTAGACATGGTGCTAAATTCTGAGTGACCACTTTTGGTACAAATTAACATAAACCAAGTCCTAAAAATTTCAACTGTCTTTAGGTTCAAAGTAGTGTGGATTTGGACAAGATCAGGGTTCAAATCATTGCTTTCACACCTAGTAGCTTTATGATCATGGTCACTTAAGTCACCTTTTCTGGGCCCCAGTTTCTTCATCTATAAAATGAGGGGGCTGGACTAAGTGACCTCTGAAGTCCCTTCCAGCCTAGTATCTAAGATGTTGTGGGTAAGGCCCCTCCCCCTGCTACTACTGGTCAGGATCCATAATTACCTTTTCAAATCTATTTCTGCATTCCTACACACACAACAATCCAAGACTTAAAGTGACTAGCTCTGACCAGGTAATGAAGGATGAACAATATAGTGGAATAAGAGTAAGAAAAACAAGTTTTGAGTCCCTTCTCTGACATAGATAATCTTTGTGACTCAACTCTATATATCTCAATTTACTAATCTGTAAAATGAAAATACTAATAGGCATGTTGCTGGTTACAGTGTAATGAAAATAGAAACCTTTTAGACATTTAGGTGATGCAGTGGATAGAGCACTGGACCTGGAGTTGAAACAACCTGACACTTCCTGGGCAAATCATTTAACCTCTGATTGATTCCCTCAGTTTCCTCAACTGTAAAATAAGGATTATAAAAGCACCTGCCTCCCAGGGTGGTTGTGAAGATCAAACTAGATGCTATTTGTAAAGCATTCTTGTAAACCTTAAAGTCGTAGTGGCTAAATCAGCCAACAAGTATTTACGGAAAGAGGTTGTTGGGGTTTTCTCTTTCATTATGCCTGGGCAGGAGTAGTAAGATGGCCTGAGAAAAAAAAGCAGTTTCTCTCCCCTCCCCCCCCCCCCCGACTTTTCCACTCATGTCTCTCAATGTCCCACCAAAAAAACAAAACCAGTTAATTTTAAACCTAGAAAATGAAAAGGCTATTTTTTACTCTGGTTCCAAGCTCTAGAAAAAGAGACCCTGGACTCCCAAATACATACAAAGCTTTAAAGCACCCTAAATTGTGTAATGGGACTAAAGTGGTGAGAAGCTGTTTAACTATAATTCACAAAGCAACCAACCAATGTTCAGTTCATCAACAACTACTTGTTGTCGCCTGGATCACTGGCTGCCAAAATACTGATATAGGACTTTAAAATTTGCAAATCGGGGCAGCTAGGTGGCACAGTGGATAGAGCCCTGGAGTCAGGAGTACCCGAGTTCAAATCCGGCCTTAGACACTTTACACTTACTAGCTGTGTGACCCTGGGCAAGTCACTTAACCCCAATTGCCTCACTAAAAAAAAAAACCCCAAAACCAAAAATTTGCAAATCACTTTATATTATCACAACAACCAGATACTACAATTATCCTTATTTTATAGATGAGGAAACAAAGAGAAATTGGGTAGGTGACCTGCCCAAAGTCACAAAGCATTTAATAATTAATTTTAAAAGATATTTAATAAAATGTCAAGGGGCTAGATTCAATCCTGATTCTCAAAGTCCAGCACTTCATCCACCATGATTCACCATGCTCATTCATTCTTGAGCTTTATTTTCAAAGTAGGATGTTCATTTTAACTACATTTTTAGAAATTCTAGGCTCAAGCATTCCCACCATTACTACTAACTGTCAATTAAATGTTATGGAAATTACGAGTTTATATTTCAATCCGAATTAAAAAGGGGGGAAATTGGGGCAGCTAGGTGGCTCAGTGGATAGATCACTGGCCCTGGATTCAGGAGGACCTGAGTTCAAATCCAGCCTCAGACACTTGACATTTACTAGCTGTATGACCCTGGGCAAGTCGCTTAACCCTCATTGCCCTGCAAAAAAAAAAAAAAAGATGGTGGGGGGGGAGAGAATTACATGATTTCAATAAACTCTGCATATGTGACAAATGTAATTAATAATGTTCTTGGATAAGGTGTCTGTAAATAGTTTTTAATTCCTGCTAATGGTATATTTGGTTCCTTTGTATATAATTTGATTCCCTTTCAACATACACTAAAAGTTTTCCTACCTATTAGTTTAAAGTTTTAGGAAAACCTAAAGCATCATGATTGATAATTCTAGGAATCCTTGTCCTTAGAGCAAAGCTAACACAAGCCCTAACCCTGAAGAGCACGAGAGACAAAACACAATGAATTTATCCTGTTTCATCGTACTTCCACCTTCAATTAATCAAATAACAGAACTTTTTTATATTATGCAGAAATAAGTGTTGATCTAAAACCAGGGTTAAAACTGACTTCTAGGGCAGCTAGGTGGCTCAGTGGATAGAGCACTGGCCCTGGATTCAAGAGGACCTGAGTTCAAGTCCAGCCTCAGACATTTTACACTTACTAGCTGTGTGACCCTAGGCAAGTCACTTAACCCCAACTGCCTCACCAAAAAAACAAAACAAAAAAACCCAACCTGACTTCTATTTCATATAGTCGTCTGAATTGCTTTTTCTCATGATATAATTTAAGTTCATTAATTATCAAACTTCCTTCCCAGTGTTCTAATCTACTGAGAGTCTCCATGTAAGCATTATTACTCATGAACTAGGTTTCAAGATACTATGGAAAAGTAGGCATTTGATTTGAATATAGACAGCTGGAGAGCCTAGGAAGTTAAGAAACACAACCTGAAACAAGAACTAGAGGTTTTAAATTTTAGAAAATATTTGTGGCAAAAAAACCCACAAAAACAAGCACACATCCCAATAGCATCCAAGTAGGTATTTCTATTTAGAAAATCATTAGGGGAGAACTGAATCAACTATCACATTCCTTATCCAGGGATGTGGCCAAAACAGTCATTGGTGAAGTGGGAAAAGCATTAGCTACATAGTCAGAAGACCTGGGTCTAAGTTCCAATTCTGCCAAGTCAGAGCCTCTAGTTTCCTTGTACCACTTACCTCATTGTATAGTTAGTTGTGAGGAAAGGGCTTTGTAAACTCTAATCTGTTTTAGAAATAAGATGTTACTATTTTCATAACAAGGTACCAATATTCTTTATAAGAAAGCTTTCAATATGAGGATGGAGAAACGTTTAATGCCAGGCTTCATATGGTGCCTAACACTGCAACAACATAAAAAAATACAATTGAGGCCTGGTTTCCACCGAGGCAATTGGGAAACAAGGAAGAAGCACCAGCTGTATAGTGCTGCCCCTCCCCCCCAATGTAATTTCACTAGTATCACTGATACATTTTAATCAAAAAGCAACATCATTCAGCTACTCACCTGAAATACCAACCCAATGATTCTTTGCACCAAGTCCCAGCATTACCCCCCTAAGCATGAGCCCACCTGGTCCTTATCAAAACAGCATGTTTTCTTAGCACCCACAATGACGGCAGGCTTGATCTGCCTAAATTAGGGTTGGTTGGTTGGCTGGTTTTTAAAGAAAGATGAACTACAAAAGAAACAAAGCATTTTACCTTCAACTTGGGAAATGTCATTTTGGGATCAATATGAAAAAGCCTACTCTGTTGTATACAAAGTTGGAGGACCTAAATTCATTTCTAATGATTGAACATGATTGAACTTACCGAAATGTTGAAGAACTGAGTCCTTAGCAGGGACACTGCATATTTCCATGAGAAAATTTTTAAAATTTATTCCTTTAATATGTCAAATAAAACAAAATTAAGGATTGTTGAAGTCCTTGTGACTATCACATTTCATTTACTTTGTATGCTACCAGAAGCTATAAAATAAAGCTAAAGGGATTCACAAGGACACAGGTTTATCTTTAGAATTAAAAAATATCATAGCTTATTCTTTAATATCAATCAGTTGTTTCCAATAACATAATCCATAAAACAATCACATAAGAGCTTTGTAGTTATTAAAATATTACGGTTGGTAGTGTTCTAATAGCTTAACATTTTAAAACAGACTGAAGTTATAAAATGCACAGAGCTCACAGTTCAATAAGACCAAGATATAAATAACACATAATATAAAAACCTTGTTTACCTGTTTTCACTTTTGTATATAAAAAATTACAAAATGCCCTCCTCCCTCCAAAAAAAACCCTTAACCCCCACTAAAATGAAATAAAAACCCTAGAATTTGATGCTTTTCACAAATCCATTCAAATGGAAAATACAGTACATGCATTTAGAAGGTGCAAATACAAAGTGCATTTCTGATCTGCTAAACATTTGACATCTTTTCAGGAAAGCTACAAGTGCTGACTAGACATAGCCCTTAATCATCTCGTGCCTATATCGTGAAGGTCCTAGAGCACTTCAGGGAGCCTCCAGGTAAGGCACTGTCACTTGTCTGCTCCCCAAAGCCCTCTGTTACATCCCAGAAGCATAGTTGATTCCTTTTCTCTGCTTCCATTCATGCCTGGTTTTATAATCCAAGTATCTGGAAATAAGACAAGTTGTTCAGTATCCTCCACTTTTTCTTTCTATCGTGGGCAAACGGTATTGTTTCATGTTAGACTTAATGTCCTTCTGTGTATCTGTCTGTTAAAGAAATTATAGACACGTTCAAGTAAAGACTCACAGGCTCTGAAAACAGTTTGATAAAGAACAAGTCAGAACTGGTACCTTCTTGTTTGTTCCAATATATTTCAGAGGCTTTAAGACAGGTACTTTTCCACTTGTCCCAGAGCCACTAAGAACAGCACGCAGTGTAGGGCTGGAGTAGGATGAGAGTTTGGTTACTCCAGAAACCTTCAGTTTGGGTAGTTCCACCGGACAGGTAGATCCCTGCCTTTCTGAATGTTCTTCAACTTGCTTTAGATACTGTTTATTTAAAAAAACACAATGAAAGTCATTTCAGTATTATTTTAGCAAGAGCCTTGTATAGAAAGACAGGAAATCTGGATTTCAGTCCAGACTATTTTACTAGCCGTATGATCTCGAGCAAGTCCCTTCAATTGTTGCAGTTTCCTCATCTGTAGAACGAAAGGACTGAACCAGATGATCCATTGCTGAGGTCCTTCCTTTTAAGTTATAATATTTTATGTTTCCATGAAACAACTGGTTCCTTTTTCTTTTCTAGAAGCAGTATTGCAGAGCCCTTTATTTTAATTTATCTTATACCCAAACAATTTCATAAGCAGGATATGACTATAAATGGACTATGACTGATCATTAAATCACAACAAGTACCATTTGTATATCTAGATGAGATGACACGGTACAATGTAATGGAGAAAGCCCTGGGACTTACAGTTAAGATGACTGTGGGAATGGTCAGAAAGACAGCTAACTCTCCCACACATACTAGACCAAAAAACAATCAATAAATCCAAAGCTATCTGCATGCAGCCCAGGACTTCACAAAAAGATAATCAAGAAACCTTGCAGGCACAGAGAAAGAGGTCCTCCCAGAAGAGCCAAGGTGAGCACAGGTAAATAAGTCAGAAGCTTGTTGGTGCTTAGATCTTCCTAGGGCATCTGAAGCCTGAAATGCTCTGTACCCTGGGACAGCAAGCCTGGAGTGTTTCCATGACTAAGGTCAAAGGGAGAGAGAGGGGTCAAAAAACCATAGTGCTCTGACTACATATCAGGAGTTGGCAGCACTCAGACCCAGATCACCCCTCTCCCCTTTTCCAGGTTACTATCTAGACTTCTCCATCATGCCTGAGAAGAGAAACTTATTAATCCTGAAACATCACTTCAGCCTGGAATTACCCTTCTTTCTGCAACTCCTCCCTCTGATTAGATGGCTCCTCCCAGAATCTGCATTTAAAGATGGCAGCCAGACCACACATCTCTTCATTTTTCACAAGGCTGCAATCTGGATTTCTCCATCATGCCCCTCTTCTGGGTTTCTTCCTCAACTCCATCTGACTAGTACCCTTTTCAGTTTCCTTTTATATGTTGTCTTCACCCGTTAGAATGTAAGCTCCTTGAGGGCAGGGATTGTCTTTTTTATTAAATTCATATCCTTAGTGCTTAGCACAGTGCCTAGCACATAGTAAGTGATTAAAAAGTACTTGTTGACTGACTGACTCAGCAAAAGTCTGCAACACTCCTAAATAACATACTCCAGAGAACCCTGAAGACCAAAGGCCTAAAACCTTCCAGCATTCTGAATGCAGACATACCAGAAAGTAGAAGCTAGGGAGAATAATCTAGGAGATTGAGATCAGAACTAAACAGGGTGTGACCACATGGAAGAATGAAGGAAGGAATGGGGTTTTGTTCTGGCAAGAAATCACAAACTATGCACTGCTGCTGGAGATGAAAGTAAACAGGAGAACATGCTTAACACCATGAAGATATGTTGAGCCCAGAGAAACTTGAGAGACAACCCCAGAAGAAGAGACTAATTCCACAACATCAACAGGCCTCAGAGAAAATAAAAATGGCTTGTCCACAACAACTTAAAAGAGTGTCTGGAAGAAATGAAGCAAGAGATAAAAAATGAAATGTTAAATTAAGAGATCTAAAAGAAAGAATTGGAAGGAGAACAAATAGTTTAGAAAAGGTGGAAATTCTTGCCCAAGTAAAAGTCTTCCTGAAAATTTGAGCAGAACAAATTAATGACCCTTTTGGAAAATAAAAAATAGTAGGGCAAAGTCAAAACACTGAAAATAATGGAAAAAAAGAGAAGGTATCTGTTATCAAACAACTGACCTTGAAAATGGGTTAAAGGTATCACAATGAGAGGTAATTTGAGCTGCCTACTATATTTCAACAAACCTTAAATGAAAACTACCCAGAGCTACTAGAACCAAAGGATGAAGCGGAAAAAAGGAATAATGAAGCCATCACCTCCTGAAAGAAACCCAAAATGAAAACTCCCAGGAATATCTAAGCTGAAATCCAGAAAGAGTTCAAATACCAGTAATCACAGAATCACACAAGGCCAGGCAACCACAGCTAATAAGAAAAAAATCTTTAAATATAATATTCCAAAAAGGGGAACAACAAAGGCTTAAAACCAAGAATAACTTACCATGAAAGACTGAGGACCCCAGTAGAACATGGAACTTTCATTCTTGATGAAAAGACCAGAGCTGAGTAAAAATTTTGCATTTTTTTCTTTATGCTGAACTTAACCACCAAACAAAATTAGCATTTTCATAAACAAAGCCGAAAAGGAAAAAAAGACTGCACATAAAACTGTAAATATCTGTTACATAGAATTTCCTTTTATTCTCTTCTGTTCTTTTTTTTTTTAATGTTTTTAAGGGGGATAGCTAGGTGGCACAGTGGATAAAGCACCGGCCCTGGATTCAGGAGGACCTGAGTTCAAATCTGGCTCCAGACACTTGACACTTACTAGTTGTGTGACCCTGGGCAAGTCACTTAACCCTCATTGCCTGAAAAAAAAAAGTCTTCAGAGAAGAAAGAAAAGGGGGGGAAAAAGGAATACACTTGGGAAGAAAGAAGGGGATGGAACATACCATGTGCAAGAAGAATATTTGCAATCAATCAGTAAACATTTATTAAGTGCCTATGATGTTCCAGGCACTAGGTTAAGTGATGAGTATACAAAAAAGAGGAAAAAAGTAGCTCCTGCCCTCAAGGAGCTTACAGTTTACATGAAGGAAGGGAAGGGGGAGCCTTACTCAAATCTGATAAAGGAGAATTAACAGAAACACAAGCAGCTAGGTGGCACAGTAGATAGAGCGCTGGACCAGAAGTCAGGAAGACTCATATTCCTAAATTTAAATCTGGCCTCAGGGGCAGCTAGGTGGTACAGTGGATACAGCACTGGCCCTGGATTCAGGAGGACCTGAGTTCAAATCCCGTCTCAGACACTTAACACTTACTAGCTGTGTGACCCTGGGCAAGTCACTTAACCCCAATTGCCCCGCAAAAAAAAAAAAAAAAAATCTGGCCTCAGACACTTACTAGCTGTATGAACCTGGGCAAGTTATTTCCCGCTAGTTGTGTCGGTTTCTTCATCTATAAAATGAGCTGGAGAAGGAAATGGCAAACCACTCCAATATCTTTGCCAAGAAAACCCCAAATGGGGTCATGAAGAGTTGGATGTGACTAAAATGACTGAACAACAAACAGAAACACAACACAGATACACAAAACATTTGGTACTGAAATAGATTAAAGAGAAATGGGCAAGGACAGGGGGAAAGGAGGCTGAGTCATAGAGGGAATAATCAGAAGCAAAACAAATTCCAACTTCAGAGGCTTGATTGTGAAGGGAGAATTAGGAAAAAAGAAAGAAATGGTAAAAAAAAAAAATAGGGATCAAGATACAGAAGACGTAGAGAGGAAGAGCAATGGAGCATAAGTAGATTACTTCAACTGTAGATCACTAATGCTGATCACACTCCTTTCATCTTCTTCTTTATATAGTGACTAGTGTCAAAGAGAAAACTACATAGAAGGTATGATGTAGGCAAATCCAGTTAACCATTCATAACCCTGAACTTGAAAGTGATAGACACACCCACCCATGAAATAGAAGACAGCAGTATCCAAAAATATACTGTTTACAAGAAACAGACTTGAAACATATAGATACATATAGTATTAAAATGAGGGGCTGGAAAAGAATTTATTATACTCCAGGTGAACTCAAACAAAACAGCAGTAGCTATCATGATCTCAGACAAGGCAATGATAAAAATAGAAAGGGTTAAAAGAACAGGGAAACTACATTATCCTAAAAGGCACCATAGAAAGTAAAATAATATTGATGGAGGCTAAAAAGGGTTAACAGATAAGATCTGAGCTCTAATCCACAGTAGAACAGATCACCTAAGACTATAGTAACTAGAAGGGTTAACAGAGAAACTAAGGTTTGAGTTTTTATCAACTGTAACCAGAGGGTTCAAGTCCCTATCAACCCTCACTATCAACAGAAGCCTAAAGAGACAGTAACCAGGGACCATTAACCATTAATAGCCATTAATATTCCTAAATGACAGGAAACAGAAACTACACCTAGAAACCAGATCTTAAAATAGATTATCATAAACAGAGAGACCCTCTGGGTCTGACAAATTTAAACATGTTTTAGGAACATGCACAGAAAAACCAAATATGTCCTTAGGTTCACCTTATGACATTTAAACCCCAAAAATACACCCCTAGAGAAAAAGGTACCCGCCTTGGAGGACATCTTAATACCCCAGGAAGTCCAAAATAGGATGCGAACCTCCCACAAGGAGGAGATTAAGACAAGGAGGAGATAACCTACTTTTAACACTTCCTTTACATATATGCCCTCCTACCAAGAAGTTTCTGAAATAGTCATCACTTCCAGATTCTTAGGTCCCAGAGAAGAGACATGTATTATAAACACACTTTATGGGGGAAGAAACAGCTGTGAAGTCAAGTTCATAACAAAATTTGTTACCTGCTTTTTGCCTTCCTTTGATATTTGCCACATGTTTTTCAGTGATTCTGGTTCTCCCAGACGTTCTGTTAATCCTACTTTCCTGCGGGCTACAAGAGCTTGCTTCTCTGATATCCTATGAATAAAAATATAACCATTCCTCTACTGTATAACAGTGTACAAAGATACCATAGATATGTGCTTTCCCTGTCTTGAGATATGCTTCAATTTACCTGCTGTCAGCAACTGTTAAGGGACCCTAATTCACCACTTTTAATGTAATAGTTTAAACCATGGAACTAAAGATCTCATAGTAATATACATATATGCTCAGGTAACCCTGGGAAAGTTAACACAGTCAGCTGGGCAGCTACACAATTGTAGGACACTCTTGGACAAGCATTTATTTGTGGTATAATGATAAAGAGATGAAAATGATTTTCACATTTGTGTGTTGCACATACAGAATTAATCTTTTCTAAACTAATAACTTAGCTCTAACAATCTACATGTAGATTTTTACAAGTTGCTAGTACTAGGCTGCCTTCAACCACCACTTTGGGAGCCAATTCGCCTGAAGAGGGGCAGAGTAAGGTTTTTTAAGGCCTCAACTAGACATATCAAATGCCAGGTATAATAGGAAGGTATAATAGGAAACAACATGCTTAAATAAATCCAAACAGTGGTCATTTGCCCCTTAAAAATGACTTTTTAGCTTTAATAGCTGCTATCAGAGGCTACTTTAAGCATGCACCATTTTGAGCATGACTCAGAAATCAGATGATAAAATCATAGAGGTTGGAGGAAGCTCAGAAGACTCTAGTCCAACTCATGGAATCCTTTCCTTATGATCCCTAATCAGTGACTCATTAGAGGCTTTTTGCCCCTGAAGGAGGCTGGCACAGCTACACAGCACTGGTCCTCTAGATGGAGTAAGACTCCGTACCCGACAAAGATGTTAGAAGCCTACCTTTGTTCTCGGAAGTAAGAATGCTGCAGCGCCTGATGGGCACTGATTCTTTCATCTGGGTCATATTCTACCATAGCATAGATGAGAGAAAGGCACTGAGGGGACAAAGTCGATGTCGTCAGAGAGATTCCTGATCCATTTTTAAAAGGAAAATCAAAACTCATAGCTCTCGACCTGTGTTAAAAGCCCAATGATAATAAACAACAGTGTCATCATTGAGAGGATTCAGCTGGTAAGGTATCACATCTCCCAAGAGATGGTTGTAGCTTCGTAATTGCATTGGTTTAACATGGCAGCAAAGATTAGAATTATAGGGCATAAGACTAGAATGGACCTTAGAGATCATTCAGTCCGACCTTCTTCTTTTACAAATAAGGAAACCGAAGTCTAGAGAGGGAAAGGGACTTTAATTCACATTTATGTGTGACAAAATTTGGACTCAAAAACAGGTCTCCTAACTTCCATCCCAGTGTGAAAGCCCAATTCAAAAATGAGTTTTAGGGGCAGCTAGGTGGTGCAGTGAATAGAGCACCGGCCCTGGATTCAGGAGGACCTGAGTTCAAATTTGGCCTCAGACACTTAACACTTACTAGCTGTGTGACCCTGGGCAAGTCACTTAACCCCAATTGCCTCACCAAAAAAAAGAAAAAAGAAAAGAACAAAAATTAGTTTTAGGTTGTTTGAAGGAAGATGTTAGCACATTAAAAATGGATCACTCAACAGGCATTTCTTTTTTTTTTTCTTTTTTTTTTTTCAGGGCAATGGGGGTTAAGTGACTTGCCCAGGGTCACACAGCTAGTAAGTGTCAAGTGTCTGAGGCCGGATTTGAACTCAGGTACTCCTGAATCCAGGGCCAGTGCTTTATCCACTGCGCCACCTAGCCGCCCCAACAGGCATTTATTAAGTACTATGTAGCAAGCACTGTCCTAAAGAATGTGGTACTGTCCCTGCCCCCAAGAACTTTTTGTTCTAGTAGAGTAAAAATAGTGCAGATGTCAAGGAATGATAAAATATTTTTTAATCAAAATGCTGGCTCACTCCTTCACCAAATGCAGTGGTAGCATACCTTAATGAACAAACTATAGAGTAAATATGAATCACAAATTGGTTTCTAATTTTAGCTTTGCCTCCCTCCCTGAGCTGCTCTGGCTAGTGGTTCTAAAGAAAGCCCACCGAACACCGTAAAGAATTGTAGATGCCACCTAAGCCATAATTATTTTGGTTCCTTAGCCTCAGGAGTAAATGTCTCTCAAGTTCCTTTACCTCCCAGGTTTCTTCCTTTGTAAAATTAGGAGGTTGAATTAGATGATATTTAAGACTTTTTATAGGTTTGTGAAACACGTTCAGTACTGTCTAAATATTTCTGGAGATTCCAGATTCCATTTACATTCTGAAGGTATTTAACAATTTCCATCAAAGGGTCTAAAAGTATAATAAAAATATTTACTGTGACCATTTAAACTCTGTGCCCTGATAAACCAAAATCCTCAAAAATATGCTGGTCACCCAGACTGGTGAAACTGTCCTTTAGTGAGTGTACCTCTTAAAATCACAGTCTATGTAGTAACTCTACCTCTATAAATAGGAATCACTGTCCTTACAAAACATTAGAAATACTCAAAGGATATATAAAAGAGCCAGGAGTAAATTAACAAAGAGGGTCTTTCCCTCTACATGTTTCTTGTAGGGCAAAGCTAAGAAACGTGCTGGGAATATGTCAATAATGTTAGACTTATAATTAAAGAACTTAATGTACAAGTTCATAAGCAAAAGGTACCATATGCTTACTGTTTGAATTTGCTAAGAGTTTTCTGAGGAGGTGTGCCAATAATATCATGGATTTTGGAGATTTGATCCAGTTCATTAGCTCCAGGAAATAGAGGCTGCAGACTGAAAGAATGTGACAAAATGGTATCACTGATAAAATGGGGGAAACATTTGGAGTTCTATTCACACTACAGTTATATCTCCTGCACTCATCTAACCCCCTCATTAGGGGGGCATGGACTTCAAATTAAGAATCCCTGATCTAATCCAACCCTTTAATTTTAAAGATGAGAAAACTAAGGCTCAGAAAAGAGAAGTGATTTGCAACAGTGTAGCATAGATAGATAAAAGGGTCAGGATTTGAACTCAGTTTTCTGACACCAAATCTAATGCCTTTTCCTTTATACTATGCTCCCCCTACCCCAAGGGCAGTCACTTAATCTAAGCCTAGTTTCCTTATCTAAAAAATAAGTATTTGATTGTACTGGCTAACTTTGAGGCTGTGAAGGGCAAAAAAGAGAAAGTATGTAAAAACATTATGTGCTCTATAAATATCAGTTATAGGGATAAAGCACTGGCCCTGGGTTCAGGAATAGCTGAGTTCAACTCTGACCTCAGACACTTGTCACTTACTTAGCAGTGTGACCCTGGGCAAGTCACTTACCCCTCATTGCCCCCCCCCAAATTATATATCCTATAAATATCAATTATTATTAACTGTGTCATGAGGTTATTAAATAGGATTAGACTTGAGATTTCATTAGTATAGAGAACTCTAAGATAAGGAAATTCCCTCTACCAATGTAGATTAGCAGCACATTCTCTGCAGCTTATAGTCTTAGAGAGGTCAAGTGACTTGCCCAGGGTCACACAACCAGTAAATATCACAGGCAAGGCCTGAACCCAGGTATTCCCAGATATAAAACCAGTTCTTTATCCACTCTGCCACAATACCTCATAGGGTTCAGATCAAATGATATAAATGTATATAAAAGTACTTGGAAAGCTTTAAAATGTTAAGAGAAAGTATAATTGTTGTTACTTCTAAATTTCTTAAGAAACAGTTCTGGTTAATATTCCCTTAATTTCTATTTCTTCTTTCTAATCCTTTTTCCCCAATCACCCTTACTTTCCTTAACTGCCACTTTCATGAGGTATTTTTCTCGTTCCCTCACCTTCCACCCAATTTTATCTTGTCTATTTACCAAAGCTATAAAGGGCCACCTAATCCTCACCAAGAAACCCAACTCTAGACTTGACACTGCCATGCCATGTTCTGCCACCAGTGTTCAAGTCCTAGCAGGGTTACCAAGAGGGATAATTTATTGGTGCATTCTTGGGCTTAACACTCCTCAGTATTCCCCCACCAGGTTGAGGACCACTGTGGTGATCCTCCTACTCCCCCTACTTCAAACTTTCTTTCCTTGAGTGGTGGATTTAACTTGAGTCTAGTCTAGAGACTTCTAGAAAAACCATTTTGCAAGTGGTATTGGGGCAACACAGGATAAAATAGCTGTTATTGTTGTTGGTAATAACAATTACCATCTCTATAGTGGCTTTTAAGGGTTCCATTAGAGTTTTCCTCCCAATCACCATATAAGGTAGGTAACACAAGTGTAATTCTATGGAAAACACTCAAAAAGACATCATTAATGGTTCAATGTCACACTGGCATAAGCCCTCCAGGGAAACGTACAACATTTTTGTCAGTGACTTGAATAAAGGCATGACAGGCATATTCATTAAATTTACAGATCTGTTAAGAAAAGAGTCATTTGTTAAATGCCTACAACATGCCAGTGACTGTCCTAGGCTGGAGAAACAAAGACAAAAAATAAATTCCTATCCTAAAGGAGCTTGCATTTACATTTTATCAAGGGGGATAATGCACACACAATTAAGCATATACGAAATACATACAGAATAAATACAAGGTAATGTGGCGTGGGAGGGAGGCACTAACAGCTGGGGAGATGAAGGAAGGACTCGGAGAAATGGTTTGGAAAGAAGCTAGAGACTGAAGGAAACTCGGGTTTCTAAGCACAGAGTCTGGCACACAGTGTTTCATAGAAGCTTGCTGACTGATCGGCTGAAGTGAGAAGAGAACATTTCAAGCATAAGGAATGATCAATAAACGAGCAGTTACTAAGTTCCCACTATATGCCATGCACTATGTTAGGTGTTAGTGATACAAAGGCAAGTGAACTGGGAGCAGCTAGGTGGTGCAGTGGATAAAGCACCGGCCCTGGATTCAGGAGGACCTGAGTTCAAATCTGGCCTCAGACACTTGACACTAACTGTGTGACCCTGGGCAAGTCACTTAACCCTCAATTGCCCCGCCAAAAATAAATAAATAAATAAATAAGACAAGTGAACCAGTTCTTACTCTCAAGAGCCTTGTAGTTTAGCCAGAGGAGACAAAATATACAAATACTAGGTAATTTTGAAGGAGAAGGCACTCACAGCGGAGGAGAATCAGGAAAGGCTTCATGTAGAAGATGACATTGAGATGAGTCTTGAAGGAAACTAGGGATTCTAAGAGTAAGAGGTGAGAAGGGAGTGCATTCAAGGAAGAGAGGGTAGCCAAGGCAGACAAACAGATGGGAGATATAGTGTAGAGCAATGAAGAAAAGGAAGGACAGCTTGCCTGGATGCAGGGGAGTTCTGGAACCTGCTCATGCCTGCTTGCAAAAACCAACTGTTAAATGTTCAATGGGAGCATTTACACCTCAGAAATTGGCAAACACTACAAATCGAGATTTGATTTATTATTTTGTTGATTGTCTAAACTCAAGAAAGTAATGGAGAAAATATTTATAATGCAGAGTAAACTTAAAAATGTTCTGTGCACACATTTTTCCCCAGAAAGCTTGTTGTAAACATGTACCATCACATCCCTGGCTGCACCATAGTGTACATGAAGGAGAGTGTAATAAGATTGGAAAAATAACACGAGGCTATGTTGTAAAGGGCTCCAAATGCTAATAAGAGGAGTTTATATTTGATCCTTGAATGGAGCTATTGAATTTTACTAAGTAGAAGAGACATATGGTGACAACTACAGGAAAATAACTAATAACACAAAGCTGTAAGAGACAACTAACACACTGAATGACAATGTCAGGAGCCAGAAAGATCTTGCTCGATAAGTCAGAGAACTGGGTTAAATTTAATAAGACAGAATTCAGTAATGATAAGCATAAAGTGTTATACTTAGGTTTAAGAAAAAAAAAACGATTTCACAAGCACAGGATAAAAGAGGTTTGCTTAGAGAGCAGTTAGTCTGAAAAAAATCTGGAGTTTTCATGACCTGCTGGCTCAATGTGAGTCAGCAGTGTGATGTATTACTTTAAAAAAAAAAAAAAAGCTAATTTGGATCTTGGGCTGCATTAAGAGAGCCATAGCTTCCAGGAATAAGAAGGATCAGTTGAAGGAACTGGAAATGTTTAGCCTAGAAAAGAGAAAACTCGGGGGAATGGAGCCACTTTCAGATATCTGAAAGATTGTGATGTAGAAGAGAAAAATAAGCTTGCTCTTCTTGGTCCCAAAGGGGAAAACAAGGAAAAAATGGAAAAGTTACAAAGAGGTGAATTTAAGCTTGACATCAAGAAAATCATTCTAACAAGGAGAACAGACCAAGTGGAAAGGGCGGCCTCCAGGGGTCTTCAAGCAGAGGACGGATGGCAGCTTCTCAAGCGTGTTGCAGGGGCCGTTCCTTCTGAGTATGAGCTTAACAGCTGCTGAGCTCCCTTCCAATTTTAAATTTCATGATTCTGTGACATTCAGAGGTGAAATGATTTGACCAGAACCATGGAGCCCAACACTACTTCTCACTCTGAGCTTTACCACTTCTGATGCTATTCTCTCACAGTGTCATAGCCTGTCCTTGCTAACATATTCTGTAGCTATCTTTTAAAATTAAATGAGATGGTGAGTCCTCTGTAGATCCACATCAATCCCTTCAAATAAATCCCATTTTTCTTCCTCAATGGAATGATTTCTTTGTGTCTAGCAAATTTCTTTCTTAAGAACTTCCTATGCCTCCTGGGATGCCTTCTCTTATAGTATTTTAGTCTGTAGGATAGATACCTCCTTGCTTTCCTCTGAAATGAAATATATTCTCCTAAAACCTAGGGTGTCAGACTATGCCTGGCTTTTCTCTCCTCTATCACAAACTTTTAAGTGGGAATCATAACTCCTTGTTATTTTTATCCCAGCAGCCAGTTCTTCCCTGTTGGTTAAAAAATCAAATGCAGAATCAAGTTCTCTCTTGGTGGTTCCTCTACCTTTTGAAGGATAAACTACCATTCAAGGAATCCACTGTAAAAATGGAAACCAAATGGCCTAGCTGGGCAGAAACAATACTGTAGAACTGCCTGCCCCTCTAACAGCTCTGCTCTACTCCTTGGACCATTTTCCTAGTATGCCAAATTATGCCGAAGTTAGCCGCCTACTCATTTGACAACTCAGTCTCTGCTGTTGGGATATTTCTCATCTTTCTTCCATCATTAAGCTCTTGCCTCAGCTTCAACCTATACCCAAGAAGACTCTATATCACACGTTCCTCATATCATCTTCCCTTTTCTAGACATTGATATCAGTTTATCCATTTGTCTTTAATTTCCAAATAACCCTTTTCTCCTTGGTCAGTGCTCAGTCAGGAATATTTTCATTCTTCCCATAAAGCACTCAAATGTTATCTTCAGGGAATAAAATCTAAACAAAACTTTCCTCATGCTGACTTGAGAATAGGAAACCAGAAAAATTCTTTTATAAATATTATTTCTATATACCCACTAAATTTGAACATAAGCTTTTAAAAAAAGGAAAAGAAATTAGTTACTTATTTTTGGAAGAGAGCTCCAGCAGCTGTCTGGATAATTAGTTTCCCAGAGATGCCAGGCTTGTGATCACTAGAAGGATGGGGGGGAGAGGGGGAAGGGGTTGAAGGAAAGAATTCTTTTAAAAAAATTCTTTCCAATTATTATAAATTTGACAAATATCAACAAACATGATCATCTACACAAAGAAAAACAGGACTATATACAAATTTAACACAGTAGCTCCCAAACTGTCCTGCTTATCTGTATTTCTTTCTGAACTTTTTTCAGCTGACATCTGTCTTTTTGTTAATGCACCTTTCTTTTTGGCATACCTATCATTATTCCTCTTCCCCAACTCTTCCCCTTCCTCCCCAAAAATGAAAGCCCCCCCTTGTAACAAATAAGTATAGTCAATACAAACAGATCCACAAAATGGCCATGTCTAAAAATGTTGAAAAATGAGGTCGGAAGCTAGACTGTAAAGGGATGGAAGTGAGTGCAAGAGGAAATAGAGCAATAAGCATAAACAGTCCTTCTAGGCCTTTGGCTTAAGAAAGGGAGAAGCACTATGATAGCAGCTTTAGGTGATGATAGGATCTGTCGTGAGATTTTTAAGGAAGTATGTTGGTGAGTGTCTATAGGCACAAGGGAAGGACCAGTAAATAGGGTAAAAATTAAGGGAGGGGGTAATTGTGGGGCAATCTGCTGGTGATGAAGAAACCATGACCCAGAGAACTAAGTGACTTTCTCAAATCCACATAGATAATGAGAACAGAAGAGCCCAGATTGACGGAAGGTCCTTCTTAAAAATAATTTTTTTTTTTCAAAGACTGAGTTTCCCCATCTCTCCCAGGTTATAAATGCAGGGGCCCCAATCCTGCCACTAATGGGCCTAGAAGCTTTGGCTTGTTCCATTTTCAACCTGAGCCAGCTCATCCGTCCTTAGGCAGCAAGCAAGTCCTCGCCACCCCCACCCCATCCTGGAAGCTCATTAATGATACTAAACTTAGCTTGAAAACCCAATCCTTATAGCCCACTGCAGTTCAGCCTCAGCCTCCTCAGCAGCTGCAATTACAGGTGTACACTGCCATGTCTAACAACTCTATTGCTTTGTAAGGTAAGAAATGGGATAGTTGACATGTGGCTTTGGTCCTGAGTCAGATCAGTTCCTGTCTTATTATGACAATTACTGTGCTCCTTATAGGATTAAGTATTTACTATGTGCCAATCACTGGGGATACAAACAAAAAAGGAAGGTAGTAGGTCAGAAAGACTTTGCTTGACTATGCTTATTTGTTATAAGGATTGTGGGTTTTCTTTTTCAATTGGGGTTGCAGGGGAAAAGCAAGCAATATGCCAACCAAAAAAAAAAAAAAAAGGAGAAAAGAAAGGGCCATTGAAGCATTTTTTAAATGTACAGAAGATTAGGAATTTCAGGAGGATACATAGATAATTAGGACAACCTTGAAAGTAACATGTTTCATTTCTTACATACTTTTTTCAAAAAATAAAATTCTGTATAATAGAGATTCATTGTTTTATAGGCAATTCTCTTTCTGTTCTGCTTTGTATATGGAAATGTTTAGTGTTTTGGGGTTTGTGAAGTTCAGAATAAAGAATTTAAAAGTTTTTTTTAATCTCCTAAGGAATGGAGAAGTTGGAATCTGTGAGTGAAAGAAGTATCCAGACCAATAAAAGATATTGAAGAAGAATCTATAAAGTGGAAATCAGTTCTTAAAATAAACAGTAGTTTAGAACCAAATGTTTATGCTTTTCAAAGCTTTTTGGGGTTTTTTTCTTGATTAAAGGTATGGTCATTTTTAATTCTGAATTACTAATGTAAAACTATTGTCTAAAAATCTACTAACAAACGTTGGGTCTTACCCTCACCCATTTAATTCTACTGCCCAACTTTTTAATGGATACAAACCCACCTAGAATAAGTACTTTCCCTATCCTATCTTCTCTGTATAACTGTCCTCCACCCACCACCCACCTCTCCTTTTTCTCTCACTCTCTATTTGTGGTTATGATTTTCAGATAGTCTGGTGTCTCTTAGAGATGATCTCTCCTTAACTTATTTTCCAGAATGGTGGTTTTCTGATAGTACCTTACGTTTTGGTTTTTTAAATCTTTTTATTTTGTTTTAATGTTTCTTGTCTCATGGATACGTTACTTTCTGTTTGACCCATTTACTTTTCTGACAGTTCAATTCTTCAATTCTTTATTACTATCTGTTCTGCACCATGAATACCCTTTGACATTCATTCCTCCCTAGTGGTCATCTCATATAATATTTTTTATTTCATTTCTTCCAGGTACTTTTAAGAGTCTTTGTGGCCAGGACATTCTTTTTTCTAATGCTCTATTTGGACATACTCGCTTTTCAGCTTCACTTTTAGGCTTCTCCCAGGCCATTGTAATTCTACAGGAAGCACTCTCTTAGTTCTAGTGCCTTCTCTCAATTATTTCTCATTTATCCTCTATATAGCTTGCTTTGTATATATTTGTTTGCCTGTTGTCTCCCCCTTAGACTGTGAGCTCCTTGAGGGCAGGAACTGTCTTTTGCCTCCTTTTGTATCCTTTGTGCTTAGCATAGTGCCAGGTACATATTAGGCACTTAATAAATATTGACTGATTGATTGGTCTGCCCTTGCCTTTTGCTCTGGGTCTGAGGCACTTTTAGAACTTTGCCCTACATCTGCTCTGGCTTGTCTTTGCTCAGAGTGACCATAGGATTCTGACCATCTTTTTGTATAGTCTACGACTGAATGGAAGAGTTTATAATTGCTTCTCTTTGGTTTTCTTTATCATTGTTCCTTCTGGTGTGATTTTCATTTAGGTTGTAATATACTGTTATCTTCTCTCTGCTTGTCACTTTCCCTCCTCCACACACAAACCAAAGTAGTCACGGTGGCTTAGGGGCTAAGAGCTAACCAAGGCTTGCTAATGGGTCACAAGAGTCCAATTCTGACATTACCAGCCACTCACTACCTTACCTGGTTCCTTACCCCTGAGAACAAATAATCAAAGCCTTTTTCTTCTTATCCACTCCCATCAAAGCATCAAATTAATCAGAGCCACTTTGGCAGAGCTGTGATCAACAGTAGAAAAATAAACTCCCAAACTGTGATGTTTCCTTTTGGATGCAAATCAGTGGTCAGTATTTGAGAATCAAAATGATAAAAAAAATAGAGGGAAATATTCAGTTTAGTGTAAAACCAAAATATGCTATAGAACTGCTTTTAAATCCACTTTTAAGGATGAAGTGGCATCAAACCACCAAAACTAACCCAGGCTCGTGTAATTTAACTGATTTTTAAATCACAGAACTGTAAGAGCTTGATGGGATCCTACAGATCATCTAGTCTAACCCCTTGATTATACTTAACTCTGCCATATAAAGATGAGATGTTATTACCGTTATTTTTAGTTTAGCAATTTTATCTTTTAAATACTATATCTGATTATTTACCTCATGATTTCATAAAACACACAGCCAGCACTCCACATATCCATCTTGTAGCTATAATATCCATCTGTAAGGAGACATTCAGGGGCCCGGTACCAACGAGTAGAGATATATTCTGTATATGGCTGCTTGGAATAAACACTTCTACATGACCCAAAGTCTCCTAATTTCAGAAGATCCTGCTGTAAGAAAAAAAGGAACGTATCTTATTCTGTAACTTCTTTAATGAAAATAACTTCCAACATGCACTGATGAGAAAGTTACTAACATGTAAACTTATCCTTCAAAACAACAAATCACTGACCTTTTTTGGCACTTGTAATTGCCCTCTAACTGATGATACAGGGTTTATATTTGTTGGAACTATAAATATATATTTACAGTTGCCCAGGAACTCAATACAAAGTTTTTAGTTGGTTGCTGTGCCTTAGGCAAATACCTGTTTTCTACCCCTAGTAATAAATCTACTTCTCCCAGCCAGTTGGCTCCAAGGGGACAAGAACTCTTAGATAAGACATAATCTTATCTAAATCTCCTCTAGGACCTCGGAAGCATTCTACTGGGAAGACAAAGAAATGTTTTTGTTATTGTCTTTCTGTCCTTTTAGGCAGCATTGTTAAAAAGTCCCCCACAGCACTCTCCAAGGAGTCATGGCTAGTTTTCTGTACTCCTTGAAAACTCCCCAGAAATTTCAGTGGTGATTCCTTTGTTTCTGAAGAACTGCATTTATTCATACTAAATAAGTTTCTTGTAAAACAATGACAACCGTGTGTCAGATATAAATGCATGTGGTAATAACTCAGGTGTATAGCACTTTATAGTTAAAAAAGCATTTTCTATATTATTTTCTTTTTTGATCCTCACAACAATCGCTACAAGGTAGGTACTGCAATGAATAATACCACATTTTGTGAATAAGAAAATTGACTTTCAGAAAGGTTAAGGGGCAGCTAGGTGGCACAGTGGATAAAGCACCGGCCCTGGAGTCAGGAGGACCCGAGTTCAAGTCCGACCTCAGACACTTGACACTTACTAGCTATATGACCCTGGGCAAGTCACTTAACCCCAAATGCCTCAACAAAAAAGAAAAAAAAAAGTTTAAGTGATTTGACCAAGATTACTAAGGCTAAGGCATTTCTCAGTGTAGACTTCTGATCCCTCCCTATCAATCAGTCAATAAACATTTATCTGCTGAACACAGTGGTTAACAGTAGAGATAAAAACTTAGGCAAAAGACAATCCCTGCCTTCTGGGGGCTCACAGTTTAATGGGGGAGACAAGCCAACAAATACGGATAAACTATATATGAGATAAATAGGAAATAAAAGAGGGAAGACACTAAAATTAAGAAGGTTGGGAAAGCCTTCCTACAGAAGGTGAGAAATTACCTTTTCTGCTAGGGTAATATAGCACTTTGTTTTGTCCTCTTTCAGCACGCTTCCTATGTGGAAGTCCAGTGTTCTTGAATGCTCCACTCGCACAGTATAAGCCTATCTGCTGGGGGCAGCTAGGTGACGCAGTGGGTAGAGCACTGGCCCTGAATTCAGGAGGACCCGAGTTCAAATCCAGCCTTAGACACTTGACATTTACTAGCTGTGTGACCCTGGGCAAGTCATTGCCCCACCCCACCCCCCAAAATAATAATAAGCCTATCTGCTGCTAAAGGGCCAATCTAGCTAAATTTTGAATTGCACATCAACAGAATTTTTTGCCACTATGAAAAGGCACAGAGGGAATAATACCAGCAGTGAAACCATAAATCCATTAAAGTATATAATTTTACGTCTTAACACCCTGTAAGATTCTTAAGCTATATGAGGTAAGGGACCACATCTAAATTTTTATTACTCCAATGTTTAGCATGGTGCTTTGAAATACATAACAGGTACTTAGTAAAAGTCTGCTGAATTGAATTAGATCTAAAAGCTGGATTCTCTCAGATTCAAAATTTACTGAAAATCTGATACACCAGCAATAACTTTGTGAGAAAAGACACAGAATTTTGAATTCCATGTCAATTCCAATACCATTTCTTAAGTAAAAGTTCTTACCTTTATTAATATATTTTCTGGTTTTACATCTCTGTGAAATATTCCATTTCTGTGCCAACACAAAAGAAAAAATAGAATCAATCCAAATACCTTAAAATAATATTTTAAATAAGTGTTATATTTTCTTGGGAATTTATCTTCACAAATTGAATCACTTACCTATGCATGTGATCAAGAGACTTACACAGCTGGTACATATAGTTCGTTATTTTCTTTTCTGAGAGTGGGCGCCTTCTCCCTATGCAGAAGAGAAATAACAGCGACATAGTTACATCTTTTTTGAATTCAGAATAAGAGCTTACAGTTTGAAGGAGCATTGAATAAAAATTCATCTTCCCTCCTCCTTCCAAAATAACAAAATTTATTTTTGTTCATTTACATGTAGTACATAGGCTACATAAATTTTACAATTAAGATACAGATAAAATGGCAAAGTTATCATTTAAAATAGAAATGTACTTATCTCAATCTTTCAGTCATAGTTTCTAGTTAATAATGATACTTATGACACTAACAGTGTCTGAAATCAGAGCGCATCTCTGGTCTTCCATTTCTTAACCCCTAAATCATGGAAAATTTAAGATGGTTATTTGGGGGTTTTTTTAATGTATTTTCACCTAGGCTTGATATCTATAATATTTTTTTAATTTATATAAAAACAGCTATAATGGACAATCCTGAAGTAGTTGTTATTGGTTTTTTTAATTATCATAGGGCAGTGGTGCCTTAGAATTGCAATGCCCTGAGTATCTTGTCCAAAAGCTTTTTTTTTGGCATAAAGTTCTTGGGAGCTGGTTCATCTTTAATATATTTACTTTTTAAAATGTCATGTTCTTGAGGGCAGCTAGGTGGCACAGTGGATAAAGCACTGGCCCTGGATTCAGGAGGACCTGAGTTCAAATTCAGCCTCAGACACTTAACACTTACTGACACTTAGCTGTGTGACCCTGGGCAAGTCACTTAACGCTGATCGCCCCGCAAAAAAAAAAAAGAAAAAGAAAAAAAAAGTCATGTTCTTTCTTTCAAGGTAAATGCTCCCATTTAAGCTTTGTGGTCATTTTCATAGTTAACTGTTCCCCCTTTAAGTAACAAACTCCTTGAAAACGGGGCTATTTTGTATTCGTTTTTTCAACTTCCAGCACAAAGGTCCTGTACAAATAAATGTTTGCTAATTTGAATTTTTGGTTTGTACTTTCTTTTGGCACTAAATAATGATTCTATTTTTTTCTACATAATTAAAACAGCTGCAATGAAGAGATTAAAAATTGACTTAAATATTTTAAAGTATCAGTAATTAATTTTAATATAGTATTATAATATGGCTGTATTTCAAATTACTTGTAATATGTTTCCAGGATTTATATGAAAAGTTAAGAATTAAACTACATACTTTTCCATTTTTCCTGGACTGTGGTATACTGAAATTTCATTTAAAAAATCTATAAAAAAGTAAAATGAAAGTACTTTTTACTTTGGCAAAGTCAAAGGTTGCATAGAATCCAGCTCTCCTACTTTTATTCCCTCAATTATCTACAACAAGCACCAGTTTGATTATTGTTGAAATAAGGAAAAAAAAAGAAAAATCAATAAGTTCCTCCCCTTCCATCCAAAGACAACATAAAAATACAGCCAAAAGCTACAGAACCTGGAAGAAGGGCCCTATGTAGAAGTCAACATGAGTGCAGGTAAATAAGCCAGAAGCTCGAGATAGCATCCCAACTGTAGAAAAACTACAGCAGAATGGAAGTCTGAGAGAAAATAAAAGACCATGGCAGTGTCCACTAAGTCAACCACGGAATCCTAAGCAGGGACAGTAGGGGAACTGGAAGCTAAGGCCAAGTAACTATCAAAGAGAAGTCAGGACAAAAGGGCAAGTACTCAGAAAAGAGAGATGTGGGGGGGGGGGGGATCAGACCACCACATTCAAGAGTTCAGGATGGGCAGTGCCTGATCCTGGCACAAAGTCCAAAATCATGAACTGAGCCTGGGTGGAACTAGTGAACAAAAGATACCTAAATAAAGAATTCTTATAAATTTACAGCTACCCAGTAGATAAAATAACTCCACAATACCTATAAGCATAGTTTCAGAGAAAAAAATAATAAAACCTTAGTCAAGACTGAAAGAGTACCTGGAAGAAATTAAGCAAGAGTTTGTTTTTTTTTTAAAATGAATTGTAAATAAAAAGCTCTGGAGGAAAGAACAGGAAAAAGAATAAACACTTTATAAGAGAAGTTAGAAAACCTCACCTAAATAAATAGCAGGCTCCTTGAAATGAATGGAACAAACATGAGTCAAGAAATATTAGAACAAATTTTAAAAATTGAAAATGTGCCTGGCACATAGTAAATGCAAACAGGTCAAGGAAAGACCATTTAAGAATCCTCAGATTCTGTGACAATCATAACCAAAAAGTTAAAAAGCCTGGATACCATATTTCAAGAAATCATGAAATAAATAAAATTTCCTAGCTTTATTAGAACAAAAGAGAAAAAGGAAAGAATCCATTCAACACCCACTCCAAAAATTACCAGAAATGTCCTAGCTTAAAGCCAGAACTTCTAGATCAAATAAAAAAAATAATTGCAAGCAGCTAAAGAGATTTAATACCAAAAAAAACAGGATCATGCAAGACTATTTTGCAACTATAAAAGAGAGAAAACTCTTATAATACAGTATTTCCAAATAGCAGAAGATTAAGCTACAACCTCGCCCCCCCCCCAAAAAAAAAACCCTTGTGATGGAGGAGGCAAAAAGGGGTTAACAGATAAACTGATGCTTGGATTCTTATTAATAGTACCTAAAAGGGTTAAGAGAGAAACTAAGGTTTGTGTTCTTATAGTAACCAAGAGGGTTTGTCCCTATCAACTCTCAACATCAACAGAGACCGTAACTGGTAATCAACAATTGAAATTTTTTAATTAGATGATAGGACACCTAGAAACCAGGCCTAGGTAAAGAGAAAGAAAAAACACAGAAACACTCTGACCTTGGCAAGTTGAGGTATGTTTTTGGAAAAATGTGAAGAAAGGACCAAATGTGTCCTTAGGTTCACCCTTATGGGGTGTAAATCCCCAAAACACACCTCCAGGGAAAAAAGGTACCTGCTTCAGGGGTTGGCTTAAGCCTTCAGGAACTTCAATTTAGGATAGGCCCTCCCCTACAACTCCCTAAAGTGGATATTAGGATAATGAGAAGATGTTCAATTATTTTCTGATTATAAATATAACCATTTTCATCCTATTCAAGACACCTATCTCCATGGTGGTCTCCCTGTGGTCACTCACAGTATTGCAATAAAACTTGGAAAACTGAGTCACCGAGTCTTATAATTCCTTTGGGACACCTCATGATCAATCTAATCACCTTAATTATATCCCACATCACTTGTATGGCTAAGAATAGTCCTACAAAAGGGGGGAAAGCTGGAACAAAGGACTTGCAAACATTCCTGATGAAACTCTGAACTGAGTAAAAACTTTGAAATATAAACACAGTAGTCAAGAGGGATATATAAAAGTAAAACATAGGAAAGCATATGATGAACTGAAAGAACTGAGGATGAAAGACTTATAAAATTCTAAAAGGAGGGAAAAGGCAAGTGCTCCTTTAGAATATGACTAAGAAGAAATTAAATAAGATGGAAGTGGAAGGTGGGGACTAGGGATGGGTTTATAGTTTGGATGCACCATGGCTGAGGTAAACTCATTTGGTACAACTGCCACCCTGGTTCCTGCCCCAGGTACATGAGTAACAGGAGAAGAGCTACTGTTGTAGCAAGAAGGCCACAGTCTTCTTTAGAGAGGCAGAAGAGTGAAATCTTGGGCTTCAAGAATGATGAGTACTTTAGCACCCTCCATACTTGGAGCATGCCCACCTCCTGGAAAGGAAAGCTAGAGGAAAGAAGGGAAAAGGCATGGGTAAAGAAGCATGTCAGATGCTGGAATGGAATTGTGAAAGAAGAATACTACACAATGATGGTCCATCAAATAGTTGTACAGCTATTTCACGAATGGACAAACTGCAGTCAGAAATAGAGGGGCATCAGTAAATGAAGAGAAGTACAAATGTATGCTTGAAAATCCTTGATGCTAATTCTCAGAAGCTGGAAGCAGAACAAAAAGAAAAAGTAATAAAAGAGTTGGAGGAATGATAGGCAGGTCAAGGTGAATAGCTACCAAAAAAAAACCCATCAGTAACAGGGCAGCAGAGGACTTTTTTGTAAATGTTGTTGAAGAGACTTCCTTCCGGTACTGATTGGGTCTGTGTGATTTGACCATGTGACCTTAACACCAAGGCGATCAAGCAGGCCAAAGGCATCTCCTATGTATTCAGTCCTTGTCTCTCTCAAGCAGCCCTCCAGCTCACAGAAAAAAAGATATGATGAAAGCATTATAACTGCAATTATCTCACTCGAAGTTGTTTATGAATTATGTTGAGGAATTTGGGGGCATTTTTTGGAGCACAAGTTTTGCTTTAGAGTGGGTCACTCTTTGTGAACACATGTTTTTTCCCTGGCATTCCACAGCCTCTTGACCTTCTGTGCATTCTCATTATCAGCTGTACTGCTAATAAAATGAGAAAGAAGCAGGGGAAAATTTACTGTAAATTTCTCATAACTGAGGTGTGACAAAAGATTCCAAAAAAATTAATGGAGTTTGGGGCAGCTAGATGGCACAGTGGATAAAGCACCGGCCCTGGATTCAGGAGGACCTGAGTTCAAATCCGACCTCAGACACTTGACGCTTACTAGCTGTGTGACCGTGGGCAAGTCACTTAACCCCCATTGCCCAGCAAAAAAAAAAAAAAAATTAATGGAGTTTGTGCAGCAGAAACCACATATGAACATCGCTCTTGTCAGAACCCAACCAAGAAGAATCAAATAAATACACATACACACACACACATGAATTTGGTGAAATAATACATAAACTACAACTGGGAAATAGGCAGAAACAAAGGAAAGGGGAGAGAAAGAGTTAAGAAAAAAGTAGAATAGGGACTCAATAGTTACAAGTAAAACACACTTAAATTTCAGGGAGTGGATCACAACTGGAAATTGAAAACTAAAAACCAGTGATATAGGTTTGGGTGAAGGCAAAACAGGTGGGGGCAGCTAGGTGGTGCAGTGGTTAGAGCACTGGCCCTGGATTCAGGAGGACCTGAGTTCAAATCCGACCTCAGAGACTTGACACTAGCAGTGTGACCCTGGGCAAGTCACTTAACCCTCATTACCCCACCAAAAAAAAAAAAAAAACAGGTGGAGTAGAAGCAGAACACTTCAACAGTACATCCCTCGTGCTAATCACACCTTCCCTTTTACTACCTTCTCTATGACAGGAAAAGAAGGAAAACAAAGATAGGGAAAAAATATAAGATGATAAGATGGAAGGAAATATTCAATTAGCCATTATAACCATGATTGTGAATGGGATGAACCTACCCATAAAACAAGAAAGCAGAAGGGAATAGAAAACAGAACCTAATAATATGTTATTTAAAACAAACACACATGAAACAGATTTACACAGAGTTAAAATGAGGGACTCGAGCAAAATTTATTATGCATCAATACAAATTCAAAACAGCAGCAGAAGCAATCATAATCTGACAATAATAAAAAACAGTTGAAAGAGAAATTATATTTGAAGGCACCATGGGCAATAAAATATCAATACTGTTCATATACACACACACACACACACACACACATATATATATATATATATACATATACATACATACATATATATGCTTTAAAGTTAATCAAATTACAAGGGAAAAGCCAGCAAAACTATAATAGCCACTTCAGCGTACCTCTCTCAGGCCTAGACAAATCTAATCCAAAGATAAATAATAAAGAAGATGAGGACCTGAAAAGAACTTTAGAAAAGCTATATATGATAGCTCTCATTCTATTGAACCTTTAAGATTCTACTAATATTATATTAAGTCTTAATTCTTTCCTTGGGTTTATCACTTTCACCTTAGAGCAATTTCTTTGTCTTATCTCTTCATTATTTCTTCATTAGCTAAAACTGATGAAGCTGGTTTGTTAATGAGATATTAGTGGTATAGATTTTTCTTTTGAAACTTAAATGCATGGGGCAGCTAGGTGGCGCAATGGACAAAGCACTGGCACTGGATTCAGGAGGACCTGAGTTCAAATCCAGCCTCAGAACACTTACTAGCTGTGTGACCCTGGGCAAGTCACTTAACTCTCATTGCCCTAAAAAAAAGGAAAAAAGAAAAAAAAGGAAACTTAAATGCAGATTTCAACTCTTCCAAATCTGATATCACTATTTAGTAGGGTAGGCTGCCTTAAAGAGTTGATATGACCAAAACAGTATATTAGCCTTTGTATTCTTATAAATACATTAAATTTGTTAGGGGGCAGCTAGATGGCACAATAGATAAAGCACCGACCCTGGAGTCAGGAGGACCTGAGTTCAAATCTCACCTCAGACACATAGCTGTGTGACCCTGGGAAAGTAACTTAACCCCAATTGCCTTAAAACATCCAGAGCCATCTCCAATAGTTCTGATAGACATCTTGTCACTGGACCCAGATGGCTCTGGAGGAAAGAGTGAGGTTGGTGACTTTGCATACCCCTCCCTCACTTAAATCCAATGCAGTGCTAAGTCATGATATCACCATGATGTCATGGTCCTCTTTGAGAAAACATACATACACACATACATACATAATGAGAATTGAAATGAGTGCTCATATTTCTCATATTTCCAAGTATAAAACTTTTACAAAATTAACCATGTGCTAGAAATATAAAAACCTCCTAGACAAATGCAACAAAAGCACACATATTAAGCATATCCTTTATTGGCAATAACATAATAAAAACCACAATTAGCAAATGACCTTGGAAGTGAAAAATCAAGAAAATCAAACTGATTCTATTCCATAATTGATTTCATTTTGTATCACTACCAACATTTTGTGTAACTACCTATAAGAAATAATGGGTTTTTGCCAACCTGCAAAGGCCCCAACCAAAGGAGATTGATTTAGATTGATTGAATTAAGTGAGACTGACTGACTCTGTTGATTAACTCACTTAAAGTTGACATGATTAAAACTATACTTGGGGGCAGCTGGGTGGTACAGTGGATAGAGCACTGGCCCTGGAGTCAGGAGGACCTGAGTTCAAAGCCAACCTCAGACACTTAATACTTACTAGCTGTGTGACCTTGGGCAAGTCACTTAACCCCAATTGCCTCACTAAAAAAACAAACAACAAACAAACAAAAAAAACCCCACACCTGTCTGATTCCCAAGAGGAGTGTTCTCAGAAGCTGTGGACTATGATATCAACATGGGACCACCCTCAAATCCAGTGAACCAATGGATTTGGGTGACACTAGCCCATCAGCTTGAAGCAGTGTGTATGGACTGCCTCTCCTCCAGGAGCAGAGGGAGTTTGGACAGACAGCTCGTTGCTCGAACAAGCTCATGGTGGCAGAAGACTTGGGAGGGGCAGCTAGGTGGCCCAGTGGATAAAGCGTCAGCCCTGGATTCAGGAGTACCTGAGTTCAAATCTGGTCTCAGACACTTGACACTTACCAGCTGTGACCCTGGGCAAGTCACTTAACCCCATTGCCCTGCAAGAAGAAGAAGAAGAAGAAGAAGAAGAAGAAGAAGAAGAAGACTTGGGAGGAGGAGGAGGCCAGGCTGAACTCTTATCTCTCCTCTAGGGTAGATAGGCTTTCCTATCTTTCTGAACTCCACATGTTCTCTCTTTACTTTTTTGTTGTTTGGGTTTTGTTTTGGGGGGGAGATTTTTTGCGGGGCAAAGGGGGTTAAGTGACTTGCCCAGGGTCACACAGCTAGTAAGTGTCAAGTGTCTGAGGCCAGATTTGAACTCAGGTACTCCTGAATCCAGGGCCGGCGTTTTATCCACTGCGCCACCTAGCTGCCCCTTTACTTTTTAATAAATGCTTAATGCCCAAAGACTGGTGCTAAAGCTTTTAATTTATAAGTAAACCCTAGTTAACTTTCCCTACACTTGGGACAAAAATAGGCTTCCACACATTTAGTTTTACTTGTCACACTACCTAAATCATGTTTCATTTATCTCTGAATTAAGTTTGGAAGCTCAGCTTTCCTTGTAAATCACTCACTGAGTTCAGTTTAAAAGTTCAGTTTTCCTGCTAATCACTGTCGGATTCTTGTGTCAAGGAAATCTGTTATCCTTGAAGGATAAAGGTAGATGCCAACGAGTCTGGTCTATTATCTCTGCAATACTGGCTGTCCATCAAGAGAGTCTGGTCTATTATCTGGTCTGTGATACTAACTAGCCATGCAAGTAGACACCACCAGTAAGTCATCCATAATGACAAGATGGAAGGAGGAGGAGTTGTTGCCAACCATTCATTCCATATTTCCAGCCAATTATATAGTCCCCCATCTCTACAATGCTTATAACCAGTCATATTGTTTTCCTTATCTATGATGCCACTTTCTAGTTTTTGGATGTTCCTCCTTTTGTCCATAAAAAAAATTGTCAGCCATCATTCAGGGTCTTTGGTTTGCTGAGGACCCAAAGTCCCCATTTGTTGGTAATTGCTGGCTTTACAATAAATTGAAGGTGCTTGGAACTTTCTTGCCTCATTAATTACCTTAATTTCAATTACAATAGATGAAAAGATTTACATTTTAATGGCGATTAAATAATTTAATCATAAAGAATCGGTAAGCCAAAAACCAAATCAGGTAATTTTATCAATGAAAAGGCAACAATGAGACAATATACTAAAACTTCTGGGATCCAGACAAAGTAAATCATAGAGGAAAATTTAAATCTCTAATCACTTTCATCAGCAAGAGAAAAAACAGATCAAAAAATCAGCTATGCATCTAAAATAAAACTAGAAGAACATCAAATTTTTAAAAACCAACTAAAACAACAACAAATTGCCAAAACAGAAATTTGGAAAGTAAAAAAGATTAACAAAATTAAAAGAATAAAAAGAACTAGTAAATTAAAGTAGGAGCTGTTTAAAAAAAACCTAATAATTAAACAGATCATTAGTGAATTTGAAAAAAACAAATTATCAATATCAAATGAATAAGAACTCAACAAATGAAGAGGAAATGTAGAAAACATCAGAAGCTTTTCTGCCCAACTATATGCCAACAAAACTGATTACCATAAAAGAAATGTATAAATAATTGCAAAAATATGAAGTACCTAAATTAATAAAAAAGTGGTCATTTTTATAACCCAATCACATAAACAGAAAGTAAAGGAACCATGAATAAATTCTCACTGGAAAAAAGGAAAGGAAAAAAAACTTTATAGGACAAGATGGATTTATAATTAAAGTCTATCCAACATTCAAATAATTAATTCCAATATTACATAAATCATTTACAAAAATAGAAAAGGGTATCCTACCAAATTTCTTTTATCACACACACATACACACACACACACACACACACACAAAACCTATGCCAGGGAGATGCAGTATAACGAAAGAAAAAACAAAGACCAAAACCACTCATGAACATCAACAAACACAAAAATTAAACAAAGGGGCAGCTAGGTGGTGCAGTGGATAAAGCACCGGCCCTGGATTCAGGAGTACCTGAGTTTAAATCCGGCCTCAGACACTTGACTCTTACTAGCTGTGTGACCCTGGGCAAGTCACTTAACCCCAACTGCCCCGCAAAAAAAAAAAAAAAATTTTAAAAATATAAGTGAAGAGGCAAAAGCAACATATTAAAAGGATTATACACTAAAACCAAGTTGAATTTATACCATGAATGCAGAGATGCTTAAGTAGGAAAACTATCAACAACAAAAGCAATAAAAACTGAATTCAAAAGATGCAGAAATTGCTTTTGACAAAATAGAACATCTTTTGTTGAAAACTAAAAAGCATAAGAATAAAAAGACCTCTCCTTAATATAATAGTATCTATTTAAAACCAAGAACATAAGCATCATACATAAGAGATAAATCCTAAAGGCCTGTCTAATAACATCAGTGGTAAAGCAAATATGTCTATTATCACCATTATTATTTTATATAATGATAGAAATGCTAGCTATAGCAATAAAAACAGAAACTCAGAAAATAAATACAGGCAAAGTGGAAACAAAATAATATTTCTTTTTTCTTCAGATAGTATATCTTACTTAGCCCTAGAGATTTAACAAAAAAATTAGTCAAATATTTAATACTTTTTGTAAATTAATAGAGCATAAAATTTGGTTGAGATCATCAGCATGTCACAACATATACCAAAATAAACCAAAAATGGAAATATACCCTAAAAATCATGTCAAAAATTATAGGACCAGGGAAATTAGAAGACTAGAACTTTTTAATATCTGTGGATGAGGATGAGTTTTTAATCAAACAAAAGTTAGAGAAAATCAAAGGAAATAAAACAAAAGTTTGATATTACAGAATTGAAAAACCTTTGAACAAATAAAATCAATGTATTTAAAATTAGAAGTAAATAAGATGGCAGAATAAGGTAGGGATTTGCCTGAACTCTCTAAAATTCACATCCAAACAACTATAAAATAATGCCTCAAAACAAATTTTGGAGCATCAGAGCCAACAAAAAGATGGGGTAAAATAATTTTCCAGCTCAAGACCACCTAGAAGGTTGGCAGGAACGGATCCAAAGTCTAATGTGCATCTAGTGTCTAATGTGAATAAAAAGGGAGCACAGCCCAGTGGAGGCACTGTCTGGCAAGACAACAGTAGTAGGCCACACCCAATGAAACCAGCAGGAGGCCCCAAGTCCCCTGCTCAGATCAGAGGCAAACCCCACAGTCCCAGCACAGCAGACAAGCAAAGAGGACCCAGGGGCCAGTCATAGCAGGCCAGCCAGATGAGAGGCCTCAAGGTCCCCTCACAGCAGGCTAGTCACCAGACATCACAGCCCTAGGCCCCCAAATTAAGAAGCTTGGGACAGGGGCAGCTAGATGGCGCAGTGGATAGAGCACCGGCCCTGGAGTCAGGAGTACCTGAGTTCAAATCTGGCCTCAGACACTTAACATTTACTAGCTGTGTGACCCTGGGCAAGTCACTTAACCCCAATTGCCTCACTAAAAAAAAAAAAAAAAAAAAAAGAAGCTTGGGACAGTGTCCCCTAACCCCAGAAGGAGTGGAACTCCAACTTTAAAAGTCATGAGAAGGTCTGGAAAAATGAGCAAAACAAACAAAAGAACCTGACCACAGAGAATTACTATGGTGACAAAGAAAATAAAAATACAAACTCAGTGACAAAATACCAACAACCAAAACCTCAAAGAAAAATGAGAACTGATCTCAGGCCCCAAAAGAACTGGAAGAGCTCAAAAAATGATTTAAAAAATCAAATAAAAGAGGTAGAAGAAAAATCAAGAAAAGAAATGAGAGTGATGCAAGAAAATCATGGAAAAAGAGTCAACAGCTTGGTAAAAGAAGCACAAAAAATGGGAGAAAATGTACAAAAATTCACTGAAGAAAGCAACTCCTTAAAAAGGAAAACTGGCCAAATAGAAAAGGAGATACAAAAGCTAATTGAAGAAAATAATTCCTTAAAAATAAGAATTGGGCAATTGGAAGTTAATGACTCCATGAGACTTTAAGAATATATAACACCATTGATCCAGCCATTCTGGAGAGCAATTTGGATCTGTTGCCCAAAGGGCTATGGGACTGTGCATACCCTTTGACCCAGTAATACCACTACTAGGTCTATATGCCAAAGAGATCATAAAAAAAGGGAAAATGACCCACATGTACAAAAATATTTATAGCATCTCTCTTTGTGGTGGCAAAGAACTGGAATTTTAGGGAATGCCCATCAATTGGGGAATGGCTGAACAAGTTGTGGTATATGAATATAATGGAATACTATTGTGCTGTAAGAAATGATGAGCAAGCAGATTTCAGAAAAACCTGGAAAGACTTAAGTAGATTGATACTGAGTGAGGTGAGCAGAACCAGGAGAACATTGTACACAGTAACAACAACATTGTGTGATGATCAACTGTGATAGACTTAGCTTTTCTCAGCAGCACAATGATCCAAGACAATTCCAAAGAACTCAAGATGGAAAATGTTCTCCACATCCAGAAAAAAGAACTGAGGATTCTGAATGCAGACTGAACCATACTTTTGTTTTTGTTTTTTCTTTTTTGATGTTTTTCCCTTTTATTCTGATTCTTCTTTCACAACATGACTAATGCAGAAATGTGTGTGTGTATATATATATATATATATATATATATATATATATATATATACAATCACATCAAACATTTTTGTATCCATGGAGAAGATGTGGAAAAAATGGGACCTTGATTCATTGTTAGTGTATCTGTGAGCTGATCCAACCATTTTGGAGAGAGATATGGAACTATGCCCAAAGCGTTATTAAATTACCTATGCCCTTTGACCCAGCCATATCACTTGTGGGGACCAATTTTTAATTGGGGAGTGCTAGCTAAGTGGCTCGCCACAATATTGAGGCAAGGAAAGAAACCGGCAGCCTCCCTCAAAACAGAACAAGATTTATTTTAACAAGAACGAACTTAAAAACACAAAGAGGAACAGTAGGATCAAGGAAAAGAAAATAAAAATGGGAAAAGGGAAATTATAATACCTGAAAAATATCACCACCCAGGAATCAGCTGAAAATTACGCAGCAGAATGCCTATCGCTTTCCAGCTTCCACCTAGAATGCCCAATTCTCCTCCCCCAAACCTAGAAACACCCCACACAGTCCCAGCCAATGAGATGGCCGCTCTGACAATCACATGACTGCCCTCATTAGGTTTCCAATCATTATAATTTTTCCAGGCCCACGTAGGCATCATCGAGTGGTGATGACGTGAGGTGCAAGAGCCCTGGCAACGGCTACAACCAGTGGGTGGAGCACCATGGGGTTTGCAGAGCCCCAAGCCAGTGCTCGCCGAGGCATAAAAACCTCGAATAACAATTAATTCTTTACACACTCTTAGGGTTGTTTGCCAAGATGATTAGGTAAAATGGAAAAGAAACTAGATATTTATAAATATACATATTTATAACCTAAAATATTTATAGCCACTCTCTCTATGGTGGCAAAGTACTGGAAATCACAGGGATGCCCCTCAGTTGGGGAATGGCTGAACAAATTGTGGTACATGTTCATGATGGAATATTACTCTGCTATAAGATATAATGAGCTAAAGATCTCCACAAAACAATGAAGCATTAATTTAAAAAATTAAATTAATTTTTAAAATGAGCAGAACCAAGAGAACATCCTATATAGTAACATCAGTATTGTTTTAAGAAGAACTTTAAGAAACCAAGTTATTCTGACTATTACAAATACCCAAATTTACCACAAAGAGTCTATAAAGGAAGAAGCAGCTCAAAACAGAAAAAAAAAAAGAAATGATATACATAGATACATATATACATACATACACACAGAGAGACATACAGATTTATGTCTAATGGTAGTCATCTCAAAGTTTGGGGGGATTAGGGGAAAGGGGAAAATAAATAAAGTTGCATGATAATTGAGAGGTATATTTGAAAGAAACAGCAAGTTGTACATAGCATATTGCAATCTCAGGGCTGTGCTCTGTGTTTCTCTCCCACTTTGTTATGGAGATGCTTGTTTCATTTCTTAAGTTCAGAATAAAATAATTTTTTTAAAAGTTTTAACTGAAAAAAAAAAAAGAAAAGAAAAATGACTGACCTGAAAAATGAATCCAGGATGTGATAAAATAATGGTGGGGCAGCTAGGTGGGACAGTGGATAGAGCACCGGCCCTGGATTCAGGAGAAGCTGGGTTCAAACCCTCATTGCCCCCACCCCAAAAATAAATTAAAATAAAATAAAATAATGGGATTTGGCAGATGCCCAGGGGCCCCCACCTGAAGATTGATTTGGAATTGATTGAATTGGGTGAGAGACTAAGAACCTACTTAAGGTTGATTAAATCAAGACCACACCTGGCTGGCCCTGAGTTGTTCTCAGAGGCTGTGGACTAGACATTAACAGAAGTCCACCCTCAACCAATCAGCTTAAAGGACCTCCCCTTCTGGGGAGGGAGACAGGAAGTAGGAAAGGGAGGCTGGCTCCCTGGATTGGCCTTTTCATGTTGGGACTTAGGGTTGGTGGCAGAGAGAGAGAGAGAGAAAGAGAGAGGGGGAGAGAGAGAGAGAGCAAGCAAGTGAGCAGAAAGTAGATAGGCTTTTCTTGAGTTATGGTACTCCATGTGTTGTCTTTACTCTTTAATAAATACCTAAAAGCCTAAACTCTTGCTGAATTCATCAGTAAATCTTAGCTAGTTGACTCCCAAAACTGGGGGGGGGGGGGGGCAGGTAAGGACACACATTAGATTTTAAACATCACAAGGAGAGATAATTTAAGAATTATTGGGCTATATTCCAGTGCCAAGATGGTAGAGTAAGAAAGGAACTCTCTGAAGCCCTCCCAAATTCCCCTCTGAACAACTTAAAAACTGCCTCAGAATTGATCTAGAAACAGAGAAGCAACTTACCAGCACCAAAGGAAAGGTCTATCTCACTGGGGTGAGAGGAGAGCAAAGTCCAATAGCAGCAGCTCACAACAGAGGCGCTGCAGTAGGGTTCCAAACCTGGGGCAATCCACCATCTAAGCCCCGCCCTCCCAAAAAAACAACAGCCCCCTAGGCAAGGTAGGAATCTCTGCCACACAGCAAGGCCAAACCCCAGCCCCAACACAAAACACCAGCCAGACCTTGACCCCTTTTGCTGACCAGTAGTGAGGCCTTACCACAGTACTGGCCAACACAACAAGACCCTACCCCTGGGGCCCTGTTTCCATAGTAACCCAGCAGCAGGGCCTCACTCCTGGGGCAGACCAGCAATAAGATCCCTCCCCCAGGGACAACTAGCAGAAAAACTGTTTCCATAGGAACCTGGCAGCCAGACCCTGCCCCTGGGGCAGGTAAGCAGGGAAAGCCTCCCTCCCTGGGAAGGTCAACAGGGAGTCCCACCCTCTATTACAAGCCAGAAGGGAAGCCAACCCTTTAGTGCAAGCAAGCAGCTGGTTTCTGAATCCCAATGAAAGCCAGAAGCAAGACCCTGAGCCCCACCACAAAAAGTTTGGGACAATGCAGGATCAGAGCCCAACTTTCACATAAAAACACCAAGTCACTAAATACACAGAAAAAAATGAGCAAAAAAAAAAAAAAAAGAACTTGACTATAGAAAGTTATTATGGTGACAGTGAGGATCAAAGCACAAACTCAGAAGAGGACAATAGTGTCAAAATAGCTTTATTGTAAAGCCTCAAATAAAAATAAAAGTTGGTCTCCAGCACAAAAAGAACTCCTGGAAAAGCTAAAAGGACTTTTAAAAGTAAATTAGAGGGGCAGCTAGGTGGCGCAGTGGATAGAGCACCGGCCCTGGAGTCAGGAGTACCTGGGTTCAAATCGGACCTCAGACACTTGACACTTACTAGTTGTGTGACCCTGGGCAAGTCACTTAACCCCAATTGCCTCACCAAAAAAAAAAAAAAGTAAATTAGAGGGCAGCTAGGTGGCGCAGTGGGAGAGCACCAGCCCTGGAGTCAGGAGTACCTGGGTTCAAATCGGACCTCAGACACTTGACACTTACTAGTTGTGTGACCCTGGGCAAGTCACTTAACCCCAATTGCCTCACCAAAAAAAAAAAAAGTAAATTAGAGGGCAGCTAGGTGGCGCAGTGGGAGAGCACCAGCCCTGGAGTCAGGAGGACCTGAGTTCAAATCCAGCCTCAGACACTTAATACTTACTAGCTGTGTGACCTTGGGCAAGTCACTTAGCCCCAACTGCCCGCCCACACACACACACACACACACACACACACACAATAAATTAGAGAAGCAGAAGAAAATTGGGGAAAGAAATGAGAGCAACGCAAGAGAATCATGAAAAGAGTCAACAGCATGGGAAAAATATACAAAAAATCAATGAAGAAAGCTTACTGCAATTATTTCATGCAAATAAGGTGTAAAATGAAGAAATGTTACAGTGGAAGCAGGAGGGGCAGATAGTGCTAGAACCTTATTCTCATCATAACAGGGTTATAAAGGTAATAATACATACATCTAGAAGAGTATAAGAGGGTGAGGGGAAAGGATTAGAGATGGATTCTTAAAAGGGGGGAGAGGCTAAGGGAGGGACTCTTAGAAAGGTGGACAGATTAAGGAATAGGAGAGTAAGGGGAGAGGGTAAGGGAGGGATTCTTAGAAGGGATGCAGTTTAAGGAGGTAGTGGTTAGAAGTTAATTAGACATTTGAGGAGGGATAGGATAAAAAGAGAGGGGGAGGATAAACAGTAACAAAAATAGGATAGAGGGAAATGCACAACTATTAATTATAACTTTGAATATGAATGGGATGAACTCACCCATAAAATAGAAACAGAGAGCAGAATGGATTAAAAACCAGAATCTGACGATATGTTATTTATAAGAAACACATAAAAATGAGAGCTACAAATAGAGTAAAAAAATAAAGGGCTGGAATAGAATGTATTATGCTTCAACTGATGCAAAAAAAAGTAGGGGTAAGCAATCATGATCTCAGACAAAGTTAAAGCTAAAATAGATTTAATTCAAAGAGATAAACAGGAAACATTATGGTAAAAGGTACCATATGTAGCCAAGATTAGAAGGAAAGCAGAAAATTGGGGAAAAAAAGTTTTATAGACAGTTTCTTGGATAAAGGACTCATATGTCAAATATAGAGAGAACTTTGTCAAATTTATAAGAATATGAGTCATTCCTCAATTGATAAACTGCCAAAGGATATGAACAAGCAATTTTTGATGAAATCAAAACCATATGAAAAAATGCTCTAAATAATTGGAGAAATACAAATTAAAACAACTTTGACATATCATCTCACACTTATCAGATTGGCTAAGATGATAGAAAGGGAAAATGACAAACGTTGGGAGGCAATGTGGAAAAATTGGGACACTAATACACTGTTGGTAGAACTGTGAATCGATCCAACCATTTTGAAGAGAAATTTGGAATCATGTCCGAAGAGTTATAAAACTGTATGCCCTTTGAACCAGCAATTACCACTATTAGGTCTGTTTCCCAAGGTAACCAGGAAAAAAGGAAATGAATCTATATGTTCTAAAATATTTATAGCAGTTTTCTTTTAGTGGCAAAGAATTGGAAATTATGGGGATGCCCATCAATTGTTGTGGTATGTGCTTGTGATGGAATATTACTGTGCTGTAAGAAATGATGAGCTGGTTAATTTTAGAAAAACATGGAAAGGCTTGCATGACATAATGAAAAGTGAAATAAGCAGAACCAAGAGAATATTGAACACAGTAATAGCAATGCTGTTTGAAGAGTAATTGTGAACAACCAAGTTATTCTGAGTACTATAAATACCCAAATCAACTATAAAGGACCTATGAAGGAAGATACTACCCACCCCCAGAAAAAGAACTGATTAATAGAAGTATGCATGGTTTGCTTTTACATATATTTAGAAAGCTGTGTCAAATGAAGGCCTTCTCTAGTGTGGGATAGGGAGGTAGGAAGGGAGACAGCTTAGAACTTAAAATATAACAGAAATTAATTTTTAAAAAACTGCTTAGATGAAGAGAAAGCATTCCTTCTTGACAAGGCAAACCCCTCTACAGCCTCCTTTCAGCTCATCCCCTCCCATCTTCTCCAGGAATTTGCTCAGATTATCATCTCTATAAAGCACTGGCCCTGGATTCAGGAGGACCTGAGTTCAAATCTAGCCTCAGACATTTACACTTACTAGCTGTGTGACCCTGGGCAAGTCACTTAACCCTCACTGCCCCACCAAAAAAAAAAAAAAGGATCATCATCTCCACTCTCTTATCTTCTATTTCCCTATATCTACTGGCTCCTTCCCTGCTGTCTACAAACATGCCCATATCTCCCCCATCCTTAAAAAGCCCTCACCTGATCCCACTAGCTATCATCCCTTGAGAAAATCTTATATAGTAGGTGCCTCCACTTCTCCTCTCACTCTGTCCTAAACTGTCTGCTGTCTGGCTCATCACTCAACAGAAACAGCTCTTCTCCAAAGTTATCATCAATCTCTTAGTTGCAAAATCTAATGACATTTTCTCAGTCCTTATTCTCTTTAACCTCTCTGTAGCATCTGACAATGTCAGATCATCCTGCTTGTCATTTCTGATAGCACAATAATATTCCATCACCATCACATACCACAGTTTGTTTAGCCACCATTCCCCAACTGATGGGTATTCCTTTGATTTCCAGTTCTTAGTCACCACAAAAAGAGCTGCTGTATTTTTTGAACTTTTTTTTTTTTTTGCAGGGCAATGAGAGTTAAGTGACTTGAACTTTTTTTCCTGATAAAAAGTATTTCATTATTTTCCAGTTACATGTAGAGATAGTTTTCAATATTTGTTTATATAAGATTTCCAATTTCCAATTTTTCTCCCTTTACTCTCTCTGACAAGCAGGATGATTTTTAGAAAGGCCTGGAAAGACTGGTATGAACTGATGTATAGTGAAGTGAGCAGAACCAAGAGAATGTTGTGCATAGAGACAGCAATATTGTTTGATGAAGAAATGTGAATGACTTGACTATTCTCAACAATACAATGATTCAAGACAATCCCAAATAGTCATTGATGAAACATACTACTATCCACCTCCAAAGAAAGAATTTATATTGGTGGAACACAGAAGCATGCTATTTACTTTCTTTCATTTTTTTCTTTTATTCAAGTTTTCTTGTACAACATGACTAATTTACATAATCATACATGTATAACCCATATGTGATTGCTTGCTGCCTCAGGGAGGGGAGAGGGGAGGGAGGGAGGGAAGGACAGATAAAAATTGGAACCCAAAACTAAATAAAAATGCTTATTACTTTAAAAAAAAGAGTTTAAGAGCCCCAAGTTAAGAACCCTTACTCTATACTAATTTACTGGGTCATCTCACCAACCCCCTTATCTGATTAAAGTCTATTGGCTTTCCACACTGTGACCAGCAATTCTTTGACCCCTTAATTCTCTCCCAGGCCATCACCCTGTCCTAGCCTCCTTTCACCATCTTAATATTTTAGTAAATAACTCACTATCCCATTCACCACAACAGCTCTTCCAAGCCTTTTCATCCTTCCTCAAGCCTCTCATGGTTCCCCCTACCTCCTACCCTTTCAGCTGAGCGCCTTACCTCACATTTTACTGGAAAAAAAAATAGGAATTTGCCAGGAGTTCCCTCTTCTTCCCTCCTCCTCATCTTATATCACTTAGTCACATACCCGCTAAACCGGGGTGTCCCACAAGGTTCTGTTCCAGGCTTTCTTCTCTTCTTCCACTATACTATTACACTCAATAATCTTACCAGTTCCTGTGGATTCAATTATCATCTCTGTGCTGATGATTCCCAAATCTACTTAACCAGCCATAAGCCTTCTTCTGATCTCCAATCTCGAATTTCCAATTGCCACTAGGTATCTCAAACTGGATCATGTCCTATAGACATTTCAAAATCAACATGTCCAAAACTAAACTCATTCTCTTTCTCCCCAAACCTTTCCCCCTTCCAAACTCCCTTTGCTCTTGAAGACACCACCATCCTTCCAGTCCCTCATACAGCAACCCTGATTAACATTCCTCTGCTTCCCTGTAATACCTTTAAACCACATTGTAAAATATGTGAAACTATGGTATATAAAGACTGTTGGGCCTTGAAAGGTCAGAATTAGTATAGAGTAAGATGTCACTATTAGACAAATATTTCTGGGAAGCAATCTGACAGAAATTAGGTTTAGCCTAATCTTGTTCAGATGTCTGTACAAAATTCAGTTTGAGATGTCTAATAGGCAACTAGATACTTCTGAGACTGGAGGTCAGGAAAGAGGTTAGGGGTGGGTATACAGATGTTAAGGGAAGCTATGTGGTACAGTGGATAGAGCTCTAGGCCTGGAGTCAGGAAAACCTGAGTTCAAATCCAGCCTCAAACAGTTAGTTACTAAGCAGTGTAACCCTGAGCAAGTCACTTAAGCCTATTTGCCTCAGTTTCTCATCTGTAAAATTAGCTAGACAAGGAAATGGCAAATCAATCCAGTATCTCTACCAAGAAAACCTCAAAAGGGGTCACAAGGAGTCAGACATAACTAAAACAACTGAACAACAACAACATACAAATCTGAGAATCATCTGCGTAGAGATAATGGATTCTTTGGAAGCTTATGAGATAATCAAATGAAAACAGGGAGAAGAAAATAAAAACCAGGACAGAGGCTTGAGGGAAACCCGCAGGGCAGACATGACTTGGATGAAGACTTAGCGAAGGAGACTGAGAAGGAGCAGTGGTGCACATAGAAGAAGAATCAGGACAGAACCATCATGAAATTTTAGAGAGGAGAGAATGTCAAGGAGAAGATGGTGATCAACTAGGTCAAAGGCCAAGAGGTACGAGGATTGAGAAAAGGTCATTTAAGAGATAACTGAAAATTTTGGAGAAAGCAGCTATAAGAAGCAGCAAGATGTAGAAGAAAAATCATTGAACTTCTGCATTTCAGTCCCAGCTTCACTACTTGTAAACCATGTGATGCTGGATAGGTCACATACTTGTTGAGGCTCATTTTCCTTAATCTAGAGATAATGCAAATAATTTTTGGCCTTGAGGAGCCAAAAGGCAATTTGTTCATTACCTACCTCGTAGGGTTGTTGTCCTTTGTAAAATATAAAGTACTAAAAAAATATGAGCTATTCATTACAGTAATAACAGGACCTATGATTGATTGCCAGGATCCCTGATTTGCTTATACTGATTTTGTGGAGAAACATCTTAGGGTTAGGAACCTATACAAAGAGTAAACTTGAATCAATAAAGTAATACTGAGAATTCCCAGCATGAGTCAATTATATATGACCTAGGACAAGAGAGGTGGTGTTGAACCTTAGAGTCTTAGATAACGACTCATTGTCAAATCACAACCAATCAAGCCTGTAGGTTTGTGAGGCAGGCTAGACTAGAAAACTAATGTAGGTTAGCCAAGAACCAAGACCTAAAATCACAGACTATCAGAGCTAGAAAGAGGCTCAGAGGTGACCTAGTCTGACCCCTACCCAAAGCATTTTCTCTACAACAACCCCAACACACAACCTCTGCTTGAAATACCTCCAATGATGGAAAGCTCAACTCTGCAAGTCAACCCATTCCAGTTTTTGAGATTTCTGATTATAAAGAAGTTGGAGGGGGCAGCTAGGTGGCGCAGTGGATAGAGCACTGGCCCTGGAGTCAGGAGTACCTGAGTTCGAATCCGGCCTCAGACACTTGACACTTACTAGCCATGTGACCCTGGGCAAGTCACTTAACCCCCACTGCCCCGCAAAATAAAATAAAATAAAATAAAAAAATAAAGAAGTTTGAGGAGGGAATAAAGGAAGGAGGGATTCCAAAAGCAGGAATCAGCTACAAAAGGCAAGAAACCAGGCAAATTCAAATGTGTAGGTAATACAATTACAATTCTGTTTGGAACTAAGTGTGGAAGAAATATTACATAAAAGAAAAAAAACAATGATCTGAAAAATTGAGAGTTTTACAGTGAAGTGGCATTACAAATACAACAAAGATCTTATTAGAGGTCAAAACATAGAAAGATATAATTAACACTTTAAGAAAAGATACAGGGGCAGCTAGGTGGCGCAGTGGATAGAGCACCAGCCCTGGATTCAGGAGTACCTGAGTTCAAATCCGGCCTCTGACACTTGATGCTTACTAGCTGTGTGACCCTGGGCAAGTCAATTAACCCCAATTGTCTCACTAGAAGAAGAAGAAGAAGAAGAAGAGGAGGAGGAGGAGGAGGAGGAGGAGGAAGAAGAAGAGGAAGAGGATCCTCCAGATCATCTAATAGAATTTCTTCATGTTATAGTTGAAGAAACTGAGCCCAGAAAGAAGAAATTATTTTGCCCAACTATAGCAAATCAGTGGCAGAGCTGATTTTATAATTCAGAACTCCTGACTGAATCAAGTGTTCTTTCCTCTACATCACAAGTGCAACTGCCCACTATTTGACATCCTTTAGTTTTGGAACAACTAGATTATAAAAATGTTAATGGCAAGAACCAAATCTTACACTTTATATTCCTCAAAATCCCTGCACACTATTAAGCACCTTACTAGATACTTTACTTATTGAGTGACTATTCCCCTATTTCATTATTAATTCATCCTTTAACTTCCAACATATCCAACAATCTAAGAGGCTGATAAACCCAAGAGAATAACTATTCTTAGTAAAACAGCAAGAACTGACTCAAGTTACAATACAATGGCATAATCATCAACAAATATATATGAAAGCCTATTATGTGTCAGTTAACAAAAAAAAAGAGGTATTAGGCATAGTGCCTGCCTTAGAAGTACTTCCTGTTTCCCTAACTAGATTGCATGTATGTATGTATGTATGTATGTATACATGCATGCATGTGTATATGTGTATATTTATATATGAGTATATACATACATATAAATAAAAGACAAATGACAATGTATGGTCCTGTATGCTATCAATGAGTGGCAAAGTCAGTAAATCCTATAGGAGTTCAGAGAAAGGACTAATCACCAAGGGCTTGGGTGGTCAAGAAAAGCTTCATGGAGGAAATAAGACTTGAACTGGACCTTGAAGGAGAGGTCGGACTTAGACAAGCAGAGAGGATGACTGTCAAGCTATATAAAATTCTCCATTTTCTATAGTCTGTCTAGATGGAGAGAGATGTTTCAAATTAGATTTCTCCAATTAGACACATTCCCTTACCCTTGGGAGTTAAAGATTTTTAATTCAAAATTAAATTGCTTTAAATAGGGGGTAGCTGGGGCAGCTAGATGGCGCAGTGGATAGAGCACCGGCCCTGGATTCGGGAGGACCCAAGTTCAAATCCGACCTCAGACACTTGACACTTACTAGCTGTGTGACCTTGGGCAAGTCACTTAACCCCAATTGCCCCCCAAAAAAAAATTAAAATTAAATAGGGGGCAGCTAGGTGGCAAAGTGGATAGAGCACTGGCCCAGGAGTCAGGAGGACCTGAGTTCAAATCTAGCTTCAGACACTTGACACTAGCTGTGTAACTCTGGGAAAGTAACTTAACCCCAAATGCCTCACCAAAAAAAAAAAAATTGCTTTGAATATCTGTGTATATGTTATCATAGAAATTCTCCCTTGCACCTGAGATTTGAGAATTAACTATTAAATGTGTGTGCTTCAGAAATGCAGACTATCAGGGGCAGCTAGGTGGTGCAGTGGATAGAGCACCGGCCCTGGATTCAGGAAGACCTGAGTTCAAATCCAACCTCAGATACTTGACACTTATCAGGTGTGTGACCCTGAGCAAGTCACTTAACCCCAATTGCCTCACCAAAAAAAAAAAAAAAGAAAGAAAGAAATGGAGACTATCAATAAACTAGGTTAACAGGAAAAAGATATTACAAACTAAGTGAATAAAATTGAGTGTTTTTAAACTGATTGTATGCTTTGTCATGTTTTACATTAGACACAAAAGAATAAAAACATTCTAAATCATTTATATAGCATATATAATGTACTATAACACCTCATTTTTCTGACACTTGCAAGGAATGAGGTGTCCCATATAAGTGGACTTTCAGATAAATGAGACTTATACTTGAAAGTATAAAACATTTTAGAATTTTAGTCATTTGAAAAGAGAATCTTCCTAAATTTTTTACCTTGCTTCCCTACTTTCTTAGAATATGTTGAACACAATATAATCTTTTTATATGATAATTGTTGTAATAAATACTAATTACTGCATTTTACCATAATACAGTGGTAATCTAAGAGGCAACTGAGCTATGTAAGGTCATTTATCCCTTATGCTAAATGGTTCTGTGCTACTGTGTTTTTCAAATTTGATTTTTCTAGTCTTACTGTGGTGACTTCCTGAGCCTATGTCTGGCTCTAGGCATACCCTCCCCTTCCCGGTTCTAATCTGCCCCCCCAAAAAACAGATAACTAAGCATGTTAAAATACTCTGAAGAAAGGTCTGAGTAGCTTGTCTTGGATGTTATGGTCTCATTAGCATCTGTTTTGGATCCTTTGATGGTTTATCTGCTTCCTTACAGTTTGAAATCAGAGTCATAGCATCTCAAGTTGCTGAGTAAGAAATCTCCAGTGAGTGAGTGCGATGTCACTGCACTATGCATTAGTTATCACTATCATTCCAAAATAATGATTTTCAAAAACTAAAGCATTTCAACAATGTAAATAAGTCTAACAACTTTATATTTTAAAATAGGACTTTAGATGGGCTTTCAAGTTAGTCAACATACCTCGTATTAGCTCATAAATATTCATGTCCATAAGTTCACAAATTAGTGCAAGAGAACCAGTTTTTCTGTCACTGAAGAAAAAAGCATTTTTTATTCTGTTTTCTCCTCATCAGGAAGTATAATCAAATCTTCATTTCATTTCTAAACATAGTTTGTAAACATAAGGCATTCCTACATATTGTACAAAGACAACAGCTTAGCGATTAAAAGGGAAAGTTTTATTTTAAATCTATATTTATAAACAGGCAAAATTAAGTCGAAATAATAGTAAGAGTTTAGTTCAAGGCAGAATTCTGAAAGTCTATTTTTATATAAATAACATAATATCTCAAGGACACCTAACAGGCAGATAACTAGGCTGTGCTTTGTAAAAATAAAATTAATGAAATGTAGAATGAAGAGAAAACCCCAATAGAAGGGATCTACTGAGTGAGGAGAACAAAAGAAATAAAAAACTATTCTATCAAAACACTAGCTTTTGGACAGCTCACTGGACTTGTAACTGAAAAAACCTGAGTTCAAGTACTGCATCTCTGCCACTGAATGGATGTGTAGTCACTGCCAATCAGCACCCTTCTCTGAACTCCAAGCTCCTTTACTGGTCACATGTTGAGAATAATATTTTACTACCTGTCTCCCTGTCTCCCTGCCTTCCTGCCTCACAGGACAAAGAAGGAACTTTGTAAACTCAAAGGCCCTAGGTCAATATAAGCTGTTATCATTATTACTGTATACATGGGGAGAAGAGTTTTATTATGGCTTAGCTATCAAAACTTACGTATAAAACTGCTTTGAGAAAAGAATGAAATCATGAATCAGCCACAGCAAAATTTTGAGGAAGACAACTACTATTCAGCACGTGCCTGGCTTCACCTTAATTCCAGTTCACCTTGAAGTGGATGGATGGAGATACTCAGTTTTTTCTGCATTACCCTAAACCTACTTTAGGAACATTTGAGCTTAAAAAAATTTTTTTAAAGGATCCTTGAGAGTGGTTCATTGTCAGTCTAGGGATAATGAAACTGATTTACTCAGAGTAGTTAATGATTAATTGCATGTGTATAAGCTATATCTGACTGCTTACAACCTCAGTGAGGGGGAAGGAGAGGGAGAGAAGGAGGGATAGAATTTGGAACACAAAACTTTGAATAAAAATGTTTATTATTTTTTAAAAGTAGTTAACAATAGCCAGAGGTAAATGTCACTTAAAAAGAGATCTCTAATCTGGTGGACCAAGATTTTAGTGGTTAGTTGGAGCCAGGCCTCTGAATTTAGAACCACTTTCTATCAACACATTTACTGAAGTAGTTCACAGAAAATTAAAGCCAGAACTCTATAGCTGTCTCTAGAATTCCATTTAGACCTATCAAACTAGGAATTTCACAGTTATAAAAATGGCTCCTAAGGAGATGTTATATATTGCATGTTGGGCTACAAGTAACTTAAAACAATCATCTAGTAATTGGAATTGAATAAAAATTCCTCTGAAATTATAGGACTTTGTTAGAAAAAGTTATTAGACACTATCAAAATAGTAAACAAATGGCATAAAGGAAATGAAAAAGTCTTGCCTCTGAAATAGATTTACAGTGTTTTCCTAATAAGTCATCAATTGAACTACTAGATTATGAACTACATGAGTTCAGGAAGTATGTCTTAATTTGTCTTCATATCACCTCCAGGGCTGAGCATTATTTCTATACATAGTAGGCTCTTAATATTTGTTGTATGAATACATAAATGTATGAATTCAAATTTCAAAATGCCAAAGAATTTCTACCACTGGGCTATATATTTTTTCTATACAATCTAGTTATTTCCCTTAGGATTTTTTGTATACATTCTCCTCATGAACTGAATTCCAGCCCTGGAAGTCAGAAAGCCTGTGTGCTCATTAAATGTCCAAATAAAATGCAATTTAAGAAAAGGGATGACTTTTTCTAAACAGTCAAAAAAAGCCTAAAATCCTGAAATAAACTTTACTTTCTGTTGAAGATTAAATCACAAGCATCAAAATATAGAAAACTGAAAAATAAAACCAATTATACTTACAAGACAACTTCATGCAATGTAAGAATATTTGGGTGTGGATTCAGGCGTCTCAGTGCTTGTATTTCTCGTAGGTTGTTCACTTGTTCGATGCTATTTGATAGGTTAAAAAAATACATTTTAAAATAGATTCATTTTTTAAATGAGGATTATTAAAGTATAATTTAACATATAGGATCACAACTGTAAAAAAAAAGCTACTTCTGGCACAAAAACTATATTCTAAATTCTACTATAACAGCTGTAGTTCAAGAATGGTTAAATGCACCAATTTTCACTACTATTGTAGCTTTGAATAAACACTAAGTTTGTCCTTGGTTATACTCCCAGAAGAATTTTTTGGCTTTTTCTTTTTGTTTTTGCACAAATGAGGCAAAGATAAAGACTGAGATAGAAAAAAAGACAGACACACTTCCTGAGGATCAGTTCTTTGTTCTGCTTTAGAATTATCTAACATTTTGTTTAAACTTGACATAGAACATCAGTATAAATTAAACTCACTTGATAACTATTTACATCAAAATTAATTTCAATGCATAAAATATTATAACACTAAAAATATCAGTCTCTGTAAATGCTCATCAGAATTCTTTGTTCTTTTCTCATTTACAGTTAGTATCTACTTTATTTTTCTGGTTCTGTTTTGCTTTGAATTATTTCATAAAGGCTGGTGCAGATTTCCTCATAGTCCTCATACTCGTTCTTCTTAATTATGTTATAGTTTTCCATTACATCAATATAACAATTTATATAGCCATTCTTCCATTTAAGTTGTTTGCCCCTTTTTTTGCATTTGTGTGGAATACTGATCTGAAAATCTTCAAGCAATTCTTCTGTTTTTATTAATACTTCTCAACAATGGAATTATTGGATCATGTGTTTATACTAGTAATGTTTATTGTGTACTACAACACGGTTATCCAAAAACATTCTTTAAGTCTACGATACCACAAATTTTCTATTCCAACAGCAGTAAGTGAATCTGTTTCTCCATAATCATGTAAACATTACATTTCATTGCTTTTATTTTTGCCAGTTTTAATTTGCATGCATCTCTTACTATTAGTTATGTTGAGTATTTTTTCAAGTGATTATTAACAATGTGTTTCCCCTCCTTTGAAAACTGTTTCTTTCCTGTGATAATTTATCCACTGTGGACTGGAAATGACCACTGTGGCTTATTTTTCTTATCCATTGTGCACATTTTTTCATTTTACTACAGCATTAAATCATTCCATTTTTAGTTATAGAGGTTATGCTTGTGGGGGGCACCTAGGTGGCCCAGTGGATAAAGCACCAGCCCTGGATTCAGGAGGACATGAGTTCAAATCCGGCTTCAGACACTTGACACTTACTAGCTGTGTGTCCCTGGGCAAGTCACTTAACCCTCATTGCCCCGCAAAAAAAAAAAAAAAAAAAAAAAAGGTTATGCTTGTGTTAGGCTCCATTTCTTTGGTTATACTACTTTGATGTTAGTACACTGATGTTTTTCCTACAGACTCCCCCCAACACCCAGGCCCAATTTACCTGCCTTATCCCAATTTCTTTTTTTTTTTTTTTAAGTGAGACAATTGGGGTTAAGTGACTTGCCCAGGGTCACACAGCTAGTTAAGTGTCTGAGGCCAGATTTGAACTCAGGTACTCCTGAATCCAGGGCTGGTGCTCTATCCACTGCGCCACCTAGCTGCCCCCCAAGTTCTTTTGAATTTACTAAAGTTGTTCATTTTCTTTCACTCAATTCTTCACTCTCCCTCACCCCATATATCTGATCAGTTACAAATCTTATCGATTATATTCCTACAAGATGTACCACATGTATCTCTTTGTCTCTATAAACACATCCTCCACCCTAATTCCAGCCCTTATCACCTCATGCTTGGACTATTGCAATGGCCTGCTGCTTGGTCTCTCTACCACAGGTGATCTTCCTAAAGTGCAGGTCTAACCATGTCACTCCCCTACCCCTCTATTCATTAAATTCCAGTGGCTCCTTATCACCTCCAGAATCAAATATAAAATCCTATATTTGGCATTCAAAACCTCCCCTTGGGCAGCTAGGTGGCGCAGTGGATAAAGCACCGGCCCTGGATTCAGGAGGATCTGTGTTCAAATCTGGCCTCAGACACTTGATACTTACTGGCTGTGTGACCCTGGGCAAGTCACTTAACCCTCATTGTCCCACAAAAGGGGGGGGGGGCGACAAAAACCTCCCCTTTCCAGTCTTCTTATACCTTATTCCCCACAAAGTACTACTCTTCAATCATGTGACACTGGCCTCCTTGCTGTTCTTGAACAAGACATTCCACATCACAACCAGGCATTTTCATTGGCTGTCCCAGATGTCTGCAATGCTCTCCCTCCTCATCTCAGATTCCTGGCTTCCCTAGATTCCTTTAAGTCCAGCTAAAAGCCCACCTTCCAGAGGAAGCCTCAACTTTAGTTCTTCTCTTCTCTCTGTTGATTATTTCCAATTTGTTCTGTATGCAGCTTATTTGTATATAGTTGTTTGCATGTTAGCTCTGCCATTAGACTGTGAGTTCCTTGAGAGCAGGAAATATCTGTATGATGCCTAAAAAATACTAGGTACTTAATAAATGTTTACTGGCAGATTAACAGAGCTTTCACTTATGCTATCCCAAAGCCCTCTTAACTAGTATCCTGCCTCAAGTCTCTCTTTTCTCCAAGCCATCTTCCACTCAGATACAAAAGTGATATTCTTAAAGCACAGATCTGGTTATGCCCTCAAATAGCTCAAATGACTCCCTAGTACCCTCCGAGAATTAAATATAAATGTCTCAGTTTGACGTTTAAAATCCCTCACAAACTAGCCCCAACATGCCATCAGGCCTTACATATTACTTCCTTTCATGCATGCTTCAGTCCCCCCAGGTTGGCCTTCTTGTTCCTCACACATGACAATTTCATCTCTTGTCTCCATGCCTTTTCACTCACTAGAATGCATTCCTTCCTCACCTTTGCCACTTAGAATCCCTTGTATCCCTTTCAGTCTCAGATCAGATCTTCCACATAAATCCTTTCTTTAGTTATCCAGTTACAAGTGCCTTCCCTACAAATAGTACCCTGTAATATATGCTGTCTCCTCCAGATGGCAAAATCCTTGAGGGAAAAGAACTGTTTCATTTACATCTTTGTATCCCAAGCAGGTAAGTGCTTGGCACATGGGAGGTGCTTAAAAAATGTTTACTGAAGGATAAACGAAGTCAATTTCTACTTCTCTTTTGACCCTTCTTCCCTGCTCAGTTAAACAAGTGATTCAAAATCCTTCCTCTTTGCATTCCCTCCAAACCTTTATTCAACTAACTTTATTTTGCTGTTCCATTTTCTAAAAAGTTTTTCTTTGCTTTGCCTTCCTCAATATTTCTCTTCTCTTCCAATCTATTCTGAATTTTGTGTTCTGATCCATGGGCTCCTTGTTTCTTTATTCTCTTTATGGCCCTCATGAGGAGGGAATCTCAGAAATACCAAGTTTGACCTACTCCTCTATTGCCTTTGTATATCTTACCCAATCATTCCTAACTTCTAATATGCCTCACTCTTAGGAGTATGAATTTATGAAGTAAGCTGTGTTGGATAACGTGGGAGGCCCACATTTTGAGGACCAGTCTTAACCCCTGCCCTCTGCCCTTGCCATGATTAAGCTCTATTCCTAAAGTCATGCTGTCATACTTGGTTGAATGTCCCCACCACCACCACCACTTTGGGTGCTGGCTGCCCTTGAAAATTCATACATCCTCTCTACTAGTGTAACACAGCTCTCAATATACAAATTGATATGACAGCATATTGAACCATACTGTTCCTACTTTTGGACTGTTTGGTTTTTTCCTGCTTTTTTGACATTTTCCCCTTGTGCTGATTCTTCTTTCATAGAATGACTAACATAGAAGTCTATTTGATGTGATTGTACATATACAACCTATATCAGACTGCTTTCCATCTTGGAGGAGGAGATAGGGAAGGAAGGGAGTCTAGGAGAAAAAAAATTGGAACTAAAAATCCTGTGAAGACAGGTGTTGAAAGCTATCCTTATATGCAACTGAAAAATAATACAATACTTTTTAAAATATGCAAATTGACCCGCCCAGACAAAACCTTTGTAAGGTCTGTCTCTTGTAACGGAGTGACACCACCTGCTGGAGAATTACTGTAGGAAAGCTCTGACATGAGGAGAAGGTGTCTAAGGGCAAGTCATGCGGCTTTTCCTTGGCATCAGGAAGTGATGTTTGCTCGTGGGTACTATCAAAGCTACCAGCCAATTAGCTTGGAGCAGTGGGGGGGGGGGGGGGCGAGGGGACGGGATGTTCCCAGTTTCACAGGAGGCTTGTGGGAGGAAGAAGGGGTGAGGCTTGCTCTCTCAATCTCTTTCTGGAGGACCTCAATGGGGAGAGGAGCTGGAGACATTGGCTCCCTGAGATAGACAGCTGAATCTAGGCCTCTTTCTCTCTCTCTTCAACAAATTCTTATTCTCCTTAATAAATGCTTAAAAGTCTAAATTCTTGTTAAAGCTTATAATTTATTGGTGACCACTCATTAGATATTTTAGACAGACTAGCTAGGATTTTAGCCCCTTATACTCTAAATTGCAGAAATATACCACTACCATAGGAATGTTCTGTAGTGGCACTTTTTCCTTTTCCTTTATGTAATAAGACCCTCTCCTTTTATTCTACATCTCAGTCTCTCTCATCCTTTATCCTGTTTTCCCACAGCCTTCCCTCTCCCACTTATTGAGACTGTAGGAACAGTTGAATGCCTGGGTTTTTGGGGGGTTTTTTTTTTTACCATTTTTTTGTTTGGTTTTGTTTGCAGGGTAATGGGGGTTAAGTGACTTGCCCAGAGTCACACAGCTAGTAAGTGTCAAGTGTCTGAGGTCAAATTTGAACTCAGGTCCTCCTGAATCCAGGGCCAGTGCTTTATCCACTGTGCCACCTAGCTGCCCCCTGAATGCCTGTTTTTCTAAGGACTTGGTAGAGTTACATTACTATAACCCTCCATTCATGCAATTTTCTATTTTATTATTCCCTCAAAAAAAAAAAAGGTCATGATTCACTTATGCGGAGGAATCAGAGGACTTAGTCTAAAGATAACTAATTCAAATCCTCTGCCTTTCCTTTTCTTGACTCTTTAAATGCTCTTTAACTCTTTAAACCCTTAGGTCCTTTTTGTTCCTTGATGATCTTTCTTTGTTGTTCCCTTCATCCCACAGATCTTTTTTTTTTTTTGGCAGTGCAACAAGGGTTAAGTGACTTGCCCAGGGTCACACAGCTAGTAAGTGTCAAGTGTCTGAGGCTGGATTTGAACTCAAGTCCTTCTGAATCCAGGGCTGGTGCTTTATACACTGCACCACCCAGCTTCCCCCAAGATCAACCTCTTTAAAAAAAAAAATTAAAAAACATGCCAGCTCCCAGGTCCCCCAAAGTGAGACAAAAAAGGAGATGTCGAGTCAGTGTCCACAACGTCTTCGCCTACTGAAGAGAAAGTAGAGACTAGAGCTGGACACCCTCCTGTGATAAAAGCTGGTGGAATGAGAATTGTGCAGAAACACCCTCTTAGTGGAGATGCAAAAGAAGAGAGAGATAAGGATGATCAAGAATGGGAAAGTACCAGCCCACCTAAACCAACTGTGTACATCTCTGGTGTTATTGCAAGGGGTGACAAAGATTTTCCCCCTGCTGCAGCTCAGGTGGCTCACCAAAAACCACACCACCCCTCTATGGAAAAGCATCCTTCTCACAAGCCAACACAGCACATCCAACAGCCCTGCAAGTGAAGGTCCTGCTATGACCGTGTCAGTCTGGGTCTTGGAGAAGAGCACATGATTTCTCTTAGGGTTGACATTTAAAGAGCAACAAGAATTGGTCCAGTTTTTTTTTCTCTCTATCTCTAGCTCTGTGGAGAAATTTAAGACAAAGCAAATCAGCAGCTTCCTTTGCCTTACATTTCTCTGTTTACTGCCTGCAAATAGATTAGATACCCATGTTTCTTGTTCACCTAAATGCAAACAACACTTGAGTCTCACTTTTTTCCCCTGATCTCAGATCCTTACTCAATTTAACCTTACCTGCAGCTTTAATTACGGTGATGTTTTTAAAAGTTAGTTTTAGTAGTTCTAAAGTTGCCTTCTGTTTATACCATAAAGTGAAGTGTGGTATTAAAAAAAAACAAAAACATAAACAAAAAAACCTATAAATGTAAGAGAATTGGTTTCATTATTTAGCCTTTTCAAGGTAACTGAACTTGATGTGGGCTGGAATTTGAGGTCAAATTGATTATGAGCCATTCCAAAAGAATTACAAGACTCAGTGACTCAGTTTCCCAAGTTTTATTGCAATACTGTAACCACAGGGAGAGAACCAGAATAGTGGAAAGGTATCTCTCGAATAAGGAAAGGAAAAACAGTTATATTTATAGTATAGATAAATTGATTTATCAGTCTCATTTTGTTTTTCGGGTTTTTTTGGTGGGGCAATGAGGGTTAAGTGACTTGCCCAGGGTCACACAGCTAGTAAGTGTCAAGTGTCTGAAGTCGGATTTGAACTCAGGTCCTCCTGAATCCAGGGCTGGTACTTTTTCCACTGTGCCACCTAGCTGCCCCCAGTCTCAGTTTAATAATCTCCACCTTTGGAAGGTACAGGGGAGAGCCTGTCCTTCTCATTATAATATTCTCCACCTTTCGGAGGTACAGGGGAGGGTTTATCCTAATTTGGAGTTCCTAAGGTCATAAGCCAACCCCTGAGACAGGTACCTTTTTCAGTGGAGGTGTGTTTTGGGGGGGTTTACATGTCATAAGGTGAATCTGGGGACAAATTTGGCCTTTTCTGCACATCTCTTTCTGATTCCCATGGCTAGTTTCAAAACATCTTCATTTATCATTTATTCCTAGTTTGAGTTTCTGTAGCCTGTCAATTTTATCTTTGTTATATGACCTGCCCCTTTTTGCTCAAGTTATGGGTGCTGATTTATGTGGGTAAGAGAACTTAGCATCCTGACTTGTAAGTTATCCATTAACTGGGGTCTGAATCCCTTTTAGAGCTAATATCTGAATTAGAGCTTGGGCCTTAGGTTTTTCTATTAACCCTTTTTTTGCCTCCTACATCAAAATTACTTTCTCATGTTTCTGTTCTTTGGGTATTGAAAAGTTAAACAAATTATTCAACTTTTTTCTTTTATTGACAATCTATATTTTTTCATTGATGATTAGGGCCCATGTTTGTGAAACATGTCATTTTAGGTTACATCTTTAGCTTCCTGTTTTGTACTGTATTATTCTGTTTTCTCCTGCAGTTTCTCACAAATGCAGAATAATCACTGCTATTCAAATTGGCCTTTTCTTCATGTTCGTAAAATCTGTCACTGAAACTATGAAATTTAATCACTACAAGCCTTGAAATGTGAAGCATGGAGTTTTGTATTTTTTCTGTTGATGATCTATTGTTTTTGCTCAGTTAAGGCTCTGCTGTCAGTCTCTGCTGTCAGAACTCTAAAGTTCTAGACAGTTTTCTTATATTATTTCCTATTCTAGTTTTTAAATATGTCATGTTCTGGGAGACCTATGATTCTTAAGTTAACCCTATCTTCAAGAGAAGTTGTTTTGACCTTCATGGTGATGTAGGAGGCAAAAAGGGGGTTAACAGAAAAACCTAAGACCCAAGCTCTAAGAGGGAGATTCAGAACCCAGTTAATGGATAACTTAAGACTTGAGTCTTCATTGAAACAAGTCAGGGCCTAGGTTCTCATTACCCACATTAATCAGCACTCATAACAAGAACATAAAGAGGCAGGTCATAGAGAACTTAACTATAAGAAAGACAGAGACAGCTTATAGAAATTTTAATTAATAACCCAGAAACTAGGCCTGGGAATGAAACATAGGGACACTCTGACCTTAGCAAGTTGAGGTAAGGGTGGGGGAGGGCGTCAGACAAGGCCAAATTTGTCCCCAGATTCACCTTATGACCCCCAAAAACACACCTCCATGGAAAAAGGTACGGGGGGGGGGGTGATTTAAGCCCCCAGGAACTCCAAATTAGGATAAAACTCTCCCTTGTACCTCCCTAAAGTGGAGATTATTATAATGAGACTGGTAATCAATTTATCCATACTATAAATATAACTGTCTTTTCTTTTCCTATTCAAGAGATACCTTTCCACTTTTCTGGTTTTCTCCCTGTGTTCACTCACACACAGTATTGCAATAAAACTTAGGAAACTGAATAACAGTCTTGTAATTCTTTTGGGAAGACTCACGATTAATTTGACCATAAATCCATCCCACATCAATGAAATTCATATATTCTTTTAATGCTTCCTTTTGCTTCTCTTCTGTCAAATTTTCCTCCATTTCCGTACTTTTATATCTGCTGTTCTCTTAGACCTTCTAATCCTTTGAAAAGATCCTATATCAGACATTTAATTTTGCCTACTCTGCTGTTTGTTTTTTTTTAAATTCTTCAGTGAGAATTCTTTCTTTTGAGCTAAATTCATTCCTCATACATGGTACTTAAGTTTTAATCTCATAACAAAAACAGAAAATAAAGAAGGAGCAAATAATGACACAGGCCATGAATCAGAAAACAATTCAGAATAAACTGGAAGTGAATAATAAGGACAAAGCAAAGAAAAGCTTCTTGGAAAAGACAGCAAAAGAAAACGACTTAAGAAGCTGAAGGGGAAGTAGGAAGAGATTTTTGAACTACTTGCTTAACTGAGCAGGGAAAGAAAAGGGGCAAAAGGGGTGAAATAAATGAATAAAGAAGATTAAAACAAGCATTTGTTAAATGCCTACTATATGTCAGACACTGTGCTAAACTCAAGGAGTTTACATTATTTTTGGAAGAAACAACATGTAATATACATAAATGTATGTTATGGGCCTGGGGTACCTCAGAACCTTCTCCTTGAGAAGCTAAACCAGAGGACAGACACACCTAAAGAGATAAGCAACAGTCAATAGGGACTGAGTTAACTCCAGAACCACCACCCTTCATTCCAGTCTCCCCCACCTAACAGGGAAATAATCCCATTAGGTGTGGATTCTGCCTGAGTGGCACCTAGGGGACAGATAACTCCAGAAGTCAGGACCACCTCCCCTCATTCCAACTTCACCACCCCCAGAAGGAACGTTCCACAGATAACTTTCCACATAACTCAGGGGCAGCTAGGTGGCACAGTGGATAAAGCACAGGCTCTGAATTCAGTAGGACATGAGTTCAAATCCTGCTTTAGACACTTAACACTTACTAGCTGTGTGACCCTGGGCAAGTCACTTAACCCCCATTGTTTGAATGTTGAATGTTTGAATCAGTTTACAACTTTACCGAGAGCATATTAATATCTCAGTTTCCCCATATTCCCTACAACATTTGTCATTTTTCTCTGCTTTCCTATTATCCAGTCCAATAGGTATAAGGTAGTACTCCAGAATTGTTTTGACCTGCATCTCTCCAGTCAACAGTGAGTTAGAGCATTTTTTTTTATATGGCTATAGGTAGCTTTGATTATTTCATCTGAAAACTTCATATCTTTTGCTCGTCTATCAATTGGGGAATGATTTTTATTTTAACAAATTTGACTTAGTTCTCTATGTGTATGAGAACTGAGGCCTGTCAGACAAAGTTGCTTCAAGTTATTTTCACAGAAGTGCAAAGAAATTATGACAAAATACCAAAATAGATACCAAAAGGAAGTCATGTTATGGTATCTGAGGTAAGTGTGACTAATTTTGCAATTCCCAACCAACCCTCTGAATAAACTTCTACAAGTGAGATGAGTATCTAAAAGACAAAGTACTAAGCCATAATTTCCCAAACAGTATAATCCTGTAATCTATTCTGATCTATACACATACACTGAATTGTGTGGTCTTTAATGCTTCCTACATTGGCAATGATCAAGAAATCCATTTAAAACCAACTAACAATATCAATAGCGAAAAAGGAAAGTGTGACAGCAGAAGCAGCACAAAACTGGAGGCTAGGGACTATAGTTCTAATCTCATCTATGCCCCAGTTTCCATAGGACCTTTCTTTCCAAAATTTCAGTTTTCTTATTCACAAAAAGTTACGGTGGAAAACAAGGGTTTGGAACAGCATGGGCTGTCCAATTCCCAGATGAGGAAACTAAAGCCTTACAGAATACTCCCCAAGGTCACATAAATAAGTAGCAGAATTAGGATAAGAACATAAGTCTTCTGAATTCCAGTCCAGTGCTCTTTTTTACAACAACAGAGTAAACTTTAAGTGTAACAGAATGTTAGTAAAAGGAAACAAAGACACCTAATATTGCCTCATAGGAATATATATATATATATATATATATTTTTTTTTTTGGTGGGGCAATGGGGGTTAAGTGACTTGCCCAGGGTCACACAGCTAGTACGTGTCACGTGTCTGAGGCCGGATTTGAACTCAGGTACTCCTGAATCCAGGGCTGGTGCTTTATCCACTGCGCCACCTAGCCACCCCCGTAGGAATATCTTTTTAAATATTCTACTAAAATCCTATTCATAAGTCTCACCATGACTTGAATGTACCCTTAAGGTTATAATGCTTGTGCCGGCAAAGAACTCTAGCAGGTCTTCAGAATTTGGAAGGGCTCTAAGCAAGTCTCAGCAATGACCTGTTTGTTTTTGTTGTGCAGGAAGAAGCTCTGTTAAGTGCAAAGAGGCTCATCACTGCAGGATTGGCCACCACTGCAGTGATGAATTATTTTGGCCATAGCAACTCAGAAAAATTGTCTAGTGACAAATGAAGAGGGTTGGATGTATACTGGTGGAAGAAAGACACTCATAAAATCAAAGATCATAAAAGTCTTGAGAGGTAAATAACCATATATATGTATGTGTATATATAGTAAAAATGTTGTGAGTTTATCATGATTCAAAATAAAATTTGGAAAAAAAAATGACTTGCACTCTTTAAAACAATTAAAGAACTTATTGTCCAATGAGTCCAGTATCACTAATACTCCAGAAAATATCTAATAGCTTCTTCAAGAGCTAGCTCCTCCTTTGAGGATCCACCAAAAGCATTTCTCTTTCCCAGAAAGTGAAGACAGTTTGCATTTATTGTGACAAAATACCAATGTGCCAATGATTAAATCAATGGAAGGAATCTAAAAGTAAAATGTATAATTCCATCCCTCTCGTTGTTTTGACCAAGATAACAGAATTAACACCTGGAGCCCCAAGAGCTATTTCTTTTTGTGCCAAAAAATTGCCAGGCTAGCTAATCACTATTTTTTTCTGAAGACATATAATAGATCTTTGTCAAAATTCAACATAGGCTATACCATTAAAAGGGGAGGGGGGGGAGTGGGATCAAAAAAAAGCAGCTCAAGTGGAGCACACTTTAGAAACTCCAACATATAAAAACTCTGATTTACAAAAAAAAGAACTCATGAATCTTTCTTCTATAAAGATCAATAACCCAGAGGAGAAAAAAAATCATTTAAAAACCACAAACACAAATAAAAATCAGTTTAGACCTTTGCTTTTATGTCACTTTGACAAAGAAATACCATAAAATGTTAAATTAGCTTTTTAAATTAAGAAAAACATGAAAGACTAGTTAATAACTTTTAAAATACATTTACATAACACTTCATTCACATAGCATCATCTGGAAAGAAGGCTTTCTTCATAAATTTTCTGGGGGCAGCTAGGTGGCTCAGTGGATAAAGCACCAGCCCTAGATTCAGGAGGACCTGAGTTCAAATCCGGCCTCAGACACTTGACATTTACTAGTTGTGTGACCCTGGGCAAGTCATTTAACCCTCACTGCCCCACAAAAATAACAAAAAAACAACAAAAAAAACTAGGAAATTAAGTAAGTTTTCTAAATAAATGAAGCTTACCCCTTAAATATTAGAACTTTTTAAAACACTGTTAACCATTTTTAGTAAAAGTTTAATGGGGTTGAAATGAGGTAGGCCTCCAGCATGCTGAATAGAAACCCTGGGCAGGGAATTTATGGGAGTATACAGATTGGGCAGGCAGTATGAAAGGGTTGCAATCTGAATCATTGGAGGGAGTATGGAAATCAATGAGTTCACATAACTACTTGAGCATTCTGGTAGAAATCTCTCTAAAATGTGTTGCAAAGAACCCACATGTACAAAAATATTTATAGCTGCTCTTTTTGTAGTGGCAAAGAATTGGAAATTGAGATGCCCATCAACTGGGGAATGGATAAACAAGTTGTGGTATATGAATGTAATGGAATACTATTGTGCTGTAAGAAATGAGAAGCAGATGGATTTCAGAAAAACCTGGAAAGACTTAAATGAACTGATGCTAAGTGAAATGAACAGAACCAAGAGAACATTATACACGGTATCAACAACATTGTGTGATGATCAACTGTGATAGACTTAACTCTTCTCAGCAATACAATGATCCAAGACAATGCCAAAAGACTCAAGGTGGAAAATGCTCTCCACATTCAGAAAAAGAACTATGAAGTCTGAATGCAGATGGAAGCACACTATTTTCACTTTTCTTGTTGCTTTGTTGTTTATTCTTTCTTGTGTTTTTTTCCCTTTTGTTCTGATTCTTCTCTTACAACATGACTAATGTAGAAATATGTTTAACATGATTACAATGTATAACCTATATCAGATTGCTTGCTGGCTTTGGGAGGGGGAAGGGAAGGGACAGTGGGAGAAAAATTTGGAACTAAGAAATATCTTTACATGTAATTAGCAAAAAAAAATGTTTTTAATGAAATTTTTAAAAATTAAAATGTATTGCATGCTTGCCTGAATTGTTAGAAATAAAATACTCTCTTCTTGATGATTCATTATTGTGAACATCAATCACTGAACTATGCTGTAATGCCCTAAAGGTAAATCGAGATATACAAGGCTATTTACAGCCTATGAAATAGCCTCAGAGTGCTGTGCTTTTTTAGTTCTTATATCTGCTTTTTATAGTCTGTCTCCTGATGTCACCACTGGCTGCAGTCTTTATCCCCCTGCTTTCATTCTACACCCTTATTTTACATAAAATTCTAAGTCATTCATAGAGTAAGGATCTCAGGATGACATCTGGGCCTCTCCTAAGCAGCAAAATGCATAAATTTTTTTTTACAACTTCAAGTTTCTTTTTCTTTTTGCTTACTTGTAGCTGTGCCCTGGATAACTGAAGTTTCAAAGAGTCTGACCTCTTGTTGACTAGCAAACGTTACTGTACTTCATGTCTCCTACTTGACTATAAATGAAAGAACAGTAAGACACAGTCTAGATCAGGCCCACAAACAAGGAGTATCCCCATTCCTGATGTGATTATTCAACTTATCAAAGAACTCATAACAGGATTCTTTTCAACTGGAAATACACCTAAAGTATTTTAGATAGGATCTGATTTGCAAATACACAATTTACACATAGCTTTTCAGGAAGACATCTTATGTAATTTAAGAATACCTTATGTTTTAAAGAGTCTATCAACTTTATTTATGGTTGTTATACTCTAACTGGATAACAAATATTAAAAAAAAATCTTTAAAAAATTAGCCCATACTCTACATTGCCTACAGAATTAGGCTATATATTGCCGAATACAAATGTTTATTGTTTTCCAAAAAAAATTCCATAGCACATTATTTTGTAGTTGTTTATTTGAACTTTCTGATTTTTTTTTTGCTTACCTTTCAAAATGCTGTTTCATCTGCTTACATGCATAATAACTTCCATCTTTTAGGTTCTGCATCTTTATAACTTCAGAAAATGTTCCTTCTCCTATTTTGCCAATTGCTTTATATTCTACAAACAAAAATAAGTTGATATCTAAACTGTTATTGAAGTATTGATTTTACACTAATATTTGTCAACATAAACATGTAAAATGGATTCCAATATACTTGATTTTTAATCTAAAGAATATTTTAAAAGGAAAATGTCATTATTACAATGCACGTTTTCCTTACTTTTAGACAATCTAATCTACAAAAAAATCCTAAATTATAAAACATTCATTCATCCAATAAATATATATATTAAACACCTGTGTACAGAGCACTGTGCTAGATCAGTCAGTCAAGAAGCATTTATTAAGCAGTCACTATGTTCCAGATGCTGTACTAAGTGCTGAGAACATAAAAAAAAGGCAAAAACAGTTATTTGAACTTAAGAAGACTGGAGATGGACTATTGTATGCAAGGAAAAATAAGAAGGCCAATGTAGCTGGATCATGGTGTAAATGCAGGGGAGTCAACTGTTACAAGACTGGAAAAGATAGGAAGAGTCCAGGTTATAAAGAACTCTAAATGCCAAATGTTCTCTGGGATGTTTGATTCTGAAGATAACAGCCCCCTTATGGAGATTATTCAAGTGACATGATTCAACAGCCTTAGGAAAATCACTGGCAGCTAAGTGGAGGATGAATTGTAACAAGGAGAGATGTGGCAGGGAGAACAATCAGAAGACTATCATAATAGCTCAAGAAGAGGTGATGAGGGCCTCAACTAGAGTGGTTGCTCTGCTGGTGGAGTATAGTGGACAAAAAAGGGAGTAGTTGTGAAGGTAGAAACAATAAAATTTGTTCCTACCTTCATGATGCATATGATCTAATAAAGATAGGAGGCAGGCACTAGGATAGGAACTGGACCTATAATTTCACCCATATTAGAGAACTCCCCACTCCTCCAAGAGAAAGCTCCCTTTACCAATGCAAGGAGACACCCCTGCAATTTATCATCTTCAAAAATTGCCGGGGCAGCTAGATGGCACAGTGGTTAAAGCACCGGCCCTGAATTCAGGAGTACCTGAGTTCAAATCCGGCCTCAGACACTTGACACTTACTAGCTGTGTGACCCTGGGCAAGTCACTTAACCCCCATTGCCTGCAAAAAAAAAAAAAAAATTGCCCAGAGCACTGAGAGGTTAAGTGACTTGCCCAATATGGAAATAAAATACCCATACAGATGGCTATAATACATGATGGTAGCTTTAGTCCATGAGAGTCATCATGGAGTGGCAGTAACCCTGGACTCTTGAGGGTTATGTAGATAAAGCAAAAGTTCAGGCACATCATCCCAAACTGGAAAGGTTTTGCATACTGGCCTGGGAATAGAGTGGGTGTCTATTGTTCAGTCATTTCAGTCAAGTCCAACTTGTCATGACCCTATTTTGGATTTTCTTGGCAAAGATAATGCAGTGTTTTGCCATTTCCTTTTCTAGCTCATTTTACAGATGAGGAAACTGAGGCAAATGGGGTTAAGTGACTTGTCCAGGGTTAGAAAGCTACTGTCTGAGGCCAAATTTGAAATCACCTTCCTGACTCCAGGCCCAGCACTCTATCCACCTAGCTGCCCTGTGTGTCTAAGGATCAGCCTAACAATGATCAGACAATATTATCACTAGAAAGTTAGACACCAACTAATTAATTTGTTTTGGCTATAGCAACTCATGAAGGCCATCTAATAAGCATGGAAGCATTACCCAGTGTATAGAAAACTGGCCTTGAAGCCAGGAAAATGTCCAGTCTCTGATACATTCTGGTTGTGGGACTCTGGACAATTTGCTCTGGGCAACTGTGAACTCCAGAGAAGGTGCCAACCCAAATTGGTAAAAGGAGCCTCTTTACCGGAGAGTTCCCTGTACACACAATGAAATCACATGCCTAGTCTTTATCCTAATAATAATAACTGACATTCATATTGTGCTTTAAAGGCTGCAAAGTTATTTGCATACATTATCTGATTAGTAGAGATCCATTAAAGTTTTTTGGACAAGTAACATAGTCAGATTTATGCATAAGAAATATTATTCTGATAGTAGTATTAAGTATAAATTGGAGTCTAGGTGGTGCAGTGGATAGAGCAGTGACCCTGAAGTCAGGAGGACCTGAGTTCAGATCCCACCTCAGACACTTGACGCTTACTTACTAGCTGTGTGATCTTGGGCAAGTCACTTAACCCCAATTGCCTCGACAAAAAAAAAAAAAATTTTTAAAGTATAAATTGGAGGAAAGAAGAAGGCCCTTTACCAAAGGATTTTCCACAAGTTTATTTTCAATAAGATCCTGTTTCCTAAGAATTGTTCACATTTCTAGAGTTTATGATAATGTGCATATCTATAATGTGTACAATCTTGTTTTTAACAATCTCACTACCCACATTTTACAGATGAGAAAAGAGATTCTGAGAGGTTAAATGACCTGTCCACAGTCACATAGTCACACAGTCTCAGAGCCTGGCCTCTAAGTCCAGTATTCTTTTGCCCTACATCATGCTGCCTCTTTCCCAAACTGACATCTCACAATGATATATAAAGCCAAATGGTTATATTTAGAAGGAGAAAATTGGGAGCTATGATTGATAGCCACCTTATACTTTCTTCCTAAATATCAATTCTGAAGGAATAAATAAAGTAACAGGTTTATAGACAAGTCTAGAGAAAAAAAACTAAGAAATTTATTCAAAAAACATTTACTAAACAGCTCCTATGTGCAAGTATCTGTATTAGGCTCTGTGGGGTATGCAAAGATAAATGACATTCCCTAGCCTCTAGAAGCTCAGTCTAGTAAGGAGATAACAAATACACAAATAGCTATTAAAAATTCAGGGTGATGAGTGGCATGGAGGGGAGGTAAAAGGGATATGTTTTTTCTTCAATTAATTTCAGCTGAATTAAACTGCATTCTATTACTCTGCTCAGTGCTAGGAACTTAAAGCCAAACATGAAAAAGTCCTAATCCCCAAAGACCTTAATTTCTACTGTGGAAATACATGTGCATAGAAAAGTAAATTCAAAACCATTTAGAGAGGGAAAGACCATAACAAATTGGGAGGTAAGGAGTGGATTCAGAAAAGGTTGCACACATGAGGTTACGCCTGAGCTCAGTCTTGAAGGAAGAGAGAAGGTTGAGAGAAGCACATTAAGGATACAGAGGACAGCTTGTGAAAACAGTGGTAGGGGATGAAATGCTGAGTTTGAGGAACACCTTAACTGGAAGGCAGAATTAGTTAAATTTAATGAAAATTGAAAGGCAGGTTAGAATCAGTTTGTATAGCACCTTAAATGTCCAAGCTAAAAATTTTGTACTTTATCCAAGTGGTAAGAGGAAGCCACTATAAACAGATGAATCTGTCAGATACCTTGGGAAGTCATGTGGAAGATGGATTGAACCGGGGTAGACTGGAAGCAAGGAGATCAATTAAGAGGTTTTTACAATAGTTCAGGCAAGAGTTGTTGGGGCCTAAAATAGGGTCAGTCAAAAAAACAAGTTATTATGCACCTACTATGTGCCAGAAACTGAACTAAGAGCTAGAGATAAAATAAAGGGCAAAAGACAGTTTCTGCCCTCAAATAGCTCAGTCTAATGGGAGATAACAAGAAAAGCTACATACAGGAAAAATAGGGAATAATTAAAAGAGGGATGGCACTAGAATTAAGAGGAATTGTGAAAGGCTTCCTATAGAAGATTGGTTTTTAATTGGGATTTGAAATAAGCCAGTAGGCTGAGATGAGGAGATGGAAGCATTCCATGTATAGGGGACAGACAAAGGAAATGCCCAGAGCTCAGAGACAGAATGCCTTTTTTTTCCTTTTCTTTTTTCTTTTCTTTTCTTTTCTTTTTTTTTTTTTTTTGCAGGGCAGTGAGGGTTAAGTGACTTGCCCAGGGTCACACAGCTAATAAGTGTCACGTGTCTGAGGCCAGATTTGAACTCAGGTCCTCTTGACTCCAAAGCCAGTGCTTTATCCACTGCGCCACCTAGCTACCCCCTGGAATGTCTTCTTGTATGAGGAACAGCTACTAAGTCGGTGTCACTGGACTGAAGAATACATGGCAGGGAGTAAAGTGTAGGAACACTAGAAAGAAACTAGGGTTATGATAAAGAGGAGAGAAGCTATGGAGGAATAATAGAGAAGACTTGGCAACTGAATGTATATAGGAAGTAAAAGACAAACGGGTATAGGATGACAATGTGGTACAGTGAAAAAGAGAATAGATGCAGAGGATCTGGGGTCAAACTGCCATTCTGCCATTTAAAACAATATGATCACCTTCCTTTCCAACCTAGTCCCGGGAAGGATGGCTCCCGAAAAGAAAGGTGGAGAGAAAAAGAAGGGATGTTCAGGCATCAATGAGGTGGTGACCAGAGAATACACCATCAACATTCACAAGTGGATTCATGGAGTAGGCTTCAAAAAGCGAGCTCCTCAGGCTCTCAAGGAAATCTGTAAATCTGCTATGAAAGAAATGGGAACTCCAGATGTATGCATTGACACCAGACTCAAGCAAAGCTGTTTGAGCCAAAGAAATGAGGAATGTTCTGTACCGTATCCGAGTGCATTTGGCCAGGAAACACAATGAAGATTAAGATTCACCAAACAAGCTGTATATTGTGGAAATTTATTTTGATTTGGGGACCCTACCTTTAGGCTGAGATTAGAAAGCCTTAGGCCTTCAGGGTCTCTTCCCCTCCTCCTCAACTTCAACTGAGCAAAAAAGCCCCGTGGGCTATACAAGACACCAGGTCAGATAGCTGCTGGGAAAAGCCCCCAGCTCCCTCCGACCTGAGCGGAGCTATCCGAGAGATCCCGGAAGCTGCTCGAGCACCCCCCCCCCCACCAGCTGCAGCCCTGGCTGGTGGATTAGCTTGGTCTGTGGGGACCCAGGAAGCCCCGAGATTTGAGTGGAGAGAAGAAAAAGTATATATAGACCTGGGAGTTAGACAGCAAGGGGGTTCGGTTCGGACAAGGAGACAGGGGGCTGAGAAGAGGTCAAGAGGGCAGCTGACGAGATTAGAAAGTGGGAAGGGGGGGAGAGAAGAAGAGACGAACAGCAACACAGGAGCAAAGGCGGCAGAAGACAGACTAAACGGGAGGCAGCGGAGAGCACAGAAGCGGTCAGCACAAGGTATAGGTTGGAGAAAGTGAAGATTAAGAGGAGTTAGAACAAAGTACCTGAGTGCCCTGAGGGGAGAGGCGGCTAAGGCCCTTATTGTATTCAAGAAGTTCCAAGCCAAGCAGGTGGGAAAGAGATGCAGTGGAAAGAGAAAAGAGACTGCAGGAAAGCAGTCAGGTTGTACATTTTATTTCCCTGTATTCTTAATTTTAAATAGTATCTCATAAATAAATTCTGCTTTGATTATTTAGTTAAGAGGCTTCTTAATCTTTAGTTTATCAATTTGGGAGTAGAGTAGTGTGGTGGAACTTTATAAACGGCCCACATTAAATTAACGAAATCAGATAGCCAGTCAAAAGTCCCCAGATTAGTCCTCCAGTCAGCATTAGCCCCCAAAATTAGGCTAGACAATTCAAAATATTTTCACAATACCTTGGTTACTTACATGCCTGTCACCATTTTCAAAAGCTTACAGACACTCAATGTGGATGAAAACTAAATTGAACTTCGTTTAAATAAAAGTATAAAATGTCAAAAAATAAATAAAACTATATGATCGGGGCAGCTAGGTAGCACAGTGGATAGAGAACCAGCCCTGGATTCAGGAGGACCTGAGTTCAAATCCAGCCTCAGGCACTTGACCCTTACTAGCTGTGTGACCCTGGGCAAGTCACTTAACCCTCACTGCCCCACCAAAATATCTCTTTCTCTCTCTCTCTTACACACACACACACACACACACAATTTGACCTTGATTGGGCCTCAGTTTCCTCATCTGTAAAATCAAAGGGTTGGTCAAGATAACCTGTAAGGTTCCTTCCAGCTCTAAAATTATGATCCTATGGCTCTGAAGCTAAGAATCTGAGTAACTAGGAGGAGGGCAATATCCTCAACAAGATAAAAGAAAGTTTGAAGGTGTGGGTTTGGAGGCAAAGTTTTGGATACATTGAGCTTATAATGCCAATAAGATGTCTAAAATTGATCATTCCAGGCTGGAATCTAGGAAAAAGATTAGGGGTTGATAGATGGATATGGAAATCATTTCCCTGGAAATAAGAACTGAACCCACAAAAGCTAATGAGATTACCATGGAAGAGAGCACAGAGAAATGAGGAGTTCAGAAATGGCCCTTAGGATATACTTACACCTAAGAGAAAGAGAGATAGATGATGATCCAACAAAAGAGGCTAAAAAAGGCAGATCGACAAAAGAACCAGAAGAAAACAGTGTCACAGAAGGCAATAAAAAGAAATATCTAGGGGCAGCTAGGTGGCACAGTGGATAGAGCACCGGCCCTGGATTCAGGAGGACCTGAGTTCAAATCCAGCCTCAGACACTTAACACTTACTAGCTGTGTGACCTTAGGCAAGTTACTTAACCCCAAATGCCTCACCAAAAAAAAAAAAAAAAGAAATATCTAGGAGGAAAAGAGGGTTAGCCACATGAGAAATAGCAGATGAGTCATGGAAGATAACAACTAAGAAAAAGCCATCAGATGCCTGGTGAGGACATTTTCAATTAAATGGTTGAATCAGAAGCCAGATTGCAGCAAATTAAAAAGTGAATGGGTGGGAAAAAATTGGTGGTAAGAAAAAAGAGGCAGCAAATAAAGACCATTCTTTCTAGGAATTAAGAAGTGAAAGGTAGGAGAGACACAGGACAACAATTTGAAAAGATGGTCAAGGTTAAGCAAAGTTGTTTGTTTTTAAGAATGAGGAACACCTGAGCATGTTGTAAGCAGTAAGGAAAGAGATAACAGATTGGTAGAGACTGAAGATGAGAAAATGATTGATAGGACAAATTCCCAAAGGACATAAGATGATATGAGATCAAGGTTACAAAAATTCAAGCTACATAACCTTGGCAAAAGACAAAGGCCTCTATAAAACTGTGCATACCCTTTGACCCAGTAATACCACTACTAGGTCTATATCCCAAAGAGATCATAAAAAAGGAAAAGGACCCACATGTACAAAAATGTTTATAGCTGCTCTTTTTGTGGTGGCAAAGAGCTCTTCACGAGGGAAGAAGACAGCCTTCTCCCACCCAAAGTCGAGGACAACATAGTACTGCTTCTCTTGGATGTCATGAACAATTTCCCTTTAAGCTGAGATAGTAAAGTTAGTATCCTCTGTCAGTATCTTCATGAAATAATCTGTCAGGGTATATGACCAGCCAAAGATGGTATGGAGACAGACATATAACCCTCACAGATGGGCATAGTGTGGGTGACACCATCACAAGAGTTCATAATGACATCAATGGTATGATCTGAGGCATAAACAAACAGCCTGAATAGCAATAAGGCTGAGGTGTTAAAGATCTCAAACATGCTGTGTCATCTTCTCTCTGTTGGTCTTGGGGTTTAAGGGAGCTTCTGTAAGCAGAACAGGTTGCTCCTCAGGAGCTACAATAAGTTCATTGTAGAAGGTAAGATGCTAGATTTTCTCCGTGACATTCCAGTTGGTAACAATGCCATGTTCAATGGGATACTTCAGAGTCAGGATACCTCTCTTGCTATGAGCCTCATAACCAACATAACTGTTTTACCCCATTACCAACATGACTCCCTGGCATCCTGGGCATCCAATAATGAAGGGAAACACAGCCTGAGAAGCATCATCCCCAAAGTCAGTTTTGCACATGCCAGAATCATTCTCAATGACAAAAGCAGCAATTTCTTCTATTTTTGTTTAATCTGAGGCTGTGCACTATTCTAGTCAGAGAAATTAGAGCTGAGGGGAAGGCAAGGAAACAGGAAAAAAAGGAATATCCAAAGTAGCCTACAATAAATTCTGGCTACTACTGACTGGGATCCAAGAGATTTTCTAAGACCACAAGTTGCAGAGACAGCAGTGATATGCATTGGTAGAGAAAGTTCCTCAGTAGAAGGTTGTTACACACCAATGAAATCAAAGGTCTGGTTGACCAAAAAAAAAAAAAAAAAGGCTTATGAAGAGGGAGAGATGAAAAGGCAAGATCTTATGATCAAAAAAGGAAAATTTCAGAGTTCAAGATTATGAAAATGATACCGTTTAAATTCTAAGGTGTGAACATCCCTGTAGTTGGCTGAGGGTAGGATGAACTTATCTTGGGGATTGGGGAGGATAATAATCTGCGAGACCAAGGATTCTAGGGTCTATCTACAAGAATAGTGAAGATTCCAAGTATGAGGACAGGCTGAGGAAGAAAGTCAGTGAACTTAACCCTTTGAGTAAGAAGGGAGAATGACCACCAGGAGCAGGCCTTGGAGGCAATTGAATCAGTGGCAGCAGTGGCTGTTTCTAGAACATTTAGCCCACAGATGGTAAGGGGATCAAACAACTGGTTACAAGGAGATTACAGGGGTCCCTTTGCTGGTACCAGGGACAGTACTCTATTGCATTGCCCATACTTGGATCTGGATCACAGTCGTGGGTCTCAGTCCCAGGGCAAGGAGAAGCACTACTAGCACACCAGAGTTTGCATACAGAGGTGAATGGGGAACCTACTCAAAGCTTTGAATTTAAATATAACCCCCCCAAAAAAGTTTTTAATTTTTAAAAAATCAAATTTTGTATTCTAGGAAGCTGAAGCTGCTATTCAGTGATTAGCCTTCTTTAGCATGCTAATAAATTGCTTTCAATCTGGCTTGCCATCTTTGGCTTACAATCAACAGACCCCAAAAGGTCCTATTCCTCTCAATTAAGAGAATCCCCCAGCATTAGTTTCCAGGAATAAGGTGATATTCCCTCTGTACTCTGCCTTGGTCTGACTTTATCTGGAGTACTGTGGGGACACTACAATTTTTTTGTTTTTTGTTTTTATTTGTTTTGAGGGGCACTGGGGGTTAAGTGACTTGCCCAGGGTCCCACAGCCAGTAAGTGTCAAGTGTCCGAGGCCAGATTTGAACTCAGGTCCTCCTGAATCCTAGCTGCCCCCAACACTACAATTTTTAAAAGGCCTTGATAAGCTAGAGAGCATTCAAAGGAGGGCTACTAGGATGGTGAAGGACCTCAAGTTTATGCCATAGGAGAGGACTGGTTGAAAGGGATAAAGGTCTATAGCCTGGAGAAAAAGAGACTCAAAGAGCACAATATAGCTGTCTTCAAGTATTTGAAGGGCTAGCATGTCTAAGAGGGATTAGATATGTTCCATCTGGTCCCAAAAGGCAGAACTACGAATAATGGGTAGAAGTCACAGAGAGGCAAATTCAGGCTTGATGTCAGGAAAAACTTCCTAATGCTAACAAGTGTCCCAAAGAAGAAGGGGTTGCCTTGAGAGTTAGTAGGTATACCACCTTCACTAAAGGTCTTCAAGCAGAGGCTGGAGGAACCCTTGTCTTTTATGTTATATATAATAGGGACTCCCTACACATAGGGATTGGAATAAGATAGTTACTGATAGTCCTTTCCAACTCTAAAATTCTGTGATTTTGTGAGTCTCTATAGGAGCTGGTTTCCTTATCTGTAAAATGGGGATAACAATGCCGACCTCCTCACTAAGTTGCTTTAAGGCTAAAATGAGATAATGTACATAAAGGACTTTATAAAACTTAAAGTACCATGTGAATTATGCTGTCCACATCATGACTTTTAATATATGCAAAGTAATTTGTAAATGACAAAGCATTATATAAACATCAGCTATTATTAGTAGTAGTATTAGACTTAATACTGCAATACTGCTTGAGTGGAAGGTGTTTGTGACATTTAAAATCTAATGTGGGGGCAGCTAGGTGGCGCAGTGGATAAAGCACCGGCCCTGGATTCAGGAGTACCTGAGTTCAAATCCGGCCTCAGACACTTAACACTTACTAGCTGTGTGACCCTGGGCAAGTCACTTAACCCCAATTGCGTTACCGAAAAAAAAAACAAAAAAAAAAAAATCTAATGTGCAGGGCAGCTAGGTGGCACAGTAGATAAAGCACCGTTCCTGGATTCAGGAGAACCTGAGTTCAAATCCAGCCTCAGACACTTGATACTTGACCGGCTGTGTGACCTTGGGCAAGTCACTTAACCCCAAATGCCTCACCAAAAAAACCCAAAAAAACAAACAAAAAAACCCCACAATGCAATCTAATGTGGTTACCTTACTCCTGTCCCAAGTGTAGGGAAAATTAGCTAGGGTTTACTTATAAATTAGAAGCTTTAGGGGCAGCTAGGTGGCACAGTGGATAGAGCACCAGCCCTGGAGTCGGGAGTACCTGAGTTCAGGTCTGGCCTCGGACACGTAACACTTACTAGCTGTGTGACCCTGGGCAAGTCACTTAACCCCAATTGCCTCACTAAAAAAAAAAAAAATTAGAAGCTTTAGCACCAGCTTTGGGCATTAAGCATTTATTAAAGCATACCAAGAGGGGACAGCTAGGTGGTGCAGTGGATAAAGCACTGGCCCTGGATTCAGGAGGACCTGAGTTCAAATTTGACCTCAGACACTTGACACTAGCTGTGTGACCCTGGGCAAGTCACAACCCTCATTGCCCCGCGCAAAAAAAAAAAAGAAAAAGAAAAAGAAAAAAAGTATACCAGGTATTAGTAAAAGATAAGAAAGCCTAGCTAGGATCTACAGGAGAGAGAAAACAATCCACCTTAACCCACAAGTCTCAGGCCAAAAAAGAGTTAGTTCCTGTGCCTGTCAGGCTGGTAGCATTCAAGTTCATTGATTCACTGGACTTGAGGGTGGTCCTCTGTTAAGGTCAAAATCTACAGTCCCTGAGAATACACCCTCTTCAGAGTCAGGCAGGTGCAGTTTCAATCAAATCAACTTCAAGTAGGTTAATCATCAGTCAGTCAATTCTCAGTCAATCCAATCAGTCCAAATCAATCCCAGCTGGGGCCTTTGGGAGTTGGCAAAGTCCATTATATTATCCACAAATTATAACAATCTCTACAGTACCTCATTGTATTAAGGGGAAAGGATGTAAACAATATACAACAAAGAAAAACTACAGTCATTTCCCCTTTATGATTGAAGAATGGAATGGTCTGACTTAATACTCAGGTTATATCATATACCATGACAAGTTTTCAAAGAATTGGATTTTTTAAAAAAACAAACAAAAAAACACTGACAACAATTTAATCTTATTTTGATGATACAAATGGTACACTTTCAGAATCTTCCAGTGTGGCAAGGTCAAAAGCAATTACATTTATTAAGTACCATGGAAAATAATTCTGCCTAGTTAAACTTTCTGGATTGTTTGGATTCTGGAGAAGCAGGAGTAAACTACTCCACATATATTAAATTTCAGCATGACATTTTACTTTCTTACATGTTCATGACTAACATTTCTGTGTGTTCTAAGAGCATTCTGTATAAATTTATATAGAATCAAAATTTCCATATAGACAGTTCTGTCTCTTCCTCTATAAAAATATGTAAGTTTGGCGCTCTTTCAACTACGCAGAGTTTACATGAAATAAGAGGTTGCTCTCATTTGTGAACAGCAGAAGAGGGAGTGGGGATCACAGTGGAGAATCGTTGAAGTTTGTGGTCTAATGGAAAGATGATTTGTAAGGTATCTTCCAGCTCTAAAAGCCTATTACTTTACAAAAGAAAACAAAAACAAAAAACATCCCTAACTTCTCCACTTTACCCCCTCAACCTGATCAAATACGAGCTCCAATCCAAACTCAACCCTAAGCCCCATAAACGTAAATGAGCCTTCCCTGTCTCACCACCACCACAAAAGCGGGGTGAAGGGAGTCGAAACTGTTATGAGAGATTCGTTTTAAAGGGTCACTCCTTAACAAGAAATACTAGATGAGCAACTCCCAGGAGGCAGAGGCTCTGTCGGATTTCATTACCTATTCACCTCCAGCACCATGCACAGCACCCAGCAAATAGTAGGCCTTAAATAAAAGTGTGATTTTGTGGAAAGAAGAGTGGCTCTAGAGAGACTCGGGTCTAAATCTCGGCTCTGCTATTTATTTACTACCACCACAGGCATCCTTGCACGGGGCATTTCTCCCCCTTTCTCCCGGCCTCATTTTCCTCAACTGTAATCTTACGATGTCACGATCAAGAAAAACGAAGGAGCTGAACGAGAGTGATCTCAGGAATCCCTTCCAGCTCTAAATTTCATGAACTCGGGGATGTGTGAAGGTTGAATTAACCAGGACGTATCACCAGGCGCTCCCCACCCCCCACGCCCGCCTCCTCACCGGCTCCAATCCCCCTTTTAGCCCAGCGCCTCCCCTAGGTCCTCGGGGCAGGTGGAAACGGGACGGCCCACCCCCTGGGTCTCCTGCCGCCCCCGCCCCCCATCTCCGCCCAGGCCGCCCCCCTCCTCTGGCCCGGCCAGCCCCCACTACCCCTCCCGCCAGGCTCCATTAACTCACTCTTCATCCTCAGCTCCGGCCGGGCCGGGCCGGGCCAAGCCGGGCTGGGTTGGGTGGGACTAAGGTGGCCCAGCGACCACACGCCGAGATGGGGCGGAGGCGGAGGAAGAGAAGGGGAAAGGGGGAGGGAAGGATGACTTCTCCACTCCCCGAGCCCCCTGAGGCAGAGTCCCCAGACACGGACCCTCGGCTAAAGCCCCCTAGGTAGCGAGCCTCAGGGTCCGGACGCCATGTTGTATCGCTGTCACCCTGGCAACCACCAAGGCCCAAGCTCTCTTAGACTGATGGGAGGGAGAGAGGGCAGCTGCGCACGCGCGCTCAAGGTCTGCGCTCCCGCGAGCCCTTCTCCCTAGCTGTTTCCCACCCTCAGCCGTCTACGCCTGACCTCATTGTGGCCCCACCCAACTCCGGCGCTCTCCGGGCGCAACCGCATTACGGACCCTCTGCTCCACGCCTTCTCCGTTGCTAAGCACCTGTTTCCCCAAGGCGTTCCTGGGTTTCAAGGTTCCCTGAATCGAAAAAAAAGTTGCTTTCCACTTTTCTCCCTGGGCCTTCGTAATAAGGGACTCTTGCAGATGATATTGTAGCTGTTCCGAAGCTCTGTTAGATAACTTTTATTAATGGATTACGACTCGTGCATCTCTCATAAATGTAATTAGCCAGGTCAGCCAGCCAATCATTGTGTCTTGTCAATCAGTCGGCTGGCCCCTAAGAAAGTTAGCACTAGAGCAGGGCTAAAACTTTTCCCACTCACCACCCCTTTTCACCAGAAAAATTTTTACGCGACCCCGGGGATATAGGTGTATAAAATAGGTATACAAAGCAAACATTTAGTGCCAAATTTCTTGCGACCCCCACATTCAAGAAACTTTGCTCTAGAGGTGAAAGGGACCTCAGAGGCATTCATCCTCCTCGTTTTGTAGATGAAGAAACTGAAGCCCAGAGAACTGTAGTAACGAACACAGTCATACAGTTAGTAGGTGACAGACCGGAGATTTGACCCCAGGTATTCTAAGTCAGATAATTCATTTATGTATTTATTAACATATAATATAAATTATATTTAACATTGTACATATATTATCATATAGTTATATATTTATACACACAGCAGAATAAGATGAAGCCCCTTTTGTGGAGCAGAAAAGAAAGGAGGAACACAAATGTGCAGAAGCACAACTGTCCAGAATATTTACCTGTATAAAGAATCCTGTGTAGAGTTTCATTCTGAAATTATTGACTATTGACAAGTGGGGAGAAGGAGGTGTAAGAAGGATGGCAGTCCAGAGTTACATTCATGACTATCATGGATCAGGTTGTTGTTTTTTTCTTTTTTTGGTGAGGCAATTAAGTAACTTGCCCAGGGTCACACAGCTAGTGTCAAGTGTCTGAGGCTAGATTTGAACTCAGGTCCTCCTGACTCCAGGAGTGGTGCTCTATCCACTGTGCCACCTAGCTGCTCCTGGAGCTGTTATTTTCAATCCAGATAATCTCTTGAGTATTTTCAAGCATTTTGAAGATAATAACAGTTCAAGCATCAATCTATTAAACACTTACCCAGGGGTCCTGTTCTAGGTCAGGAGGTGGATACAAAGATGAATGAGGCTTGGCCCTTGCCCTTACTTTATTCAATCTCAAAATAGCCCTAAGAAAAATAACAACTACTTTTTGAAGGGATTTCCCCTCCCAATTTTCCTATATCTCTTATAGTAACAACATGCTAAATTCAAAGTCAATATCTCTGATCTTCATCCCAAGTGCTATTGGTTTCATCCCCCAAATCGGCTCACATCCAATCTTTCTAGAAAGTTCAGTTACTGCTACTGCCCCGATTCAAAACCTCATCATTTTATACCTTGACTTTTAAAAATTCTCTAAATTCCTTGCCTCTTACTCCTTCAAAGTATACTAAACATTTCAAATTTTCAAATTCGAGTTTCATTAGTCCCTAGATAAAAATTTTTCAAAAATTTCCCACTATTTACAGTACAGTCTGAATTCCTGTCTTATATCTCCACTACTTGACTTTGTCCTACCTTTACTACAATTTTAAGTCCCACTACTCAATTCATATAATATTTATTAAGTACTTATAATGCAGAATATTATATGAGATGCTAAGGAAGATCCAAAAAAAGATGAATAAGATGGGATTCCTTCCCTTATGGAAATTTGTAACCTTGTAGAAAGAAAGTAACATATTCACAAATTATATTACAAAATTAAATATAGCAAATGCTGAAAAGATGTATAAGAAAAATGTTGAAGGAGGTTTGAGGCAGGAAAGAACATTGCTAGCTGAAGGATGAAGCAGGGTCTCAAAGAGGAGGTAATATTGTTAAAGATCTAAAGAGATAGATTGACAATGACAACTATTGGAAAAGCTTTGGGAGGACAGGCATACTATTGGCAGAACTGTGATTTGGTCCAACCATTATGGAAATCAATTTAGGACTATTCCCAAAAGTCACAAAATGGTACATACTCTTTGGCCCAGTGACATCACTTTTAAGGAGGCTAATGAAAGTGATAACTATAAAGAAAAATAAAGGAGGGTCCCTGAAACATGTTCAAGGCACAAAAGACAACAGAGAGAATTGAGAGGGAGGTACACACACAAAAAAAAGCAGGATAACTTCACAACTAACATTTTCAATTTATTATATATATATATATTTTTTGTGTGTGTGTGTGTGTGAGGCAATTGGGGTTAGGTGACTTGCCCAGGGTCACACAGCTGGTAAGTGTTAAGTGTCTGATGCCGGATTTGAACTCAGGTCCTCCTGACTCCAGGGCCAGTGCTCTAACCACTTCGCCATCTAGCTGCCCCTATTATATACTTTTAAAAAAACAAGCTATACATAATAAAGATAGGTAGTTTCATATATAAGCTTCTTTTTCTGTTCTTCTTTATATAGTCACTATAGCCTCTGGGGGTTCTTATCCCAACTTCTTCTTATATTGAACAAACAGATCCACAGATAGGAACTGGCTACAGCTTCCCCTTGGGCATTCTAGGACAACTGTGAGGAGCTCTAAGGTATCTTCTTCTTTTTTTTTTTCAATCTTAATATTATTTTATTTTGTTCCAGTTACATGTGAAGACAGTTTTCAACATTCATTTTTATAAGATTTTGAGTTCCAAATTTTTCTCTCTCCTTCTCTTCCCTCCCCCAAGACAGCAAGCAATCTGAAATAGGCTATATATTAAACAGATTTCTACATTAAAAATGTTGTGAAAGGGAGTTCCTGATTAAAGCAGGCTGGTGACAGAGGACTTGAGGAGGAACCAGACAAGGCTGGAACTCTACACTAGGTACAGTTGAGAGAAAATATTTTGGGGGTTTTACTGCAAAAAAAGAAAAAAAAGTGTTAGATGGCTTTACTGGTATGAGCATCAAGAAATGCTATTGAGTCAATGACCCATAATGCCAGCAGTCATACAGGGATGACATCTGGGAACTACAGGTGAAGTTCTATCTCATGGGAAAGCTGGGAGGATGACTTTTGGAATGATCTGAGGATACACAAAAGAGGAAGCCCAAATACTTATAAACCATAGCTCTGTAATAATCAGACTTCCAGGCGTGGAGTAAGACTTCCAGGGGAATAACCAAGATGGTGGAGGAAAGTTATTAAATGCACAGAGCTCCTGACACAATTACCCCCCCCCAAACAGCAATTAAACAACCCCTGGAGCAGGAAAACCCACAAAAATATGGGCTGAGATTATTTTCCAGCCAATGACAGATTAGAGAGGGCCGTGCTGGGCTGTGAGAAGACTCCAACCCCACAATCATGCCAACACAGACCCCAGGCATGCCATGCCAGAGGAACTTACCCAGGATCCTCTGAATCAGCTGCATAACCTTTCTCAGTATTAGGGTAGCTGAAAGGAATACACTTAGATAGAGGACACAGGTCTGAACTGAATCTGAAGGGATCATATAGGTAAAACTTTTATTTTTTGTTTATCCTTGTTTTTTGTGGGGCTGGATTATGTCTGGGGCCAGATTTGGGCTTGGGAACTCCTGGGTCCAGGGCTGGTCCTCTGTGCCACCAGCTAACCCATGATGACATCTTTAAAATAGAGTTGAGGGGTTGTAGGAATGCACTGGGGGACAGGGAAGGGGAGAGGTGGACTGAGGAGAGGTAGCTCACATGAAGGAAACAAGAAAAAAGCTTATGGAGGGGAGGGGAAGATGGGGAAGCAGTGAGGGAGTGAATGAACCTTACTATCATCAGAATTAGCTCAAAGTGGGAATAACATACTTCCACAAGTGGGCATAGTAATATATTTTGTCCTGAGGGAAAGTGGGAGGGGAAGAAGATAAGGGGTGGGGGAAAAGACAGGAAGGAAGGAAGGGAAGATTGGGGTAGGGAGCAGTAAGAAGCAAAACACTTTCTAGGAAGGTGAAGATATTCTGCATAACTGCACTAGTATGACTTATATTTAATTGCTTGCTTTCATAGGAAGGGTTGAAGAGGGAGGGAGGAAGAAAAATTTAGAACACAGAATTAGCTCAATGACCTTAATCTCATCAGAGTGGGCTCCAGAAAGGAATAACATATACATCCAATTGGGAGGAGTAATCTATTTAACCCTACAGGAAAGTAGGACAGGAAGAGGATAAGGAGGGAAGGATGAAAGAAGGGAGTGCAGAGCAGGGGAGGGAGCAGTCAGAAGCAAAACACTTTTGAGGAGGAATAGGGTAAAAGATAGAAAATAGAGTAAATATAATGGGAAGGGAATAGGATGGAGGGAAATAGTTATGATGATTGACTATAATGGCAAAATGTTTGGTACCTACTTTGCTGGGATATTGTGAAGAAAATTCTTTGTCAAGTTTAAGGTACTATATAAAAGTTATGATGAACAGGATGCTATCAGAACAGCCTGCAAAGACCTACGTGAACTGAAGCAGAATGAAATGTATTGTATACAAAATAACAGCAATAGTGTAAGATGATCTGCTGGGAAGCACATGGCTATTTTCAGCAATGTGATGATCCAATATAATTCTGAAGGACTTATGAAAATTTAAGTCCATCTACAGAGAAAGAACTGATGGTATCTGAAAAAAATGAAGCATATTTTTTGACAGTTTCTTAATCTGAACTTTTCTTTTTATCTGTTTTCTCTCACAACCTAGCTAATGTGGACATGTTTTCCATGACTACTCATGTATAACTTATATTAAATGGCCTGAATTCTTGGGGGTGGAGGGTGGGAAGGGAGGAAGGAAGAGGAGTTGGAACACAAGGTTTTAAAAACCTAATGTCAAAATTTGTTTTTACATGTAATTTGGAAAATAAAATTCTAAACAGAATAAAAAAAAATGTTGTGAAAGAAGAATCAGAACAAAAAGGAAAAACCTCAAGAAAGGGGGGAAAAAGTAAAAATGATATGGTTCAATCTGCATTCAGATTCCACAGTTTTTTTCTGGATGTGGAAAGCATTTTCCATCAATGAGTCCTTTGGAATTTTCTTGTGTGATGTTTAAAATCTAAATTGTAGTTGTCTTAAATTAGAAGCTTTAGCACAAGTCCTTGGGCATTAAACATTTATTAAAGCATACAGATATTCCCATGGAGTTCAGAAAGTTAAGAAAATAGCCTATTTAGCCTAGAGTTCCAGCCTGGTCTGGTTCTTCCTCAAGTCCTCTGCCACAAGCCTGCTTCAATCACGAACTCTCTCCAGCAAACTCATTGTGGAAGCTTTTTATAGGTCTGGAACAGAGGCGGTCCTTGCACACTGCTTCAAGCTGATTGGTTGGCATCATCCAAATCCATTGGTTCTGAAGGTGTTCTCAAGGTGTGATTATAATCCAGTTAACTTGAAGTAGGCTAATCAGCAGTTAATCACTCTCACTTGATTCAATCAGTCTAGATTAATCTCCAGGTGGGTCTTTGAGTATCTGCTAAATCTCATTATTTCATCACACTTGTATCATTGTATTGCTGAGAAGAGCTAAGTCTATCACAGCTGATCATCACACAATGTTGATCATCACACAATCATAACACAATGTTACTATGTACAATTTCTTATAGCACAATAGTTTTCTATTATTCACATACCACAACTTGTTCAGCCATTTCCCAATTGATGGGGATCCCCTCAATTTCCAGTTCTTTGCCATCTAACATTTAACACTATCAACTTGACCCTCTATTTGATATGTTCTTCTTTACATCAATCTCTAGTTACAGTTGGCATCTCCCCCATATAATTGATTAACCCAGTGATTAGCACCTTAGTATCAATTTAGTTCCTATAAATTAGCTTTAACAAAGAGATAGTTACTCAAAAGATATAACCAAGAATAGGAGTGCAAAAAATCCCCCTTGCCAAAAAAAAAAAATGGGGGCACACTATTCTATCTTGGTTCCAGGAGAGAGTGAGTTCAAGCTTAAAGTAACCACTACAAAGCATTTGTCCCACCAAACCCACAGCCACTAGATAATCATCATTGTTTCTTGGCAGGGTCAAGTGGATCTTTCATAGGACAGCACTCATCTATGCTAAATGTTTGAGGCAAGAAAGAGCATTGCTAACTGAAGGATCAAGAAGGGCCCCATAAAGAAGGTGACATCTAAATTGGATCTGGAAGATTAATTCTACTTCACACTCATCGGATTGGCAAAAATGACAATTACTGGAAAGGCTGTGTGCAGCTGCCAGCAAACTCTAATATGGACTCCATCTCCTGGACCCCTGTTGTTCCTACAACCTATTAAAAGCTCACAGGGGAAAGAAAAGGGAAAAAAAGCAGCAGCTAGGCAGCACAATGGATAAAGCACTGGCCCTGAATTCAGGAGGACCTGAATTCAAGTCCGGCCTCAGACACTTGACACTAGCTGTGTGACCCTGGGCAAGTCACTTAACCCCCATTGCCCCACAAAAAACAAACAAACAAAAAGCTCACAAGTTTTCAGGTTAGTGTATTTTGTTTTCAATATTCCTTAATCTAAGAACATGAAAGAAGAGACACATCAGGGGCAGAAATAAGGAACCCCATTTGCTTACAGCTTTTTGAAGACTGGTGAGAGTCTGAGGCCCTTCCCTGACCCACAGAGTGGGCAGTTCATACTCTTCATCCCAACAGGTGAAGGAGCCAGGAGGAGGAGTAGTAAAGATCAAGTGAAGGAGGACATAGAGAGCCCACAGAGATAGGTGGAGTAAAGGAGACACAAGGAGACACAGGGGAGCTAGAGTGAAGGGGGGCAGCGGCAACAGCTGCTGGACACACACACAGGCAAGAAACACTCAAGGGGACAGAGAGAAGCAGAGAGTCTGGTGGGTGGATTTTACAAGTTGTATGTTCCTACTTTTCTAAGTTTATCTCTAAGTTTATTTTTATCAATAAACCCTGGTTTTTGTGTTTAAATTGAAAGAGGCTTCCTGGGGGCAGCTAGGTGGCGCAGTAGATAAAGCACCGGCTCTGGAGTCAGGATGACCTGAGTTCAAATCTGGCCTCAGACATTTGACACTTACTAGTTGTGTGACTCTGGGCAGGTCACTTAACCCCCATTGCCCTTCAAAAAAAAAAGAAAGAAAGAAAGAAAGAGAGAGAGAGAGAGAGAAAGAAAGAGAGAGAGAGAGAGAGAGAGAGAGAGAGAAAGAAAGAAAGAAAGAAAGAAAGAAAGAAAGAAAGAAAGAAAGAAAGAAAGAAAGAAAGAAAGAAAGAAAGAAAGAAAAGAAAGAGGCATCTTAATCATTTCCCGTCAATTTGGGAGAAGCAATTGGGGGAGATTTTTTTTAATGGCCCTTACAGACTGGCTTAGGCAGCTAATAGCCTATAGATAATATAATGATTGGAATGATGCCACCTGCTGGAGAGCTACTGTAGGAAAGCTCTGCCATGAGGAGAAGGTGTCTGAGGGTAAACCATGCAGTCAGGTCCTTGGCGTCAGAAGTGAAGTTTGCTCGTGAGTGCTGTCTGTCAAGGCTACCAGCCAATTAGCTTGGAGATGTGTGTTTGTGTGTGTGTGTGTGTGTGTGTGTGTGTGTGTGTGTGTGTGTGTGGATGGGATGTTGCCAGTTTTACAGGAGGTTTGTGGGATGTAGGAGGTGTGGCTCTCTCTCTTTCATCTGGACTCCCGTGGAGAATGGAGCTAAAATGCACTCTCCCTTTGATAGATGAATCTAGGCCTCCTTCTCTCTCTCTCTCTTCACCAAATTCTTATTCTCCTTAATAAATACTTAAAAGTCTAAACTCTTGCTAAAGCTTCTAATTTATTGGCGAGCACTCATTAGATATTTTAGACAGACTAGCTAGAATTTTAGCCCTTACAATAGGCAGACAGCCTACAAGCAGTCAGATAGCCAGCCAGTTATAATTTTTCAGATAGCTAGCTAAAAATTTTACAGAGATTGGCTTAGTGGGGAAGACAAAGTTACAGATTAGAAAGCCAGTTATAATTTCTCAGATCAAACAGTTAAAACATTTTACAGCTACTATATGCCAGGCACTGTGTTAAGCCCTGGGGATACAAAAGAAGGCAAAAGACAGTCCCTGCCCTGGAGGAGTTTATAATCTAATGAAGGAGACAATATGCAAACAAATATATACAAAGTAAACTACATAGAGGATAAGTAGGAGATCATTAACAGAGGAAAAGCATTGGAGGGATTGAGGAAGGTTTCTTATATATAGTGGGATTTTAGTTGTAATTTAAAGGAAGCTAGGAAGGTCAGTAGCCCAAGCAGAGTAGAAGAGGGAGAATGTTCAGACATCAGAATCAGCCAAGGAGAATTTGGGGATTGGAGAGATGAAGTGTCTTATTAGTAGAATAACAAGGAGGCTGTCATCAATTACTTCCAGAAGTCAGGTCACCAAATTTACTTGCTCCAAGCATTAGGTTCTTATTGGTCATTGCCCTGTTACATTTGTATATGGAAATGTTCAAATTTGTTGGTGTTTATCAAGTTCAGAATCAAAAAATTTTAATTATTTTTAAAATATAAAAAGCAGTCATCTAATACAACCCCCTCTTTTTAGAAATGAGGAAACTGAGGCCAAGAGAGGTTAAGTGTCTTGCCCAAGATCATGCAACTAGTAAATCAGAACCAAACTCCAAACCCAATGCTTTTTGTTACTCTATGCTGCCACTAATATTTAAGGAAAAGACTATTTCCTGGCCTTTGCCAAATGCTTTGCAAAAAGCTAAGTAAAATCTCCCATGCAATTCTTTTTTTGGGGGGTGGGGGCAGGTCAATAAGGGTTAAGTGACTTGCCCAGGGTCATACTGCTAGTAAGTGTCAAGTGTCTAAGGCCAAATTTAAACTCAGGTCCTCCTGAATCCAGGGCCAGTACTCTATCCACTGTGCCACCTAGCTTGTAAATCAGACTGATAGCTGTGAAGTAGAGAATAGTACAAATAGGTCAATTTGGAGCTAGAATAGCCCCAAAGAGTAGTCATTGATGGTTCTAGATAAACTTTGAAAGAGATATCTAGTGGAATGTCCCAAGGTTCTAATCTATGATTGGTACTGTGCTATTTAACACTTTTGTCAATTATCTGCATAAAAGTATAAATGGCACACTAACCTAGTTTGCAGGTGATGCAAAGCTAACGAGCATAGCTAACATGTTGGCTGACAGAAGCAGGATCCAAAGGGGTCTTATCCATCTAAAGCATCAATATAAATTCTAATTAGATGAAATCTAATACTAAATAAGAAATCTTGTCCTTCGGTTAAAAATAAAACTGCAAGTACAAGATGGGGGAAGTCATGGCTAGACTTTATCAGAAAAATCTTGAGAAAAGGATGGGGCAGAGCCAAGATGGTGGAGGAGAGGCTGTGACTCCCAAAAGCTCCCAATAAACCCATCCACTCACTCCCAAATAATGCCATTAAAAAAAAAAAAACCAGAGTAGCCTAACTCACATAAAAATAAAGTGAGACTATTTCCTAGCCAAAGATGGCAACTGGGATCACCTGTTGATTGTGCTGAAAGAGGAGCTCAGTGTGCAGTCCTGACCCAGCCAGGAACAGACCAGCCCCCAGAGCCTCAGAGTCTTCAATGCCAGCAGCTTCTTCTGAGGCTTGGCTTGCGGACCAGTGAGGGAGTTCGGCAGTTGGCCAGAGTGAAGTAGCTGCAGTCTCTGCTGGAGTAGGGGCAAAGCACCCAGGTTCTGAACCAGTGGGCCAAATTGAGTGGTGGCCCAGTGGGGGAGGGGCACAGGTACACCAAGCTTCAGACCATAGAGAATCAGATTTCAATCAGACATCTGCTTCCTGGTTGAGATAAGTAGGCAAAGGAAACAGCAGACAATAGAAAGCTTTTTGGGGGGAGAAGTATACCAGAATACACCCTCAGAAGAAGATAATAACAAAGTCAAAGCTCCAACATCCAAAACTTCCAAGAAAAATATGAATTGGTCTCAGGCCATGGAAGTGCTCAAAAGTGACTTTGAAGAGAAAGTAGGACAGATAGAAGGAAGATTTAGAGAGATGAAGGAAAGAATGGAAAGAGAAATAAGAGCAATGCAGGAGAGTCATGAGAAAAAAGTCAAAAGCTTGAAAAGCCAAATGGGAAAGGAAATGCAAAAGCTCTCTGAAGAAAACAATTGCCTAAGAATTAGGATTGAACAAATGGAAGCTAGTGACTTTATGAGAAACCAAGATACAGTAAAGCAAATCCCATTGAATAAAAAAATAGAGGACAATATGAAATATCTCTTTGGAAAAACAGCTGACCTGGAAAATAGATCCAGGAGAGATAATTTGAAAATCATTGGACTACCTGAAAACCATGAACAGAAAAATCTTGAGGTTTTAGATAATTGGAAGTTCAATATAAATCCACAGTATACTATGAAAGCCAAAATAGTTAATAATAGTTATCCAATGCCTGCTGTCTGGGGGAGGGGGGAGGGAGGGGAGGGAGGGAGAAAAATCTGAAATTGTAAAGCATGTATAAACAAAAGTTGAGAACTATCTTTGCATGTAACGGAAAAAATAAAATACCTCATACATTAAAAAAAATAATAATAATAGTTATCCAAGATTAAACAAGTAGTAGTCCTGGGATCTCAACCAGGTCTCCTCAAAGTCAGCCCACTATCCTACTCTACTTCATTGATTCTCACACATGGTCAGACCTTTGCATAAGAAAGATTCTTTTGGTAGCTAAGTGAAAGATGGACTTAAAAAGAGAAACAATAACTACAGAGAACAGTCACAAAGCTATTTCCATGGGCCCAATAGTCACACAAGCACTTCCTCAGTTATCACTGATTATGCTATTATGCACACACTAGCTCACTATCCACTTCCTGGATAGATAGTACTGAGGATTTAATACTATAGCAATCCATGGGGCAGCTAGGTGGTGCAGTGGATAGAGCACCAGCCCTGGAGTCAGGAGTACCTGAGTTCAAATCCGGCTTCAGACACTTGATACGTACTAGCTGTGTAACCCTGGGTAAGTCACTTAACCCCAAATGCCTCAAAAAAAAAACCAAACCCTCAAGAGCTAAAAAAAAAAAAAAGGAACTCAAGGGCTTAACAGTTGTAGACCCATGCCCAAATGCTGTGTCTTCTCAATATATCTGTCTGCAGGGGCAGCTAGGTGGCACAGTGGATAAAGCACTGGCCCTGGATTCATGAGGACCTGAATTCAAATCTGACCCCAGACACTTGACACTTACTAGTTATGTGACCCTGGGCAAGTCACTTAACCCTCATTGCCTTACCCAACAACAAAAAAAATACATCTGTCTGCCTTCCCTTTTCTATAAATAGCTTCAAAAATAGTCCAGATGAAATATTATAAAGGCCTGAATTACAATGGCAGTAGGAAATGAAAGGAGGAGACTCCATGTTACCTCCTCAATGAAGCCTTGGCATTCCAGTCCATAATGTTCTCTCCTTCTCTGAACTCCTATAGAACTTAAGCTCTACATAAAGTATTTTGGAATTTGATTATGTTATCTCATGTTATAGGAGAGAGAATTAAGCTTTATTTATAAATAACAGTATATGTAACTTCTAAATTTTATTCTGGAAAAAAATAGTTTGGGAAATTAAAATTTGCTCTTCTGTGAAGGGCTTATTAAGTCTTTGTTAAAATAAAGAGAATTGACTGAGTCATTTTGGGCAATATCAGGTATTCTCCTGGGTACAAAGATTAAAGGGCAAAAAACTTCTACTAGTAATTTTCTATTAGAAAATAATAAAATGGAATTAGTATGTAACCAGCAGATGGCACTGTCAGTCAGGGTTTGGCTTGCAGAAATACACTCTCCATTCCCCCCCTCTTTGAAATGTAAGCTTGCTCCAGGGTTTAGCTACTTTTTCTCAGACCACACCTTTTCCTCCCAGTGGGTATCCTAATAGATATGACTTCACCTTGCATTATTCCTCTCCTCCACCCTTGATTCTTCCAGGAACCCAAAGCCACCTTGAGATGCTTGCCACTCTGCCATCTGAATCTTGCTCTTTCATGATTCTACAGCCTAGGAGTAAAAGATACTGAATCATGTAGTTCATCTATTGCTAATATTTAGAAGCCAATAAAAGTTGTTTTGTTTTTTTTTTTTAAAACAGACCATAAGATTCTCTCTCATTTGGCTCAGACTCCAGGTCAAGAAGATCCTAAGTTTTTAGGCAGAGGGAATAAATTATCTTTATCTCTGTATATACCAAGGTCAGTCACTGACTTCCTTCATTTCAATCCACTTGTGCTCAATCAAGTGATGTGAATCACATAGCATTTTATGACCAATTGTAACGTACATCATAAAAAATCAGGAAGTAGAAACAAAGAGAGAAAAATCATGAAGAAAATGCCTGTACATTGTAGGTCAAAAAAGAGAAGGGCGGAGGGTAGTTAAACCTTTATTGACCTTTCACTAAACTAAAAGGAGTAAGAGCAAACAGTATAGCATTAGTTCATTCTAGCCACATGCCCACTTCTCTGAAGTTTGACTAGACAGAGTGGCTGGGAGCAGGGAAGCTCTAGTTCTTCTATTCAAAAGTACCACTTGGGGGACAGCTAGGTGGTGCAGTGGATAGAGCACCGGCCCTGGAGTCAGGAGTACCTGAGTTCAAATCCGACCTCAGACACTTGACACTTGCTAGCTGTGTGACCCTGGGCAAGTCACTTAACCCCAATTGCCTCACTTTAAAGAAAAAAAAAGTACCCACTTACTCCTTTCCAAACCCAAATCTCTTCTGAACTTCATTCTTAACTACTCTTATATACAACCGACTACTTTCTAAACCCATATGTCATTTGATCTCCAAGCCCATCAAGTGGTGCTCATCCTTACCCCAATGTCAACCCTATGCGTCTATTGGCAAACTCCACAGAGAATCTCTCTCCTAGAGCAAGGAGAAAACAATATCTCATATTCAGTAATTGAATTCACAGGTAAGTTTCAGAGCCTTTACCTATTGTAAAGACAAAAGGTATCAATAAAACATATTTTTTTTTTTAGTGAGGCAATTGGGGTTAAGTGACTTGCCCAGGGTCACACAGCTAGTAAGTGTTAAGTGTCTGAGGCCAGATTTGAACTCAGGTACTCCTGACTCCAGGGCCAGTGCTCTATCCACTGTGCCATCTAGCTGCCCCAATAAAACATAATTAAAAAAAAATAAAATTGAAAGGGGAGTTGAATATTTTCCCTAATTCTTATTTAGGGAATTCTTTTCTTTTGGTCCAGACTTTCCATTTCATCCATGTGGAGAACTCATTAGCCATATGTTCTCAGGCAAGTCATTTGATCTCTCTTAAGCCTTACTTTCCTCACCTACAAAATAAGGATAATAATTGCAATGGGGGACTAGCTAATGGGAACAAAGTCCTCGGACCAGGGGGAATATACTCTGCTTGTTGCCAACCCATATGAAAGGTTTGGAGAACCTGCTTCTGGAAATGCATGGTGACACATAAAGGAGGGCCCCTGACCCTGATTCAAAGTGTGCACAGCTATTCTGTGACTGTTTCCTGTCTGCTTACTACACAGTGAAGAAAAAAACCTTTTAATTGGCTGCTAAACTGAAACTGAGTATCCAAACTAAAGGTTGCAAACAGACCAAATCTTGCTCTTTGTTTCTTGATGGAAATAGAGGAAAGAAATGCTGTAAGCTTCCAGGAAGGGGGAGAAGCCTTGGGTCCTACTTTTCCCCACCCAAGTTGACACATGTCTGTAAGCTCATGGTGCTATTTCTTTGCTCCTTTGTCTTTGTTCTTTCTAGCTCTTAAGGGAAGGAGGACAAAATATCGAAACAGAACAGATTAGGCTGTGATATGAAGTTCAGAAGACCAACCAGAAGGGCCATCAGAAGTTTAGCAGCTGATGCCAAGGATACAGTCCTAAAGATTAACCTGCTTGACCAAGCACATCCTGCCAGCCTAATACGCGTGCTGCTAGTAATGGAGCAACTGTTTCATCACTTATAGCAGATACAAAAGTAAACTTAATGGTGGGAAGAATGTTTGCTACTTTGAGTTTACTATTCCCAGGAACTTGGGTGTAAAGTATGTCCCAGTATGGGCGGTCATTTTGGTACTTTGGTTCTTGCTATATCTTTTTTTTTTTTTTTTTTGGCGGGGCAATGAGGGTTAAGTGACTTGCCCAGGGTCAACACAGCTAGCTTCCCTTGCTATATCTTTTCTTTGTTTTCTTTTTTTTTTTTTTTTTTTAGTGAGGCAATTGGGGTTAAGTGACTTGCCCAGGGTCACACAGCTAGTAAGTGTTAAGTGTCTGAGGCCGGATTTGAACTCAGGTACTCCTGAATCCAGGGCCGGTGCTCTATCCACTGCGCCATCTAGCTGCCCCTCCTTGCTATATCTTTTCAATAAATATCCCTTTGTAAAATCTAATTGGGATTACCTGATTAATTCATATTAAGGAGAAAACTGATAAATGGGGTGTTAAGGGCTAAAATTCTAGCTAGTCTGTCTAAAATATTTAATGAGTGGTCGCCAATAAATTATAAGCTTTAGCAAGAGTTAGACTTTTAAGCATTTATTAAGGAGAATAAGAATTTGGTAAAGAGAGAGAGAAAGGTCTAGATTCCTATCTATTAAAGGGAGAGCGCATTTCTAGCTCCCTTCTCCGCCAGAGTCCAGAGGAAAGAGAGACTGAGACCGAGCGCCAGTCTCTTCCTTCCTCCTCCCACTAGTCCGCGTCACTTCCTGAAGCCTGGTCTTGCCCTCAAAGACCTTTGCTTCATGGGCAGAACTCTTCTACAGTAAGTATCCAGCAGGTGGCGTCATTCCAATCGTTACAGTGTACTAATTGATAATGGTGTACTAATAACTGGTGTTAATATTGAAGAGATTAACTGGCACTCATGCTTATGACATAATAGTCCATATTGTACAGTTAACCATTTCATTCTTTTTCAAGGAGCTGATTGGCAGAACTCTGCATTTAAATAGTTCTTCTCTCTAATGGTTTTTCTTGTGACATTATACTAAAAAGCAATTGTAAGAATATTTTCGCTGTGGCACTTAATCCATGACCTTGAGTGAATTATTTTGCTAACGAATTCAGGATATAATGGAAAGAGTGCTGGCCTAGAAGTCAAACTACCTTTCTAGTCCCACCTTTGTCACTGCTGTATACTTTGGACAAAACACTTTACTTCTACGTATATAACGCAAGCCCCACAATCCATTGGTATGGGACTCTTTCTTCAATGGTGGAGATCAATGCTTAAGGGGGCAGCTAGGTGGCGCAGTGGATAAAGCACTGGCCCTGGATTCAGGAGTACCTGAGTTCAAATGTGACCTCAGACACATATAACACTTCAGTAGCTGTGTGACCTTGGGCAAGTCACTTAACCCTCATTGCCCCACCAAAAAGAGAGAGAGAGAGAGAGAGATCAATGCTTATAAGAGGGGCAAAGCAAAATTGGTGAGAGCAAAAAGGAAGAGATCTGGTTCCTTCAGTCTCTTTGACTTTCAGTTTTGATGGAAAAGATGGACATTCCAATCTTTCTTCAGGTCACTGAAGGGAGAAAAAGACTCTGGGAAGGAGCTGACCTAAGAGAAGGTAATGATCTCCATCATGTCCCTACCCCCAACTTGCTGCCCTAGAGACTTTAAGAAATTTTCACCTTGGGTGAGATCTGAGACACTCTTAGTTGAGTGGAGATATTATACTCCTAGCGGGAGAACTCCTTTGCTCTGAATTGTCTGATATATATTCTCCTATGTATACTTTCTGATTTATTTTTTGCGATTGACTTGGACAGATGGATTTCTTTGCTATTTGATATGGGTTCATTGTAGAACTGGCATTTGGTGGGAAGAGGTTCAAGCCTTGGATATAAAGATTGGGGCCCTCATTTCCCCATTAATAAATAGTAATCAGGAGTTTAGCTTAAACCATAAAATTACTTCCCCTAAACTAATAATATTTAAGGGAGCAGATAGATATAACTCTAGCCCAGTACCCCCTCTCTCAGAGGAGAACAGAATGTCCAGCCTCTGGCCTCCCTCTTGATTTCTCTCTTGGCAGAAATTAAAGTCTCCCTTGGAGCTGGGTGGGGGAAGAGATACTAGAGTTACCTTTTCTTGCCTCCCTGTGATCCACACATCAAGATAGCCTTATTACATATGGGCCTCAGTTTTCTCCTCTGAAAAATGAAGTTGGACTAGATTATAAAATCCTTTCTGACTCTGATGTACCATTACTTAAATAATTCTTCTACTCCCATCAAACAAATGAAGGTATAAAATGGCCTCCTATATAATTTGTTCACTTTTTGGTCCTTCAGCAAAAGTGGTAGTGTTACATAAAAAAAGTCAGGGGTCAGAGGGTACCTAAGAATCATATGGTTCTTAGACTATAGGTAAATACTAATTTGAGTCACTAGGTGGCGCAGTGGTTCTGGGTCCAAGGTCAGGAAGACTCATTTTCCTAAATTTAAATCCGGCCTCAGACACTTACTAGCTATGTGACCTTAGGTAAGTCACTTAACCCTGTTTGCTTCAGTCTCCTCATCCACAAAATGAGCTGGAGAAGGAAATAAAACACCAAATAGAGTCACAAAAAGCCAGACACCACTGAACAATAATATGTATGTGTATACGTATATATACACGCATATACATATATAGGTATACACATTATTATAAATGTGCTTTGTTGTTCAGTCATTTCAGTCATGAATATATGTGTGTATGCACATGTACATTCATAGATACATATGTACACACATATATAAAATAAACAGGAGATACTCTCAAAGAAGACACCAGCAGTGTTTGGGGACCAGGAGAAGCCTCTTGCAGAAAGAGGCAGATGTGAGGAGAGAGAACACTCCGGGCATGAGAGCAGCCTATGCAAACCACAGTCAAGAGATAGATTGTCATGTGTGAAAAACAGCCAGAAGGTCAGTGCTGCTGGATTGTAGAATATGTAGATGGCATTCACAGCAAATGTACATCAGCAATACATTGCTTGACAAGCTACTCAGTGACTACAGTTCTAAATTACATGCAGAACATAACACGAACAGGTATCAGCAGTAAAAGCATATTCATAGGATGCAAACAAATATATGTTGCAATATGGAAAAGTAAAGGAGATAACATCAAAAGGACAACAAAATAACAAAATGTGTAGAAACAGCAACAGGTGCACAAAACTGCATATTTAACAGACTCATGTAGCTAAAATATCTGTACAATAAAAACAAAATCAAACATAAACAAGGAAACATTAAAACAGAATACTTAAAATATGCTATAATTAGCAACTGAATCAATGAACATTTGCAATTATAGACAAGGCACACATTACATTGGCAAACACTAACCTTTTTTGTCAGCGACATATAACCATTTCTTCACTTTTCTCAGTGAGATCATGGGTTAATCTGATCACTGATCAAAATGGCCTTTATCTCCAGTGACTTGAGGACCTGTGTGGTGGGAGTAATGTTCTAATTCATTCCAACATGCAAGTTAGGCTAATTTTTCCCTAAAAGGTATTGAAACCATCCTCAAGACTTGATTGGATCAGGAGACAGAAGGCTCTGGCTATTGACATCACATCCTGGTTGCTTGAGCACAAAATTGTCACAAGGTCAGGTATTTTTGGTCAATACTTGGCTGGTGGAAGATTACAAGTAAGAGGGGTAAGGGAGTTTTGCTTCCCTGAATCAAGTTAAAATATCGTCAATGCATATTTTTGTTGACTATCATCCTGTTGTGGCTAAATAAATCTCCTTTTGCTAATTCTTGAATAATCCACCAGTGTCTTCTTGTGTTCTAATAGTGAGTATACACTACCAAGACTCAGATGCAACCCAGAACCACCCATTTGTCCCTACATTTGTTCCTTGAATTTCTAGGAAGGGCAGGTGGGGGCCCAGTAGATAGGTGGCAAGCCTGGAGTCAGGAAGACCTGAGTTCAAATCTGGCCTCAGATACTTACTAGCTTTGTGACCCTGGACAAATCACTTAACCCATCTAACTCAGTTTCCTCATCTATAATACGAGCTGGAGAAAGAAATGGGAAAACACTCCAGTATCTTTGCCAAGAAAATCCCAAACAGGTCTCAAAGAATCAGACATGACTGAAATGGCTGAACAACAAAATTTCTAGAAGCAGTTCTTCAAGTTGTTCATTCTCTCAGCATCAGCAGTTAGGCTGATATAACCTAGTTAATGACACTATCATCTTGACCACTAGAAGTAGATATTTTTTGCCTTCATAGTAATGTAGAGTAGGGGAGGGAAGGTTGTTTGTTTTGTCGGTCTTTTCATTCTTCTTCCAACTTCAAGAAACTTTATCCCACATTGTAAAGGAATCAATAACAACCTTTCCATCTGTCAATTCCCTGTGAAGGGCTTTGTATGTTTTTCTGAGGCTTCATTAGTCTATTTTTCAGTAAAAGTTTGTCAGTTGGGGCAGCTAGATGGCAAAGTGGATAAAGCACCAGCCCTGGATTCAGGAAGACCTGAGTTCAAATTTGACCTCAGATACTTGACACTTACTAGCTGTATGACCCTGGGCAAGTCACTTAATCCTCATTGCCCACACCTTCTCCCCCCCCCCCACAAAAGTTTGTCAGTTCTTAGCATTGTTTTTCATTTTTGACCACATTTCCCCTTTTTATTTTGGTGCAACTGATTCTGATTCACTTGAAATGCTTGACTTCCCTACACGAGTAGTTGCTGTGATATTTCCAGTAACCACTGAAGTGTGGTCTTTAAGAGCTACTTTTGCAAGTTTCCTTGGAATACTATCCATTCTTTAAAAATACAGAATTAAAAACTCAACAAAAGACAATAGCAAAGCCCTTCTTGAAGTGGACCATGACTTGCACTGAATTGGATTTAAGTGAGGAAGATCTGTGCCAAGATATGTCATCAGGATGACTAGAGATGGCCCCAGATGTTTGAGACAATTGGGGTTAAATGACTTTCCCAGGGTTACACAGCTAGTAAGAGGTGAGATTTTGAACTCAGGATTTCACAATGTCAGGGTCAATGCTTTATCCACTGCTCTTTCTAGCTGCCCCAACAAAACACATGTATGCTGAATGAAATCTAGCACTCAACTGACAGAAAATTAGCTAAAGGTAGGGAAACCAGCTCAGAGAAGTATCACCTTGTGTGGGATAGGTGGACTTGAGTTGGTTTAGATTCTGAGGATGGGGTCTGGAAAGTACCCAGCCCCCAGTCCCTGTTATTGTAAGATCATTCTCTTCATGTTTCATCCCATTGCTAATAACAGAAATCATGTATTTTGCTTTGCTGACCATGGTACCACCCTCCCTGACTACATTCCAAAGCCCTCAGTCCTTGTTATGGGTTATTTATGCTGTTACTATAATACACACTGTGATAAAATAATTGGATTTAGCGGATACTCAAAAACCCACCTGGAGATTAATCTAAACTGATTGAATTAAGTGAGAGTGATTGATTGCTGATTAGCCTACTTCAGGTTAACTAGATAGTAAGCACACCTGGGTAGCCCTTAAGTTAAGAAAGTATTGTTCTCAGAAGCTAAAGACTTTGAACTTAACTCTAAAGACTTTGAACTTAACTTGAGACCACCTTCAAGTCCAGTGAACCAATGGATTTGGATGACGCTAACCAATTCAGCTTGGAGCAGTGTGTAAGGATGCCTCTGCTCCAGACCTATAAAAAGCTTCCACATTCAGTTTGGGGAGAGTTCATGATTTGAAGTAGGCTCGTGGCAGAGGACTTGAGGAAGAACCCGACCAGGCTGGAACTCTAGACTAGATAAGCCTTTTCTTTGTTTTTGTTTGGTGGGGCAGTGGGGATCAAGTGACTTGACCAGGGTCACACAGCTAGTAAGTATCAAGTGTCTGAGGTCAGATTTGAACTCAGGTCCTCCTGACTCCAGGGCTGGTGCTCTATCCACTGTGCCACCCACCTGCCCCCTTAGATAGGCCTTTTCTTAACTTTCTGAACTCCACATGAATACTTGGTATGCTTTAATAAATGCTTAATGCCCAAAGACTGGTGCTAAAACTTCTAATTTAAGGCGACCTCACATTTAGATTTTAAACATCACAACACCTTTTACTCCCCCCTTGTTCTATGACCAGGCAGGAAAGATGTCTTCTGCTAGTATGGACCCCCACCCAGATACTACCTCCTCCTTTTACATTCCTAAGCCCCAACTCCTGGTACCTTCTCTCCCCTCTTCCCCCTTGTCTCTCCTTACACAGGTGGAATGGTTTGACCTTTTCCCCCTCCCCCCCTTGCTTTTGGAACATGTACCCATGCGCTGAACACACACCCTGGGTGATGTTAGATTGTGAGCTCACTTTGTGCATGAGGGGACCCCCACCTCAAAACTTCCATAAAAACCCAACTCATGAGCCCATTAGCACACTCCTCATCCCTTGCATGGGGTCGCCCATTCTTGTATAATAAATCTGCCTCTGCTTGACTTGGTAGTCTCCTCGAGCTATTTGGGTAAACTGAGGCAATTTTGTCCCAAACAACCTGATCAATGCAGATGTTCTAAGTAAGGCTAGTGTCAGAAGAAGCAGAATATATTACAATTCAGGTGAAGTTAAAAAAAAATAAAGCAGGAGTAGCAATCCTTATCTCAGACAAAGGAAAAGTAAAAATCGACCTAATTAAAAGAGATAAGGAAGGAAAGTAAATCTTGCTAAAAGGTACCATAGACAATACTAAACATGTATACACCAAATGTTACAGCATTCAAATTCTCAGAAAAATGAGTTACAGGAAGAAATAGCAAAACTATATTAGTGGGGAACCTCAACCTTCTCCTCTCAGAACTAGATAAATCTAACCACAAAATTAATAAGAAAGAAGTTAAGGAGGTAAATAGAATTTTAGAAAAATTAAATATGATAGACCTCTGGAGAAAACTGAATAAGGATAGAAAAGAATATACCTTTTTCTCAGCAGTACATGGCATGTACACAAAAATTCACCATGTATTAGGGCATAAAAACCTCACAGTTGGGGGTAGCTAGGTGGTACAGTGGATAAAGCACCAGCCCTGGAGTCAGGAGGACCTGAGTTCAAATCCAGTCTCAGACACTTGACACTTACCAGCTGTGTGACCCTGGGCAAGTCACTTAACCCTCATTGTCCCACCAAAAAAACCCAACAACAAACCAAAAACCTCATAGTCAGATGCAGAAAGGTAGAAATAGTAAATGTATCCTTTTCAGATCATGATGCAATAAAAATTACGTGTAATGAAAGGCCATGGAAAGATAGGCCAAAAATTAATTGGAAACTAAATAATCTCATCCTAAAGAACGAGTGGGTCAAACAACAAATCATAGAAACAATAACTTCCTCCAAGAGAATGACAATAATGAGACAACATACCAAAACTTATGGGATTCAGCCAAAGCAGTTCTTAGGGGAATTTTTTTATATCTCTAAATGCCTACATGAATAAAATAGAAAAAGAAGAGATCAATGAATTGGACATGCAACTGAAAAAGCTACAAAAAGAACAAATTAAAACTCCTCAATTAAATACCAAATTGGAAATTCTGAAAATTAAAGGACAGATTAATAAAAATGAAAGTAAGAAAACTATATAATTAATAAATAAAACTAAGAGCTGGTTCTATAAAAAAAAGAGATAAACCTTTGGTTAATTTGATTTTAAAAAAGAAATAAAACCAAATTACAAGCATCAAAAATGAAGAGTGAACTTACCACCAATGAAAAGGAAATTAAAACAATAATTAGGAGCTATTTTGCTGAACTATATACCAATAAATTTGACAATCTAATTGAAATGGATGAATATTTACAAAAATACAAACTGCCCAGATTAACAGAAGAGGAAATAAAATCCTTAAATCAGCCCATTTTAGAAAAAGAAATTGAACAAGCCATCAGTGAACTCCCTAAGAAAAAATCTCCAGGACCAAATGGGTTTACAAGTGAATTCCACCAGACATTTAAAGAAAAATTAATTCTAATACTATAAAAACTATTTGGAAAAATAGGTGAAGAAGAAATCTTACCAAATTCCTTCTATGAGACAAATATGGTGCTGATACCTAAACCAGGAAGAGCAAAAACAGAGAGAAAAGTACAGACCAATCTCTCTAATGACTATTAACGCAAAAATTCTAAATAGAATATTAGCAAGGAGATTACAAGCGATTTATCACAAGGATAATACTCTGTAACCAGGTGGGATTTATACCAAGAATGCAAGGTTGGTTCAAGATTAGGGAAACTACCAAGGTAATCAACCACATCAATAACAAAACTAACCATCAGCAAGCCTTTTATGCAATGGGGATAAGTTAGAGGCATTCCCAATAAGGGAAAAAAAAAATACTAATGAAAAAGAAAAATGAGGCTGTTATCAGAGAAACATGCTCTAAAAATGTTTGATATTGCTTCATCTGTGGTACTTTTTAAATGTAGTTTCCCTGATTATCTCTTTAAATTAGGTCTATTTTTGCTTTAGTTTTGTCTGAGATCATGATTGCAGCTCCTGCTTTTTTTAAGTTTAGATAAAGAATATTAGATTCTGCTCCAGCCCTTTATTTTAATTGGGATTTTTTTTTAAAAAGCTTAAACAAATCATTCTTGGCATCTAATTCTTATTCTAGAAATGAAGAATGATGACATTAGCTAACATTTTCATCATGTTTTATGGTTTACACTGTAATGTATTTTACATCCATTATCTCATCCAGTCCTCTCTACACCTTATTAAGTAGGCAGTGAAATATTGTTATTCTCATTTTACAACTGAGGAAACAGGCAAGGAAGAGAAGTGGCATTTCCAATGAACAGTCAGTGAATGTGCATGCTGGTTACAAAATACCCAAACTGAAAGAAATCCAGGACACAAGAATACTACTTTTTAGAAAAGGAGAGAGTCTGTGTTCAGCTCCTTCTACCACTGGAAGGAAGCCAGTGGAATAAGATCTCTCCATATCATTTTGTTAAAGTCTCCTTAGATAAAGGTTTCTTCCAAATCAGTGCTTTTTCCAAATGTAAATTAATACGAGCTATAAGGCATTCCATGATGAAAAGGTACCTGTTGGGGTCTATGTTCCAGGAACCTCTAGTCCTGCCAGATTAGCATAAACCCTAAAGTCTCTCACAGCCTCTGCCCTCCGGCTAAATTCCAGCAATGCCCCAACAAGCCTTAGCTCTTCAGGCAGTTTGACAACCTCAGCTGCAGAGGTGCCAATTCTCCAACCGTCTTGGGCTTTTACTCCTCTCCCTTGTCTAGGGTAGGAATAAGATTTATTTGAAAAGTTTTGGAACCACAAGACTCATTCTCTCAGCTCTAGACTCCATCCCCAGTTTGTGTTGGTGTGGAGGAAAAATAGCTTATTACCTTTTTTAAAAATAAAAAGTGTTTTATTATTTTCCGGTTACATGTAGAGATAGTTTTCAACATTTGTTTTTATAAGATTTCTAGTTTCACCTGGAGGGTCTTGCGTAGGCTGATGATGAGTGAGATGAGCAGAACTAGAACAACATTGTACACAGTAACATCAACATTGAGTGTTGATCTACTGTGATGGACTATATTCTTCTCACCAATGCAATGGCACAGAAGAGTTCCAGGGAACTCGTGATGGAAGAGGATCTCCAAATCCAGGAAAAAAAAAAAAGAACTGCGGAGTATAGATGCTAAATGAACCACACTATTTCTTTTGTTTTTGATGCTGTTGGGTTTTTTTCTATTTAGAGGTTATCCATCATTGCTCTGATTTTTTTTCTCTTATAACATGACTAATGCAGAAATAGGATTAATGTTATTATGTGTGTGTGTGTATATATATATATATATATATATATATATAACCTATATCAGATTATCTGTCTAGGGGAGGGGGGAGGGAGGGGAGGGAGGGAGAAAAATCTGAAATTGTAAAGCTTGTATAAACAAAGGTTGAGAACTATCTTTACATGTAATGGAAAAAAATAAAATACTTTATTAATTTAAAAAAAGATTTCTAGTTTCAAATTTTTCTCCCTCCCTCCCCTCCCTCCTGCCTCCCCTAGACAGCAGGTAATCTGACATAGGATATATATATATATGTATGTATGTATGTATATATATACACATATACATATATATGTATATATATATGTATATATGTATATATACACAAATATATAATAACATCAAACATATTCCTACATTAGTCATGTTATAAGAGAAGAATCAGAGCAAAAAGGAAAAACAGCACCAAAACCAAAAGAAATTGTATGGTTCAATCAGCATCCATATTCCACAGTTCTCTCTCTCTCTTTTTTTTTCCTAGATTTGGAGAGCCTTTTCCATCATGAGTCCTTTGGAACTTTCTTCTTGGTAAGAAGAATCTAGTCTATCACAGTTGATCAACACATCATGTTGATGATACTGTGTACAATGTTCTTCTGGTTCTGCTCATCTCACTCATCATCAGTTCATGCAAGTCCTTCCAGGTTTCTCTGAACTCCTGCTCATCGTTTCTTACAGCACAATAGAATTCCATTACATTCATATACCACAACTTGTTCAGCTATTCCCCAATTGATGGGCAGTCCCTCAATTTCCAATTCCTTGCCACCACAAAAAGAGCAAATAGCTTATTACTTTAAAGGGTTTCTGCTCACTTTCCCAAGTCCTAGTTTCAATCCCTGTGTCCATAAACTGTGACACATACAGCACAGCAAAACAAATAAAAAAACCCAAAGGTTTGCTTGAAGCACAAACTAGCATAGGAATAAACATTCAGAGGTACAGTATGCTATTTGCAAGTTGTGCCATCACCAGGAAGGTCTAGTTCTTGTTCTTGCCAAGGCAAACTCCTCAGTGTGCACAATTGATCCTGTCCCATTTCAGCATCTCCAGGAGATCACCCCCTCTGTCATCCCCATTATCTTATCTTACGCTTATTACTCTTATCTCCAATTTCTCCCCGTTTACTGGCGCCCTACTTACTACTTACCAGTATATGTCTCCCCCGTTCTTAAAGAAACCCTCATTCATTCTATGTATCTCTCTCACTTTTTGTGGTTACTTTTCCTTGAGGAGATAGATTATCTACAATGAGTGCCTCCACTTCACTTCCTCTTACTCTCTTCTTAATTCTCTGCAGCTTGGCTTCTGGTCTCACCTGAAACTGCTTGCTCCAAAATTACTGTCTTTTTTATTCTTTAAAAAAAAATGTCATTTATTAAGCTCCTGCTATGTGCTAAGCCCCGGGGATACAAAAAGAGGCAAAAGATATTTCCTGCCCTCAAGGAATTTGCAATCTAAAGACACACACACACACACACAGACTACATACAGAGAAATTTCAAACATAAATATAGGATAAACTTGGTCCTTGTGAGCAGGGACTGTCTATTGCCTTTGTATTCCCAATACTTAGCAAAGTATTTTCTGGCACATAGCAGGCGCTTCATAAATGCGTTGACTTGACTTGATACCTTTCTAAAACTGATGTTCTTCTTAGTGGGAAAAGGTCCTGGACTTGGAATCTCGAGATCTAGGTTTAAATTTTGATTTGAGTACTTAGCTGTTTTCCTTCTCTGCAAATAGAGATAAAAAATTTTTGCACGATGTACTTCCGGGATTTGTCGGGCAGAAAGACTTTTGCAAAGACCTATGAGTTGTTTGGAATCTTTAATATGACCCGCACGGGCTAGGAGTGAGGTGGAGTGGGGAGGACTGTAGGGAGGAGGGGCGGGGTTCTTGTCCAATAAAGGAGCGTGTCTGGGCTTCTCGTCTAATAAGAAAGCCCCAGGCTGATTTGGAGAAAGTGGAACATTTGGGCAACTCGGGGCAAGTAAATATTAACCCTTGGGTCCTGGGCGAAGGGGTCTAAAACTAGGGCTGGAAGAGATGATTTCGAAAACCGCAGGGTTTAAAAGATCTTCCCCGCTGCCACATACATTCCTTCCCGCTTTGATGACTTCAGAAATAAACAGCCATTGCTAACCTTGGTACATTTTGCTTTTAAATTCAAATTCTCCGTATACTTTGGACTATTTTAGTTTATTTCTCCTTTTGCAGTGATTTGAGAATTTTTTTAAAAGCGAAGGAAAGAAAATATTTCCTTCCTCCTGTGGCCCGTACGGGGATCGAACCCGCGACCTTGGCGTTATTAGCACCACGCTCTAACCAACTGAGCTAACCGGCCACTGCTCGTGAGCTTGTCTCTTTGGTCCCTAGTAGAAGATTCACAAGCTTCTGTCGTTTGTTGGGTTGTTTTTTCTTTCTTTTTTCACTTTTTCACTTTGGAAGCTCTTATTATTATTATTTTAAAGAATAATTTTGGCATCGTCCAAGATTCATTTGGAAAAGAAGCAGCTGTTCTAACCCGGATAAAGGAAAAGAAGGCTGGAGGCCAGCGTCGCACGCGGCGGTGGAGCAGAGGGAGCCCTGGACCCTCTGCAGAAGCGCGGGGAGGGGAAGGAAAACCCAGCAATCGCCGCGGGAGGCTTTGAACGCCTTCTACAGGTATTATCAGCCCTGATATTTTTGTATGATATTGTGTCTAAAATCTGCCACCTGCCATGCCTCTGCTAAGGAGATAAAGGCACAAAATAGTTAAGGGCTTATAGTTGAAAGTTCCCATTTTGGAAGGTGATATATATTTACCAGTCAATATGCATTTATTAAGCACTTTCTATATGCTAGGCTCTCAAGAAGCTTCACAGTCTAATGGGACCGACACCATAAACAACAAGCTGTATATAGGATAAAAAGGAAATACAGGATAAATTATGAGTGCATTTATCTATTGCCTTTGAATCCTCAGAACTTAGCACAGTATAGGTACACACAGTAGGTGCTGTTCTTTGTTCAGTCGTTTTTCAGTCGTGCCTGACTCTTCGGGACCCCATTTGGGTTTTGTGGTTTTGTTTTTTGGTAAAGTTACTAGAATGGGTTGCCAGTTCCTTTCCCAGTTTATTTTACAGTTGAAGAAACTGTAGCAGATAGAGGTTAAGTGACTTGTCCAGGATCACACAGCTAGTGAGTGTTTGAGGCCGGATTTGAACTCTGAAAGATGAGTCTTCCTGACTTCCTGACTTCAGGACCTGCACTTTATCCTAGCTGCCTAAATTTATTAAATATGTGCTTAATGAATGTATATCGATTGACTCGATGACCCTAGTCCACATCCCTCAGCCACTACTTCCCGGACCGGGACTATGAAAACCTTTTAATTGATTTCCTTGCTCCTAGTCAGCCACAGATAAGTCCGTCCTCCACGTGGCTTCTTCCCACTGCAGTAGTGGACCACCTGACTCGCCTGTTTATAAAGCCCAGCTTCCTCTAACCACCAGGGTAGACTCCTCAGCCCTCAGCTAGCCGAATAAGGTGCTATACAAACCAAAAACGGCCCAACGCCTGTTTTTGGTAGGGCCTGTCAGCTAATAACGGTTTTACATTTTTAGCCGTGGCTGGATTTGTCTCTTGGGCCGTAGTTTAATCCATTTTAAGGATTTTAAGGACACTAAACTCGAAGGAAAACATGTCTGATCTATCATGTTCCCTTTGTCTGCTCCTCCTAGAAAGAGAAATTATTTTGTTTGTTGCTCTTCTTTAATTCATTAATGAAGCTTTTTAACTTGGATCTTTTCTCCAGGGAGTTAAGAGAAAAAAGCGTTCAATGATACTCTCACCTGGGACTAAAGGAAATTAGTCAGGGTTCCTCTGAGATTAGGGTTAGGCTGGTGGCACCAGGAGAGAGAGATTTCCAACGGTTCAGTGGCAGAAAGCTGTTTGAGGCATCCAAAAGTCAATCTCACTCAGCTTCAAGAACAGAAGACTCCGCTCTGATCTTCCCCAGATGGGATATATTTCTTCTCAAAATTCTCATAACACCTCATGTGTATGTGTCACTAATACGCTTTTTCTTTTGTATTATGTCTGTCTGCATATACATTTGGAGCAAGGAGTTACACCCCTTACTGAGTTACTCTTACCTGGGTTCATCCTCCCCACACATCCCCACGCCCTTGGAGATCTTTGAGGTCCAGAGGTAATTTATATAATTTGATTCAACTGCTCTGGAAGAAGACAAAAACTGGAAAGACAAAAAGAAGCAGGAGTGGTTTTGTGAAACACAAGAGGCGCGGGGAGGGGCTGACACGAATGGGAAGCATGCTGTCTAGGCTAAGAGAAATAGTGGAAATAAGCAGCTACAGACATGCCCTAAACTGACTTGGAATTGGGGGGGGGGAGATCCCATTTGCAAAACAAACAAGATTTTCCGCAACCACCTCAAGAAACCCTTTGAGTGAAGTGTGGAGTTACAGGATGTGGGCGTAAAATAAAAATTTTAAACAGACCAGAGGCACTGTGGAGGGAGTTTGCTAAAATTATGAACATTTCTAGCACTATACCAAATACTAATGATGATTGTGAGGGGGAAATCCATCCTCTTCTCAATAATTCTCAGGAACTCAGCATCGAAGTAACAAAGGCTTTATTTTCTTCTCATGAGAAGGAGGCACCCTAGTGGGCAGCTAGTGGGTGCCCCAAAAGGGCTCTGTTTTATACCCTAGTCCCTAACTCGAATGGACCCTCCCCTTTTTCATCACTGGTGGGGTTACAATCTACGTGCAAAAACTAGCTAATCGGAAGGCAGTATTCCCACCTCTCTTCCTTGTATGGGCATAACTCAGGAGTGGACCTTATACTTCCTTATATGGACACAACTCTGGAGTGGACCTTATTGAGACCAGGGCTCCTTGAACCATGTGACCTTGCTAACCTGAGGGGGAGGAAGGGATCTGAGACCTTTGTCCTACAAACTAGTCAGGGGGAGTATGACTGACTGTTATATCCACATAGAGAGGAGACAACTACCCATTTCTCACAATGATAATAGATATTCTTGCTTTGCCGCTTATATTACTGGAAAGTATAGAAAGCCTTTAGATAATGCTAGCTCTTATTTTTAGATAAATATTCCTTATGATAATAAGAAAAGACCCACTTATTCCTATGCTTTTTAGTATTTTTTAAACAGAAATGATATAGTATTTTGTTAAATGCCTTTGATTTATCTACTGATTAATCATGCAATCTTGATTATTTTTCAATTAATATGGTCTCCTGTGTTTATGGTGTTAATATGGAAACAACAGCATTCTTAGTACAAGCCCAACCTAGTCTTACTGTATAATTTTTTAAAATATGTATTTGAAACCTCTTTGGGAATATTTTAATCAACATTTTTGCATCAGTGTTCAGTAGTGTCCATAGTTTTCTTTCTCTACTCTGTCCTTCCTTGGTTTATGTACCAAGACTATATTTGTCTCATAGAATTTGGTATGATCCATTCTTTCCTGTTTTTGCAAATAATTTATGTAATATTATAAGTAATTGTCTTTGAATATTTGATAGAACTCACTTGTGAATACAGATGGTCCTGGAATTTTTTCTTTTGGAGTTCCTTTATGCTTTGTTCAAATTCTTTTTGTGAGATTGAGTTCTTTATGTTTTCTATTTCTTGTTCTGTCAATTTAGATAGGTTATAGTTTTATACATATTTATTAATTTTATTTAAATTATCAATTTTGTTGGCATATAATTGGCCACAATAGCTTGTAATGGTTTCTTTTATTTCTTCTTCATTTGTTGGGAGTTTTCCTTTTTCATTTTTGATGCTAGACATTTGGTTTCCCTCTATTTTTTTGGATCAGTTTAACTAATGATTCATCTATTTTATTAGGTTTTTAAAAAAATTTTTTTTTAGTTATATTTGTCAATTAGTAATTCCTAATTGCCTCAAGAAAGATCTACTAAAAGAAGGTCTCTCCTGACTTTAAGGGAGTCATACTGCTATGTGAATGGGAAAAGAAACTATTGGTTTTCAAAGACTTTTTGGAAATTGCATATGACATACCCAGCCAACTGAGGGATGGCATGAAGGATCTGCAACTGTCAGAGAATGCAAACCTGGGAAGATCCCTGGAATTTCAGGGTCACCTAACAACTGTAAGGAAGAATTTGTATTTGAATTGTTTTTTAAATTTGGCATTCAAAAGATCAAATGGAATTGTCATGTAAATTTTATTGTGATTTTTTTTAAGTGCAAGGCATTGGGGAAAGTATTTGAAAGGACATTGTAGGGGGTCAGTGAGGTGGCACAATGGATAAAGCACCAGACCTGGATTCAGGAGGACCTGAGTTCAAATCCAGCCTCAGACACTTGACCCTGGGTAAGTCACTTAACCCTCATTGCCCTGAAAAAAACAAAACAAAAAAGAACAGCGAAAGGACATTGTATAATTCTCCTCAGAAGCCCTCAGACTTTTCTAGGATTGTGGATATTAATAAAAGTTTCCTGAGGATGGGCAGTTTTAAGTTTCTGATTAGAGGTGGGTGATCCTGAGCTGGAAATTTCTAGTCTTGGTGGCATCATTGTGAGTTTAAGGTATCAAGAGCTCCTGGGTCTCTCAGTGGATACCAGTTGGCAGCAGGAGAAATTTCCTGCATTGTAGAAGCTGACCACTGACAAGAAAAAGCTATACCCTGGCATGCTGATCTATTCCATGTGGCACTTTCTGACTTTATCGATTATGGTAGACTAGTCTGGGACAGTCCCACTCTGGCCTTCAGCCCTCAGTCCCCCATAGGAGGGTATAGTCAGGCCCAGTAGCAGCACCTGCTGGACATTCTTGATGAGCACAGGAGGGTAATGGCAGCTTAGGACCACAGCCATCATTGGCATGTCAAGGAAGAATCAAGCCTGCCATCATAGGGTGGAGTCAGGAATCATTGGTGGCAGTGAAAGAGTATACAAGCCGATATCGACACTATATAGTAGGGGCGGCTAGGTGGCACAGTGGATAAAGCACTGGACCTGGAATCAGGAGTACCTGAGTTCAAATACGGCCTCAGACACTTAACACTTACTAGCTGTGTGACCTTGGGCAAGTCACTTAACCCCAATTGCCTCACTAAAAACAAAACCAAACCAAACCAAACCCAAAACACTATATAGTAGCATTGGAGAGAAAAGCTAAGCCACTTGTAGTTGCAGTTGCCTGATCCTGCAGTTGACCTTGGCAGAGTGGCTAGTAGGCAAAGGGGTAGCCCCCAGCAGTAATGACTGGGTGGCCAGACGTGGGTCCCAAAGGAAATAAACAATGCAGTGGTTCCTAGTGGCAGGAAAATGGGCACTGTATGTGCAGATGCAAAAGGCAGGTCCCATTGTAGCCTGTCACTTACTGGAATGTAAAACTCACTGGTCTCTTCAGGTTGCTGCCAGTATAACACCCAGTGATCGTTCTTCAACACCTTCCCAGGAAGGATGGAAGGACCAAGGGATGGCATCATTGGGAGGTAACTTGCTTTCTAGCAACAAGGAGGAGGTAAAGGTGTCTAGCCCCTATAGAAGAAGGGGAACATTGAAGGCCTCTCTTGGGAAACACTTTTATATCCTGCCACCACCATGAAGTTCTTAGGGAAGGGGAGGTCCTGGTTTCTGAGTTAGGGAAAACTAAGTCTGTGATGGGATAGGTTTATTCTCCCTGATCTGTGACAATGCAGGAAGTTTCATTTTCTTTGCTCAAGCCCTCATATTCTGGATGCCGTTTTATATGGAAAGATGCACAGCAAACTACAAAGATTTAGCATCCATGACCACATGGACCTGATCATTTAGACCAGGGATTTGACCTTTCTGGCACTCTCCCAGACTCAGTCACTCCTGAGAACCATTACATTGTTCCGGTTTTGCTATACTGCTGTTACTGGTTTTCTTTTCCTCCTAAAGTAAAGTAAAGTAAAGCCTCTATCAGGCTTCTTGAATGTTGAAGGTTTGGGTTGAACAATAATAGCCCTAAAATTAATTTAACTGGTGGAAGGACTTAGTCTAGAATCTAGCTTCTTAAACTGTAGGTCATAACCCCATATAGGCTCACATAACTGAATGTGGGGGTCATAAAAAATTTGGCAACAGTAAAAGGTTATATATACTTATTTTATATACCTATATACCCGGGGTTGTGTAAATATTTCTCAGGCAAAAAGGGGTCATGAATGGAAAAAAGTTTAAGAAGCTGTGGTCTAGAAGACCTTAAAGATTATTATTATTTTTTTTTTGGTGAGGTAATTGGGGTTAAGTGACTTGCCTAGGGTCACACAGCTAGTAAGTGGCAAGGGTCTGAGGTCACATTTGAACTCAGGTCCTCCTGACTCCAGGGCCGGTACTCTATCCACTGTGCCACCTAGCTGCCCCAGACTTTAAAGATTTAATAAACAAAGAATAGAATATGGTAGGAGCAATATTCTAACTCCTCCTATGCAGATTAGGCCAGTTTTTCCTTAAAGGATATTGAAATACTCTTTGAGTCTTGGTTGGCTACAGAACTAAAGGCTGAGGCTGTTGGCATTCTTTCCTGGTTGTTTGAATACAGGAGCTCCTTAAGCTTAATGATGTTTAGCAGGTGGAAAATGATGGGCACCTTAGATAAGGGAACTTGACTCAGCTGAATCAACTCATAATGTCTTCAATACCTGTCTTTGTGGAATATCCTTCTCCTGTCATATATAAGTAAATCTTTTGTTAATTCTTGAATAATTTATAAATGTCTCACTTTGTTCCAGTATTGAACTGAAATTACCAAACAACTGGCTTGAGTCAGGTCCAGCCCAGAACAGGGTAGAAATCTGAGAGAAGCTGATTTCAGCTCAATATTCATGAAGTACTTGATGGAATCCAACAACTCACAAGGATAAGTACTCCAGATATAGGTATCCCAATGTTTTAAGGTGTTCTGTGGGTGCATCAAAACCATAGCCCAGGAGCCCCAATCAACTTGTTGATCTTTAATAATCAGCCAGAAACTATACCTAATTCAAATCAAGGCATTTAGAGGAATAATGTAGTAAGACAAGTAAAAATAAAACATTTCCTCATAAAACTGTGGGACACTATCCCACAAAAACACACATCATTAGAGAAAACATACCTGAAGAGGAACATATATGGGCAGCATATAACCAGGGTGCCTGCATGGAGGGACACTGATTTAGGAAACACTCCAGCCTATTCAGGGCTAATGTCTTCTAGTAATATCATCATATGTTTCTTGCCTACTTGTCTCTGTGAAACATTACTGGATATATTATCTTGGCCAAATGCTACTTTGCTGGACAGGTAGTTTTGACTGAATGCTGGTATGTTCTGTGTTGCTATGAGTCTGTCAAACTACTCCTTACTTGCTTTAGCCGAAGTCCTTGGCGATGGTGTTATCTCTTCTGCATTAGAAGAATACAATACCCTTTTGGGTCAAAAGCTAATTTAGGAAAGCAACTGCTTTGGCTATGAACCAGCAAATGAATGGCTTCCTTGGGAGGGGGAAAAATTCCAAACCTTCACAGCTTCTTTTATAACTTGTACCCATCAGAGTTTTGGCTAAAGAAGACTCTCAATTCTAGTAGAAGATTCTTAACTACAGGCACTTGAGGGTTTGTATTCCTTGGTGGTTCAGGTGTCTCTGTCAGAGATTTCACCCTGGCTTATAGTGAGTGAACACTTCTGATTTAAATCAATGAACTCTAGACTGTGCCTGGTTGTTATTCGAGTAAGGATACATTCCTTCTGTTGATTATCTCCAATTCTTTTGGTTTTTTTGTATTATTTTTGGGGAGAGGGAAGTCATTTTTTTTGGGGGGGGTGGGGCAATGGGGGTTAAGTAACTTGCCCAGGGTCACACAGCTAGTTAAGTGTCAAGTGTCTGAAGCTAGATTTGAACTCAGGTCCTCCTGAATCCAAGGCTAGTGATTTATCCACTGTGCCACCTAGCTGCCCCTTAGTCATTTTTTTTTTTTAATGAGGCAGTTGGGGTTAAGTGACTTGCCCAGGGTCACACAGCTAGTAAGTGTTAAGTGTCTGAGGCTGAATTTGAACTCAGGTACTCCTGACTCCAGGGTTGGTGCTCTATCCACTGTGCCATCTAGCTGCCCCTCCAATTCTTTCTTTAGCCTGTTTGTCCATAGTTCTTTAAAATAGAGTATCCTGGTTCTCACTGCCTAGAAGGTAGGTTAGATGTCACCATTTTATCCCAAGGTTCTCCCATCCCCTTTCACTTGGCCCTAGCCCTGACCATGGTGCTCCTTCAACTGTTTTTCTTTTTCTTTTTTTTTTTGCAGGACAGTGAGGGTTAAGTGACTTGCCTAGGTCACACAGCTAGTAAGTGTCAAGTGTCTGAGGCCAGATTTGAACTCAGGTCCTTCTGAATCCAAGGCCTGTACTTTATCCACTGTACCACCTAGCTGCCCCGGTGCTCCTTCACTTGTAAGGGGGTGTTTCCCAAATTTCAGTTCTGTTAGCTGCTGATAGTCAAATTAGCTTTTTCACAGATATACTTGCTTCAAAAGATAATCACAAATATACAGTGTGGGAGACATAATATTCCTTTCCCTGCTTATACTACCTGTCTCTGGGGAGATTAGGTTTACAGCAAAGCTCAGTTGCCATCAAACACAGTTCCAGTTCCATGTCCAAAATGTCCTTTTGGTATTTAAAAAAGTGTGGAACACAAGTTCAAAGTGACAATTAGGTATCTCAAATTCCTCAAGTCTCTCCCCACTCCAATCCATTCTCTACACCTTGGACAAAATGATTCGCTAAAGTGTAGGTCTATTCTTCCTACTCAATAAACTCCAACAGCCACCATTACCTCTAAGATTAAATATAGATGCCTTAGTTTGATGTTTAGATCTCTTTACAACCTGGCCCCTTATCTTTCCAGGCTTTTTATACATTTACAATCCCTTCTGTCATTCTACAGACTAACAATACTTCTACTTGTTATTCCTCATACATAAAGCTCTAATTTTTATCTCCATGACTTTCCACTGGCTGTGGAATACCTGGAATGCTCTTTCTCTTAATTCCTGCCTCTTATATTACCTGGATATTTTTAAGACCCAGCTCAAATACAGCTCCCTACAGGAAAATTTTCCTGATTCCCCTGGCTGCTGGTGCCCTTCCCTGAGAGTGCCTTCCATCTACTCTGCATAGATCTTATATAACACACACACACACACACACACACAATGTTTATACATATACATACCACACATATACATATGTGTATATATGTATTTGTGTGTATGTATGCATGCATGTATAATGTCTTTCTCACTGGAATGTAAGCTCCTTTAGAGCAGGTACATTATTTTGCCTTTTTTTGGGGGGTGGGGGAGAATGGGCAAAGGCAGGTCTCAATTACTTAGCACAGTGCCTGGCACATATTAAGTACTTATAGAATACTTATTGATTTATTGATATTCAAATCTGAACAAAAGGCATTTTATAGCTACTTGGTTTATCCTCTGTGAATAGTTATGCAGAAATTTTTTGAGTTATTAAGTATCTAATTTAGGATGTTCCTAATGTTCTGGGGCTTCATAAAAGCAGTATGATGCCATTTTCAAATAGAAACACTGTACACTCTCACTATGCACAGGGAATCCCACACTGATTGGGACTCTGATGGATGTTATCCACGACAGCAGCAAACACGTCAAACATAGGTCTCCTTGTTTTATAACTGGAGGGTTAACTGTGAGTGAGATTTTCCCCATCACTTAAATTCAAGTGATTTAACAGTAGTACTAAGCAGTTTATAGACTACAAACTACAATATTCTTTAGTAGCTTAAGAAAATGATAATGAAGTAAGTAAGAATTGAAAGGAGATAAGGCAAATACTAACTTGTCTACAAGCTTAACCAAAGATTCAACTATCTGACTTCCAATTGTGCTTAGGTATAACTACCAAATCAGCTTAAAGGTCAGATACTTAAAATAGTAACTTCTGAGCTATAAGAGACCAATCAGGGATAGTGAGGAGTTGGAAAACCAAGCTTAGCCAATATGGTAATTCTTGATTTTAGGAAACAACTCAAGAGGTACAGAGAGGTAAGAGAGGTTGTGCTGTCTGAGATGGCAAAAACACAATCGAGTAGATGGTTTCTTACATTATGAGCCTGTTACTTAGTAACAGGGTTATTTTCAGTAGGATATATAGAATGACAAGTGACTATGCTAGTGTCTGATGGTTTCTTTCTTCCTATTCCATACTTATTGTATTTGTACATACATATTGTATTTGGATTATGTTAAATTGTGGGAGGAGTCATTGTGTATAACTATCCATGGATTCTGAGGCTTGGGGTCCGTGGGTCCTAGACCTGAGACCAGCTTTATTGTGAGACAGGATCTCTCTCTCAATAAACCTATTTTCTTTGGCTTGGAGACATTGTTTTTTTCTCCATCTAACACTGCAACTTTGAAATTTTTGCAACACAACAAACAAAGGTATTCCTGTTGTTAAATCTTTGTAAAAAAAATCTTACACAAGCATAGCAAATGCATAGGAGATGTTGAAGAGGTCCCATTTTGTTTTAAAAAACAAAATTTTTTTATAGTCAGCAAACAAGCATAGTAGGATCTTGAATTAACTTCATTTTTGTATGATCATAAAGATGTGACCTTTATAGAATAGGGCTGCTGGCCTCCTACTCATTCCGTCGTCAGGGATGCCCTCCCCCTGACATGGTTGTAGATTACTTTCATAAAAATTTTATAGAGATAGGAAAGGAGGTATATATGCATCAGCAGTTATTGACATTTTCTCAACTGCCTTTTAAATTAATAATGAATGAATGTAAAAAGCATTGATTAAGAGTCTACTATATGGAAAGCTCTGTTCTAAGCACTAAGGATACAAAAAGAGAAGCAAAACAGTTTCTGATCCTAAAGTGTTCCCATTCTAAGTGGGGCGGACAACACATATAGGTGGTTTTTGCTGCAAGTCACATGTAAAGGCCCAATGGTCCATAGAGTGCAGTAGCAAAGTAAATGATAATGTGTCTTCTTTAATAGGCCTTCCAATGATTAAAACTCTTTCCAATGTTGAAGCTCTGGGTCTTGGGCTGGATGCACTAAGATCTGAGAAGAGGTGTTTCCCTGATTTTTCCCAAGTATTTAGTATCCTTTCCTCTTTCAGATACCTAGTAAATTGATGGGATCCCTTAATGCCTTCAAATTTGTATCAGTTCCAGTCGAGGAACCTTTTGTTCATACTTGGTCTATTTGCATCTTTGTTTACTACTATTTCTACTTCCTCATTCAGGACATCAGGGACTATGATATTAGGGTCCAAATGTGGCAGCACCCCTGTACTTGATGGAGAAAAGAGTTTCTTAGAAAAATCTTGAGAAGTAAATTAGAAGAACATGGAACATATTACCTATCAGACTTATGGATAGAAGAATTTATGAGTAAACAAGGGATAGAGAGCATTATGGGATATGAAATGAATAATTTTATTACATTAAATTAAAAGGTTTTGTATAAATAAAATCAATGTAGCCAAGATTAAAAGGAAAGCAGAAAATGGGGGGGGTATAGATAGTTTCTCAGATAAAGTTCTCATATCTCATATATACAGAGAACCTTGTCAAATTTATAATATGAGTCATTCTCTGATTGATAAATGGTCAAAGGATATGAACAGGCAGTTTTTGGATGAAGAAATCAAAGCTGTATATAGTCATGAAACAATGCTCTAAACCATTATCTATTAGAGAATGCAAATTAAAATGACTATAAGATATCATCTCACACCTATCAGACTGGCTAAAATGATAGAAAGGGGGGCAGCTAGGTGGCGCAGTGGATAGAGCACCAGCCCTGGAGATCAGGAGTACCTGAGTTCAAATCCGACCTCAGACACTTAACACACAGTTACTAGCTGTGTGACCTTGGGCAAGTCACTTAACCCCAATTGCCTCACTAAAAAAAAAAAATTATAAAATGATAGAAAGGAGGGGTGGCTAGATGGCACAGTGGATAAAGCACTGGCCCTGGATGCAGGAGTACCTGAGTTCAAATCTGGCCTCAGACACTTGACACTTACTAGCTGTGTGACCCTGGGCAAGTCACTTAACCCTCATTGCCCCACCCAAAAAAAAAATGATAAAATGATAGAAAGGAAAAGTGACCAATGTTGGAGGGGATGTGGAAAAATTTGGACTGTTGGTGGAACTGTGAATTGATCCAACCATTTTGAAGAGCAATCTGAAATTATGTCCAAAGGATCATACCCTTTGACCCAGGAACACCTATTAGGTCTGTTTCCTAAGATAAGCAGGGAAAAAGGAAAAGAACCTATATGTTCTAAAATATTTGTAGCAGCTCTCTTTGTGGTAGAAAAGAACTGGAAATTGCAGGGTTGTCCATCAATTGGGGAATGGCTAAACAAGTTGTGGTATATAATTGTGATACATACTATTATGTTGTAAGAAATGAAGAGCAACTCACAACATGACTAATATGGAAATATGTTCAACAGGATTGTACTGTATAACCCATATCAGATTGCTTGCTGTCTTGGGGAGGGGGCAGGGAAAGAAGGAAGGGAGAAAAATTTGGAACTCAAAATCTTAAAAAAAATGAATGTTGAAAGCTGTCTTTACATGTAATTGGAAAAAATAAAATAAAATACTATTAAAAAAACAAAATAGAAATGATGAGCACGTTGATTTTAGAAAAACATGGAAAGACTCGCAAGAAATAATGAAGAGTGAAATGAGCAGAACAAAGAACATTGTATATAGTAACAACAAGATTCTTCAAAGAATAACTACGAACAACTAAGGTATTCTGAGTATTATAAATATTCAAATAAACTACAAAGGACCTATGAAGGAATATGCTGTCCACCTCCAGAGAAGAAAAAATTCATAAACAGAAATACGAATAGTATAGTTTTCCATATAAATATGTATATAGCCATAACATATACATGCATATATGCACCTGTCATATGATATATACATGTGCACATATAATATTCATACATGCACACACATACACACGTGTATGAATGTTTTTTTTGTGTGTGTATATGAGTGAAATGGTGACCTGTAGTGTGGGTGGGGAGGGAGGGAGGAAAGGAGAGAAGGAGGGAGAAAGTTCAGAATTTAAATTGAAATCAAAAAATTAAATTTCAAACAATCTTGACAGATCTTTTTCATTCTTTGTTTGTTGTTACCCTCCTGGTTACACTTGATCTGGCTTAATTAGCTTTCTTGCCAAACTTTCTGTAAACTTGTTTCTCTTCCCTGCATATTACTGTTTTATTGAGCAATACTGCTCATAATTTTTTATGATCTTCCTTTTTAAGATATTACAAGTGAGTTTATATTGTAAACTGATATTGTTCTTGGCTGACATGTAGTGACATGTCACTTGGCCAAAATGTTTATTGGCACTGGTATTATCTAGGCTCTTTTGGCCTTCCTATTTTGGTAACTGATTTACATTAGTTAAAATTCTTTTTAAAATGATGATGGGGCAGCTAGGTGGCACAATGGATAAAGCAGTGGCCCTGGATTCAGGAGGACCTGAGTTCAAATCCAGCCTCAGACACTTGACACTTACTAACTGTGTGACCCTCCGTAAGTCACTTATCCCTCATTGCCCCACCCCCCCAAAAATGATGATAGTTTGTGTCCATTCTTAAAATACATTTTCCCTTTTCTGGCATAAATAGCTTATTTAAATAAGTCAGGTTTGAGCTGCCCCAATTGCATGCCATATTTTATTTTTATTCTTCTAATTTGGTATGATTTTTATCTCTGTTCTAATGAATCAAGGAGTATACACAAACAGCTGATTTGTAAATAATGCCCACATCAGTAATCTAGTGTAAGGAATACAGCAGCCTCTCCAACCAGTTAAACAAAGAAACCTCAGGAAAGCTCAAAACCCAGGACAGGAAATTGAGTTATCTTGTGTGAGAATTGGAATGGCTCCCCTGCTAGAGAGATACTGCAGGGAAGCTCTGCCATGAGGAGAGGGCATGGGAGGAGAAGCCATGTAATTTTAGTGTACAGAACTGACCTTTTCTGAGGTTTCAAAGATCAGCCTGGTGTCCCGAAGTTACATCTGTAGAACCACCTATGGGGCTTGTCAACCAGAGCTACCAGCCAATTAGCTTGGAGCTCTGTGTGTGTGTGTGTGTGTGTGTGTGTGTGTGTGTGTGTGTGTGTGTGTGTGTGTACGGCCCTGTTTCCTGTTGGAGAGGAGGCTTCTGGGAGGAGGAAGGAAGTGTTGGGGTCTTTTGGGTTCCTGCCTTCAGTACGGTGGGTCAGATGCTGGGGTCTCTTAGAAATAGTTAGATTTTTATCTCTCTTTCTCATCACCAACTTCTAATTGCTCTTTAATAAATTCTTAAAAGTCTAAACTCTTGGGGCAGCTAGATGGCACAGTGGATAGAGCACCGGCCCTGGAGTCAGGAGTACCTGAGTTCAAATCTGGCCTCAGACACTTAACACTTACTAGCTGTATGACCCTGGGCAAGTCACTTAACCCCAATTGCCTCACTAAAAAAAAAAAGTCTAAACTCTTACTAAAGCTTCTAATTTGGGGCAACCGCTCATTAGATTTTAGACATCACTGCTAGAATTTTAGCCCCTTATACTTGTGAGAGTTAAGACCAGAAGTAATGGACTAAAGTCCATTTCATGCTGGCAGGGAGTTTGACTATCAACTAGTCTCATTCTCTAGGAATCTTCCTTTTCCTTCAATTAGCGTGAATCAGAACCAGTCCTCAGACAGTGGCTCCTCATTCTCTTCCCTCAATCTCTGGGCTTGCTAGACCCAGATAAGAACTCTATATAAATCCACCACATTTTACTGGTTTGGGAATGGGTGCTTCTAAGGCCTGGCAGGGTGATCAGTTAATTCCACTGGGCACCCAGCAGACCTGATCTGCTTCTACTATTTTCTCTGATTGCCCTTTCATTTTGTATCTCCCCTTCACAAAGCTAGTTTGCTTTACTAACTTGTTGTGAGCTCCATATTTCTTTGTACTGGGTTTTTGGTATTCCAAACCTTCCTAAATCTGTATTAAGCCACTGCTTATTTCTTCTGAATTTAAATATCATTTTAATGATGTTACTCAGTGCTTGCCTCATCCAGTATTTCTCAGTTTTCTTCTTGAAAAAGTCATTTATGATAAAGTCAATTTGATACTTCTGTGTAGTCTATTATTCTTTGGCCTCTTGTTTCTTACTTCAAAGCTTTTTTGTCCTCCCTATCCCTACCTTTGAAGGCACCAAATGTTAGAATTTATATATATTGGGGGCGGCTAGGTGGCGCAGTGGATAGAGCACTGGCCCTGGATTCAGGAGTACCCAAGTTCAAATCCGGCCTCAGACACTTGACACTTACTAGCTGTGTGACCCTGGGCAAGTCACTTAACCCCCATTGCCCTGCAAAAAAAAAAAAAAAGAATTTATATATATTACGCATATGCATACACACACACACACACACACACACACACACACACACACATTGACTGATTGATTGAACTTGGGAAAAATCTTATCAAATGGAAAATTTAACCTCCTTGGGTCCCAGGTTCTTTATCTTTAAAAAGAGTTGTTTAGAAAGAAGTTTAGAGGGGCAGCTAGATGGTACAGTGGATAGAGCACCGGCCCTGGATTCAGGAGGACCTGAGTTCAAATCTGGCCTCAGACACTTAACAATTACTAGCTGTGTGACCCTGGGCAAGTCATTTAACCCCAATTGCCTCACACACAAAATAAAAAAGAAAAGAAAAAAAGAAAGAATTAAAAAAAAAGAAAGAAGTTTAGAGACCTGAATACAATTTGAGAAAGTTGGATATGGTTGATCTCTGGTGAATAGTGAATGGAATGAAAAGGAATATACATATTCTCAGCTGTGCATGGAACAAAGACTGATGAGATGACAGTGTATAAACATATTAAACACAAAGGTAGAAAAGCAAAAATCCTTTATCAACCACAACACAATAAAATTTATAATCAATAAAGGATATTTTAATAAAAAATTAAAACTTAAATGGAAACTAAGTAACTTAATCCCAGAGAATTAGTGAATCAAAGAAGAAGGAACAAAAGATAATTACAATAAAGAAAACTACAGGGGGGCAGCTAGATGGCACAGTGGTTAAAGCACTGGCCCTGGATTCAGGAGTACCTGAGTTCAAATCCGGCCTCAGACACTTGATACTTACTAGCTGCGTGACCCTGGGCAAGTCACTTAACCCTCATTGCCTGAAAAAAAAAAACTACAACATTGAGACAAAATAGCAAAACATTTGGTATATAACTATAGCATTCCCCATGGGAAAATTAACTCCTTTAAACACTTTCATCAAAAAAACCCAAAAATATTATTTAATATTGTACTAGAAATGCTAGCAATAGCAGAAAGAGAAGAAAAAGAATTGAAGGAATCAGAACAGGCAATGAGAAAATAAAACTATCTCCTTTTGCAGATGATATGGTTGTATACTTGTAAAATCATAGAGATTCAACTAAAAGCTACTTGAAACAATTCGTAATTTAACAAAGCAGCAGAATATAAAATAAGCCTACATAAATCATCAGCATTTCTACATATCATTGTGATGTTTAAAATCTAAATGAGTGGTCACCTTTAATTAAAAGTTTTTGCACCAGTTTTGGGGCATTAAGCATTTATTAAGGCATACTGGGTATTAGTAAAAAGGAAAACACATGGAATTAAGAAAGTTAAGAAAAGGTCACCTCCAAAAACCAAAAACCAAAAAAGAAAAAAGAAAAAAAAGAAAAAGAAAAGGCCTATCTAGCCTAGAGTTCTAGCCTGGTCTGGTTCTTCCTCAAGTCTTCCACTGTGAGCCTGCTTCAACCACGAACTGCCCCTCAAACTGAGTGTGGAAGCTTTTTACAGGTCCGGAGCAGAGGCTGTCTTTACACACTGCTTCAAGTTGATTGGTAGGCATCATCCAAAACAATTGGTTCACTGGACTTGAAGGTAGTTTCATGTTGAGTTCAAAGTCCTTAGCTTCTGAGAACAATACCTTTTTTTTTTTTTTTTTGGTGAGGCAACTGGGGCTAAGTGACTTGCCCAGGGTCACATGGCTAGTAAGTGTCAAGTGTCTGAGGCCGGATCTGAATTCAGGTACTCCTGACTCCAGGGCTGGTGCTCCAACCACTGTGCCACCCAGCTGCCCCGAACAATACCTTCTTAAGGGCTAGCCAGGTGTGGTTACAATCTAATTAACTTGAAGTAGACTAATCAGCAAAGTCAATCATTCTCACTTAATTCAATCAGTTTAGATTAGTCTCCAGATGGGCCTTTGAGTATCTGCCAAATCCCATTATTTTCTCACATCACCAACTGCAAGAAGAGATAGTTCATTTAAAATAACCATAGACAATATAAAATACTTGGGTTTTCCTACCAATACAAATCTAGGAATTATATGAATGTAATTATAAAATACATTTAATAAAAATATAGTCACATTTAAATAATTGGAAAAATATTGTTAATGGTTGGGCTGAGCCAATATAATTACAATTACAATTCTTACCTAATTAATTTATTCAGTGCCATCCTAATTAAACTACCAAAAATTGTTTTACTGAGTTAGAAAAAAGAATAAGAAAATTCATTTGGAAGAACAAAAGGACAAGAATATCAAAGGAATTAATGAAAACATGTAAAGGAAGGAGGTTTAGAAATATCTGATCTTAAACTGTATTATAAGGTGGTAATCATCAAAACTATTGGGTGCTAAGATCAGCAGAATGGAGTAGGTATATAATACACAGTAGTAAATGCTTATAGCAACCTTGTGTTTGGTAAATGCAAAGATCTAAGCTTCTGGGATAAGAACTCTGCTGGGAAAACTGAAAAGCAGTCAAAAACTAAGTAGAGACCAATATCTTATGCCATTTACCAAAATAAGGTCAAAATAGATACATGACCTAGATATAAAGGGAGATTTCATAAGTAAATTAGAAGAGCATAGAACATATTCTCTATCAGATTTATGGATAGGAAAATAACTTATGAATAAACGGGATAGAGAGCATTGTGAGATGTAAAATGGATACTTTTGATTATATTAAATTGAAAAGATTTTGTACAAATAGAACCAATGTATAGCCAAGATTAGAAAGAAAGCAGAAAATTGGGGGGGAAATGTATAGCCAGTTTCTTGGATAAAGGTCCCATATCTCAAATCTATAGAGAACTTTGTTAAATTTAGAAGAATTTGAGTTATCTCCCCATTGACAAATGGTCAAAGGACATAAACAGGCAGTTTTTGGATGAAGAAATCAAAGCTATATATAATCATATGAAAAAAATGCTCTAAATCATTATTGATTAGATAAATACAAATGAAAACAACTTTGAGATACCATCTCACACCTATCAGACTGGCTAAAATGATAGAAGGGAAAAGTGGAAAATGTTGGAAGGGATGTCGAAAAATTGGGACACTAATACAATGTTGGTGGAATTATGAACTGATCCAACCAGTTTGGAAGGCAATTTGGAATTATGCCCAAAGAATTGTAAAACTATGTATAACCTTTGACCCAGCAATACCACTATTAGGTCTGTTTCCCAAGATGATCAGGAAAAAAGGAAAAGAACCTATATGTTGTAAAATATTTATAGTAGCTCTCTTTGTGGTGGCAAAGAACTAGAAAGTGAGGAGATACCCATCAACTAGGGCATGACTGAATAAGTTGTGGTATATGATTGTTATGGTATATCACTGTGCTGTAAGAAATGACAGGCACATTTGTTTTAGGACAACATGGAAAAACTTATGAAATAATGCAAAGTGAAGAGGATAACCATTAGAACATTGTATATAGTAATATCAATATTGTATGAAGAGTAAATGTGAATGACTAAGCTATTCTGAATGATTATTCAAATCAGCTACAAAGGACTTTATGAATGAAAATGCTATCCACTTCCAGAAAAAGAACTGATATATGGAACTATATATTGCATGATTCCATATTATCTATATATCCACATTTATCTATCAAATGTTGACCTTCACTAATGCAAAGCTGAGAGGGAGGAAAGGAGAAAAATCAACTCAAAGTGTAACAAAGTAAAGAGAGCAAGAACAAATCAATGAGCTGAGCATACAACTTAAAAGTTTAAAAAAGTGACTGAAGAAACTGAAGAAAAGGAAAATATGAAAAACTCAAATCCTACTGAATTGTTAAATTATAATAGCTAGCAGTTACATAGGGCTTTAAGGTTTGCAAAACACTATATATTACTTTTTGAGAAATAATTCATTTGGACCCCTACTCTATTTCAATCAGTATTAATCAATTTTATATGATTCCATAAGGATAGTGATTATAAATTCTGTATATTAGGTTCCAGAGCTGTGAGCTGCAGCTTGTAAGTTCATTTGCTTAGTAATAGGAAGCTAACTAGAGGCCCTCCACCCTTGTTTTTCCTTGTCATGATGACCAAGCCCAGTGTGTTGGAAGTGATTCAATTACATGGAAAGTCCTGCAACTTATTTTTGTACCTCTGGACCATTCACTCTTGTCCAACATGAGCAAATGACCATCTCATGACCACTTAGTCTGTAGAGATGCCCATGCTTTGCCCAACTGGAGGCCCTCCTGCTGACATACCATTTCTAGCCACTGCATTTTTGTCCTGTGAAGCAAGATCTATTTATTAACCAATGGGATTCTATACTTTGTATAGCCTCTTTAGAATGTTCAGGTATCAAATCTGGCATCAAAGCTTACAAAAATAAGGCCCTGAAAGAAGGGAACATCTCAGATCTTGAGGAAGATCTGAGGTCCATTTCATTAGAGGGAACCATGGATCCTTTAATAAAGTGCCAATCGCTGAGAGCTCTGTCTCAGTCTGTTTTATTGTAGGTTGGACAATTTTAATCCCTACTTCATTTGATTTCATCTGACAAATTCAGATAGAAGCTGGGTTTTTTTTATTGAATAAAATTTTATTTTCCAAAATATATGTAAAAACAAATTTTAACATCAATTTTTAAAAAAATTGTGTTCCAACTTCTCTTCCTCCTCCATTCCCACCCCCCACCCACTAGAACTCAAGCATTTCAAAATGTTATGCATGAGTAGTCTAGAAGCTGTTTTTAAAAAATCTAATAAAACATATAAATCACTAGTTAATCTGATTTTTGTTTTAAAAAGGAGGAAAACTAAATTGCAAATATACTGGTCTGGCTGAACCATAAAGCAGGTGGAAAGAGTAATGTATAAGAACAGTGGAAAGGTAAAAAGGGGTAGGGGTAATGAAGAACTTTAAAGGAGTTTATATTTAATCCTACGGGTAAAAGGGAACCACTGGAGTCCATTGAGTAGGTCACACCCACTCTCTAGGAAAATCACTTTAGTAGTAATGTGCAGTGCGGATTGTAGAAGGGAAAAGCCTTGAGGAAAAGAGACCAATTAGAAATCAATTGTAACAGTTCAGGGAGAGGCCTTGATCTAGGGTGGTAACTGGGTGAACAATGTGGATTGAATTTCCATCCTGTCCTTCTCCCATCCCTCATTAATTCAAGACTGCGACTTTAAGGCTTCCCACCGGACTGCTGATAAAAAGACAGATCAACACCATCGATTTAAGGGATAAAGGATAATAAAAATAACCAGTACTTATATAGCTCTTTTACGTTTGTAAAACACTTAATATGATCTCGTTTTAGCCTTTCAACCTCCCTCCACCGCCTGGGCTAGGGGTGGTTCTTGTTCCCACGTTACCACTGAGGAAACAGAGGGAGACGAGAGATTACGTCGTGTCCAGGGTCACACACCGAGTGTCTAAGGCCGAATTCGGCCTCCGAGCTTCCCAGCTCCAGGCTTAGCCCTCCATCAGATTATCATCAATTCTACATCTGGAGGAGGTAAAATAAAGGACCAAGGGGAGGAGTGTGAGAAATCGGCGGGACAGAGGTGACTCCAACTAGTCCTCTGGGATTTGGGTTGGTCCTCAAGGAAAGGAAAAACAAACGCAGAAACTGCACGAGGTCAATTTGGGGTACTCGGGGATCCCGCGACCTCAACAATCTACCTCCCCTCCGAAGAAGGTGGTTTTCAGAGGAATCTTGTACTTGGAGCAACCCGTAGCTCCAACACCCTCCCCCCGCCCCCCCCCCTTGACGCCCAACGACGTCGCCAGCCAATGGCTTCGGGCGCCTCGGGATGTCGTCACTCCAGCCGCGCTCGCTCGTGCAGTTCCCGGGTTTTGAGCTCTCTCTCTCCCGCTTCTGCCGCGACTTCCAGGGCAAGCCATGGCCGAAGCGGAGGCCGAGGAGAGCGGCGAAGAGGGAGACGTGTTCCGGGAACCCCCGACTCCAGCTCCAGGCCAGACCGCGGGCTGTGTCCCACCGGCTGGAAGTCTGATAGCTACCCCAGCCCTGTGGGAGGAAGCCGAGCCGCCGCAGCCCGCCCCATTCTCTCCCGCGGCTCCCCTCGCTCCCGAGGACCTCCAGCGGGTTCTGGAGCAAGTGAGGAAAGCGCCGCCTCCGCCGCCGCCACCCCGGCCCCCCGGGGCTGCGGGTCCTGGGCCGCGCGGGAGCTGTGGCTTCGGCGTCGTGCACGATGCGGCTCGGCGTCTGCAGGACGCGGCCCAGCAGGTGGCCCAGCACTGGGGTCCCGACCCCCCGCCGCCGCCGCCTCGGCTCCTGCAGCCCAAGGTGAGGCCCCCCCCCCGCCCCGTACACCTCCGTCCCCCAAGCCCCCTCGCCTCCCGTCGCCGCCGTGATTGCTAACGGTTTCCCAGGTTTGTGAAGTGTGGAGTCTTTACGCTTGGAAGTGACTAGAGACGATGGAAACACTCGTTCCTATCTCCTCATTTTGCAGATTAGGACACCTAGGCACAGATAGAAGAAGTGATTTTGCCAAGGTCACGCAGGCAAATAGTTAAAGAAAGATACAATATTTATTAGGGAACAATTAAGCGTGTAAACCTATGTTACCAGACGCTACTAGACGCTTTACAAAAATTCTCATTTGATTCTCACAACAATGATAGGAGAAAAGTGCTACTCTAGTTTTCATTTTACAGTTGAGGAAACTGAGGCACTCAAGTTAAATAACTTGCTCCGGGCCACATAAACTATTAAGTGGCTGAGAACTGTTTTGGCTTAAGGTCTACTGTGGGCCAGCAAAGCTGGGTCTAGACTACTGTACTCAGGTCGAGTTTATATGTTTCAGTTGCAGAATCTGAGCCAGGAGCATCTTTAGAAGTGATGTAGTCCAACTCCTCTGCCCTTCAACATTTCGGATGAGTGGTCCCCATCTTCTTTGAGAGGGAACTTTTTATTTGCCGATAAAAATTGACCTTTTTTTGCAGATGTAATTTTTAACTGTAATATGCTTTCCTAACTATTTAGCTGAGATACATTAAGTTTAGCAAACATTTATTATTAACCTGCAGTAAGTAGAGCGTTGGTCCTGAAGCTGTCCAAAGTTTAGATAATATTGGGTCCCCACCCTCATGGAACTCAGCCTAGTAGGAGCAGGTAATATAAGCAAATACAGAGAGCCTGGGAACATTAAGGTGCATTCAGAGATGGCTATGAAGAGTTACATTTGTCTGGAATTTGGAGGGTAATACTGTAAGAAAAAGACAGGGAATATAGTGTGGCTAGGTTATAGAGGGTCTTGATTTCCAGAAAAAGGAGTTTGCTCTTTAGGCTGTAAGTAATTGGGATGTTTAAAGAATAAAAGTTTAATGAGCAGGACTGATTTTCCTTGTATGTAGTTCTGCTCACAAAACTTTTATTCTCCGACGTTTTTTCCATTGCCTTAAGATGGAAGTTTTAGCTCCAATGGCAGTATATTATAGGCTGAACTCACGCTTTCTTCCTAAAGCCAGCTGTCATACATTATTCCATACGGTCTCTCCTGTGATAATTAAACTCAGGGAAGCCAATGAGATTACAGGGAGAGGGAGACAGAGCGAGAGAAAGGGGAGGAAAAAAGGGAGACAGAAGAGAGAGAGGAAGGGAAGAAAGGGGCCTAGGACAAAACCTCTGGGGACACCCACAGTGAGGGGGTGTGATTTGAATGATGACTCAGAAAAGATTGAGAAGGAGTTGTCAGACAGGTAGGAAGAGAACTGGAGAATCTGGAGAGAGTAGTTTAATGAAAACCAGAGAGAAAGGAGTGTATTTGAGAAGAGGACAGTCATTAGTGTCAAAGGCAGCATATAGGCCTAGAGAGATAAGGACTGAGAAAAGACCATCAAATTTGGCAATTAAAAGATTGTTAGTAACTTTGGAGAGCAATTTGAGTGGTCAGAAGCCAGATTGCAGAAGGTTGAGGAATGACAGAGATGAGAAGTGGAGGCAGTGAGTCTAGATAACTTTTTTGTGTGTGAGGCAATTGGGGTTAATCGACTTGCCCAAGGTCACAAAGCTAGTAAGTGTTAAGTGTCTGAGGCAGGCTTTGAACTCGGGTCCTCCTGACTCCAGGGCCGGTGCTCTGTCCACTTCGCCACCTAGCTGCTCCTAGATAACTTTTTTAAGGCCTTTGGCTGAGAAAATGAGAGATACAGAATGATAACTTGAGGTGATGCAAATGTCGAGTGAAGTTTTTTTCTTGTTTTTCTTTTCCTTTTTTTTTAAAGGATATGGGAAACTTGGGCATGTTTGAAGGCAGTAGGGATGAAACTGGTGGAAAAGGGGATGATTGAGAATGAAATCTGGAGAAGACAGGAGTGGATGGGATCAAGTACACAGGCAGAGCAGAGCCACCTCTTTGTCAGAGACTAGGGAAAAGGAGCAGAATAGTAGATTATTTCAGGGTGTTTTGTTTTCCCCCAACTCCAGTTATCTTTAATTCCTGCATACATTAGAGTTAGTGTGGTAGTGTGCCATTACCATATTACTATAGTGATATAAACAAGACCAGAGGAGACTAAAAGAAAACAAGGAGATTACTCCAGAAATGTTCTGCTCAACTGGTTTATTGTTTTTAATAAATCAACCTTAATAATCAACACATTTAGGTTCTAGACCAAATTCTGCTATAAATTCAGTGTATGAATTTGGGCATGACATTTAACCTCCTTGGGCCTCAGTTTTATCATCTGGAAAATAAGGCCATTGGACTTAATGGTCTTCTAATTATTTGATTAAATCAATCAACGAGTATTAAGTGTTATTATGTGCCAGGCACTATGCTCCAGTGCTGAGGATGAGAGGACAAAGACTGAAACAATTCCTATTTTTAAGGAGTTTATACTTCAGTGGGAGAGATAAAAATACATGCATTTATGTGTATTTATGTGTGTATATGTGTGTGTGTGTATACAAGAATATATGTATGTAGATACACATCGACATAAATACATATACATATACTGGTATATGCTTAAATACAGAGGCAGCAGGTGGCACATGGATAGAGCAACTGACCTGGAATCAGAAAAACCCCAGTCTAAATCTGGCTTCAGACACCTACTAACTGTATGATCCTGAGCAGGGAATTTAACTTCTGTTAATAGCATCTACCTTGCAGAGTTGTTGTGAGTTTCAGTGAGATAATATATTTTTTTTAACAATAAACATTTTTATAGTTTTGAGTTCCAAATTTTATCCCTCCTTCCCCTCACCCCTCCCTGAGGCAAGCAATCAGCTATATATTATACATGTGCAATTATGTGAAACATTACCATATTAGTTATTTTGTACAAGAAAACTTGAATAAAAAAAATGAAAGTGAAAAATAGCATGTTTCAGTCTATGTTCCATCAATACCAGTTCTTTCTTTGGAGGTGGATAGTATGTTTCAGCAGTAGTCTTTTGGGATTGTCTTGAATCATTGTATTGCTGAGAATAGTTGTCATTCACAGTTTTTCATCAAACAATATTGCTGTCTCTGAGCACAATGTTTTCTTGGTTTTGCTCTCTTCACTATATACATCAGTTCATACAAGTCTTTTCAGGCCTTCCTTTCAGGGTGTTTTGAGATGAAGAGTTACAGCCAAGATCTTCAGCTGAGAATGGGGGTAGTGAGGAAGTTTGGGAAGCTAGAGACGAGACGAGAAGAGAAGAGACGGTTTGTATTAGCTGCTGTGGGGCATGAAACAGGCATGCAGTTGTGGGGGAATAAAAGGATTGCCTTGCTGAAGGTGAGGTATTAAGGTTTGATTTGTAAGGTATCTAAGTTAGTATGGTTGTAAGACTTCCGGTTCTGTTCAGTGGCTTGTGAATAAGAACAAATTCAGATAGTGGGAGTAAACCAGAGCTGAGGTTTAGCAAGAGAGGATGATCATGATAGGACAAAGAAGGCAAGTGATTCAAGAACAGAGAACTGTGTAGAGCTGAACTATTAAGTTGATGTTGAAGAGGGAGGAAAATTGTCACAGCAGATGTCATAGCCTGAGAAAGTACTGAAAGATTAGCAGTTTCCTGAGTATGGAGAAGAGATTTAAGAGAGGGGGAGGCATAGGGAGAGGTAGAATAATGGATTATAGTTAGACAAATGTCAGAGTTTCTCATGAAGGAGATGTGGTTAATTGTGAGGTCTAGTATATAACAATCCTTATGGCTGAGGTGGAATCGAAGGAGTAGGATTTAGGATTCAAGAAGTTGGATTGGGAGGTTAAGGAGTACCTTTATAAATATTCAGGCTGCTTAGATCAGGGATTCTTAAACTTTTCCCACTCATGATGCACAGTTTAAGAAGCCTGGGCTTACTTAGATAATGGTAGTTGGGGAGGAAAGGAAGCTATTGAGCCAGTTGCTGAACCTCTTGAGAAAGGGAAAATGACCCAGGGGTTCTACTATAGGGCAGATTGGGTGGACATTTTTGATTGAGTGGGACTTCAGATTTGGAAAACTTGGAAAGGTATGAGGTAAAAGAAGAATGAGGAGGTGCCTTTGGGGAGTGATGAGTATTGCTCTCCTTCCAGGACAAGTATGGCTCGAAATGCGTGGATAAGAACAATTTGTTCCAACAGCCATGAAGGTGGCTGAAGCAGGCTCAATGGGGAACTTTGAGCTTGGTGGGTCATTGAAGACTTCCAAGGTCATCCTTTGCATCTTGGGCCTTTGCCACTCATTTTGACTCTTGTCTTGACACTGGACTTTGATGACTCTGGAAGAGGGAATGAGGCTGAAGACTTTGTGCAACTCTGCTTCTCTTAAATCCAGTTTGCAAATTGAGACATCACTGAATGATGTTATTGGTTCTCTTCAAGAATGAAAGATGAACAACAACATGTCTTATCACTTCCCTTAAACTATAAACTCCTTGGCATTAGTGACCTCTTTTTCTTCAGCGTATCCCTAAAGACACTAATGTGCTGTTGGTGGAATTGTGAATTGATCCATCCATTCTGGAGAGCAGTTTGGAACTATGCCTAAAAGGGTATAAAATTGTCCATACTCTCTGATCCAGAAATAACCTCTGTTAGGTTTATATCCCAAAGACATTCAAACAAAGGGTAAAGGACTTAATGTACAAAAATATTTATAGCAACTCTTTGTGGTGGCTAAGAATTGGACATCAAAGGGATGCCCATCAATTGGGGAATGGCTAAATAAGCTATGGTATCTGAGTGTAATGGAATATGTGATGAGTAAAATCTAATGTGTGGTTGCCTTTTTCCTGTCCCCAATGTGTGGGGAAAACTAGCTAGGGTTTACTTATAAATTTGAAGTGTTAGCACCAGTTTTGGGTATGAAGTATTTATTAGTGAAAAAGAGAACACCTGGGTCAGAAAACCAAGGGAAAAAACCTCTCTCTCCTATATTTAAGGGTTCAACCTGGTCTGCTTCTTCTCCTTAGTCCTTCACCATGAGCTATTTGAGCTGAACTAAGAGGAAACAGCACTTCCCACTTCCTGCCTCTTCTCCACCCCACCCCCCTCCCCAGGCCATCCTTCAAGCTGATTGGTCAACATCACCCAAATTCCTTGGTTCACTGGACTTGAGGGTGGTCTCATTGTTGAGTTCAAAGTCCTTAGCATCTGAAAACAATACCCTATTGAGGGCCAGCCAGGTGTGGTTTCAATTTAATTAACTTTAAGTAGTTAATCAGCAAAGTCAATCTCAGTCAGTCTCACTTAATTCAATCAATCTAGATTAATCTCCTCTGGTTGGGGCCTTTGAGCGTTGACAAAAGCCCATAATTTCTTTTCTTTTCTTTTCTTTTCTTTCTTTTTTTTTTTTTTGCAAGGGTCAATGAGGGTTAAGTGACTGGCCCAGGGTCACACAGCTAGTAAGTGTCAAGTATCTGAGTCTGGATTTGAACTCAGGTCCTCCTGAATCCAGGGACAGATTAAAAAGCCTCTTTCAATTAAACAACAAAACAGGGTTTATTGATAAGAATAAACTTAGAGATAAGAACAAAGACAAATCGAATATATGACTTGAAACCTTGGCCAACAAACTTGGCTGCTTCCTATCCCCCTGTGCTTCCTCTCACCTTTCCTTCTCTCCATTTCCTGTGTCTCCTCTGTAGTGTCCCCCTGCGCTCGTTCCTTTCTATGTCCTTCTCTCAGTCTTCACTACCTTCTTACTACCCCCTGCTCCTGAATATAATACCCTTCTTTCTCAGGAACCATGGGCTGGCTGATGCCCACCTCCCCAAGCTAATTCAGGTGAAGCCCCCGTGCCAGGCAAGCCGGCTGGGCGGAGGGAGCCCGGCGGGGCACTTGAGGTTTTCTGTGCTTATCCCCACTGGGCAGAAGAACCTGGGGCTTATCCCTGCTGAGTGGTGGGGTGTGGCGCACAAGGCTTTCTTGGGGGAGGGAGGCCAGGGAGCTGTTCGGGGTGAGCAGAAGCTTTCCAACTTCAGCCAAAGACAGGGGTCCCCATATCAGTTTTTACAGAGAACAGAGAGGACTAGGAAAAAAATCTTTGAGGAGAGTTGAATAGTTAAATGTAAGAGAGAACTAGTCTGAGAGATTGAGAGTTAATTGTAATCTTTGAGAGACAATTTGGTAGAGCTGAATTTAACTCCTATTCAGTGGAGAAGACATCTTTAGAGACTAAATTGCCCTACTGAGAGAACTGAATTGTTGGAACATGGTTCTTGTGTGAGGAAACAGAAGTTGCTGCCAATAATTAGCTGTGACTTGGTGACTTTTGTTTATGTAGATGTAGATATAGATAGCTATTTATATTTATTATATATTATAGATCTTTATATCTTTTGATAATTTAGCTAATATTTATCTATATATACCTATAGACAAATTTATTATCTGTTAATTAATGATGGAATGAGTAACAGTGATGTTTATCTAAGCCTCTGTGAAAGTGGGGTTTGAGATCGTTTGAGTAGAGAGAATTTATGGGAAAAGAGATTTCTCCAGTCTTTATAAACTGGGGTGGGGGTTCATTGCTAATTAATTAATTTTATGAGAGAGTTGTTGTAGTTGTTATAGTTTATAAGGAAATATCAGAACATAACTCTTGATTGCCTATGAACCTGTGAGGGAATTAATAAGCTAATGAATCAGGTTTTAGGCTGAGGGGGAAAGGGGTTGATATCTTTGTCCCTGAGAGCATCTGAAGGATGTTATTCAGTACCATACAACATCAAGATACTCATCACATTGACTGCTACATGTGGGTTAACAAAAACTGTTACAGGTAGGGTAAGACTTTGATATACAAGGATAGTTGGAATGCCAGTTATCAATAGCAAAACAAGAAGATATGAGGACTGAAATTTTCAGGGAGCTACTTATTCAAACCCAGTACAATTTATGTCTGGGCATTATTAAATCATTTTCTCCTGCTTAATAATGTTGGCAGCCTGTCAAATATGTGTGTATTTCTTTACTACTTAAAAAAGATCCATGATAGCGTGGGTATCCCTATATTGATAAAGATTGGAACTCCTCCATGATTTAATTGATGGTTTTATAAATTTCTGTGGGGAAAAAACCAATAATAATTACCTGAGATGATGACTTCATGCTCCATACTTATCCTCCAGTGACAGACAACACAGTCTGTTGTTTGATCTGTACTTGAAACTTTTCCACCTTTGGTAGGACCTTCTAGACTCTGTGGCCAAGCACCCAGGATCCAGGGTTGTTGACTACCATATTGCTATGAAGTATCAGGAGAGTACCAAGGTGGAAGATATGTGTGTATATGTATGTATATATGGACACGCACACGCATCCATGTGTACACACATACATGCATATACACATGTACACTTGCATGAGTTTCATTAGGTAATGTCCAGGGAGGCAGCATGATGTTATGAAAAAAATCATTGATTTTGGAGAGGACCTGGATTTGAATTACAACTTTGCTGCTTACTATCTGTGGGACCCTCCAGCAAGTCATTTATTCTTTCCAAGTTTCAGGTTCTTCATATAAAAATGAAGATGTTGGACCAAATGGATCAATAAGGTTCTTTCCAGTCCTGTATCATTTGAGCAAAATTGATATGAATCATAAACCTATGTGGACTTTAAAATCTTCATAGTTAGAAGAGACTTTAGTTAGAATATCTTTGCAGTACTTATTTGTAAGTGACATGATTATGGTCTTTATTCAGAATGTTGGATCAAGGTCATGAGAGCTATGCTGTAGCAATTTAGAAAAGAACATAACTTTATACCTTTTTTTTTTTAAATTTTCTGTGTTCAAGGAACTAGAAGCCATTCGTGTCAAGGTAAAATCCAGAGAAAGACCAATGCCACCTCTTGCAGCAATCCGGCCCAAAACAATAACTTTGAGCCAGCCATTCAATGGGAATACAAATTTGTTAGGATTAAGTGTTGTTAATCCTTCGATTATCCAGATACAGCCTCTTATGAGAACTGAACAACAGGACTTGGCAAATACTTCATCTCCACCTCCTCTTCAGCTTCTTGTGCAGAGACCACTGCCTCCTCTTGGACCAGTTTCTGTGGAGAAGTTTATGGCACACAAAATGCTGAATGGACAAAGGGCCACACTGGTTCCTGTGTCTGCCTCTAACACTTCAACAATTACATCATCAGCAATGTCCAATTCAGCAGATTTACTTATTTCCACCCCTGAAAGTGAGTGCACCGGGAAACTCAAAAAATCTTTAAAAGTGAAAACCCGCTCAGGGCGAATTTCACGGCCACCAAAATATAAAGCTAAAGATTACAAGTTCATCAAAACTGAGGATTTAGCAGATGGGCACCAGTCAGATTCTGATGACTATTCAGAACTTAATGTGGAAGAGGAAGATGACAAGAGGGGGAAAGATACATTATTTAATTCTTCAAATGGTTACCTGAAGCCTAAAACTTTTAAGTGTCAGACTTGTGAAAAGTCATATATAGGACAAGGAGGACTAGCACGACATTATAAGCTTAATCCAGGTCATGGACAGCTGGAACCTAAAACATTGATATCTGATAAACCTGATGGAAGCAGAGAAGCAGATAGCACTGGGAATATAATGGCTCCTGAACCATCAACCCCAACTGCTTTAAATAGTAAAAGTACAGTAGCTCCACCCATTGCAGAGCCTGATTCAGCATGGAATGGGCAACAGGTAACTTTTTTTCTTGAATTTCATATCTCCTGTGTCACTGACTTTAAACTGGAAATTCTCCTTGAGATTTATCAGTAGCCATTTGTATATATTTTAAATGTTAAATTGAGACCTATGGGGCAGCTAGGTGGCGCAGTGGATAGAGCACCGGCCCTGAATTCAGGAGTACCTGAGTTCAAATCCGGCCTCAGACACTTAACACTTACTAGCTGTGTGACCCTGGGCAAGTCGCTTAACCCCAATTGCCTCACTTAAAAAAAAAAATTGAGACCTAGTCTTCCATTTTTTACCCCCAATTTCTCTAGTAAGAAAGAGCCTAGAACCTATCAGTTTATATGCTAAAACTTCAGCTGCTGGATGTTTGTTTGTTTGTTTGTTTTTGTGGGACAACAAAGGTTAAGGGTGCCCGGAGTCACACAGCTAGTAAGTGTCAAGTGTCTAAGGCCAGATTTGAACTCAGGTCCTCCTGAATCCAGGGTCAGTGCTTTATCTACCTCACCACCTAGCTGCCCCATTTGGGGGGGGGGGAAGTGAGGGTTAAGTGACTTGCCCAGGGTCACATAGCTAGTAAGTGTCAACTGTCTGAGGCTGGATTTGAGCTCAAGTCCTCCTGAATCCAGGGCTGGTGCTTTAGCTGCCCCCTCCTTACTCTTCTTTGTACTTGTATCCTCAGTGCCTAGCACTGAGTATTTGTTGATGAATTTATTTTTTTCTTTTCTTATTGTTATAGTTTTCATTTCTAGAACTTTATCAAATAATAGTGGACATACTTGCTTTACTGCTGGTCTAATTGGAAAGGCCTCTAGAGTTTCTTCATTATAGATGATACTGGCTCTTGGTTTTAAATAGATACTATTCATCATATTAAGGAAAGATACATTTATTTTTATTCCTCCTAGGGGTTTTAACAGAAATAGGTGTTTTATTTGTTTTGGTTTAGTTTTTTTTGGTGAGGCAATTGGGGTTAAGTGACTTGCCCAGGGTCACACAGCTAGTAAGTGTTAAGTGTCTGAGGCCTTTTGACCTCAGGTACTCTTGACTCCAGGGCCAGTGCTCTATCCATTGTGCCACCTAGCTGCCCCTAGAAATAGGAATTTTTTAAAAAGTCTTTTCTGCATCGACTGACATGAGATTTTAAAATTGTTTTTTATATTAATGTAGTCTATTATGCTTAGTTTTCCTAATATTGAACCAACTCTGCATTCCTGTTATAAATAAAAACCTGTCATAGTCAATCCTTTTAATATGTTGCTTTAATTTCTGTGTTAAATTTTTATTCATTAGTTTTGCATCCATATTCATTAGGGATATTGGTTAATAGTTTTCTTTCTCTGCTTTGTTCTCTGGTTTATATATCAGTACTATATTTTTCTTATAGAATGACTTTGGTAGGATCCCTACTTGTAAACACGTCTTGTCCTGAAATTTTTTCTCTGGGAATTCCTTTAGCTTTTTCAGTTTCTTTTTAAGTCAGATAGCTAATGGTTTATTATTAACATTTTCAAAAAGTCAGTTCTTAGTTTTATTCCTGTGAATAAATTCCTGCTTTGGCTTTATGTCCAGAATTTGGGTATATTGTCTCATTGTTATAATTTTCTTAAAAATTTTCTGTTGTTTCTACAATTTATTCTTTAACTCATTAGTTCTTTAGTCTCATCCAATTATTTAGTCTCGAAATATGTTTAGCTCCTTTTTTAGTTCATAACTTTCAGGTAGTTCAGTGATTTTTAATTTGTTTTTCCCTTGATGTTTTCCAGGTTAGTTGTTGATCTGAGAATACCTTGCACTTCCTGGGGTTTTGTTTTTGTTTTTTTGGTTATTTGACTTATGGGGCCATTGTTCCTTGGCCAAGATTTTGTGCATCTTTTGCCAAGCTCTTAATTCCCTTTCCAATTCTTTCTTCCATAGCTTTCATCCCCCCCCCCCATTTGCCCCCCTTGAAATGCTGTTATTTTATTTATTAAAACATTACAAATTTTTTTTAAACTCTTGCTTCATCTCTTTTAGACATTCTAAAAAACGATACAGTTTATTATGGTTTTCTCTTTGGCTTTGTTTGCAGATATTTTGAAGTCATTATCTTCTGTGTTTGTGTCTTGAGCTTCCTTGCCACCATAATAGCTCTTTGGGGTGAGGTTCTTTTTCTCATGGCTCATTCTTCTATCCTGCTTCCTGATTTCATTCTTGATGAGGCTCTGCACACCACTGAAGGGAAGGTCTGGACTAGGTCTGTTGCTGCTTTCTTGGGGTCTTGAGTTTTGTGTTCTTCCAGGATCTCAGCTACATTTCAGCCTGGGCATCTGCAGGTTTCTTACCTATGTTTGGATCTGAATGACAGTGGACTGCCGTTGGACTCAGCCAATATCAGCCTGCTAAGAAGCACTGTTGGTTCAGTAACAAAACTACAGTCTTCCCTTTGTTCTGTTACTTCTGCCCTGGTTATTCTTCTGCAAGCTTCAAACTGGGATAGAAGTTGGAATTGAGACTGCTCTATTCCTGGGGCCAAGACATACATACAACTGCTGCTTGCTTCTGAATTTGCTTCTCTTATGGTATACAACCTAGGGTCTATGACTGCTCCTTATCCCAAAACTCCATCACTAGGCTCAGGTCACCTTTCCTGGATTTGTGACACAGAACAAAGTAGTGAGCAGTAGAGCTGCCAGTCTGTACATGTTTCTCCATGTACCCCTTTTGCCCTGGTACTAAGCCTTTCTCCACACTGGAATGTTTTTTGCAGTGCTCTCCTGGCCAGACCCTGTTCTAAGTGTCCACAGACAACTTTGTTGCCCTATGCTTTTTGTTTGTTTGTTTGTTTGTTTTTTTAGTGAGGCAATTGGGCTTAAGTGACTTGCCTAGGGTCACACAGCTAGTAAGTGTTAAGTGTCTGAGGCCAGATTTGAACTCCGGTACTCCTGACTCCAGGGCCGGTGCTCTATCCACTGCGCCATCTAGCTGCCCCTGCCCTATGCTTTAATGATTACAATGCAATGAAAATTATAACCAATAACCTTTGAAGAAAGTATTCAAACTTAAATTGGGAGGCAAGCTGGAAGAGTAACAGGAAGCACAGGAAATATGGGAAGCTCCTCCAACCCCAAACTGTTCAAAAAGGTTATTGGTCATAATTTTCATTGCATTGTAATCATTAAAACATATGCTTGATATTTTTGTCTTTTCTGCATTTTTCTGAGATTTTTATATACTAGAAATAGTAATTTTTTTGTAAAGATGTCATGTTCTGCTGAGAAATAATATAAGTTCTTTTTTCTTTCCATTAAGTAATCACCATAAATATCATACTTATCTTGTCTAAATTCCCTTTAGTTCTGTTATTTCTTATTTGTTAAATTAATCTAATTTTCAAAAGGTGCACATTGAGGTCACCAACAGCTATAATTTTGCTGTCTCTATAATTTGATTAATTTTTGTGTGTGTGTATACCCCAATTCATGTAAATAATCCTATGAAGTGGTTGTATGCATTCGAATTTTCATAGTTGAAGTTATGATTATGTAAAATATAGTAGTTGCTGGTTTCAGTCTCATGGAAATAAGCAGTGTGAATTTGAATACTGTGACCACTACAGGAACTTGATTATTCTCACTAATTGAGGCCTGGGTGTATATTCCATTTGGTGCATGTATATTAAGTATTGATATTACTTCATTTTTTATGATCCCTATTAGTATAGTGCAGTTTTGTTGTTTATCTCTTTTAACCATATCTCTTTTTATTGTTGCCCTGGTTGAGATTAATTGCTACCCTTACTTTTTTGTGTTTGACTAAAGTATAATAAATTAATTTTCAACCCTTTTGTGGATCTGTGTATTTTTTGTAAATGTTATATTTTTGTATTCTGTTATCTTTTACTAGTTTACGAGTTAGATCATATCCTTCAGAGTTATGACTGTTAATTGTTAATTTCCTCCATCATACATCCTCTTATACTTTTTCCTTTATTTGCCACTCTCTTGCCTTCTTTATAAAGGTGGTGTAAATAGTGAGATCAACACAAGTGTTGAACAGTTGAATGATCATCTTTCACCGTACAGGTCTACCTGCCTCACTCTCCCTCGCCCCATCAATGGTCATTCTTATTAATGTGTCTTAGAATAGTTCTTGCTTCATTTCTGGGCCATTGTTATCTCTTTGCTGATGATTCTCAAGTCTACCTATCCTGTCCTAAACTTTGCTGACCTCTAGTCTTACACCCAGAAATTGCCTTTCAGAAATCTCAAATTGGATGTTCAGTAGACATCATAAACTCAATAAGTCCAAAACAGAATTATCTTTCCCCCTAAACTCTCCTCCTTCCCTACTTCCTTGTTACTATTGAGGATAACATCATCTTCTCATCCCTCAGGCTTACAACTTAGGAGTCTCCTCAACTTCTCACTATTTCTTACCCCTTATATTTTATCCGTTGCCAAGGCCTGTCAATTTCACCTTTGTAACTTCTCAGATGTCCCCTTTTCTTCTCCAACATCGCTATCACCCAGCTACCGGCCCTTATCTATCATCTCATGCTTGGGTTATTGCAATAGCCTGTATCAAGTCTCTCCCCACTCTAATCCATCCTCCCTTCATCTACCAAAGTAAATTTCCTACAATGCAGGTCTGACCATATCACCCTCCAGCTCACTAAACTCTGTGGGGCCCTACTGTATCCAGGGTCCAATACAGAATACTCTGGCATTCACAGCCTTTCATGACCTCGTTCTTTTTTTACTTTTCCATTCTTCTTGTGGCTTACTTCCATATACATACTCTTTTATTTAGTGACACTGGCCTTCTACAAGAGACTCCCATCTCTCAGTTCTGGGCATTTTCTCTGGCTGTCCCTGTGCCTGAAATGCTCTCTCTCCTCCCTTCTACCTACTGACCTTCCTGCCTTCTTTGAAGTTACAAGTAAAATACCATCTTTTGCTGGGAGCCTTCCTTAACCTCTCTTAATTCTAATGCCTGCCTTCTGTTAATTATTTCCTTTTTATCCTGTATATAGCTTGCTTTGTATATCATTAGACTGTAAACTCCTTGGGGGCAGTAACTCTCTCTTGTATCTCCAGCACTTAGCATAGTACTTGGCAAGTAATAGACGTTCAATAAATTGTTACTGTTGATTTGATATTTTTCTTGGTATCTTACCTTCTGTTTCTTGTCATCAGTAATATTTATTCATTATTTTGGAATTTTGTTTTTACATCTCTTTAATTGTTCTAGGAAGTAATATTCTTTGAGGTTATTTGTAACCCTTTATTTTATTTAGGACCAGAAGGGGGCCTTAGAAGTTAGTTCAGGTACCTAATTTTACATGAGGAACTTCCTGAAACCCAAAGAGATGGAGTGACTTGCCCAAGCCAAATGTCTTACCTGACAGATAGCAAGTGAAAAAGGTTAGGGTGTTGAGGACTTGGACCATTTTCTTACCTCTCATTCCTATTTCACTTTCTAATTGCAGACTTTTGTGCCTAGCATTTAAAACCTTTCACAGTCTGACACTACTCTGTTTCCCTCATATTACTTTCCTGCTTTATTGCTACCCTTTCCATACACTAAGCTACAAGCAAACTGGAGCACATGTTCTTCCTCTTCTCTCCTCATGCCTGTGCTCATCTGCCTCTTTTGCCATGCGGTACATTATGCTTAGAAAGCCTTCCCTTCTTTTCATTATCTATTGAGTTTGTACCTATCCTTTTTTAATGGCCAACTCAAGTGCCATTTGTTGTTGAAAACCTTTTCTGATCCTTCCCTTCCTTTGGTGGTAATATCCTGCCCCCATGCATCTTCATATTGCACATCTCTAATGTACTTAACAGTATAATATAGGTATTTGTGTTTTTTTTTTTCTCTTATCCTCCTACACTATAAACTCCATGAGGGCAAGGATTGTGTTTTATCCAAACTTGTGTCTCTTCCAGAGCACACAACTTGAATGTTTCCTTGTAGAAGGATGTAAAGTATGATTTGTGGATTTTGATTTTGATTTTTTTTTTAATTTTGGGGTCAATGCTGATATAGAACTGTGATTCTGAAGAAGTTGGGAGATTGTTGGAGTCAGAAGAAAAAAGTGGAATTTACTTGGCACGTTGGGGATCCAGGAGGACCAGAGGATCAAAAAGAAGTAGAAAGCTAAGGGCATCTGTAAAGTCAAGTTGTATGGGCAAACACAGCAATTCAGTTCAACCTACTTCATGCACAGGTGAAGCAGCAGCAGAACAAAATGTAGTGGGGAATAAAGCAAGGCTCAAAGAGGTATGTCATTCATGGAACCTCATTTCATTTCATAAACATTTATGTTTCATTGGATTCAGTTTGGGAAAATTTTACTGAAGGCCTATTTGCCCTAAGGTCATTTTGGTTGGTATTATGACAATTCAGCTGTAAAATGTATTTTGGAAAATTGAGCATTATAATAAAATCAAGCATAATACGGTTCAGGAAATTACACATACAGTTGTTAAGACCCATATTATGATAGAAAAAGCAGTTATAGGATATGAACTGGCAGTTCTTTTTTTTTTTTTTGTTTAGTGAGGCAGTTGGGGTTAAGTGACTTGCCTAGGGTCACACAGCTAGTAAGTATTAAGTGTCTGAGGCTGGATTTGAACTCAGGTACTCCTGACTCCAGGGCCGGTGCCCTATCCACTGCGCCATCTAGCTGCCCCTGGCAGTTCTTAAAAGAAGAAAAACAAATCACCAATAAGTGCATAAAGTATTCAGCTTCCCTTATTAAATAAATGTAAATTAAAATATTGAGGCAGAAATGTTGATTTAAAAACAGGCACACTATTAACAGTGCTGGTAGAAGTATAAATTGGTTCCAAACTTTTGGAAAGCTATATGGAATCACTTGTAGTAATTATAAAGATATGTATGTCTTTGGACCCAATAGTAAAAGCTCTTTGCAACCATAGAATCTCAGCAGGAATATATCTGAATTAAAATGGGAAGCAGATTGGGATAATGACACTCCTTAACTCAAGTTACTTTAGGTATTTTTGGTGCCTAATGATACCAGAAGTGGTTCCAGATCAAACATTTGTTAAGTGATACTTGTTTGCCTAGGTCATCATTAGTAATTAGGTATAGACTACTTATGCCCCCTTTGCATTTTTCCATTGACCTTTGAGTCAACCACAATTTTTATTCTTTGGAGAATTTGATGTTCCAAGATCTGTGTCCATAGAGCATCAGAGGGAGAAATTTTGAGTTAAAAAGATGGTGTTTTTGGCTGGGATGCAACTTGGCATTGTTAAAAGCATTGAACAGTTTCCCCAAATTCAGTGCATAAGTCTCTCTTGTTAAATTTTGGAGCCAACTCATCATCCCAGATATATAGACTGCTAATCAGTGGGCTTGTTGTCCCACTGCTTGTGATAGGGCAACAGGCATCTTTCATCCATTTGATTTTTATAGTATGGAATACCAGTGGATTTCATTGAGGATGTTCCATAAAGTTATGGGTTTTATGCAGTCAACATAATATCATCTGCAAACAGGAGTTCACTTTATAAATTTTATTTTACATGATCTTCATTTTCCAGTATACCCAACCTTTCCTGCCTTCTACCCAGAGAACTAGTTAAGTCACACATCAGTTGAGACTGACATGATATACAGGAATTCATATTCTTAGTCTCATACTTCTACAAAGAAGAGATGGAAGAACATTCTCATATCTCTTCTTTGGGGTTAAATTTGGTTATAATTACGAGGTATTTAGTTTTTATTTTTCCCCTCGTTGTAGTTTTGTGTATATTGTTTTTCTGGTTTTCCTTACCCTACCTTGCATCAGTTCATATAATTCTCTCCATGTTTTTCTGTATTCTCCATATTCATTGTTCCTTATAATATAGTAATAGTCCATTAAATGTACCAGTTTAGCCATACCCTTATTTATTGGAATCTATTTGTTTCTAATTCTTTGCTACTGCAAAAAAGTGTACAGATAACATTTATTAGCATACAGTGTTCACAAAATTATTCATATACAATACTTCATTTGATCCTCACAACAACTCTTTGAGGTAGGCTCTCATCCCAGTTTGCTCCCCATTTTAATTCAAGCCTCTTGCTGAGACTCCATGATGGCAAATCTTGGAATATCACAATCTCTGAAGAATCAAAGTTGTGGAGAGATGCATAGTGAGTGTATGGAGGTAGTGTTTTCTTATTAATGGTAACCTAAGAACAAGAAGTATCATTTTGAATATGTACTATCTGAAAAGGAAGTAGGCTGAGTTTGTAGTGAGAGTGCTATAGTGATACCCATGCATTGTTGTTAAAAGACTCAGAAGTTAGCCCCCCAGTTTTTCAGGTGGATTTTTTTTGGAGGTGGGGCAATGGGGAGTCAAGTGACTTGCCCAGGGTCACACAGCTAGTAAGTGTTAAGTGTCTGAGGGCAGATTTGAACTCAGGTACTCCTGAATCCAGGGCCAATGCTTTTATCCACTGTGCCGCCTAGCTGCCCCTGGTGGATTCTTTATTGAGGATTTTTGGAAGAATGTAGACATGTTCACAAAGATACAAAGTCATAAATACATGTAATCTGTGGCTGTGGAGGAAATTTCCATATCACTCAGACCATAGATTTATCAAAGTATTACTGCCTTGGAAATAGAAAAAACAAAACAGAGGAAGCCTATGTTAGATCAGATAATCCCCTTGGAGAAATGTGTGGAAGAACATGGACAAGAGTTGCACAAGATGAGAAGATTGGGCTGGCATATGATCTGTACTGTTAGAGGGAAACTTTACTTCCTAGCTCTTTCTCTCCTTTTCAGTAAGCCAGTAGTTGACATTCTCTTTTTGAAGGATGGTGAAAAAATGTAAAAACTTTGAGGGTTTTTTGTTTTGTTTTGTTTTTGTTTTTTGCGGGGCAGTGAGGGTTAAGTGACTTAACAGCATCACACAGCTAGTTAGTGTCAAGTGTCTAAGGCTAGATTTGAACTCAGGTCCTCCTGAATCCAGGACTGGTGCTTTATCCACTGCACCACCTAGCTGCCCCGAAAAATGTAAAAATTTTAATCTCATACAAGGAATAATTAGAGGTATGGTTAGCCTAGAGAAAAAGACATAGGATAGCTATCTTTAGATATCTCAATGACTGTTATGTTTAAGAGGGGATAGATTTCCAGTCAGTGGTGGAAGTAACAGGAAGGCATGTTTTGCTTATATTTAAGAAAGATGTTTCTGTTGATTAGAACCATTCATAAAAGGAATGTGTTGCCTTGTATTAAGAATACTGAATAGAGCTTTAAAATTGTCAAAGCAATTTGCATGCATCATCGCATTTGATCTTCAGAACTACCCTGTGAGGTAAGTACTAGTATTACGTCCCCATGTCGTCCCCCGACACCATTACACAGACAAGGAAACTATGGTTCAGAAAAGTTGTGATGCACATGATCGCACTACTAAGAAATGTGAAGATAGAGAATTTGAAACTGAATTACTTGGACTGCAGGCCTAGTACTCCTTGCACATCATTATGCTGCTTCCTCAGTCTTCCCTGTCTGTAGAGACACAGAAGCAGTTACCAGTATCTACAATATACTATGCCTCTGGTACTATAGGAAGTATGCCTATGTTGAATAGGAAGTTGGACTAGATTCTCTCTGAGATTCCTTTTCATTTTAAGAATATGAAAGTGAAATTTACTACTACCTTGTTTTACATTTAGAAGCACATAGAGAGTTTTCAAAAGTTGCTAAGTATCATGTATGTTTTGGTAGTTGCTCCAGCAGTGTGACCATGAAGATTTAATGGAACTGGCTCTACCACGTCTAAGCAAGCTTGTAACTGTCTATGAATTTCTTCTCATGAAGGTGAGTATTCTCATTGTATACGAAATATACTTCTTTGGATGATACTTAATAATTTAGAAAGTTTTATTTTCATTTAAAGTGAACTAGGGTGTTTGGAATTTTCTGTGCAATAGATTTCTGCAAATATTTATCAGATCTCTGTTTGACATCTGTTAGAAGGTTTCTGGTCGGTGGTATTGTTGACTGCAGTGATAGAGGCTGAATGATAAAGTAGATGGAATACTAGATTTGGAGTTGGGAGGACATGGGTTCAAATCCCATCTCAGAGACTTCCTAGCTGTGTGACCCTGGGCAACAATCAGTCGCTAAGCATTTATTAAGTACTTATTTGGCCAGGCACTATGCCAAGCACTGGGAATACTAAACAAACAAAACCCCCCAAACTGGCCCACAACATGTAAGTACTGATTTACGTACAAGAGAGATGCGGAAGATGTACATGGGTCTAGATGGACTAGAGATCTCCTTCTGAAGGTGGGATATGAGCTGTGTTGGGAAACCGAGTGGCAGGTGTGAGAAGGCCAATCATTCCAGGCATGAGAAACAGCCAATGAGAAGGCACAGAGCTAGAAATCACGTGTTGTGTTTGAGGAATGGAAATGGGCCAGGGTGGCTGAATTGTGGGATATGTGCAAGGTAGAAGAATGCTGTAAAAGTAGGAAAAAGACCAGAGTATGAATAACTTTAAATGCTGAACAGGATTTTATATTTGATCCTGGAGGTAATAGGGAGGCCCTAGAGCTCATTGATTTAGAGGCATGACATGGAGATTCATATCTATACTTGAGATAAATTACCTCGATAGCTGAATAGAGGATGGATTGGGGTAGGGAGAGAGTTGAGGAGGACCAATAATTAGAAAGCAATAGTCCAGTCAAGGAGTAAGGAAGATCAGAACTAGTATGGTGGCTGTGTGAGTGGAGAGAAAGGGAAGTATACTAAAGAGGTGAAGTAGAAGAGACAAGATTTGTCAGTGGATCAGATATTTAGGATACATGAGGTGTCAAGGGTGACATTGAATTTGATCATTGAGCATGGGTCACTGGGAGGATGTTATGGAAGTTTGGAAGGGGAGCAGTTTTGGGGTGGGCTGGGGAAGGGATTGTTGGAGGTATGGGGACAGGAAGGACAAGGAATTATATTTTGGATAGTTGAGTTGGAGAGGAGATGAGACAATAATTGAATCCATGGGAGCTGATAAGATCACCAAGTGAAATAGTACAGAGGTAGAAGAAAAGAAAGCTCGGAACAGATCCCTGTGAAACACTGGTGGGTAATGTGGACAGGACCAGGATAAAGATCCAGCAGAGACAAAGAAGGAGCAGTCAGGTAGGGGAATCAGGAGGGAATAGTGTCACAAAAACCTAAAAAGAAGACAGTCTCAAAGAGAAGGGGGCAATTGAAAGTGTCAAAGACTGTAGAAGGACCAAAAAGTATGAGCCTTAAGAAAAGGCCATTAGATATGGCAGTTAAGAGATTAATAATTTTTTTTTTCGGTTCCAAATTCTCTCCCTTCTCCCTTTCACTCCTTCTCCCACTTACTGAGAAGGCAAGAATTACTATACTCATACATATGAAGTAGTGCAAAACATTTCCACATTAGCCATGTTCCAGAAAAACAACAACCACCACCAAAAAACAAACCAAAACAAAAACCCAAGAAAGAAAGAGATAAAATATGCTTAAGGCTTTACTCTGAGTCCTTCAGAACTCTATATTGAAATGTATAGTATTTTTTATTGTACAAAATTAATTATTCATAACTATAACTAACCTGGAAAATTATATATAATTGGATTTATAAAAAATTATGATTACATGAAAAATGATAAATTTAGAAAAATTATAATTGGGCCGTAAGTCCTGCCGCGGTCGCCATTCAAATGTAAAAATATTTTTAAATGACTAGCCTAATTTGGGGGGCTCATCTGACTGGAGGACTAATCTGGGGACTTTTGACAATTTGGCTATCTGACTTCGTTAATTTAATATGGGCTGGTTATAAAGTTCCACCACACTGCTCCCAAACTGATAGACTAAAGATTAAGAAGCCTCTTAACCAAATAATCAAAGCAGAGTTTATTTATGAGATACTATTTCAAATTAGGAATACAGGGAAATAAAGTGTACAACCTGACTGCTTTCCTGTGGTCTCTTTCGTCTCTCTTTTGCACCTGCTGCTCTTTGAACTTCTTGAATACAATAAGGGCCTTAGCCGCCTCCGGCCTCAGGGCACGTTACACTTTCCCTGGTTTGTATTAAGGCCTGTAACCTTGTCAGACCTGGCTCTCCTTTTCTGAACCGAACTCTCCTCCGTCCTTGTCCGGGCTCCCCTCTAGTCAGCTTCTCTCCTAGTCCGTCCTTCTCTAGTCCGTCCCCCTCCTTTTTTTTTCTAGTCCGTCTCCCTCTAGTCTCCCTTGCTCTAGTCAGCCGTTCTCCCCCTAGTCCGTCTCCCAGGTCTATATACACCTTTTCTTCTCTCCACTCAAATCTCGGGGCTTCGGCTGGTGGGGGGGGGGTGCGCTCCAAGTTTCACGTGCTGAGCTCAGCACAGGCTATCCGGGATCCGCTCAGGTCAGAGGGAGCTGGGGCTTTTTTTTCCCCCCAGCTGTCTGACCTGGCGTCTTGTATAGCCCACGGGGCTTTTTCACTCAGCTGAAGCTGAGGAGGAGGGGTAGAGACCCTGAGGGCCTAAGGCTTTCTAATCTCAGCCTAAAGGTAGGGTTCCCAAATCAAAATAAATTTCCACATTATCATGAGTCCTTTGGAATTTTGGTGGATCATTGTATTGACCAGAATTGTTATTAATTTTGGAGAGAGCAGTTTTGGTTGAATGATGAGGTTGGGAGCCAGATTGTAGAAATTAAGAAGAGAGAGTAAAGGCACTGGAGATACCTATTATAGACAGTCTTCTAAGGAAGTTTAGCCACAGAAGGGAGGAGAGAGCTGGCAAGGATAGATTGTTTGGGGTTGTTTGTTTGTTTGTTTGCTTGGTTGGTCTTTTGTTTTTTTTTTGAGGGGGGTATGGAGGCAACATGGGCATGTTTATAGGCAGTAGGGAAGCAGCCCAGTAACAGATACAACAGAGAGATCAAGAAGGGTAAAGATTTTAAAAAGGCCATTAGATTTAATAGTTAAGAAAGATCATTGGTAATGTTGGAAAGAGAAGTTTCTGTTGAAAGATAAGGTGTAGGGGGCAGTTAGGTGGCGCAGTGGATCAAGCATTGGCCCTGAATTCAGGAGGACCTGAGTTCAACCCTGTCCGCAGACACTTGATACTTACTAGCTGTGTGACCCTGGGCAAGTCACTCATTGCCCCACAAAAAACAAACAAACAAAAAAACAGAAAGATAAGGTGTAAGTGCATATTGCAGAGGGTTTTAGAAGAGAGTAAGAGGAGAGGAAAGGGCCAGGGAGCAGGAATGCCTGAATTCAAATCTGGTCTAAGACACTTATTAGCTGTGTGACCCTGGGTAAGTTACTTCAGTTTTCTCATCTGTAAAATGGAGATAGTAATTGTACCTACCTCCTAGGGTTGTTGTAAGGATCAAATGATATAATTATAAAGTGCTTAGCATAGTGCCTAGCACATAGTAAGTGCTATATAAATGTTAGCTATTATTATTATTATTAAATGTAGATGGCATTCCTTCTTATGTAAAACATTACCATATTAGTCATTTTGTACAAGAAAACTTGAATAAAAGAAAAAAAATGAAAGAAAGTGAAAAATAGCATGCTTCAGTCTGTGTTCAGTCAATATCAGTTCTTTCTTTGGAGGTGGATAGTATGTTTCATCAGTAGTTCTTTGGGATTGTCTTGAATCATTGTATTGCTGAGAATAGTTGTAATTTACATTTCTTCATCAAACAGTATTGTTGTCACTGTGAGCAATGGTCTCTTGGTTCTGCTCATTTCACTATACATCAATTCATACAAGTCTTTTCAAGCCTTTCTAAAAATCATCCTGCTTGTCAGAGAGAGTAAAGACACTGGAGACACCTAAATGTAGAGTCTTCTAAGGAAGATTAGCCATAAAAGGGAAGAGAGAAAGTGAAAAATAGTATGCTTCAGTCTGTTCCAACAATATCAGTTCTTTCTTTGGAGGTGGATAGTATGTTTTCATCAGTAGTCCTTTGGGATTGTATTGTTGGTAAGTGGGTTTTTTTTGGGGGGGGGGTGAGGCAATTGGGGTTAAGTGACTTGCCCAGGGTCACACAGCTAGTGTCAAGTGCCTGAGGTTGGATTTGAACTCAGGTCCTCCTGACTACAGGGCCGATGCTCTATCCACCTAGCTGCTGCACCACCTAGCTGCCCCGGGATTGTATTGTTGAGAGTAGTTAAGTCATTCACAGTACTTCATCAAACAATATTGCTGTCAGTTCATACAAGTCTTTCCAGCCCTTTCTGAAATTATCCTGCTTGTCATTTCTTATAGTACATAATATTCCATCACCATCATATACCACAGCTTCTTTAGCCATTCCCCAATTGATGGGTATTCCTTTGATTTGCAATTCTTAGCCACCAGAAAAAGAGCTGCTATAAATATTTTTGTGCCAATAGGCCTTTTTTCTCTTTTTGGGGATGTGTAGATGACATTCTTAAGGAGTTTAGCCATGAAGGAGAGGGGAGGATAAAAGATGGTAGCAAGAGGAAATCATTGGATCAAGTGATGGGTTTTAGACATAGAGGAGACATGGGTGTAGTGGCAGGCAGTAGGGAAGGACCAAGTATATAGATATTAGAGATAATAGAACGGGAATTATAATGGGGGTAATTTTATAATGGTGAGATCAAGTGCACAAGTAGATTGGTTTTCCTTGCAAAAAGAAGGGCCATTTATTTGAGATCAGAATCACTTAACCTCTCTGGGCCTCGGATCCTCGTTTATAAAATAAGGGGGTTGGCCCAAGTGATCTTCATGGTCCCTTCCAGCTCTAAGTCAGTGACACTGTGAAAGGTGTTTTTTCATCCTCCTATGTCCACTTGAGCCCATGCAGGAATAGTACAGTTGTGACATTGTGCTTCTGCCACTGATTGGCACTTCACTCCTTTTCCTATTCCTCTCTTCCCATTTTGCTCTCCATTCTTCATCACTACCTCCTTCTCAGACTCCTTAATATCTTCTAAGTCCTATTTCTAAAGAAAGAAGTTCTGAGTAGGCAGATAAACACCATCATTTGGCTTTTAGTAAGAAAAGAAGAGTTGTATTATGAGTGGTTAGTGGTCCTAACTTAATTTTTTTTTTTTGGTGAGGCAGTTGGGGTTAAGTGATTTGCCCAGGATCACACAGCTAGTAAGTATCAAGTGTCTGAGGCTGGATTTGAACTCAGGTCCGCCTGAATCCAGGGCCGGTGCTCTATCCACTGCGCCATCTAGCTGTCCCCCTAACTGAATTTTTGATGGTCTTTTAAGAGACATTGAAAAACTAGAACCTATCCAGAGGCCTAATCAGGATTGTTGTTGTTGTCCAATTTTTCATGATCATTGTATACCAGTGCTGTCCATGGGCATTTCTTGGCAAGAATACTGGAGTGATTTGCTATTTCCTTCTCCAGTGGATTAAGGCAAACAGGATAAATGACTTGCTCAGGGTCACACAATTAGTTGTGTCTGCAACTCTGCATTTGTACTCAGATCATTCTGACTCCAGGTCCAGTGCTCTGTCTACTGTGCTGCCTTGAATCAGGATTATTAGCTATCTGGAAACTTAGATGAGGAATGGGTGATGGGACTAGGCATATTTTACTTGGAAGATGAAAAATTTGGCCTGGGGGAGGGAAGAAGTAGCATATTTGAAAGTCTGTCGTGAAGAAGGAAAAACACATCTATAACTTCTGTGAGCAGAACTAGGACCCATAGGTAGATGTTAGACAGGAACAGATTTTTGTTTAGAATAAAAGAGGAACCTTTTAATATTTATAGCTCCCTTGGCAATGGAATGGAAGGAGCACTGGACTTAAGAGTCAGCTGTGTCTGAATCCTGACTTTGTTGTTACCCACCTGTGTGTCCCTAGATAACCTATTTGAGCTTAAGTGTTTTTTTTTGTTTGTTGGTTGGTTTTAGTGAGGCAATTGGGGTTGTGACTTGTCCAGGGTCATACAGCTAGTAAGTGTTAAGTGTCTGAGGCTGGATTTGAACTCAGGTCCTCCTGACTCCAGGGCTGGTGCTCTATCTACTGCGCCACCTAGCTGCCCCTGGGCTTAAGCTTTAATAATGGTGTTGAACTGGGTGATTTCTCAGTCACTTTCAGCTTTAAACCTTATGAGTGGTGTGCGTTATGAGGTATTTAGTTGCCTCTCACTGGAGGATTACTGTTCCCCACCCTCATCCCTCTCAGTTATGTTGTAGAAGCAAGATTATTCTTGAATGGCTTGAGAAGTTAGTGTAAATAACCTTTAAGGTCCCCTCCACTTGAAGATTTTATGGTGACTAGTTTATTCTAATTAAAGATAAAATACACAGCATTATAAACTTGTCAACAGGGAAGAAACCTGCATTTTTTGGGGGGGACTATAGATGGAATGATGCACATGTTGTCTGATATTGCCAATGAGTTGATTTGGTTTGCTTCTTTGGTACAAGGAAAAATTCTTTGGGTGGGGGGGGCGGGCTGGTTTAGGACTTTATTGGAAAGCAACAGCAATGTTAAAAGTATCAATGTACCGGAAAGCAACAGCAATGTTAAAAGTATCAATGTACCATTTATTTTTAATAAGAATTATTGATTGCATTTAAAATATTATTGTTTCATCTATTAGATTTTTTTCTTCTTCACTAAAGGTTGAAAAGAATCACCAAGCAAAGCCTTTTTTCCCAGATGTATACAAGGAATTTGAAGAGTTGCATAAGATGGTTAAGAAAATGTGTCAAGATTACTTCAGTAGCTCTGTTCTGAGTTCTCAGCAGCCCCTGGAAATAAAAAATAATGAGGTAATGAGCTTAGGAAAAGGGTGGTGTTTGTGTATTAAAGCTATTTTTTAAAGACCTTTAACAAATGAACAGGTATTTTATTAACATCTTTCCAATTTTTTTTGTAGTTAACTTTTGGAGTAATATATCTTTATTTTGGATGAACTCGATCTAGAATTCAGGACCTCTATCATAATTTGATGCTAACTTTTCAGACTTACTTCCTTACTGTTCTCTGCATTTACTACATTCTGGCCAAACTGCCTAATGAACATGACCTGGGCTTTCCTGCATCTCTGCTTTTGTGTATACCATTCCCAGTGACTTCCTTTTTCTTCTCCTATTGAATTTCCATCCATCAATCAGTCAGTAAGCATTTATTATCCATCTTTTAAAGTCTAACATTAATGCTACTTCCTCCATGATTGCTGGTCTACTCTTGTTGGTATTTACCTTCCTCCTTAGATCTCACATGATTCTTGGTCGTAATTTTGTCTAATGTTGTTGGCATTATGATCATATATGTATGATTTTCTTCTCCTACTATACCACAAGACTGTAGGAACCACATCTCATGTAAACTTGGCATCTTCCCCATTGCTGACCATAAGGGCCCTCATTGTTTCACTTTAACTGAATTGATGATTAGATTTATATGTTGTCTCTCCTGACTATGCATTTGCATACGTACTATTGTTTATCAAACTTCATTGAACTAGAAATAAACTGATATATTCTTTACTTATTATTTTAAAGATCTGTGGAGTGTATTTAATGGTTGATTCATTTATCTCCTTAAAATTTATTAGATGCTACTCTTAGATATCTTTAAAAAGTTAACTATTATGCATTAAACAATTATGAATATTTAAAAAACCACAACCTGAAAACAAGGTGATTTTTAACATACTGGAATGAAATGTGGACCTGCAAATAGACATTTGATAGATATTGATAGTAAGAATTAGACCTTTACACACTATAGTAAATTAAACTGAACCTCTGACAAACAATTTTAATCCAAATTGGATTCTAGTGTTATTTTCATTTTGTTTTACATTAAATTACAAAATGTGGACTTCATCCTTTTCACATGCTAAAATTTGTCTTGCTTTAATGCTATATACATCCATCTAAATCCATCTCTTATAGGTAGCCCATCAGTGATGTAGCCTCTATGGAGAAATGACATTGCATCAGTTTTTAAGGGGACACTGTCAAGGTTGGTAGGCTCAAAACTTGCCTGAACCCTTTTTTCCCCTTCTTCTATTTTCTTTTGGTTTACGTTTGACATATCTATGTAGTCTCCTGTCCCTCCCTCTTCATCCTCCGGATGTGAGTATAGCAATGGGGAAAAAGCACTTTGTCACCCAGTGTGCATGAATGTTTCTAAGGAAATAGGCCAGTCACTGTTCCCAGAAGTAGGAGTCATGGGTATGGAGACTTAGGCCCCAGTCTTGGCTCTGACTTTTACTAGCTGTGTGACCTTGAGGAAGCTAATTCACCTCTCTTGAGATTCAGCTTCCCCATCTGTAAAATGGGTTTATAATATTTTTTGTGCTACCTCTCAGGGGATGTTGTAAGGAAAACTGAAATGCGTTTTTAAAATGTGAGCTAGTATCATTAACAAATCTGCCTTAGTAGTAAGTCAGTTTCACAAAGAGGTTTCAGGTCCCATGGAAGAGAACTATGAAGTTTTAAGAAAACCTTTGCAGTGTCCTCTTCTAAACTTTGCTAACACCGCAACTTAAATTTTTGGGAATAACCTTTTTTGCTACTGGTACTCATTCTAACCTTTATATCTTTGTTCCCACCTGATTACATAGCAGCTAACTATTAATAGAGGGACTTTGTGTGCCAAATTAGGTTTAGTCATGTAGTTATTTACTTGTCACTGAAAAGTTGTTAATTTCTTGAATTTTTTCCCCTTTAAATTCTAGGTTGCTGAGTCACTGGGAATTACAGAAGAGCTTCTACACAAGAAAGAACTAGAAAAGAATGGTATTTTGTCCCAGTATATACCCAGTGCAGTTGAAGTGGAGCTAGGTGAAATTACTGGACAGAAAAGAGAAAATGAGGTAGGTGTTTGTGGTGGAAGTTATGTAGTACTGATGAAGTGCCAGCTCCTATAGGAAGCCTCTCCTGACCCTCCCAGTCTCTCCACCCCCACCCCAATTGGCTAGATTTGTTAGTGCCCTCTGGAAGTTACTTTGTGTATTTTTTCTATTTAATTCTCTGTGTTCTCACAGTACAATATAATGTCCTTGAGGGTAGGAATTGTGGTTGTGGGTTTTATTTTGCGTGTGTGGTGTTTTTTTTATTGGTTTGTATTTAAATTCCTGTGTCCTGTCACATAAATGCTCATTAAATTGAGCTGAAAAAATCCCTGGACCTGGCTTTGAATCCCAGTTCTCTTAAGTTTACAGCTTTGTAACTTGAGAATATTACTTGACTTCTCTGATTCAGGTTTTTTTTATTTGTAAAATGGAGTTCACTTATTTAATCTATCAATAATTAATAAACATTTATAAGTGTCTCCTATGTGCCAGATTTTATGCTAAGCTCTGGGAATACAAAAAGGCAAAAGATAGTCTTTACTGTAAAGGAACTTATAATCTAATAGATATCAATTGAATGAATTTGTTTATTCAAAAATGTTGGATTCTCAAAAGGTCAAGAATATCAAAGGAATCAATGAAAAGAATGTGAAGGGAGACAGCCTAACATTACCAGATTTCAAACTATATTACAAAGTGGTAATCATCAGAATAATCTGGTACTGGCTAAGAAATAGAATGGTGGATCAGTGGAATAGATTAAGTACACAATACATGGTAGTAAATGGTGATAGTAATTTAATGTTTGTGATAAACCCAAAGATTTCGGGGCTTTTGGGGCAAGAACTCACTGACAAGAATTGCTGGGAAAACTGGAAAGCAATTTTGCAGCAACTATACATAGACCAACTTATACTGTATACCAAAATAAGGTCAGCATGGATAAATGATTTAGACATAAATGGTCATATAAGTAAAAGAGGGGGACATGTAAAAATTTACCTGTGTCAGATCTATGCATAAGGAAAGTTTATGACCAAAGAAGAGATAGACAGGATCATGGGAGATAAAATGGATCATTTTGATTACATGAAATTAAAAAAGGTTGTATAAACAAAACCAGTGCAGCCAAAATTAGAAGGAAAGGAGGAAATTAGGGAAATTTTTTACAGTAAGTTTCTGATAAAGGCCTCATTTCTCAAATATATAGAGAAATGAGCCAAGTTTATAAAAACAAAAGCCATTCTCCGGTCAATAAAATGGTCCAAGGATATGAATAGGCAGTTTTCAGGGGAAGAAATAAAAGATATTGTCATATAAAAAATCGTTTGGGGGGGGGGCAGCTAGGTGGCGCACTGGATAAAGCACTGGCCCTGGATTCAGGAAGACCTGAGTTCAAATCCGGCCTCAGACACTTGACACTTACTAGCTGTGTGACCCTGGGCAAGTCACTTAACCCTCATTGCCCTGCATACATACAAACATACATACATACTTTGAGTCACTATTACTTAGAGAAATGCAAATTAAAACAAACCTGAGGTACTTACCTCACACCTGTCAGAATGCTTGTAGGGGTGTGAAAAAATAGGTACATTAATTAAATGGTGGTGAAGTTGTGGACTGGTCCAACCATTCTGGATAACAATTTGGAACGATGTCCAAAGGGCTACAAAACTGCATACCCTTTGATCCAACAATACCACTGCTAGGTCTGTATCTCAAAGACGTCAAGGAAAAGGGAAGAGGACAAAGGACCTACATGTGCAAAAATATTTATAGCAGCTTTTTGTGGTGGCAGAGAATTTGGAAATTGAGGGGGAGCCCATCAACTGAGGGTTGATTAGACCAGTTGTGGTATATGATTGTGATGGGATACTATTGTGCTATAAGAAATGAACAGAAAAAAAAAAAGAAAAGAAATGAACAGGATGCTCTCAAAACACCCTGGAAAGACTTGCATGAACTGATGCAGAGCGAAATGAGCAGAAACAGGTGAACATTGTACTCAGTAACAGCAATATTATATGATGATCAGTTGTGAATCATTTAGCTATTCTCAGGAATACAATGATCTAAAACAATTTGTATCTCCAAAAAGGAAATGTTAAAGATTAAAAAACAAAAGCAGTCCCTGTTGTTTTTAAACACTGAAGTCAGTATTACTATTGTGATATTTCCCCAGTTGCAGAATTGGGCTGAATCGAATTCATTACATAGGGTGTTAACAAAAGTCAGTGCAGTTTTAAGCTGTTAAAGCTGGTCTGAGTAGAAATTAATGAATTAAGTATTTCTCTAGAGAAAACACACACACAAAATTTGAATGATTTGCAATTATCTAACATGTGAACCAAAAATAACTAAACTTTTATAGAATTCAGTTCAACTAACATTTACCTAATGTTGACTCTGCACCATGCTGGGCCTATTGGAGTTAAAAAAGACATATAGTCTTGTTCTCAAGAACCTTACATTCTATTACGAAATAGATAATTTTTGGAGGGGCAGGGCTGGGCCGGGCCTGTGTTTTACTTGTGGAGAAGACTCCTCAATGCAGATGGGCACTTGCTCTGCAACTTAGAGTCTTAGAGAGTTGCTGCAGCCACTGAGAGGTTAAGTGATTTGCCTGCCCAGGTCACACAGTCAATATGTGTAAGAGGTAGGACTTGATTGACATCTGACCTTTTTGACTCCAAGGCCAACCAGCTCTCTGTTCAGTATATGACACCTTATCTCTCTAGGTAACACATTAGGTTGGAAACTAGCAGGTAATAGAGTAAATGTATGGAATGATAAGCTTAAAAAATTAATATATTATTTTAAAAGAGGAAAAAAGCCATTTTATTAATTGAATTGTTCACTATATATCCACTAGTTATAAATATCTTAATATAATTTCATACACATTCTATTATATGTATGCTAATGCATGATTAGTTCATTTAAATTCAATTAAGAGTTTATTAAGGGAGAAAAAGAAAACAAAAACCCCATGGCCCAGTCCCTGTGTTCAGAGTTTTTACATTCCATGTTGGGATTAAAACATTTACATGGATAAACAAATACACAATGATTTGAGGCAGGAAAAAACTCTAACAAGCAGGGAGATCTGCTGAATGGCCCCTGACTTGTGCTGTATAGGAAGCTAATGATTCTAAGTGAAAAGGAAATAACTTTACAGGAATGTGAGACAGACTGGGCAAAAGTCTGAGTTCAGGAATAAGCCATTTTTCCAGGAACATTGAGTATGTGAAGTGGAGGAGACTCATGAGATAAAGCTTCAAAATAAGGCAGGAGACAAACTGAAGGTCTTTAAATGTCAAATTGAGGAGTTTGCATTTTATTATATAAGCAACAGTGAAACTATCTTGCATTTTTGAGTAGTATTATCAGACTGTAATAATGCTTGCATTCCCTACTTATGTGGAAATTGCTTTATAAATCTTAAAAGCATTACAGGAATGTGAATAGTTATTACTGTGCCAGGGCTGATTATTTTAAAAACATTGAGTTGCTGTAATTTAAATTTTTAAACATTCATAACACTATGACAAGCCAGAAGATGTTGTGTAGTGAATTGGATTTTTATTCTTAGATACTTGAAGACGTGCCGGTGCCACTCAAAAGAACCAGGATAGAAAGTGGATCAAAGAACATGAATGATAATTATGCTAGTCACAGTGGACTCAAGGAGAAAACTATACCTTTGTGTAACCAAGTTAACACTGAAGGTAACATTTTTATGACACTCAATTGATTGGATGCACTAATTGTTCAGTAGCATTTCAGGTTATTTACAAACTTTAAAAAAGTAATCTTACTGAGGAATGACCAGTTTATTACCTTCAGTGTTTGAGGGCTTTTGGGTTTTTTAATAATAAAATAATAGCAGTAGTGAGTATTTATTTGGCACAAAATGCTTTGTATATATGTTCTTTCATGTGTCCTCAAAACAACCTTGTGGACCTAGTGTTATGTCCATTTTACAGATAAGGAAACTGAGACTGAGGGATTAAATGACTTGCCCACAGACATGTAACTAGTAAATGTCTGATGTGAAATTCAAACTTGGGTCTTCCTGACTCCAAGCTTCAGTGCAGCCTCCTTGTGCCCTTTCTTATTCTATTTTGTTCTATTCTATTTTCTTATTCTGTTTTGTTGTATTCTGTTTAGTTGTATATATGCCTTCTCTTTCTTACTTGTTAGTAGGCTCTTTGAACAGAGGGACACTGCCATGTAGAAAGAAGGTAGTCCTCGAGCCAAGCTTTGAGCAAAACTGGGCCTTGTCTGGTGGAGGTTAGAAGCGAGTGCTTCCAGGCTTAAGGTTTGAAGAGCCACAGTCCTCTATAATTTGGTTGGATTGAGTATGTAAGTGTGAGTAATGTATGATAAATCTGGAAAGTTACTTTGGAGCTAGGTTGTGAATGCCTTTAAGTGCCATTTGCCAATGTATTTGATTTTCAGAGTTAATAGAGGGCTACCGTAATTTATGAAGCTGGGCAGCAACTTAGCCAACCTGTGCTGCTGGTAATACCCTTGCAGTTATACTCATTTTTTCTCTTTGTAAGATTAAGTGACTGGACAGCATGGATTTTAAGGTCCTATGTTCTATAACATGATCTACCAAATTGGTCTTAGAAATCATTGCAAATGATGTATTGAATTTTTTTTGTTGTTGTTTATTGTGGCATTAACAAATACCAACTAAAATATACACAGCAGAAGAAAAAAAGGATTGTATCCAAAAGTGTTATGTACAACTTGATTTTATATTTAAGTGAGTTAAGCATGTGATTTTGAAAAAATAATTTTTTTACTGTTATCTTGATTTTTAAAGAATTTTCCTCCTTTATCCTCCTTGCCCTTTTCCAGAAAGCAATTCCATACAACGAACTTTTTTTTAGAAAAAAATTAGCAAAACCAATGAATACATAATTCTGATAATACATGCAATTCAATTTCTCTCTTTTAAAGCAGTCTATTTATCTTATTGAGTTTAGACTTGTTTTCTTATGTGCAATAAAAAAAATGGCTACGTATTTTCTAGCTGTCTTTGTTCACTTGGTTTGATCATTTTGAGTTTAACTTTGTTTTGCCTTCATCTGACTGGTCAGTGAAAGGTTAATAGCCTTTCTGCTACCTTCTCTGCTATACTGTTTGTCAGCAGTCTGCAAGCTAATGCACAATGTAGTGCTGAATATTTCCTTTCTGTTTTGCTTTTTAGAATGGTTTCTTCTTGTTGAGGTAGAGATATAGTGAATAGAGGACTAGACTTGGAAGTCAGGAAGACCTAGGTTCAGATTCTGCGTCTGACAATAACTATGACCACTGGCAAGTCAATGAACTTCTCTGAGTTAGTTTCATCTGTTAAAAAGGGCATAATAGCTTTAGCTTTTGTACGGAGGGTTGTTGGTAAGGCTCAAATGAAATGATGTATGTCAAAGTCTTTCCAAATTTTAAAGCATTATATAAATGCCACTTGGGATAATGATTAGTTTCAAACTAATTGATAATTAGTACTAATTGTATAGTCCACAAAATACGACTGTCATCTGAAAACTAACCTTTTTGGACAACTAGATGGTGCAGTGGATAAAGCACTGGCTCTGGATTCAGGAGGACCTGAGTTCTAATCTGGATTTCAGACACTTGACACTTACTAGTTGTGTGACCCTGGGCAAGTCACTTAACCCTCATTGTCCTGCAAAAAAAAGGAAAAGAAAAAGAAAACTAACCTTTTTAAAGGCAGTAGTGGCTAACACAGGAGCTTTGGACACCAGAAAATGATTTTTTTTCAGCCCTAGCAATGCAGGGGTGTGATCTTTGTTAGTGTGGGTATACAGGTAAAATCACTCTTAACTGTTAAAATGATTCTACAAAACAAATATTGCTATCAGTCTCAAATAGCAATAGCAAGATTTCATTCTTTAGTTTTTTATAAGGGAGCTAATATATAATCAATATAATCAAGACAGCTTATTCTTTCTATAGTGAAACACTAACAATTTAAATGCATACCTTTTTTTTTTTTTAAATGCATACCTTTGTGCAGGCAAGTATGCTTGGCCCAGGGAGAGAGAGAAAATTTAGATAAGATCCTGTTCTTCCCATATGGAACTGAGTATTAGACATGGATAAGACACAAGTATAGATAAATAGCATGTTCTGAATTAGAATTCAATATCTTAAGAAATCAGTGGGGTTTATGATCTGTGATCTCCTGTCCATGTTCTTTGTCCATAAAGGATCAACCCACAGTCTCTAGGGAGGCTTTCCTGTACATTTTAAAATATTTCTTGCATACCATTGTACTACTTGGGTTGTCTGTCAGTTCTCCCTTGCTCTTATCACATGACTTGACCACTTCTTCTGATTTTACATTTTTTGAGTGATCTATTTTATGCCCACTGATTCTTATTTCCACTGCTTTTGCATTTTGCAATTGTGATTATATTATTATGATATAGGATATGTGACCATGGTGGTTTTATTTTACATATACATATATGTTTGTGTGTGTGTATGTTTGTTGAATAATCATGAAATGTTTATATGTTCAATTTTTCCCAAATGCTTTAGGTATCAACCTCCAGCTTAACAGCACTACCTCTCAGTCTTCAGAAGAAACTTACGATGTGGCAGTTGTTGATGTTGGGAGTCAAGTGTTACGTGCTGGCCAGTCACCTAAAGCATTTGCTGATGTAGAAGGCAAGAATGAGCCTGAAGATTCTGTCATCCTGTACCAGGCTGTTAAAGGAATGCAAACTTGTTCCCGGTTAGAAAATCCAGGTAGCCTGCTTCCAGAACAAACAGAGTTGCTCCCTGAATATGTTCATAATCACCCCCCTGACCAGAATACTTCTGAAAAATTTACCATTTCTGATTTCTGTTGTACCATGTTATCTGATAAAGATTCCCCATGGTCTGGGCAGGAGATCCAAAACAGAAGAAAGAATGAGGATTCTAAATCACATCAGGAAGTTTTTAATCCAGTTAATGAGATTCATGAAGTAACATCACAGCCTGAAAAGATTTTTTCAACAGACATGCCCATAGACAATTCATGCCGGACTTCTTCAAAATCACAGCATCACCCTTCACTAGAAGCATCTGTGTCCACTGAGGGCATTCTTGAAAATCTTACTGAAAATTTGGACCAGTTCCCTGAGTCATTACAGGATGGCCAAAGGGAACAGGAGAGTGCAGTTGATGTAAGTGAAACTCTGGCCTTTGAAATTACTGATGAGAGCCAGGAATTGTCTCAGGGGAATGAACAGATTTTTATTCAAACTTCAGATGGCCTTATCCTGTCTCATCCAGGTACAGTTGTATCTGAGGCCAATGACATTGTTATAGTTACGGATGCCAATGGTACTGCAGTGCACATCAGTACACCGGATGGACTTCCATTAGAAACACTGGAAGCATTACTGGTGCTAGAAAGAGACAGCCAGAATGAGAGCATTATGAACTCATAATTAAATAGTATCAAAACCATAGTTTTACATTTATATATAAGATGGTCTATTTCAACAAATGTTTATTTTTCTAATGTGAATACTGAAACAGGTAGACCTTTTAACTTATTTATAAAGAATTTTCTTGTTTCTACAATGAAATGTACTTTTAAAAATATATCATCTTGTATGAACTTAAAATACCTAAACATGACCAAAAACCATTTTGGTTTTTTAATTTAAAAACCTCATTTTTAAGACACCTTTTTATTTAAAACGTCAAGAGCTTTTTTCTTTTCTTTTTTTTGGTGAGGCATTTGGGGTTAAGTGACTTGCCCAGGGTCATACAGCTAGTGTCAAGTGTCTGAGGCCGGATTTGAACTCAGGTCCTCCTGATTCCAGAGCCAGTGCTCTATCCACTGTGCCACCTAGCTGCCCCCAGTCAAGAGCTTTTGATGAATGTTGTGAAAACTACATTATCACTTGTTTTATGCAAACCCTTCACAACTCTCACATTCTTCCCACCATCCACTGAAATGTAGTTTGCTCCACTGCGTTTTGACAGTGGTATTTATATTGGACACTTCTTGAAAGGTACATTTTTAAAAAAATTTCAATTGTAAGGTATTTTCCTTGGGAAATAAGCAGAATATCACCATTACTATTCCACTTATAGAGATGAGATTGAAGAACTGAAGTTTAAGCAATTTCTTTGCAGTCTGTTTCAAGAAAGAACCAGCATGAGTCATAATCTCACTGGGCTTCAATTTCCTTATCTGGAAAAGTGAAGAGGCCCTTTACTGTGATTGAGGACCCTTCAGATTCTAAGATTTTTTTATTCCGTTTTTACAGGTTTTTTAAAACAGAATTTTCCCGAGTGTGGTAATATTCTACAATGAAATCTTCGGTGTTTTAGTCATCATACTAAATAAACAGTCCATGGGAGGGACTTAGCTACTTAGTTCCTTGTTTTCCACAAAGGGTTACAAGACTTAGGAGACAATCAGAATTATAGAAAGCATATAATGAAGTGCCAAAATATGAGATACATACTATCATAGTATTTGTCCTTTAAAATATAATTTTGGATTATCTCATTTGATTCTCACAATAACCTTTTCTCAGGGAACTGAGACAGATGTTACATGACAGTTGCTAGAATCAAGACTAGTACTCAGATTTCTTGGTGCTTTTTCCTTCTAACACAATGAATAAAACAAATGTTTTATTCAATTTTCTTAATACAGCTGCCATTTCCCAGTATTTGTGTACTGCCCTCCTCTCCCCTCTACAGAAGCCTATAACAAAGTACAATTAAGCAATGAAAATGGCATGTTGATGTGTCCAACAGCATGTCTCATTGTACACCTGGAGTGATGTTTCATTTATCAGTCTTTAGGATTTAAGATTGGTCATTATATTTATCTGAGTCCTGATACCCTCTAGTGTTATCTTCCCTTATAGTTTTGTGGTCAATGTGTAGATTTTTACCTGGATTCTACTTTCTTTAATCTTCACTGGTCAGTATAAGCCTTCCCAAGTTAATTTAAATTCTTATGTTTGTAATTTCTTAGTGGCACAATAATCTCATTGTATTCATATGCCATAATTTGTTTGGCCATTTCCCAATTTATGGGAATAAATTCTCTTCCTCTCTCAGCTGTCACCAAAAGTGTTGCTAGAATTAATTTAGGATATATGAGACCTTTATCTCTTGTCTTTGTCATCCTTAGGGCATACATGTAGTCTGGAGGTTTGTTTCTTTGTTTTTCCTTTTTTTTGTTTTTGTTTTTAGTAAGGCAATTGGGGTTAAGTGACTTGCCCAGGGTCACACAGCTAGTAAGTGTTAAGTGTCTGAGGCCGGATTTGAACTCAGGTACTCCTGAATCCAGGGCCAGTGCTCTATCCACTGTGCCATCTAGCTGCCCCCTTTGTTTTTCCTTTTTAAGTGTTATAGTGAAGGTTTATTTTACATCACTGTCACTTCACAGTAATGCTTTCTACCCGCAGTGGAACCCTCTGGAGTGTAAGATCAGTGTGAATAGAGATGGATTTTCTTTTGTATCTCCAGTGTCTAGCACGGTACTGAGTGTATATTAGGTACTTAATACTTGCTGACTGAAAACAAGTGTATCAAGCAAAACATTATCACATTGGCCATGAGTGAATACCAGTATATCATTTCTTATCTCTCTGTTCCCCACTTCTAGTGACAGAGAAACATGTTTCACAATTCTTTTGAATCTATAAATGCTGACTACATTGATCAAAATTCTCAATGTTTTTCTTTTTTCCCCCATCATATAGATTGTTTTTCTAGTTCTGACTTATTGTAGAAGCCTTTCCAAGTTTGTCTGAAGTCTTCATACTTGCTATTTTTTACAATGCAATTACATTAACATACCATAATTTATTCAGTCATTCCTCAGTTAATGGACATTTACTTATCTTCCAGTTCATTCAAATTTCTTAAATTTATACTTTTAAAACATTTATTTCTGAATTTATCCTCCCACCTATTACTACCCAGCCAAGGTTCCCTTGTAACAAACGTTAAAAAAAAAAAAAAGAAAATGGTTTAAACAAAGGCAACCATCACATCAATCCTTCTCAATATGTGCAATATTTATTTTACATCTTGTCTTCTACTTCTGTAATAAAAGGTGGGAAGCCCTGTTTTCTAATTCTTCCTCTGGATTGAAGTTTGATCATTACAACACAGCATTCAGAAAGCAAATTGGTTTTTTCTGTTTGCATTGTTGTAGTTTTATATGTTGTTTTTAGTTTTGTTTATTTTACTTTGCATCAGTTCTTATCTGTTTTTTTCTTACTACAAAGTGTAGCTAGAAGTATACACACACACACATATATACATACACACACATGCATATATATATATAAGACAAGACAGGCTCTTTCCTTCTGACCTTGATGTCCTCCGTGTACCTATTCTGGTGCTTTTACAAACCCATACTACTGGATTATTTAATTAGAGATCATATAGCCTGACATTACTTAGTGGGATAAATTATAAACATATAAAATTTTTTTTGTTGTTTTTTTGGGGGCAGTGGGGGTTAAGTGACTTGTCCAGGGTCACACAGCTAGTAAGTGTCAAGCATCTGAGGCTGGATTTGAACTCAGGTACTCCTGAATCCAGGGCCAGTGCTCTATCCACTGCGCCACCTAGCTGCCCCCTAAACTATTTATTTTTAACATTTATAGCAAAGAGGGAAAATTGCAAGAACTTTACCTCAAAATGTCTTGAAGTAGCTAGTGTTTTTGGTGGGTCAGACTTCCTCTGTGCAGCTTAAATATTTCCTAAGAATCTGTCATCAGTTTAACTGATAGATCTTAAAGTGCAAAGCACTTAAATACATTTTTATTTGAGCCACATACATGAGATAGGTATTTCAAATACTATGATCTCCATTTTATAGATTAGCACGGGATGGATTGGGTTGGGTTGGGTTGTGATTTGACTATAGGGTCACATTGCTAGTGTCAGAAGGAGGATATGAGCACATCATACATCTCCGAGTTCCAAGGCTAGTAGTATTCTATCCATTATTACATAATAGATGATCTTATATAGTTTTTGGAATGTTTAATTTTCTGAGAAAAGCTCTTAGAGGAATATTCATTCCAAAACAGGTGATCATAATGGCATAGTGGATAGAGGTGGCCTTGAGGCCAAGAAGATTTGGGTTCAGATCCTATCTCTGTTAGAAGCTGTGCGACCCAAGGCAAATCACATAATTTCTTGGTGTTCTAGACTAGGGCTTCTTAAACTTTGACTCACAAGCCCTTTTTACCCAAGAAATTTTTATGTGACCCTGGGCATATAGGTATATATAAATCAAACATTTACTGCCAAATTTTTTGTGATACCCCCCCCCCAATATTAAGTGATGGGGTTGCTCTAGACCAGAGATGTTAATCATGCAGTGCTCAACACTCCTGAGTGCTTCTTTGAACTAGATTAAAATGTAATTGTGAAATACTGAACTAAATAAAACAGATATTACACTTTAAAACTAAGTCATTATGTACCCTGCAAGGAACTTTTCTGTACAGATTACAGCCCCCTATTTCTACATGAGTTAGACACCACTGCAGAGACGCTGTCCACCTGTTTTTGCAGAAGTTCTGCATTGAGAGTTCCATGCCATTAAAAACACAGATCCTAAATAAATAAATAAAACCACAGATCCAGTTTCTTAGGAAACAAAATTTGTTTTCTTTGAGGGTACGTGAAGCTAGACCTAATATCCTACCTTGTAGCTAAAAGTGTTTTTCATTTTTCTTCTTAGTGGAAAAAAACACCCCTCTATAAATCAGGAAGTATAAAGTTTACTACCATATTGTATTATTATACTGCAGTAAAATACTGTTGCAGTGATGTAATGTTGATTTGACCATGAAGTCAGGAGAATTGGTTTCTAATCCTGGTTCTGCTGCTAACTCACTGTGACTTTGGGTAAATCACTTCACCTTTCTTGGCCCCTCATTAGGTGACACGTTCAGTATTATACTTTAAGACAGATTCTTAAATGGTTTTTGTGTGTATGTGTCATTGACATTCTGATGAAGGCTATGAACTCCTCAGAAAATTGTTTTTTAATAATTGAAGGAAATGCTAAATTTTACTTAGAGCTTAGTGAAAATAAAAATGTAATTTTTTTTCTTATCCAAGTTCATGGACCTTATGAAATCTGTATTGTAGACTTCAGTTTAACAACCCTCATTTTAAGGCCATATCTAGTCATTAATGTAATTCAGCATTCTAAAATTATTGGAGTAATATCAAAGCAATACCGATTGAAGAGAAGTGAATTTAGTATTGAGACAGGAGAGAATACCCAAATGACTGAGTACAAGCATAAATTTGGACCAGATTTGTGATTTCATTGGTCTAGGGAGCTCCTGCTGTGGAACTAGATGGGTAACCTAAAGTCTTAGCATTGACTAGAGCACTGAGAAGTTAAATGACTGCCCTTGGTTTATTTTAGAGGCAAGACTTGAACTCAGAACTTCTGGTTCTGAGGCCAGCTCTCAATCCATTCTGCCATGCTGCCTCACATATAGTATATGGTTATAATACTGTATATACTGTTTTATAATATATACTATAAACCACCTTAGGTAGAAGGATTTTTTTTGAAGACCCAAGTATTAAAATAGTACTTAATAGCAGTAATTAAAATATTGTTTAGAGTTGGCATTTACATATTTTTAATATTTATTTTCTCTTGTCTTCTCTTCACCTCCCCTCCCCCTTTCCGTTTTTTGATAAATCTATTATTAAATGAACTACCTCAACCTTGGAAATGGTAAAAAAAAAAAAGTGTGTGTGTGTCTTATAAAATAAATGCAGGCATTGGACCATGATAGTTCTTATCCCAGAAAAATAGTCATATCCTTGGTGATTTTGTACAAAAATAGAAGCAGTGGCACAGTAATGTTTAAAAATAAAATTTGAGAAAACTGAAGTTAAGGACCAAATGCCATATTTCATGAGTTATGATGAACCACAAATTTATAGGGTTAAAAAATAATCACTGATATTACAGAGCTTTCCATTTATTATTCACATAATAAATCAGTTAAGCATTATGTACCTACTATGGACCATGGTTATTTGACATTTACAGTTAGTCTGTGAGAGATAGTAAGTAGGTAGTGTAGGAAGAAAACTCAGAATTCTAAAGCTGCATTCATTATAGAGCTTCTTAGCTGTGATTTACCAATGGTCCGAGATGAGGACTTGAAAATTGAGTTGGATACTGAGCAATTACAAATGTCTGAAAAAGAACTGATGTATTGTTTTTAAAAAAAAACAACAGCATTTGTACACATATCTCTGCACCCACCCCCTTCACAATAAAAAGTGAAGTGAAACTGACACATCCATCCCATCCCACCCCCCAAAACCCTTTCAACCTTCTACTGAAAGAAAAAACATTTCATCTTCAGTCTTCTGATTGTTTACCATTTTCTTTTCATGAAATACCTCTTGAATCTGCTTTTTCCATTCTCTGTAAATTTATACAAATCATCCCCAGTTTTTCTGAATAATTCAAATTTGTTGTTTCTTCCCTAAAAAGTGCTATTAGTAACATGGGGCTCGCAATCTCTCTTTGACCTCATGTTGTTATATGCCTTGTAGCAGATGGACTGCCAGGTCAAAGGGTTCAAATAGTTTAGTGACTTTTTTTGAAAAGTTCCAAATTGTTTGAATTTTACCAACAGTATGAATTGAGTCCAATTTAATGTGAAGTGAAACTAGTGTTGTTAAAATGTCCATTTCTCTTAGTGATTGCTGTAATATTTTGTTTGTTAATTGCATTTCTTAAATCTGAAGTTCATTTATTCCTATCTTTTTGAACACTAAGCTAAGAAATGGTTCTTAGTATCATATTTTTGTATCTATTTCCTATAACAGATTTTATTCTGAGTTATTTGATTAAACTATTTTTCCTGATCTAGTTTCTCTGGTTTTGTTTCTGCAAATGTGTTTTAATTTTGTGTATTTAAAAATTCTAAATGTGGATTCTAATCTGTCCCCCCAGTTTTGGGGGGAAACATTCCATTATCTTGACACAATTTTAATATGAAATTTAAGATGTTATCTTTTATGAACACCTCTATCCTTTGGTTTAGAATTCTTATAACTGTGAAAAGTACCTCCTTTCATGCTGCTGATTTCACCCCCTTGTGTGGGTGTAATTTTTTTTTTAAAGCAGATTGAAAATCTATTTGTGATATATTGTGGAAATATGTTAAGTGCTGATCTAAACATTTTCTGCCAAACATAGCAGTTTTGCTAGTAGTGTTTGTCAAATAAGGAGGGTCGTATTTTGATAGTAGGTACTGAATGGATGACTAGCATCAGCTTTAAAAGTTACTACTAGACTGGTCTTCATAAGATGGAATCAAAGCACCTCATTCTGAAAGTGAGAAAAGGAGGAGAGCTGTGACCTTGGAAGAAATGTATGAGGCGACAATGGGCCTATACCATAAGAACTGTAAAGAAAAGTTCATTCTGGTATTTGGAGTTCAGGCTTAAAAATGAATTAGTTTTGGAAAAATTATAATGCTCGATGTCCAGTTTCAAGTAGCATACTTTCCACATCAAGCCTGCTGTTCTCAACATAGGGCTGGTACAACCACATAGATAAGTAGCTTAAGATGAGATCCTGGTTTGTAGCATGAGCGAGCTCTTCAACAATGGTGCGTTTGAGGAGTATTTCCTTCTTATACATTTCTGAAAGCTTATGGGAAACTTCATCTGAAATACATGGAAAAAGACGAGAAGATTTAAGGCAACACATGAGAACAAATAAAAGTTCACATTTATTTAGTGCTTTTATAGTTTACAAAATGCCTCCCCCTCCCCAAACAACTCTGCTATCCTTACTTAGAAATAGGAAAATGTAGGCCCAGAAAGTTTAGATGATTTGATCAAGGTCACTAAAAATAATAAGACTAAAAAGCTAACTTTTATGAAGGATTTTAAAGTTTGTGAGACCATTACAAACACAAACACAATCTCCTTCTTGAGCCCTTTACAGTGTATTACACCAGATTAAAATGTACCTGGGAAATACTTAGCAAATAAAAATACCACATAATGTTAATTTGTGGTTTTCTAAGTTAGTTTGTGGCCTTCAGGAGAGATCCAAAGGGATTAATCTCTATTTCAGTTGCTCTACACTCTTTGTGGTGTTTGCCAAGTGGCAAAGGTAGGATCTGAAGCCTGCAGTTTTGCTTCTATATCCAGATTCTAGTATGTTACCTGTGAACTCCTTAAATGAAGTACTCCTTTCAAGCTGGCTCCTTTCCTCTCTTAAGGATAGAAATCATCCTTAGGATTTAATTTCAAAGTCTAGTATAATGGGCTTTGAACTGTTTAGAAATTGCAACCTAACATGTACCCAATCTTATCCTTTCCTCCTTTTATGCCTCAAAAATCAGCAATTTTCAGGTTACTTACAAAAGTAGGTTGTGGGCCATGTATGGAAAAGAGGTGTTTGATAATTTCCATTTCCACGATGATAATTTTCTAGATTACAAATTCCTTTAGTGGTTGATGTTAACTTTTCCATTTTTACCTGTACCTTAGCCTGCAGAAGACAAAAAAAAAAAAAAAAGAATCTGAGCATCTTAATTTGAAATCTACTTTAATCTCATAATCAATGACTGAGTTCAGGCTTAAATACTTTGAGATGACATTTTTAATTCATAAATTTAAATTAGGTCTTTTTTTAACAGTGGGTTTTAAAATTGACATGTAATATAGCCAGCTTCTCTTCAATTTTTTATGGTGATAAATTGAGCATATTTTCATTGTTTGAGAAGTCAGAGGTTAAAGGATGGACAATTGGATGGGGAAATCTGTTAAATTAGTTCATCAGTCCTATGTCTTGGCCAGGTACTACAGCTGAACCATTTTTTAAAAGCTAGGTAAAAAATAGAAATAGTAAGAGATTGGGCTTTCAATGATCTAAAGTTGCTTGCAGCCACAAAAGTTTGTCTTGAACACCAATAGTCTTTCAGTGTCTCCAAATGCTCTTCCAATGTACCATGTGGTGAAAGAATTTTTTTCCTCCTTTCCTGGACCTTTTTGGCCCAGAGACAGAAGATATCTTGCCAGGGGTCATATAGTGAGTTAATGGTATATCATTTCCCCTCTGTAAGAACTATTATTATTTAGCTTTCTATTTCTTTTCTATTAACTTGCCAACACACAAAAAGAAGCAAAACAATTTGAAAATCAGAGCTGATAAACTTTCTTTGGGTGGGACAATGAGGGCTAAGTGATTTGCCTAGGGTCACACAGCTAGTAAGTGTCAAGTGTCTGAGGCCGGATTTGAACTCATGCCCTCCTGGATCCAGGGCCAGTGCTTTATCTACTGCACCACCTAGCTGCCCCTCAAGAGCTGATACTTTTTTTTTTTCTGTTTAGAATTTTATTTTCCAAAATATATGTTAAAACAAATTTTGAAATGAATTTTTAAAAACTTTGTGTTCCAACTTTTCTTCCTCTCTCCCTTCCCACCCCCCACTCCCAAGAACTCAAGAAATTCAGTATGTTATACATGAGGCTGATACACTTTCAAAGACAGACTTTATCTTTTGACTCTACAGTATGTAACACTGCTATTCAAGACCTTTATTAGGTGCTTTATAGTGGAGTAGGAGAATATGGCTTAATCTACAAATAATTAAAACATGACCCATACATAAGAAAGGTGAAGTGGGCAAATACAGTAAACTGAAGAGGGTCCAAGAGATTGAAGGAAGCTTCCTGGAGAAGCTGCTCTTTAAGTCTATATATAATAAAGGCTAAGAAGTCATCAGGAGACAAAGTAAGTGAATGGTAGATTGCATTCCACAGCTAAATTCTCTCTTTTTTTTTTTTAGTGAGGCAATTGGGGTTAAGTGACTTGCCCAGGATCACACAGCCAGTAAGTGTTAAGTGTCTGAGGCCGTCACAGCTAAATTCTTAATATGTTTTCCTATAATTTATAAAAATCACACTTGGATGTGACAGAATTCATAGTATTCATCAGTTCTGTTCTTACACGAAATATTCTGTACCATAAATACGTGTGTAAATCTCAGAATATCTAGTGCGTAGTACATGATGTAGAAGGCAAAAATTTGTGAAGTGAGCACTTTGAAACACCTGGATAATCAAGAGGCCCAGATTCTTTATTAGCTACTGAAATTAAGGAACTTAACCATTCAATTTCTCACCATAATAAAAAATTCAAAGGTCATTTAGCTAGTTTTTAACAAGTAGGAATCCCATCTATAACAGATCGATCAATCAACATTAAATGCCTACTATGTGGCAGGTACTGTCTTAAGCACTGGAAATACGAAAGACAGTCCTTGCCCTCAAAGAACTTACAATCTAAAGGGGTAAGACAACATACAAACAAATATATACAGAGCAAGCTATATTGAGGATAAACAGGAAATAATTAAGACTAGATTTAAGAAGAGTTGGAGAAGGCTTCCAGTAAAAGATAATATTTAGTTGGGACTTAAAGGAAACTAGGAGGTTCACAGGAGGAGTGAAGAGAGTTTTACACGCATTGAGGAGAGTCAGAGAAAATGCCTGTAGCCAAGCAATATGGAGTGTCTTGTTCATGGAACAGCCAGGAAGCCAGTGTCACTGGACTGAACAGTATGTTTCAGGGAATAAGACATAAGAAGAGTGGGAAGGTAGGAGGGCGCAAGATTGTGAAGGCTTTGGGTGTTGAACAGAGCATTTTGATCCTGGGGGCAATAAGGAGCCACTGGAGTTTACTGAGTGGGGTGTTGGGGGGCAGGGACAGGGGGGTTGACATAGACCTGTGTTTTAGGGAAATCTTTAGTGGCTGAATGGAGGGTGGATTGGAGTGGGGAGAGTCTTGAGGTAGGCAGACCATCAGCACATTGTTGCAATAATCAAGGCGAAATGATGAAGGCCAGCACTAGAGTTGTGGCAGTGTCAGAGGAGAGAAGAGAGCATATTGGAGAGATGTAAAAATGACATGGACAGACCTTGCAACAGATTGGATATGGGGAGTGAAATATAGTGAGGAATCCTAGATGACTCCTAGAGTGGAAACCTGAGGAACTAGTAGGATGGTACTGTCCTCTAAAGTAATTAAGGAAAAGGGAGTGGGGGGGGGGTGTTAGGGTGAAAGACAATCAGTTCTATTTTGGATCTATTGAGTTTGAGATATCTACTAGACATCTAGATGTCTGAAAGGCAGTTGAAAATGCAAAACTGGAAGTCAGCATAGGTAGATTTGAGAATCATCAACATAGATGGTCATTAAATCCATGGGTACCCCATACACCCCCTTATTCTTACTCATAATCTTGCTGGCAAGATTCTTGCCCGAGTCCTTAATTAGCTGATCCTTCAGCTGGAAGATAGTCATCTGCTGGAGAGCTAATGTGGCTTTAGAAAGTGCTGAAGAACTATCACCATGTTTTTTTCTGCCTGACAAGTCCAGGAGAAATGCCAGGCACAGAACAGCGATCTGTATACACTTGTTGATCAGACCAAGGCCTTTGATACTGTCAGTTATGAGGGCTTATGGAAGATCATGGTGATGTGAGAATCAGAGCGCTACTAACCTACTAAGAAAGATATTGCAGGGAAGCTTGGCCATGAGGAGAAAGTGTGAGCTGACCTCTGGAGGTTTCAAAGGTCAGATTGGCATCAGGAAGTGATGTCTGCCACCTGTGGATGGTGTCAGTCTGTACTACCACTCAATTAGCTTGGATGGCCCTGCTTCCTGGTTTTTTTTGTTTGTTTTGTTTTGGGGTTTTTTACATATAAGGTATTTTATTTTTTCAGTTACATGTAAAGATAGTTCTCAACTTTTGTTTATATAAGCTTTACAATTTCAGATTTTTCTCCCTCCCTCCCCCCTCCCCTAGACAGCAGGTAATCTGATATAGGTTATATCTATATATCTTTATACATATACATAGATATATATATCTATACACATACACACACACATATATATATATATACACATAACATTAATCCTATTTCTGCATTAGTCCTGTTATAAGAGAAAAAATCAGAGCAATGATGAAAAACCTCAAAATAGAAAAAAACCCAACAGCACCAAATACAAAAGAAATAGTATGGTTCATTCAGCATCTATATTCCACAGTTCTTTTTTTTTTTTCTTGGATTTGGAGATCCTCTTCTATCATGAGTTCCTTGGAACTCTTCTGTACCATTGCATTGGTGAGAAGAATATAGTCCATCACAGTAGATCAACACTCAATGTTGATGATACTGTGTACAATGTTCTTCTGGTTCTGCTCATCTCACTCATCATCAGCTCACGCAAGACCCTCCAGGTTTCTCTGAACTCCTCCTGCTCATCATTTCTTACAGCACAATAGTATTCCGTTGTATTCATATACCACAACTTGTCCAGCCATTCCCCAATTGATGGGCACCCCCTCAACTTCCAATTCCTTGCTACCATGTAAAGAGCAGCTATAAATATTTTTGTACATGTGGGTCCCTTTCCTCTTTCCATGATTTCTTTGGGAAAAAGACCTAAAAGTGGTATTGCTGGGTCAAAGGGTATGCACTCTGCTTCCTGTTTTACAGGAGGCTTCTGGGAGAAGCAGGGGTCTTTGGGTTCCGGACTTGGGGCTTGGTGGGAGGACGGATGCTGGCTCTTAGCTAGCTAGACGAAGGCTGTTTTACCTCTTTCTCTCTTCACTAACTTCTAATACACTTTAATAAATACTTAAAAGGCTAAACTCTTGCTAAAGCTTCTAATTTAAGGCGACCACTCATTAGATTTTAGATATCACAGCTAGAATTTTAGACCTTACACTGAAATTTGGTTGCCTAGAGAAGTTCATTGGCTGAGATGATTACCCACCAAGATAAGGCATTAGACATTGAAGTTCTCTCTTTAGCAGAACTGCCAAGGATTCAAACCCTACTACAGAGAGTGTAACTCAGACGAGGTGGTCATGTAGTCCTATGCCAAATGCACGCTTACCTAAAAGACTTATTTTACAGAGAACTCTGTAGACCTTTAATTGGTAGGCAGCCTAATGTCTCTTTTCTCCCACACTTTCCTTTGGAGCCTCCTAAATGCTTAGCTAGCTCTAGCAATGGGTGTGTCAATCTAATCATCTATGTGTACATCCCTGAAAAGTATATTGACAAGGTAAATTAATTTATCCATAGCATTCAATATTTCTCTGTTTGCTAAAACTGATGGTCCTACTTATGAATTGTGTAGTGCTGGCTGTTGGCAGACTTTGTTCTCTTGTGGTTAACTGTCAGGCCAAAGTTAGTACAAGTGGCAGAAAATCAATCCATACTTTGTTGCATCTCTGCCTTACAGGTTGTATTGATTAAATGCACAATCATCTGTGAACAAAAAGTTGTGCACCAACTCTCCCTCCACTTTAGTCTTGGCTTATAGCCCTTACAAATTAAATAATTCACCATCAGTGCAGTAGCTGACCGGATGCCATTTTTGTCATTGTTGAATGGAGAACTCACACCAGGAAAGCACTCACATGGTGGTCAGAAGAAGTGGTAGAAGGACACTCTTGAGGTTTCTCTGTCTGAAGAACTTTAGTATCAATTGTGAGACATAGTAGACTGGCACAGGACCAAAGAAGGTGCTACATTCCATGAACAAAGTAGAATTGCAGTAGCATGAAGGAAATGTGAGTTGTGTAAATCCAGGGATATCTCTATTCCAAATGTTCTAATAGACTACTTGTACCTAACCTGTGGTACAGTCTTTCGAACTTGTACTGGACTGATCAGCCAGAATTGAAAGCACTATATACCCTGACACCAACATTGTGGTGTCACTGGTCCTCTTTGAAACGAAGGGTGAACAACAACAAACCCATGGAAGTAGGATCATCAATTCTACTTGAAGACCCCCAGTTTTAGGGAGCTTATTACCTTATAAGGCAGTCCATTTCATTGCTGGATGTTTGTTTGTTAGGAACCTCTTCCTTCTTTTGAGTGGAAATATAGTTCCTTGTTATGTACCTTCCCCACTGGTTCTAGTTCTTCCTGTGTGACCAAGCAGAACAAGTCTCCTACTGTATTTCCATGACAATATTTCAGATGTCTGAATCTTAGTCCAGCTCATGACTTATAGAGACATAGCTGTTAGCCCACCCATAGTCGACTGTCCAGTGCCCTGGTTACTTGCTTGTGAACTGAATTTATGATCTTGGGGCTGAAACAATGTGATTGCTTCTTGTTTTGGTGCTTTCTTATGATGTTTGTTAAAGGAATAGTGGGAGACAGCCAGGGTCTTTGCCAGTAAGGATTATTTTATTTTTGGTATTTGTATTCCCAAGTCTGGCACACAGTAGGTGCTCAAAAAATGCTTGTTAATTGGTTGGCCTAGATTCAAATCCCAGATCTATTACTAGCTTTGTTAATGTGGGCAAGTCACTTAGCCTATCTGGGCCTCAATTTTTACATTTGTAAAATAAGGGTGTTAGAGTAGACACTCTTTAACTTTCAGTTCTAAGTTCTATGATTCTATACTATATATGGAGACAGCTATTATGTACCTGCCAAATCCTACTGTTTCCAAATTAAACATCCCTTATTTCCTTCAAAATGTTCCTTAAATAGGATATATTCAAGTCTCCTTTAGACCAAGGATTAAAAAAACCCACAAAAACCACACAATTTATTTCAAAAGAGCAGAAATGGGTCAACTTTGGGTTCTCCTTGAAAACAAGCTACTTAGGCTAGATTTAAAAGGAAAATTAGTTGATCTTTATAACCATGTTTAGTTGATAAAGAGTCTTCAAGAGATAGATATTGTTAGAAAAAAGGAGTAACAAATGACAGCAAATGAAGAAAAAACAAGACAAAAAATCTAGCACAGGGAAAATAGCAATTGGACATAAGGCAGCAATAGAATAATGAATACTGAAGACTTGGGCTTATGTCCTGCCACTAAAATTGAGTATTTACTCTGTGATCCTGGGCAAATCACTCAACCTCTCAGTGAAACTAAGATTACAAGTTACAAAGCAGTTGTTGAATGAGGCCTGTATCACTGGAGGGAGTCTGAACACCAGGAGCTCCTCCCATTTATCTCCAAAAGAAGAGAGAGGAGAGAGTCTCCTTCCTCTAACATTAAATCAAAGCTTTTCTTCCTTATGGTGCTAAGAGCAGATTATAGGCCATAAAGTTTTATACTAGCAGATCTAGGGGAAGAAAATCTGAGGACATTAGCATAGAAACAGGTCCTGAATTACATCCATGTAATGGAACCACTGTTGTGTTGTAGGCTAGACCTTAAGAAAGCCTTGTTTTGTTTCTCTTTAATGTAATATTGTGTAGTATTCCTATCTATGTTTGTCTTATCTTCCTAAAATGCAATATCCATGATGACAGATACTAAGCCTAGCAAAATGCTCAGTACACAAAAGGTACTGAAAAAATGGTGACCGGGAGTCATCAGATGTTAAAATTCTATTTAGTACCCTGGCTAATAAGGCGGGTTAAAATATAACATTGGGGGCAGCTAGGTGATGCAGCGGATGGAGCACCAGCCCTGGATTCAGGAGGATCCGAGTTCAAATCCAGCCTCAGACCCTTGACACTTACTAGCTGTGTGACCCTGGGCAAGTCACTTAACTCCAATTGCCTCATCAAAAAAAAAAAAAGTAACATTATTTATGAAACCCTGTTTTGATACCTCATTGTGCCATGGAGGTGACTCTTAGCGCTAGAATCTGGCTGAAAGTAGAATGGGAATTTTGGTAGGGCCTCATAATCTTGAAAATCTTCAAACAGAAGGCTGTATATCTCATCCTCAAATCAGTTTAGTCACATTTGAAGAGGCTCATAAACAGATTCTACAAGGTGGTGGATTTTAAAGACATGGCAATTTATATCTTGAAGGGATTATGATCTACAAAGAAGGATGGAGTACTCAAAATTACATTACAGATGCCTAAAGTGCTGAAATTAATGAGCACTACACTATAGTAAGGTTTCTAACCAAAATGGTTAAGTAAAATTTAAAACAAAACACGATATTTAGTCATTTCAAGGAATAAGCTTCCAAATTTATTTATGTAGAAGTTTATCCTCTGAAGACATCAGGTAGATGAGGAATTAACCTGGACTAATACTTTAGTTAATGAACTTGTGAGGATGATTTCAGCTTAGACTCTTACCAAGTTTTCCAAGGTGTCATGAAGTTCCTTGCACAACATTTCAAGTTCTTCATTATATTTGGGATGTACCTTTTGAGAATGAAAGCCAGACACAAAACTGTTGCATTCTAGTTCTACCTTGTCTTCAGTACTATATAAACATAGAAAGCAATAAGGATACAAAACATTTTAATACACTGTTCAGTAGAGTGAATACGAGAAAACCAAAACCACAAATAACATCCCAGAGTTAAAGGGACCTCGTAAGTTATCTAGTCTAAACCACATCGGAAACAGTCCTGTTTGTGGTATTAATGATGGGTCATTCATTAGATGAAAAGTCAGACTTGGAAGGGACCTAAGAGATCTAACTTCCCCACTTTTTAGATGAAGAAACAGAGGCCCAGAAAGATTTAGTGCTCTATCTAATGTCACAAAAAGAGCAGAGCAGAGCAGAGATTTGGGCTTGGCGTCTTTGACTCTTTTCCATGACAGCCTGTTGCTACCCAGTTTTTGCTTGAACACCTATCTTGACGGAAGAATCATTCATGCAGCATTCATTACCTTTCACTGCTGTAATGAAAAATGCCTCTTTGTGTCTTTCAACTATTATTCCTACTTAATGAATCTTCTGAGACCAAGCTGAACTCATCTCAACCATCTGTTTATGCAAATGGCCCCATAAATTTGTATATTGCTTTATGGTTATTATATTTTAAAATTATAAATATTTAATTTTCACACATTTTATTTATTCCCATATGCTGCACAAGATGGACATTGTTTTATCTTGATAAAGTACATTGATTTATTTGTTGTATAATGCACCTAATTATATTTTCTTCTGAATAAAACTGAGTTGATCATTTGTATCTGTCAAAAATCAAAAGACCAACTATTCTACCTAATTACTCATTGGAAAAAGTTTAGAATGAGGGAAATGTGAAATAAACTACTTGTGCTTTGAATTTTACATATACTCACAGTGCACTGATTTTGATGTTTCCTATTTTGTTTGCAACAGAAAACCCCACGTTGTTGAGAGTCTCCCATTTCAATAATAAATTGTGCCAATCTGCAGCATTGTCCTTAATTTTTCTTGCACTGACAGATAAGACAGTTCTTTTGGGAGTAACTATGCCAGAGTTCTTCACTATGCAAAGAAAGGGATAGAAAAAAAATCATGTTTCACTTTTAAAAAGTAGGAGAATCTGTTAGGCTGGAAACAATTCTACAACAGTTTTTCTTTCACCGAATACGGCAGCTGAAAGGACTTAACAGTCTTAAAACTACTGAATTCAGAGATGTCAGAAACAGAACGTGAAATGTTAGAACTAGCAGGATCTTTGAATCAAAGAACCACTGACTGGCAGAAAAGTCCTCAGAATTGTCAAAAATTAAAGTCAGACTTGGAAGGGACCACAGAATTGCAGAATATAACCACTCACCTTTAAGTAGCCCCTTAAAGTTCTTGGAGGTTTACAAAAAACTGAGAGGCCTTACAATCACTGAAAATATAACAGAATTATTCTAGACTCCTAGAGGTTTACATGCACTTAATTTACAACAGCCCAGTAGGGCTCTGAGAGGTGTTGTTACTTTCCTAAGATGACAGTCTGGTAACCAGCAGAGCTCCATGCCTGAGGGACAGCAAGGTGGTATAGTGGACAGAACACTTTGGTACTTAAATCACTAGGAAGCCTTGTCAGTGGGGAAAAGCCTTAGTTTAGTGGGCAGAGTGCTACGCCTGGAGTCTGAAAGACTCAGGTTCAAATTCAGATTCAGACACTTATTAGCTGTGTAACCCTGTGTGTTGTTTAAAATATTGGGGAGCTAGCCTGTTTCTGTCTAAATTATTGGGGAACTAGGCTGGGGTTTTCTAAAATATTGCTACTTATAAATTAATGGCAGTAAGCATTTATTATTAATTAAGATCTTATATTACTAAAGTATTGACCATGTCTCTGACTGACTTCCCCATTAGTTACAGGCCTAAGTAATTACATACCCAGCATGCGGTAAGAGTCCCAGGAAGGAGAGGAGAGGGTGTGCCTAGTTCAAGAGTGCCTCCCGTCTCCCGTGCAAGAGAGAGAGCATTGACCACATTTAACACAAGCTGAAAACCCCCCAGCACCATATTGTCTCTAAGAGAGAGCACATGACCCCAAGCAGAGTTCAGAAACTCTACGTTACCTAAAGAGAATGCTCATGAACTAGACAACCTTTTTTGCCTAGTGTGCCACCCAGAATGGCATTCACCTCATCATCTCAGTCTTTTTCCTCTTCAGATAGAGGTGGCTCTTACACACTGCTCAAAGCTAATTGGCTAGAATCATTCAATTCCATTGGTTGACATGACCTGAGGATGGTCCATATTAAAATAAGCTGTACTGTGGGTGATGACATCAGGGTCTAGTGAAAGACAGACCCCGTGAGAGCAAAGGTGCTTTCAAATAGGTGTGGTTTCTTATCTCCATTCTTCACTGAGCTAGTCACAAAGAACCTTATTTCTAATGAACCTTTGGGCTGGCTCTAAAAGAGACCAGAGAGAAAGTTCTTAAGGTAAACCTTCAAGTGGGGGTGAAGAGAGAGCTAAGACTGGGTCCCAGTGTCCCAAGAAATCCAATATCAATAATTATTTTCTCACATCTAGATAAGTAATTTAAACTCTGCCTGCTTTAGTTTACTCAATTGTAAAATGGGATAATAATAGCACTAACTCCCATAGTATTAATCTAAAACCAAGAGCAAGCATCATCTGTGATGGGGATAAGCTAGAAGCCTTTCCTAAGATGAAGGTTCGTGAAGAAAGGATGTCCTTTATCACCACTACTATTCAAATATTGGGTTTTTTTGGTGAGGCAATTGGGGTAAAGTGTCACACAGCTAGTAAGTGTCAAGTGTCTGAGGCCGGATTTGAACTCAGGTCCTCCTGAATCCAGGGCTGGTGCTTTATCCACTACGCCACCTAGCTGCCCCCATTACTATTCAATTTTGTACAAGATAATACTACCTGTAGCACTAAGACAAGACAAAAAATTAAAGAAAAGTGATGGCAAAGAGGAAACAAAAAGATTACTTTTTGCAGATGACAGGATGGTTCACATAGAGAGTCCTTGCAAGTCAACTGTTGTTGTTTGTCCTTCATTCTTGAAGAGGACCATGACATCAGGATGATGTCATGACTTGTACTGAATTAGATTTAAGTGAGGGAGGGCTGTGCAAGGTTACCAACCTCATTCTCTCCTCCAGAGCCATCTGGGTCCAGTGGCAAGATATACATCAAGATGACTAGAGATGGCCCTGGATGTTTAAGGCAATTGTGATTAAGTAACTTTCCCAGGATCACACAACTAGTAAGTGTCTAAGGTAAAATTTGAACCTAGGTCCTCCCAACTTCAGGGCCAGTGCCCATCCACTGTGCCACTTAGCTGTTCAACTAAAAAACTAACTGAAACAATTAACTTCAGCAAAGTTGAAGGATATAAAATAAACACACAAATTGTTAGCATTTATGTAGATTATCAATAAAATCTAGCAAGAAAATAAAGAAATTTCATCTAAAATAATTATGGAAATCATAAAGTACTTGGAAGTTGGCCTGCCAAGGCACACACAAGGACTTACATGAACAGAACTACAAAACACTCCACACAAATAAAGGTAGATATAAATATCTAGAGAAATATTAATTTCTCATGGGTAGATTGTGAGTCAATATAATAGAAATGATCATACTACCTAAATTAATTTATTTATTCAGTACCATACTAATCAAACTCCCAAAGAATTACTCTATAAAGCAAGAAAAATAATACCAAAATTCAAAACAATTTGGAACAGGGCAAGAAATAGAGAGTATGATCAGTGTAACAGATTAGTTACATAATATACAGAAGCAAATGAGCATAGTAACCTTACATTTGATAAACCTGAAGATCCCTGCTATTGGGACAAAAACTCATTATTCAACAAAAACTGTGGGGAAAACTGGAAAGTAGTCTGGCAGAAACCAGGCACAGATCAATAAACGATTTAGATATAAATGGTGACATAAGCCAATTAGTATAGTATGAAGGAAATTATCCCTCATATTTATGGATAGGGGAAGAGTTCACGACCAAACAAAATACAGAGAGGTTCACAGGAGGTAAAAGAGATACTTTAGATTACATAAAATTTAATTTTTTTCACTTAATAGTATTTTATTTTCCCCCAAATTACATGTAAAGATAGTTTTCAACATTCAGTTTTATAAGATTTTGAGTTCCAACTTTTTCTCCCTGTTCCTTCCCTCCTCGGCTCAAGACAGCAAGCAATCTGATATAGGTTATACATGTGCAATCATGATTACACATAATTAAAAAGCCTTTGCACAAACAAAATCAATGCAGCTAAAATTAGAAGAAAAGGTAGAAACTGGGGGGAAATCTCCACAGTAAGTTTCTCTGATAAAGGCCTCATTTCTAGGATAAAAAATGAACTAAATCAAATTTATAAAAAATCCACTCTTCAATTGATAAATGGCCAAAAGACATATATAAGTAATTTTAGGAAAATGCTTTAAATTACTAATAATTAGAGAAATGAAAACTCTGAGGTACAACCTCATATCCATCATAAAATGACAAATGTCAGAGGGTCTGTAGGAAAACAAGTACACTAATGCATGGTTGGTGGAGCTCTGAAATAGTCCAACCATTCTGTAAAGCATTTGGTAATCCCTAAACCCTATCATTAAATTGTGCATATCCTTGGACCCAGTAATACTGATACACCAAAAAGATCAAAGAGGAGAAGTACCCATAAATACAAAAATATTTATAGCAGCTCTTTTTTTTTTTTTTTTTTTTTGGTGATAGCATAGAACTGGAAACTGAGGGGAAGCCCATCATTTGTGGCTTAACAAGCTATGGTATATGACTAGGATGACATATTATAAGAAATGATGAAGGGGATACTTTCAGAAAGACCTGAAAAGACTTTTATGAACTGATCCATGGTGAAATGCACAGAACCAAGAAAACAATTTATACAATAACAGTGTTATTTTAAAGGTAACGGGAATGGCTAAATGAGCTGTGGGATGTGATGGTGATAGAATATTATTGTGCTATAAGAAATGAAAAGCAGGATAATTTTAGAAAGGCCTGGAAAGACTTGTATGAACTGAGGTATGGTGAAGTGAGCAGAACCAAGAGAACATTGTGCACAGAAACAGCAAACAGAAACATTGTTTGCTGAAGAACTGTGAACGACTTAACCATTCTCAGCAATACAATGATTCAAGACAACGCCAAAGGACTAATGAAGCATAGCATCCACCTCCAAAGAGAGAAATGATATTGAATGAACACAGACGTAAGCATGCCATTTTCCACTTTCTCTCAAGTTTTCTTATAAAAAAATTACTAATATGATGTTTTACATAATTGCACATGTAACCTATAGCTCACTGCCTGCTGCCTTGGGGAGGGAGGGAAGAAAGGATAGGATTTGGAACTCAAAACTATAAATAAAAATGTTAATTATTAAACTTTAAATTAAAATGTTTATTATTAAAGATAATTAACTCTGAAAACCTTAATATCTGATCCAGACAATGATCACAATTCTAAAGGACTCATGATGAAACATTCCATTCACCTACAGAAACAGAGAAAAAGTGCTAATGGACTGGAATACACTTTCTTCTCTTTCGTCTGGACGTGGCAGATGTGTGCATTTGTTTTGTAGGACTACAAATTTGTAAAGGATTTTGTTTTTCTTGCCTTCTCAATGGATGAGGGAGAGGAAGGGGGAAGGGAAAGAATTTGAGATTGGAAATAAAATAAAACGTAACTTAAAAAAAAAAGACACTGTAGGCCGTACGGCGAAACTCTAAATTTGCATCACTCACCGTCCATGACTTTAACGCCCAAGACTCAGCCGGAGCGGACCGGAGGAACTTTGAAGGAAGATCCGGAGCCAACCGGAAGCGCCTTCATCGTAACTTCCGATATCAACTTTCCCACATCAACAGCCACTTGTGGCTGTTCCGCTCCAGCTTGCCCCGCCCCGTGCCGGCAGCCTTGACGACTGTTGCTACCCGGCGCTGACTGGCCCCGCGGCAGTGCCGGGAACGGGTTCCCACAATCCCCTGCGCACGGGGCTCGTCTTCACCGTCCCCGCCTACGACGCCCGGCTGGGGAGGACCTGGAGCATGAGGGTCCCAGGTCAGCGTCACCTAAAGGAGGTGAGTTCTGTGGCAACAAGAGGTGGGAGGAGGCTAGAGCAAGCATGGGGACCCCGGGAGGTGGTGTCTCTGAGGAACGGTTCCTCCAAATCCCACACCTGCCCATCCTCATCCCACCCGGCTCCCCGAGGAACCCCTAGCTCTGTTCTCATCCTCCACCCTCCTCCAGGCTTACCAGCCACTCCTGAACTCCAGTGTTTCCGTCCCCTTACCCCTTCTATAGACACCCCTGCCCCCTCACTCCGCACCCACAGGGTAGCCATCCCTTCCCTCCATCCCAAGTATAGCCATCCGGTCCCCTCACCCTCCTCCCACAGTGTAGTCATTCTGCTTTCTTACCCTCATTTCTGTGTAGCCATCCCTATCCCTTTACTCTCAATGTAATCAGTCATCTTTTTCTTCTCACCTCCTCACCCGTGTGTAGCCATCCTCGTCCTCTCACCCTCACCTTCAGTGTAGCTAGCCATCCTTGTACTCTCATCCGTCATCCTTATTTATCGTAGTTATCCTTGTTTCCTAGCCCCCAACTCTGTATAACCATCCCTGTACCCTCATCCTTCTTCCACAGTGTAGCCATCCCTAATATGTCCCTACTTTGTCAAGCTTTTGCTTTAGGCACTGATTATACAAAGGCAAAAATGAAACAGTTCCAACCTCAAGGAGCTCTTAAGTCACAAAGTATCTTTCTCTGTCTCCTCATCCCATCATCATATTAACACATCTATCAGTTCATTTCAACAAAATGTGAAAGGCATTGAGGGATATGCAAAACTTAAATAGAACATGGTTCCCACTCCCACGGAGCTTAAAGTCTAGTAGGGAATATGAAACATATATATATATATATGTATATATATGTATCACAAAATAATGACTAGTAAGATTATTAGAAAAAACGAACAAACAGTATAAAATTGACAGGAGAAGTTATTACCAAATAGGCTTCTTGGTGGTCGGACATTTGGATTAGACTTTAAAAGATAGAAGTGGATAGAGAATGGAAGAATCTTATAGGTATGAAGAAGGTGCATTAATCAAGCATTTAAGCACTGCCTTCAAAGAAACCAAGGATTCCAAGAGGCAGAGATAAGTGAGAATAACCAAAGCAAAGGGATGGAAACAGGAGATTGAAATGTTGTTTGTGGGAAATGGCAGGTAGGCCAGTACAGCTAGATGGTATACTGCATGGAGGGGAAAAATGGGTAAAAAGCTAATGAGCATAGTATAGAGCCAGGTTGTGTAGAGCAATTCACTGTTCAAAAGGTGAGTTTATATTTGATCTTAGAGGTAATAGGTAGCCACTGCAATTTATATGTTCAGACTTGTGCTTTATAACTTGGCAGCTATGTGGAGGATAGATTGGGGTGGGAAGAAACTTGAGACAGCAAGGCCAATAAACAGGGTATTGCAACTGTCCTGCTGAGCACTGAGTGGCAGAAAGGGACGTATGAAATTAATGCGAAATTAGAAAAAAGGTTTGGCAATTGATTAGTTATGTGAGGTGAGTGAGAGTGATTTGAGTATAACACTGAGGTTTTGAACCTGAGTGACTATAACAATGGTAGTACCCTTGACAGAAAGAGGAGAATTAGAGAGGTGGGTTTCAGAGAGCATAGGAACACTAGTTGTTTTAAATATGCAGAATTTGAGATGCCTATGGGATATTCATTTTAAAATGTCTAATAGTAATTTGGTGATGTGGGCTTGGAGGTCAGGAGAGAGACTGAGGCTGGATATATAACATCTGGGAATCTTCTGCATACAGATGATAACTGAATCCAAGAAAACTGATGAAGTTACCAAGTGAGAGGGTGAAGAAAGAAGTGAACCCAGGACACAGTTTCAGGATACACCCACAGTTAGGGGTAGTAACATGTTTGATGATCTAGCAAAGGAGACTAAGGAGTAATTAAACAAGTAAGTGAAGCAAAAGAGAGCTGTCACAAAAACCCAGAGAAGAGGGAATATCCGGAAGGAGAGAGTGATCAACATCGGCAAATGTTGAGGAGAGGTCAAGAAGGATGAGGACAGAGAAAAGCCATTGAGTTTCCTAATGAATTTGTCATTTTGGAAAGAGCAGCTTCGGTTGAGTGATGATATTGTAAGCCAGAATGCAGAAGGTTTAGAATTGATTTAATTTCATGAAGATTTTTCTGTACTGTCCTTTGTATTTTGAACTTTTTAATATTTGTTAATCCTTGATAAATTCATAACTAAAAATAAAACTAAGAAAAAAATGAGAGAAGAGACTTTTCTAAGACTTTGGCCAAGAAAGGAAGATAAGCTATAAGGACAATAAGACGTATAGGACATAGTGCTGCAAGAGCAATTTTCCTTAAACATTAGTTTGCAAAAAACAAAAAATAAAACAAAACAAAAACTCACTTACTAGGGGCAGCTAGGTGGCGCAATGGATAAGGCACTGGCCTTGGATTCAGGAGGACCTGAGTTCAAACCCAGCCTCAGACATTTACTAGCTGTGTGACCCTGGGCAAGTCACTTAAACCCCATTGCCCTGCAAAAAAAACCCCAAAAAACAAAACAAAACAAAAACATTAGTTTGCCCATTATGACTTCTACTTAGTCAACTCCAGTGGCTTTCTATTACTTCTAGGTAAAGTATAAACTCCTCGGCAAAGCTTTTACACCCTATTCAGTCTAGCTCCAACCTATCTTTCCTGTCTTCATTGGACACTACTTTCCCTCTTGTACTCCACAGTGTGACTAAACTGTGCCTCTCTCTAGTCCTCATACATACCAGTCTATTTCTAGACCCTGCTTTTGTGTGGCAGTCCCACATACTTTGGCAGCAGTGTGGAGGCAAAGAGTAGGGAAGAACTTGACTTGAAGGTCTGACCTAAGGTAGTGCCTATGTGAGAAAAGAAAGGTAATATGGAGGTGCTGACAAAGTATAGTAATTTTCTCTGTAAACAAAGATCTAACCATGTTAACTGCCCTGTTTAATAATCTCTAGAGGCACCATATTGCCTCTCTTTACAACTGGGCCCTATCCTATCTTTCTAGCCTGCCTTTCTTTTTCTCTGAAATGACATTGAATCTATCATCTCCATTCCTTTTTTTTTTTTGCGGGGCAGGGAGGGTTAAGTGACATGTCTAGGGTCACACAGCTAGTAAGTGTCAAGTGTCTGAGGCCGGATTTGAACTCAGGTCCTCCTGAATCCAGGGCTGGTGCATCATCCACTTCGCCACCTAGCTGCCCCTTCCATTCCTTTTTACTGCTTGTCCCTCATTCTTGGAATGTATTTCCTCTTCACCTCTGCCACATAGATGCCCTCTCTTCCTTCAAAATTAAGCTTAAGCACTACCTTTTATGTGAAACCTTACCTGATTATTCCAACTGCTCACTGCCCTCCAGCCCAGAGTAACTTTAACTATTTTGTAAGTATTTGTATTCTTTTTGTTTTTATTTTGTATATACTTATATATGTTCTTAACGCCCCTATGAGAATATAGGCCTCTTGCTGGCCTTAGTGGCAAACACTTCTTATCTCAGCTACAAGGGAGACTGGTGGATCTCTTCATCCCCTGAGTTCTAAACTGCAATGGGGTGAACTTAACCAGTAGTACTAAGTGTAGAATCAGTGTGGTTAGCCCTTAGGAACATGGGGCAAGGGGGATAAGGCCCATAAGTAGATCCCCGCCCCCCCATATCCTCTATCCTCTTCTCCACCCAAATGACAAGATGCATTTTTGAAAAAAATTAAAAGGAAGGTAGGCTCCTTGAGGTTAGGAACTATTTCACTTTTGTCTTTGTAATCCCAGTGTCTGGCATGTAATTAGTAGTACCTTTATAAATGCTTTTTGATTAATTGATTCTAATGAGGACTTCTGTAAATGAGGTTGTCAGAATGGAAAGGATATAAATACAAAGGCTCCTTTAGAAATAGAATTAACAAGACTAGGTAACTGCATATGAGTTAAAGGGAAATATCAAAGACAACACCAAGATTTTGGACATGAATGACTGGCTGAATAAATGATTTAGTTAATTAGATGGAGGAGGAAGGTCCTTATGGAACAACCAAGAGCCAGTTTCTTAGAGATGGATAAATTGATGCTTAGAAGAAAAGTCAGCAGGAGATTCAGGCATCATTGGTCAATTAGTCAAGAATTTAAGTGCTTAATTTGTGCCAGATACTGTGCTTTAGTGATGGAGATACAGACAGGTAAAAAATAGTCTGACCTTCAAGGAGCATACAGTCTAATTGGAGAGACAACATCTAGATAACTAGATATTGTGGGGACAGTTTTTAATTGGGGAGTGCTAGCTAAGCGGCTCGCCGCAATATTGGGGCAAGGAAGGAAACCGGCAGCCTCCCTCAAAACAGAACAAGATTTATTTATTTATTTATTTATTTGTTTTCGGTGAGGCAATTGGGGTTAAGTGACTTGCCCAGGGTCACACAGCCAGTAAGTGTTAAGTGTCTGAGGCCGAATTTGAACTCAGGTCCTCCTGACTCCAGGGCCTGTGCTCTATCCACTGCGACATCTAGCTGCCCCTACAAGATTTATATTAACAAGAATGAGCTTAAAAAAAAAACACAAACAGGATCAGTAGGATCAAGGGAAAGGAAATAAAAATGGGGAAAGGGAAATTATAATACCTGAAAAATACCACCGCCCAGGAATATGCAACAGAACGCCTGTCGCTTTCCAGCTTCCACCTCGAATGCCAAAATTCTCCTCTCCCAAACCTAGAAACTCCCCACACAGCCCCAGCCAATGGGATGGCTGCTCTGACAGTCACATGACTGCCCTCACTAGGCTTCCAATCATTATAATTTTGCCAGGCCCATGTAGGCGTCTTCAAGTGGTGATGACATGAGGTGCCAGAGCCCTGGCTACGGCTACAACCAGTGGGTGGAGCACCGGAGCCCCAGGCCAGTGTGCGCTGAGGCATAAAAACCTCAAATAACAATTCTTTACAATATATACAAGATATAAGCAGAGTAGATGGAAGGCATTGTGTAGAGGGAAAGAACTAGCAGCTGAAAGACTGGGAATGGACTTTTTTTTTTTCCTGGTGAGGCAATTGGGGTTAAGTGACTTGCCCAGGGTCACATAGCTAGTAAGTGTTAAGTGTCTGAGGCCGGATTTGAACTCTGGTACTCCTGACTCCAGGGCCTATGCTCTATCCACTGTGCCACCTAGCTGCCCCATGGGAATGGACTTTTGTAGAAGGTGGACTTTGAGCTGAGTGTTGAAGGAGGCCAGGGAAAGTAAGAGGAAGAGATGTGTGAGCATAGTTTTCCAGACATGGAAGACAGCCAGTACAAAGTCAAAGAAATAGGAGATAAAATGTTGTATTTGAAGAACTGCAAGTAGGCCACTTTGGCTGGATCATGGACTGTGTAGGTGGGGGTAAGGTATAAGAAGACCAGAAAAGTAGGAAGGGGTCCAGGTTTTGAAGGTTTTAAATGACAGAGAAATTTTTATTTGATCCTGAAGATAGCAGGGAGAGACTCATTAATCAGAGGTGTGATGTGATCATATTTTAGTGAAAGATGTATTGATGTGGGGAGAGACTTGAGGAAGGAACAAGATTGCAGTAGACCTGAGAGGTGACGAAGTTCTGAATTACAGTTGTGAGAGAGAAGGGGGAAAATACTAGAGGTGTTGTGAAAGTAGAAATTATAAGATTTGGATATGTAGAGTGAGTGAGAGTGAGGAGTTGATGACACAAAGACTATGGGCCTAGGTGACTGGGAATATGATGATACCCTAAACAGTGATAGGGATGTTTGGAAGTGGGAAGACCTAGGGAAGGAAGATATTGAATTCCATTTTGGATAGGATGAGTTTAAAATGCTTATGGGACCATCCAATTTGAGATTTCAATAGGCAGTTGTAGATTTGTGGCTATAGCTCAGCAGAAAGAGTAGGGAATGATTTGCATAAAGAAAGTGATTGAATTGGAGCTGATTGAATCACCAAATGAGATTGTGTAGAGAGAAAAGAGCTCAGGACAGTCTTGGAGGAAACCCACAATGAGAGGGCATAAAATGAATGAACTTTCTTTTTCCAACTTATTTTTATTTCATTAAATATTTCCTAATTATATGTAAAAAATAACATTGATTTAAAATGTTTTGAGTTGCAAATTTGTTTCCTCCTGCCCCCACCCCCTGGGGAAGACGATTGATATATCAGTTATACATGTGAAATCATGTAAAACATTTCTATGTTAGCCATGTTGCAAAAGAAAACACTAAGAGCCCCCCTCCCCAAAAAACCAACCAACAAACAAAAACAAAAAAATAAAGAAAGTAAAAACAGTGTGCTTCATTCTGTATTCAGAGCTCATCAGTTCTGTCTCTTGAAGTGGATAGTATTTTTTCATCCTGGGTCCTTTGGAATTATCTTGGGTCATTGTCTTTATCAGAGTAGCTAGTTAAGTCTTTCACATTTGATCATCCTTACGTTGTACAATGTTCTCCTGATTCAGCTCACTTCACTTTGCATCAGTTCATATAATTCTTCCCAGGTTTCAGATGAAGAACTTTTTTTTTTAATAATAAACATTTTTATTTAAAATTTTGAGTTCCAAATTTTATCCTTCTTTCCCTAGAAATGATGTGGGTTTAATTGGTCAAACTGATCATGAGGCGTCCCAAAGAATTACAAGACTCAGTGACTCAGTTTCCCAAGTTTTATTGAAAGACTGATGACCACAGGGAAAACGCCAAGGAGAAAGGTATCTCAAATAGGGAGAGGAAAATGATTATATTTATAGTGAGGAAAAGCAGGTTATCTCCTCATTGTTTTAATCTCCTCCTTAAAGAGGTACATGGGAGGTATCACCCTAATTTGAACTTCCTGGGGTCCTAGGATAACCCCGAAACAGGTATCTTTTTCCTTGTAGGTGTGTTTTTGGGGTCTAAATGTCATAAGGTGAACCTGAGGACACTTTTGATCTTTTCTGCAACATGTTCATAAAGACATGCTTAGACTTGTCAGAACCACAGGGTCTCTCTGTTTATGCTATCTCTTTACTTTAAGATTGGATTTCTAGGTATCCTCTCATCTAGTAATACTAATGATTATTAATGGTTAATAGTCTCTAGTTACTGTTTAAGCTTCTGTTGATGGTGTTGGCTGATAGGGACTGAACCCTCTTGGTTACTGTACTTTTTTTTTTTTGCAGGGCAATGAGGGTTAAGTGACTTGCCCAGGGTCACACAGCTAGTTAAGTGTCACATGTCTGAGGCTGGATTTGAACTCAGGTCCTCCTGAATCCAAGGCCAGTGCTTTATCCACTGCGCCACCTAGCTGCCCCGTTACTGTACTTTTGATATGATCTCAAACCTTAGTTTCTCTGTTAATCCTTTTAGATACTATTGATCAAGTTTTAGGTTATCTGTTAAGCCTTTTTCAGCCTCCTCCATCACCTCCCTTCCCCCTCCCCAAGCAGGCAGGCAATCAACTATAGGTTAGACATATGCAATAATGTTAAACATTACCATATTAATCATTTTGTACCAGAAAACTTGAATAAAAGAAAAAAATGAAAGAAAGTGAAAAATAGCATGCTTCAGTCTGTATTCAGTGTCAATATCAGTTCTTTCTTTGGAGGTGGATAGTATACTTTATCATTAGTCCTTTGAGTCATTGTATTGCTGATAATAGTTAAGTCATTCACAGTTCTTCATCAAACAATATTGCTGTCACTGTTCAGAACGTTTTTCTGGTTCTGTTCACTTCACTATATTCATACAAGTCTTTCCAGGCTTTTTTGAAATCATCCTGCTTGTCATTTCTTATAGCACAGTAATATTCCATCACCATCATATACCATAGCTTGTTTAGTTATTGCTCAATTGATGGGCATTCCTTTGATTTCCAATTCTTAGCCACTACAAAAAGAGTTGCTATGAATACTTTTGTACAAATAGGTCTTTTTCTCTTTTTGTGGATGTCTTTCTGATGTGAGAAAATAATAACGAATTTCTTATGGATCCAGAGGCCCAGCTTTAGTCCCTTTCTCTCTGTCTTCCCTCCCTCCCCCCCAACTTCAGAAGGTTCACTTGAGGAAGTTTTAATCCCTTTTGGGGAGAGCCCAAGTGTACAATAGGAATGGAGATAGATCCTTTGCTCTAGCTCATTGAAGGACTGATGGGATTAAACCACACCTAGATAATGGACTTTCCCCTGAGCAATTTGGGGAAAGAGTCTTTTTTCAAACTTCCCCCAGATGTTATCTGTAGAAATCTTTGTTGTTGTTGTTGTTTTGGTGAGGCAGTGAGGTTTAAGTGACTTGCCCAGGATCACACAGCTAGTAAGTGTCAAGTGTCTGAAGCTGGATTTGAACTCAGATCCTCCTGAATTCAGGGCCTTTGCTCTATCCATTGCACCACATAACTGCCCCTGTAGAGATCATTTTAATATGGACCACCCTCCAGTCATGTCAACTAATGGAATTGAATGATGCTAACCAATTAGCTTTGATCAATGTATATAGTGGCCAGCCTCTATCAAAAGAGGATAAAAGTGGAGACCACGTGAGGGTCAACATCTTCTTGGTGTTCTTTGCTTCGTGGACCTGGTAATGATTGGTGCATGATCTTCGGACAGTGTAGATGGGTAGGCAGTGTGCTCTCTGAGAGAAAACATGGTGCTAGGGCTTTTCTGTTTGTGTTAACTTCCATGCAGTCAGTTCTTTACGGGTATATTAATTAATAAACACTGCCAAAATGGGTACAATAGCCATTAATATATAAGTAACAATAATTTTAGAAAGTACATCTTAGCAACAAATAATTTTAAAAACACAGATATAAACCTAACAGTGGTATTGCTGGATCAGAGGGTATGCACAGTTTTATAGCCCTTTGGACATGGTTCCAAATTGCTCTCCAGAATGGTTTGATCTGTTCATAACTCCACCAATAGGGGATTAGCATCCCAGTTTTTCTACATCCCCTTCAACAACCAATATTTTTCTTTTTTGTGATATTGGCCGCTTTGATAGGTGTGAAGTGATACCTCAGAATTGTTTTAATTTGCATTTCTCTAATCAATAGTGATCTAGAGCATTTTTTTCATGACTATAGTTTTGATTTGTCTGAGAACTGCCTGTTTGTAGCCTTTGACCATTTATCAATTGGGAAATGACTTGTACTTTTACAAATTTGATTCACTTCTCTATATATTTTAGAAATGAGGCCTTTATCAGAGGTACTTTTTTCAAAAATTCTCTCCTAGGTTTCTGCTTCCCTTATAATCTTGGTATGATTTAAGGAGGATCAGGTTCTTCACTCACCTGGGCTGTTCCCTGGTCCATAGATGACCCCAGACCAACTTGCTAATCAACCAGCCTTGTGTGCTGTAGTTGTCAGCTCTGAGGAGCCTGTGCCCCTCCCCCACCTGGGCCACTGCTACTCAAGCCTACCTCCTGGTTCCCAGCAGGGGTGAAAAACCCAAAGTTCTCCCTCAGCACCAACATAGACTCCTGTAATCTCCCCCCTGCCAAGGGCTCAGCCGTCTCACCAGAGTGTGAGCTTAGTTCCAGACGACACTGGTGTTACAGCTGATTCAGAGGCTCTGGGGATCTCTTTCTCTGGGGAGGCCTTCCTGGGACTGGATCTGTGTCAGGGTGACTGTGGGGTTGGGCCCAACTCCTGTATCAGCACAGCAGCTCCCTCCTTCTGACCTTCCAAGCCGTTCTTGGTTAGAAGGTGATTTCAGCACATTCTTCTGTGAGTTTTGCTGCTCTGGGCATTTTCCTATGGCATTATTTGGATGTTTTTTAGAATAAGGTGATAGTTTATTTAGGAGCAAGGGAAGGGAAGGGTGGGGGGAGGGAAACCATGAAAGAAATCCTTGGACTTTTCATGGGGAGATTTGGCATAAAGCATATGGCTCAGAGGTACCAAATCTCCAAATCAACATTTTTTTTTTTGCAGGGCAGTTGGGGTTAAATGACTTGCCCAGGGTCACACAGCTAGTAAGTGTTAAGTGTCTGAGGTCGGATTCGAACTCAGGTCCTCCCGAATCCAGGGTCAGTGCTCTATCCACTGCGCCACCTGGCTGCCCCTTTGTAAACATTTTTTAAAGATGGGGGAGACATGAGAGTGTTTGTCAGCAGCAGAGAAGGAGCCTATAAATAGGAAGAGGTTAAAAGTAAAGAATGGGGATGATGATGAGTGCAACTTTTCTGGGGAAGTCAGAGGGTCAAGGGTGCATGTAGAGGGATTGGCCTTGGCAAAGAGAAGGGCCATAGTTTTTATCTAGGAACAGAATTAAAGGAAGTAGTGGAGGAAAATGTCTGAATATGAAAACATCAAAGGAGAAGGTAGAGCTTTTGGTTTATTTCATTATTGTTGTTGTTGTTATTTTCCTTGAAGGTGAAGTCCTCATCTTTGAGAGTGAAAGGAGGGTGCAGTGGGAGGTTTGAGGAGAAATTAGAAGGTTTGGGACAGCTGATGAAGCTAAAATAGGTAATCTAATAGGGAGTAATAGAGGTTTGCCTTGCTATAGTGAGGACCCATTTGGGATTTGTTGTTGTTCAGTCATTTCAGTCCTGTCTGATTCTTCATGACCTTAAGCGAGGTTTTCTTGGCAAGAAAACTACAGTGGTTTGCAATTTCTTTCTTCACCTAATTTTACAGATGAGAAACTGAGACAAGAGTTAAGTGACTTGTTTAGGATCACATAGATAGTAAGTGTCTGAAGCCAGATTTGAACTCAGGAAGATGAAGCTTCCTGACTTCAGGTCAGCTACTCTATCCACTGGGCCAACTAGGTGCCCGAGTTGGGATTAGAGAACATAAATTTGTAGATGACCCATGATTTCCTACAGCTCTGTTCAGCAGCATGTGAATAGGATGAAAGGAAGTAGATGATGAAAGTAATTCAGAGTTGAAGCTTGATAACACGAGGGGATTGAGAATAGAGAAGGTAGAATTAAATTGGTTAACCGAGGGTTTGAAATGAGGGAGAAAGGAGAGTGTAAGCATTAGAGGGGTAATGGCTTTTTTTTTCAAAGACATACTATTTATTAATAAATGAGAACTCATAGCCCCCCTCTAGTCCTGGCAGTACCAGTGCATCTCCCAGCCTTCAGGCAGAAGTCAAGCACTAAACTTCGCCCTCAAGTTAGATTCACAGGAAGCCCAGAAGTAGAGGGGACCTTAGGAAGCAGCTAGGCCACCAAGTGCTTCAACAGGAGGCATCCTCTGTCTACCACCGCCAGCACAACCTGCCTCAAGACCTCCAGGGAGGGCTATGGAGAGTCTGATGGGGTAATGGCTTTTTTTTTTTTTTGGTGGGGCAGTGAGGGTTAAGTGACTTGCCCACAGTCACACAGCTAGGAAGTGTCAAGTGTCTGAGGTCAGATTTGAACCCAGGTCCTCCTGAATCCAGGGCTGGTGCTTTCTCTACTGCACCATCTAGTTGCCCCCAGGGGTAATGGCTTTTTAAAGAAGTGAGGTATGGAATGAATGGAGGTTGTGATGAGGATGAAGAATGTGGTGTTAGGGGTTATAATGCCCAGGGTATCTGAGGTGATATTAGTTTTTGTTTTTTCTTTTGTTTTTTTAGCAACAAACATTTATTTTATTTTCCATTTACATGTAAGGGTAGTTTTCAACATTCATTTTCATAAGATTAGAGTTCCAAATTTTTTTCTCTCTCACTCCCTCTCTTTCCTCCCCCCTCCACAAGATTGCAATCAGGTTATATATGTACAATCCACAAGTATTCTTTTTATCAGTTCTTTCTATAGGTGTGCATAGTAAGCTTCCTCATTAGTTTCTTGGGATTGTCTTGGATCATTGCACTGCTAAGAGTAGTTAAGTCATTCACAATTGCTCATTGAACAATACTGCTGTCACTACACACAATGTCCTCTCAGCTCTGCTCATTTCACTATACATTGATGTTCATTAGTCTTTCAAGGTTTTTCAGGGATCATCCTGTTTGTCATTTCCTGTAGCACAAGTCCATTCCACTACAATCATATAACACAGCTTTTCCCATCATTCCTCAATTGATGGACATTCCCTTGATTCTCAATTCTTAGCCTCCACCAAGAGTTGCTATAAAATTTTTTGTACAATTCCCCCCCCCTTTTCTCTTTTTCATGATTACTATTGTTAACTGTTTCCCTTCCATCCTATTCCCTTCCCTATGATATTCTATTATGCATCTTCTTTCATCCTATCACTCTTCAATAGGGATTTGCTTCTGTCTGTCCCCTCCCCCACTCTGCCCTTCCTTCTTTTGCCCCTCTCTCTTTATCCCCTTCCCCTCCTATTTTCCTGAAGGGTTATTATAGAGATTACTCCACCCAATTGAGTGTGTACATTATTCTCTCCTTGAGCTAATTCTAATGAAATTGAAGTCTTTGAGCCAATTCTGATGTGTGTTAGGCTCATTTACTGCCCTGGTTAAATAGATTACTCCACCCAGTTGGGTGTGTCTGTTAGTCCCTCCTTGAGGCAGCTCTGATGAGTTTAAGATCTTTGAGCCTTTTCTGATGAGTGTAAAATTCATTTATTGCCCTGCTCCTCTCCCATCTCTTCCCCCACTCCATAAGCCTTTTCCTGTTACTTTCATGTAGGATTTCACTTCTGCCCTTCCCCCTCCCCCAGTGAATTCCTTCACCCCTCAATTTGACCCTAAAGATGTTATCATCTAGCTAAGTGACACAGTGGACCCAGGGGGGTCCCAGCCAAAACCCGGCCTCAGACACAAGACAGTCGCCCACTGTACGACTCTAGGTATGCCCCCCAGCTCCTTTTTTTTTTTTTTTTTTTGCGGCGCAATGGGGGTTAAGTGACTTGCCCAGGGTCACACAGTTAGTAAGTGTCAAGTGTCTGAGACCGAATTTGAACTCAGGTACTCCTGAATCCAGGGCCGCTGCTTTATCCACTGCGCCACCTAGCCGCCCCCTCCAATTTTTTTATGGTTCTCTAGGGTCTTGTATTTGAAAGTCAAATTTGCCATTCAGTTTAGGTCTTTTCATCACAAATATCTGAAAGTCTTTTTTTTCATTAAAGTCCCATTTTTTCTGCTGAAAGATAATGCTGTTTTTCTGGGTAGGTGATTCTTGGTTGTAATCCCATTTCCTTTGCCCTTTGGAATATCATATGCCATGCCTTCCAGTCCTTTAATGTAGAAGCTGCTAGATCTTGTGCTATCCTGACTGGGGCTCCACAGTACTTGAATTCTTTCTTTTTGGCAGCTTGCAATATTTTCTTCTTGACCTGAGAGCTCTGGAATTTGGCTATAATATTCCTAGGAGTTTTCTTTTTGGGATCTCTTTCTGGAGGTGATCAGTGGATTCTTTCAATTTCTATTTTAGCTCCTTCTTCTAGAATTTCAGGGAAATTTTCCCTGAGAATATCTTGGAAGATGGTGTCTAAGCTCTTTCCTTGATCATGGTTTTCAGGTAGACCAATAATTTTCAAATCATCTCTCCTGGACCTATTTTCCAGGTCAGCAGTTTTCCCCAGAAGATATTTCACATTACCCTCTATTTTTTTAGTCATTTGGATTTGCTTTATTGTGTCTTGGTTTCTCATAAAGTCACTGGCTTCCATTTGTTCAACCCTAATTCTTAGGCAATTATTTTCATCAGAGAGCTTTTGTACCTCCTTTTCCATTTGGCCAATTTGATTTTTCAGGCTGTTGATTTTTTTCTCATGTCTTTCCTGCATCACCCTCATTTCTCTTTCCATTTTTTCCTCTACCTCTCTAACTTTATTTTCAAAGTCCTTTTTGAGCACCTCTATGGCCTGAGACCAATACATATTTTTCTTGGAAGCTTTAGATATAGGGGCCCTGATGTTGACATCTTCCTCTGAGGGTGCTGCTTGGTCTTCCTTGTTACTGAAGAAACTTTCTATGATCCTCACCTTTCTCTGTCTGCTCATCTTGCCTTTCTTTTACTAGACTTTTAGCTTCTTAAAGTGGGGCACTGTTTCCAGGCTGCAGTATCCCAAGCTTAAGAAGTCCCAGGTGGGGGCAGCTAGGTGGCGCAGTGGATAGAGCACCGGCCCTGGAGTCAGGAGTACCTGAGTTCAAATCCGGCCTCGGACACTTAACACTTACTGGCTGTGTGACCCTGGGCAAGTCACTTAACCCCAATTGCCTCACTTAAAAAAAAAAAAAGTTAAAAAAAAAAAAAAAGAAGTCCCAGGTGGTATGATTTAAGGAGGATCAGGTTATTCACTCACCCGACCTGTTTCCTGGTCCTAGATGACCCCAGACCAACTTGCCAATTAACCAGCTTTGCGTGTTGTGGTTGTTAGCTCTGAGGAGCTTGTACCCCTCCCCCACCTTGGCCACTACTACTTGAGCCTACCTCCTGGTTCTCAGCAGGGGTGTAAAATCCAAGTTCTGCCTTAGCACCAGCCTAGACCCCTGTAGTCTCTCCCCTGCCCAGGGCTCAGCCCACTCACCAGACTGTGAGCTTAATTCCAGACAACACTGGTGCTTCAGCTGATTCAGAGGCTCTGGGGGTCTCCTTCTCTGGTGAGGTCTTCCTGAGACTGGATCTGTGGGGTTGGGCCCAACTCCTGTATCAGCACAGCAGCTCCCTCCTTCTGACCTTCCAAGCCCTTCTTGGTTAGAAGGTGATTTCAGCACATTCTTCTGTGAGTTTTCCTGCTCCAGGCATTTTCCTATGGCATTATTTGGATGATTTTTGGAGCGATCGGGTCATGAGTTCGGGAGCTCACTCCTGAGGCTGGATTTGTGATATTAGTTTTTATATCAAAGTACCATAGTATGAGGACATGAGATGGAGAGAAAAGAATATGAGCCTTTTCTTTTAGGAAGGAAAGAGAATGTCCTCAGGGCTCTCATGGGATGAGCCTGACTCAGATACCCTGTCTGATCAGGTTTAAGGCTAGGATGAAATTAAGCATTCCCAGGTCATTAAGCAGTTAAGAAACATTAGCCATAGCATAGAATTTGTTGTTTGTCCTTCATTTCTTGAAAAGGACCATGACATCAGGATAATGTTATAACTTGTAGTGAATTGGATTTAAGTGAGGCAGGGCTGTGCAAGGTCACCAACTTCACTCTTTCCTCCAGAGCCTCTGGGTCCAGTGGCAAGATATCTATCAGGACAACTGGAGATGGTCCCAGATGTTTGAAGCAATTGGGGTAAAGTGACTTGCCCAGGGTCACATAGCTAGTAAGTGTCTGAGGTGAGATTTGAACTCAGGTCCTCTCAGCTTCAAGGCCAGTGTTCTATTCACTGTGCCACCTAGCTGTCCCTCATAGCATAGAAAGGATACCTCACAAGGATACTACACAACTTAACATAGTTATATATGGCTCCTTTCTCCATTTGGAAACATCTGCTTATCAGGGCAGGGTGTGATGACTTGAGAAGTCTTGAGATCTTGGGATATCTGCCAAGTGTGAAACACCTCAACTCTAAATAGGTAGGCCTTTTAATGCCTTTCAGTGACCAGGAAGCCATGTCAATATTGTCAGATGCTACTAGAAGGATTTTTTCATGGGAGGTGGAGCTTGACCATTGTCCTCTATGTCACCCAAGACCTGGTTACAATTTTGCCACCTTTCAGAGAGATATATAACCTAACTTAAGTTGGGAGTGGGGATAGGGGTAACTCTGGTCCTGTTTCAGACTCTATATAGATAATAGTAACCAGATCTAGTTTGGGTGATAAATTTGGGTAGCATGAACCTCAGGAAGAGAGATTGCTTTGTAAAAGCAATACCTGGAGCAGCAGAACCCACAAGAGGATGGGCTGAGATTATTTTCCAGTCACAGATGGTTTGGAGGGTTGGCAGGAGGGGTCTGTTGTGCTGGAGCTGGAATGGAACCCAACCCTGAGGTCTCACTGACACAGATCCAACCCCAGGCAGGCTATGCCAGAGAAAGAGACCTCTGGTACCTCTGAATGGGCTGCAGTGCAGGCTTCTTCTGGAACTAAGCTCATAGTCTAGTGAGAGGGCTGAACAGTTGGCCATGGGGAGATTACAGGGGTCTGTTGGCTCTGAGGTAGAACTCGGTTGTTTTATCCCTGCTGGGAACCAGGAAGCAGCCTTGAGTGGAGGCGGCCCAGGTGGGAGAGGGGTGCAAGTTTGCCAGAGCTATCAACCTAGCAAAACAAAAATTTTGTTTTCTAGTTGAAAAACAAGTAGGCCTGGGTTATTTATAGACCAGAGCACAGGCTAGGCAAGTGAAGAACCTGCCACTCCTTAAATTGTAACATCATGGACCCCCTGAAGTCTTGGACAGTGCAGTGTGGAAGCAGTGCCCCACTTTAAGAAGGAGTTAAGAGTCAAGAAATAGGTGGGCAAGATGAGAAGACAGAGAAAGATGTAGACCATAGAAAGTTTCTTTAGTGACAAGGAAGATCAAGGTGCACCCTCAGGAGAGGATAGCAACATCAGGGCTCCTATATCCAAAGCTTCCAAGAAAAATATGAATTGGTCTCAGGCCATAGAGGCACTCAAAAAGGACTTTGAAGATAAAGTTAGAGAGGTAGAGGGAAAAATGGAAAGAGAAATGAAAGTGATATAGAAAAGTCATGAGAAAAAAGTCAACAGCTTGAAAAGCCAAATTGGCCAAATGGAAGAGCATGGGAAATGGAATTTCTACATTGATAGGGGTTCAGAATCACTGAATTGAGGAGATGAGAGTTTGCTAACCATTAAGCAATGTAGTCCAGGTAGAGTATAATTTGTTGGTGAAACCATGGGTGTGAATGAGATTGGCCAAGGCAAAGACAATAGAAGAGGGCCAAGGATACAACATTAGGAAACACCTTCTTAATGGGGCTAGGAAGAATATGAGAATCTGGAAAAACAGTCAATAGAGAAAGAGTAGAATTAGGGAAATGTAGTATCTCAGAAGCCACTGGAGGAATATCATGAAAGGTGGGGGTGCTTACCATTATCAAATGCTGTAGAGATTAAGGAATTTGAGAACTCCTCAAAGATCACTGGATTTGGTCATTGATGACCTTTTGAGATAGAAACTTCAACAGAGTAATGAAAATGGATGCCAGATTGAAAGGGATTAATGAGACAATAGGAAATGAAGTAGGACTAGACAGGAGAAGAGAGATGTAAATGTAGCTGAGTGCCATGGACAGATAAAGAGAAGTCTTTTAGGTTTGGGAAGACTTGAATATATTTGTAAAGAAGTAGGAAGGAGCTAGTGTCAAGGGAGAGACTGAAGTTGCATGAAAGAGAGGGAGACATTAATTGCTGGAGCAAGATCCTGGAGGATGCTGAAGTGGATGAGATCAGAGGAACAGGTAAAAAGACTAGTCTTAGCAGGGAGTCCTGTGATACCTTGTTTTCTAGAGGAAAGGAGAGGCTAAGTGGTTGAGAAATGTTGAGCAACAGGGAAAGGGAGATGATATCTCCTGTTGTTTTTAGTGAGGTCAAGTTATAGGTGAGGGGTAGAGTTTGATTTGTGACTTGGACAAAGGTAAAAAGATTTGAAACATTTGTTTGGGGGATAATATAAAGTATTGCTAAGAATAGCATAGAAGGATTGTCAAGTAGTGAGGACCCTGCTGAAGTTAAAAACCATACATGTGTAGTGGATAAAATCAGCTCAGTTTAAAATTTTCTCCCACTACACAGCAGTCTGGGAACAGAATCAGAGAAATCTGCCCCACCAGTGAGTTCGGGAGTTTTAGAGTCAGTTAGTTACCTGTGCTAAGTTCTGGGGATACAGAGAAAGGCTAAAGACAATCTCTTTTCTTTCTTTTTTTTTCTTCAGGGCAATGAGGTTTAAGTGACTTGCCCAGGGTCACACAGCTAGTAAGTGTCAAGTGTCTGAGGCCAGATATGAATTCAGGTCCTCCTGAAACCAGGGCTAGTGCTTTATCCACTGTGCCACCTAGCTGCCCCCAACAATCCCTTTTCTGAAGGACCTCACAATCTAGTGGGAGGGATGGCATGTAAAAACAGATTATCCAAATATTATCCAAGGTTGAAGAATAGCAGAAAATCATGGAAGTGAGGGATTCTAGTATGGTGATTAGGTAAACATTAAAGTGACAGTCAACAAACATTTATTAAGCACACCTACTTTGTGCCAGGCTCTGTTCCAGGCACTGGCAATATAAAGACAAAAGTGAAGCAGCCTTTCCCTTAAAGAAGCTTACTTATTACTTACTTACTTTTATGAAGATAACAATCATACACACACATAAGGATAATCAAAATATATACAAAGTAAATACATGGTAATTTTGAGGGTTGGGTGGGTGAAAAGGATAGTAGGACTGGGGGGTAGGTGGAAAATCAGAAAAGGCCTCATTTAGAATGTGGCATTTGAGCTGAGCTTTGTAGGGAACCACACATTCTAAAGGGCATGGGTTACTGCCTGAGCAAAGGCACAGAAGAGAGATGGGTTGTCATGTGTGAGGAATAGCAAGGACAGTTTGGCATGTATGAAAGGGGAGTAGTGTAAAATTAGCCTAGAATGGTAGATTGGAGCCATATTACAAAGGTGTTAGAATGTCAAATGGAGGTCCAAGGCTGAGCATGGAGACAACTAAAAGAGAGTAGGCTGCTAAGAGAAGAGGGAAAGATCAAGGGACTGGGCGTCATGATGAGGGTGAAGAACTGGTTCAGTGTGGGTGAGACAGTGGAAGAGGCATGTGGAAGAAGTTGGAGCTGAAAAGTGTTTTTCTGAAGTTCAGGAGTTGATGCTGTTCTGAGATGGTAAAATCCAAGGGACAGCCATGATGGTGTGTATTTGAAATGGGGTGCAAATGGTTTTTGGAGTTGAGGTGGAAAAATTAATTGTATAATGAGGATGTTAAAGGGAGGCATCAACATGGGATATTGAACAATAATACTCTACAGACCTTAAAGTGCTAAATAAATCCCAGCTGTCATTATCCTCATGATCTTCATTATTGTTATGGAAGAGAATTAGATAGAGAGCAGGATTTGGGAGCTAGGTGCTAAAGTCATTAAATAAATTGAGAGACCTGGTGGTTGATCTATTGATCGCAACAACACTGATAGAGAGCAGTGTAAATGGATTTTATAGACTTCAAAAGAGGAAAAAATAATGCAGAATGGAGGTAGAAGACTGTTATAGAAGTTACACTGGGGAACCAGGAGTGCCACAATTTCTCCTCTTTTCCCTGTGTTTGGAGGGATCATAGAATCATTGATCTAGAGCTCTAGGGATGTTAGAGGTCTAGTCTAAACCCTTCATTTTGCAATCCCCTTTTCAATTTTGACCCTATAGTTAATTAATTTAACTGTACACTGTTCTTTACTCTTGATTCCTTTGCTCCACTGTGTCCTGTTGCTGATCATGCCTTATCAGACTCCAACTCCACTATATGTCTCCTCTGTTTCTACTCACAAGCTATATAAAGTTTTGTTTGTTTTTGTTTTGTGGGGCAATGAGGGTTAAGTGACTTGCCCAGGGTCACACAGCTAGTGTCAAGTGTCTGAGGTCGGATTTGAACTCAGGTTCTCCTGAATCCAGGGCTTTATCCACTGTGCCACCTAGCTGCCTCCTAGATAAAGTTTTGAAATCATGTTGACTAGGTTTACTGCAAATTTGTTACATAACTTCTCTTAGGACCCCCACGGAAGTAAGCCAGCCCTTTTATTCCTTCCTCATTGAGCCCCTATCAGATTCCCACAGTGACTGTTCTAAATCTCTCTTCTTCTAAAGCCTTCCACACCACCCTCTTCTTCCACCATCTCTAGAGGGAATCTCACGTCTTTACTGAAAAAGAAAAAAAAAAGTGAAAACCCAGAAGTCATTCAAAATGAGTTTCCTGTTCCTTCCTACTATGTATTTCAAAACCCTTTGACCTTTTCCTCATTTCTTTCTTTAATGAAGAAGTGACTCATCTTCTAACCTCTTTATATCTACCTTTGAACTCCTCTCCTTTCCTCTGTTAAATTGTTTCCATAATCATGTGCCCCCTCCCACCACACCCACCAAACTTCTTTTTCTCTTTCTCTCTGTTTCTCTATCTCCTCCTTCCCTTGGGACTATAATAAATGTGCTTATTGCTAAGCATGACATTCTTTAAAAATTCAAACTTGATCCTAGGATCCCCTCAAGCTACTTTCATGTTTCTTTCCCCCCCTTTCTCTACCCAAAATTCTGGGAAAAAATTATGCTCTCTTATAGTTTGCCTTTTGACCTCATCAGTAAGCTGAAACTGCATTCTTTGTCACCAGTGAGCTCTTTTTCCCACCATAAGATTGTAGTTGTATTATTAGAGTGTTGATTGAGAAAATATATTACAAAAACTACTGTTCATTTCAATGACACCTCTAAACAAACTTGTATTTTATTAATCACAAGAATACCCATTCATTTGCCCTAATAATGAGAAAGTTCTTATGAGTTACAAGTATAATTTTCTCATGTAGGAATGTAGACAGTTTAACCTTTTAATATCCCTTATGATTTCTTTTTCCTGTTTGCCTTTTTATGCTTCTCTAGGGTCTTGTATTTGAAAGTCAAAATTTTCTATTCAGCTCAGGTCTTTTCATCACAAATGCCTGAAAGTCCCCTCTTTCATTGAATTCCCATTTTTATTTAGACAGAAGGCACAGGTGTGAGTTGAATATAAAGGGGATGATATCTTTAAAAAAATAAAATTAAGGGTTGAAAGGAATTCACTGGGGGAAAGGGAAAGGGAAAGGTGGAATGGGGTAAAGTATCTCACAAAGGAAGCAAGAAAAAGCTTAAGGAGTGGAGGGGAAGATGGAGGAGGTGCCAGGCAGTGATGAACCTTACTCTCATCAGAATTGACTCAAAGAGGGAATAACATACACATTCAATTGGGTATGGTAATCTATCTTAACCTGCAGGAAAGTTGGAGGGGAAGGGGATAAGGGGGGAGGGGTGAAAGAAAGGATGACAGATTGGGGGAGGAGGCAATCAGAAGCAGAACACTTTAGAGGAGGGATAGGGTGAAAGAAGATAGAAAATAGTGTAAATATCATGGGGAGGGAATAGGATGGAGGGAAACAGCAATAGTAATTGTGAAAAAAATTGATGCAGAGGCAAGAGCAATGTAAGATGATGATGAGGGGAGGAGGAGGATAAAATGTATGGGGCTTACTTAGCTTATTGTTGTTGCAGTAATCAACCTCATGGGTTTATTGTAAGGAAATCAATCTTTAAAGGACTGTATAAATGTAGTTTACTATAAAAAAAAGACAAGCATGATGCTATCAGAAAAACTTGGAAAGACTTACTTGAGCTGATGAAAAGTGAAGTGTACTGTAAACAAAGTAACAGCAATATTGTAAGATGATCTGCTGTGAATGACTTAGCTATTTTCAACAATAGAATGTTCCAAGACAATCCTGAAGGACTTATGAAAAATGCAATCCATATCCAGAGAAAGAACTGATGGTATCTGAATACAGATTGAAGCATTTTTTGTTAGGTCCTTTTTCTAAAGGTTTTTTTGTCTGTTTTCTTTCATAGCCTGACTTATGTGGAAATGTTTTGCATGACTACACATGTATAACTTATGTTGAATTGCTTGAGTTCTTGGTGGGGGGTAGGGAGGGAGGGAGGAAGAGAATTTGGAACACAAAGTTTTAAAAATCAATGTTATATACTTTGTATATACTTATAGGTACATGTTTTTTCCCCTTGATAGAATGTAAACTACTTAAGGGCAAAAAAGTTTTCATTTTTTGCTTTGTAACCTTAGCGCCTAACATATAGTAGTATATAATAAATGCTCATTGATTAATTAATGAGGAAACTGAGGTTCAGAGAGATTAAGTGACTTACTCAAGGTCACAAACATAGTAGTGAATAATAGAGTCAGTCACTGAGCAAAAGTCAGAATAAATATCTTCTGACTGAAGCCCAGGCTTTTGAAATCACCATATCACATTTTAGGAGTGACCAAAAGCCAGGCCTGAGCTAGACGTGATGCGGGCTTGTCTTCTGGAACAAAATGAAATATTTGTAGATCTTACAGTTAATAAAAGGATATTTTCTTAGCCTTAGCAGAGAAAGAATATTCAGTGAGGGCACTACATATTCTACTCCTGATTCTTGCCTCTGGCCATCCTCAAGTCTTCATTAGGATCAACTTTAAGCCTGGCATACTGTATGGGCAGTACATATTGCTCAAGTGTGGGAATGCTCATATCCCATCATTTCTCTGTTCTTTTATGGTAACCCCCATAATTATCTCAGGTGTCATGATAAATACAGTGTTGAATTTGGCCTTGACACCTGTTACCAATTATATTAGATTTTTTAATTTCTCATAATGGCATGAGGATAATTAGGCAGATGATGCAAAAAGTGATGAAACAAAGATAAAAATTATTTTTAATAATTAATATCGCAGCAATTGTCTTCTCAATTACCCTCCATAAGGGGGGGACTATAGTAATATTATAATTTTAAAGAATGGTTCAATTTTTGTTTTATTATATGTTTCATGTGTAACAACTAAGATTCTGAATTCCCTTAGACATGTTTTTGAGAACTTTCATTGTTTGATTTGATTATTGATAAAGCTATTTTAAAGTTGTGTTAAGCTCAATTTTGTAGGAAATTTTCCTGGCTGATTACCAGCATCTACACATCAACCCCTGAAAAGACTTCCATTCCATGACTACACCTAGAGGACATCTGAGAAAAGACTTTCAGAGACTTTAAATGAACAGTTTTGATTTGTTGGTTTTTTTCTCTTTCTGTTATAATATACACTGTTAAGGGCTAAAATTCTAGCTAAACTGTCTAAAATATCTAATGAGTGGTTGCCAATCAATTATAAGCTTTAGCAAGAGTTAGACTTTTAAGCATTTATTAAGGAGAATAAGAATTTGGTAAAGAGAGAGAAAAAGGCCTAGATTTCTATCTATTAAAGGGAGAGCACATTTCTAGCTCCCTTCTCCGCCAGCGTCCCCAGGAAAGAGAGCGAGACTGAGCGCCAGTCTCTTCCTTCCTCCTCCCACTAGCCCGCGTCACTTCCTGACTCTTGGTCTTGCCCTCAAAGACCTTCCCTTCATGGGCAGAACTCCTCTACAGTAAGTATCCAGCAGGTGGCGTTATTCCAATCGTTACAGTCCCCCCTGTTGTTCCTCAAGAAACAAAATGTTTCCTTGACGGAACAGTAAAAACAATATGATAACTATTGCTAACTAATAATATGTGAACAACAATATAGAAAAGGAAGAGAGGAAAGTTTTGTCCAGAGGGGCGATTTTTTTTGTCCTCATGAACCGACGCTTTGACATTAGTCTTGCAAAGGGAGGGCCTCTGCAGAGAATACATGTTACAGATGGTGTATATTATAACAGAAAGAGAAAAAAACCAACAAAAAGAACAAATCAAAACTGTTCATTTAAAGTCTCTGAAAGTCTTTTCTCAGATGTCCTCTAGGTGTAGTCGTGGAATGGAAGTCTTTTCAGGGGTTGATGTGTGGATGCTGGTAATCAGCCAGGAAAATTTCCTACAAAATTGAGCTTAACACAACTTTAAAATAGCTTTGTCAATAATCAAATCAAACAATGAAAGTTCTCAAAAACATGTCTAAGGGAATTCAGAATCTTAGTTGTTACACATGAAACATATAATAAAACAAAAATTGAACCATTCTTTAAAATTATAATATTACTATAGTCCCCCCCTTATGGAGGGTAATTGAGAAGACAATTGCTGCGATATTAATTATTAAAAATAATTTTTTATCTTTGTTTCATCACTTTTTGCATCATCTGCCTAATTATCCTCATGCCATTATGAGAAATTAAAAAATCTAATATAATTGGTAACAGGTGTCAAGGCCAAATTCAACACTGTATTTATCATGACACCTGAGATAATTATGGGGGTTACCATAAAAGAACAGAGAAATGATGGGATATGAGCATTCCCACACTTGAGCAATATGTACTGCCCATACAGTATGCCAGGCTTAAAATAGGTGGATGGAATATATGTCCATGCCACCGAACATATTGGAAGAAACTGAGTCAGACTTAATCAGATGCATGGGATTGAGATGTCCATGGCATCAGGCATATAGGAGGGAGCATAGAAGCCAGGTGTAGAAGTGAGATGGGTGGGATGAATACTTCCAGCCATCTGTACAATATTGTGGGGAAAAAGAGAATAAAATATTAAACCAAGAGAATCCAACCTCAACATTTGTCAAAAGCCGTTCCCTCGGCCATACCTTGACTTCATGCATGTCTCCCCTCATGTGACAGTTCAGTGTCTGCTCTTGCATGTATTCCTCTTGTGATTGGATGGCATCTTGGCCAACTGGCATCTGATAACTCAGAATAAAGGCAATTAATGTCTTAAATGATAAGTTCCCATAATCCAAGTCTCATATGGATTTAAAATTGAGGATAATAAATGATTGCAAAAAATGTGAATACATCTTGACTCAAAATATAATATATAATTATGCAACAATTTCAAACAATACCCTTTTTTTTACTTAGTATACAATTACTTTTGTGAAAAATCAGAACATACTTAAATACAAGTTAAAGCACAACAGAATCTCAAAGAACTTTTTTTTTTTTGAAAAAAGAAAACTTTTACAAATGTTCCCCTCTTTTTTTTTTTTTTTGGGAATATGCTTATCAAAAATAATACTTCTAGAATCAATTTACACTTGCCATGGCAACCAATTTGCCAGGGAAATGCTTTAAAGAGTTTGATCAAATAATCAGTTGAGGAAAAAAAAATAACAAAAACAAACAACTCAGAATATGGGAGCACAATACTCCTAGAATTAACATTGTATTATGAAATCAAAACCATGTTTCAAAATTAGATAGATGAATGAATAGAAGAAAATACACGTGGAATAATAAAAGACAATGAAATTCAAACTAGGGAAATCTAAATGAATATGAATTTAATATTAATAAGAGTACTATAAAATATAAACTTGATCACATGACTATAAAAAGCTTTTACAAATATTCTCCTTGTTTTAAAAACTAAGTATAAGACACAATCTCAAAAGCATGAAAATCTCTATGAAAATAAACCCATACCATTAATTTCAAAATGTATATATAATAGCATAGAAATCCTATGTAACCTCTGAACTGACATTAATACTCTGAGTGAATTCAGAACACTTTTGATTCCGATATCTAAAATCCCCAACACTCATATCAATACCTTGCTGCTTACTTCTACATTTCTCTAAAATATATACCCTTCCATGGCAAAAGAAGCAGAGTCTTGAACTATGTTGATGGTTGTCATTCTTATTCAGCTTAAGTTTTTCTTCTTTAACCCCTTTATATTGTCTGTCAGTCTTTTCACCATACAAATGCTTTATAAGATTACTAATTAAAGACAAAAGCAGGTTAGCAAAATTATGAACAAAACAAGCATATCTGGAATTTAAAGAGTTTTCTAAGATTGTCTCAAAAGCACAGCCAGGCCGGGGAAGGGCTGAGCCTGAAGCTGCAAATGCAGGTAGAAAAAGTTGAGCATGCGCATCAGATCTCTGGACTTCCCAGGCAGGGGAAGCTATGGGCTTGGCCATAGGAGGAGTAGAGGGTGGGGTCTGGGGAGGAGGGGAGGGACCAGCGCAATTTGAATCCGACTTGATTTTGAACTCAGGCCTAGATTCCTCTTCCCCCACTTTGCCTCCAGGTGCTAGGGGATTAAAAGCTTCTAGAGGGTGGGTCATTGCCTCCAGGCATGCAAAATTAGAGCAACAATTAGTGTTGGAACTGGGAAAAGCAGCAGGAATCTCTTCAGGTTTCTCTGAAAAAGCATGGTTGGGAGAGGGAGAGATATTTCCTCCTGTGAGTAAGTTACTGGCTCTTTTAACAAAAATAAAAAGAAAAATAGAAAATCCACAAAAACAAAGCATTAACATGATCTTATCTCCCATTTGTCTGGTTAAACAGACTAAAATCAAAAATAGGGTAATTAGGGAGTTTAAAAGGTCCATTTGAAAAAATTTAAAGGAAAACACAGCCAGTGCGCCAGTACTTAGCAATTTAAAGGGTAGGGGAAATTTCTTACCCAACCAGAAGATCAGAAGACTGAGGTTTAGCTTTCCTCTTCGTGGTCAGCCATCTGTTAAGGGCTAAAATTCTAGCTAAACTGTCTAAAATATCTAATGAGTGGTCGCCAATCAATTATAAGCTTTAGCAAGAGTTAGACTTTTAAGCATTTATTAAGGAGAATAAGAATTTGGTAAAGAGAGAGAAAAAGGCCTAGATTTCTATCTATTAAAGGGAGAGCACATTTCTAGCTCCCTTCTCCACCAGAGTCCAGAGGAAAAGAGAGCGAGACTGAGCGCCAGTCTCTTCCTTCCTCCTCCCACTAGCCCGCGTCACTTCCTGACTCCTGGTCTTGCCCTCAAAGACCTTCCCTTCATGGGCAGAACTCCTCTACAGTAAGTATCCAGCAGGTGGCGTTATTCCAATCGTTACACACCATCTGTAACATGTATTCTCTGCAGAGGCCCTCCCTTTGCAGGACTAATGTCAAAGCGTTGGTTCATGAGGACAAAAAAAAATCGCCCCTCTGGACAAAACTTTCCTCTCTTCCTTTTCTATATTGTTGTTCACATATTATTAGTTAGCAATAGTTATTATATTCTTTTTACTGTTCCGTCAAGGAAACATTTTGTTTCTTGAGGAACAACAGGGGGGACTGTAACGATTGGAATAACGCCACCTGCTGCATACTTACTGTAGAAGAGTTCTGCCCATGAAGGGAAGGTCTTTGAGGGCAAGACCAGGAGTCAGGAAGTGACGCGGGCTAGTGGGAGGAGGAAGGAAGAGACTGGCGCTCAGTCTTGGGCTCTTTCCTCTGGACTCTGGTGGAGAAGGGAGCTAAAAATGTGCTCTCCCTTTAATAGATAGAAATCTAGGCCTTTCTCTCTCTCTTTACCAAATTCTTATTCTCCTTAATAAATGCTTAAAAGTCTAACTCTTGCTAAAGCTTATTATTGATTGGCGACCACTCATTAGATATTTTAGACAGATTAGCTAGAATTTTAGCCCTTAACAGCAGGAAGCTATGTTGAATAACCTAAATTCCCACTGTATTTCTTTCCCAGAGTGCTATTCCTTATAATAAAGAATTTAAAAAGAAGAAAAAATTCAGCCAAACTAACCAATATATAGAAAAAGAGTCCTAGGCAAGCTCATCAGCAGGTGTTACTCTATTTTTACTTGGTTGAAGAAGTTAGCCAGTGGTCTTTATGGGACCTTACCTCATGGTTTATATCTTAAATTTGGTGATTTCCTCTATTCCTGTGTCTTAATGGTCATTTGTACATTAATAACTTCAAATTTTGTATCACCATTGCCGACCTCTCCTCAGAGCTTCAGTTCTGTATTTCTAAGTGCCAGTTGTTATCTCTACCAGAATGGTTGCTAACACCCCAAGTTGCACATATCCCAAATCAAAATCATTATCTCCTGTTATACCTTCTTACCATCACTTAAATTTTTTAAAATTATAATCCCCTTCTTTGCAATTACCTAGGCTTCTAACCTTAGATTCATTTTTTACTCTCTTACCACATACATACATTTTATTGCCTAGTTCTGTTGATTCTACCTGTGTGGATATATTAGTGGAGAGTAATCACCATAATGAGGAAATCAGAAACATAGAAAATTTCTTACTCTTTTTAAAATGAGGTATTTGTACTTAATAATCTTAAAGGCCTCTTAGCTGAAAAAACCTTGGCTTCTGACATTTGGTTGGGTTCTTGTGAGAAACCCCATTTAAAAATTTCTTAGACTCAGTGTTGGAGAAGTATCAACGGACTTTATTTACATTCGAGTCTGAATGAGCCAGCTTCCTAATGGAAATGACTTCGAGTGTGCCACGGGGAGCCCTTTTATCTCTTAACTCGGCTGGCCCCACCCTTTTTCCTCAGTTAGAATCTTCCTGGCAAGACACTGGTGCCAAACACTAGCCAATTAGAATGCAATATAGTCAAAGGGGCAGCCCTCTAAACTCCTCCCCACATGACCAGCCTTGGATCTCTCTCTCATCATGTGATCCTGATTGCTGGGGAAAGGGGGAGGAAAGGAGCCATTAGTAAGCACCCATCTCCCAGCTGAAATTCACCTCCCAGACATTAATTGTTCCCCAGACTACTTAGATCAGCTTTTGAGGGGGGGCCCATATTTTCCCACAGTTCTTAAGTTCCCATAAGTGTTTGAACTTCCATGCTTAGTACAAAATGGTAAGAAAAGATAGATTTATCTACAAAAATGAAAAACAAAGCCAAACCCTGGGAAATTTGTGAAAAGAAATGTCATAAGAAATAATTCTTTATCTTATTGTGCCTCTAGGAATGGCTACTAATAGTTGTATTTGGTTTTTGTTTTTTTCAATTTGTTGATTGAATTTGTGACTATATTATAACCTTGGTAACAAAAGAATGTTTTCAGTTTTTTGCATATCAAAAAACCTGCTTTGGCTTTTGAGTGGGGATGCATTTCATATAATAGATTACTCTGAAAATGAATTTTTCCCAAACTTGTTGACCTGAATTCAAACTCCAGCTTTGTCACTTACTGTGTGTGTGACCTTGGTTAAGTCACTTAACTTTTCTGGGGCTCAGTTCCTTCATTTTACAAATGAGAAGTTTGATTTTTAGATCTTTGTCCTGTGAACTAAGTTTTATTGCTGTGTGTAGGCATATAATATCATTAATTTTTTTGTAATTTAAGGATCTGGTCAATGCTTTAGTAGTATTATTTATTTATTTTTATTTTTAGTGAGGCAGTTGGGGTTAAGTGACTTGCCTAAGGTCACACAGCTAGTGTTACGTGTCTGAGGCCGGATTTGAACTCAGATCCTCCTGACTCCAGGGCCAGTGCTCTATCCACTGTGCCACCTAGCTGCCCCTTAGTAGTATTTTTGAGTTGTGGCCAAGAGACAAGTCATCACTTGGACAACTTTCTGGCCTCTCCAGCATTAACCAATGAGCTTCTCCAAATTTATCTAGTTAATCCTCAGAGGATAAACATAAAGCTAGTCCCTGGATATAGATTTTGAGAATTCAGAGTCCCCTCCATAACACACTAAGGAAGACTTTGGTCAAGAAATAACCCACATTTACAAAACACTTAAATATTTTGTAGTAGTTTGCTAGTAATATGTTTTGTAATAGTAGCTAATAATATGTTCAATGCATTATTTCATTTGATCAGAGGCTCAGTAAACATTTATTATACATCTTCTATCACTGTGCTAAATTCTGGGTATACAAATACAGGTACAGAGCTGACCCTGCTCTTGAATCTCAGAATCCTTTTCTTCAAACCTGATCTCTAGTGCCACTTAGAAGCCCTTCTGATCACCCTTGTTTTCCTTTTTTTTTTTTTTTTTTTGGTTTGGGCAAGGAGGGTTAAGTGACTTGCTCAGGGTCACACAGGTAGCATCAAGTGTTTGAGTTTAGATTTGAACTCAGGTCCTCCTAAATCCAGGGCTGCCACCTAGCTGCTCCCTACCTTTTACCTTTTACCTCAAATTATCCTGTATTTGTGTTACATTCTGCATTCCCCAGTAGAATATAAGCTATTTTTACTTTTTTTGTCCTTGTATACCTAGAATAGTACTACTAGTATTAGTAGGTCAAAGAATATACAGTTTTATAGCCCTTTGGACATAGTTTCAAATTATTATCCAGAATGGTTGGACCAATTCACAACTCTACAAACAGTTTATTAGTGTACCTATTTTCCCACATCCCCTCAAGCACTTGTCATTTTTAAAAAAATTTTTTTTTATGTATAAGGTATTTTATTTTTCCGTTACATGTAAAGATAGTTCTCAACTTTTGTTTATACAAGCTTTACAATTTCAGATTTTTCTCCCTCCCTCCCCTCCCTCCCCCCCTCCCCTAGACAACAGGTAATCTTATATAGGTTATATCTATATATCTATATCTATATACATATACATATATATACATACACACACACACATATATATATATATGTATATATATACATAATAACATTAGTCCTATTTCTGCATTAATCCTGTTACAAGAGAAAAAATCAGAGCAGTGATGCAAAACCTCAAAATAGGAAAAAAAACACAACAGCACCCAAAACAAAAGAAATAGTACAGTTCAATCAGCATCTATACTCCACAGTTTTTTTTTTTTTCTTGGATTTGGAGATCCTCTTCTATCATGAGTTCCCTGGAACTCTTCTGTACCATTGCATTGGTGAGAAGAATACAGTCCATCACAGTAGGTCAACACTCAATGTTGATGATACTGTGTACAATGTTCTTCTGGTTCTGCTCATCTCACTCATCATCAGCTCAGGTAAGACCCTTCAGGTTTCTCTGAACTCCTCCTGCTCATCGTTTCTTACAGCACAATAGTATTCCATTGTATTCATATACCACAACTTGTCCAGCCATTCCCCAATTGATGGGCACCCCCTCAACTTCCAATTCCTTGCTACCACGTAAAGAGCAGCTGTAAATATTTTTGTACATATGGGTCCCTTTCCCCCTTCCATGATTTCTTTGGGAAAAAGACCTAAAAGTGGAATTGCTGGGTCAAAGCGTATGCACAGCTTTATTGCCCTTTGGGCATAATTCCAAATAAGCACTTGTCATTTTTGATAGGTTTGCAGAAGTCTTTGATACCAGACTGGAGGCCTGTCTAGAGTCTACATGTGCAGCAATGACGACAGCAGCATTAGCAATACCTTCAGGAACTCTCAGCCCAGAGACATGAGGGGGTTGGACAACTGGTCAGAAAGAGATTACATGGGACCCTTTTTTAGCATTGGATTCAGCTGACAAAGATTGGCAACTCTGTTGTCCATATGCACTTCTGGGTTCTAGGGCAGAGAGGATCCAAAAACTTAAGGAAGAAAATAACTCGTTGAAAACTAGATTTGGGCAAGGGGATGCTAATGATGTTATAAGACACCAAGAAATAATAAAACAGAATCAAAATAATGAAAAAAATAGAAGAGAATGTGAAAAATCCTATTAGAAAAACAACTGATCTGGAGAATAGGTCAAGGAGAGACAATATAAAAACTACCTGAAAGTTGTGACCTGCAAGTTATGACCAAAAAAAGTCTTGATACAACAGTATAAGAAATAATTAAGGAGGGGGCAGCTAGGTGGCGCATTGGAGTCAGGAATACCTGAGTTCAAATCAGGTCTCAGACACTTAACACTTACTAGCTGTGTGACCTTGGGCAAGTCACTTAACCCTAATTGCCTCACTTAAAAAAAAAAAAGAAAGAATTAAGGAAAATTGTCCTGAAGTTTTAGAATGTGAGGGTAAAGTATAATAGGAAAAATCTACCAATCACCATGCTGTAGGGATGGATTTAATTGATTGTGAGCCTTTGATGTGAAGCCCTTAGCAAAAGTGGGACTGCGTGTCCTATATTTTAAGGCATACATGCAGAGATGTTTTTGCAAGTTTCTGTACCCAGTTTTCTAGGGCCTAAAAAATAAGTAGCACGTGTCATTACAAAATGTATTCATAAGGACAGTCATATAAATATTACAATACTGACTAGAACAAGGGTGCTATAGTATGCTTTGTAAACCATGCATTGGTAATACAACCCATTAAGTCTATAACAGTGACTGAGAATTATCAAGTTCACAAGTATATCACTATAACATAAGACTCAGTTTCCCAAGTTTTATTAGAAGACTGGTGGCCACAGAGAGAATCACCCAAAGGAGATAGGTGTCTTCGATAGGGAAAGGAAAAATTGTTATATTTATAGTAAGAAAAAGTAGGTTATCTCCTCATTATCTTAATGTTCTTAAGGAGGTACCTGGGAGGTTCATATCCTAATTTGGAATTCTGGGGTTCCTAAGAAAACCCCTGAGATGGGTGCTTTTTTCCCAAGGGGTGTGTTTTTGGGGTTTAAATGTAATAAGGTGAATCTAAGGACACATTTGGTATTCTCTATACATGCTCATAAAGACATACTTAAACTTGTCAGACCCAGAGAGTTTTTCTGTTTATGATATCTCTTTACTTTAAGATCTGGTTTCTAGCTACAGTTTCTGTTTCCTGTCATCTAGGAATATTAATGGCTATTAATGGTTAATGGTCCCTGGTTACCTTCCCTAAGCTTCTGTTGATAGTGTTGGTTGGTAATAACCCTCTGGTTACTCAAGTATTAGTTTCTCTATTTAACTACTATTCGTAACTCAAGTCTTAGGTTATCTGTTAACCCTTTTAGCCTCCTCCATCAACCACTTGAAAGAGATCCCAGGATGAAAACTTACAGGAATATCAAAGTCATGTTCAAAAGCATCCAGGTTAAGGAGAAAATAACGTAAGCAACAAGACAAAAAAACCTAATTTAAATACTGAGGAGCTACAATCAATATTACACAAGACATAACAGCTTCTGCATTAAAAGACTGTAGATCTTAGGACATAATATTGAAGAACAAAAAACCTGGAGTTAGGACTAAAAATAACTTATCCAGCAAAGTTGAATATAATTCTGAACAACAACAGCAAAATGGATGTTTAATGAACTGAAAGTCTTTCAGGTATTTGTGGCAAAAAGACCAGAACTCAGTGGAAAATTTGACATAGAAGATTCAGGAGAAACATAAGGTAAACCTTAAAGACCAATTATAAGGAACTAAATAAGACCAAACTATTTCTTATATGTGAAAGTATTATCAGTACTCTTTTGATTGTCATCATTACTTGGGTAATTTGAAACTTGGACTGAGTTGGATAAGATGGGTTGATTTAAAAACCAAAACTGGGTAAGGAGAAGTAAAAAGGAACAATTATCTCATACAAATGAGGGGCATGAAATGAAGAATTGATATAGAAGAAGCTAGTGGGGATGGAAGGCTGGTGGTGATGGAACCTTACTCTCATCAGAACTGGGTTAAAAAGGAAACACATATACAGTTAGAAGGCCATAAAAATCTCCTAAATGTATAAAGTAATAAGAGGCTGAGGGGATAGGATTAGGGAAGGACTTTTATAAGGATGTGTAACTTAAGAATTAGAAGGGTGGGGGGAGAGGGTAAGGGAGGACCTTTTTTTTTTGGATTTTATTTCATTTTATTTTTTAAATTATAAAAGTATTTTATTATTTTCCAGTTACATGTAGAGATAGTTTTCAACATTTGTTTTTATAAGATTTCTAGTTTCAAATTTTTCTCCCTCCCTCCCAAAGACAGCAACTAATCTGATATAGATTATATATGTACAATCACATTAAACATGTTTCTGCATTAGTCTTGCTCTGAAAGAAGAATCAAAGCAAAAAGGAAAAACCTCAAAAAAAGAAAAACAACAGCACGAAAACAAAAGAAATAGTATGGTTCAATATGCATCCATATTCCACAGTTCTTTTTTTTTCTGGATTTGGAGAGCATTTTCCATCATGAGTCCTTTGGAACTATCTTTGTACCATTGTATTGCTGAGAAGAGTCAAGTCTATCATAGCTGATCAACACATAATGTTGATGATACTGTGTACAATGTTCTCCTGGTTCTGCTCATCTCATTCATCATCAGTTCATGCAAGTCCTTCCAGGTTTCTCTGAATTCCTCCTGCTCATCGTTTCTTACAGCACAATAGTATTCTGTTACATTCATATACCACAACTTGTTCAGCCATTCCCCAATTGATGGGCAACCCCTCAATTTCCAATTCCTTGCCACTAGAAAAAGAGCAGCTGTAAATATTTTTGTACATGTGAGTCCTTTTCCCTTTTTTATGTTCTCTTTGGGAAAAAGACCTAGTAGTGGTATTTCTGGGTCAGCTTTATGTGCACAGCTTTTATAGCCCTTTGGGCATAGTTCCAAATTGCTCTCTGGAATGATTGGATAATTTCACAGCTCCACCAACAATGCATTAGTGTTCCAATTTTTCCACAGCTTCTCCAACATTTATTATTTTCCTTTTTTGTCATATTAGCCAATCTGATAGGTGTCAGGTGGTACCTCAGAGTTGTTTTAATTTGCATTTCTCTAATCAATAGTGATTTAGAGCATTTTTTCATATGACAATAGATAGCTTTGATTTCTTCATCAGAAAACTGCCTGTTCATATCCTTTGACCATTTCTCAATTGGGGAATGACTTGGATTCTTATAAATTTGATTTAGTTCCCAATGTATTTTAGAAATGAGGCCTTTCAGGGGCAGCTAGGTGGCGCAGTGGATAAAGCACTGGCCTTGGATTCAGGAGGACCAGAGTTCAAACCCAACCTCAGACACTTGACATTTACTAGCTGTATGACCCTGGGCAAGTCACTTAACCCTCATTGCCCTGCAAAAAACAAAATAAAACAAAACAAAAAACCTTAGGGGGCAGCTAGGTGGCGCAGTGGATAGAACACCAGCCCTGGAATCAGGAGTACCTGAATTCAAATCCGGCCTCAGACACTTGACACTTACTAGCTGTGTGACCCTGGGCAAGTCACTTAACCCCAACTGCCCCCCCCCTCACACACACACACACACACACACACACACACACACACACACACACACATGAAAAGAAATGAAGCCTTTATCAGAAATACTGTCTATAAAAATTGTTTCCCAGCTTTCTGTCTTAAGGAAGGGATTCTTTTGTTTTTTTGCAGGCAATGGGGGTTAAGTGACTTGCCTAGGGTCACACAGCTAGTAAGGGTCAAGGGTCTGAGGCTGGATTTGAACTCAGGTCCTCCTGAATCCAGGGCTGGTGCTTTATTCACTGCGCCATCTAGCTGCCCCAGTCCTATTTTTTTTTTTTTTACAGGGCAATGAGGGTTGTGACTTGCCCAGGGTCACACAGCTAGTAAGTGTCAAGTGTCTGAGGCCAGATTTGAACTCGGGTCCTCCTGAATCCAGGGCTGGTGCTTTATCTACTGCGCCACCTAGCTGCCCCCAAGGAAGGGATTCTTAAAGGAGTAAGTAGATTGGTTAGAATTAAATTATATGTGTAAGGAAGGTTAGGATAAATGGTGACAAGAATAAATAGTGAGAAAAATTAGGATGTAGGGAAATATACAACTAGTAATTATAATGGAAATGGATTGCAGGATGAATTAAAAATCAGAATCCAACAATATAAAGAGCTGGAGTAGAATTTATTATGCTTCAGATGATGTAAAAAAAAAAAAAGCAGGGGTAGCAGTCAGGATCTCAGACAAAATTAAAGCTAAAATAGATTAACTGTGTGTCACCAATATTATTCAGTATTGTTTTTGAAATGCAAGCATTAGCAATAAGAGAAGAAGAAATTGAAGGAATAAGAATGGGACATAAAGTAATAAATTATCTCTTTTTGGGGATGATATGATGATACCTTTGGGAAATCCTAAAGATTCAACTAAAAACTAGTTGAAACAATAATTTTAGCAAAGTAGAAGGATGTAAAATAAACCCATATAAATCATCAGCATTTTTATATATAATAAAACCTTCCAAGAAGAGATAGCAAGAGATCCCTATTAAACTTTATTTTTCTTGTTTCTTAAAAATATGGCTAATATAGAAATATGTTATGCATAATTTTTTTAAAAAGCAAAAAAGTATGTTTCTTTGGGTGGATCAAGCTAAAGCTTCAACTGAACCCACATATCTTGCTCTTTGGCTTTCTTTTTTTTCTTGATCATTTTCCTTCATACACTTCAAGAAGCTATTTATGCTCTTATGTGTACAATTATGCACATTAATTCTCTTGTCTAGAATCTTTAATCTTTTTATTTACAACAATGCCCATAGCATGCTAAGTTGTACTTATATACCTGCGAAAGGCCTTAGTTTAAAATGCATCTGGGACCATCTCCAGTTGTCCCGATATGTATCTTGCCACTGGACCCAGATGGCTTCAGAAGAGAGAGTGAGGCTGGTGACTTTGCATGACCCTTCCTCACTTAAATCCAATTCATTGCATCACCTCCCTAATGCCATGGTCCTCTTTGAGAACAAAAGACAACAATCTTTGATATCTGCAATATCGCTTTTTGGGTAAATTTTCATATAGTTGTTCAAAGAACAATTCCATAATTGTAAAAGTCCCTAGAAAATAATATAGCATGTTCCTGCAGATGGTGGTATTTGCCAAAAGGTAATACCAGTTCTAGTAAGGCACCTTTCTTGATTAAGAAAATGACCCCAGTGGTGCTGATCAGTTCTAAAAATCAGTAAAAAACGAGAGGATGCTAAGTGATGGCCTCGGTTTTTCCATTATTTATAGGAAAAAGGGAGGCATAGAACCAAAGTTGTATGTAATGAGGTAATTTGTGACCAAGAGAGCCTTCTGCATTCATCTGAATATAGAAGCTGCCCTTTCCCTCTCAAAATTGGCTTGTATAAAATTAGGTATGTCCTATATCATTCATCATTCATTTATTTGCTGTATACCTAAATATTTTCTTTTGAAAAAGAATTCATTTTCAGGACTGTAGCCTGTTTTTGAAACAATATATTATTTGACATGTGAATTGTTATTGTTATTGTCAATTATTATTGTTTGTGACCTGATCAATGATTAAAATACCATTGAAACTTAAAACTGAGTAGCAAGTAGACCCTTTTCTCAGAGCTTTAAAGGAATTATGACAGTTTGTTCTTCTCTTGAGTATTTAGTGAAAATTGTTTTCTCTAGAATTGCTTTCTCTGTTAATAACTTCTTTTTTTTTTTTAAGTGAGGCAATTGGGGTTAAGTGACTTGCCCAGGGTCACACAGCTAGTACTTGTTAAGTGTCTGAAGCTGGATTTGAACGCAGGTACTCCTGACTCCAGGGCCAGTGCTTTATCCACTGCGCCAACTAGCTGTCCTTTGTTAATAATTTTTTAATTGCTAAATCTAATGTGTGTTTTTTTCTTAGCCTTCATTCTTAGTGACCTTTGTGCTGCTTTTAACACTGCTGACCACATCTTCCTTTTGGATGTGCTCTACTCTTTCAACTTTTGTGATATCATTCCTCTCTTGGTTCTCCTTGCCTGACCACTCCTCATTCTTCTTTGTTGGATCATCATCCAACTTTTGTCCCCCTTGCCCTCACGGCTATATTCTGAGCCTTCTTTTCTTGGACTGTCACACAGATAACTCCCAAATTGATGTATTTGATTTTACTGTCTCTGCAGAACTCCAGTTCAAAGTACTATAGAAATAAACTCTACATTACCAACTACTATTGGACATTTCCCCAGATGTATAGTTGTCATCTAAAAGACCATATGTAAAAAAATGACATGTTTTCTTCCAACTACTACCCTAATCTTGTCTTTCCTGGTTCTTTTGGAGGTACTATTATCCTTCCATTTGCCCAAGTTTACCATCAGACGTTTATCCTTGACTCTACCCTCTTTCTCTTCTAGCTTCCTCAAATTTTCTTGCATTTGTTTATCTGTATACTTATTGCAGTGGTCCCCAAACTTCTTTTGCTCATCGAACAGTCAATGTTTTGAGGAATTATGGAGCATCGAATGTTTAAGTTTGTTGCACTATGGGAAAAGAGTTGAGACTACACATTTTCCTTGCAATTAAGAGCAATAATTTTTGTTGAGTTCTTTGTGAGTTGGAGTCTGATGTTTTGATGTTAGTGTGTGCATGTAGTAGGCAGTTTTTACTTTTCAAGTACTACTGTGTTTGCATTCTATATATGCTGGCTAAGTAAAGTTTATATTAAATGAAATTATAAATTTTCTTTTATCTTAAACAAGACAACATCCAAAATTTTTTCAGCACACTCTTTGAAAATCTTTTATTATTCATTTATTTTCCCCCTTTCCACCTCTCTTCCTCCCTTCAACTACAATCTAATCTCCTTAAGGTGAGAGATTGTTTTGGTTTTTTTTGTATCCTTAGTCCTGGCACATACATATTAGGTACCTAAGAAATATTTGTTGAATTGAATTTTACTTTGTTAAAATATATATATGTGTGTCTGTATATTTTTAATTTTCTCCTTTTCAGAGCAGGATGTAAATAGTTTGATTATTGGCTGATTGGTTTTTGTTGCACGTTTAGTTCATTAAAAGTAATAATTTTATTATATTTAAATGCTTACATGGAAATGCGATCTTATTAATTGGGGAGGTTCCCTCTGGTGTGCAGATTGCAACACATCCATGTCTGCCCATCTTGTACAACTCCTATTGATATCTTCCCAAAAATCCACCAGATGATTAGAACTAAATAATATGATAAGGAATGAAATAGATTATATTTTAACAGACAGGAAAAAATGTGTTACTGATGTCATAGTTACTCCCAAGTAAGCTGTATATAGTCAGACCATGATCTTAATGAATTAAGATTGGAATTAATTTTTAAAAAGAAAGAAAAAATGATATACAAAAACATATGGTATATAATTGAAGCATCTTAGCACTTGACTTTATAAAATAATTGAAAATAAAAAATGGGAAAGAGCAATAGAAATTACATTGGCACTAATTATAATCTATCTAGGAGTTTAGCCCCAGTGTAAAAGAATCTAAAAAGCACTTTAATCAAGAAGCATCAGGCTTACTGGCTGTGAAAAGCAACATTGGGTTGCTTATAGCAACACTACAAATCTTATTTAAAAGAATGTTGAACAGTTTTTAAAATATCATATCAAAAACAAAAGCTTTGCAAGATTTCTTTAAATTGATTTTACCTTCCATTGCTTTCCGTTTTGTGAAATAATATCACAACTCCCTAACACTTAGTCCTGGCAGAACAGTTGCTGATCTGTGTTGGTATAGACAGTTTCCTTACTCCCTGTACTGCTCACATCCTAGGTCCCATCCCCTGCAAAAATTGTTCATATTTTTTATAGTCATTTAAGATGTATATTATACCTTTTATACATGAAATGAATCCCCAAGATCAGAATTAGGACTTATAGGTGAAAACTGCAGAAGTGAATATTTCAGCTTGATATAAGGAAAACCTTACGGTTTAGAGCTGTAAAAAAGAGCAGTGGACTCTTCATTGTAAAGTGAGGGGGTTGGACTCAATGGACTGGGTCAAAATCTGTGATCATATGGTCGCTTGATCGATTTCTTGACTGTACCTTTGAAATACTGTGAAATATAAATTACTTTTCTGTAAATATGATTGAAATTGTGTACTTTTTTTGTACTTTTTTTTTCTTAATCAGACATTTTCTTTCTTTCTTTCTTTCTTTTTTTTAGTGAGGCAATTGGGGTTAAGTGACTTGCCCAGGGTCACACAGCTAGTAAGTGTTAAGTGTCTCAGGTCAAATTTGAACTCGGGTACTCCTGACTCCAGGGCCGGTGCTCTATCCACAGCGCCACCTAGCTGCCCCTTAATCAGACATTTTCAACTCACCTAAATGTATTACACTTGGAGACAGAATTATTGGTTTTGAGTTTACTTTTTTGCTGTATTAGTTATTTGCCATTGAGCAAACTCACTTTTATCATCTGTAGCAACATGTGTACTACAACGTATCTCTCAGGGTTGATGAAAGAACATGATAAAACAATGTTTTATTACTGTAAAATGCTTTGTAAATGGATTTTGATTACGGTTTTCAGCATTATATTTGGTGTTCCATTAGGAAAATTTTATAGCATTTTTTTTCTGTTTTATTCCCCAGGGTTCCTTGAACATCAAAGCAAACATTTTCTTGTCTGAAGATAATTGCCATTAATCTTTACCATGGCCTCTGGGACTGAGTCAGTTATATTTAAAGAGTTTTGCCCTTTATACTATCTCCTCAATGCCATTCCAACTAAGATCCAAAAGGGATTCCGTTCTATCGTGGTTTACCTCACAGCACTTGACACCAATGAGGACTATATTGCAGTGGGCAGCAGCATTGGGATGCTCTATCTTTACTGTAGACAGTTAAATCAGATGAAAAAATACAATTTTGAGGTAAGTGGTAGTTTGTTCTTCAACACAGGGCTGCATTAAATAAAATCATATGACTTAATGGGAAAATCAATTAGTGACTATCTGAATATCTCAAAAAGTCAGATCCTCCCTTGTAGAAAATGGTGATGTGCATATTTCATAAAAGGGTAAGTACTGGAACCAGTTCAGTGGCTTGTTTAATTTTCATTTTATATCTGAGTCTTCTTAATACGTCTTTTAAAAGATTTCTAAATTATTAAGTATTTGGTTATTTTGGCAGTTCAGAGTGAAGATTAATCTTTAGCCCACCAACATGGGCCATTTATGTGTATGTTACAAAAACCACTGCTGCATTGATTCAGTTTTGTCAGCTTGTAACAGAAAAACTGCCTCCCTGCCGAAAAAGCCAGAAAAGCCAGCCATTTATGGGGTTTCATTGCTTTCCTAGAAGTCACTGGTCATAATCTGTAAAACTTCTGGTCTTATCTTTCTTTCTTTCTTTCTTTCTTTCTTTCTTTCTTTCTTTCTTTCTTTCTTTCTTTCTTTTTTAGTGAGGCAATTGGGGTTAAGTGACTTGCCCAGGGTCACACAGCTAGTAACTGTTAAGTGTCTGAGGCCGGATTTGAACTCAGATACTCCTGACTTCAGGGCCGGTGCTCTATCCACTGTGCCACCTAGCTGCCCCATTCATCACTTCTTTATGTAATTTTTACTCATTTTAGGGTTAAGTATTAATTTAAATTTGCAGGACTATAGAATGTCAAAGGTGAAGGGAACATAGACTGTCAGAGGTAGTTGAAATCTCAGAATCATAGAACCACAAGATGTTAGAATTTTAAAATATCTTAAAAATTTAGCCCAGTTTCTTTTTTCATTTTTTTAAAGGCGGTGGGAGGTGGGAAGAAAATAGATTGTTGTTAGCTGAATAAATAAAATGAGTAAATGAAAGAAGTCTAACTCAAGTACTTAATTTTATTTTTGAGAAAACTGAGGCCTATAAAGGCAAAGAGAGTTGTCAAAGGTCACATTAGTGGGTTAGTAATTCAGATCAGAGGACTTTTTTTTGTTAACAAACTGGTAAATTATAAATTTTCCTTTTTAGGGAAAATCTATGTTTATTGAATGACTTCAACCTTAATATGTTCCAAAGAAATGGAATTTTACTGTTAAGCAAACTTAACACATTTAAAAACTTAATTTGCAACATTTGTGTTCTTAGGAATCCATTAAAAAAAAAAACCTAAAAATTTTTCAAGTTTTAAAAGTTTTTTATTTTCTGATTACTTCTTCTTTTTTTGTTTTTTGGTGAGGCAATTGGGGTTAAGTGCCTTGCCCAGGGTCACACAGCTATCAAGTATCAAGTGTCTGAGGCCGGATATGAACTCAGGTCCTCCTGAATCCAGGGCCAGTGCTGGTTCTACTGCGCCACCTAGCTGCCCCTCTGAATACTTTTTAAAGCAGAATATGAATAGAAATGCATTTTCAAGAATTGTATATATATATTTTTTAAGCATAATAGGGGAAAAAAAGCATAGCAAGGAGTGAAAAGACTTCTAAACTGGAAGACAGGAAACCTGAATTTTAATGCCACTTTTACTATTAGCTTATTCTTTGCCCTTGGGAAAGTCATTTTCTCTTTCTATATTCCTGTTGTCTCATTTGTGAAATGAGGCTAGACTTCTCTGGGACCCCTTCCAGCTCTGAAAGTCTTATCTATCATTTATGAAGATAAATATATATTTTTGAAAATCCAAACATGTCTTTCAGTAGAGAATGAAGTAAACTTTTTTTTTTTGAGGGGCAATGGGGGTTAAGTGACTTGCCCAGGGTCACACAGCTAGCAAGTGTCAAGTGTCTGAGGCCGTATTTGAACTCAGGTACTCCTGACTCCAGGTCGGGTGCTTATCCACTGCGCCACCTAGCCGCCCCACTTAGTAAACTTTTTAAAATTAAAATAAAAAAAAAATTAACATGAATATTTTCTCTCTTACCCCTCTTCCTTTTGTTTGGGGGTAATTAACATAGAAAAAGGTAAAATTTTGAATTTTCAGTGAAAAATAGTTGATTAAAAATACTAGCTTACCTTTATACAATGGTGTACAGAATGCTTTTAAAAATACAGCTCAAGAAGGCAGCTAGGTGGTGCAGTGGATAAAGCACTGGCCCTGGATTCAGGAGAACCTGAATTGAAATCCAGCCTCAGCCACTTGACACTTACTAGATGTATGACCCTGGGCAAGTCACTTAACTCTCATTGCCCCACCCCCAAAAATGAAAAGAAAAAAATATATAGCTCAAGTTGTGACTCCCTTGCTTAGAGTCACATAGCTGGTAATTTAACAGAGGCTGAATTTGAATTCGAGTTTCTAAAGTCCTAAATTCAGCAAACATTTAATTCGTTGTTTTTTTCTTGGTCATGATACCTCCCTGCCACACTTTCATCTGTTTGCTATACATAAATATAATGATCATTCAAATATTATGATCACAATACTAACTAAGCATATGTGTATATAAAAAAGGTATAGTCTTGCTCACTAGGAATTCAGCAATAATTTATTATGTTTCTGTTGTATGCAGAATACCACACTGGGCAAAAGAGACTAAATACAACTCTTGTTCTCATGGTGCTTACTCATAATGGAAAAAATATGTCATATATTTAGCATATATATGTGTGTATATGTATGTGTATGTATGTATAAAACCATAACACAGTTTTATATTTGTGTGTGTGTAATTGTAACACAGATGGGAAGTATGACTTTTTTTTTTTGCAGGGCAGTTGGGGTTAAGTGACTTGCCCAGGGTCACACAGCTAGTAAGTGATAAGTGTCTGAGGCCGAATCTGAACTCAGGTCCTCCTGAATCCAGGGCTGATGCTCTATCCACTGCACCACTCAGCTGCCCCGACTTTTGTTTTTTTTTTAATTTGCAAAGTGAATGGACTATAACTAGATGATCTTTAAGATCTCTTCCAGCTTCAGGGTTATATAGTTGGCACAGTGGAGAGAGTGTTAGACCTAGTGGGTACAGTTAAGAACAACTGACACTTACTAGCTGTTTGACTCTGTGCAAGCTACTTAACTGCTACCAGTCTCAGTTTCCTTAACTGTAAAATGGGGATAATAATAGTACCTACTGCACAGAGCTGTTGCGAAGGACAAATGAGTTTCTAATACTTGTAAAGTGCTTTGCGAACCCTGCCTGAAGTGCTATATATAAATGTTCTTGATTATTATTAAGTCTGTTATTAAACTAGTATAAATTGCATCATAGTGAAACCTGCTGCTATGTTGATCGTTTTTACTTACTTTTTAGTTTTAAAATGCTTAGACAAGGGCAGTTTCCCTAGTTTGACAGGTTTGTTTTTACTTCATTAGGGGAAAACTGAATCTATAACAGTTGTTAAACTCTTAAGCTGCTTTGATGATCTTGTGGCAGCTGGCACAGCCTCAGGAAGGGTGGCAGTCTTTCAGCTTGTGTCTTCATTGCCTGGTAGAAATAAACAGGTAAGTGCTAAATTTTAGAATATTTCACACATTTTGGCAAATTCCTGATGGATTTTAAATTAATGGATTTATTTTAAAAGTTTCATCATCTGGGAAATAAGTATTCATGACTATTTAATAATAAATAATTTTAAAGTGCTTATGCAAAATGCCTTGAAGTTTTCTTGGACACATTTTATTCCAGATTGAGATGCTTGACAAAAAATTATACCTGGTTCTGATATGTTTTTTTTTTAACTTAATAGTATTTTTTTCAGTTAGATGTAAAGATAGTTTTCAATATTTGTTTTTGTAAGATTTTATGAGTTCCACTTTTTTTCTCTCCTCCTTCCTTCCCTCCCCCTCCCCAAGAGAGAAAGCAATCTGATATAGATTATATATGTGCAATCACATTAAACATATTTCTGCATTAGTGATATTGTGAAAGAAGAATCAGAACAAAAGGGGAAAAACTCAAAAAAAAATGAAAAAAACAAAAAAGAGTAGAAATAGTATGGTTGAATCTGCATTCAGATTCCACAGTTCTTTTTTTTCTGGATGTGGAGAGTATTTTCCATCATGAGTCCTTTGGAATTGTCTTGGATCATTGTATTGTTGAGAAGAGCTAAGTCTATCACAGTTGATCATCACACAGTGTTGCTGTTACTGTGTACAATGTTCTCCTGCTTTTGCTTATCATCAGATCACTTAAGTCTTTCTAGGTTTTCCTGAAATCTGCCTGCTCATCATTTCTTACAGCACAATAATATTCCATTACATTTATATGCCACAACTTGTTCAGCCATGCTCCAATCAATGGGCATCCCCTTGATTTCTAATTCTTTGTTGCCACAAAGAGAGCTGCTAAAAATATTTTTGTACATGTAGGTCCTTTTCCCTTTTTTATGATCTCTTTGGGATATAGACCTAGTAGTGGTATTACTGGGTCAAAGAGTATGCACAGCCCCATAGCCCTTTTGGGTATAGTTCCAAATTACTCTCCAGAATGGCTGGATCAGTTCACGACTCCACCAACAATGCATCAGTGTTCCAGTTTTTCCACAACTTCACCAACATTTGTTATTTTCCTTTTTTGTCATATTAGCCAATCTGATAGGTATGAGGTGGTACCTCAGAGGTGTTTTAATTTGCATTTCTCTAATCAATAGTGATTTAGAGCGTTTTTCCATATGGCAATAGATAGCTTTGATTTCCTCATCAGAAAACTGCTTGTTCATGTTCTTTGACCATTTCTCAATTGGGGAATGACTTGTGTTCATACAAATTTGATTTAGTTCCCTGTATATTTTAGAAATGAGGCCTTTATCAGAAGCACTGGCTGTAAAAATGGTTTCCTAGCTTTCTGTTTTTCTCCTAACTTTGGCTATATTGCTGCTGCTGCTGCTGCTTCTTCTTCTTCTTCTTCTTCTTCTTCTTCTTCTTCTTCTTCTTCAGTGAGGCAATTGGGGTTAAGTGACTTGCCCAGGATCATACAGCTAGTAAGTGTTAAGTGTCTGAGGCCGGATTTGAACTCAGATACTCCTGACTCCAGGGCCGGTGCTCTATCCATTGTGCCACCAGCTGCCCCTATATTGCTTCTTTTTGTACAAACCCTTTTTAATTTAATGTAATCAAAATGATCCATTTTGCATTTTATAATATTCTATCATGTTTGGTTATAAATGTTTCTATTCTGTAGATCTGAGAGGTAAACTATTCTTTTCTCTCTGAATTTGCCTATGATATCACCCTTTATGTCTAAATCAGGTACCCATTTTGACCTTATTTTAGGATATGGTATAAGATGTTGGTTTATGCCTAGTTTCTGCCATACTATCTTCCAGCTTTCCCAGCAGTTTTTGTCAAATAGTGAGTTCTTATCCCAGAAGTGAGAGTCTTTGGGTTTATCAAACAACAGATTACTATAATCATATACTATTTTGTCTCCTGTGCCTAACCTATTCCACTGATCCACCACTCTATTTCTTAGCCAGTAGCAAATAGTTTTATGACTGCCACTTTATAGTATAACTTTAGATTTGATACGGTTAGCCCGCCTTCCTGTGCATTTTTTTCATTAGCTCACTTGATATTCTTGACCTTTTGTTCTGCCAAATGAATTTTGTTATTATTTTTTCTAGTTCTGTAAAATGATTTTTGGGCAGTGTGATTGGTATGGCACTGAATAAGTAAATTAATTTAGGTAGAATTGTCATTTTTTGGTTCTGATGTTTTTAAGCACGAGTTCCATTAGTAGTTTCATTTCAGAGATGTGAAGACTGGTTCTTTGCCACTTCTGTGGGAACTGGATGTGGGGTGGCAATTAAAACTATGAAGTAGCTGAAGGTTGTTGATTTATGTGTCAGAAACAAGGAGTGAAAGAGAAATAAGTTATACCCTTTCCTTCTTTACTCTTTATTCATATGTGACTGATTCTTGCACGTTCATGTCTCAGGCCTTATAACCTCAGTCTTCCCTTTTTTTCCATGTACTTTATTGACATTTATTCATAGCTTCGGAGATTTGATGTAGCTGGTATTCACAAAAATAGCATTACTGCTTTGGCTTGGAGTCCCAATGGCATGAAGTTATTCTCTGGAGATGAAAGAGGGAAAATTGTCTTTTCTTCTTTGGATCTTGACCAGGTACATATTTTTACAGTTTATAAATGTTGGTTTTTAGCCTTTATGTTTTTATAAAACCTTAAACCCCAAACTCAAAATATATACCTTTATTTTTAGCCAGTCCCCTAAGTATTCTTGAGAATGAACCCCTTCTAATCACAAATTTTTTATATAACAATTTGTTCCAAAGTGTCTTGAAGTTTTATAAAACCCAACTTCTCTCAGTAAGAGGATGGCCTGCATTTCTGATGGAACATTTATGGCTCTTACTTTAGGTCTCCTATTTTGGGACTGTTCCTTAAAGTGAGAGGAAACATTTCCCAAGTCATAATTGTGGACAAGTGTCAAAGGTTTCAGTGGATGTTGAACTGGTCACTCCACATGAACTGGCCACTCCACAAACCATATTAATGGCCTCCTTCCCACCCCCAGTCTGGGAAGTGGGCATGGCAGAGAAGGGTGCTGAAAGAGCTATTCCTAGTGCCACCTTCACATCCACAAGAACAGCTTAACATTTCTTTGGAGCACTCTATTTTACAGTGCTTTTGTTGACTATTACAACCCTGTGAAGTAAGCAGGGCGGTTATTGTTTTAGTTTTATAGATGAGGAAATTAAGGGTCATAAATGAAATGACTCATCTAAGAACCTACAGCTAGTTGGTGGTGGAAACATGAATCAAATCTTATTATTGTGAGTCTATTGTAATGCTCTGCCCCTATAATGCTCTTCCATTACACAGCTAAAGACATAGTGCCTAAACCCAGTAGATACTGATTTTAAGAATCAAATAAAATAATAATAGTGAAAGGGCTTTGGAATCTTTAAAGTACTACATAAATGTAAACTATTGCAATTTTTAGTTAAGCTCTTATTTAGGTGCAGTGCTCAGTAGCACACAGCTCCAGTTCATTTATATTAGTTACTTTGAAGTGATTGGAGACTCTGATATTCTTATTATAGAAGTACAGTGGGGGAAAAAGCATCCCAAGGAACAAATGTGAAGCTAGAGTCTCACCGTAACTCTGTAGAAAGAACACTGGACACCAGAATCAGAATCCACATTCTAATAATTTAGTAGCTGAGTGACCCTGGGAAAGTTACTTCACCTGTCATCCTCAGTTTTCTCAGCTGTAAATGGGCTAATAGTAGTATATTACCTGGTTCTTTCCCTTTAAATTTGAAAGAAAGTAGTGAGGTAAAAATTGAATTTATCCATGTATTATACCAGCAAGGTATTTTCGAAAGAATTATTTCAAAAGAGATGCCACAGAGTTTAAAGTATTGAAATATGAAGTTCAAGGTGTAAATTGCCTCAAATACTAAATTTCCAAATTAACAGACATGTTTTGTTTTCAGGAATGATAATAATAATAATAATTTTTTAATGTACCCATTTCTCTGTGTTGCCACCTTCTTTGGGAGGACTTTTTTTTTTTTGGTGAGGCAATTGGGTTTAAGTGACTTGCCCAAGGTCACACAGCTAGTAAGTGTTAAGTGTCTGAGGCCGGATTTGAACTCAGGTACTCCTGAATCCAGGGCTGGTGTTTTATCCACTGCGCCATCTAGCTGCCCCAGGAATGATAATTATTAAAGTTAGAATATTTTAGTTCAGAATTGATGGTGTGTTTATTACTTTTTTTATAAGGGAGTCTGCAACTCCAGCTTGGTGTTAGAAGAACCATCTTCAATTGTGCAACTAGATTACAGCCAGAAAGTTCTTCTGGTTTCCACCTTACAGAGAAGTCTGCTTTTTTACACTGAGGAGAAATCTGTCAAGCAAATTGGAACCCAACCAAGAAAAAAGTAAGACATAGATGCCTTAATTCAAGCACCTCAGTTTGGTCAGAACTCTGTCCTTACTTTGATCTTTGGAAGTAAGTCCCATGTTCAGATACTTCAGTACATCTTTGATCTCATCAGTGGGTATCCACTGCCTACCCCTAGATGTGAAGTATCTTCTCACCCTGTATGATTCTTGAAACCCTTCATAGATGATCTTCCCAGTGTCCCAAAGGCCTTCCCCTAGAACTTTCAGCATTTCATGAAAACCTTTCTAATAGTTAGACTGTTCTGCTTCTCCATTGACCTCTGTATATCAACAGCCTACCTACCTCCTTTCCCAATCATAATTTCCTGGATTATGTCTTATGTTTGATTTCTTGCATGCATTTGTCTGATTTCTCCTTATTGAGTTTGGAAAGCTTAAAATAGCTGTGATCTACAAGTACCATGTGGGAGAGATGGGGTTTTTTCCCTCTAAGAGATTATTGTAGACTAGTGTTTGTTTGTTTGGTTTTTTTTATTTTTTGCAGGGCAATGAGGGTTAAGTGACTTGCTCAGGGTCACACAGCTAGTAAGTGTCAAGTGTCTGAGGCCGGATTTGAACTCAGGTACTCCTGAATCCAGGGCCGGTGCTTTACCACTGTGCCATCTAGCTGCCCCCTGTAGACTAGTGTTGACCTAGGAGATGCCCATACTCTTTCACCACCAGAATTTATAGCTGTACCCACTGTTCAGTTATTTCAAAAATCATATAGTTTAACTTCCCAGATAATTATAATAGCTCACATTTAATCTCACATTAAAGTTTTCAACATGCTTTCCTCATAAAGCCCCTGTGCTAAAGATATTGAAGTTATTTTCGTCCCCATTTAGCAGATGATGAAACTGATGCTTAGAGAGATGAAGTGAGTTGACTTTACATGCTATTGAAGAGAATGACTGACTTTCAGCCTTCAGCTTCAAGTAATCTTTGTACTTTGCAATGCCTCCTGTTTAGTGTTAGGAACCCCTTCTGTAATATCTACAGTCAGACACACTTTGAGAATTGGAAGGGACTTAGAGGTCATTTAGTCCAGCTTGTATCTGAACCCCTTCTACACCATCCATAAAAGATTAGTTTTAAAGCTGTCCTTATGTTTCTATCATTCACAGGGATTCCTCCTTTAAATCTAATGATCAGACACAATGTTGAATTGGAGTTTTACCATTTAAAGAACTTCATTGTCAACTCTTTCAAATGTACTGCTCAGCAAAAGTTTTTTCTGATGGTCTTCATTTTAGAGCATAGTTTAATGTAAGACTTTATTTTAATGAGATTTGATTAGCAAAGAGCCTGACAAATCATTAAGGCTGCTGAAATTAAAAAGAAGTGCCTAAGTCATTTCATCTTTTGCTTATTTTGGCTTGAACCCCATGGACAGCACTGCATTGCAGGTCAAGCATTTTATTGTGTAAAGAGGGTGAGTAGTGGAGTAAATGAACAAAACTTGCAAAGATCAGGGAACTGAATATAAGTATATTAATTAATATATCTGTAACTTGACTAGGGCCTGGTATAGAATTAGGACTGGGAGGAGAAATGCTGTGTATTTCAGGGGAAAGAACAGTGGACTAAGAGTCAAGAACCTAGGTTTTATTCCTTGCTTTGTTACTGACACTTTGAAAAAGTCACTTCCCCTGTAAAACACCTGATTTGTTTTCCTCATTTGTAGACTGTGAATAGTTTAATACAAAGAGCACTATGTTTAGATTCAGAAGACCTGGGTTCAAATCCTGTCCCTGTTACTAAATACTGGTGTGTTCTTGAACAAGTCACTGAACTTCTAAAATCTCTTCTAGATCTAAATCCTATGACCCAGTAGAAGAAATTACACCTAAAATGTTTTTCAGCTTTCTGGTTCTCTGGAATTTATTAGTGTTATCATGGATTTGTGATAGAAGAATAATCAGTAGGACTTAGTAGAAGATCAGGGAGAGATAGAGAGGAACTGAAGACCACTCTACAGCTTGCGGCCTTGGGGTAATTCTGGTGATGTTGTTTTTGTCGTTGCATAGGTAACACACACATATATGTAAGTAAGGCAAGTTTCCTTATTTCATAGTTGAGAAAACCAAGGCTCATAGAGATTAGATAAATTGTCCAGTCACATTGCTAATTAAGTGCAGATCCAAGACTTGAACCTGGTTATGTTTTTTATTCCAAGCCCAATATTCTTTCCACTATATCCCAATGACATTAATAGGGAACCTCCAAAGGACCACTAAAACACACTGGTCCCTGGTCAACACAGTAATTTTGTATTTCGTAATAGTCCTAATATTGATAAACTTTGAAGAAATGAAAGAACACTTCTACTTGAACATTAGACCCAGAATTATTTTATATGAGACTTTAAAGAGGATAAGTTCAGGAATTTTAATAGGTTAATGTTTTTTACATCTTCCTTATAGAGAACAGAGGGAAAAGATGAACATGAAACAAATAGTTAAAGAGAAAAATTAACCTCAGTTTAGACTGACCAAATCCTAGCTTGATTAAAACCATATAATAGTAATAATCCCAAATCAAATTTGTGTGTATGGTTTCTTACTTCTTCTTTTTCGCCTTTAATTTTAGCACAGGGAAATTTGGAGCATGTTTTATACCTGGATTGTGCAAGCAGAGTGACCTCACATTATATGCTTCAAGGCCTGGGCTACGGTTATGGAAGGCTGATGTCCATGGAACAGTTCAGGCTACATTTATTTTAAAAGATGTTTTTGCTGGAGGAGTAAAACCCTTTGAACTGTATCCTCGACTTGAACCAGCTGACAAGGGAAGTTGCACCTTCTCAGAGAAACACCTAGGGCTTGTGTCATGCTTTTTTCAAGATGGATGGGTACTGAGCTGGAATGAATATAGTATTTATTTATTAGATACTATAAACCAGGTAGGTAAAGTCACTGCATGTAAGTGTTTACTTTTAGTTGAGATATTGTTTGTATGTAAAATTTTATTGTCTCATTTCTCCTTTAATGATGTATAAAGTCTTTGCTTTCTTGCTGTACCTCTTTTCCTTTTACTTAATATGGACAATTGTGGAATGCTTTGCTAATTTTTCTAGTTATTATTTATTTATTTATTTATTTTTAATGGGGCAATGAGGAAATGTGACTTGCCCAGGGTCACACAGCTAGTAAGTGTCAAGTGTCTGAGGCCGGATTTGAACTCAGATACTCCTGAATCCAGGGCCAGTGCTTTATCTACTGTGCCACCTAGCTGCCCCTGTATTTTTTTATTTCATGGTTTTGAAACTTTTAAAAATTAATTTTATCAGTATCTTAAAATTTTATATCACCTTCATTTTCCAGTATATCCTTTCACTCTTCCTTATCCAGAGAGGCATCTCTTAAAAGTAGTATCAATCCAATGGTATATGCAATGTTCCACACTCATACTCCCTGACTTCTGCAACAAAGGAAGAAAGAGGCATTCTTATTTCCCCTTTTGGGGGGGACAAGCTTGATCATTATGATTTCATAGCATTTACTTTTGATTTTTTAAATTGTTCTTTCCTTTTACATTATACTCATTGTGTGTAATTGTTTTCCTGGTACTGCTTACTTTACCGTGCATCAGTTTATATGAGTTTCCCTTGTTTCTTTCTATTCTTCATACTCACCTTTTATTATAATGAAGTAATAGTTGATCACATTAATGCATCACAATTTCTTTAGCCATTTTCCAATCAATAGGCATCTATTTTGTTTCCAATTCTTTACTATGACAGTGTACTATATAAACATTTTGGTGCAGATTCTGCCTTTCTTTCTATCTTTGACCTTCTTGTAAGCCTTTTTTTTTTCCACTCTGAAAATAAAACTTTATTTAATTCCTGACTTTCCTATCTGTGGCCTGCTCTGTTCAGCTCTGGCTATTCACAGGTTAGAGGCTGGTTCTGTTCCAGTTGACAAGGGTATATGCCAGCATATATCCAGGGATCTCACTGGTCAAAGAATGTGGGCATCTAATCACTTTCTTAGAATGATTTCAAATTACTTTCCAGAAGAGTTGTACAGATTCATTGCTACAACAACAGCACTTGCTATTGAAAATTTGCTATACTTATTTAATTGAATTGAAATTATTTTTCCTCTACCCCAAGTTCTTCTTAGTTTATTATTTCATCTCTCTTACAGTTCTTCATTATCTTTCTTTTCTTTTTGGAGGTGGGGAGGATCCAAGAGGAGAGCAGAGCCTGAATGTTGGTATCCTACAACTGCTATCCTCACACTTAGCCCCTTGAATCTCTTTACCTTTATACCCCTCATCCTGCCTGAGGAAGAAAAATAAAAATATTTCATGTGTTTTATTTGAATAGATTCACAGTAAACTCTATCTTGTCTGAGACCATCAATTGTTTTGCCTTCTTGGGGTATATGTCAGCAGTGGGATCTGACTGGTCAGGGTATGGATGTTTGTTTTTGTTTTTTTTTTCTAGTGAGGCAATTGGGGTTAAGTGACTTGCCCAGGATCACACAGCTAGCTAGTAAGTGTTAAGTGTCTGAGGCTGGATTTGAACTCAGGTCCTCCTGACTCCAGGACTGGTGCTCTATCCACTGTGCCACCTAGCTGCCCCAGTATGGATGTTTTAACCACTTTTTTGGCATGATTCCCAATTGCTTTCCCTAGAACATCAGGATTGGAGGGAATCTTAGTAGTTATCTGGCCTGCCCCTTCACTTTTTGATCAGCACATGGGATCACTGAGGTGAAGTAAGGTGCCCAAAGACACACAGCTACTTAAAAGTCATTCAGCAATTAATTTGTCATAGTAAAGTACTGTTTTTGCTTGCTTACATGGGATTCCAACAGATCCTGTTTGTTTTAAAGTATGATCTGGTTTTATTTGTTTGTTTGTTTGTTTTTGACAGGCTACAATTGCTGGTTTGGAAGGTTCAGGTGATATCGTATCAGTATCCTGTACTGAAAATGAAATATTCTTCTTAAAGGGGGATAGGAACATTATAAGAATTTCGAGCAGACCTGAAGGACTAGGATCAATAGGTTTGTATTTTTTTGAAAACACAGTGGTGTTTATTTTGTAAAATCATGAATTACATTAGGGATTGTAAGATGTAAGCATTCTTATTTTTCATGTTTAAAATTTTTCAGCTACTATCAACTTGAAGGAATTTAAAAAAGATTTTCAATCCTGTTCAATGTACTCTTTGACTACTTTTAAGGATACTTTATATTATTGTTTAAACAAAATCTTGACCTTAGAAATGATCTTTGGAGGGCAGCTAGGTGGCGCAGTGGATAGAGCACCGGCCTTGGAGTCAGGAGTACCTGAGTTCAAATCCGGCCTCAGACACTTAACACTTACTAGCTAGCTGTGTGACCCTGGGCAAGTCACTTAACCCTAATTGCCTCACTTAAAAAAAAAAAGAAAAAAAAAGAAATGATCTTTGGACCTAGGAAAAAAAGGATTTAGAATGTAGGAAAGAATCCTAGACATGAAATCAGGGTACCCAGGTTCTATCTAACTCCAGATCTGTCAGTCACTGTCTTACTTTGTATTGTTGGGTTAACCACAGGCTCTCAGAGTTAGAAGTGATCTCAGAGATGATTTATTCCAACTCATAACTAAAAATGAATCTTTATTATAACATACTGGTGCTAAACCAGCCTTTGCTTGAAGACCACCCTCCCTAGTCCCTCAGTGAGAAATAACCTCCCAGTTTTCATATGCAACGTTCTGTCTCCCATCTCCTGACCTTTGTACACATCCTGACCTGTGTTACGATAGGTAAATGAGGGCACCACACAATGCTTCCAGGCAACTCTAAAACTGTTGGTTAAAGGTGAGTTGCTATTCTAGAAGAACTATTTGTGTGTGTGTGTGTGTTTGGCAGTGAGGGTTAAGTGACTTGTCCAGGGTCACACAGCTAGTAAGTGTCAAGTGTCTGAGGCCGGATTTTAACTCAGGTTCTCCTGAATCCAGGGCTGGTGCTTTATCCACTGTGCCATTTAGCTGCCTCCTGAGTTGCTATTCTAGATCAGTGGAATGTCAAAACCAGAGTTATAGGTCTGGATTAAGAACCAAAACCAAAAAATAAATGTTTCCTTCCAATAGAGTGAAAGTTCCTTGAGGACAGGGACTTTTTGTTTTTGTCTTTATAACCCCAGCACCTAGCACAGTGCCCAGCATATATTAGTCACTTAATAAATACTTGTTGACTGAATGATGAATCCAATACTTCTAGGGGCAACCCATTACCCTTTAGGTAGATCACTTGGATGATAGTTTTAATAGTTAGGAAGGTTGTTTTTTTAAACTTATATCAAGCATAAAGTTGCCTTTTTGCAACTTAATTCTAATCTCTAGGGCCAAACTCCAAGTCTTAATTCTTCTCATGTGACAGGTTTGCAAATATTTTAAGAGTTATAATGTCTCATCTACATTTTCTGGTCTCTGTGTGAAATGTTCCCATTTCCTTCATTGATTTCTTATATGGCATGAACTCAAGGCTTTTCATCATTTTGGTTGCTGTACTCTGGACAGTTTCAGCTTGTTAATATCCTTCCTAAATTGTGTCACCCTGAACTGAAGGTGGTATTGCACATGTGGTCTAACTAAGGTAGAATATGACAGCACTGTCACCTCCTTATTCCTGGGGAAGCTATACCTCTTCTAATGCAGTAGAAAAATCTCATTAGCTTTTTTGGATATCATTTACACATTGACTCATAATCAATTTATAATTTTCTCTGATCTCTTTCATCTAGCCATGCCCTTCCTATCTTGTACTCTTGAAATCATTTTTTTAATCCAAATATAACATTTTACATTAAATCCTCATTAAAATTTGTAGGATTAGTCAGCCCAATGATCTATCCTGTCAAGATCTTTTTGTATCTTCACTCTGTTATGTAGCATGTTAGCAATTCATTCCATGCTTTGTGTCATCTGGAAATTTTGTCATTGATTAAAAGGTTAAGGGACACAAGGCTAAGGACAGATCACTGGTTCTGAAAGTTCTCAGTGAAGAGGCTGGACTAGATAATAGATTCTAAAGCCCTTTCTCCTCCAACTCTGAAACTCTTTGATGTTGTGAATGTCCTGTTGTATCTTATATTTGACCACAGAAATCCTCTGAGAAAGTAAGCAGGACCATAAAGTCCAACATTCTCCCCTCTCATTGTATTTTTTTTTTAATGTATGAGGTATTTTATTTTTTCTGTTACATGTAAAGATAGTTCTCAACTTTTGTTTATACATGCTTTACAATTTCAGATTTTTCTCCCTCCCTCCCCTCCCTCCCCCCTCCCCTAGACAGCAGGTAATCTGATACAGGTTATATCTATATATCTCTATACATATACATATATATATACATATATATATATATATATACACACACATATATATACACATAATAACATTAATCCTATTTCTGCATTAATCCTGTTACAAGAGAAAGAATCAGAGCAGTGATGCAAAACCTCAAAATAGAAAAAAAAAACAACAGCACCCAAAACAAAAGAAATAATATGGTTCAATCAGCATCTATACTCCACAGTTCTTTCTTTCTTTTTTTTTTCTTGGATTTGGAGATCCTCTTCTATCATGAGCTCCCTGGAACTCTTCTGTACCATTGCATTGGTGAGAAGAATATAGTCCATCACAGTAGGTCAACACTCAATGTTGATGATACTATGTACAATGTTCTTCTGGTTCTGCTCATCTCACTCATCATCAGCTCACGTAAGACCCTCCAGGTTTCTCTGAACTCTTCCTGCTCATCATTTCTTACAGCACAATAGTATTCCATTGTATTCATATACCACAACTTGTCCAGCCATTCCCCAATTGATGGGCACCCTCTCAACTTCCAATTCCTTGCTACCACGTAAAGAGCAGCTATAAATATTTTTGTACATGTGGGTCCTCTCATTGTATTTTGGTACTTTTTTTAACCTGTAGAAGCTTTACCCTGTGCATGCCTCTCCCATCTCCTTTCCAATTATCTACAATCTCTCTCAGTAAGCTTATTCTTTTATCTCTCCTAGGGTCATAGGATTATAGGGTTAGAACTGGAAAGGACCTTAAGAAATCATCTAGTCCAACCCCCTCATTTTACAGATGAAGAAACTGAGGCCCAAAGAAGTCAAGTGACTTGCCCAAGGTCACACAGGTTGTAAGTAGCAGAGTTGGGATTTCAGTCCTGGTCCACCAACTCCAATTCCAGTGCTCTGAAAAGTACATTCCCCATTTGTTCAGATATTTTTTCCAGCTACTTAGAAGCCCAAATTCCAGCACTTTATTATAAAGCAAAGACTGATATTTTTAGGGTTGGGTTTTGCTTTCACACATCTATAATCAACAGATTGTTGACCATAGCAGCTGGTTCACTCCTTTGATGGACATCCAGATCAATGGTGTAGCATTGGATAGCATTCTTAAGTTTTAGTGGTGGTTCTCATTCATTTTAACAGTTGCTTTTTTTGTTTTTTTTTTTAGTGAGGCAATTGGGGTTAAGTGACTTGCCCAGGGTCACATAGCTAGTAAGTGTTAAGTGTCTGAGGCTGGATTTGAACTCAGGTATTCCTGACTCCAGGGCCGGTGCTCTATCTACTACTGTGCCACCTAGCTGCCCCCTCATTCATTTTAAAATGAAGGGAGTTTTGATCACCTGATCTCTCAAGTTCCTTCCAGCTCTAACAGTCTATGATTCATCCCTTTCTCTTCTTCTTTCTTGTCTGCCTCTGACCTTAGGGCTGTTGTCATCATTATTACTATTCTCAGCATAAACTAATACCCACAAGGTGGAATTATTGTGCTAAAAGCTTGGAGCAGAAAATCGTGGACAGAAATGTGTATGATTCATTGCACCCACATACAAGTATAAATAACTTGTAAAAGTCCTCATTTTGGTGAAAAGTTAAGCACAGATAATAATACCACCATCACCTTTGACTGTAAAGGATAAACTTGAGCAGGGTAATTTTCATTTGCTTCCTTAAATGGATAAATTAGTATAATTCAACTAAACCATCACATTTTATTCTGATGTTAAAATATAGAAGGCAAGTATAGCTAGTAGGAAAATTGAAAATTATGCCACTTGTGTATTTCTAGATATTTGTCACTCAAATATATTGGGAAAATTGAAAGTTAAATGGGAAATAAGTCTGATTAAGTCAGATACAGTGTAGAGAGTATCACATTAAGTGCAGTGTGAGAAGAGAGAAAGACAACATGGTATTGTGGAAAGAGCCCTGGATTAGGAGTCAAAAGACTTGGGTGTAACCCTCTGTTCTCTAGTCCTCAGTTTCCTCTTCCATAAAATGAAAACACTGAGCTATATTATTTTTCAGGCCCCTTCCAGCTCTAACATTTTGTGATTCAGTGATTCTGTAACCAAGCGATAAATCTGAATTACTTACCAATGGTAAATCGCCTGCAGGCATAAGTCATTTTGAGATAATGGTAGCCACATGCTTGTTCTAGCTTAGGATTTAGCTCTGTTTTGGGGAGTTCATTGACAATCAGGGTTAGTCATGTTAGAAGAAACTTTAAAACAATCTGCGATCCAACCCATAAAGCATTGAAAATTTTTTCACTCTTGATTTGGTAGAGCTCTAGAACTTAAAATACCTTTGACTTTATTCTAGGGCTTAATATAAAATAGGCAGGCAATAAATGTTTGAAAAATTAAACAGAAGCTAGGTTTTTATGTACATTTGCCTTTGCAATGTTAGATGTTGGAGGAGATCCAAAAATAAGTTAAAACATAGTCCTTGCTCTCATGGAGCTTAAAATTATGTAGAGGGGATATAACATATGCCCAAATAATTAGACGACATTAATGCATGATAACCAATTAACAGGTACTAACTAATTAGGTGTCCACTATGTGTTAAGCACTGTGCTAGTTGCTGGATATACAAAGACAAAAATGAAATAACCTCTGCCCTCAATGAGCTTACATTCTATTGGGGAGAAAGTAGATATATATGTAAGTATATTGAGAATATATACAAAGTAAACATGTTCTGGCAATTAAGGCATTAGTAGAGTAGGATCAGGAGAG